>NC_138782.1:95268243-96659844 GCF_965178545.1 Coloeus monedula
TCCAGATTTTCTGAGTTTACTACAGCCCAAGGTTATTCAGTAGTCTTGGACAATAGCTTCATTGATAGTGTTCTAGCAGCTCATTGAGAAAGATTCTCTACCTGTACCCAAAACCTGCTATTTTATAGGAGTGAAAAATAGTTTGACTATGCCACTGAATATTGTGCAGCTAGTTAAGTGTCCGAACAAAAGAATTTCATAAACTCTCCACTTGCACTCCTTTAACTACACATTTTCATCTCAGGCAGTTTGTATTACAGGGAGGCACTCAGCTCACATATAAACACTCAAGCAACATGCTAGGGAAAGGAAGCTCCATGGAGTGGAAATGCCATCTGCCTACCCAAACAGAAATAGCAGAGCTGTGACTTTCCACGAGGAGAGGAGAGGAGAGGAGAGGAGAGGAGAGGAGAGGAGAGGAGAGGAGAGGAGAGGAGAGGAGAGGAGAGGAGAGGAGAGGAGAGGAGAGGAGAGGAGAGGAGAGGAGAGGAGAGGAGAGGAGAGGAGAGGAGAGGAGAGGAGAGGAGAGGAGAGGAGAGGAGAGGAGAGGAGAGGAGAGGAGAGGAGAGGAGAGGAGAGGAGAGGAGAGGAGAGGAGAGGAGAGGAGAGGAGAGGAGAGGAGAGGAGAGGAGAGGAGAGGAGAGGAGAGGGGTACTAAAGATTCTCAGTTGGGAGTGTATTTTACAAAAAAGTACTTCAAAATCATAAAACAGGAGATGAGGCCAGCAACAGCCTACTTAAAAAAACTTGGGAGATACCACAGTGCTAACAGAATGCCTGTTTAGCTGGGGCACAGAAGAGTGGCCCAAACTGAGCTCTTTAGACCTCCATTAAAAATCTGTGAAATAGTAAAAATAATTGAATAAAACCTCAATTTAACATTACATGCAAAGCTTTTATGCAACCTTTGATGTTACTTATGGATGGTTTTTATGCAACATAGCTATAAATGGGACTGAGAAAGAAAGTGGGGAAAGCGGTGTTAACACAGACACTGAAGAAAAGAGAATTAGAATAATTTAAAAAAAAAAGATAAATTTAAAATAGCAATTCAGGAACATGCTTCTGCTCTGCATGATTTTCCCTACTGCTAATGGAACCTAATTACCTGCCCAATGTATTGTATTATTTTCCATATTTTTGCTTTTATTTTACCAAACCACTCAGAGTTATTCCTGCAAGTGCAAACACGCAAGCCAGCTTTCACAAGGAGCAGCTCTTGTTCTACTGGCTGTCCCAGCTCCTTCATCTCACCTTTCCTTTCTCCAGATTTCAGCAGAGCTTTAAGCAAAGCGCTTGCTGTTCCCACTTTTTCCACAGAGTGTCAGTGAAGGCTCGGAAACCAGCTGGAGCCGGCAGACTGAAAGCGTTTGGAAAAAATTGTGGAGGCTTTCCATAAGCGAGGACAGTTCTGTGATAATGAAGCTGGTTTGTCAACTCATCCTCCAAACACTGACGATCTCCCGTTCCCCAAAAAATTCTCTCAGGAAAGTCCCAGAAAGGACAAAAAAATAAAAGGTTAAAATCAAAGTTAAATTTAAGACGGTTGCTGTTATAAATCCATCAAGAAAGCTTCACCTCATATTCCTGAAGAAAAAACCCCTTTCTAATATGACAATATAGTGAGATTGGTATTTTTCATGTACAGATTTAGTCTCTGTGGTTTAGTGTCCTGAGGCGTTTTAATTAGAGGCTGTAATGGTGTTTAATCAATTAGCACAGCTCATTGTATCTCAAGCTGAATATGAAAACAATACAAAGGCTCCATCTGGTATAAAGTGCAGCTGCTTGCCTCCTGGAAGATTTATGCTGTCTTGAGCATATTAAACACTGTGCTGCAGTCCTTCCTCTGGTGGACTGCTGGGTCAGCTGTCAATTTGTTTTCTACATGTCAACCCTAAATAATTTCCCTCACACTCCAGAAGTCTTGTCAACTCCTTATTCAATGGGTCATCTTTCAGTGCAACTTCCTGACCAAAATAGAAATGTAATTTCCATAACCAGCAGTACCTGACATTTTCATATGTAAAGGAATTACTTCATCTCTTATCTAATTTTTGATGAATAATAAATCCCAGATGGATGTAAACAAAGAATTATCATTTTTCGTACTAAACCACAATGATTTTATTTTGCTTTGGTAATTCAGTCTCACAACTGTTTGACTAAAATATCAAAATATGGTCATCCAGAAGTTATTTGGAACTGATGCTGTGATTATAAGACCTGGTAATCAGCATCTCCAAATGCATTAGGCAGAAAGCTTCTAAAAATCTTTACTTCTTTACAGTATTTTACAACCAGTGACAAAAAATTGAATAAATAGTTTTGAATTATACATTATTTATTCTCTATCTCCTAATCTACCCACCCCCCCAACTGTTTTCCCCTCACAATTAATTGGTTCTCTGTATGGAATTCTTCCTCTTGTTCTCTTTTGGTGATAGTACCTGCTGCAAATCAGGATCTGAGTGGTGGGGTGTCAAGCAACACAATCACGGAAGTTTGAATGGAAGGCTAAGTGGATATGCTACCAAGGAATTGTGGAGAGCTAGAGCCCCTGTAAATACACTGAATATATACTGCTGGAAGGAAGAATGCTGTCATTAAAACTACCTTCATTATGAACGACTCCTGATTAAGGATTCTTCTGCTTTGACTTAAAAGTCTAAAAATTAGGTGCCTATGACTAAGCTTATTTTATTTAAGGAAGGCTTTCCTTCGAACAATTTTATTGATGATCTTGATTAAGGGGAAAGAAGCACTTTAACTAAATTGCAGAGGATATTTGATTAGGGGTTTTTGAAACCAGCAATGAGAACAAAAGATCTAAAACAAAGCAATATCTTCTTTGAATAGGGAGATATCTAATCCTTAGGCTGTCCATCTCTTACCCACTATTAAGCTCTAAACTCACACATTACCTCATTTTTACATAACTAATCTTATCTGAAAGAGAGGAGGCCAACATGAGACCAGGCTTACATTGAAAAATAATAGAAAGAATGACACAAAGAAAATACACTGTTTTATACAATGTTTTTAATAACTGAAATACTGAAAAAAAAATCCTGTATCTGGTAACAATACCTGGCAGATAAGAACTGTCCTTGAATATGTGGTGCGATAGCTGAAAAGACAGACAATACTCTGAGTAAAGGAATTAAACAGCCTACCAGTGAGGCAATAGCTCCTCATCAACACGAAACAATGAATGTGTTCAAACACATATTTGAAGAAATTCTTAAAAACATGACAAAAGGAGCAGGTGGCTAGGTCATGCTCCCTGTGTATCACATACAAACAAGTGTGTATGTGTAGGTTCTATCACACAGGAAAAATACCAAAACAGTAAAAAATGCACTTGAATAACATAGAACACATGAGATCTCAAAGTATTTTGTTGAATATCAGCTCCACTGGCATGTACTAATGGGGAACTGTCACCCACAAAAGACAGTGAGGATCTACATAAATAAAGCAGATATACAGCAACTAGCTTGCTTGCAGCCAGTATGTTTTCTGAGGTTTTCTACCTACCACATGTTCTATTGTACTGAAGGTTTTAAACAGACTTAAGGGTTGAGGGTTGTGGGTTACTCATGTGCTCCAGCCCACTTCTACATCTTAGGCACTGGCATCAGAGAAGAAAACAAGAACTGAATTGTGTGTGCTGGAAGCTTATGTCTACAGGTCACAACTGTACAACAACCATCTAATTGGCACAGGATTCATTTTCTAACTCGGCCACATTACATAATCTTAGGCAATTAACAATCTAATGGAAATGGGAGTTATTAGCAGGAGATCAGCTATGCTCTAAAAACAGACTGCCCAAAATGCCAGGTTTGATCAGCTCTGGAGGAAGTGAAAGGTGATATCAAAGAGTTTTCCTAATCTAACTGTATTGATTAAGACAGACAGATTGGTTTAAAATGTCCCACCACACACACACAAATCATTACCAGTATTAACTGGCAAACCCAGTCATCTCTGCAGAGATGGCTATACTGATTGACCAGATGTTTCATAATAATAATTGATATTATTACAAATAAAGCCTACAAAATCTTTATCCACACTTCCTATTACAGATAGAAGAGTCAGAAATACAGCTGTCATACTGTATATGACACTATGATAAAAAGATTTCACACTTTGCTGATTCAATTTAAAGCTGCATGACATGAAAATTAAGGTGTGCTTCGCAGCTGAAATGGTGTGCAACTTTGAAAACATATTGTTCAAAAAGCATGCATCAGTCACTGCAGTATGGAGTTGCACGAGGAAAAACCTTTCCATGTCTATGTCTGTTTCCAATGGAGATGTAAGAGTGCCTTTTCTGCAGGATATACAAAGAAAACACAATTCACTATGCTAGTGACATGTTCCAGCAAATATCTTCCATATTATACAACTGAATCTGTATCATGGATCCTCATGTCAATGTAATATTCCACAAACTGGCTAAAATCCTTGCAGTCCTACTGTACTAAGAACCAGGAGACAGAGCACAGCTCTGTCAGGGCTGAGTGCACCCCCACGCTCTGCAACCTCTGCCCCCTGCTCAGGAGCTAGCTGCCCATGCTGGAGGCATGGTCTGGTATGGCGCAGCACGAAAGCTGGGACCAGGCTTTGGGAACAGAGCTTTTGTAGTTTTGGAGTACTCTTTTGGGAGTCAGCCTTTTGCCCCAGAGCTGCATTTAAGCTCAGGCTCTCACACCAGGCTCAGGCAAAGACCAGGTTGCAGGTATGCTTTTGCCTTGCTGAATTTGATTGTAAGACTCATCCACTGACTTGGCTTTCTGGCTTAACCTCAGACCTGTTTCATCACTGTGGATTTGTCTGGTGACTGCTGGGAGGTGACTGAAACCTGGTAAACATCTTCAGACCTACCAAGCTCTCAGGCACTGTGGGACTGTGTTGGTGAGTACACTGCCCTGTCAGTCTTGCTGCTGCCCTCAGCTCCTGGCACCCCTTCCCCTGGGGAACAATCCATCATAACTCTTTTCTGATGCGTTTTACTTGTGAGACAGAAAGTAAGTCAGCTGCCTATGTCCAAGAAAACAAAGAAGGTTTCACTTGACATACAACACAGAAAATAAACTATGCTTTATAAACAAAGAAACATCCAAACCCTTCAAATTTTTTTTATTTTGAAAGATGATGAGTAATCCCTGTATTATGCAAACACCAGTGGACTTCAACTGATACTCGAACTCTTACATAAATTGAGGTCATACTTTGTCTTAGGTAGATAAAATATATACTTATTGTATCATTTACTATGTGCTGCCTTCTTAACAATGATAAAGCCATTCTAGTTATTATTCATCCAACAGATAAAGGTGACTCTCATGCTGATATTACAGTCCTTTCAGTGTTAAATTCCCCAACTAATCTGAAAGAAAAGAAATGTAATAATTTAAAATGTAATTAAATGAAATATGCCTCATCTACAGCAATGAAATAGGATTCATGAAGATCCTTTAAGAGAATACATGACTCATCCAATTCTACCAACACAAGCATGTATGCCTAGACCTCAGTATTCACTGGATATCTTTAAAATTATAACAGAGCAGCATTTGAGAGAGTTGCCTATTCGTAGGCATTGAGCAGGATTCTGGTTAGAATTAGAGCCATACATAGATTATTTTTCTTCTCCAACCCTAAAAAAAAAAATCAAATTAAGGCTGTTGAACTCTATGAGTCAGACTGTGAACTCTTTGAAGAATGGACCACAGCTGGGTTCTGTACAGATCTCAGCACAACTAGCAGTTACTGTAAAACAGGTAATAAATAATACAGCTATCCAGAGAAGAGTAATTCTCTCACAATCTCATTCTGAGTTGGAATGAAAAACAAGTATCACCAAACTGTGTGAGTAAAGAAAGTTTCTGAGACTTCTCACTGATGTACTACATGGTCTCTTACCCTTGGAAGCCAGCAGCATTGAGGACTTTCAAGCTGGGCACTGGCAGCCTGTATGTGCTAAAGATTTCAGCCCCTGCCAGCTCTGGGAAGGCCTGCCAAGAGGCCCAGCAGCCCAGCTGGTGGGATGCAAGAAGGTTGGTTGTTTTGCCTTCAGTCTTTGATCAAACCAAGTGATCTCTGCTGTACATTTTAATTTTGTTGAATGCATGTTCCCTGAGAGAAACCATTTCATCAGAAAAATCCTGACCCATGTGAATGAATAACTTCAACAAGGACCATTTGCATTCTTCATATGTACAAACAGAGTTAAATATATGTAGTTGTACATTACTTTTTAATCCCTTGCTGTCTTACTCCAGTTATTAACTACTGCAGCTGATCAGTCTGGAATGGTGTCAGTAACCAGAGACCTCCAGACATCCTAAAAATACCTGTCCTTCTTTAATTATCTAGTTTCCTATTTCCAAGCAATGTTTTTAATGACACGTTTTCAAATAAAGAAGAAACAGATCTTTACAATCAACATACATCCTACATTAAGAAGTCCTACATTCTGTATTAGATGTGCAAAGAAATTGCAAGAGTTTCATTGCTCTGCAGTAGTAAAGAAAATTTTTGGTCTTATTGCAAAACAGTTAGTCCTTACCCTCCACACTTATTTCTGCTTCTAGTGATAAATAGTGACCAAGTGAAGAAGAAAATAGGACAAATCATACCAATATTGCCATCTAGATTTCAGATTCCCTGAATGTTCATGTAAATATGTCTGGAGTCATAGTCATCTTAAATCTGGAGTCAAAAGTCATCTTAAAATCTGTTTCTTTTCATTGGCTTACACTGAAATACCTGGCGAGCAGCCAACCCAGGCATACAAGAGAATCATTGATAGGAAGCACTTGAGTGCAATACTGAAACCTGCATTCAAATACAGAGACTTGCTAATATTTTTCACTTTTGTCATGGGTTAGCATAGCTCCAGAAGTGATTTTCTTGCAAAGAGGTGCTTACAGCTTCCTCGATGACCTGACAGAACCTATCAGCTGGCCAGTTTGAATATTGACAATTTTGTAAGCCACTTAAAAACTTTGACTGCCTCTGTGGTCCACATTTAAGAATGGACAAACCCCGGGAAAGCTCTCTCTTGCTTCCAGCCTTGGGACAGGTAACTGGGCTGGGCTGGTGCGGCCCAACAGGGCCAGGCCGGGCCGGGACACAGCCATCCTGGAGCCGATGGGCCCTGTTCCACCCATGCCCCCCCCAGCCCTGTTCCGTGCAGACGGTGTGGCCTGGCTCCCCTCCCCACCTCTCCAGTGCGGCCAAAGATTCAGCTGAAGCTGCCAGCTGCCCGGCAAAAATCATGTGACCAACAATGATAACTGAATTCCAGCTGCAAGGCCCAGGTGAGATTAACCCTTTTAGTGCTGTAAACTTCCTCCAGAGCAGATGAAGCCTGCAGACATTAAGTAAAGAAGGAAGAGCTGAAACCCTGAGGGAGGAGAAAGAGGAGATGCTTAGAAGCTGAAATTCTGTTGTGAAGCTATGGTGGTGATAGACTATGATACATCAGATATCATAGCTATCAGTTGTAATTTCATAAAAGCATGGAGGTGGAACGTTCAAACTGCACTTGTGAGCAAAAGTACCTGTGCTGAAATAAGCAAATGCTGAAGCAGCTGTAATCTGATGAGAAGTTTGAACAGGGAGAGATGGAAGTGATGAGGACTCTTGCTCAAAATTGGAAGGAGAAGACCTCTGTTTCGAGAGATGCTCCCAGAGATAGTCCTAGAGATGAAGATGATGAGGACCCTTTGCTCCCAGGGAAGGAAAAGGGCCTCTATTCTTAGAGATAAAATGCTCCCAGAGATGGGTGAAGAGAACCTTTGTTTCTGAACAGCTCAACCTTAAAATGGTACCCCAGTAGCTCAAGACTGGACCCTCAAAAGCAGTTGTGGGAAAAGCTGCAAGTCAGGGGAAGGGATTCTCACATGTGAGCAGAGAACCAACCTGGGCAGCTGTCTTGTGATACTGAAGCCATGAGAGAACGTCTTGTGGAGATGTCTCCACAGCACGAGCAAGAGAGACTCCTCTCCCTAAGTGAACTGAACAAGGCTATTACGGAAGTGGTAAACAGACTGAAAATCTCAAGGGTTGTCTTTTTACACTGTCAGTGGGAGAAGGGAGAAAGGTGGGGGGAGGAGAAGTGTTCTGAAGGTGTGGTAGGATTTTTTTTTTCCTTTCTTTTAGGTCTGTTAATAAACCTCATTATATTCTTTCAAGTTTTGTGCCTGCTTTGCTTTCTCCTAATTCTTATCTCACAGAAGGGAAATAAGTAAGTAATGAGTATTTTGGACAAAAACCACTACAACTTTAGCTGGTTCGTGCAGCAGCTCAGACAATCTGTGTCAACTCTCCTAATTAAATTTAAAGCTAAATAGCAATGCAGACCTTGTTATATGCTACTATTCGTGGAATTCCTGCTGTGTATCTCACTCAAGAACCCACTAGATGTCAATCAAAGTTCGAGCTGATTGTACCCTTGGTTTTTAATTAACTGTCAGAATGCTTCAATCCAGTTTATTACTAATATCTGAGGGATGTGCTGTGCCTTCCACTTGCACAGATATAATTTCTGGGACACTCCTAATCCCATGTGAGTGCACAAACCAAAATAAAAAGCAGAAATGTAATTTTCAGCACCACATACAGAAAGAGAGGGTCCTTCCTGATTGCTTAAGTGTTATTTGGATAGGACATGTTAAAAATAGAATCAAAGCATTGACTCCACATGCCACGAGTCCTGCAACACTGGCAAACATAAGCAAAAGAATGCAATGCATCATTAATGATGATACTATAAAGCACCAGTAGCCACTTCTCTTTAAAAGCATTCCTGCTCTTCTTTGAGAAGGTCCATGACTAAATCCCAGATTAACCTTGAATATGGATTTTTCAAGTAGCAGAAATCAGCTTCTCAGAGAAATTAACACGTGCAGAGTTCTACATCAGATTTCACTGGTAGTAAAAAAGTTTCTTAAAAATGTCTTTGGAAAGAGCACTAGACCACATCCATTTCTCTCCTCAGAATCACATGAGCCTGCAATCAGTGCAGTGTGAGCTTTCTCAAATAAAGATGAGACAGTATTCAGCTAACAAGCATCTGCACCTGCAGATACCACAAACAGAACCAGCAATTTGGAGCAAACAGCTTGAGGAGGATCATAGAATCATTTAGGTTGGAAAAGACCTTTAAGATCATTGAGTCCAGCTGTAAAGCTGAATTACCTATTGTAGGATTTACTGTGATTTAGAGGAATGGATAGAAAAGTGTTCAGGTACTTACTTCTCTGTCCATTTTAAGACAGAGATTTGCTACCATGTACCACAACTTGGAGAGAGAGATTTCAGAGGACAAAAAGTGGACATTCCATCCAGTAAAATGAATGGTGGGTGGACAGCCAGATGCCAGTTTCCATCCCAAGCAAAGAGTTAATGTACACAAATGCAAGGAAAGAACAGCTGCACATCTGCATTGGTATCATCTCTATTTGTGGCTGCACAGAGAGGAAAGCTTTTCTCCTCGTGGCTTCGGGGGGAAAAAGTGTAAATAGAGTGAAAGCTCCTACAGCTGAAGATTTGACCTTGAATCTTTACAGGCAAGAGGACAGATTATTTACATTGGGTGGAGGAAAATATGTTAAGCACAGATGGTTCTCCTAAAATAGCCTTTGCTCAAAATCAGACCAAAGGACAGTTTTTTTCCTAATTTAAAATACAGCGTCTTTGCCAGGGCTGCTATCTTTACACTGTCTATCAAGCTGGCTGCCGAGCAATGGACTGAGCAAATGTGCACACAAGCACTTAGTGCAACGCTTCAGAAATACTGAAAAAAAAAAGCGCATCATCAGTCCGTTGAAATTTTTAAAAATGCCTTTAAAAATGCTGCCTTTGGCTGCAGTTTCATTTGCATGTCACTTCGGGAAGCCTGTAGAGTTTGCAGTGACAGCCCTGACACGCACAATTCCTTCTGAAAAACATGAATGAAAGACCCGTATGGCGGGGCGGGGCCCAGCGCGCCCCGTTCATGCCAGCACCACCGATGGACCCAGGGAATGCCGATGGCCCGGACTGCAGCCCAGGGGGTCCTCCTGGCGGAGCCGGCTCCCAGCGGCCACACCGCGTCCATTCATAAACGCAGAACTGCTGAGGAGCAGCACCTGCCCCCCTCCCCCAGCCTGGGAAGGCACGGCCACGGGAAGGGGGGCACGGCCGCGGGAAAGGGGGCACGGCCGCGGGAAAGGGGGCACGGCCGCGGGAAGGGGGGCACGGCCACGGGAAGGGGGGCACGGCCACGGGAAGGGGGGCACGGCTACGGGAAAGGGGGCACGGCCGCGGGAAAGGGGGACACGGCCACGGGGAAGGGGGGCACGGCCGCGGGGAAGGGGGGCATGGCCACGGGAAGGGGGGGCACGGCCGCGGGAAGGGGGGCACGGCCGCGGGAAAGGGGGACACGGCTGCCCGGGCGGGTGTGCGCACACGCGTGGCCGCGCTCCCCTGCGCCAGCACAGGCGCCTGTTCCCACAGTCCGGCGAGAGCCACCGCCGTGGGCGGCAGCGGGCTCGGGGGAGCGAAGAGGAGCGATGGGGAGCAGCAGGCGGGCTGCTGACGGCCAGACCCCTCTGCCGCTCCCACACACCGCTCCTGCCCGCCGCCCCAGCCCACCCGGGCCTTCCCTCCGTCCCTTCACTATCCTCAGCTCTCCGCCACACTCCCTTCGAGGCGGCCGCCAAGCAGCCCCGGTGCCCCCGCCGCCTCCTTCAAGGATGAATGGAAGCGGGAGGAGGCGGGCTCCAGCAGAGGCGCCGCCCCGCCTCGCTCCCTCAATGAGCGCCCGGGAGGGGCCGCCTCGCCCCCGCCCCACGTCCCCGCTCCGCTCCAGCCGCGGGGGACGGAGCGCGGCCGCTGCGCCGCTGAGGAAGGAGCCGCGCCTTCTGCGCCTGCCCGCAGCTGAGGGGACACCGCCGGCTCCCGTCACGGGCCGGGCGCCGTCCCGGGCCCCTCATCCCGCTCCTCTTATCCCGCTCCCCCGGTTCCCCGTTTCTGTCCTGGGGAAACACCCCGCGCTCGATATCCCCAGCGCGGCGCCGGGCTCCGCCGGCCGGGCCGGGGCTGCGCGGGGGGAGCAGCATCCTCCCGAGCGGGCTGGGAGGCGGGGCCGCCGGCCGTGCCGGGAGGGTTCAGCACCTCGGCCCGGGGGACAGGGGCGGGAGCCGGCCGGCAGCCGCGGCTTTCCGCCGCCGAGCCGCCCAGGTGCGGCCCGCCACCCCGCTCCCCGTGCCCTGCCCTGGCCCCGGCAGCGAGCGGCCGCCGCCGCAGCCCCTCGCCCGCGCAGGGGAGCGCTTTCTAGGGCCCCTTCCGCGCAGCCTGAACTTTCCCCCTCGGCTGGGGACTGCCGCCTTTCCAGCTGGGTATGCGAAACCCACCCCGGTTTCCAGCCACCCTCCATGCAAAACCCATCTCGGGATGGGAGAACGGGAAGTTTAGGGGAGCTCGACTCACCCAGGACGTTCCCGACGAGAGCCACAATGAAGACGACAATGTAGCCGGCGATCAGCGCCCATTCATATTCCTTGGGATGCAGATACTCCTTCCAGAGATATCGCAGGAACTCCTCATCATCGTAGTCGGAGGAAGGGGTTAAAAGAGCCTCCCGTGTCTCGTTTAGTTCCGACCCACTCGTCCAATTCCTGTACGGAGGGGAACCATCCTGTGGTTGAATCCCGGACATCCCTAGTGGTTGTTCCGGGGGCTGGGAAAAAAACAACAACCAACAAACCCAAACCCAGACCCTCTCAGAGCATCCAAGCTTTCTCCCGCCCGTCCATCGAGGCTTGTGGTTGCCAGTGCGAAAAGCGGGGTGTGGGGAGAAAAATGACGCGGGAACTTACGGGAACCAATGCGGGAACAGGCTGGGGATCCGCGTCGGTCCCCAACCCGCCCTGACCAGCCTTTTCCCCGACCGGGCAAGGGGTCCATCCTCCCCCGCGGAGGCTGCACCCCCTGCACCGTCGTGGAAAAGGCTGGTCGGGGTAGGTTGCATGCCTCAGGTGCCAGAGTGCACCCGCCCCCGCTGGAAAAGTCACGTCCGTTTCAGACGATGTCGATTTTTGTTCCGCACACCATGCACACGCACCTTCACACACGCCCGCATCTCTGCATGCCTCCTCCTCCACCCCCCGCTTCAGCTCATCCCCAGGTCCTCATCTCTCCCCCCAACACTACTTCCAGCTTGCTTATCCCTCTTCTGACACTGCTTCTCCTCGGTTTCTCACCCTCTCTTGCACAAGCACTTCCCTTTAGACCTTTCCACAGTGTATTCCAGATATATTCAAGATATTTGTAAATTAAAAGCTGTGGAAAGCTGCGGTGGAAAGAAGCACGGGGTTAAAGGAGCCATTAAAAAACAGTGGCTAATGAGGCTGTCTCCTTTCTGTGCTGCTTTGAAAGTTAGGCTAAAACAAGAACCCTGTGGGCTTCCCAACCCTGGTGGGAAAATCCCTAAGAGAGATGAGCAGACAAATGTGAGGTTTCACTGGATTTGAAGATTGTGACACCTCACTGTGGCTTGCATTTAGCACGCATTCACTTATGTTGAGGTTGTTTCAAACATCCAGCTTGAAATCTCAACATAGCAACTGCTCCTCAGCTATTCTGAAATGAGTAACTGGCAGAAGGCAGTTCAAGACAACCCAGAAGTGCTAGTTAAACAGCATGATAGGATTCCTGGCTTCTGGTCATTGCTTCTTGAAATATTTTCATACTTTGCCAAGTGTACAGTCTCTGAAAGAGAAGGGATAGGTCTGGACTTGTCTGTTCACTTCCTATCTGAATAATTTAATGAGTCTGATAAAAGCACCATTTCTGCTGTGACATGGCACAACTTGCTCAGTGAAGCATTTCAGTGCAGGGTCTGCACCTCCATAGAAATGGAGGAAGAATTACGATACAACTCTACTTCCACCACATAAGCATAATAGAGAGGCAGATATTCATTCACTAACACCATGCTTAGAGTGCTTAGCTCTTGACAGTACTTTAGGCTACCCAATTGTTCTTCATCGGTGTGCAGCCTTCTCTGCAGCCTTCCAAGGTCAGTGCAGCATACCTACACCTGGAATACCTCCTCCTATTTCTATAGACCTGCTCACTTTGCTTTACTTCCTTGTAAAACAAAGAAAAAATTTCTTTCCTATTCCACAGGGAACTTGAGTGAACCTTTTAGTCTGTAGGTTATAGAGTGAAACATGCTCAGATATACAGGTAGGATCAGCATCTGTCTTACTTAAATTAGAAGGGTAGAGTTTGAAAACACCATAAACAAGGATTAGATACTCTACAACTAACAAAAACACCTAAGGTTATATTAATTGAGGTGTGAATATTGAGAAGTGATTTAAACCCTCCTGACGATGTGGGAATGCAGGATTACTTGGTACGCAAAAAGAGACCTATTTAAGGAGCTTGTCATGGTCTTTGCAAGTGGAAAAGAGATTTAGAGAATGACAATTTGGTATTCAATAAGAGAGAATCACACTCATGTGCCAGCTTTTTTCCTATGCTAAAATGTTTGTAATTCCACTATTTGCTTCCAAATTGCCAAAAAATCAAGTGATGTCTTTTTTGACACAGAGTTTCTTCCTCCCTCACCAGTAGTGACCCCACCTGCAGTGAGGCATCCAGCTCTGAAGTCCCCAGCACAGGAAAGACATCGACCTGTTGAAGCTAGTCTAGAGGAGGGCCACCAAGGTGATCAGAGGGATGAAGCACCTCTCCAATCAGGAAAGGTGAAAAGAATTTTAATGCTTAGGCTGGAAAAGAGATGGCTTAGGGGTGACTTAGTTGCAGCCTCCCAGTACCTGAAGAGAGCCTACAAGAGAGATGGAGAGGGACTTTTTACAAAAATATGCAGTGATAAGATGATAAGACAAGGTGGGGGATGGATTTCACCTGAAAGAGAGTAGGTTTAAATTAGATATTAGGAAAAAGTTGTTTACTGTGAGGGTGGTGAGGAACCTAAACAGTACCCAGATGTCCCATCTCTGGAAGTGTTCAAGGCCAGATTGGATCGGGTTTTGAGCAACCTCATCTGATGGAAGGTTCCTTGCCTATAGTAGAGAGGTTGGAACTAGATGATCTTTAAGGTCCCTTCCATTCCAACCCAAGCCATTCTATGATTCCTATGAATAGTAAGAAATGGAATTTAAAAAGCATAAATATTTGGGAACAATATGAATTTATGAAAAACCTGTCATAACACTAATTATTTTTTAACAGGTTTACAAATTTGATTGATAAATACATAAATAATTGATTATGCAGATTAATTCGCTGCCTAAATTTGGTATTCCTAGAGTACTGTAAGACATTTGCTTTGATTGATACCACACGTTCTGATTAGGGAGCAGGCTAGTAAAAAAATCAATATATCACACATTATAAAGATTAAATATGGGTTAGCTAACAGATCCCAGAATGAAATGGTAGACAAAGAATCGTTGCCAAGCCTGTGGATTCCTACTGTCAATTCTTAGTTCTGTTATACTCATTCCTCAATGACCTTGAAGAAGCTGGCAGATGACCCAAACGTCAGGTGTAATCAGCTAAAAACACATGCTCATCATGAATCTGTAGCCAGAAAGCTTTACTTGATCCTTGATTGTATAAATGAGTATACCTGTGAAAACAGATTAAGTTTTAAAGTATGAGTGAAACTTAACTTAGTGAAAATATTCACCATGTACAAAACTCTGCCACAGTTCTCAAATGGAGCCATTTTTGCATTTTAAAATCAAGATCAAACGCTTTTCTAAAAGATAAGTGCTAGATGAGATGAGAATTAATTCAGAAAAATCACATGATGTGGAATGCAAGAGGTCAGACTAGATGATTATGGTTGTCCCCCTCTGGGTTTCCAATTTGTGAAAGTGTGTTAGCTAAATCAATTCCCCTGATGAATTTTGGTTCTGATTTATCTTTTCTTTTAATTATACTCTCTGCATTGAGCTTGGTGCATCAGTTTAAATCTGTTCCTTTCATATGAAAGTGTACAGCAAATGTTCAAAATTATGTAATTCTTATTTTAACTGGGGTTTTTTTTCAGTTCAAAGCCTTCTTAACATGTGATGTTACAAACTTCTACAACCAAAAAATATACTGGCAACACAGCACTTAAAAGAAGCTTAAATTCAAGTGTATATCTATTAACCCTCTTATCTCAGGGAAGTACTGTCTGGTACTTTATTTAGCTAAAAGGTTCACATACATTGATATCTCTTCTAATCCATAACTTTCCATCACTAATCCAAAAATACTGAAATTAAACTACCAACCCTAAAAGATATGTCTTGTGGCTTTCAATATCACTTATTATATGATATTAGACCATGTGAATAGAAATCAAACAGAATTTTATGCTTTATTGCATCTGATAGGTCACAGGAACTGACATTCATAGAGAATAAACAAACCTTACTTCAGCATCTAAGTTTATTGCTTTGTCAAACACATTTCCCCCTCCATAATAATAATTTTATTGCAGACCTACATTTTTATTAATCACATAAATAGGCAGCATTTATTTTCTTCTGTCAGAGACTAGCCCTTTCATTTTAAAATCTATTTGATTCAGAGGATTAAATCCATAGTAATCAAATACCATGTTAAATTAGGAGCCTTTTTCTCAGACCAGAATTAATTTAAAATTTTTTGCAAACTTGGTTGAAGAGGCAGCTCAGCTGGGGAGCTTCTGTTCTGCCTTTGCTGAACATTTCAGCAGATGATTTTGTTGTTGGAAAGCCAAACTAACTTCCTTCCTTCCTTCCTTCCTTCCTTCCTTCCTTCCTTCCTTCCTTCCTTCCTTCCTTCCTTCCTTCCTTCCTTCCTTCCTTCCTTCCTTCCTTCCTTCCTTCCTTCCTTCCTTCCTTCCTTCCTTCCTTCCTTCCTTCCTTCCTTCCGAATTCCTTCCTTCCTTCCTTCCGAATTCCTTCCTTCCTTCCTTCCGAATTCCTTCCTTCCTTCCTTCCGAATTCCTTCCTTCCGAATTCCTTCCTTCCTTCCGAATTCCTTCCTCTGTTCTCATTCAACAGCTTTTTTCTGCTCCTTTGTCCCTCTCAGGAAATATGCCCCTGATAGTAGAAAATCAACAGCCTTACTGTTTAATTACTTGAGTCATCCTGGCCTGTCAAATTCCAGATTTTGCCTGCGAAGGTCCTCTGGTATCTTTCCTCCTATAATGGTATTTCAAGGTGGAAGTGCTGCTCCCTGGCAGCAGCACTAAGTAGTTTCTGAGAAGTAGGTGGGCTATTATCAACCAAATAGTGAAGACGACAAATGAGCAAGTAGAAACAAGCTAAGAGCAAGAGAGGAAGACTGAAAGAAAAATCCAGGCTTAGAAATCTATGCAGCCATCAATTTCATTGGGGTGATAAGGACAGTGCCTATCAGGCAGTGAGGTGTAAAGAACCACAAAATAAAAATAGATATTCTACTGTATTTTTTTGTGAACAGAATGAATTACTCAGTGAACCTTACAAGTTAACTCAATGATGTTCCATTGCACGATGCATTTGCAGCACCACGTTTCCTTTAGGTCTGTTCTTGTCTTAGCATCAATTCAGTGATGAATTGTTGCTTAAAGATTCAAAACTAATTTTAACGTAAGAGATATTACTCAAACCTGCTCTAAATCTTTTGAACTGGGGATATGAGAAGCATTAGGAAATTACCCTTATTTAGGCAACCTCAGGCATTTTTCTCTTTGAATGTAGAAAGCAGGATCCTGTTTTAAACAATGTAAAAAGTTGCAAAGGTATTATTACACCAATATAACAAGAGTATGAGCAACACTCTATTGATTTATTAGCTGACTAGCACCATTAAAATGAGCCAAAGATAAGATAATTTGCTCTGTTTCTAGTAGTGATCAGATAAGAAAAATTAGCTGTTGGTTAGCTCATGCCATCTTCATTACTACTATCCACCAATGCAGAACATATTTGAAGTGAAAAATTCTGATTCTAGTCTCATTCACTCTACTGGAAATTAGAAGTATCTTCATTCATGTCAGTAGAGTTCTGCTGCTAATAAAAATTAGGATGATAGAATGCATGGTTGTTCAAATTCAGATGAATTGAAAGCAATGTGAGAACCTTCTGATTCTTGGTGAAAACTCTGTTGTCCAACTGGGAACAGAATTGCCTGACATCATTCCTGTATGTTACAGATATAGTTTCCAAGGGTGTCCAATGCATGTATGTAAAAAAGTACACTGCTCCACTGTGCTTTTTTTGGTCCATTTGCTTATTAACAGTCAAGTACTAAAAGGGGTTTTAAAACTTCTTTTTATTTTAGAAAAAAAATTGGTTTGATATATGAAAATTAATGTGTACCATCTGCAGTATTCTCTCCTTCACCAAGTCTACAAATATTTAAAAGCAAACACATTTAATGATCAGGGCACAAATCCAACCTGGATAGAACAAATTACAAGACACCTTTCCTGAAGAGGTCTCTGAGCTGTATATGGAAGCTGAAAAAGGGATGTCTGTTTACTCTTTTTTTAAAAATAAGACAAGGCATGCCCAATGATAATTTCAGTCAGCAAGTTTAAATATGTAAAAACCAAAAATCTCTTCTTAACTTCATAAACATACGTGAGCACTGAAAGTCATTTTTGTAGAAGCCAAGACAAATTTATTACAAGTCCATCAAAGCTGTTAAATTAAGCAGTTTGAATGCAACATTGCACTCAAGAGCTCTGAAGCCAGAGAAAATATAACGCAAAATAGAAACTTTAAAAAATTATTTTCCCTGGAATTTTCTTCTGACCCATTTGGAAATAGCAGAGGAGATCTGTGGTGTGATCTGAGACAAGATAGATGCTTTCATATTAAGTATTTTGAGGAACAAGAAAGAAGAGGCACAGAAGACAGCTTCTTTTTAATAAATATTTTTGTTATTTTAAAGGAAATAAAGGCCTTTCAAATGAATTCAGCACAAAAAGTTGTATGATTTATTGCAAGGTTTTCATGGTGATTAGAGCATTGGATCTGCCCTTAGCAACATGATGCAAGGAGCAGTCTCTACTCTGCATTTTAAGCAGATGAGATAGATTAGGAGTGGGAAGTGAACAGTGACAAAGATGGCTTTAAGGTATGCATCACTTTGTCAAAGCTAAATGACGCCAACATATATTACAGGCCTATGACCTGCATTTTTTTCTATTTGGGTTCACTGACCTACTGGCAGAAGACCAGAATAAAAGTACTACCTTGTGCTATTGCTTTCATCAAACTGGTTCTTACTTTGTTCTCTAACCCCTCCTATTGCACAAGGCCAGTGAACCCTCCAATCATGGTTACGTCTCTGACAGTGGCTGGGAATAGATGAGTAGAGGAGAACATAAAGGTAAGGCAAGTTTGCAATGATACTTTCCATCATTACAACTTCCCATCTTTGAGCAAGCTGCAAATTAGCAGCTTCCTGAGGCATTATGTCTGGCTAATGAATAGGTCTATATGTGCTTTTCCCAACAATTTTGCTTAATTGTTTCCTGAGCCCATCTGAAACTCTAGCTTCCACTGAAACTAGAAGCAATGATTTCCAGTTTGTTACAGTGCTCCTCCTTTGCTACCTTTAAAAGCGTTCCTAAATAATTTTATTTGGTTTGCTGCTCATAAAGTGTAAAAAATGAGGTATTTCCCTTTCCAGTTTTTCCATACCATTTGTGATGTGCTTTTCTTTAGTCAGGTCCTCTTTCTCCATTTCAGCAATGATTTTATTTTTGCTAATTAGCATAGCATAACAGAAAACTTTGTTACCTTTTATATTCATGCCCTGAATCATCTCTGACCTATTTAAATAAGGTACAATTAATTCAGTGGGTCGGTTTTTTTTCTGTCACTTCCTTGCATTTTGTTTGGTTTGTCCTGTACACTATACTTGATTTGAGTACAGCATTCTGTAACTTCACTAGCAGATGGATCATCTCAAATGGTGCACTTTGCAGCACGTTGGCTTTCAGATAGTAAGCTGAAAAACTTACTCATTTTTGTTTTAAGTTTCATTAGTAGATTTCTTTTTCCTTGGATAGACTATGTCCCTAATATCAGTTTGATGTTTTATTAAAGTTTCCCCTGTTCTTAATAAACTGACTCTGCTCTTTATGCTCTTTCTCAGACACATACTGACACTGCCATCTGTCTCGCCCTGTTCATGATAGTGAGAACATTTCTCAGGGCATCTTTACTCAAATATTTTATATAATCTGTTGCTACTATTCTATAATATGACCTCTTGAGATTTCCATTTTAATGTTGAGTTTTCAGAGAACAAAAGAGAATTATTTTGTCATGAGGATTGTCCACAAAGCATCAAAAGCATTTGTTTCCAAGTCATTGTTCACTTCTTGCTATTTTGTTTCTTAAGGTGTGATTTCATATTCTGTTTAGATATGGGTATTTTCACATGGCATTTAAAGACTTCAATGCTAACTTGATAGTTTATTCCATGCCTGCTTTTTTTCTTCTTTTTCCTAGCTTAATAAAATACTTCAGTTAGGTAACAGGGGGAGCTTACTTTCCTCCTATTTATATGAACTGGTGTGTGAAATATTTTTCTCATTCATTCAATGAGCTTGTAGGTGGCTATACACTACTTTGGACTGCAACATGCAGAACTTTCCAGTAATTTCCCTTGTTATAAGGTTTCTTGTGAGAGAAAAACATTTTTTATGCATCAGAAATTGAAGACATTATGGCATTCAATTTCAGAAGAAAAATGTAGAATTTCTTATACATTTTATCATAGAATCATAGAATTGTTAAGGTTTGAAGAGACCTCCAAGATAATCAGGGCCAACCATTAACCCAGCACTGTCAAGTCTACCATTACACCATGTCCCTAAGCACCACATCTACGTTTCTTGAACATTTTCAGGGATGGTGATTCCACCACTTCCTGGGCAGCCTATTCCAATGCTTTCTCACCCTTTCAGGGAAGAGATTTTTCTTAATATCAAATCAAAACATCCCCTGGTGCACCTTGAGGTCATTTTGTCTTGTCCTATCACTTGTTACCTGGGAGAAGAAACTGGTCCCCAGCAGTCTACAATGGTCCTTCAGTTTGTTATAAAGAGCAGTAACATCCCTCATGAACCTCCTTTTGTCTGGGCTAAACAACCCCAGTTCCCTCAGCTGCTCCTCATTAGTCTTGTTCTCCTCAATCTTTCAGTCTATGGGGAGAAAGTGCACTGTTTCACCAGCATAAACTGCACGATTTGTTGCTATTCTGCAGTTTGCTACTGCATCTGTAAAATGTATATTTACTAGGGCTATTGTTAGAGAGAAGTCTGAAACTCAGCACCAAATCAGTGTGAGGAACTTGATTGTTCATGTTGTAAGATATGCTGGGCCAAAAATAAACAAATAACAGAAGTTGCCTGTGCTACAGGATTACTAAAACTAGAACCTTTAGTGGTCTTTGCCAGCTCCCCAAATATTGGTTATTGCTTTCTCTTTTTGTCTCTTACTGTCAGTTGCATGTTTCAGTAAGTCTTACCTTGACTGGCTGTGCATTAAAGAATATTAGAATATTAGAATATATTTGAATATATATTAGAATATTGTTACCCAATGTCCTATTAGACAGTGGCTGGCTCAGGTATTTACTCTGCTAAACACCATAAGCAAACAATTCAGCTTGAAAAAAGAAGAAAATATAATGAAATACAGTGCCAAAAAGTGTCAAAAATAAAAGGAAATATTAAAATTTCTAGATACAGATCAACATTATACTGCAGAAATTAGCCTAGCTGAATATCAGATGAGCCTTTTAGTGAATTAAACCCATATTTTTTCATCTCGGTCAAGTCACCTTGCATTTTAGAAGTCAAATCTAGCTTCAGTTCTCATGCCTGAGAATACCAGTACTTATTATTATGGGCAGATTTTTTCTCTTCCCTTTGCCAACTTGACAACATTTGAGCCTCAGATAATTGTAGTTCTGCCTTTCCTACTGTAAAGATGTGTGTATATTTTGGAGGAAGAGCTTATTATCTATGGAGGGGTGAAGGAAGAAGTCATTTAGGGACCATCTTTGCTACTGGTAAAGGCAATTGTGGAAGAATCAGACCTGTAACCAAGCCTATGCAGACTTACCCACCTGTTGTGCAGCAGCACATCGGGGCTGGCAGGAGCCTGAATGGGCTCAGATGTGTGACAATACAGATATCACTGTTGATTTGGGCCATCAGATAGAAACCCGCTGGCACAGGAACTTTCCTTGCTTTTTCTTGTGTTTATAAGCAAGCTGTCAGCTGAGAGTCATATTATTAAACAAACTGTTATAATCTCTCACAATGCTGTTACATGTTTTGGAGCCAACACTGAAAAGGAGAAACACTTATTTTCCTGTGAAGTTGAAAATGTGAGGCAGTGCTTAATATGCTTTGAGTGATGAGTATGAGATTGTAGCAGTCCTGCAACTTTAGGTTTCTTTCAGGAAGGCTTTAGGAATGAGGATGTCTCAGTCTCTGAAATTCTTCCAGTGATTGTGAAGATAAATCATCCACTTCTGTGGGATTTAAGACCTGTCTTCGGGTGACTTTATGATGCTGTATCCCCTGTTGCTGCTCTATGCCTACAAATTAACTTTGTGCCTTTCTGTGCCTTTAAACAGAGCCTAAGAGGGGGGAGAGAGAAAAAACCGAGCGAACTTTTCAAAACAGTTGTTCAAGGACACAGATACACACTCCTCTTTTTCTGCAGCAGCAAGAGTGGAGGAAGCACCCTTCTTGCTTTTCAGCCAGCTTTCAGCTCCTTTTCTCCAGAGGGAGATAGAGAGTTGAACTTTGTTTTCCTGAGACTTTGGTTTTTCCCTTCTTCTCTTCTGGACTGTTTCAACATCAGAACACATTGGGAGAATTTTCCACCAAGGCCACGGAGGTGGGCCCACACCGACCCAGCTCCGAGGAGGAGAGAGACTACATCTACAGAAGAAATCTGAAATTTTCCCAGGTTTCTCTCCACAGCGAGAGGTTTTATTATTTAGCATTATTATCCTTTTCCTCTGTGTTTGTTAAATAAATAGTTTTGTATCTCTTTCACTTTCCTCCGAGGAAAATTTCTTTTTCCCAAACCTGGTGGGGGAGGGATGGTTGTAACCTGCCTTCTATCAGAGGATATTTTCTTCCAAATTTGTCCAGACTGGCACAGGACTATAAACAAGACTGAGTCTGTGATACTTTTCATTCTTTCCTCTTCTAAAATGTAATTATATTGGCTGCACATTTTTCATTTACAGTTATAAAATAGCTTGAAAACATGGCATCCTTGTCTCAGTTTAATTTCAGCTGGATCAGATTAACCAACGTCTTCAACTAAAAATCTAAATATCTCATGGTCAAGCATGAGCAGAGCTTGGAAAACTATAATTTGAAAAAGCATTATTCACTTTTTTCTTCCAAGTTGGCTGCCTGTTTACATACTTAGATCTTCTCAGATGTTTTTTGCTGTTTCTTTAGTGACTTTTTCTTCTGACCATTTCAAAACTTAAGATGTGAAGACCATTTCTTGTGAAGCACAGCTGAACTCTTCGCATTTTCAACTTTGTGAGGATTCTGTATGTTTATACACATCATAGTCTATTGCTTGCCTATAGAAAACTCTGTCATCACTTAAACTCATCTTCTAGTTACTCATCTACAAACTGACTTCACAGAACTTCTTTAGTGTGAATGTCTGTAAAAAATTTTAAGTGCTATAAGTGAAGGGGGTGAAGGATAGCAAGTTTAACACCTGAATTTATATGAATTACGTAAATACTGATACTGGTGCACTGAAAATATCCAGACTAAGTCCACTAAAAATTAAATGTCAGAACTTGAGAAATCTTTCCCTTCCTTTAGTAATTTTGTTTCCTTCTGTAAATTTGCTTAGTCATTCAACTTGTGTAAAAAACCCCTCAAATTTTCTGGCTTCAGTATATCTACTCACATCTACAATTACCTAAAAACAATTGATTTATAACCTGTGTAAATATATATGTATTTTTTTACAGGATTTGTACACTGCTCCTTCATTTTCCATTTTTCTCCCAGAGAAAAACACTCAGCTGGATCATGAGACGGAGAATCTATATTGAAAAATGAGCTGTTGTAAATTCACCCCAAATGATTTGTTACTTTGTTGTTAAATTTTACTGAAGGTCTCTAATTAATATGTATATTAATTAGGGACCTTCAGTATAATTATTAATAAGGAGAAAGGACAATTTGTGGAAAAATACAAGAGTATGGTATAATTAAATAGATCAGTGTTGTCCCATCAATAATACTGTTGGAAGTGCTAGTGAATCTATCACTCAAAGAGTACACTGCAGGTCTTGAAGATCTTTGTAAAAAAATGGTGAGAATGATAAACACCATGAAAATTGCTTTGAAAAATTAGAATATTTTACCACAGGAAACAAATCAGAAAGAATATCAGTAAGTGTGTCAAAAAATGAACAGCAAGAGGAAGGCAAACTCCATGGCTCTGCTCTAACTCATGGCACAAGAAGGAATCACCAAATGTAAATAGTAGTGAGAAATAAAGACTAGACCAACAGCTTTTCTTCCAACAAGGTAAAAATAGACCATAAAAGCAATTAAGGTAAAAAATTTAACTACCTTTTAGAAAGTCTCATAATCAATATATACAACAAGAATATCCAGACTTGTCACTGCTAATTATAACTAAAAGTTTGGCTTATCTTTCCTAGATATTAGGTCAGATTTCTGAAGTTTCCTATGGAAATCCTGTTGCCCATAAACTAACACACTATGGAATCCACTAATAATGTAATAAGATGCACCTTAAAATGAGCTGAATTTCTTCTCTCCACAAATCCAGCTTACTGTAAGCAAGCCAATTGTACCCAGATAAACTATATATCTCCTGTTGTCACAAAATCACAGTAAAGATGGATGATTACAGTTGAACTGAGTGTTTTTCAAGTTACATTATCTTTGAAACAATTTAAGAAAAGTACATTCCTTCTTGAATATAAAATTGCAACATCTGAGAATAATTAAGAAAACAGGCTTCACTTTCTGTTGAAGCTGAAAAAATGTACACATCAGAAGGATGCCTAAGGTTTTCTGCTTTTTATATATTTTTCATATATTCGTATCTCTTTAGACTATTATTGTACAGTTATATAATTTCTTAGCTAACTCCATTACTTTTCCCACCCTGTTAGACAAACACATTCCTGGAATCCTATTCTAATCTTGCTTCTTCAATGAACCAAGGCCATGTCACTTTCCCATGTATTTAGACAAAAAAATGTAGGGCTAGAAGCAAGGGGGAGGCTTCAGTAGGGGGCTGAACCAAGGGGGGAATGACTTAATTAACTGTCCTTCTAATTGGGGATTTTTGTCTATTATGATAATTTGTTAAACTTTTAAAGGTGTTGAAGCCCTGTATCACGTGTGCATTTTCGCCATAAGTGCATCTGGAGGACCTTCATTAAACGGTAACTACTTTTTATTGTCTTAATCTTGTTTGCCTCTTGATTTTAGGGACTATAAGGCAACAAGAACATAAAAACTTCAACTCAGGTACGCAGATTAACCCCCCCCCCCCCCCCCCCCCCCCCCATTTGTACCTATGTCATAGGCAAGACAATCTCACAGAGTTACAGTAATAATACATTCTTAAGGTCTGTACTTGGGTCTTACTTAGCTCTCCTTCTACAGAGAATATGAGAGGCTAGCATAAATTACCTGGAAACTGTCCTAAATTGCTCTTCAGTAATTCAAGATACTTGCACAGAAAAAAGTTTCCTTCTCCTAGACCATTGACAGAGTTTAATGTAGGCTGAAAGCACACTGGATAGAAAGAAAAAGGGCTCACACTGCCTCCTGTACATCAATCCATCTCCTAGGAAACTAGTATTTAATTCATTACCCAGAAACTGTTCCCTCACTCTACTAGAGACAGCTTAGTCAGATAATATTTTTCCACTCTGTGAGAAGGAATACAGTTAAGAGGGAATATGCTTTACCTAGAAGCCAAATACTTCCTTTTGCGATCAATGCCATTGCACGCAGCATTACAGTGTTGGGTTGTACTTTACTGCTGTAACACTGAACTGTATTATCTTGTGACTTCCAATACTTTTTCTTTCAGTCTGTAGCTGAAGATTTGCATTTCCTACGTATTGATTATTTCTTTTGTTTAAATATTGTCATTCCCCATGCCCTAAGAAACACAGCTTCTTTGCTGGTCTACAAGCTGCAGCAGTCTCTGTTTTTATACACTAAATTATTAGTCTGTAACTCTCCTAGTGACCAGTTTTTGAACCTAAATTTTAGATTTTCTCTGTGAATAATGTTTTGCTGGAAAGTCATTCATACCTAGTTGAAAAATAAAATTAAAAAATTATTTGCATTTCAACAAAAATACCAAACTTGAATGCTGAGGAAATGTCACTTTTTATCAGAATTTATATAATTTTGGAAAAAATTACAGTTATCTCTGCTGACTTCTGTTTGTATTTGTATTTTAAAACAACGATTTTTTGAGCAGTAATAAACAAATCAAACATGAGTTTTTAAAGATTAACAAAGTACTCAAAACTGCAGTACTCAAGTGATCTCATTTTCATTTTAGAATTAATTGTTTGAACAGACATCTGGAAACTGTATCATACATTCACATGGATGTACCACAGATCAATGGTAGCACCTTTCAATTGTTCACCTCTGCTCCACGTGTTCTGCTAAACAGTTGTTAACCCGTTTGAGAAAAGTTCTGCTGCTTAGAGTAGAAGCTGACTTCAGATGAGCAAAGCATTTATAACCTGCTTGTCTATGTGCCTGCCCCTGTAGTTCCTATGCACGTGTTTAACTAATAAGTGACACACTGAAGGCATCTACAATTTATTTAAACAGGACCAGAGGCTGTTCTCTGGTCCTGAGTTAGTGGGTCACCAGCTAGATACGTCAACACTACTTTGGTCTCAGCTTTGGGTCTGTTGACTGCCTCTCTACTGGTACTGGCTGCATCTATACAGGAAACTAAGCAAAACCTTTGCAATGCCTGAGTATGATTTGGAGGTTAAACCAGGGCAGGAACCATTTCCAACACAGAGTTTTCAGGACACCACACATTTTCTGAGAGAAGAGTTTATCTCTGCTGACATGAGCCACTCCAGGTTCCTGGCTTGTGTATTTGTCCTTGGATCTTCCTTGTTGCACTTCTTGAAGATAGATGTAACATTTTTTATTTTTACAGTCAGTAGAAATCTTCCTTGGTTGTCATGACTTTTTAAACATGATAGAGAATTGAAATTTGCCAATCAATGAAATTAGCTGGTTCCTTTGGCATGACTGGATTCATCCCATCCCAAGAAATTGAATTCGTCTGAGACTTTCTTAGCTGTATCTTCCTCTGCTGTAAATAGAGTCATTCTCACACCCTCTCCTACTCGACACAAAAGACCTGAGAGCAGACCTTGCCAGGAAAGGCTATGAGAATAATGCCGTTTAATACTTTTGCCTTTTCTGTGTCCTTTGCCATTAGATGAGCACACTGAGTAGCAAACCCACATTTTTCTTAGTTTCCCTTCTGCTGAACATTAAGAAACTCTTATTTTCATTAATGAACTTCACCAGTTTCAGCTCCAGCTAATATCTGACTTTGCTAGCTCCAGCCCTAGATGTTTAGGCAATATCTCTATAGCTCCTCAAGTAGCCCATCCCAATTTTCACCTTCTTTGTATTTCCTTATTGTTTGGCTCAATACAATGGCAAATCTGCTTTCAGAACTGGACATGATAAAAATGTTCACAGTCACCTGTGAAAAGCTCAACCTGTACAAACACCCCTACTTCAAATGTGCTCATAATTTTTTTGAGGAGTTTTAAGTTAGGTCAGGAATCATCATTTTTTTCAGAGCTAGCATAAAACATTAATAAATAACCCGCTACATAGAATCACAGCTTCATCAGAACTGAATTCATGTCCTCATTTTTCATCTGTGTACAGCTAGTACTGCCAGGTGACCCAGCAACACTCAGATCTTGTGTTGATAGTGGTTGAGCCATAGCCTACAAGAACCTGAGAAGTAAGCAGGGAGCTGTTGTCGATTCCAGCTGCAGGTTGATATGTCAATATTTATTTGCTGCAGGAACACACACTGTTTACTTACTTAGGATGGATTTTACTTGGAAGAGAAGTGCCTTTGATGTTTTCTGTGACAAGTACTATATGCATTGTGTTTGGACTGAGTTTTCAGTTAAATGAAATTAGGCAGTGGAGGTAATAAATCATAGCCCTTGAAAATTAGAAAAACTGCCTTGTTCTTCTTCCAAAATGCAGCACTTAAAAGAAAACCACAGTAGCCTAGAAAACATAAAGAAACAGAATTAAAAGAAAACTAGTCATCTCTGAAGAAGTTATTATGGGAACAGACACAAAAGAAAAATGTGGGAGGACAAACAGGAAAATAGAGATGTGCAGACCTTTCTAATGACCCAAAGAGAGTCACTCACACTGTTGGAAATCAAACTCATGTCTCCCAGTTTCAAACTTTGTATTTTGTACAGCAGACCTTTGCATCTCAGAACTACAAGACTGTGACCATTGTGGCAATGTGGACCATTAGAAAAAGACGCATTCACAAGCCCAAGCATTTTAATACATTCTTTACTTTTGAAAGTATATTCTTTCCTTGAAGTAGTGGATCACAGCAGAGCTATGACTGTGTGCCATGTTATTTCAGCTGCTAATCAAAGCCTCCATGCCCTGTACTGGATACCTGTTGAGGGTTACACACAGGGGAGGCCGCTGGAAAGGCTTGAACAGATGCTGCTCTTAATCAGCACCTATTAAGTTTTCTCCCGAGCTCAGTTTGGCTCCTTGGAACACGGAGGAGTCACTTAGCTGTGTCTAGGTCAGGTGCTCGCAGGGGTGATGTTTAAATGTAACACATCATAAGTGCTGGTACAGAAAACCACTGTGCTTCAGGGCAGGCAGCCAAGTACCATTGCCAACAGCTCACAGCCCTTTGTGGGAGCTTCCATCTGAGTAAACAAGTGGTATTTATCATGAAAGTGAGGCTATGCTTATACTAATAAATCAGTATTCCAGACACAATTCTCCAGAAATTGCATCAATACTACTTAAGTATTTTACTCTTCAAATCAGGACACCATGTCCAAACTGTATTTCAATTCACTAATATAAGCCCAGGTACAGTCTGAGTGTGTACAGCTCCTGTCAGTTAGAGGTTCCTGGAAGTTTGATGTAATTCTGAATGAAGCACAAAGAATCATTTGTGTTTGAAGAAAGGTGTGTGGTGCAGCATTACGTGAATATTTTCATGGATGGATGAGCATGACTAGACAGATCAACTATTATAACTCAATTTCTGTTACACAGTAACTCACCAAGGTTCTTAGAGCAAGAGATAGCTTAGGACCATTCTTAATTCTCCCACTTGCTCATAGCCTCAAGCCTTGCTCAATACCAGAAATTAGAATTGCAGGAATGTGCCAGTGGAACAAGGAATTGCCTTTTATAAATATGTTTCTTTTAAAAATCAGGAAACATTCTAAATGTTTTGACTTAAACCTGATTGGTTTTGGTTCATATCCAAGCATTCCAGAAATTTTTCTTCAGTGACACAAGAGATGGCACAAAGTTCCTGGAGAGCAACTTGAAAAAAATTATAGTAGTTTCAACTATAAGGAAGGAGTACTATAATCTGTGCTATAATCCGCATATTTCTCACATTTATATTGCTCCCAGGAAACAAAGAACTGTTATCAAATTCATTGAAGGATTCTAGTTTACTTCTTACAAAGATGTGAGCTAAATAAACCAGCTATGGGAGGTCTCACCTTATCAAGTACTGGCAAAGATGGAGATGGTGCTGATTCCAGTAATGTATTTCCTTCTGGGATATAAAACTTCAGGTGATGATAAAATTGATGGGGAATGCCTTAAGGGAAAAAAAACCTGTCAGCAAAATCCCCAATAGTTCTTCACTTCTAGAAAGGCATCAGATTTGAGAGTCACAGCTCTAGGCATAGAAGAGTGTACATACTACATTTAGCACACTGAGATTTACTTCCCCTCACCTCACCTTCCCTTAATGATTAGCCAATAGAGCCTGAAAAAATGAGCACACTTGCAAGGGTGCAAGTGGCAATCTTATTTTATCTGGAGTGAATAAGAAAATAAACCCTCTAATTTTCTTTGTATTTTATGAGTGATAATGTATAAAAGAGGCAACAGAGGTCTAAAAATAAAAAAGGACAAGGAATCCAAAGTGATTATGTATCGGGCTGACAGCAAAAATTCACAGCCTACAGAGTTTCTGTGTTATGCAATAACACTCCTGGATTACAGGTGCTTGGGTAGAGCACAGATGAAGATTGAAGGAAGCACCATCAACTCATGGGAAGCTTACAACATATTTCGATTTGAGAAGAATTTGAAAGCTTTCCAGCATGCTGATGGCCGACACATTTCAGACCCAACATTACTCTATTTCATTTGAAAATAAAATCTCTTCTTTACATTAGGATGCAGGCTTAGAAGAGCAAACTGTTGGTTAAAAAATTAAAGAAAGATCTCACCTAAGCTCTCCATGACAAAAACTATTCAGACTGTTATCCATGCCAATGTCTGAGTCCAGGCACTGGAACCTGAATGTCCACAATTCAGTGGTTAAAATTGTTCTGGACCTGGTTTTTACTAAATAATTCCTCTGCTAAAAAATTCTGGGGAATAGTTCCACAGGTAGAACACACAAATAAATATTCCCAGTAGAGTCTATGAATAAAGAATCCTCCTGTCCTGCAGTCAGCTTAACTATACTAAGGAAGCCTAATCCTGCCATTTCTCTTTGGGACTGGAAAATGAACCTGGACATTGTTACTTTGCTGACACAGATGCAACCCGACAAAATTTTGAACATATCACCATTGCAGATTTATTTTAAACCTTTTTGTCTAGGAACTGGCCCTATCTTCCATTTGTACTGATACACAGAAAAATTACTTTTCAGATCCTCTGTGAATATGTAAGTAGAATCTGTAAATAACAGTTAAAGTAGCTGATAGTTAAGATGCTTCTGTTGGAGGCAAAGAGATCTGATCTCAAGGGATCTAACCTTATCATTAAGATAATGTCATTTAAGTATGAGTAAAACAAACCCTTGTAATTCTCCCACCTTCAGCAGAATTATATTTCAAAAATAAGGTTCAAACTGTAGCACGTTTGATAGTATGTGCTAAATAATTTGCTTTCTCCACTGACAACAGGCACTGACAATCACATACTTTCACTGAATTATTTCCTAGACAACCTAGTGAGAGTTCTGTGATTTCCATTATTCATTACTTTTCTGAGCTGATAGTCAGTAGACAGGAACTCCCATGGCTGTCTTCATTCTGAGAATAAATGAATGATAAAAATGGGATTTTTCTTTGTCCTACACACAAAGCCTGTTTTCCCTCAGTACAAGAGGTAAAGGACCTTGCTTTTAGTGTCTCTGGTCATCTTCTCAGTCAGTTTTGCACCCAAAGAACACCCTTCATCAAACCAGGTGCATGACTGCTTTTCACCCTTTTTTTCCTCATGGGTGTGCATTCCACCAAGTCTTCATGCCTCTTCAGTTGCACCCAGTCAGAGGGAAACCTCTCACAAAGTGTAGCTCATTTTTGTCCTGGCTCCAATATTTGACTAAATTTTTTAGGAGTTGTCCTGTTAATTTTTATAGCTGTCAATCTGTAAAGAAGGCTGAACTAGATGTGTTTTGTTTAAACTGAATTTGTTATTGTCTGTTGACCCCTTCACAGAAACCAGTAACACCTTTCAGTACAAGAAACATCTATACTGATCTCACTATTTCCTGTGAGTATTCATGATGCAAGAAAACCATTGCAAGTTTGCTGATAGTTAAGTTCCATCCTGCCTGATGGAATTCCAATGTGGCAGTTCTGCTGGCATCCCTGCTACTTGACCCAAACTTGAAAACTCCATCATTTTGTGGTCGCTGTGCCCACGAATTATCAGCTGTGAACCAGCTTCACAAGCTGTCAGCAGAAAAAACCTGGGTAACCTGTGTGACCCTGAAGGCCATGTAGGCACCTACCGCTGGGGAAGTAAGAATAAGAACCTGGAGCATGCATGGGGATTGGAAGAGTTCATTATCATTAAAGTCTGCTGATTTCTGTTTGCCTTAAAAGTTAATAATACTAGCATTCTCTGTAATCAGAAATTGAATGGCTCATTGCTTACACAGTCACAACTATGGAAGCATTAACAAGAGATCCTCTGGGCAAGTAGGAGTCTTTTGACTCCACAAGGAGTGCAGGACACCCACAGGAAGTGTTTGAGCTGTGGCAGAATTAGTTAAGGTATTTGCCTCTAAAGATAGGACACAGATACCAGATACTGTTTAATAGAGGGTGTCTTCTTGCATATGCTTTATCTATGTCATGACAAAATAATTTAAATGCTGAACTGGAACATCCAAGTCAGGACTGTCATCCTCCAAGGGTCAGAGTGGAGAGAGATAGCAAGGCAGAAAAGTCTCTAGAGAACTGAAATCTTACAGACCTGTCTGGAAGCCTTCCCTGACCACAGAAGGAACTTGAAGAACCTGTGTTTCGAACTTTAGTGTCTTTGTCAGTTGCTTAAAGATAGGCAGAAAGGTTTTACCCTAGCATAAGGCTTGAACAGGTGCTGAGTAAAAATAAAGGCTTGTTGTGTTCCTTCTATCTGGAACTTTATGAATTGTAATCATTAGATCCCAATGTGAACTTGACACACATAACTCAGATCACTCTCAAAAACAAAGGTGGAACTTTCTAGTTTACTAAGCCCATTCTTACTAAGATATGAAACTGCAGAAGAGAATGTACCACTGAATCCACTCCAGAAATATCTTGTTTTTCTATCCTGTGCAGAAAGCTGTATTCCCTTCATTTTAATCCAGAGATACCAATGTAAGATTTTCCTTTTCCTTCTGTTAACTCTTTATGTTTAAAAGATTCACCATTTATGTAAGTCTGTTTGTGAGATTTGGATATTTGAGTTAAAGAGCTACAAGCTGCACATTAAATATAAATGAACACAAATTTAATCTTTGAAATCAGATCTAATTTTTTATTTTCAAACTAAGATTCTAAACTACTTACAGCAAATATCTTTTTCTCCCATCTTTTTCATTCTATTGCTACACACAATTTGGCCAGTTACAGCTGACAAAATAGCATTAGACATTCTTGTTTATTGCAAGACTATTCTGCTTTTTAGATGTGGTGAAGTCTGCTGTTTCAGACAATTTTAATTAGCACGCAAGACAAAATACTGTATAAGATAAGTAGATGTCTTATCATTAATAAACCAACTTAATAGACTGTGATGATTTTACATCAATTAATTCTTTAAAATGCAAAATAATATGTACAGCATACTCCTGCCTGCTAACTTGTTCCTTGAATTTTCATTGTTAGTACATGGAGGCTAAAAATTGTTTTGATAGGTTATAAGGTATTGCATGGTGTCAGGATTTCCAGGATTGTCCCGGGATTAAAGTATGCACGAGATGTCACTGAGATGATTTATTGCTGAATCAGTCTCATGTTTGTTGAAGGGTGAGACAGAAGAGTCCTTATGAACAGCATCTCCAATCTCAAAGGCAGTAGTTACAGTAGCAATAGCAGAAGCGGTAGGCCTGGCAGCTGCAGCAGGTACAGATGCCAGGTAGCAGCAATTCAATGAGGGAGCAGCAGCTTGCTGAAGAAGCAGCAGCCCGCCTCACTATATCTCTACAAGGCTTTTTGTAACTTTTTTAGCCAATAAGCAAATGCCACAAAGCTTGCTACACATTTGTACCAATCAGCAGTGTATAATTTGCTGCAATGCGTACTTTCTTATCCAATAAACGCATTGCTATTATAGTCTATTGCACAGGCTTACACTAATACATCTTAACTTTTTAGGAAAGTTTATTATTAAACTTATTATTAAACTCAAAACTCTTTACTCTTTTATTTATCACTATTATTTCTTGTATAAAGTATATTTTTACTACATTTCTATTCTTATAAGGCATATTTATTTCAAAACTACAAAACTGCATTTGCTTTAGTTTTGCAAAAGCTTATTACTCTAAATCAGGCAGTTTTCGCCAAGGCCGCAAATCGAAACATGTATCCATTTCTATCTGCTCAAGCACAATGTCGTTTATGTATTCTGTCAGCACCTGCGGGCTCTCTGTGAGAGAGCTCCCTGCAACTTCATTTCCCACAGCATGGTCTTACTTCTTGATTGGTTTACTGCTATTTTTAATATTGGTATAGGAATTTGCAGTCTGTTCTTCTTAGTATTTTGTCTAGGTTTTATTTATCAAATAGTTAATCAAAAAAGTTAATTGCTAGAAAAGAAATGGTAGCAGAGCAAACCTAAGTGCAGAACTACTCAGAACAAATACAGAAGAGAAGTACTAGCATCTGAGAGGTTTGCATCATTCTTTTTGTTGCCTGTAGTAAACTTGTACTAATCCTGAATCATGAGACAACTTTTACCATAAGCAGGTGTGGAAAATGGTCAATAATACGAATGTGTTGTACAAGTTTAAGCATATCTATAACTGATAATGCATTTGATAGAATCTGTGATCTGCCAGTTCCCTGAAGGTAAAGCATTGTCTACAATGAAAAATTCTTCCTTAAAAAAAAAAATTAAAGTCATGGAACAGAAATAAAATAGGTGCAAAATGAATAGTAGGGTAAATATTAGGAAAATTACATGCCTGCAGACCTTTGATTATTTATATCATTTGGATATCTGCTTGTTTTATCAGTAGACACAATGATTTAGCCATGCAGATTTTCGTATCAAGAAACAGATGCTGTTCAAACTGGAGTTAAAAATAACTAGTTCTGTTCTGACTGTGATGTTTGTTTTGGGGTGTACTTCCTGAAAATGTGTCATTAACACAGTGACTTAAAGGTAACACTGAGATGTAGGTGGCAGGGAATTATGCTCATATAATGTAAAAATAAAACAAAAAAAAAACCCAACAGCAACAAAAAAAACCAAACAAAACAACAACAACAACAACAACAAAACAAAAAAAAAAAAAAAAAAAAAAAACCAAAAAATCAATGCCATCAATATATATATATTTGCCTTCTTTGATGTTTTCAGAAGCAGGGTATATAATGCAAACTTAGTAAACATCTACCATTGAGAACTGACTAATGTTCTCTGATGCATACTATGCTATTTGAAACTTTTTAATTGCCAAAGTGGCTTAGTGTATGTTTAGTGAAACCAAAAGAGAAAGATTATCATTATCTCTCTTTCTCTTTTAATTTTCCTGAGGATTTTTTTCCATGTTTAAAAGGTATTTTTAAGCAAGTACCTCTATTTTATTCATCTGTAGCCTGGCAAGTCTTATCCATGTTCATAACACATCAGCCCTCCTTAGGGTAAAATCTATTTTTGTGGTTGTAATAATTCTCTGGTGTGTAGAATTTGGACTTCCTGCTTGTCTTTTATGGTATAATATCTCAAAGAGCACGGATGTGGAACCCAACTCGCGACATGTAAGCAAGAATCAAATTCTGTTTTCTTTTACATCCAGACACCCCAGGAAAGCCAACAGAATTAATTGCATGAGTGAAAGCAAATTTTATCAGTAGCAAATTGCTTTAGGGAGGCATTCTGACCTCACTGGATTACAGCTGGTCCCTCCTTGGATACAGCTAACACTGATGGCTCATCTAACTCTGTCAACAGAGCTCATGGATTTTCTGAAGTTCCAGAGCTGATCCCTGCAGGTAGCAGCAGGGTTGTCTCCAATAAAGTGACCTTACATTACCTATACACTACATCACATATGTATGGCTAAGTGCCACAGCCGGGGTCTACACGGTGCAGTGGAACAAGAACACCAGGGCTGAGGCCAGGTCCCTCCGGTGTGGTGCTCTTCCTCAGTTGCTGACAGTAGATGCCCAGGAAGAGTATTAGAGTACAACAAGCATATAATTATACTTCTCACACATAATCTCCCATCTTCTAGTGATTCTTGAGCTAGATTATTTGTATTCAATAGCACATTGGGTTTTGTTCCATAAATATTGTCATTTAATCCTACTGTATTTTCAATGTGCACTGTCTGCTTTGAGAAGGATTTCCTTTCTTTACAGCTATACTACAAAATTATTGAAGTTACTCTGTGAAAGATTGTGTGTAAATGCTCTATTTATATCCTGTTTAGGTCTCTCAGATGTCCTCATGTGTGTAGAGAGATGTAAGTGGGAACAGAGGAGCTGTGTCTATGAAAGTTTCTGTCTGTATTTCCTTACAGGAAGGCTGTCAGTGCTGCTTTGTAGAAGAAATACAGTGTGACTGCCAAAGAAATTAAAATCTGTCAGTAATAGCTATTACTAAAGGATGACATTAGAAAAAAATTTGAGAATATGTAGAAAAGTATGATATGGATATTTTCAATTAATTTCTTTAATATTTGTCTCACCTATCCTTACTGGAATAAATTATTGCAGCCAACACCATAAAAACAGAAATGAGAAACAGCAAAGAAATAGTCCATACATTATACAGTGATCTGCAGATACAAAAATATGATGTTTGTAAATAATGTGTTTTTTCTGAAGAAATGGAAAAGCTGCGAGTTCTGGCATTCAGTATAATAACCTTTTGTTTTAAAAAGACTTTTATTTTAGAAAATAAAGGAGTGGATGATGAGCATACCTGGCATATCCATGAGGTCAAAATGGGAATTTGACTAACAGATGATTTCATAGAAAACTGTTAACTTTGACTAAAATAGACTACTTTGTGGCAGGCTTTTTTCCATACATTAAAAAGAAAGCTTGAGAGGAAGAGCAGTTAGAGGTCTATTGAACCTTGACTATCCGATGCTGGCACAATATCAAACACATATCAATACAGTTTAGCACATCCTTAATCTATCATTATTGCTAGTGAACTGCTTTGAATTATACTGTAAAATACATTATATGGTCAGCTATCATTGGATAAAAAGAATTTGATATAGTAGCTGCTTCAAAGTCTTTTTCAGACATCTAAGGTTTGCCAAACTAGGCTGAAATGAATGATCTGAGAGATTATAGGAGTTTCTGGGGAATTTAGACATTGAACAATGAGACAGAAATGTATTCTGTCTGAAAAAATTGACATTACTCAGTGTTTTCTTATCTCAATATATTCACTAGTTCTGATGTGTTTTTCCTACATATCCCTGATCAGCTCACAGTGAACATTTGATGCTCACTATTTTAAAATCAAACTCTCTGTTTAACACTACAAATTATGTTTTATATCCTTGTTGTATAACTTTAATGTAGACTGTAGATGGTCATATCCAAAAAAAACAGCCTAGAAATCTTGCAGTTCAGAAATCCCCAGCTTCACTTGGCATGCTCCTAGTCAGTCAGTTTCCTGAAAAGATCAAAACTTATTACCAGTGCATGCTCAGAAATATGGTGGGGTGGAGAGCTAGTTATTGCTCTCACCTTTAACCTCGTGTGACCTAGCTGAAAAGTGTTCAGAAAAAGCCTTAATAGCTCCAGAAGCCTGAAATCTAAAATACTGAAAAACAAACACCCAGGCACAAACAAAAACTCACAATATTTAGAAAGTGTTTTTTAATTTCAAACAAATATAGGATAATGAGCTCTAAACCATTGTCCCAGAGGACAGTAATCATAGCCAACATGTTTTAAAGCTTTGAAATATTGTTTAGCCTATTCTTTTTAAGAAATTCTTTTTTACTTGTCCATTCTGAACATTGTTTATATCTTCACTGTGCTCACACTTTCTCCTTTATCTACTGAGCAGTTTTTGGTTTATGAGCATTTTGCGCTATTGATTTATTTCTTTGTACTCCTTAAATAGCCACATTGGCTTTCCATGCCCCTTCCTCCTTAAACCCTTGTTGAGATCAATTTCAACTAAAGATGGGATTGTGACATAGAATTCTGGTCAGGATCTTGAGTAGGCAAATTTTAGAATTTGTGCCAGCTGAAGCTTGTCTTTCCTTTAAACCTTGATCTAAAAACTTGACATTAGATGAATGTGCCTTATAATGTGGTTATGCATCATAAATCCCAGGATGAGTGATTTACTGAATCATAACTAGGAGAGTACTAGTTTCACTTGTTACTTTTTTCAAGGTTGAGAGATTACAGAATGCAGTACTCTTGTGTTTGGTCCTCAAATTCAGTTTTTCTATTTCTGTAGCCTTATTCCCTGTAACAGACCAATACTTTAAAAAAACAGTATTGGTGAAAATAAATCAAATATTTCTTTGTTGGACCATCATACTGAATTATCTTCTTCATTCTTGGTGTAGGACCAGTTCTACTCCTTCTTGTTTGATTTGTTTTTTATGGGTTTTGAATGAACATTTTGCGGTTCATTGCAGTTTGTGAGACATAGCTCAGCTGTCTTCACTACATTCTATTCTCTCCTTAGTTCTTTTAGGTTGTTATTTATTCCCAATATTCTGAATAAAATGGTTTTTCTTTTGTGGAGACATGGAGACTCAATGTGCTTTCCTCTTGACACAAGCTGAAAGCATCACAAAGTTTTACATTCAGCTTGAAAGAAATTCCCTATGCCATGTTACAGCTAAGCCTCTAATCAATGACCCCATCTGACTTCAGTGAGTCTTCTAACAAAAATAAAAAGATTTGGGTTTTTTTCCTAGTAGTGTCATTTTACAGATCCAGTCTAAGGCAAAATAAATTACCAGCTTAGAGGCACAAGAAATGGTATCTCCAATTTCTATGAAGAGGTGAAGAAGCAAGAGACAGAAGCCTATAGCTGATGGTAGGAAAAGGAAGGATGGAGCTTAAAGCACTTTATAAGTTCTTAAAGGTTCATAACATAGACTCAAACTACAGGTTCCTTCTTGGAAAAAAAAAGCTTTGGCTTTCTGTTTTTTTATCTTCCATTTAATTGAATCAGTTTGTGATTATTCAATTTAGGTTTAGTGTCTGTAATCAAATCATCACTGAAGCTCTGACAACTTTCTAAGAACGAAGTCTGAAGGAGGATTCCACCCCCTCCCAAATTATTATGCACCCCCAGCCTCCTTGCTGGTGGGGTGGTGTGAGGGGCAGAAAAGGCCTTGACTTTGTGTAAGCACTGCTCAGCAGTCACAAAAACACCTGTGTTATCAATGCTGTTTTCAGCACAAATCCAAGACACAGCCCATATTAGATGTCAAGAAAACTAACTTTATGCCAGCCAAACTCAGCACGTATGTGCTTCTGAAATTTCTCTGTTCTTGGGATCAATTACCTCCCTGGAGCTCTGAGGTTCATTTTTAAATGAAACAGAAACAAACATAGCAAGTCTTCTCCTGATTCAAGGTGACTTTAAGTAAAGAAAAAAAAAATCATTGTTTGAAAAGGAGGCAAGAGTAAAGCCAGTCTTATTAAATCTTGATTATTATTTAAAGGTAAACTTGAACTGTAGGCCTCCCTCTGAAGACGTTTCCACCAGTATTTAACTCCTAGGAGAAAGACATGGTAAGTGAGCTAAAAAGCTTGACAGACTAGGAGACCAACACTGTTGATCTGAGAAAGCAAGATTCTTCGGATGGAGGAAGAAAAGAAGGAATCTCTCATTCTGTTTTTTACTGCTAAGATAATTTCTGCATTTTATATTGAAGAATCTCTAGAAAAATTACAGTGGCAGAACTAGACCTTGGGTTCCTGAATACCCTTAGTTAATTGGTGGGTTACACAGTCAGCTTCCTTCTTTTGGTAGCTATTGTAGTACCAATACTCTTGGCTGCTTGTTAACCCAGTTTCTGTAGGGTATGCCAGTAGACTATTTAGGAACTCCCTGGAACTGGATTTATGTTCGGATATGTAGACTTGAACTTCCTTGGGACATACAGAAACTGGAAGCAAGTTTCTCACTGCCAGCCTACCATCTTGCCCTCCAGCCCCAGATTACAGATTCCAGCAGCACAGGAAACTAGCTGTCCTATAATGTGTTTTACAGCTGGTTGAACCCCCATTGCCACTAATGTCAGCAGTCTACAGAGCTGGATAAATATTCCAAATATATATCTGCTAAAAGCTTTTACCACTTTCCAACATAAATAGCCCAAATATATCTAACAAATACAATGGAATATTTTACATATCTTTGTGAGATATTATTTTTTAAATTACAAAAATTTATTATGCTCTTTGAAATTTTGTCATAGATAGATACAGATTGCCATTAGAAAACAACATTTTTGTGATATAAAGCTGGTTCACATGTAGAGCAAAGTTCATGGTCACATAGGTGAACTGTAAAGTCTTCCATTTAAACAGAGCTGAAAACCCCACAATTATATATCTATACCTTTTTGATTATATACTTATTCTTAATATTACACTCATTCTTTAGGATAAGTAGCACTACCAGTTTTGGAACCTGTTAAGTTTATAGACTCACCATCAGTTTTTGGAAGAGAAAGGGTTTCTAAATTACGCTACTACATTAGGCTGATTCATGTGATGCATCTATAAGCTATGTTTATTCTAACACTTTTCAGTCAACAGGTGAACTTTTAAAACATTTCCAGGGAGATGGAGATTTTTCAGCCTTGGCAATTTTAGACTGTAACTGTTGCTCATGAAGACTATTTGGGAACAAACTGTGCATCCCTACAGACGTGTGAAAGTCAGTGTTGTAGGTCATGGCAAGCTGGAATAGATGCAGATGTTCTGGCAATAAGGATCAAAATTTAAAATAACTTCAACAAAAGCAAGAAATGACACAAAGTAAATAGGATACAATTTAGTGAAGTTAAATGACAGAAAAGGAATAATAAAGAGCACACTGACTAGGTGTCAGGTCTTGAAAACAGGGCCTGGAATTTATGAACAAACAATAAATAAATGTAATAACCCTATTATGAGAAAAGGCAAAATTTTAGCCTAGTATTACACAAGCAGCATGAAAAATTATTGACCTGTTCCATTTGTTATTGGCAAGATGCCAGCTGGAGAGGCTTAAGAAACAGTGGATCGGTTTGGGAAGAGCCAAAGAAGAACCACAAACAATTAAAAGGGGGTAAAATATGTGCCCTCTGAAGGAAGATTGAATAAGTTATTTTTGCTGAAGAAAATCAGAGTAGAGAAAACTTTATAACAGCATTCAAGTGCACAAAAATCTACAGCAAGGGAAAGAAAAACTATTTTCTGCTCTTTCTTACTCAGGATAGAACAAGGGAAAATGACCTTGAGTTATAGCAAGAAAAATTCAGATACAGGGAAATGTTCTTACAGTAAGGCTAGACAAGCACTGGAATAGATATTTTAATAGGGTATGAAATCTCCATCTCAGAATGCTTATTAAAAAAAGATTAACAACCTTATCTGAGCAGGATGAGGGGGTAAATTATCATGGATAGCATGGGACCAGGCAATCTCTGAATATCCCTTACAGTCCTATTTTATATTCTTTGTACACAAAATTTTATCAATTAGAAGTATATGACTAAAACCCAAAAAATAAAGCATCTTATCTGATAACAAAACTTACTCAATGGAGGGACACACATGTACTATTTGCTCACATTGCCATTTACAAACTGCTATTGTAAATCCACATCACACTTGGGATCACAGAATCACAGAATCACAGAATCACAGAATGAATTAGGTTGGAAAAGACCTTTGAGATCATCAAGTTCAACCTATGACCTGGCCTAACACCACCTTGTCAACTGAACCATGGCACTGAGTGCCACATCCAGTCTTTTCTTAAACATGTCCAGGGACGGTGACTACACCACCTCCCTGGGCAGACAATTCTAGTGTCCAATCAATCTTTCTGTGAATAATCTTTTCCTTATGTCTAACCTAAACTTCTCCTGGTGCAGCTTAAGACTGTGTCCTCTCATTCTGTCAGTGGTTGCCTGGGAGAAGAGACCAACCCCCACCTGGCTACAGCCTCCTTTCAGGCAGTTGTAGAGAGTGATAAGGTCACTGTAAACACCATTCTGGGAGACTTAGTTTAATTTGACTGAACAAATATCAATTCCCTCTCATCCAGTGATATATTCAAAAATATGAGGAAAAGAAAACGAGTGCAATGTGTTATTTTCACTAATATTTGTCTGTGATTCATAAGATGTGCATTTTCTTTGCACAAAGTTAAGTTAAAAAACCCAGTGTAACATAGCTGACAAGAAAAAGGACATGACTTTCTTCCATCTGCCTTTTTCTTTCCCTTCATCTTGTGACAAGGTTATCTTCTTTTTAAGGACAGCTTTTGATCTGATATTTCAACAAAGAAACATTCATATTTACATTTTCAAGGTACTGTACTTTTTTGAGACTTGCCTAGAATAACGAAGACCCACATTACTCCTTGACATGCCAGCCATATTGTCTCTTGGTAGATAAGCACACAGTTTGACAGACTAATGTGAAAATACACCAAAGAAAATGTATCTCTGCAGGAGCAAAAATGCATCCTTGTGATGATTGGAAGACTAAATGATAGATATTTATCTACCAAAAGGACATTAGACTCCAAACATCAGCAACATTGGCTAATATTCTACAGTACAGACAGGGTGTTTGTGGATGCTGTATTTAGGAAGGCCTTTGGTTTCTTTTTAGATTTCAGAATGTCTTACATCTCCTACTTTCTACTTGTCAAGTGCATCATTGGCACAGGGTAGTTTTAAAATGCACATGATAGCTGTTTTATAGTTCAAAATTCTGATCCCAAAATATTGATCAGTTAGTACACTCAGTATTCTTGGACTGTTGTGGAACAACTGTCTTTCAGAGACAGGACTGGGCAAATGCTTTTTGTCAAGAATCTTTCTCCAAATTAATTGAGAATTAGAACTGTATTTCCAGATCTTATGAGAATTCTACATTCAGAAGAGATGATGAAAAAAACCAGTGTCTCTGTTTTGTTGCAGCCATCAGCATTTAAACCACTTTGTCTATAGGAATCTGGGGAATTTTGATGATGCTGCCCATATCCCCATTAAAAATATCCTGGGAAGGCATCTTCTTGCTCCTCAGAGAAGATTGAAGCCTGTTAAAAATTACCAACAAAATAGTGAGATGCCCTTGCATTGTTTGTTTCACTAGGACTGTAAATGTCATAACAGGGAAATGGGAAGCAATTGGATTTAGGACACCATAGGAACTCCTTCGGACCTCGTAGCCTTCAGGGAATGTACTTTGTGAACTTCAGTACCTCCTAGAGTTCAATTCAGTAATGGCATATCCTCACTTTTGCACTGGCAGCAGGGAAAGGTGATTGGGAAAAAGGGACCTCAAGGGTAAGATAGGAGTTAAACCAAGTTTGAGAAAGACAAAACATGATACATCAAAGTTAAGGGCACAACAGTGGACAAGAAGGTATGAGCTGCATCAAGCTACCTTCTCTACACAGGCTTCAAAATTAATTCCATACTGAAGCAACTGCAAATGCTACTTGGATTAAGACATTGCATATGCATTTAGCTTATTAAATCTCCATGGGTTTTTTTCTTCCTGATGCTAGAAGAAACAGGCTCCACCTTTTCCCAGGTAAAGGTGGGCAAGAGACTCCTGCTCTGAAAGAAGCATCAAGAGAAGGAAGGGAATTGCATCCCAGGTTGTCTCGCAGGAGTAGGAACTGAGTTTGGAAAAGCTTCAGATCTCTTATTTGGGCTTGGATCTGCAGGCAGAACACACAAAGCTTAAGCCAGAAACTGAGTAACAGTGTCCAGAGGCAAGTGCTTTATTCTCATTAGACTACTACAGGAAATGAAGGGAAGACTATTATAGAGGTGATAGTAGTTGGAAAAGGATGTCAAAAAGTCAAATGCACTTGGAAAGGAGTACTTCCATGAAGCTTTCTTGTGGCAAAGCAAGCCAGTGGCATCCTAGCTACTTTAAAAAGACTGCTGCCATTAGTTCTAGGGAGATGATCCTACCCCTCTGCTCAGATCTGGTGAGACACATCTGGAGTGCTATTTCCACTCCTAGGATTCCCAGTACAGGAGAGACATGGGCACACTGTTGTGGGTTCAGTGAGAGACAAAGAGATGACTAAAGAATTGGAACATCTATTATACAAGAAAAGGCAAAGAGAGCTGGGGTTGTTAAAGAGTGGAGAAGGTTTATACAGATATAACAATGTGTAGGTCAGGGGTAATAAAGAAGTTGAAGCCAGACCCTTCTCAGGGGTATCAAGGGAAAGAAAAGGAAGCAACAGACATAAATTCAGATATAGTAAATTCCATTGAAACATAGAAAAATATGGGGTTTTTTGGTTTGTTTTTTTTTTTTTTTTACTAAGAGCCATCAAACTCCAGAACAGGCTGCCCAGAGAGGTTCTGAATTATCTGTTCTTGGAGACACTGAAATCCTCATTGGATATGGTTCCAGCTAACATGCTCTACCTGCCCCTGCTTTTGAGCCAAGGATGGGACTAGATGAACTCCAGAGGTCTCTTCCAGCCTCAGCAATTTTGTGCCCCGGTGAATTGCACTTCTTGCCCCCAGGGTAATGGAGACATCTTATTCCTTCATTGTTGTAGAATTGTCCTTGCAGTTATGCCAACATGGTAGGTTGCCAGTATTAATTTAATCAGATTTTAATGCTGAATAATCAAAGAACACATTTGTAATTTTAAATATTGGATTATTCAGATTGTTCAAATTAGGAGGAAGATTGATGAATTCAAAGCCTGAAACTCAGACCTCAGTTTAATATATGTGGATATGCCTGACACCATGATTTTGCATTGTAGAAAACAACTAACACATCCTTACACATTAACAAACAACTGTAAAACTCTGAACACAAATCTGATCTAATATAAAAATAAATGAAATATATATACTGCTCTTCAAATATATTGTACTGGACATATTGCTGTGGTGTATTTATAAGGAAAATGGAAATAAACAGTATTAAAAATTAAAGATCTGAGGAAAGCAAAAAAGGATTTATATTTTTCAATTATTAAATAATCTATAAATCAGAAATGTTCACATGTTACTATTTGCAGGCAGAGTTTGCAACATCAGCAAAAGTGATCTGATAGTTCATAGTGGTTTAAAGGAGGCTGCAGAACTCAGAAACATCCACTGTTATACTCTGCAAGTCTTCTTGCAGCCCAAATCTGGGTCCTGTTTGAGCAGGGGAAGTGCATTTCATTACAGGTACCAAACCTTGGAAACCTGGTTAAAACTGACTTTTAAGATGTTCATTTTATAGAATTCTGTACCCAGCATGATTCCAAAGATGTGTTAAGAACATAACAATCTACCTGAGATTGGACTTTGTGTCTGGAGTGGTAAAATGGCACTAATTTTAGATTATTGGTGATTAAATAAATGATGGTGCAGTATGTGTGGATGACATACCATGAAAAGAATTGTTTTATATATATTTTTACACACGCCTGCAGATAGATGTAGATATAGATAGATATACATAGGCATAGATAAATACAGCTGGGGGGACATTTCCTCATGGTAGAAATTTATAATTAAAATGTAGAAGGAACATGTATAAAGAATGAAAGACTTTACTTCCTTGAAAGAGAATTCTTTAGGGGAAAATTCTTACTTCATGAAGGTTTGTTATTTCTTCTTTGATAAAATCACTCAAGTTGGATAAGATCGATAAGATTGTTGAGCACTACCATTAACCCAGCACTGCCAAGTGCACCATGTCCCTGACTGACACATCTACTCGTCTTTTGAACTCTTCCAGGAGCAGTGAATCAACCACTTCCCTGGGCAGCCTGTTCCAATACTTGACAACCCTTTTCTTGAAGACCTTTTTCTGAATATCCAACCTAAACCTTCTCTGGTACAGTTTGAAGTCATTTTCTCTTGTCCTGTTGCTTGTCACTTGGGAGACAAGTCTGACTCCCACCTCTCTACAACCTCCTTTCAGGTAGTTGTAGAGAGCAGTAAGGTCTCCCTTCAGCTTTCTTTTCTCCAGGCTAACCCCAGTTCCCTCAGCCACTCCTCCTGACTTGTGCTCCAGAACCTTCACCAGCTCCATTGCCCTGCTCTGGACACATTCCAGTACCTCAATGACTTTCTTGTAGTGAGGGACCCAGAACTGACCACAAGTGTTCAAAGTGTGGCCTCACCTCTCCAAACACAGGGGCACAATCACAGCCCTGGTCATGCTGGCCACACTATTGCTGAACCAGCCTGCCCAGATCCCTCTGCAGAACCTTCTTACCCCCAGGAGATCAACACTCCCAGCCTACTTGGTGTCATCTGCAAACTGACTGAGAGTGCACTTGATCACCTCATCCACATCATCAATAAAAATGTTGAACAGGACTGGACCCAACAGTGAGCCCTGGGGAACACCACTTGCGATTGACTGCAGCATTTATCACCACTCTCTGTGCCCGGCCATCCAGCCAGTTTTTACCCAGCAACCATGTCCCAGTCCAAACCATGACCAGCCAGTTTCTCCAGGAGAATGCTCTGGAAAATGGTGTCCAAAGGTTATGAAGGTATAGAAATCCAGCGTACCAGCAGATAGGAGAGCAAATCAGTCATTTAATTTGTGAGTTTTACAGATCAGATTTATGTAACAAAAAGAGAATACAATCCAATTACTTGAAAGGTAACTTCTCAAATTGACCCACTACTAGTGAATGGAAACTGACAGAAAATTTTGTGCTTTGCTTTGTATATTTAATCAGTGTAAATAGAAATCTATGCTAAATTATGGATATTTAGAATTAGATCTTTTGAAGTCATCCTTCATTAACGCAACAGGAGTGGGAAAATTAAAGAAATGGGCTAGCTTTTGCTGTTGGTTTAATATCAAAATAAATAGAGGGGAGAAGCCTCCAAACAAGAAAGCAATGAGAAAACAGATGGATGAATCATTGCAGAGGCTCTGATAAAAATACACTGACCTCACTCAGACATTCAATCAAAAACCCAATCTTTTGTTGTTTGTGTGAACTTTACTTCAAAATGTGGTAGTTAAAAATAAAACAACAGATTGAATATTATATGGGGTTCTTAATACCTCAGTTCAACTGTTTTGTTGTCTTACCTATTAGCATATTAACTTACAGACAATAATTTACAGAATTTTTTTTTTATGTCTGCAACTTATTTAGAAATTATTTAGAATAGCGTTTAAGTGAGTCCTACCATGCTACTGAGGTCAACTAAGAAATCTATTTACCTATCAGTTCTAGAAATCTACATCTATTTAGAAAATGGAAAAATACATTCTAAGGAGTTGTGACCTGAATTCTAAGCCATCACAGTAAACCTAAAGTTCAAAGCCCCATCTCTATACCTCTGGATAGCTGATAAAATACTACACTCAAACTGAGGAGGTGCCTAAAGCTAAAGAAGAAATGAAATTCACTGAAATGAAACGGTTTTAAAACCCAGCCCTCCTAGAATTTTGACAATCAAGCCAGAAATTATTTTTGATGTGTCTAGGTTGAGACTAGTGAATTCTGTAAGACCCAAACTCAACAAGGAAAATAGTTGGTGCTGAGGATCTGACATTCACATTATAAATGTTTCAGAGGGCTTTTCTTTGGAATAGGATGGCTTAGTCCCTTCATCTACTGAGGAACCACAGTCTAGACTCTTTGAAGAGTTGTTGAAGAGCTGCATGGATGGTGGTGGTGATAAAGGGCATGGTTTCCATATCTTCGATGACAGGAAACAGTAGGCTACAGCATCATGCTAGATCATCTCATCTGCTCTTTTGCTCTCTGATACAAAAGATATGAGTTATTTTGCCACAGAGGCCCCGCTTTACCGTGGGAGAACAAAATCATTCTCTAAGAAAATATCCTGGCAAAAAAGTTCAGTTATAAACTTTCATTCTAAAAAGGGCAAAAGCTCCCAATTCCTTGGTGAGTAAAAGCAATTCCTTAGTCCCAGCTGAAGAGAAAACATCAGGAAATTTATCACTGGAGAAGCTGGACCCTGTGAACATGTATTAGGGAATATTCATTATCATGCATGCCATATGAATTCCCTCTGTAGATACAAGCTTTCATTCACCTGTTTTTTCAGATGGATCCTCATGGAAAGGTGGCACTGAGTGTCTAAGACTGAAAAAAACTAGCAGCATGCCCCAAACTGAACAAACTAGACACTTACATAACCAAAGTGTCAGAGCAAGTTCAGGTACTGTCAGGTTTGGGTACTCTAAGCAACAGTTTGGACTTTAATTTTGACTGTAGACGCATGAACTTAAAGGCTGATTCTGAAAAAGGTTTTTAATTTAAATGTGTAGCAATTATCTCTTGTGAGAATGAATGACTGGTATGAAAAAAAGAAACATTAATTTATTACAAGCAATATTCTTTTCTTGATATTAGAACTTTTATTGACAAATATAGCATGGAGGCACATTTGATTTTTTCACTAATATTTTTTACCAGCAACATATGTAGTCAAGCATAACTTCTGCAGCTCAAACATCAGTTCACCTTAAACCTGTGATTTAATCCCTGAAATATCATCAGAAGTGTGAATTATTTCAAGACTCCAGGACTGACTGAGAACAAATACTGCAGAATCATCACTATGTTGAATATGAACTCATAACCACACCAGAACATCTGCTTAAAAACAGTCAAATAGACACTATATTTTTATTTAGATTTTGAAGGGAAACGTTCATGCTGAGAGACTGTATAGTTTAGGAAACTTCTTGAGATTAGTCACATTAATTTTCCCACCTATTGAACAGGGAGATTCCTTCTGAGACTGAGTCAAGGTATGTGTAAATGGGAAGACTGAGATTACCCCCAAGTTGTGTCTCTGCTGATTAGAGTGAAGCATACACAAGTATGCTTCAGTTTCCTAATCCTGCTTCCCTCAGGAGAGAAACCAGGCCATGGAGACTGACAGATATGGAAGTATATGCTGACAAAGGCTCTAGCTAGGGTTATGTGAGGATGCATGCTTTACAGTCAGTCTAAACAGACCTTTCCTGAACCCAGATTAGGTCCCTGGTACTCTTTGTGGTTTTTGACACCTCAGATACTGGGCTTAGTCTCTATTACTTCCATTTAATTTATTTTCCCAGAGTTTTCCTCTTTCTCACTTTCTTTGTGGTGCATTGTTTGACCCTTCATATCCAGCTGGTTTTTTTTCCAAAGGTGGCTGACACTGGCCTGGTAGTTTTGACAATGTTTCTTGCAAGGTTAGTATTCCAAGGCTCCTTCTGCAGAAAGAGAAAGGGCTTCCTGCATGGGAGGTAAGAGTAAGTCTGAATAGCCTTCTGAGGGCACTTCTTCATTCACTGAGGATAGAATGCCTCTAGAAAGATTAACTCCACTTTAGTGAAGTGAGCCTTTCTTCTAATTACCTTCTACCTAAATACCATAAATTCTTCAAGTCAGGGGCTTCCTTTCATGTCTATAAACACTAAAGCCACTTGGCAGTAGTAGATTCAATACATATTTAGATATTATAATTAGTATTATACCTTGTGGTAGAATTAAACTCTCACTCAATATTCTGAACTCTTCCCTGTTGAAGCCTGTAAGGAACAGACATGGCCCAGCCAACCCATGGAATAAACTTCAAGTGTGTATGGAAGGAGAGAGCATCTTCTCCTTTAGGGATGTGTGGTCAAGGACCTTTTCAATGCAAAAAAGGTACAATAAGAATAGACAGAATCCATAAACAAGCAGATGCAGAGGCACAAACCCGACAGACAAACATAATGGAGACAAAGACAAGAAACAAACCTGTCCAGTCAGAGTAGTTTGTGGGCTATCAAGAAGCTGCAAGCAAACCCAAGGGTGAAAGAAGATGGAAGGGGTTCGATGGAGTTGTGCATACTGACAAGGGAATATGCAGGGGAAGGGGGAGCAGGGAGGAATGAAGAGGGAAACTGATAGAAATGGGTATAAAAGGGTCTGGTTGCATGTAAAATGGAGCCATTAACACACTTGTCTGATGGAGCCCTGTGGCTGATTGTCACAATTTGTCCTATCTTTTTATTACACACTTTGGTAACTAGCTCTGCATTTTCTCACCCTCTGTTTCACAAGGGTGAGGGCAAGGTCTGAGTGCCACCTACGGGGATTCTGGTGTGGGTGAGGCAAATGAGGGACTCAGCAGTGGCAGCTGAAGCAAGACCATGGCTCACAGCTCACATGCCTGGTGCCAGTTTGGGGGTGGGGGAGCAAGTGTCTGTATCGCTCTCAAGATGGGTGTGCATGGAGTCATTCAACAGCAAACTCCAAGCTGGACTCACCAGCAGTGGATGCCCCATGTTGGAGCAAGAACATCAGGCAGGTAGAGAGTCCATGGGGAGGAGGGGCACCTGTGCAATGAGTGAGTGAATTTGTATGTCATTTTGCAGCAAGCCCTGGCCTAGACCAGCTGGCAAATTGGGGACCCAAGGGGTGGGTAAGAGGGTCTGGAGTCCTGACAGGGCATCAAATGGACAGGAGGGCCATGCTGTACTCAGGAAATCTGTGACTGTGCATGTGCTTGTGAGCCTGGACACTGAGGAGTGTGTGCCCACGCAGGAGATCTTCCGTCTCTGCCAGCCCTGGGGGAGGAGGGAACGGTGCTCCCTGTGCTTCTCTGTCATGAGTGCTGTGTAGATGCAGCATTTATGCAGCCAGCCATTGTCCATGTCCTGTATGTGTCCTGTGTGTCTGGGACAAGTGTTCAGCTTCTCTATGGGAAGAACCTGAACAGGAAAAGGGGCAGCCATATCCCCCAGCCTGGGCAGAGACCCTGGGTCTCTGGGGCACCAGGTTGAGCTCCAAAGGTCAGGCAGGAGAAAGTCTTGGGACAGACCTGCTGGAGGTGGAAGCCACCACTAACAACTCTTATCAATAACCACAGACAATTTTATAATACAAATTTTTGATCTTTAAATCTTCTGTTAGTCTATGAGAAATAGTTACCCTCTCTTTTGGAAGTTATTTGAGAAGTAATATCAATATTAAGGTACTCTCTCTAACTTATGTGTATTCAAAATTACTTTTGGAAAAGGTCTTTAACATTTCCAAGAAATACTAGTTCACATATTTTTTATATTTAGAAATAATTACACAGTTTCACATACGTAAGTAAAAAGAAAAAGTAATTATTTCTACATTAGATCTAATTACAGAAAGGTTTTATGGAAAATGGAAATGTCAGCCTTCAATTAAGATCATGTTGGACTCAAATTCCAAAATGCTTTTTTAATCAAAAATAAGTATTCCCTCAATGCAGTGTATACTGAAGTCTCATAGTGAGAAATTGTCACCAAAACAGAATAGGAAAAGGTAAGTTCCTACATTTTATTCACTGTTGTTTCTGGTTTCATTAATATACTCCTGCAAGGAATCATTACATAGATTAAATGATCACACAGAAACATACTCTTTCTCATTCACTTCTACTTTAATATCAGAGAAATTATTTTGCAGTCATCCAGATGCAATACACCAGCAAAAACCCCCTACCAGGTGTCATGATAGCCACCTTTCTTAGTGTCCTGAGCCACCTTCTGCTAGAGTATTTAAAGAATGGAAGAGAAAGTCCTACTTTCCTCCCACCAAACCTTCAGCCTCTCATTTAGGAACACTAGACTTTCTCTATAGCTATGTACCCCTCAATTAAAATCCAGGTGAGAGGAGATGTACAGAATACAGCAATCAACTCCAGCTTGCATTCTTTTGAGAATGCACCCCATTGATGTGGAATAAACTGTGGGACCAAGACTTTAAGTGTTGATCTTGAAATAAATATATTAATCTTGTCTTCTTTTCTGTTACTTGTTTCTTAATTAAATTCTTAATTTATTACTAATTACAGATGCACAGGTGCAGAGTACACTTTGTTGGTATGCAAGGGCTGTCACATGAAAAGTAAATCAGGGGTGTGTGATTGATGGTTGGGTTCTTCAGCACAGCTCTTTAGAACTTCAGGATGGGGTGTAAAGCAAAATGGCCTTGGAGGCATATGAGGCATTGTTTAACTGAGAACAGTAGGCAGGAATATTAACACTTTTGGCAATGAGTACTGATGCCTATCTGTAGAGTGAGAAAATGAATAGGCAGCAAAACTTCAGTTTAAAATTTCTGGAACTGCCAATTTTTAGCATTCTAGAAAATCAGCCAGTAGGCATATGAAATGGGGGAGCTGAATCTGAGAAGGACTACTGACTGTATCAGTCTCTACTGGTAAGACTGGCCTTTGATCCTCCTAGGTCCTTAAGATCAGCAGGAAAATCTGGAGCAAGGAAGACTTTTCCTTGGAGGAGGAGGACCACGTTAGGGAATAATTAAACAAACTGGACATCCATGAGTCTCCATGTGTTGTAACAATGATTACTTGGAAGATGGCCAATGTTACTATAAGATCTATCTCAATTGCCTTTAAAAGGTCAATAAAGAGAAAATATTGAGAGCTAGAAGGGGCCAAATCTAATTCCTATCTTCAAAAAGGACAAGAAGAAAGATCTGGAGAACTACAGGTCAGGCAGCTTCATCTCGATTCCTTGGGAATATGACAGAGCAGACATTTTCAAACTTATATATTACAAGAAGCTGTAGATCTAGTCAGCATGAATTTACAAAGGAGAAATGCCTCCTGACACTCCTGATAGCTTTCTGCTATGAAATTACCAGCTTAGTAGTTGAGGAAAGACCAGTGATTTATCTTGTTTATCTTGTTTTTAAGAAGATATCCCACACTTCCATAATATCCTTCTCAACAAACTGGTGAAGTTTGGATTACGTAGCCAAAATGAACTGTTTGGCTCAAAGTGGTTTGAGCAGTGATATGATGTCCAGCTCAAGGCCATCACACATGCTGTCCTGGAGGGGTCAATGTCACAGCCACTGTTGGTCAACTCTGTCATTAATTACCTGGACAATGGGACACAGTGGTCCCTCATCAGGCCAGCTTTGCTGAGGTCAAATCTGAAGTACTGTATCCAGTCCTGGGCTCTCCAGTACAAGAAAGACATGGTCATACTGGAACAAGTTCAGTTGAGGACTACGAATATGGTTAAGAGACAGGAACATCTAATATACAAAGAGAAGCTCAAAGAGATGGGATTGTTTAGAGAAGAAAAGGCTGAAGAAGAGGAATCACATCAATATGATGGGATATATAAAACCTGATGGGAGGGTATGAAGAAGAGGGTGTCAGGCTTTTGTCACTGGTATTTTGTAAAAGGAAAACAAACAATGATCACAAAAGGAAATACAGGAAATCCCTTTAAACATGGAAAAAAAGTTATCGCAAGGATGGTGAAACCCTGGAACAGGTTGCCTAGAGATGTAATTCAAAACCTCCAGCATTTTTTCTGGAAAATGCTGACTGGGCCACTGGAAGCAGGTTAGGGATTGACCACTTTTACTGTCCTTGGCAAGTAGGGAGGTATTGCTTCAGCAAGGAAGGATGAAAACAAGTTTGATTACTTTATTTTAAACTTATTTTATATACTTGAATACTGAATCAAAGAGTCAGCTGTGAAGGTAAACATAACCTGAGGCTCTTACTGTACAAATCAGGTTGAGTTCACAAAGAATGGAAAAATAAAAATAAAACAAAACCCAAACAACAATACCAAAGATTTTCTCTGAAGGTTTTTTGAGTTCTCTGATCAACTGAAATGCCATTTTTCTTCTATGAATAACATTAAAACATATGACTGTCATAGCACGTAAAATTATGTTGGCCTTGTGTAGAAGCACTGATGGCAATTCTATTTCTATTGACTAGAAATTAATCAGTGCAGAAATGGTTGTTCTTTCTTCACCAAGCTAATTTAGAGAGATTTAACAACAGAACATTATGTGCTTTTTGCCACTCCTTTTCTCTTCCCATCTGATGGCATTTGCTCACAAATGCCAGATAAACTGATTTTCTGTTAGCTCCTGCTAAACACATCAGCTATGAAATACAGTAAGATAGCCATGAAAATCTGATGGTAAATATGAAGTCGATATATGACAAAAGAATATTTCTTTTAATTGTGTATGGGCCTTCATCAATGAAGAAAAGAAACATCACTGCTGGAATTGCTAATATTTGGCCAGTAGATCAGAGATCACACAGGTGAAATGATAAAAGCACTGCTTATAACCATAGACAAAATGAGAGTATTTGGTGGAGGCAATTATATTCAATGTCACAAACATCCTGCTACATTCAGAAGGATACGGGAAATCTAGTAATATTTTTTCTATTATTTTTATCATATCAAAAATGTATCAGGAATTAATTCCTCTCAGATTACTGAACCTCACCCTGATGTCTCTTGATAGCTTTCTTTGGAAAAGGGGCAGGTTATCTGCACTGATTGGTTTCTTTTGGGTCTGCACCAACTCAGTCTTGATGGAAAGGAGCACTTCTATTGTCAGCTACAGCTGTTCAAGGCACAAAAAAAAAAAAAAAAAAAGCATAATTTGGAGGTTCTTTGAGATGCTGACATCTAGTCTGTCATACAGGGACCAAAGTCCTTCATTGAGATGACCAAACACCTACTCATCTTTCCCTCTGAATTACTCAGAGTACAGACTAGACATAGCCCCAGAGGCAGAGAAAAAGTGGAAAAAAAGGGAGAGGAATCAAAGGACAGTCATAAAAGCATAACTCAGACATTTGGGGACAAAAGCAAGAAGATAAAGCTAGCTAAAGGATAAAAAGAAAGGAATCCACCAGTGTGTTAGTAATAAGAGGACATTCTGGTAAAATGTGGTACCTTTTTGGTTGGTACTCAATACACTTTTTTTGTCTCAGGCTTCACAGTAAAAATTGGCTTTCTGTCCTTCTCATGTACAGTCTAAGAACACAATCATAGAATCATAGAATAGTTTGGGTTGGAAGGGACATTTTAAGATAATTTAGTCCATCCCCTCTGCAGTGACCAGGGACATCTTCAACCAGACCAGGTTGCTCAGAGCCCCATTACAACCTGCCTTAACTCTTTGCAGGGATAGGATATCTACCACATCTCTGGGCAACCTGTTCCAGAGTTATTCCACCCTCATTGTGAAAAAAATTCTTCCTTCTATCTAGTCTAAATCTACCCTTTTTAGTTTAAAACCTTTTCCCCCTGTCCTGTTGCAACAGACCCTCCTAAAACTTCTATCCCCATCTTTCTTATAAGTACCTTTTCATTACTGGAAGGCCACAATAAGGTTTTCCTAGAGATCCTCTTCTTCAGGCTGAGCATCCCCAACTCTCAGCCTGTCTTCATACAAGAGGTACTCCAGTCCTGCTGATCATTTTCATGGTCTCCTCTGGAACTGCTTCAATAAGTACATGTCTTTCCTGTGCTGTGGAACCCAGATCTGGATGCAGCACTGCAGGTGGGGTCTCACCAGAGTGAAGCAGAGTAGAGGGACAGAATGCCCTTCCTTGCCCTGCTGGCCACACTGTTTGATGCAGTCTAGGATGCAGTTGGGCTTCTGGGCTGTGAATGCACGTTGCCAGCTCCTGTCATCCATCAGCACCCTAAAGTCCTTCTCAGCAGGGCTGCTCTCAATCCCTTCATCCCCTTACCTTTACTGATACCAGGGGTTTGCCCCAACCCAGGTGTGCACCTTGCACTTGGCCTTGTTGAACCTCATGGTTTTCACATGGACCCATTTCTTAAGCTTATCCAGGTCCCCCTGGTGTGTCATCTACAGCACTCAGCTCGGTGTCTCTGCAGCTTTGCTGAGATAGAGAAGGACAGCTTGAAGTGGGCAATCAACAGGTTAGGGGCTACTTAGAGAAGCTGATAGTAGTGAGATACATAGAGCTGTAAGAGATTAATTCAAGGGAGTTGAAATGGCACACTGTTATGAGGAGGCTGACTATCATCTGCAGAAAATAGATGACAGCTGGAGAAATTCTCTGCCAGGTGGAAAATGTTTAAAGTTATGCTTATCTTCATAAGAAGAACCACCTTGGGAACAATAGTCTGATCAGCCTCACCTCAGTCCCTGGAAAGGTCTTAGAGCACATTCCCTTGCAATCCATTTCCAGTTTATTGAGAGACAAGAAGGTAATAAGGAACAGGCAGCCTGCAAACCCTGCGTAATCAATATGATTGTGAGCAGGTTATCAGGTAATGATAAATTAAGGGTGAAGGGCTGAACTGGAAGGCTTTAATCCAGGGGGGATTTGAGAAGCTTGAGGACTGAGCTAAGAGAAATCTCAAAAAGTTCAACAAAAAGAAGTGAAAAGTTCTACTTCTGGAGCAAAACAATCCCTTAATAGTAATAGGTGTGGAAATAGCCAAATGTAGCAGCCTGCTGTAAAGGACCTACACTGCATGTGGCATTGTAAGTCATACTACATATACATGTCACAGTCATACTGCATACATCCTAAGATTAAAGTGAGTATTTAATCTCTCTTCATAAAGTATAGAAGATAACTGGTCATGGCTTTGGTAATCTCAATGTGAAAGACATTTATCTGATATCTTGCATTTTTTTACTTCCTGTAAACTTTTCAAGTCATTGGATTGGTAAGTAATATTTGAATTAGCTTTAAAAAGCTTAGTTCTTACCAAATTAGTCATCACTTCTAACTTTGCATTTAATATCCCTATTAAAAATGGAATATTATTTTAATTTACATATTGAAACTTGCCTCTAAACTTGCAAACTAAAAAGTTTTGAGATTCCAAGGCTAGCATATGCATGCTATTTATTAAAAGTCACCATCTTCTGGAAAGGAGGTTTGGACTAGACTAAATCCCAAATTTTGGGAAGTACTTGGGAGAGTATTATTGATTGAGGCTGCCAGGTACAGTTATAACAACTAAATAGCATAGGCAGTTGAGTTGCCATCCTGTTCCTTTTACCATTACCTAATTTACTAATATAGAGGTAGCAAAAGGGTTGAATAGTCCCAGCAAATAAAGTAAATCCCAGTAGGTAATAATGGCAAAAGGAAGTGTTTAAAAAATTTTTAAAAAAAGAAAATCTGTAGCCCAGCACAACTTCTGAGGTGTAAAATCTTTACATTTATATGTAGAAAAGAAATTTTTATTTATTTGTGTTTTATGAACTGTAAAAGTGTTCTGGCATGATGCAACAGTTTCAGGTCATGACATCATGTGACCCAGACAAATTACACCTGGCCTTAAAGAGAGGAACCAGAAGGCTCTGTGAACATCATATAGTTTAATGATTTATATATTAGGATTTAATCTTTGAATATGGAAAAAAAAAAACCTCTGGAAGACATCTGCTCTTATATTTCCAGTATTTAGATATGATAAAGAGTGGAGCATCTCTTCTAAACAACATAATAGCTACTTCAGGGCCAGCAACAGTGACTTTGCACATAACTGACCAACATAGAGTGAGTGAGTATATACTCACACTTCAACCCTTGTGAGGAGTTCAAAGCACAGTCTTAAAAGAGGGCAGATTGAGAAAAAAAAAAAGAGCCTTGTGATGCAAAACTTGCAAAGCACACTCTATCCAGCTATTCAGAGAGAAGCTATGGGCTATGGGGGTTACTTGTCCATAACAATTAATGTATGCTTGTAATTCCCATTGTAGGAGAAATAGAGAAATATTTCAGACCTACAGAAAAGAGCATGGGATAGCACAGCTGCTGGAAGTTGAAGTCAGGCCACTTCCCTGAGGATGAAAATTAAATGTTGGAACAGTTCATGAGAAGAGGTGAGAGAATGTTAAGCTCTTGCAGAGATATTGAATTGTGTTTTAAAAGCCAGCCGTTGATCCCTCTCCTGGGAGCAATCCTGTAGTCAGTGTTCAGAGCAAGCCTGTACAGATCACCATGTGGTCCCAAGGCACCACCTGAGTTTCTCTGTGCTGAGCTGCCCTGGTATAATGCCATGACACATCAGACTGGGTTAGAGTCCTCAGTGCATGTCCTGTCATATGCTATGCCCAAATCTTGGCTGGGAGCCCAGTATGGACCAATCTCTTGGGAGTGACCAGAGTAAGCTGAGTCCCACCTCGGGACTCTATGCACTGCGAGTCTCAGCCCTGCAGGGGGGATAATTCCAGCCTGTTTCAAACTCTTCATTTGGAACCACTGTAGGCTTGTTTTGAATTTCCTCCTATCATTGTCGTTCACATTAGTGTTTGGACAAAAGGACCTCTCAGATTGAGAACCTCACCCAAATCTCCCACTGCATACATGGTAAAATGATAACTGCTCAAATTAAATGTTAAAAGCAAGAGACCCCTTCTACCCCGTACTGACAGAATGCTTTTGCAGAGTTTTCATGACTGACTGTTGGAAGGCAGCTGAAAATACTCCTCCTGTGGCTGTGAAAGGAGAATTAAACCCAACACTTTAATGATAATTAGGAAGATTAGACAACAATAACAAGGAATAATTAGCAATAATTTAAAGGGCTTGTTGCTATGAAATGTAATTCCCAAATCCTGTTCTCTTTCCTCTCTTTTGAAGCAATAAATATTTTCTGGCTGTCCATGCCTAAGCTTCCCACCAGCTCCCAGCACATTGTGGCTATGCTGGGACATTATTGATACCATTAACAATCTGTTAGTCGAGGTTCCTGGAAAATGGTTTTGGCAAACCTAGGGGTTGATAACATGGACAGACTGAAGGCCAGCCAAAACACATAGTTCAGTCTGTATCTCCATAAACCCAGGAGATGGACACATTTGAACTACACTGTGATGGATCTACGGCATGCACTGATTCCTGAGCTGGGGCTGGGACATTGCTGTTACACCCTGCTATTCCAGGCTCAATGATGAGAAATGGATGTTGAGGAAAATACTGCTTGGGTCAGTCCTCTAGCCTCTTTAAAGAAATAAATGCAAATGTAGGTGTAGGCAGGATATCCCAGCAGCACTGCACTAAGAGCATCAACACAGCTCTACTAAATTACGCTGCTATGAAAATATCCAGCGTGACTTTGGACTTGAATTCTGTGGGTTCAAGAGAAGGACAAAACTTAAAACGTTATTCTGGACAGAAGCCTTATTATGAGGGAAATATGTGTTGTGAACATAATGGTAGTGCTACCCAGCTGTTCCTTTTGCCTTCATCTTCCATTCTGTAAGTGGTTATATAGTAATATAACACCATAAAATACATGAGAAATAGCTTAAGAGTGTGACTGGTAAAAGAGTATGCCAATACACCAATTTTCGATAGTAGAGGAAGGCCAGAAATAAGAAAAAGAAACAGAAGGCTAAGCAGAGATTTTTTGACAATAGAGCCCATGCTGCCCTTTCAAAACCAAGAAGTGAAATATTATTTTGGTTTAGGTGTCTTTTAAATAAAATAATTTCTGGGATACTGAAAACCTGGGATGTCCAAACAATTGCATGCCTAAATGAGTAGAAAAAGGGTAAAGGATTCAGCCAAAACCACATGCAAGCAAACTCTGAACAAGGACATGTGAAGTCATTTCCTACAGCTCAGGAATCACAAAATAAAAGCAGAATATATTGACATGTCTCTGTGATTATTTCTGTCTACCATCCTGTTTCGGTTTGGCCAAATTTAGAAATATGTCCTCTGAGAGAAGGCAGGTCACCACCCCTCCCCTACCAGGTTTGGAAGAAATAGATTTTCCTCAAAGGAAAGTGAAAGAGATAAAAACTATTTATTAAACAAACACACAGGGAAGGAAAATAATGCTAAATAATAAAATCTTTCACTGTGGAGAAAAAACCTGGGAAAGCGTTAGAGGCCTCCCTTTGGTCTCCTTGGAGCTGGGACTTGGCCCAGGGCCAGGCCCTCTGTGCTTGGTGGAAAGTCCTCCCGATGTGCTCTGATGTTGAAGCAGTCCAGTAGAAAAGGGATAAAATCCAAAATTCCAGGGAAGGAAAAAAAGTTCGACTCTCAGTCTCTCTCCGGAGAAAAAGAAACTGAAACAACTGACCAGAAACTGACGGGGCAGCAGCAGGCCCGGTGCTTCCTTGCTCCCCTGCTGCAGATGGGAAAAAAAAAAAAGTCTCTATCTCTGTGTGACCTTGAACAAGCTGCAAACTGCTTTGAAAAAGTTATGCTCAGTTTTTCCTTCCCCCTCTCAGGCTCAATTTAATGGCATAGAAAGGCACAAAGTTAATTTCTGGGCGTAGGGCAGCGATAGGGGATACACATCATAAAGTCACCCCAAGACACATCCCCAAAGACTAATCAGCCTATGAATACCTCACATGCTCATCCCAGACAAAGATTTCAACCACAATAAATATGAAAATCAGCTTGAGATGGTGTGAAGGTTTAACACCAGCTGGAAATTAGACTCCAAATAGGCCACTCCCCTTTCCCCTGCCCCTTCTGATAAGAGAGGGACAAGTTAAGAGGCTATGGGTTGAGATAACAACTTACTGAAAGCAAGCAGCCTTGGAATAAGGAACACACAGTAATGGCAGCAATATTAATAATAAAAGTATACAAAAAGAGAAGGTGCTTTACACACAAAAGCTGTTCATCACCTTGACTTAGTTCTGTGTCTCTGCCGGGACAAAGGCAGAACGGCAGATGCTGCCTGTAAGTTGAGTCCGCATGGCCCCCAGGAAAAAGACAGGATGGCAGCTGTTCCCATACAACACCACATGGTTTCCCCAGATAAAGACAAATGGCGGGTGCTCCCCACAGGTGATTTTCCCATCCCTGAGCCCAAGACAATGACAAAAAATGATGGACAAACCCCCAAAAAGCTGGACTGTGTGTGCTGTGCCACCTGTTGTTTCCCAGACCGCTGTGCTCCGCTGGTTCAATTCCACACAGTGCCATTGCTTTGCACTGCTCTGCCCCACTCCACCTGGCTCTGTGTGGCTCCTTTCAGCTGGGCTGGGATCAGGCTCACCTCTGCTGCTCTGTCGTCCATGGATACTTCCCATACCAGAACCACTTTTCAACATCACTCCTTGGAGCTGTGTCTTAGAGGAATGGGAAGGGTATAGGCAGTGACAGAGGACAAGGTCCACAGGGCTGATCCTGAAAACCTCCCTGATGGAGAGAGGGAGGCAAAACATCGCACTTCCAGTGGTACATTCGCCATTTTTTTCCCCCCTAAACCACTCCCCCAGCGATGATGTGGGTATCATAGAATAGCACCCTGGCAATGCCCCCTCTCTGCACCCAGAACAGGTGAGTATCTATGCAGTGATTCAGTCTAAGATGAAGATATCTAAATTAATAGGTGTCTGTAGGCACATCAAGTGTCTCATTCTTTGTCAGGGTCCATGGAGGTAGAGCTGTAGAGAAAGCAGCTCATCCTTCAGCAGTGACCTACAATGAAATTCAGCTGCCTAGATACTAATGTCAAGAATTGTCTCAGCTGGTGTATAATACAACACCTGCTCCCAGTTGCCTTTTCAGAGGGATGAAAGTATCATGTAATCTGTGTCCCTCAGCAGGTATAATGCACTTCCCAGTGTGTCTGAACTGGTACTAGAGGACTACACAGAGGCAGCTGACTCCTGCCTATAATACTTGTTAAACTAACTCACTCCACTTGCTGCAAAGCAAATTTCAGCACATACAGCAAACCTAAATACCTAAATGGGAGGGTTGAACAGAATCCTTCCCCCAAAAGCTGTTACAGGAACTCTGTATGTGATAAGAAGCATGTGCTGTACAATAGACTCTTTGCTATTACCTGACATGGGTAGATGAATTATAAAATTACATTATTTCAGCTGAAAGATTAAGACTAACTGAGATGCAAATGCATAAATAGTCGTATTTGGGATATATCCCATGTTTTATTTTAGGTGTTAGAGGCTTTAGGTGTTCAGAAGCTTTTAGATTAAATAGAGTTGATGTAGTAGAACAAAGTAGGATAACTGAGGTTGGAGAGATCTCAGGAGTCTATAGTCTCATATTCTGCAGGTCAACTGAGGTCTGACCAGGTTACTCATTCCCTTATTTCATCCAGGTCTTGAAAACCTCCAGGGATGGAGGCTGCTCAATCTTTTTGGACAATCTGTTCCAAATGAAATATAACTGCAAGCAGAACTCGCATACTTTGTGTGCACCTTTGAGAATGTTATTTAGAGCTTAATTTTCAGGACCATGTAGACATTGCATGCAGTCCTGAAGAGGCTGAGTAAGAGGAAGAAAAGGATTTAATTAGACATCCACAGAAACGGGCAAGTTATGAGCAGTTTTGCAGTAAGTATCATTAATAAGATCACTCTGGATGCTGTGTTCCTGTTTCAGGACAAGAGATGAGAACAACCTCACAACAGATCACTATATGTACAGTGATCAGTACATGACACCAGAGTCCACCTTTGCTCCATAAGCAAAGGTTAGGACTGCATGGTGTCCATCCAGCTGCTCTCAAGAAATTAGGTTGCAGATACAGAAAAGTAACTTGGGGTTAGAAGAGTGAGAAGGAGGAAACTAAACACAGAAAGAGGAAGCTAAATTCAAAAGATCTTACCAACAATATTTAAACCAGACTGCATCTTGGACTCTCTAGAGCCAACTAACACAATCCATTTAGCAAAGAAGGCACTATACCATAACTGGAGAACACATGTGGATTTACAGTGATTTCCTCTTTAATCATCTGCAGGTGTATTAGATCTTTTTTATTCCCAGTATGTTTGTTTAAAAATGTTTGAGATGTGTTTTCAACAAGGACAGTGACACTTAACCGCTACCAAAAGGCTTTCTGAGAGAGAAACTGGTAGCTCGTATCTCATCATACACCTGTCGTGTTTAATTTGCTCATTTATGAGGTCAGAGCAGTATATGCATAAAAGCCCCCAGTACCAAGAAATTATACTCACATGCATCAAAGTAGTTTAGCCAGTTAATGAATTGTGGAGAGGTGTTCACGACCAAATAACAAGGAACTTTAGAAGTAATTTAGTCAGTTTGAGAAACAAATTGTGTTTGGCACTTTACACAATTGCGTAATGGAATGTTTAATTGAAAATTAAGCAACTTGTCCAACCTTTGTATTTCCTGGCTCTGATTTAGCTAGGTTTGTTACATAACCTTTCCTTTATGAGAGCAAATTACATTCTGTCTACTGAACTGTGGAAACTTTTCCCACATCAGCTGTGAAGACAGAAGCAAGGTCACCATCCCCTACCCTTTCCTAATGGCCAAGTGTCAAAGGAACATGGAAAACATAAAAACCCCCAGGTCATAATCCTTTCTCATCTGCTACAACACCTTAGAAAATGAAGGAATTTTTTAGTTGAAAAATTGGGGGAACGTTTGTGTAGAGCATGATAATTGTCAACATTCAGTAGAAATACATTTCTTCTTAATCCCTTAAATCATACACAAGACTCTCAATTCATTAAATCTGATCTTATGACTTGCAAAGTAAGCTACAAATATTCAGATCAATGTGGAATCAGCAGCTATTAGTTCTTAGAACAGTAATTAGCATTCGTACTAGAATTTCCAACAGGAAGAATATTGTTGCTGTTTACCATTTGGGATCAGTGGATTTTAAGTTAATTTTCATATGAAGTGATGCAGTACCTTGCTGCAGGCAATACTGATTCAGTACACTAGAGTTTCTTTAAAGCTGTCAATCTTCAGAGCACAGAAAACACACCTCTAATTGAGATACAAGAAAGCATTGATTTTGGACATTAGTTCTTGATTTCATAGCTGCATTTGTTAGCTGAAGTAAATGAGGAAGAGCAAAGAGAGAAAAGGGGGATAAGAGCTAGGGATAATGATAATAATATGATAAAAAGCATCTTTTAAAATTAAGTTTACTATTATTATATGAAAATGGCAGCTGGCAAATACAATCAGCCCACAACACAAAATGAATATGGAATGGGAGACTGTTCCTCCAAAAGGTGCAGCATCTGTTTTCTCATCATCCATTCTCAACTACCAGCTGGAGCAGAGAGGTGTTGCAGCTTGCTTCCTGCCACTGTAAGTCTTCGGGCATTATAAAAGTTTGTGTACCCCTACAACTCCAGCAGTGAGTGCCTCCTTAGAGATGCTGTACCTACTTTTGTTACTTTCAGGCTGCATTTTAGTGCACCCAGACCAGGCCTTAGGACCCAACAGAGGTGACTGGGAAGAAGAGGGATTAGGTGAAATAACCTAACTCGTATGAGAGATTAAAATACAAACAAATAAAGAATTGCTCACCGTGTCTTCCAATGAAAGAATAAGGGCAATCAAATAAACCTAGAGGGTGGCTGGTCACCCCAAAAAAGTAGGTAGTTCTTCTCAGTGCAGGTGTAAGCTGTGTTCATAAAATACATACCCACCTCTTTATCAAGAGATTTTTGACGTGCAGGGTGCTGAACATTCAAAGAGTATCCTGATGTCCTGGTAATCTGGACATCTCCCAGTGGCCATCGGTGACATGATGCAGCATCAGATGGACCAGTACAGTCATCCTTTCTATTCTCCTTGCCTGTGTTTCCTTCATGTTAAAAATTGCTAACAGCCTTTGGATTTCCTCTTTAACAGTCAGATAGGTGATCCCTAGTAAGTAGCAGAAGATGAAGAGCAAATATACCTCCTGATTCTAATTTTCCACTGTAGCTGCCAATAGGAGACACAATATGGCACAGTATTTCTCCCTTAAGAATAAGCAAAAAAAAATGGACACTCTGATGAGATACATTCTCCTGAAAGCAGAGAGCTTCAGGGCTTGAATGAATACTGATGAACACTGAAATGTTCCCTGAAATCAGCTGATTTTTCCTGTGGAAAATATCCTGGGATCTCCTATGGGAACGAAAACAAAGAGATCATGGCAACCATGAATGCATGCAACTAAGTGAAAAACACTGAATTTGAAGAAAGTTTAGCTATTTAAGCATCAGCATAGCACTCTCAAATAACTTTGTGATGCCTTGAGAAGCCTCCTAGAAACAGAGACTAGACAGGAGTAAGGCAATAAAAGTAGGTATTTATTTGAAAGGCCTTCAAAGGTACCCCTGGGGAGCCAGAGGCTATTGCCAAGATGGACCCCAAGATGGACGACAGGTCACGAGGTTTATAGGTTTGGTTCACTTGCATATCAGGGTTAATTCTCCAATTAAAGCCTCCCTTTAATGATGTAATTCCCCTCAGCTTACCCTCCCTTAGAGGCTCTTTGGTTTACATTTTGGGCCTAGGACAGTCTTGGTGTCCTTGAAGAGCAGCCCCAGAGAGGCTTTGGTTACCTAGCATGAGAGAGCAGAAATTAACAGGCTACAAGAAACTTCAGAGTTACACACTAAGCAGTACAGAATTTGAAAAATATAAAAGTTAAAACCTAAGGCATCATTTGAATGAAATATTCAAATATTTTTCTGAATATTTTCAGTAAAGATTTCAGTCATATCATGGAGACAGCTAAACCTTAGCACACACGCTATCAAACAACAACTGAAATGTATCTAGTAAACTCAATCAAATCTAACAAATGTGAAAAATCCCAGGTGGAAAAAATACATTTATGCAAATGTTCCAAAATAAGATGATTTTGCACAAAATGTAAAGATATAATTATGGTTTTAAAAGTACAGTACCCCATTGAAGAAATCTTTATACTTGGTAAATATGTTCCAGTAAATTGGATCATTTTCAGCATATGGATAGTTACATGTGAGATCCTACTGCATTAATTTAAAGGTCTTGGCTTCAGCAGAGAAGTGATTTTTCAGCATGTGTCCTCTGCCCTTGACTTTATTATGGTTTGCTCATTCTTAATACATCTGTTTATCAGTTTGGTATCCTTGCTGGCTACATCATGCATTTTTACAGCAAACATTACAAGTGAAAGGATAATTCTTCAGAAATGAAAATCTGAAAGTTTGAAAGATTTATTGACTAAGGAAAAAAAATCACTAAATATAAATTAAAGGGTATCTGGCTATTACTATTTAAATGTGTTTGCTTATATCTAGCTGTAGGTTGAATCTGGTTAGAATATTTCATTTGGCCTTGACTAATTTTTCACAACTTTCTCCTTCACAGAAACACATGAGAACTGTATTTATAAAGATTTAATCTTCTGATCCAACAAGTAAAGTGGCAATTTTGAGAAAGAAAAAAGCAGCTATTTACACAAAACATAAGAGCATCTTAGTCTGTTGTGTAGCTGCATTTTTAAGGATATTGATATTAAAAGTACATAATGTAACTTTTAAAAATACCAACCTCTGTAGCATGTAAGTCAAAAACCAATAAAAACTTAAGATATTTGCACCAGTCTCAGAGAAAAAAGCAAGTGAGGGAAGACAACAAAGGTATATTGTCACATTTTTAATAATAAGCCCTTTTTATTCTCTAGATATTGGAAACTTTAAGGCAAGGCCTCTACTTTTTCTTTTTTTTTTTTTTTTTTGAATAAATCAAGAGATATAGTTAAATCTCTGCTACTCCTTTTGTAATTGTATATTTTGGAATAAAAAGTGTACCAGAGTGGTACTTCCCACTTCTGTTATAAATTGATGTGAAGAGGTCTTATTGTTATAAACTGATGTAAATTTTAATGGTTACAGGGAGAAGAAATTTATGTGGTTATATGGTGTTTTATGCAATTTCGTGACAAAAACAAAACTTAACAGACTTACCGGATTTCACCTGGTACTTTCATTCTGCAAATGGTTTAGGGCAACAGAAAGGAAAAGCAAGCAGACAGAAACAGTTCTTAAAATTAGACAGCTCCTTAAATCCCTATTTAATTTGGGAATTACATTTTGACTCTATGTGTGTATATAGAATGCATGATATGAAGAATGATAATAAATTGGGTAGTCTATACTGAACCGTTATACAAAATGCACTAGGCAGAAGGTGGTTACATTCCTATTTCTGCCTCTGAGTTTAGTCTTAGAAGTCATGTATTACATTTTATTAAGATGTCAGAAAACTGCAGACATGCTTCTAGACTTGCCAAAAAACTGCAATTTGGATTAGCTCACCAAAGAGCTTAAGTGAAAAGAACTGGAGATGCTCTGTGGTCTTTTTTAAAGCTCATAAAAAGTTGCAAGATGAAGGCTCTGTTAAGCAGGAAAAAATAATGAAAAATGGACAGTCAGTTAACTGTAAAAGGAACAGACAGTACTTGTAGGTAGAAAGTGTGTAGGAAGAAGGAAGAGGGAAGACTACCATAAAAGTGGGAGATTAAGTTCATGATATACTGACTAGATTGATTAATTGTCATACAAAAAAAGAAAATAGGTTGTTGATGGTCAGAAGACATTCACCTAGCTACTACATCAGGCAGGTAAAAATCCACCATTCCTTTGTACTGACACTTCAGCGCTAAAATAAATAAACAATAAAAATGAAAAATATAATCTATTTGTAGGAGTGAATTTGCTCAGTTTGAACCAACTATCTCCAATGTCCCTTCCAACCCAAACCAATCTATGATTCTGATTCTTTGAGACTCCTATTAATTGGGAAGAAGTGGATTACCTTCTGAGTAAAGTGAGAGAGGGTGTTTTGGCGGCTGATGTTTTGGGGGCTGACTTCATCTCTATACTTGATTTTCTGTGTGACCTTGAATGAGGTATCCAGGTTCAAATGTACTTCTTACTCTTCATTCACTGTTTTCATTAAAATGTGCCTTTCCCTTCAGTAAGGTAATGAGATTTGTTTCCCACTTTTTCAGGCATTAATTCGTTTGGTTGAAATAACTTTTTATTTTCTATTAGCTCCATTATCTTAACTGAGTTATATAAAATGTAAACTTAGATGCTGCTAGGCTGGGCAAAATTTGGCTCTCTGCATTGCAGAATTTCATGCACAAAAATGATGGCAGAAATGGCAGTCTGACTCGGGGAGATACAGCAAGACTAATTCATTGGAGCCATTAAAATGCAGTTTAGAAATGAGAAAAACCTGCTGGATCTGGTTTCAGGTAGATACAGTAATAGTCTCTTTGCCTCCTAGATGGAGCTAAAAGCACTTGTCTCCTGTATCTTGGCTTGTGGGATGGAGGAGAGCAAGTAACATGACAAACATAATTACCTGCAATTTTTACATTCCTAAAGAACACATTTTACAGAATAAAAATTAAAAAGCTTGGTCTCCATTTTGCAAGGACAATCTTTTGTGAGTCAGGATAAAGTTTACAGAGCCATTTTCTGCTTCTCTGCAGGCAGAGACAGTGCTGCTCACTAGACACATGCTTCAGCAAGCACTGCCAGGTACCCAGTTCAGCTTCCTGAAAGATTAATGTTCAGTTTTCTTCCCCCTAGTCCTCATGAAGGATAGATAGGGGACTTCTGCCCCTAGGACAGACTGAACATACAGCCTAGATGAGACCTCTTCAGTGTTTATAAAGGAAAAGATGCCACAGTGTTGAAAGGGAGGAATTTGAAAATAGAACCCACAAAACAAGGTACCATCATGAGCTGAGTATAGACACAAAAGCAAAGCAAACCTTGCAGCTTTTTTAAATATGTGAAATGCGAACAAACACAATTCTAATAAAACATTGCAAAAACCCCACAGGAGTGAATGCAACAGTGCCATTCAAATCTATATATTCTGTTTCTGGAAAGGTCATACCATGTTAAGAAAAGGATATTCCTCTCAGAGTTCTAGTAAAACTTAAGTCAAGTCATAAGCACATACATAGGTCTCTGTGTCTGTCTATGCAATTCAGTACCAATCAGTATACTGAGCCATTTAATTTTCACAGCCTCATTTGTGGTGAGTATCAGCAACTCAGTCTTCCTACCCACATTTTGGGGTGATGAGACCAAAAGAAGAAATGGAGGAGGCATATCAAACAACTACAGGGTGAAAGTGGAAAGGGAATAGAAAAAAACACTTCACACTGTACAGAAATACAGAAGACTCACAACAAATATGATCAGTCTAAGAACATTACAAAATAAAACCACCATACCTAAAGAAGACTTTTAGGTTTAAAAAGAGGAAGAGGATGAAGAGGTGGCTGGTGTCCAGTGCCCTAGCTGCAGCTCAGTGTCAACTAGCCTCTGGGAAAAAGATCCTGGCTATCTGGAAGACAAGGTAATTAGTGAAACTGCTATAGTAAGTTGGCAAAGCATAGCTATTGCAGAAGAGAAGGTCAGACCCTTTCCTCCGGGTTACTGGGCTGCTGTCCATGCTTTTGGACTCCGGAAACAAGCAGATCTGAAGTGCAGCCAAATAGCCACTGCCGAATCTTTCTGCCTGGCATCTGGCCTGTCTGCATTGCTTATGATTTTAATGGCATTAATTTATTGCAATATCTTATGATGGTTGTAAATTATTTAATTTGATGCTTGAGGTATTTTTTAATTATTTAATTTGTATTTGTTCCCTTATGTTGCTGCCTGTAATAATCTACGACACTGATCCTATAATGACTTCCTTATTGGTGTACCTCTTTTCTACTGTGGACCTGCATAAAAGGTCTATGCATATGACAAGGAATTTTCTCACTTCTTGTAATTAAACAATAATTATTTATAAAACCCTCTATTTTTATTTTATTCTACATCTTATTCACAATCCATCTAGAAACCATTGGAAAACAGGTTATTTTAATAATTTTTGACCGCTAATTATTACTAGAATCTGGTCCTTGAGCCTGTTCTTTCAGAGCAAGGTACTCTACACAGTTTGTTTGTTAGGTTAATACATCTGCTTTAAAACCAGACCAGACTGATATTTGGAGACTGAGGCCACAAGCCATAGGATTTTCCCGTAAGAGTCATACCTTACTCAACTCCAGACCTCCTAGTTGAATGCTATTATGTCATAAAACAGCATCATGTGAAAGTCGGGCTCCCCTTCACTTTTCAATATTTTTACTTCTCCAGGATGCCTAAGTGTTGCAAATGCACAACACTGATTAACAGCCACATTCCGTAACAGCACCGTAGTTTATATACTGTGGAACTCTCTGAAAAGTTACTTATCAAATATGCAAATATCCCATGGCCTCAGAAACATGTTAATGTTCTGTAATTGGGTATTCTATGTTTTGGCATGGGACAGAGTATAAAGCAGACTAAACTAAGGAGCATTACGTAAGTCTTTAAAGAATATCTACATAGGCCCCATTTTGTCATCCTCCTCCGGCAAAATCACTACTGAATTCTTGGCCCAGTTGTCAAACACAGCAAATGCAGTTCATACCATCTCACAGACCTGGTAACACAGCAGAGAAAAACTCTTTTAAGTTGTACCCTCATGTTTACATCTCTCCCAAGATCTGTGCTTATGTATGCCCAGATGTGCCTGAAGGATTAAAATCGCATTAGTGCATTGTATTCATTGGCATTCAAACAACTTACATGAAGAGATATTTTGTCCCTGTGCATTGACAGAGCTGCCATGGAACCAGTTTTACACTCAGGAGTGTCATGGCAGGTTGAAGGCTCAGCTAGGAAACCAAGCCCTAGTCTAATCTATCTCTGAGCACAGCTGAAAACAGATGTTCATTAAACTGCAATTACTTCAAAACAAGACTTGAATGTCAATTGAAGATAGACGGGAACAACATGAAACTGATGTCCTGGATCATTGAACTATCCAGCCATAATGTCCCAAGGATACAGAGCCAACTGGCTTTGGTATTACTGCAGCCTCTGTGAACTGGAGCATCAAAATCCTAATGGAGGCAAAAGTAAGAGGATATTCAGAGGCTTTTCTTCATGACTGTTACTTGAACTTAAGCTGTAGCAAATTGACATTTAACACATCTGTTCTCATGCTGAAAGGGATTCCTCATGTGCTATTAGCTAGCTGTTAGGCATCACACATTTTAGCTAGACCTGCAAAAAAGGAAGTGTGATCCATGAGGAAGCCAGACAGCTTTGAGAAGCAGAGAAAATAGACAGATTGCAGGAAATGAGATCAGTGAGAATACTGGTTTTTCTGATTAAAATGCTGCATGATCTCGTGAGCTACAAACCCTTCTGGGAACACAGATATGCCCATGGAAGATAGAAATCAGCAAATTAAGTTTAAAAAAGTAAGTAACATTTTAGAATCTCAGGAATGATGCTTGGAACACTGTAACAGTGCTAAAAGTGTTTGATGAGAGAGACTGTAGAGAGATAATTGGGTGAATGTTTTGCCTTATCTTTTAAAACTAAAACCAAGAATCAGCAGGGACAGTAGATATGCTGCAGAGTTGGGCAATCTGGTATCCACATTGAAAATCAAGGAGAAAATCTTAATAATAGGCTTATTTTGTGAGGTATAGTAGTCTAGTTTGTAGGACAGTCTGTTGAGAAAAAGTGAGCTGTGCCTCCAAATGTTGAAGAGAATTGTCAGGAAAAGATCAAAACCATGGTCAAAATTATGATGCTGATAAAACACAGGAAAAATGTATAAGGTCAAATGTGAAAAAAATCCAGGACTAGAAGACAAGAAAACTATATTGTATTCAGTGAAAGTCAATGTGAAAATATTTTCAGAATTTTTTTGGCCCCTTTTTTTTTCTTTTTAATAAAAGAGGTATTTTCTAAGTGTCAGTCACAGAGGGGACTGACAAAAGAAGTGCTTTTGGAATAGGACAGTTCCACCAGCTCACAGTGAAGACAGACAACTTAGTCACAGACTGCCAAAGGAGAAAAGAAGAGCTCTTAAATAATTTTTGCTGAATACAAGGACATGAATATGAGGCCTAATTCTATACATCATAATATACTGTGAACAGCATTAATTAATAAACTGCATTGTATTTTTACCTTTGATGAGCAGTTCCATGCAACACTAAGAAGATGTGGTATGACACACAGTAAAATAATTCCCAAACTCCAGAGCTGGCCAGAACCTAAGATATAATAATCACATGAAGTTGCTTTCTTCTGTCATCAAAGTGCTGCACTGTGAGTGGAAAAGCGTATCTTTAAAAGGATCCAGACAGTAATAATATCAAATTTAAGAGGTGACAACATTTAATTGATGTATATTTCATGCCTAGAGGTAAAATAATGTCTAAAAGGAAGGAGACAAACACCTTGCATTTTGTCATGAACACCCATACAGGTAAAAATACAAAGTGTGTAGAGAATACTTTGGTCACTCATAAAAGCAAACTTTTCAAACTTGAGAAATCACAGCCTGTTTTTTAGAAAAGGTTGTGATAGACCTTTACAGTTTTAAGGTCAAGAACTACAAGGTCACAATTATCAGCCTCTGAGAGCTAAATCATGCCAGCAAGAACTATGATAAGTATTGACAGCAGATTCTGCAAGTTGTAACATGCTGTTGTTTAGCATGTGAATTAAAGGGTCACAGTACATGCCAGCGTATTCAAATGTATTTAGTACATAACTGGATTTGAAAAACAACTTATGACCCCTCAGGTTTCCCTATCAGCATCAGTAGTCCAAACTATAGACTAGTGTTCTGAAATGTGTATGAAACTTACTGGCTTCTTTCAGGTTCCCATGATGCAACAAGTCCTAGTTAGGCTTAACCCCAGGAAGCACTATGGAGTCTGCAATCAAATAAAGGACAGGAAAGGTGTAGAAAAACTGGATCCTGGAGGGAAGAACACAAACTGCAGAAAGGAAGAGGCTGGAAGTGTCACTATGACATCAATATGAGTACACAGGGCTAATGGGAACCTACCTGCATCCACACCTTAATTTGATTTTACAAGCACTGACTCCTCTGATGTTATTATTCCCTGTGCAGCACATGAAACAGGAACACTCTGCCCACATGCAGAGAGACAAGGAAGTCCAAATAGGATACAAAGATCTGCGACCTGGCCCCGATAGGGAAAAAGAACTGGATGTGAACAAAAGTTCATTTTCATCATTGAGATGGAAGACAGTGGCTTCTGAGGTACAGTGGCTTCACAATAAATACAGTGGTGATCCAGCTCAAATGGTAACATTTTCATAAGTGCCTTAGTGAATACAATATATAAAAAGTCCCAGATTAGCCCTAAGTGTTTGCTATATAAAAATGGTGCACATAGGGCAGCAGGGATGTACCAATTACGTGTCAAAAATGTCTATAGCTGTGTTTGCTCCACACTGCATCCTAGCAAGTAAATACATTCAATAAGGCTAGTGCATACTGCCTTCATGCATGTGTCATTTTTCCAGCCCTGGAGCTGGCCCAGCCATTTCTAGCTTGAATTCACTTAATTCACTTTCAGAACAAACTTTACATTTCTAAAATCCTTGTATCTTTCCTTTAAGAATTATTGGGGCAGACTTTCTCATAGCTATGTCATGTAAGAAATGCTAAAAACTGAGTGAAATAGTAAATGTACCTATTTTTTGTAAGAAAATGATATTGTGTTTTCATGAAAGATGATACACCGTTCTCCTCTGCCGATTCATTATTGAGAAAGAATCTTATTCTTATGTATTGCCCTATGCAGACATTAGATTTTGGCACATATTTAATGGGAAATATAATAGTAGACTACAGTGATTACAATTATTAGAATCCTAGAAAAGGGTTTGGTATCTCCAGGCTCTAGGCCACAAAGCACTAACCTAACATGAGACTATTTGAGCAAAACCTTCAGGAATCAACAGCAACATTAAGAACCCTTCCTTTCTAGGCAATTTATAGGACAGGGCAGTGCTACACCACAGAATAGAACAGTATATGCACATTGCAACAGCAGATCCAAATGGCACGTGTCATAACCAAAATGCTGATGGTCACGTGAAATACCATTAGACAGATAACAAGAAGCACTCACATATTAGATGTGGGCACCTATTAAAGAGAGATTATTTTACATTCTGACCTACAGTCTTCTTCTGGTATCATAAAGGAATTAAAATAATTTTTGACAAATTTCACTGATGTGAATTGGCTTTAAGGGCTTTTCTCCTTACTGCATTGGTGGTGAGAGAAAATAGGTAAGTGATTTAAGAGAGAGCCACTCACCACATTGGGACATGTACCTTTTCTGCATCAGCGAGCATTTGAGTTTGAAAAATACAGATCTTTAGACTCTTGAATCTTTGTGAAAACTGCCACATGAATCCAAATTTTTAGCTTGAAGAGAATTATTTTATTTCATGGCAGTTAAGTTGGTGTAAGGTAAGCAGGAAATGTCCTTCAAACCCATCAGGTGACTGAGATACTTCTGCATTGTTCTGATTTTTAAAATTGATCTCCAGATTGCAGTGAGAGCACTTGTTATTTCAATGTCATCTTCTACTTTTCTGCTCTGAATCAGTGTGTCCTTTGTTTCTGCCCATCCTACACATACTAGTTATATATATATATGTATCTACAGAATTCCAAACACTGTAACACAGACAACTATTAAAAGAATCCCTTGATTTTGCCTAGAAGTTTCCTGAAGTTGATGGCATGCTATTTGAATGCCCCTGTTAGCACATCATGTTCTAGAAAGGACCTTGTTTCAAGAGGTGATTAAATTAAACTCCAGATATTTTCTATTGAAAGGGCATTTTGATTCATCTAGGTATCTTTCTGGAAGAAAGGAAATATTCAAGAATGGGCAAAGAAGGAGCTTATCTGGAACAAGTACAGTATAACAAAACAAGTAAAGGGGCTTAGGACTTCAGTCTGCTCTAAAAGGTTTCAGCTATCCCTTTTAACTGTGATATCTGGAGCATCAGAGATAGACCATAAACAGAAAGAGACACACAGAGATAAAGGATATGTCTATTTCCATACAAGCCAGGTTTCAGCCATGTTACATTTAATATTTCCTGACCGCAAACAGGTTTTTTGAGCCCAAATTCATAGGTACATACAGAGATTGTCTCAACTCCAGAGATCTCTGAAAAGTGAAAAGCTGAGGACACTTGGCACCCCATCACATATCTATTATTTCCCTTTGTAAATACATGGATAAAGCACAGGCAAAGTCATCAGCTTTTCTGCCAGCATCTACCCAAAATCAGCTCTTCATAGGCATAATGATGGTTGTCTGACTAACACAAGAGCTAGTCAAGAAGAAGATATATGAAGCTGAAAACATGCTCACACATGAGTAGTAGGACTGTTGTTACATGGTGAACATCTCTTCCCACCCCTCCTTTCTTAACCCCCACAACTTCTGTATCTGTACAAGATGATTTTTTTAAAAGAAAAAAATAAATATTTTCAGATTTTTTATTCATGTTAGCTTGCTCATTTTTTAAATTAACTGACAAATGGCTTAACAAGCAATTTGTATGTCATTTCAGTGGCACAAACACTGAATAGAATGGCCTGAACTTATGTCAGGGGAGCTGTAGGTTGGATATTAGAAAAAGCTTCTTCACCCAGAGAGTGTTTGGGCACGGGAACAGGCTCCCCAGGAAAGTGGTCACAGCACCAATCCTGACAGTGTTCAAGAAGCATTAGGACAATGCTCTCAGGCACATGCTGTGACTCTTGGAGTGTCCTGTGCAGGGCCAGGAATATGATTTTGATGATTCTAGTAGGTCCTCTCCAGCTCAGAATATTCTGTGATTCTGTATGATGGTAATCAGTCTTCATTATCCTAGAGCATTCATCATTTCAGAGATTCCACTTTAAAAGTCACCTTGATTCTTTAATCAGCAAGACAAGAAATGTTATGACTTATCTCTTTGTGTTATCCTCATGACACACCTTGGCTTGAGTTTTATGGGCTGATGAGTTAATAAATCAAATGAAGAACTGTTCAATGCCTATCTGTGTTGTTTTAGAATCTTGCTGTTGTATTGCATTCTATCTTTCCTTTTCACAAGCAGAGCTGGAATGAGCTATCACACCAGACAGGGCAACCTTGTCTCCAATTTGGTTGCTACTTAGAGTACAGCTTTCTCTAAGTTGGGAATAATACAGTTTGGGAACAATTTAATTATAATTAAGGATGGTATTTACACATTCCTTCCTGAGGTAGAACTGGAGATGAACACAGTCAAGAAAATAGCATGTGCTAAGTTCAAGAAGACCTTTAGTAAGGGACTAAAACTTTTAATATTCATGAAGGACTATGTATTTTCCCGTGACATCAGAAAATAAACTCCCTTCTTTGGCAGAGCAGGCTTGCAGGTAGGGAGAGATACACATATGCCAATGAATTACAGTTCTTTCATCTTCAGTAATAAACATGCCTGAGAAGTATTGCAAAGAGCTAACTTAGGTTAGATTTCATACCTCATGACTTAATTGAAGGCCTGTTTTTCATTCTGCACTAATCTTACATCTATTTCCATGGAGATGAAGGTTTTGAATGCATGCATCCCTGAATGACTTCCACTTCTTTGTTATTAGGCAGGTGTACAGCATGCAAGACAATTACCCCAGAGAAATTCTGCCTGTTCACTTTGCTCCAATGAATATGAGCCTTTCAGGACATTTTGTAAGCTGCACTTTCAGGTGAGTCAACAGGGAGTATGCTTAAGTGGATAGTCATACCCATAATCAAGAGGCTTGACTTACAGACCTCAGAATCCCCATTGGGTGTGACAACTCTGAGGAGAGCCTACAAAAGTTCAGAGCAGATGAATAAAAAATGTAAATGTAAAATTTTATTTTCTGCAGTCAAACGTTTTCTGTAGCTGTGTTGGTGTCATTACTGTGGGCATGTTCTTGATTCTTCCTCTCCTTAGAGCTAAACATTTTGCAGTGCGGAAACCTCCAGGTCCCACTTTCTGTTGTGAATATAGAAATCTACTAGGTCATTTCAGGGTAGATTCAGAGAAGAAATTTTAGAAAAGAATTGAGCAATATCCACTTTGACATAATTTGCATTCCTTTAAGAGTTTATCTTACAGATTAGTTATTTATTAGACTTTACTGATATTTGTAGTTCAGAACTGAGCTAGGTGTTTCTAAGAGAAGTACTGTGATTCAAATAAATCAGTTCAGCACTTTATAAAAAAGATCAAAGCATGTATTGAGTGTCTGTTCATAAACATGAAGATGTTATTAGAGAGTACACAAAATTTCCCAGACAGATGTGACAAAATGAAGGCTCCCAGCACACAATGAACCATATTTTCTCTAGGGTTGAGATATTCATGACTGAGAGAACAGCAAGAGGGTATCTAGGTTAGCTGTAATTCAGAGGGAAACATGAAATAAAAGCTAGATCAGTGGTGCTCTGGTCTCTGCTCCCTCCCCAGACATCCATACTGGAAGGTGACCAAATTGAAGCAGAAGCTGATACTGCTGAGAGTAGAAGGAACACCAAGGAAATCCTCAGTTTGCCATTTGTAGCCGATTACCTGGGACAAAACAGATGTCTAAGGCCTAAATCTTTTCTGTTGGCCCAGCTGAGTCCTTTGAAGTATTGGTATGACTCACCAGCTGATAGCTCTAAGGCATCTCACCTTTACTCCTTTAAAACCACCTCACTGCTACACATTCGACAGCTATACCTTAAGAATACTGAGTAGGATTTTAATTGTGAATATTAAATAATTACAACTTCACACGAAATAAGAACATTAACAGCAGTAAAAGCGTATTTATGGATTATGGCAGTGAGTAATGACTTCAGTGTGGGTGATCCTGACTTACACAATGGTACAGGAAATCTGTAAGGCACAAACACACATGAGACTTCTGTCCAATTTCACATCACAGAAAGGCAGGAAAATCACTCTGAAGGACAGTGGATTTGTTCAGATGCAAAAACTAGTAGGAAGAGAAGCAGTTTTCTCCAGATCCTGTGATAATGATTAATATGCAATATTCACAAACAATGCCTGGCAAACTTTGCACAATTGTTGCACGTTTAAATATAATAAAACACTTGTCTTCACTATTTGTCTTCTTTCCTGCATGCTGTTTCTAAGAGGTTCTGAAGGGTTAACCACACAGTCCAAGGCAAGGAGATGCAGGGAAATGTAGCCAGCTGTTGAATGAAGCATCAAGACATGAACAGGACAATTACTTGAGGCAGTTTTCCTGCCTAAAACAACAGGAAGCCTCATCTAATGGATATGAATTTTTAAAGGAGACCTTTGAAGTGACTTCAAAGGCATCATGTGATTAAAACAGATAAAGGGAGCAAAGGGAGAGGCTGACCCTGTGCCACAGGAGAGGCTGGGATGCAGGGAGGAATGGGCTGGGGTTTGCACACAGAAGCCTGGCCAGCTGACATGCTCTCCAGCTAATACCATGGACTAACACACCAGCCTCCCTCCAGGACAGTACTATCCACTGCTTTCAGGCAACAAGTACACACTGCTTTGTTTCATAGAGAAATATGTTCTCAGCTGCTGATGGTCTCGATCTTGTGAGAGTGAGCACCCTGACTTGCCCTGCTCTGAGGCCACAGGGTGAAGGAAGGATCCCAAGCTCTATTAAAACCAGGTTTAAGAGAGCTTGCTCATCCACTGGAACTGCATCTGGGGCTAACTACAAGTTTTCTCTGAGGATGCATTCATAAGACACTAGCTGAAAGCAAAAGTATCCTTAGGGAAAAGTGCACAACACCTACCCTTCACATCCCCTAAAAGTTATTCTAAGACTTCTTTCCACAGGATGTTCTTAACATTGACCTGGAAAGGAGCAATATTTTCCTTCTATTTCAGAAGACAAACTTTAATACAGCTGCTGTATCATAACTGGTTATTACAAAAACATTAGAGATAAAACTAAAGGAATTTTCTGAAGGTTTTATCCATTACCTCACAAACTTGTGAAAAATCTCATTATTAGCCTATTTGGTATTAGCAAGCTAAACTTTTGAAAAAAACACTGCTTAGAAATTTTAAATGCCCAACTTGGGACTATGTTGTGGCTGGAATATCAGTGAAGTGCAAAAAGACTTTCAAACTATCTAAAACTAAATGCAAATTAATTTTGTTTAATTGGCATGTCAAATAAGTTATTTTGTTAAAGGACTGTCTACTATTTGCAGAGAAAAAGGACTAATTCATAAAGTTCCAGCACAAAATTATTCTTTTCAACACAGAACAGCAGTGTAAACTTTAAGTCCTCATTTATTATTTGATTTCACTCATGCTGCTTCGCTTTGTACCTGACTACACAGGAGGGCTTTTTGTAGGATCTTTTCTGGGGTGGGAATGAAGGAGAGTCTGAAATAATTTTGTAGAACACCTGTGATGTTCTGTGGAGCAACAGCAATTCACATGTCACAAGCGGAATAATGCTAAACTAAATCAGGAAACACTGAATCTGTTAAAAAAAGATCCCAGAGCAAACTTGTACCCACAGAGATGGCTTATGTCGACATAGCCTGCAGATGATCAAGGAGAGTTATAAAACCCACAGTGCAGCTTGCACATTAAACCCAAAGGTTACAATAAATACTGTGCGTCCCTTGAGGATACTCTCTCAAGGAAAAATGATTGCCACGTGAGAAGAACAGCAAGAGCTCCATGCGCAGCAGCAGTCTCAGGCTTCATGAAGGAAGGGGGAAACAGGTTTCCCTCTACCCAGACTGCATGACACCTTTGTGACTCCTGTATGACATGCCAGGGACATACCCAACGTGGGGGTTGCAGGCAGGAGTGAGAATGGGACACACCACACTGTGTTGCTGCACAGAAGTGCAACTTACAAAGCTCCAACAGAGCCAGAATCATGCTGGGCTGCCATACAACAGTCAGCTGTTGTAAAATATCCCAAATCACAGAACAACAGAGAAGAGATGGGACCATCTCAAGATGATACTTAGAAAGTCATTCCAGTCCATCACATTTGGCTGTTGTTTATATTTACCCTTTTGTACATGCTGTCTTCTTTGAAAGTAAGTGCTCCTTTTTGAACAGGTTGGGCTGGAATTTCCAGAATGACTTAATGCAGTGGTTAAGCTGCTTTTGAAAAGTTTCTCTAAATATTTTCAAGTCTAAAAATTCATAGAAATAGCTCACTCTGAAGGGGCAAAATGAAAATGAGGAACAACAATGAGGAACAAAATCCTCCTTAAAACATTGGGAGCTACTGACAGAGATTTGGGGATTAATTTTATATCTTCTACCCTCCTTGCTGGGTGGTTGGTCCAGTAGCCCCCATCATCCTGCTTAGTTCCATGGGAATCACTAGCAGCCTTCTTCCTCCCTACAGCACTTGAGGAGAAGCAGACACATAGATGCGTAGCATTTGTCAGCTCATTTTTCCATCTCAGCAGTAAATTGTGAGAAAAAAAAATAAACAGAGTGGAATCAATTCTACAGCTGTTAAGTAATGTTACCTTAAAAAGCAACAAATTTAGAATTGTTGTTTTGTTGCCATGGTAGATTTCTTACACCAAAATCAAACATTCTAGTTTAAGAGAACCATTGAAACAGATACAATTATTGCAAAACAAGTCATGTAGAAAACTTCTTAGTAAAAATTTCAGAAATGCACATTTTTATTCATAGCTGTACTGCTGCAAATGCTGCAAATTGCAATGATCAATATTAAAGATATTTACACAGCACAGTTGTTTCTGTCTTTTTCACAAAGCTGTAAAGTTACACCCAAACTATTCAAATAAACCTAGTTGTAAGTTACAGAAGTAGATTCACCTAGTGAAGAAGCAGGAGAAACTTATTCATCACTCTCTTCTGAAGGTTATAATGAGTATAACTCAGAAAATTTTAAAAAGGAATACATTAAGGAGCAATTTAGGATTTTTTACTGTCTAGACAGAAAAGATATGAGATTGCAGCAGCCAACTGTACCATGGGCACAGGAGATGTATTGCATTTTGTCCCTGGTATGATGCAGACAGGTAAAGGCAAGAGAGTTTTGGTTTTTAGAGGTGTTTTGGTTTTTGTTGTTGGGGTTTTTTTGGGTGGTTTGTGGTTTTTTTGTCTGTTTTGTTTTGCTTTTGTCTTTTTTTCTTTTCTTTTTACAGTGTAGTTGCTATGTACAGGGAAGGGCAAAAATGGACCAGAAACTATACCAACTAAAGTACCTCCAGCATAACACCCATTTTACTCACATTGATCTAAATTATTAAGCCTCAAAAGCCAGCCTGGTTTCTTCCAGACTAGAAAGTCACTGCAGACATATAAGCTGTCAGTATTACAGTTTTCTGACCTCCTAAATTCTGCTTTAGTCACCCCTAATGGGCCCAGATCTTGCTGGCAGAGAGACAGTCATCTCACCTTTCTCACATCTCTGCATTTAAAGTTTCTCAGTTAAGCTTTTCTCCTTGTTTTGCATTCAAGGTACCTGATTCATCCATCTATGCCTGGTCTTTGTGTGTCCCTGGTTGATACATAAAGTCTGCATGGAGCCGAGGGAGAACTAGTAGCTCCCCCTGGATTACCCCTGTAGGAGCACCACTGATGATGAGCAATCCCGTAGTAAAACAGGTAAGGACAAGAAAAGAGGTATCTGTTGATTGAGAAATTAGGTCAATGAAAGAAGGAATCCTGCCTTCTGGTCTTTGTGTCTGTCTCTGCTTCTTTATTTTAGAGGACAAACAAAAGACAGAAAAATGGGGTTGCATAATGTGTTTTGAAATCAAATCCTACTTGGCTACGTAGGAAACCTGTGTAAGAGCTGCTGAATCCTTATCTCCCACGTGCTAGTCCAGTACTTAATTTAAAAATATTGCCCATCCTGAAAATCAGGACTTGGAACTGCCCTCTCTCAGGTGTAAATCAGCATGGAAATTGCCTCAGTGTTACTTAGATGTAGCAGCTGTGGGCTCTAGTATTAGCTGGAAATAATGAATATATTATTGACTGTGTTTTACAGCAAGCAGAATGCATTCATTCACACTACTTCTACTTTATGATTGGTTTTCAGTTCTTCATCTATACAGGGAATATGCATCGTGTACACAAAAAGAAAATCCAAACTAAAAACAAAACCAAAAAGATGCATGAAAAACTGTGTCATCCGGTTGTGGTTTTCCGTACCCATTTTTCTGGTGCTGATCCTTTTACATCTGCATCACCACCATACTGAAAGCAAATTAACGGCGTGTTTCCTAAGTATCATTTCCTGTAATTGATTACTAGCTAAAGTAAACCTCAAAGAACACTCCATTCTTACTTGAAGGTCAGTAAGGAACCATCTGCAAAATCAGGCCTGTTTAATAATATGCACTTTATTCTGGGCCATTTTACTACCTTGTTAGATCAAACAAATCAGTATTAAGTATTGACTGATTATTCATTTAATGATATAAATATGATATGTATAAAATATCATGAGATATAATCGCTTATCATACAAAGACTACTGTCACACTGGGACATTGACACTGAACCGCAGAAAGTGGGGGTGGTTTAAATGCCAGTTTTGTCATCTCTTCAATAACTGTGTCTATACTTTTGCCAATGCTAAAGAGCAGAGATATCTGAGCAGGCTGCGAACTGTGGCACTTCAGATACTTTAGCAGTCTCATTATACCTGCAAAATTGACTGTAGCTTGCATATTTCTCTGGAGTACCCGATGCATTGATGCTGATGCTGTGCTGGACCCATAAATGCATGGGTAGCAGTGTAAGGAGAGAAGAAATTTCTTTCAGGAAATGAGGGAAAAACTGAAGACCAGGTCCTTTATTGTGATTGTGTGTTTTTAATCTGTGAAATTTTCATCAGACAAGGAACACCACAGAACAGATCTGCTTGAGATTTCTCAGAAGTGCTTACAGGAATAGGTATTAACTCAGTGTACTGATGAGGTCAGATTCCTGCTTCTTATGGTTTTGTGTCACTTTGTGTGCTTTCCAACTGAGTAGTAACAAATCACATCACTGGTTCCTGCTCTGGCCTCCTCAGCACTTCTCCCTGCCACAACAGTCTGCTTCCACACGAAAAGGAACATAAAAAATATTGATGAGAGAGACTTTTTTGGCTTTTCCCTTTTTGTGATATTCAGGAAGATTGTTTCAGTTTCCTGAACAGCCTCCCTGCCAGTAACAGCAATCTTGCTGAAGCCTGGTGTGGTCATTCATCAGTACCAAGAGAAAAGATTTTGGGACTGAATTTTCTAAATGTTTAACTTGACAGTGCGTGAGTCAGAACAGGATACGGGTCTCCTATCTCCAGGTTTGAGCTTCACACTCCAATTAAACATTAATACCAATTATAGGGAGGGTAGGGGATACATACAGAGCATTTTGACAGGAGTCCATGCAGTTACTGGGAAACACTAAAAATGCCAGGTGAGGTACTCCATCGCACTGTGTGCTGAGCACCCTGCTGGGATGGGCTCTGCCCCATCTCTGCTGCTCAGTGTGGGCAAACTCTGCTCTCTGCTCATGAAAATAACAGAGAGGTCTAGCTTTTGTAATTTTCTGAGATTCATGCTTAAAGACTAGAGGCACAGGTAAGCAAAGTGCTCTGTGTGAAATGGTAGCCTGGGCTTTATGAGATTTTTAGTTGTGACCTTGTTTTGTTTGTCACTTTGAAGCACTGCTAATTTGGCTTGCTGCTGGCAGGGAATTAAAATATGCCAATGCACATTTTGGCTGCCTCAAGCAAATGGAGGGACTAACATCTCTTTCTGCCCTATGATTCTTTTTTGCATTTAATTAAGAGATTTACAGACATGCACACAAGCATTATGATAGAAATGCATTGACCCACATTTCCTCTCACATTAAAAGTATTGCTAAAGAATTCAAGGGCATAATGGCTCTTGTTTCTCAATAAGAGGAGAAAGCATTCCATTATTTGTGAAGGAGCATGCTAAAATATGCTTAATGATATTCCCCTTGAAACTTCAGGTACATAAAATTTGCAAAGTCATGTCTCTTGTGTTTCTATAATTTTGGAACCCAAGACAGTCATGGTATTGGAGTGAGTTATTTAAAATTCAAAGGAAGAAGATCTATTAATTAATAAAATACTTTTGATTTTAGGAAATTAAAAACTAAAAGTAAAAAAATTAGGATTTTATTTACAAAAAAAAAAACCATACAATACTTCTTGCTCAAGGAAATGCAGGTGAAGTAAACGTTTGAATTTAAACTGTCAGCTATAAACTTCATTTATTATTAATCTCTCAAGGTCATGAGATTAACATTGTTATAAATAAGTGATCTGAAAAATAATCCAAACAAATTACTGGCTTGTTGACTGAATAAAATATTCCCTATTAACCTAAAGATTATAGACTGTAAATTTTTATCTACTGAGAAAGTAATCTCTTTTGAATTACAGACCATTGTTGAATAAACTTGTCTATAGAACTGATTGAGATGGAAAACAAGCTCATGTGAGGATGTATGCATGGATATATAGAAAACCCTCAAAATAATAGCTCTGTAACAAGTAATACTCCTCAGAAAAAATATATTCCCATGTAGAAAATGCTTTTCTCAGAAGGGTGAAAGAATATGATAAAAGCAGTACTAAACAAGTCTGTGAAAAGTGGGTTTGAGGAGCAGTGTAAGAGGAGCAACATGAGCCCACAGGTTTGCAGCAGAGGCATAAATTCAATAGATAGCACAGAAGTCCTGTTAGGAAAAAGTATGAGCAAGTATGAGATATAAAGGTGCCTTCTGGTTTACTCTTATTTTCATGGGTTTTTTTCTCTCTGGCCACATTTGTGGTGTGGTGGGGAGAAAAATGTACAAAAATGCTTCAGGCAAAACCTTAATTCTGCTTATAATCTCCTAAAGTTCAACACTTTATTGTTTGCGAAGTTTTATTGCTTGAAGTCTGCACATTGTGCATGAAAAAAAAGGAAATTCAGTTAAAAAAAAAAAATCTAGATTGCAGAACATCTGTTCTTGAAACCTAAACAGCAAAACAAGCTTCCCTTTCACAGCTGACATCTTCCCAGCAAGTGAGAAGGATACTACTCTAGATCCATGATTTGTGATCCTGTCTCTGCCCAATCATTTGAAGCACCAAGGACGATGGCACAATCTCTTGCACAATGGCGTGATCCCTTGGACAATGGCAGAGAGAGACACCACTGTAAGTAACCTGGCTGAAAAGAGGCTGTATACAATGACATTTCTCCAGAATATTCCTCCCACCACTAAGAATTTGAAGTGCAGGGACTGTATACGCCTGAGATGGGTGTCAATGAAGTAACTAAAACCCAGCAGGTTACTTCTTTAAGTGTCAAGTAACCAGTGACAGATGCTGTCCTCCTAAAGGCTTTTTATATGGCGTAAGAAAAAAAATCTGCTGCCAAACAGGCTTCTGATCTTCCCAGATCTCTTTTCCTCCAGTTGTTGTGTTTTTTCCCCCAAACCTCTGCTCTGATCAGAGGAGGAGGAGCAGAGGATATGAATCTTGAGGTGTGCATGACATCTTTACAGCACTTTTCTGGCTGTTACAAGTGTGAGAATAAGCATATGGCAACCATCTGCTTCCCTACGGCCTGTATTGATTGCTGTAATGTTCTTGATTAGGGAAACAATCATGAGGGGGTTCTAAGAACATCCTGACTCCAAGGCCCATCTGCCCCATTGACACCCACTCACAGGCTGAGTCCTCTGCATCACTTTGCTGTAGGCATACATAGACTTGAACAGACTTAAGAGCCAACTGCCTGTCCTACCTTAGAAAGCACCGAGATAATTTTGTTTTGATAAGCAAGTTAAGTAGAACAATTGTGAAGACCATGGCTAACTGATTTGAAATGGGCCACTGCACACACAGAGTAATGGTTAATCGTTTTTGTTGTTTAAGGGTTGTCTACTTACTGGCATTTATCACAATAGAGTGCTCCAAGTACTACTAGTCACTACTTCAAGATAAAAATACCTGTGTGTCACAAATACAGCGTGAAAGTTTGTAATTTTTGAGATACATGGGGAAAGGCCATTTAGTATATACAAAAAGATCTGCCATTTTACAGGCACTTAATAGAATCACAGAATCAGTTAGGTTGAAAAAACCTCTGAAATAATTGAGTCCAACATATGGATACAGACTTTAGCAACATTTTAGTTTGGAATGTGCTTGTGCTAAACAAGACCCAACTTGCACACCTGGAAATGGACTCTCCAAGTCACCATATTATTGGTAAATTCAAGGCAGTGGAACTGAATGGAAGTAAAACGAGGAGACACCCATGTCTGCACCCACAGCTGCTCTGGCATGCAAGAGCAGTGAAGCCTTGGGCTTCCCATCTGCCAAAATGGGATGGCAGCTCTTACTCAGCTACAAGGAATTCTTGGATAATCAAGTAATTCTGCCATAACTCTAAATATTCTCATTTTCAAATAAGTTTTGTCGAAAAGTGTCACATTTTAACTTTCAGTAATGACTGGCATGCAAGTACTTTCCTGCCAGAAATCCCCTATTCATACATTCATCAGTCTTGTCCTCCTTAGGATATAAGCATACCTCCCTTCTCAACCCAATTGATATGCCCCAAAAATGAAAAAGGTTTTGTTTTGTTTTTTATATATTTACCTAGCAATGCTGAAATGCTGCATGCAGACTTGCTAGCAGGGTAAGTTTATATTTGTCCTAAGTGAGGAAAGGAGACGAGGTAGTAATTATTATAATGACTTTTGTGTGTGGCAACTGAGAAAAGACTTGAGCTCAATGAACCACGATGAGTTTTACTTAAATTACAATGTAAGTGGAAGTTCCTGTACAAGTAGGAGCCTCAGTATTATGCACACAGGTATGTGCATGGGTGCGTGCAGACACCACAGCCCCACAAACTCTTCATATGTGGTAAATGAGTAATCACCTCAATGTTCTATAACCTTTTATAACTGAAAAAGTGCAAACTTCTCTTTCTCTTCATCTCCTTCCTCCATTAAGTCTAAATATAGATCATAAGCTGTTCGGAAAGGCTACTATGTTTTCTACTGCACTGAGCAAATATTCAGGATTCAAAATCAATTTCTCATGAGCTATCCCATTGTACAACTCATGCATGCAGTTGTCAGAAGTTAATTCTCACGAGCCGTGTGATGCAAATTATTTTTTCAGTAGCAAGTACAATGCAATAGATAGGCAAACAGATTTCTGAAGAATGTTTCATTTAAATAGGGAAGAGGAAATTAAGGCAGAGCTAGGAGGAAACAAAAAACACTATTGAACCTGACACTACTGGCAAGGCAGAATTAACAGGAAGGCAAACAAACCCAAAGTATTAGAGCAAGGAAGTGATAGAAGGCTCTGAAAGAAAACATGGACACTAACACTGGGGACCTTACCCTCCTACATTTTTGATTCCACTTACTTTCATTATATTACAGCAATATTTTATTCCAGATATTTTATTTTAGTGATGCTGGCTTTGGTCCTTTCTCTGTGGTTTGTGTGAGCTCTAGGTCCCATAGAAGGCACAACACTTCTGCAGAGAGGATGCTACCACAAACCAGCTTTGAGACCTCAATTTGTAACATTTCACTCAACATTTCTGATGTCAGCATTTTTAAAAAGATGTTCTATATTTTGAATGAGAAATGTTAGTAACATATGAGTCAATGAAGAATTGAACACAGAAATGAGCTGAGCTTTAAAAGAAACATTTTATTTGGTAAAAAATAAAAGTAATAAATTATGTCAAGGCAATTTTTGGGCTGTATTTTTACATACACAGTATATCCATAACATAGCTGCTATGTAATACAGGAATTCCATCTTAGGAAAAAAAAAAGTTTACATATCAAGTAGTTTTAAACGAAACCAGCACAGTCCTTTACGTCTGTCAGTATCGAAACCAATTTGATGGAATTCCTTTCCCATGCTCCCCACCCCCCAAAAATTACTCAGGAAAATCCATTCTGGGTCTTGTGTATTTGTAGCATCCCTCATGCTTCTTTTGCATTATCTAGATTAGTGTCTCTCAGCTTTTTTTAATCAGAGAGCATCTGATAATTATGTTTCCTGCCATGTTGGTGCACCAGCTTTCATTTTCCACTGGTAAAATGTTCAACTGGTAAAACATTATGAATATTTACTTGTGATTTCATCTTCTGATTTTACTTGATTCTTTTGCTGTATGTGAAAATATCTGCATATACTTTTTAGTTTTGTCTGTTTTTTTAGTAATTCGAATTCACATCCATATCCTCTTTCGAAATCCTATGGATCATCACAGATCCACACACTCTGCTTTAGATTAATCTAAACTCTGAAATCAGAATAGTATTTTCATACCAGCACATGTGACATTTGAAAGAAACGTATCAGACATGACGCCTAAAAGTGGTGTTGCCATGGGTCAATATTACACGACCCAAACAAAAAAATGAAACTACACAGTCAACAGTTACCCACACTACATCAGCTGGGATTGCTCTGAGTTTCACACCAAAATCTAACAAAACACATATGCCTGGTATGCTTTATCCTGGGATAGCCTAGTTTAAAAATCTAAGCATGTTTTTAATGCCTCATTGGAACAGTTCTTCAGACTAATATTCAAGAGCTTGGGAAGCTTTAGACAACCAGTCTGAATTTTGAGTACGGTGATTGCTAAATGAGGAAAGAACAGATGTAGAACAGACATGTAGGAGTCCAGTGTTTGAATGCTAATTAACTAGTTGCATTCATTTCTCAAACAGAATAAAATATTCTCACTGGTGCTCAGTCTTTCAAATATTTCTACTTCAACTATGTTCTGGAGAGAAAAGAAGTAATTTTTCTCTCAGCTGTACTTACACATGGAAGCAACACTGTCAAAACAAGCATGTATCATGGCCCCTGCACCAGAAATTATTAGTTTTCCCTGCAACTATCTTTTGCACTTAACCATTGAATTTTTAGATACTTTAACATATATGGTAAAAGATGCATAGCCTTCACAGAAGCTTCTTGTGAAGGGATGTCAAGTAATTTTTAGCAAACCAGATTCTCCTCCAGAAACACACAGAGAGATTTTGAAAAAATCCACAGAGATATATATGACAAAAAAAAATAATAAAAAAAAAGAAATATGTCTTTTGGAAGAAGGGACAGGCAACTCAGGACAACTACAAGGATATTGTGAAGTTTTGCAGGGAGAAAAGTAGAAAGCCCATCTGGAACTTAACCTGGCCACTGCCATAAAAGACAATAAAAAAGCTTTCTATAAACACCTCAGCAACAGGAATGTTGAAAAGAATTTTTATCCTTTCTTGGGTGTGGGGGGGAAACATAGTCACAAAGAATGAAGAAAACACTGAGGTACCTAATGCCTTCTTTGCCTCAGTTTTTACTAGTAAGTCCAGTTGCTCTCTGGGTACCAGCCCCCTGAGTTGGAAGACAGCAATGAGGAGCAGAATGAAACCCCCATAATCCAAGAGGAGATGGTGAGATACCTGATACACACACGTCTATGGGGCTGGATTGAATCTACCCAGGGGTACAGAGGGAGCTGGCAGAAGTGCTCACCAAGCCCCTTTCATTTACCAGCAGTCTGGTTAACTGGGAAGATCCCAGGTGACTGGAAGTCAGCAAATGTGAAGCCAACCTACAAGGACCAGAGGAGGATGCAGGAAACTACAGGACTCTCCACTCTGACCTTGGTACCAGCGACACCATTTCCCACAACACTCCCCTGGGGAAATTGGGTGCTCATGGCTTGGATGGGTGCACTGTTCCTGTGGTAAAAAACTGGCTGGATGGTCTGGTGACGAATGGAATTAATTCCCACTGGCAGTCTGCACAATGGTGTTCCTCGGGGCTCAGTGTAGGGGCAAGTCCTGCTTAATATCTTTATTGACGATCTGCATGACAGGATCACATGGACCCTCAGACAATTTGCAGATGATGCCAAGTTGGCTGGGAGTGTTGATCTGCTGGAGGGTAAGAAGGTTCTGCAGAGGGATCTGGACAGGCTGGATCAGCAATAGCGCGGCCAACAGGACCAGGGCAGCGATTGTGCTCCTGTGCTTGGCGAGGTGAGGCCACACTTTGAACACTTGTGGTCAGTTCTGGGCCTCTCACTACAAGAAAGTCATTGAGGTGCTGGAGAGTGTCCAGAGAAGGGCAATGGAGCTGGTGAAGTGTCTGGAGCACAAGTTTTATGACTTAAATTAGTCAACATCACAAAAGCAAAAATCAGAACTACTAGGTTTGCTTAACAGCAAAGGAGCCCTGTTCTGAGCTCTCCAAGAGCAAATGTTTTCTTCCATCCTGTTTCCAAGTACAGAAAAGCATTCTCAGAACATGCAACATCTTCGGCATCATATCAAAATGTGAAAACTGTAGACCTAACTGTAACTCTTAGAGTTGAAAATTATGAAAGATTTCAGACCCTATATAAAGGTACCCAGACGTCTCTGTAAGCACCTCTCTGAGATAGGAATGAAATGGCATGACAGTCTTTGATCATTGCGGTCTCCTCTAGTCACTGGGGTTCCAATGGAATATGTACTTACGCAAGTGAAGACAAAATTGGAGGAACATGCTTCAATTACCCATGAATTACTGCAGCTCTATATTGCTCTAACTATCCTGACTTCAATGAAAACAAACTAAAAAACCCCTAAGTACTGTACTGTGCAATACAACATTGATACGGGGAATAAATTACAATGAGTACCATAGTAACCTTACAGATCCCTCTGCATTACAGTCGCAAAGCTACTTGTTGGCTGTAAAACTTACCCTACATAATGTTACAAATGAAAAAAGATACGTATTTATCATACAGCTTAGTAGAGTCAATCTAAATTCTATTTTTATACTGCCCTGCAACAGGTTTTGGTGTTATTTTTTTATAATGTCTTATAAGCCACATTTTTTAATACATTTCAGAAAGCTGAAAAATGATCAAACAGTTGTTGTCTTTGAATAGCAATTTTTCACCTATGCGCAAACATGCAGTGCCTGATAAGCTTTTTGTTTCTCTCAAGGTTTGTCACAAGTACTACTCCCCTCATTTATTAGACAGCTGGCAACTTACTTCTGCTTGATTTATAACCTTTCTTCACATCTAGTTCGTGTTTGTTAGCATGAATAAAGAGTGCAGTGCAAGGTCATTAATAAGAGAACAACCAACAATTTTGCAATCTGAGAAGCAGTAAAAGCTGTTTATTAGGAGGCTGAAGAAATGAAGCAAGTTATTCACTGTGTATTATTACTGTATACAGGGGTGGTTTATTTATGACACAAACTGAATGAGCACTGTATGAAGAGGCTGCATCTCCCAGCTGCACTTCCCTCTGCTCCTGACAGTGCTCCTGAGGGCCACTCTCAGCACTGCCTAACTCTGACCAGCTTTCACAGAGCTGCCCTCAGAGATGTGTGACAGTGCTAATGGAGTTTTATTTAATGTGGGAATGACTCGACATTTCTTCTGGATTTCACAACTCCCAAGCCATGTGGCCAAGTGGCCGTCATGCATGGCAACAGCTATTACTTCACAGCCTTACAAAACTGGGAGTGCATTGGGTGTGTGCAGGGTGGAAAATTTAAACATGCAAAGCACATTTAGGACACACTGAATGAAATGCATCTCCTTGGAAAGGCAGAAACATCAAGACAAGCTTTGGGAAAAAGAAGTTCAAAAAAGCAAACTCCAACTTTTCCCTCCAGAAATCTGCACATTCCTTTTCTTTGCAGGTACAAGGTGTTTTTTGACCCCTAAATTTTCCTTTTTATTTGACGGACAACTGGGTTCCCATGGAGACGTGAGGCAAATCAGACAGTACTGGTGAGCATTTTCCCACAAACACAGGTTCTGGAGGGAACAAATGAACACTTGGTCCTTGCAGCACCTGTGGAGCTCCCCAATGGGCTTCCCAACCTTCAAAGCTGTAGCTGCAGGCAGGGCATCAGGCTGCTCTTCCCGTGGTGTCAAGCAGAGCCTTATCCTCCCCAAGCAGCACTGGGTCTTGTAACATTTCTAAAATAGTGATGTCCGTACATTAAGTGTCTGATCCTACTTCCCCTGAGGTCTGTGGAATTCATGTCAATTAACCTCAGATAAAGCCTTAATGCAGACCATTCCTATGTGGGAACTCTGAGAAGAGATCTGAAAATGGAAAAAAGCTAGTTCTACCAAGATTTTTTTTTGCACTATCAAGTCTACAAGCAGGCTCTTCACTGAAGGCTCTAAATCTTCTGTGCAGATAAAAACCAGCAGTACATATCTACAAACACAGATGACTTGGTAAATTAAAATATCTGCCTTATCAGGACACTTCAATTAGCAATCTACTTTGAAAAATACAGTAAAATATTTCCAAATTGCATCAGTATAGATTTCCCAAAGTTTATGACAATATGGAAAGCACCATCACTTCAAAACTCGTCCCAAGACCCTTGTTCTCCCTCTCATTTCCTTCCCAAATACAGGTTTGCCTACAAGTGTATGTCAGAATAGGAAGGAAAACTAAAGATCTTCCTAAAACTACCCCTATCATTTTTAGCACCACTTGCACTTCAATTCAGATACTATCCTGGACAAATGTCTGACTGACTAAAAATTATTAAGTGTTTTAAAAAGTACAGTATGGCATTGCTGTTGGCTGCGTAGCTGTGGAGGTACGTTGTGCCTATGCTGAAAACATGCCTCAAGTACTAAGACACTCCTTGTCTTGGGTCTGAACATGCTACCTCTGTTGGAACAGAATATTTAAGTATAAATGTTCATTTGGGAAAAATACTAACTATGGCATTTCATCAAGAATTGAACAGTTACCAGTGTTCACCAAGAAATTTGTAACATCTTTTGTGATCACAGGTAACAGAGAGACCTAAACTTTCAGCAGAGGATTGACATGCAAGTCTTTGTCACTCTCATAAATAATAAGCACCCCCACAATGAAAAACAGTTACTGCTATGATGCATGAACCCTAATAAAGTTGCCTGAGAAAGAATAAAAAGCTGCTTAGTTGAAATCACCGACAATAACCACGGTGACTTCATGGGAACCAGAGCAGATTCTCAGCGAGAAGTAGATTTCCATGTAAAATCCATTCCCAGGGCCACAGGTGGATAAGACAAATGAACTTCATCCAACTGGTGCATGAAATGCCTTTTTGGTATTTCTTTCTAAAGAATGCCAAGCCTTCATGGTGGACTCCTCCATAAAACACTGTGGGACCTTTCAGATCTAAGACTGAACTTGTCTCCTAAAATATTCTCCTGAAACATGAAGATTTGTATAAGAATTCTAAGCTTTCAGCAGTGAAATTTCAAAAAATTCTGAATTTGGAACAAAACTGTCACAGAGAATCTTGCAGCTAAATGGTTATGGAGTCCTTCTATGACACAAAATTCATACCGAGGATGGGGTAAGCCAGTTGGATGTTCCATACACTGCAGATGTGACGTAGATGCCATGCTGCTGCCCAAACACATCACCACATCTGTTTTTCTAAGCACTAACATGCAGTCACCTATTCTGAGAAATTTTTTATGACACAGAGGATCAGATAAACCAAACGTGTCCCTTAGAATGCAGTTAGGTGTCTCAATCCCATCACTAAATTTTAACATTTTCTACTATCACCCTACACTGATACTCTCTTTGGCTTAGGAAAGGTGCCTTGTTTGATGTGGTGATTTTTACAAATCTTACTTTTAGCTGCCTAATTCCTTATGGGCTTGTAAAAGTCATCCTGACATAAGGCCTTTAAAGCCAGAGTTGCAAACAGATCCAGCAACATTTAAAACAGACTGCTGCATGTGAAACTCAAAAACTTACCTGAGAAGCCGAAGTCCATAGAATTTTTTTTTTAAACACCAAATAGAAAAATGTAATAAAAAAGCTTTTTTAAAGACGACATTACAGAATACTGGCACGCTGTACAAATGTAATTAATCCAATGAAATTTAAACTAATTGTAGGTTATGTTCAAGGCACTTTTTTTTATAAATCATTTTTTTAATGTTCATTCTACATTCACACCAGTTTAACCACGTAAACAAGTCTGTGAAAACTCAGATTAAGGTCACTTTCAAATCTGTATGCCAAATACTTCAGAAAAATATCATATTACACGGAAAATTCAATAAAGTAAGATAGATCCATCTGCTGCCCAAACAGTTCAATAGCTGCTATGAGGTAAACTATTAACAAGATGAAACCCAAAAGAGGTTTTCAATTAAAGATAAGAAACATGCAATGCATTAACACTTGTATTTATCATTTGAAAGTGTAAATAAATGCTGAAAAATACAATTCACTATTCCTAGTGCTATCCTATTTTTGAAGGGCAAATCTTTGGAAACAGTATTATCTGCAGTTTAAAAACATCCCCCATCTTTTTTACCCCATGCTTATTAATCTTACAATATGCTAGAATGTATTTTCTTCACAAGGAAAATGTATAAAATAAATCTTACAATATCAACACTATAAACAACTGCCTTGAGACATCTTCTGGACACAGAATTTCTGGAAAAATTTAAGAATAACAATTCTAGAATAATTATTTTTAAAAATATGTACATCCATTCCAATGTCCTAGACCGAAGAAGAAATCCAAGTAAGCTCTCCAGAAGTTAGCCACAAGTCTTTGTCCAGTTAAGATCATGGCCAGCTTTGCCAGTCTTGCTGTATTTCAATATAATCAACAAAATTTTTACTTGTTTTTGTGTAGGAAGTTCCCAAACTTTTGCATAAATCCTCTCAACTTATTTTCATTAGGCTGCAATGGGTGGTAAGCAGTTGAGTTGTAGGTGACCATGTGATTACTCCTGCCGTAATTATTCCCTAAGGTCTTGCTTTTGATATCTGCTAGATGTGAACTGCTGTTGGCTGCATTTCCTGCAGGTGGGCTGGCATTTTCCATCTTACAGAATGGCTCAAAGCGACTATAAACACGCCTCTCACTCAAACGAGATCTCAGCTCCTCTTGGTGTTTTGAGCCTGCCAGCTGTGATGTCATTGAACTTGCTCTTTGAAGAGCAGAAACAGGAGCACTTTCAGAAGTAGTGTTTGTGGATATTTCCTTTGCATCTTGATACTGAATCTGTTCTGTATTAAATCTTGGGGTAGATGCATCTCCTGCAGTTTCTATGAACTTACTTTCAAGGGGGCACAAGAGAGGACACTTTTTATTGCTCTCCTCAGATGGAGGTTTTGGAGATTTTGGTGATTTTGGAGACTTCGGAGATTTTGTTGGACTCCCGGTGACATCTTCTTTACTTCTGTTCAAACTACCTTGAGAATTTGATGATGAATTTCTTTTTCTCCTTGGGGAAGAATCTGCCTTATTTTCAGAAATCTTTGGTTTTTGATTCTCATCTTCAGAAACCAAAGTGTCAGAACTGCTACACATTCTGTAAAAGGCAGGGCCTTTGTTTTTTGACAAGTTTTCCTTCTTGTCTGGCGTGAGATTAAGAAGTGACCGCAGTTTCTGGGATCCTTTCTTCAGAAAACTTGGGGAATTCTTACTTTCTTTCTTCGATGTGCAATCCTTACTAGACTCCTCCCTGCTGGCTTCAGTGAGAGCCGCCATGGAGATTGCCTTGCTAGCAGTCGGGCTAATCTTTAGCTCTCCTTTCACGTCCTTTTCCTCCTGTGGCAAGTGGTTGGTCACACTATGCAAACTTTTAGCACTCTTCAGCATATCTCCTGGAAGTTTTGGACTAACTGGCTGCTTAAGTCTATGCCTAGTCAATGTGCTGTAAACATAATTGGATGCATGTTTGTTGGTACCAGGATCCAATATGGACTTGGAATTAAACATGGGAAAACTTCTCCTTTTGAGCATATTTTCATTTTGAAGGTTCTTCAAATTTTCTGCATGTTTGTCTGTGCAGAGTGTTGTGTACAGATACAGTGATGAGTCACCAGCTGCATTTGAATTTACACTAGGTTTTGTGTTGTCTGCAATCTGAATTCCGTGGGGTTTTGGTGCATCTGATTTAAGAGGAAAGTTTGTGCTAAGATCCTCTAAAATATTATCCACTCCATTTTCCACACTCGGGGCATGGTTAGATGTCCCTTTAGGTGTTGCACTTCCTTCTGACCCAATTATAGTTGAATTTGAAGAACTTGCACAGCTGCTTACTTCCTGCTGTTCAGGTAAAGTTGGCTGAAACACCAACGATGATCGCAAGCGAGAATGAGAGTACAGTGCATGAGCTTTAATATTTTCAGCTGTGTCGTAGCTATCGTACCTGTCACCCAAGGCTGACCCATTTGACTCTACTGGATAATCTGACTGATCATTCAAATATGACTTTATTCGCCAGTTACGTAGGAATGATTTTGTTGTGTGCTCAAGGGTTGGCATCCTCTGCTGCAGATGGCGGATATGATTATCTGTCCCATTAAAAGACCTCCGCACAATTGAATTTCTCTCTGCAAGATTTACCTTTGGTCGTGAGAACTGATCAGCAAAACTTTGCTGGGGCATATTGTAGTTATTTTCATATCCTCCTCGTAATGATGACACAATACTAAGGCTATCAGATGGCATCTTCCAAGTATTTGGTAAATTGTTGGTTCTGTTAATAGCTCTGTTGAGCAATAGGTAAGGTGTCCTTTCTGGCTTCTCCCCAGCGTAACTATGTCTCTTCCAGTGCTCATTTTTTTCACTAGGTTGATACTGCTGGATTGGATTTTGAACATTAAAACCTGGATTAAATGGTTGCTTATTATAGGCTTGATTTCTCAAGCCATATTTATCTATTTCATTTACTGCGTATCTTCCACGAGTTTTCCAAACAGGATCTATTTTGAGAACCTTGTCTTGCCTACCAAAAAGGTTTCTTTGGCTAGAAACTGAAGCCAAGGAAGACACTGAGTGTTGGTATGTATCATTATCCCAGAGTGTCTTGCGACTGTTTACTCGCAGTAATTCTGGGGCAAATGAGCTAGGAACAGAAGAACGGGCATACAGTGTCCTGAACTCTTCATCAAAGGATTCAACAAGCTGTCCTGTGATAACTTGAACCATACTGAGGTTGGTTTTTTCAAATGACCACATGAAGCTGAAAGAAAAACAAATGACCATTAGATACAGTTCTTTTGAGCTAAAGTATCACACTAGTCCTTCTTGATAAGAAAGCTTTCACACAAACCTTGGGTTTGTAAAAATACCTTCTAAATAAATAAGTTGTGGGCATGATTCATGTAATTTGGACTCAGAAGGTCTAATCTAATACCAGTTAAACTCAGCTGGAGATTTTCCACTGATTTCAGTGGGAGCGGGAATGAGTCTATAACTAGTCTTATAACTGCCCTTAAAAAAGTATTCTAAAAAAGTATTCACAAATGTAGAACAGTAAAGTACAAATACCTAATGGAACAGAATCACTTCTACAAAGACTACGGCAGGACTAACTATACCCACTGTATTTACTCTTCAGTCAGAGAATGTTACTGTGTGATTATGTTGTGATAACATGCAGGACTGCTTCAGCAATTTTGAATGCACTTCATTCTAAACACTTTCAGAAAGATCAGCTCAGAATTCTTAAAAAGTTTACATTTTCTAGTATGCAAACTGGATTGGATATGAAAATTCCTTTTAATTGCAATGATAATGCTTTGATGAAGAAAATGCTTCTCTTTCCTGCCGTAAAAGACTGAACACAAGGTCAAAGCTAAGTAGATGCAATTATTTTACAGCTACAAAATGAGATAAATTAATATGTACATTAAGGATGCTGAAACAAGACTAGTATCATGGTGTGTAAAGCATACAATTTGTAGATTACAACAAAGAAAAAATCTGTTTTGAAATCCTATTTTCATAAAAAAGGAAAAAATCAATGAATCTATTCATTTGCATTTTTCTTCTAGATGTTAGAAAATAGGTTTGTTTTGTTCACAAAACCAGCTTGCTGATTAAGGGGTTTTTTTTGCTGTCATTGTATTTTTCAGGAAGTTATAGTGTATCAAGATTAAATCAAATAGTGCTGCGAATGTTTTTTTTCCTATTAATTCTCACAATTAAGAATAACACATAATATTTGAAAAAAACCCTGAACTTTAAATTGAGTTCAGTGACAGAGTTCAGAAAGACTTGTTTTTCCTGTTACAAATCACTAGATTCTTCCACAAAGAAAGCCTGATTTCTACAGAAATTGATGATTCCAGCCCCTGTGGTGCAAGGTGTTCAAGCAGTGTTGTTTTTCAAAATGGAATGAGAAAACCTATCACATTCTCACAGATCATAACACTGGGTGCAGATGTCAAAGCATGCAGGCCGTCCCTGCAGTTGCTTAACCTGATTCATTTATGAACTTGTCACTTACCTCACTACCATTTATATGTGTCAGTCTGAATTTAGGGCTGGCTGAGTCTCGGAGGAAATAAAAGGTCAGATTTTCAAAAGCTTACGGTGGTGGTAATCTAGAAAGGCAGTAGCTGTGGATCTGGCACCCAGGCACTATGCTGGCAGAAACTAACTCAGTAGGACAAATGGGAAAAGTGTAGCATGAAAATAAGAAAAACATTTAATAATGTGTGAGTTAAGACGGTCTCTGCTTTAACTTAGGTTTTTTCCAGCTCTGCAAGGCTGTAAGTTCTTCCAGCCTATGTCTTGCACACATATACTAGAAATATAAAGGAAAGCAGAATAAAGAAACTTAGCCATACATAGAGAGAGACTTAACTTGGGCAATTTTGAATTTGACATCATATACTAGAGAGACACAGAATCGGTCTCTAACGTTACCTTTATAAGATTTATTAGATGGAGGAACTATCCAAGACAGTTTATGAAATAATTTTGACAGCCTTTTCTGGAGTGAATATTAAACAAGCATAATTCAGACAATATAAGACAAATCAGGATTTTTTTCTTTTTAGCGACTCTCCAGCTGTAGCAAAACCTATATCCTTTATTTCTTATTTGTGAAAAATGAACAGAGAATCTCTTAGGCTAGTTAGCAATAAGTATCTATTAAAAACCTGTTAAATTACAGAAAACATAATCAAATTTACCCATGTGCTTCCCTAGAAGAATTTTCACAAATAGAAAACCCCCAAATTTGCTATAGCCAATACCTGAGATGACAGGTTTGCTACAGACACTTCAGTGATTGATCTTACCTGTAAGAACCATATATGACTTTCTTACAGTCAACAAGAATAAATTTTTGTTCCATTTTTCCATGGAATTTTGCTCCTGTTTTAGAATAGTAATCTTGTCCTTTCACTGTCCGCACCCTCATATTCTGAAAAAGACAATCAAAATACTTTACTTGGTCTACTATAGTCCATGTTTAGCATCCAGGAGGCTAAAATTCAGAGGAACAGTAGAAGAAAAGTTACATTATTGCATATTAATAAATTCTGCAGTGAATGAAATGCTTATCAAACTTGTCACCTAGGGACCCAAAATGGCCAGTTACTGTTGTCTTCAAGACTGATGAGATTCCCTAGGCCACAGAAAATGAAACTCCACTTTTCCACAGCCACCACTTCAGAAATGAGGTTCTGACACAAGATGTCTTCAACAAGGGAAAGAGGTTTTTTACTGAAAAAAAAAAATTCATTCCATTATCTGATGCGCATGTTTGTAAGATTTCCGAGTATCTCAGCTAATCAGAGAACACTAAAAGAGCCAGGATCGCTTTTATTTTAATTGAACAAGGCTCCTGTGTCTACAAATACATATACCATACTCTGAGATGATCCTCTGAATGATACCACTTGGTACCAGAATCCCTTGCAGTTCTACCACCAGTAAGATTTTTCTATCAGCTTTGCATCATGAGATCAATCACATTTTTAAATTCAGAGACGCTAACACCACGTGCATAGGTAGCACGAACTCAGTGCAGCAGTTAATTCTGAATTCTATTAAGCTTTGTGTTTTATTCATGCAAACTCAGTAAATGGCACTTGGGAAACTTTCCATGTTGGATCTCAAAAATGTGGTCAATTTTTATCCCAGACTACTGATGAAACGGATTCAGCTAAGTCAGCATCTTGTATTTTTTCTCTCCCCACTGTCCCTTGTTTTTTTATGCTCATAGAAATAAATAAATTGAAAGAAGTTGTTACAACACCTTATGGACTGTACTAGTAACAATTTTCAGAAAGTTCTTATGGGGATATAGAAAAAAACCCACATTTAACAGAAATTGTTACACAAAAGGTGCTTACTTATAGAAAAACTAAAATTTATACTCAAAGTAAACCAACCTACAAGCATCTACCTCATTTAACTGTGAGACACAAAATGCTTCACAAGACATAAAAGTAGCTTGGAATATAACTGTGAATAATCAAAATATTTACTGTGGTTTCTAGCCTTGGAATAGTTTTTCTACCAACCCTAGGCTTTCCAGTGGGAGTGAAATCCATAATTTAGCATTGGTAGTAAACAACAAGAATCTCTATGATTATTACATACTCTGTACATATGGAAATGGTGGAATGTAAGAGCTGTGAAGAGACAAGAATGTCTTGCTTCGCAGGGCTGGTACACGGCCAGGTTGCAGATCACAGCAGACTTGCTCTGTAAAGGTCAGCTACAGGTTGAAGGGCTGTCCATGAAGCAAATGGAAAAGACTGTGCACATGGAAAATCCAGCAGAATCAGGAGGATCAAATAAATAGGAAAGGATGCGATAGGATGCGATAGGATAGGACAGGATAGGATACGACAGGACAGGACAGGGCAGGACAGGACAGGATAGGATAGGATAGGATAGGATAGGGTAGGATAGGATAGGATAGGACTGCTTCAGATGGAAAGGATGTACAGTGATCATCTAGTCCAACTACCTGACAAATTCAGGACTGACCAAAAGTTAAAGCAAATTATTAAGAGTATTGTCCAAATACCGCTCAAGCACTGGCAGGCTTGGGGCATCAACCACTTCCCTAGGAAGCCTGTTCCATTGTTTAACAACTGCCTCAGTAAAGAAACGCTTCCTGATGTCCAGTCAAAACCTCCTGTGGTGGGGCTTTCAACCACTCCCATGCACCGTGTCACTGGATAACAGGGGGAAGAGACCAGCATCTCCTTCTTCACTTCCATCCTCAGGAAGCTGTAGAGATGTTTAAACTTACAAATTCATTTAAAATTCCAGTCTATAAAGTATGACTGAGTTTGCAATACAGTGACATAAGCATTCATTATCTATGGGAGCACGTCTACATTTACCTAAAACATACAAAGTTCTAATAGATAGAGCTTTAAGGATATAGTAGTAGTTTTAAGGGTAAGATCTACTACAATCCAATGAACTTTATCTTTCCAAACAGAAAATTCAAAAACTTAGGAGAAAATATCCATGAAATGAAAGCACATTTCCAAATAACACATGCTTTCTAAATCAGTGCATATTTAAATGTTGGTATCTTGAAACTTTTATCAAATGAGTTACACTTAAAAGTTGCAGAGTTGGCAAATTATGGTTTGACTCAAGCTATTCAAGTTCTTTAAATTTCATTCACTGTTAGGTGAGTTTTTACTTACCATTTTTGTCAAGCTGTGTTCAAACACAAATTCAACTTATTTAAAATGTACAAAGGCAGCATTTAAGAATTACTTTTGTTTGTGAGCTATCTGCCTAGCAAATGTGCTAAAAACATAAAACATAAAGTTTATCTCTTAATTAGATAAATAAAAGAACTATTATCTAGAAGTCCTGTAAAATTTTAAAAGGCAAAAATTTTAAAAGTGAAAACACAGGTGGATGCTTGGGTCTATTTTCAGAGCAGCTACAAAAGAATTAGTAACAACCCAATTTGCATTACTGAATGCCAGGTTAACATAAATTTGCACCTCTAACTGCTAATCACTTTTGCTAACCTAATGTTCAGTCTTTAAGTTTTCTGCATTCCAATTAGAAGTTTTCTTATTGATGAAAGTCAATTTTTGTGCTTTTCCAAAGTGATTTTGTAACAAGTCCACTGAAGAAAATAATTTTTTCACCAGCAGCTATTCAAGTTTTAACTAATTATATTAAAAGCTTTTATTTGAAAGATAAACACCATGGAAATAGTAATTCCTGAAGAAGAAGAAAAGAAAATACTAAAATTTACCCATTCTAAAGATAATCATAATAGAATCTCCTTATTTTAAAACAAATCTTGTGAATTAATAATGAAATTTGCATTTACTTTGATGACTGTTTTACCCAGTTCTATATACCACATAATTATATGTGTATCTCAGACTTATATTTAATTATATTTAATCATATTTATGTCATTATAATTTGAAAAAGGTAACTTGAGAGCAGCTTACACATTTTCAAGTAACCATAACAGTTGGCCTAAAGACATGCCAGTTGAACACATCAGATCTTACTGAGATAAGGTCTGATTGGCAATGGACAGGATATCACTTGGGAATCAATGCTGGAGGCACCACCAAGTCTAACGGCTTGCAAATTACCATACTATACACAAAAAAAAAAAAGCTTTGCCTTAGGTACACATAAGGTGAAATATAACTTTAAATAGGCATATGTAAAAAAGGAAGAAGATGATTTACATTAAATTCCTGGGGGTGTTTAAAAAAATTGTAGTCACTAGAGTCACTCTGTTCTCCTTTTTTGTTTTCCCTCTCTTCAGTATTTTTCCTCCTGAAACTTTTCCATCCTATTCCCTGATCCTGAACTCTTTTCGTCCCTTGATGGGTCATCCATTACCAGATGGGACCATGACAAGTACCAGAGATCATGCCCACCTTTCTCACACAACACTTCCTTTTCCTGTGCAGTTCATCCAGCATTCTTCATCAGCTTCAAAGCCTCAAATTAAGGTGCCAGGAACGCACACTTTTAATAATCACCCAAAATACAAACCGTATTTGAGGATATATGGCAACAATGCATTCCACTTGGGGTTAGAAGCAGTAAAGATATACATACTGAATTACAAGCCCCATCTGGTATGAAATGCTGGGCTTCACCCTCCTGCTGGGTTTCATCCTCAGGCTATAGGACTCTCCTCCTAACAGCAGTGTGCCACTCATGTCTGCATCACTGTGGGTAAAGCAATCATTCATTTATGAATGGAGGGTTTTGAAGTCAAACAGACGATCTCTCTTGTCCAAGAGGAGTTTACAGGACACTCTGGAACATTTAAAACATCCAGTGGCTGCAGTTTAATGACAACCATCAGTGCTATCCAGTTAAATGACACCCAATAATGAACAGGAAACAAGCTCTAACCTCTTTTTATGTACATTTTCTGTATATTTGCATTCCAGAGAGTGCCACATAACCATGATTTAAAATTCTGAAGTATTATTCACCACTACACATTTATTTTCATTAGTAAAATCTCTCCAATATGATAGGCAAGTACAGTGAGTATACTGGTCTCAAACGTTACATTTCAGCACTTTTTATTCATAGGCTTTTATCAGTGTTCCATTAATCGTCCCATACTTGCTGTCAAGAATATGCACAAACAAGAAAACGGATGTCCACCTAACAGTTAGCCTAACAGTTTTAAAGGAAAAATAGTCACATTTCTCATATTGTTCCTCATTATTAATATTATTTATTATCCTGGGCCTCTCTTCTCTAGTCAGATAAAATAGGTCATAGAATCATAGAATACCAGATTGGACCTCGAGGATCATCTGATCCAACCTTTCTTGGCAAAAGCACAGTCTGGTCAAGACAGCCCAGCACCTGTCCATTTGAGTCTTAAAAGTGTCCAGTGTTGAGGAATTCACCACTACCCTGGGGAAATTATTTCAATGGCTGATTGTTCACTGTGACAAAATTTCCTCTTGGAACCTCTCCAGAAGTAACTTGTTCTCAAGACCCTTTGTTCTTTCCGTGGGACTCCTTGTAAAAAATGAGTTGCCATCCTCTTTGTAGCCTCCCTTTCCATACTGGAACACAGTGACAAGGTCTCCCTTTCTGTTCTCAAAGCTGAAAAACTCAATTCTCTCAGCCTCTCCTCATATGGCAGCTTTCCAGTCCTCAGATCATCTTTGTGGTCCTTCTCTGGACCATCTCCAGCCTGTCCACATCTCTTTTAAGTAGTGGGGATGAAAACTGAACACACTATTCCAAGTGTGGCCTGACAAGTGCTGAGTAGAGTGACTTCCTTATCTCTGCTGGTGATGCCCTTGCTGATGCAGCCCAGCAGCCTGTTGGCTTTCCCCGCAGGAGCAGCACACTGCTTGCTCACAATGAGCTTGATATTGACAGAGCCTTAGATCCCTTTCCACAGAGATGCTCCCCAGCTGGCTACATCCCAGACTATGCTGCATTCCTGGATTATGCTTTCCCAGGTGCAAGACTTTACCCTTGTTCTTGCTGAACTTCACAAGGGTCTTGTTAGTGCACTCTTACAGCTAATCCAGGTCCTCCTGCAGGGTGGCTCTCCTCTCCAAAGTGTCCACTTATTCACTCCATCTGCTATCATCAGCAAACTTTGTCAGGGTACACTTGATCCTCTCATCCAGATCACTTATGAGGATATTAAACAGCACTGGGCCCAGTATTGATCCCTGGATGACTTCAATTGTGACAGACTGTCAATTTAAAAAGTAGTCACTGACTATATATGTGCTGTAGGAATGCTAAGTAGTTTTCAAGTTTGCTTCTATTCTGACTTTGAATGTGATTCAACAATCACTCAAGACTTGACTGGAGTCTGATCCTTATCACAGAAGTTTGCTCACAGATACAACATCATGCTGTGCATGGCTATTCAATAACCAAATCTGCCTTAGATGTGGAAGTACTGGAAAACTTTAGATGATTTTGCTAACACTGGTAAGAAAAAAAAGGCTGCCAGCAGGTCTCAAGAGCAGCTCCTACTATGCATTTAAACATGCATATCTGGGAGTAGACTTCACTGAAGGAAACTAAAATCAATTCATTAGTGGTTTAATATTCTCTTTCCTGCAATTCATTAAAAATACGGAGAGGATTATCAAGTAATAAACAGGTCCTGCCAAATTGCTTTCAATATCCTCCTGTAGCAAAATGATTCTTCATTATTAACAGAGGAGTAAAAAAGAAGTTTCTCCAGAGCATAGAACCTCTACCATGTCTCACCTCATATCAAATAAAATACAAAGATCTGTGTCAGATCTTTGTCAGGAGCTTGGTTGCCTTCTTGGGCATTAAATAACATTGCCTACAACATCAGTTTTTTATTTCTAATCCAAAATGCATTGAGCATTCTGGTGACTCTGGGGATTGTTGTCTTGCTGCTGCATTCTGCAGTGCAAATCTGTTTCACAGTTTGCTGAGGCATCTGTCAGTAGCAGGAAAAAATGTCAAAAAATTTACCTATCAGTTTCTGAAAAATCACCTGAAGAAATGAAGTTTGAATCTGTAACAACTCTTCATCTTTCTATGCAAAGGAATTGCTGACCAAGCAAGTCAGATCAGTGACAAAACTAATCAAAAGAAGCTTAGGTAGAGCAAAAAAAAAAGAAAAGAAACATATTAATTACTGAGGACAAATGTAGTACAGTCAGAAAACTAATGAAACTGGAAAAGAGAAAAGGGAAAGTATAGGAAAGGAATTATTTGAGTTCCACTGATGGATGTGATGTCAAGATGAATATTAAGTAAGACAACAACCCACATGAAAAGATGCTGCAGGAAAGACTAAAAATAATCCTAGTAACCCCCTGATTTCATAGTTTCCTAAATAGAATTCACAAAATAATGACAGAATATATAGTCCATCCATTTTTTCAGTTATATGTTTCAATAAAGAGGGAAACGCCCTGATTTGGAGTCAGACTACAGATGAGAAAAACTGTCTGCAGAGACATTTAATGAAGATTTATGAACAAAATCCTTTTTTTTCCATACAGAAGACTACTTAGTTGTAAATCTGAATTAAAAAATACAGTTCTGTTCATCTTTGCATCTTGTTTTTTTTACTGATTCAAAGGGAGAGAAAAAGAGACAGAGGTGTTGAGTCTTAGAAGCTTTACAGAAAACTCATCCCGAGTGTATGGACTAAGAAGCATCATCCATACTCCAACAAGACTGAACCGAATCATGCCAGAAAATAACAAGACCAATGCTGCTGGTGCTACATCTTCAGGAAAAGAAATAGACTCATACAACTCTGTTCTCTTCTTGCCTTCACTGAACAAAAGGGCAAGACCAGAAGCCAAAAGTACAAAAAGTTGAAGTGTTTATTTTTTTTCTGAACCTTGAGTGATGGGAAAAAGGGAAAGGGAGAAAACATCTTCAAAATACTAGCTGTTCTTTCATAGTCACCTGCATTTCCCTTTCACCTCTAAAAAGGCAGAGGAGTTAATGCAGGAGTAGTAAACTGCTATTCTCAGAGCAACAGTCACTGGGAGTAGTCCTTGGATGAGAAGACCATCAATTTGAACAGCTTTATTACAAGCTAAACTGGAAACTCAGCACACCACAGGATTAGTGCTTACCTCTTTGGCATATATTTTATTTTCTGACAACACTCAAAGTATTCTAAGCTAACCTTGCAGAGTGAAGATGTATTTTATTTCTCCTACCAAAACCCAGAAATGTATAAAACACAATGTCACTGAACAGGCCACATCCAAACCTCTCCAATCCACACTAATCCATGCAAAATCCACTCTAATCTATGTATATTAATTCTTTCAACCACAGTATAAATACCTACAGGTCTGTAAAACTGCATTAAAAAGACAACCTTGAATCCCAAGAAGGTAAGCTTTTGAAACAGCTGTGGGTACACACTGCGTGGAATTAATTTGAAAATGCATATGGCGCTTTTAAAATATCACTTGAAAGGCATGGTCCTAATTGTTTTTATTTTGGAAGGACAAAACTCATTCCATATACAGACACAGACCATTTTTGGCAACGTCTATGGTATAATTAACCTAACTAATCAGCAAATGGTGGTATCTCAGGTTCCAGAGTATGGAAGTATTGCCAAATACTGACTTCATGAAAGCAGTCACTACCAGTGTTTATAGAATCACACCACAGTTTTGGTGTCTTTTCCCAGAAGTTCCCGCAGATCTGTATGTTAGGACACCAGACAGTGATCCCACACACACTCATACACAGGAAACAAGCATGGAAAGTGGAGTGGGAATACTTCTAAGGACTTAAGTCAACACTCCAGAGTAAAAATGGGTATAAAACAGAGTTTGCTTCAAACATCTACCAAAAAGTCCTCTTTATCCTCACAAATACACCACATCTCTATCTGATTCTTGGACTGGGTTCTTAAAATAGGTGCTGCTAAGAAGAGCTTTTACAATACTTTTGTCTGGCACGAACATAGCTTAACTAGTTACAGAGGCAAGGAATTTCAAACGGAGTTATGAGCTAAGGCAGCGCTCAGAACTTTGCAAAGAGACTTCGACAACATCCTTGGAACTTCTTTAGAACAGCAGACAGTAGAGTAAATCTATCAGTATTTATGAAGCATTTATGTCAGTTCAGTGCAGCTCGTGGTTTATATTCTAATCCCTGATAAACATTTGGGCAGTGCAGGAAATCTTGTGAAGACATAAATGGTAGTCATCTTGTTATCTCTCTTACAAGATAAAATTACATATTTAATGCCTAAAAGCAATAGGATGAAGTACAGACATGATAATATGGATTTTCAGGAAAACACAAAATAGAATCTTGGGCCTCTTAAAAGTATTTTAATGCGTAACCTTAAAGAAGATCATAAAATAAAGTACACACCTTATTAATTTATCTAAGTTTTATGACTTTATTTACAGGCAACTATACGAGAAAGGGGAAAAAAAGCTTAGTTTTGCAAACATGCTGCATTCCTATACATACAATAATGGAAAATTATTTTATAAATAATATATGAAAATTGTCATTCTATCAAATACTCTTGTTCTGACACTTGAAAAAGGTGCTTTTAAAAAAATGTATCCGTAGAGAAAGTTCTGCTGAGAGCTTACCTATTTACACCTGATTGTTAATTTCAAAAATCAGTATTCAATAATCACTTTTTCAGTAACAGTCGCTTTTCAGTGGGCTGTGGAGGAGTAAGCAGTGAATGTTCATGCAAAGGAAGACAGGATGCCTTACCCTGAGCCTCTGAACTTGACAGCCTTGTTTCTCTGTCATCTTTAGAAAGTGACTGAAGTTTGATTCATCAAGCAGGATATACACTGCGATCCCTCTAGCAGATGCCTCCACGATTTCTCTAAAAATATCCACATCTGTAAACATGTCCATAACAATGGCAATGACCTGAATCAAACAGAAAAGACATAAATCATTGTATTGTATAAACTCATACACAGAACTCTTCACTAAAGCCTGCACCGAGCCCCTAACACATTAATATTTTTTACATATTAAAAGGTTCTATTTCCTATGTTGTTCCACTTAAACTGGAAGGCTTTTCAAGACCACCAGATTATATGGGTGTGTGTAGTGATTAGTTTTATGAGGAAAAGTAAGTCCAGTAAAGAGAGAGGGAGGAAAAACAAGCAATATAAATGCAGTGGAAAAACCCATCAAAATAGAACTGCAGTACGCATAAAAAAAATCAGATGAAAGTTTTTGTACAAGGGGCTTCTTGATCTCTCATCATTTTCTCAAAAGCTAATGGCTCAAGAGCTTGAAGTAGCCAATAGGCAGACACTGAAGAGCTGGAGGCACTCTTACTGGGACAACACTTCCTCAGCTCGTGAGAGCTTGGCTCAAGAAGATCAGAGTGCTGAACACCAGCTACCAACACCCTTCAATCCACAGGGATCAAGTAAGTGTGTCTGATTTGGAAAAGCAATGTCCCTCTAGTGGTATTTTGGAGAGATCTATATATATGGAAATGTTGTACTGTTGACATATCATTAGTAATTTGGGAAGAACTACTGTTGAAATGTGAAAGGAAGTAAGTAGAAGAACCAGTGTCTGTGTAACTTCTAATGATAGTATTTTTATCCACTTGAGGTCTCATGAAAAGTTCCAGTGAGATGTCTCAGGTTCAAATTCAAACCAAATAAAACCTTTCACAGATATCAAAGCAGGTTTTACCATTTTCACTAGTCTTTAAACTACCTGTCCATCAACTTTAAAGGTGTAATTGTTAAGTTGCAAGCACTCATCTTATTCTGGAACTGAAATATTTACCTCACTCACAAAATTTGGTAAATGCTGTTGTACACACCCAAGTAAAAGTTATGTCTCCTGTCAGTAGCATGAATTACCTTTTTTGAATCCCACCTGCTTAGAACTAAAAGCTTAATTTATGCCAAACACGTATTTAAATCACTAGAAATATAAATGAGATGACTTACATAAAATAAAATAACAATGAAAATGATTAGAAAAGGTAAAAAGACAGTTCCTGAAAAGGAAAAGGAACGAACTTGGCCTCTTCATTACATGTCACCTGGCAATAAACAGTCTTTGCAAACCCACCAGTCAGAGAGGAACTAAATAGCATCAAAGAATTCAATTCTTTCAAAAATCTTAGGTAATATGCCAATGCACTACCTCATTTTCTTTATTCATTTTTTGAAAGTAAAACCTAAATGTGTTTTTCTTCAGTACAGAATATATTTCTTTATCTAAAGATTGAAAACACAAATGTTTATCTTGACTCCATGGAACTCATCACTTTCAGACTGCACCTTCTGCTTGGTCTTGAGATACACAATGTTAACTGAACATGGCAGCCCTATTTATCCACCTGTCTTGTTTCACTTGCTCCTGAGAAGAAAACTGCCAAGACAGATCAAGTACGGTAGGTAAAAAGACCAAAAAATAATCTGTTCTCAAATAGTCTGTTTCATTACCTGTGTCCCCACCCCTCTGAACTCCCTAATTTATTCCTAGACTTTCCTTTTCTTCAGATCTTCAAGAAATGGGTGCTCATTACATTCTAGAATCAATTTAAATATAAGAGAAAAATCCTGAATGGATTCATTAGTGTACACTGATATGAATACATGAAACATTCAAAACCCACAGTACAGCCTTCAAAACTCATTCTAACACTTTCCTATGGCAGATATCTGAGATACTCACACATTTGCAGCATTTTGTGGTTGCAAAGACTGTTAAACTGGAAAGATGCAGAAAAAAACCCAGAAGAACATGTAATAAAAACTAAAACCCAACACTGACTAGAATGGCTATATCTATCTTTATGAAGAGGAAGGTAGAGAAATAAACAAATAAGCAAGCAGGCCAGTAAGCTGGTGATTTTAGAAGTATGCATGTGAACTACTGTGAAGATATTTCACTTGGGGATGAACAGGGGACCCTCTTTGTCCTCACTAGCAGAATTGTTCTTAAACCATTTAGCTTATTAAATCTGGAGTAATTCTGCAAAGCATCAAGTAGTCTTTCAAGAAAATGTAGGTTTCACTTCCAGAGTTGGAATAGGGATTATATTTAGAAACCTGAAACTTGTGCTGTCTGAGAAGTCCTTACCAGAATTTGAGTACATACATGGAAAGCCACAGTCATGATTTGACAACCAACTAGGTATCCCTTTTTGTGTTCCCTACAGACCAGAGGCGACTCTTGTTGAACATCTTCATTAGGGTGCCCATTTACTCTTAGCGACACTCAATTGATCTATTAAACACAAACATAATTAGGCTCGTTTGCTGGATAAGAGTGCCAAATTTCAACAATGAATATGATATACATGATACATACAATATGTAACAAGTCATTAAAAGTGGTAAGGTAATTTTTGCATACTGATTGCCATAAACCAAAATAGATGTTTGATTCAGAAAGAGTGGATTCCATAAACGTCATGGAATATTCTGGCCCTTAACTTCCTTTTTTTTTCTCCTTTTAATTGGCATGTGTGTACATTTCCCCAGTTTGCGTACTTTGCAGCAGAAGGGAAGTATTGCACATGGGAAAAGACAAAGCAAATATGGTATTCAGGGTCCCAAGTTTTGATTAATTAAGAAGACCAAGATTTCGAAATTACTTCAGTGAGGTATTCCATAATGTGTACCAACCTTTAATTAAAGCTGCAACAACAGATGCAGGATTAGTTACTTGCTGCATCACTGCGGAAGGAAAGATTTCACCACCGTGTTTTTACATTTGTTTTTGCAATTGCAGAGCTAATTTCTGCCCTGGTACTTACAAGATGAATTCAACAGTCAATTCCAGCAAGGAAGAAAAACTGATACAATTCAAACTGCAGAAGGAGATCAGAAAATTGCCTATCCCATAAATTCTGTTTCTTTTGGGCATAACAATACTATCCTGAGCCAAGAAAACCTCCTCAAGGCAGAAAGCTCTAGTGTCATACAGAAGGCTTCCTTAAAAACTGACATTTTCTTTCCATAACGTATTTGTTTTCCACAATGCAAAGGTCTTTTTAAAAGCAACCACACATGCTTTTGAAGCAAATACAATGGCCTTCCAACCATTCCGGGAAAACTGGATGGGTACAGCAGTTTTTTGATGAGAGCACCAGAATTTTCTGAGAACTTTCCAAACCTTGGCAAACTGATTATCACCCTGATCAAAAATGACCCTCATTTGAGAATAAATAATTAAGCATGTTACGCTTTCTGGGAGGAGAAAATAGTTGGTAGAGCAGACACTTGCTGTGCATAACATCATGTAACACTGAAATTATGCAAGAGGGAACTACCACCACCTGGATGGGTATTATATAGAAGAGCACATTTCAGTGATCAACTAGAAGTGAAGACAGCGCAGAAAACAGTTTTTATGCTAGTTTTCTTCTCCCAAAATTAAACTTAAATAATCTTTGTCACTACTAGTATTTTTATCTTATCTACCCATTCTTTTTTTTTTGAGTGATGAATATTTTTAAGCTTAAAATTTGGTTTCAATGACATCCTTACAGAAGAAGAAAATCTGCTGAAGTCAATATGCACAAAATTAACTCCTAATATAACTCACAGTATGCTCATCTGAACTGAAGGCAGCAGTAGAGCCATATGCAATCATTCTTCTTACTGTCTTGACACTAAGACTATGCTTTGCAACAGAAAAGTAAACTACACACACTACCTCGGCATTTAAAAAACATGTAAGTACAGACAGGAAAGTATAATTTAGTTGAATAGCACTACCTTTATGCAAATATTCTAAACTATATTTTTCAGTAAGCTGATTTATTTATTTTGCACATTAGTGAGGAAAGTACCATTTTAAAACTCATCTCTAAACTATCATCACTTTAATACGGAGTTCTTTTCATTCTTTCAAAGTTCTTAATCTTCAAGTTCGGTAAATGACTGACTCCTACACAAAGTACCAGTGACAAGGTTCATATACACACATACACAGACACATACACATTTGTTTTGAAGGTTAAAAAAACCAGCCATAGCTGAAATATCCTGCATACTCTTGCTAAACAGGAGATTAAGTACACAGTCACATAGCAACACAGTGGATATTACGAGACTGTAAATGGAGGCCAGTGTCCAGTTCTGTCGCATCTATTATGTCACAGGGTAAGTTACTGCTGGTTTGGGCCCATTCATGTGCATTGTATTTGCTTTGATGGTTCTCACTTTCAGAAACTAACTCTATTCAGAGACTTAGCTAGACAGAAGCTGCCAATCCAAACACACTTATCACTAAACATCTCCTGAGCATGTCCAGGGGATGGCCACCAAGAGGGCACTTGCCCTGTGCAGAGTACATGAAGGAGCTGGGCTGTTCAGTCTGGAGCGAAGATGGCTTCAGGGAATCTTACAGCAGTCCCTGGCACTTTACAGGGAAGTTCTCGAGGAGACAAAGTCATGTTCTTCGCAGTGGTGGCAGGACAAAAGACAATTGGTTGCAGACCAAGGCTGCAACTCAATGATTCAGAGATCTTCACTCCCATCATTGTCAAAATGAAAGCAAATTTTGCCATGTTTGGTAGTAATTATAAACTTTGCTGCGAGGCTTAAAGAAAACAAAGACTAAAAAAAGAGAATACTGAGAAATAAAGGAGTTTTTCTGCTTTACTTCTCCCATTTTTGATACAAAAAAAATAAGTGGACTTTAATCTTCATATGAGTTTTAGGACATCAAAATCAACCTTTTAATGGGTTTGTGCTGAAAGTCGGGCATAAATGTAACGAAAGGTCTTTACTGCTAGTGCTCAGTAAGTCTATTTTGTGAACCCCTGACAGTTTCATTATCTCAGCATTACCACTTCTTCCACAAACACAAATTATAATTCTCTAGGTTATATATAGCAGTGTGTGTCATTTAACAACTCCTTTGCTATAAACAGTAAAAATACAGCAGTCCTCTACTAAAACTGCTTCCTTAGGGCAGGCTTTACTAGAGACACCTACCAATATCAATAACCTAGTAAGGAACGATGTTGAAGACCTATCCTACACTGCAAGAGTATTGATTTCTTGTAACCTACATGCGGCTTACTTTGGGCATTATATGACAAAAATCCATACTGCTGTGCAGTGCTTTTGAATGTCACCACCCTTTCTCACCCCAAGAACAAAAAACTGCATCTCTGACAGAATTATTAACTCTATTTTCAATGACCTTTTCTCTGGTACTCCAGTCCTCTTTTTGCAGATCTCTGTTTTGGGGAGGCTCTCCTTGTGGCACAGGCTCAGTGCTATCTGAGTCTGGCCCTTCTCAGACAGCAGGCAATTGCAACAGTGCAGAAGGAGGATGCAGTGCTGTGTACCATGCTGTTAGGAACGGGAGGCAGGCAGCAAACTGACTGAGTGAGTTTCCAGCATCGTAAGAGACAAATTTTGTGCTCGATGCAGACAACCCTCCCTCTAGTAAGCTATATAATGTGTCCCACAAATTACTGTGGGTTTTTTCAATTAAAAACTGCGGGTTTTTATCCAGCTTATGTTTGCTTCAATTCATATTAACAGCTCCGTAAGAAATCATCTGTTATGTTATCATCTTACTTTCTGGCACTGTTGCTCTCACCAGAGTGCTTCTAAGATGAAAAGTTCATTAATTTGGTATTAATTTTCAAAATTGAAGACAGCCCTGAAATGCTTTGCACAACACATCCTTTCATCGCAATGTGTACTTTGAAACCACTGTGAGTTGCACCTGAGTATGTTGGGTCACCTTTGTGCTGGATGAATTGCAGTAACAGACGATAAGTCTTGCAATAAAGTGCCAAAGTGCAATATAATGAGGGGAGCCCTGCTCTGTAAACACAGCCTAATACAATAATATAAATAGTAATCAACCATCTGGGTATTATCCATTCTCGTACAATTTCTATGGCAATATAATGAACAAATACTGAGATGATTTATACCAATGCAACATTCATGAAATTAATGTCACTACTTGTTGCATTGTCACTACTTGTATTATCATCATAATTGACCCCCTGAGATCTTATTTAATATATTTAATTTGGCTCTACAGACACAGAGCAATAGCCAATAACTATGCAGTGTACTTGGAAATGTTCTTCCATTACTGCATTCTTTAAAAGCAATTTAATTAACTACAGGGTGAAGTCTGGCACTTCATTATTACTGGCAGCTACACCACCTCAGAATCAGCTCTCCTAACCCTCACTACCCTCTTTTCCTCCTCTTGCTCCAAAATATTTCTACCATTTATTCTGAGGATAGAAAACGGAGGCTCTCAGAATCAACTACACCTTCTGTTCTGATCACCAAGCCTCATTTTGTCATGTCACATACCACCTATAAAACCTAAGAATTTTAAAGTAAAAACTAAGTTTATATGGAATAAAAATTAACTTCCAACATGTACATTAGCAGTCTTCAATAACCTCAACAGCTTCTCTCTGCAACAGGACATAAGACAAGTTCAACACCAACAAAAAATTATGTAAGTTCACTGCCCAGAAAACATACACTAAACTTCTAGCTATCTCCTGCAATACAACAAGAAAAACCAATGCAAACTATTAGAAAATTATGAAGGCAGGTAACCACATAAGGCAACTATACAAATTGTTTTATCTGTGTTTACCTCTGCAGTCCACATGGTAAAGCCTTATCTGTTCTGTCCAAGAAACACACACTGAAGATGTGCAGGAGGGGAACTTTCTAGCTATCAGTAACAGGGGAAAATGTTCTGATTCTGTCAGCAAATAATAATACGACAGTCATAACAGGAGCTCTGAAGAAAGATGCAATTTTACTTTGAAAAACCTTGGGAAGATCAATTTTTTACAATGAACAACCTTCTTGAAACTACATGAGAATTCTGCCTTTTGCTCAATTTGGCAACTTTTGTATAGCTTATATGACTAAAAAAACAGATCAGAAAACCAGCACTAGCTCCTCAACAGGTGAAACTAAAACCAACACAAAAGTAAAGCTCTCTGAAATGTAAATATGACTGTTTTCTCTGAGAAGTGAATGTACAGTAGCCTTCTGCATTACTTTTCAGAAAGCTATTGCAGACCAAGCTAGCAAGCCATACACACGCCATCTTAAAGTGACGCCTTCTGTGTTAACCTCTTCAAATTCACACAACTGGGATTTTTATCTTGCAAAACTTATGGGATTGAGATACATTAATTCTATAAATATGATCTTTATCTATGGATTTGGTAGTTGTTATTCTGGCTGAAGGATTAGTAAGAACTCATCTTGAGCTGACCAAATGACAGGAGACACCACCTCACTCCAGCCAGCAGCAAAGGCAATAACTCCTCTGAAGCTTCACTTCCACACACGCAGAATTGAGTGTCAGCAACTCATGGCAACGAGAAGATGGAAGGGGATAATCCAGGAATTCTTCATGGGGACTTTCCAGAAAGCATTTACAAACCCAATCCTTGGAATGAAGGATTTGCAAAGAAACAGCTGCTGCTCAGTGCTGGCACACCATAGACAAGAAAACATTTACCTAAATTTGCAAAGAACTGTCATGTATGGTTAAAACAACAAGCGTTTACAATGCTCAGTTTTAACACTTTCCTTCCTGCTTGTAATGCTCCCATCAATAACTAAAATGCTTTTGGTATTCAGCAAGCAAGCTGTGTTCTGTCACTGAGAACAGAAGCAGGCAGAGGCCCTACAGAGAAGCACATAAGGCAGCACAGAGAATCCTTGGCACGACGGAGGGAATGCATTAGGGACCTTACTCTGCCCTTTCTTCTCTTGCCATTGATATTGCTGCTGTATTCCCAGTGCCAGGTGGGCTGCAGCTGGTTGAGTAGCAAGATTCTAATATTTGTATTTAGCTCTTCAGAATGTTCATATTCAGTTGTTATGTTCAGAAGCTGCCAAGCTTTTCCTGAAGAAAGCAAACAGAAAGGAAATGGCAGGATTTCTGATGGCCTATGACTCTGCTATACCACAATGGAAAGTCATGACAAAAATAAAAGGTACTTCTCTAGCCTCCGGCTTTCTCTATGATGAATTTCAAAGACTTGCTGCTTGGGAAAAATTTTTTTGATTTAAAAGAGAATTAACAGCTTTAATATGTGGGATCCTTTAATATTTAGGGAATGATTGGGCTACTTGAATTAATATTATAATGCTATACTTTTTATTTTAAATTTGTTTATAAGTAGAAGCACTTGTTTATTCATGTGTGCAATATTTAGTGACTGCACAAAAACAAACAATGCACAACAGTGTGATAAGCCTTAATTATTTGATTTAAAAGTGCCAGTAGTATGAGTTGACTACTGCAAGGTTAAAAACTCTTTCAATACCTGAAATTATTAACTCACACCTGAGAACAAGGGAAAGGGACACCTCAAATGCAGGGGGGTGAGGGGAAGGCAAAGGAACAAAAACATTTTTTAAAATGTACTAAAATTGTCATTTAAAATTGCTCCTGTTTAAAAATGCTCCTCATGCCATGGCAGATTGGACACTAATACTTCTAAGGACTCTTTCTGTGATTTCTTTCAAGAAATATTAAATCAATTGACTGCTTATCAAAGAGTCAAAGTAAATGTATGAGATTTCAGCTAACCTAGGTAAAAATTCTAGAGAATATTTTGGGGGTTTGCCACCTTTAACAGTACATTTTGGTGGGGTTTCTTAGATAGGGAATGGACTGATGTTCTGAGTCAGTCTGCCTTCCCACTGCTTCACTTGGTTTCCTCAGGAATCCCGTATAAACACATTTTCAACACTAAACCCCTCTTCCTGAGAGCTTATATATGGAAAAACACTTGAGAGTGTATAATACCCCACAATATTAATGAACACTTACAGGCTGTAAATTTTAACTTACATGACAAAAGCATTTCTTAAAGTACAGAACTTTGTTGGCATTTGTTAATTAGACACTTGGAAACAATGAAAGATTCTCTTTGTCAAAGGCAGGTTTATAGGAAGAAGAGATGATTCAGACTGACTTTTCTAGACCACGAACGATAATTTTGCTTTTAGGTTTGCTTATGCAAGAGCTGTGTACTGTTTTGAGATCTTAATAGCAAACTCCAGAGTAAACTTAATAGTAAATAGTTTCTGAAACTAAATGAAACAGGAAGAGCTGAGTATCTAATATTCGTATTTTATAAATAAGCTACATATTTAAAATATCCTGCATGGGTTTCAATGCTTCTGCTAGTATATATATATGTTTTAGACAAAAAAAAATTCCAGTAAAACATAACTATGTAGTTCAATTCTATAATACTGCCTGAAATTCCTTGCTCTTACTTACAAGAATAAGTAGGTACAACAGCTACAATTTGCACAAAAGAAGAGAATCAAAAAAGAAAGGCAGGTACGTAACACAGGGATGGAAACAGTGCTGACTGACTCCATAGTAGATGCTGGAAAAGAATGGAGTGAGATGAAAGTAAGTGTCTCAAAAGCAGGAAACACTTATTTTTGCATTTCTATGCATGTGAAAATTTTGGTGGATCTAAGTCCGCAGACAAACCCAATGTGTTTCAGAGTGGCTTATGATTTGGAAGGATAGACTTTGGAATGCCTATATGCAGTACGTTAAGCACAGTCCGCACGGATGGCCTATCAACATTTTTAGCATGTGGAAAAATAAAAGCATACAGTTCTGGAAGACTTGTAAGCCATGCACTGTTAAGTCCATGAGTCTTATGCCACGGTAACCTTGCATCAAGTAAACACAAACTAATATGAAGGCTAGTATTTTCTAACATGAAAGATATTGCATCCAAGAGAAAACAAATGTATTTTCGTAGGCAGTGCCCAATTAAAAAAAAAAAGTTAAATCAGCAGATTTCAAATGAGTGAAAGCTTACAGACCAGTGAACATGACCTGATGATATAACTGACTTAATCACCTTAATACTGAGAAACAAGTCCTAATTAGTTCATTAATTGTTGCGGGTTAGTCCTCTATAGACAGTCGAAACTTCTACCAAAATGTAGACTGCATAATCCTAAGGAACACTGCTAGAGAAAGTGTTTCAGAGACAAATGTAGAAGAAAAAAAAAAATAAAATATTGGGAGTCCTTGCAGAAGACATTGTTATATATCCATAGAACACCAACTAAGAACTGAACTAATTCTGGTTAAAAACCTCCTCTAGTTCATGGTCTAGAGAAGGTAATATCGAAGTGAAGAAAGGAAGCTTCAACAGAGGCTCCAGCTATTCTTTGGAAAGTAGTAATAATTTCTTTAGGTTAAAAATGTTAAGAGGAACATTACAGTCTACTTCAATAGACTATACTTGTTGCAGCTACAACTAGCAGACCTGGATAGTTTAAATCACATATTTAGGGAAGGGTAAATTGGAAAACACCTTTTCAAATATCGCTTATTTCATCCTTTTTCAAAATACAGCTTTCGTATTCAGCTTCAAACGTGACTGAGAGTCAGTAATAGACACACGAGGTACACACTATTGGCTAGATGTTTAAAGCAGTTGTCCAGTGAAAACATTTTGATTGCATGTATTTCTAGCACCTTATAAGGCTCAATGTTATTAAAGATTTTTATACTGCTGTCACAAAAGTGGAAGCAAACCCACTATAATTTACAGACTATTATGGCCTACTTCTGTTACCACCTTCCCTTCCTTCTGTGACCGCCTTTGCCTCACTTCCCTCTTCCCCCTCCTTCTCCTCTACCACTTCACTCCCTTAATTCTTGCTTTCTCCCTTCCTGTCCCTTCTTCCCTCTTTCAAGGGAGGAACTCCAAACTCATTTAAATTTGAGACTGCAAAAAAACCCTGATATTGGATACCGAATGTGGACTTAAAATGGGTTCCTGCACATTTTATACAAGCTTAAAAATACCTCCCTTTTTATTACACATTTTATGACTATACCCTTATGATATTCACAATAAAGCTTTTGCTTCCTGCTACAACTACTATTTGCTTAAATGCCACTAATTTCAATTTTTATAGATGTACCTAAATATGTTTAAGGAGGTCAACTCAAGCAGTAATATGGTTAGGGTAAACCAGAAAAATACAGAATGCAGGCTGTTTAAAATTACTGGTCACAGGTCAGTGATGGGTCACTATAAAGGAAGGCCAGTGATCCTCTGGTATAAATACAAGAGGATGAATAATAAAAAGTTTCTGCAGGGTTTAGCTCTGCCAGATTCTCTGTTCACATTTAAAATTTTTCCAGTTTAGCTACATGACATAGTAAAATGCATTTATAAGTAAAAATAGCATGCCTGGACAACACCTGTAGTAACATTTATGTTGCAAAAAAAAGCAACAGCAATGATGTCAGATCAGTATTCTGAAACATATACTAGAGACATAATGTATGCCTACATAAGTCCATATGGCACATAGTTACATCTGAATGCCAGTAAACAACCCAATCAGATGATTTAAACTATTTACTTTTTTAAACATGCTGCCAATTGAGCAGGAACCTTCCCTGATACTCATGAGAAGCAGATTACACCACCTGCTCACAGAGCAGCCACAGCGACTTGTGCAACATACTGCTAATGACTGTGTGCTGGCAGACTGCATTTCAATTTCACCTATTTTAAAGACAGGTTTTGAAACTAATTAATTAATTGTTGTCTGCAAATCATGTTCAGATCCTCAGGTGAAATCCATTACCCTGGCATGCTAGATTATTTACTATAGATTAAACGAAAAAATAATTGCAGACTAGTTTGAAAGCATCAGCAGAACGTCCTAAAGATAAGAATAGATTAATCTTGCTAATAAGTAATTATGTGCAGCTTTTCAGGAAGAAAACAGATTCACATTTTTATGCATATTAACATATGGAGCAAGATGTCTGAAATAGTAGGGAAGCAATTATAAAAACCCAGCTCAAACCTCCTGTGAAGCAGACTGAAATGAAAAAGATAAGTAATGCTGCAATTCTTGTAGCCCCAGCAGACTGAATAGTGAATTGGAACTAAACAAGGTACTAAACAGAATTTAATTCCTGAATCAAATGCAGCACTTAAAAAATAAAACAATAAAAGAATTACAAGTAAAATTATTACTAAAGAGTTATAATTTCAGTACCAATGCTATGCTTTAAAAGCATTGTATTTATAAAAATTATTTCAATTTTTAAATCCTCTAAAAGCTTTTAAAGTAAAACCTGACAACTGTTGTTCAAGCGTGAATCTTCCACAAGCAGTGAGGTATTTGAGGGAGTGCAAGTCAAGGGATAAGAAAGGGAATTCAAAGACAGAAGTTAAAAAAATTTAAACATTTCTTTCTTATTCGTTTCTGCCAGGTTTTTGCTCAACTGATCTTTTGCCTCTGTGTGAGCTGACTTTTGCATAACCATCTTTGTCAAGCAAGAAGTCATACAGCTTAAGAATTATCTTGGTGACACTATTATTTTGTAAATGCCGTTAGCATCAGCTTCCACTGATCTGCGTACAGCTCTTCCACAAGAGACAGAGGTATTAATTCATCACTTGCAATTTGATACTGCAATTATGCAAAATCAGAGGAATGATTATTTGATCTTCGTGATAAAGTCTGATCAGGTATTTATAATACTCCATCTTTGCTATTTAATACTCTTTCCATTTAAATGTTAAAGTTTATTTTTAATGGTTAAAGCTTACTAAGTGTATTCATAATGTTTTCTTAAATCAGAGCCCTAGGCCACTTCCAGGACACATCTGGGGAGGAGCAGACACACAGCCAGGCTGCAAGACTTCCTTCCACAATTCAGATTCCATCTGCCTCAGCCACAGATGGGCACTGTCATCCCATGCTCCTCTGCTCCTCTCATTTTTCTCATTCTCACAAGGATAGGATGCATAATGAAGCACTCATTCAAGAATCATTAAAATGAACAATTATTCAAATAAATGAGTTATCACTGTGCAAGCAACTGAACCCTTTATATTCAACTGAGCTAGTGACCAACATGGCAAGTTAATAGGGGTTTTTTAATGAGTAGAAAAGAAATATGTTATCACAAATCTTCCACTGTACAGCTCCATGTAGGTGAGAGCATTCCCCTTTCCACAAAATATTCCTCCTGATGTGTATTGCATGCCAGTTCACACACACACACCTAACCTCCATTTGGGTAATGATAATCAGAGATCTAATCAGGAAGCCTGCTGAACATCTGCAAGAAATGCAAAACCCCTTGCTAGAGCAAGGCAGTATCCTCCAAAACATCACAGCAGATACCTGAATTTAAGAATGGAGGAAGAAGAAAATCAGTCTCAGGGGCACTTACTGCAGCTCTTCACTAGCTTTCTTTGCGAGAATCACTGCCTATTTGTGCCAGTGAATTCCCTGCAGCCACAAAACATTCCTGTGTTGAAAAGCTATGTACCTCAAAATTACATATGCTAGGAAACATGAGGGGCGGAGAGGAAAATTCACTTCTTTTGCCATCAAAAGCAGAACCTTCTCATAATAAGGAGCAAAAGCAGAAACACCACTGACCAAACCACCCATGGATTTACATTAAGCCACATTCTGTTGGCAAATTGGCTCTGTTGGAAAATGTGCCAAGCTTGCTAACAGCTAAATATACTAGATAACTTTAGTTGCTTGAAATAAGAATGGAGATGAGAACCTGCAATACATAGAGGAGAGGTAAACATTTTATTCCAAGAACATTTTGTAAACTGTTGCTTTTTGATTCAAACTAGTGCCTTTCAAATAAATATTTGTTCTTACGAAGTACCTCTCAGATCTCAGGGAACATCTTCCCTTCAGTAAGCTGCCCACTCCGTGTTAATGCCAGAAAGCCTCTCCCCATCCCAGACTGCTATGCTCCCTGTGCATGTCTGCATGCCTGGAATCCACGCTTATCTGTAGCACAGTGTGTACATGTGCATGTAGAGGATTGCATGCACATGCACACACATTGACTGAAAAAACGAAATTTTATTATTTTCCTCTTTCCTTTGGATAAAAAGTTTCAAACCAGCATTGTATTGATAAAAGAAAAAAAGAGTAATAATTTCAGATGTAATAACAAGACACCTTTTATCCTTTTTACTTGCCCACTTAAAAAGGTGCACATCTTTTCTCAATCTTCAGAGTCTTTCCCTGTAATTCTGAATCTGCTTTCAGATGTTGGTGCAGTATGCACTCACATGAGATTTGAGGTAGAGCCATCAGGAAGGAATTTTTCAGAGAGTTTATTATAATTTTTGGTTAACTGTGACCAGCAGTTGGTAACTAAAAGATACTCCAGTCTCTTTTCAATCTTCGAAATGCAATATACATAATTTTCACTGACATAGGAACAATTTTTGCAATGAAACAAGAGTCAGGTATTCAAAGGTAAGATTTTCATGACACTTCTGTGGGTGACTGCTGAAATGTGACCTAAATTAGAAACACTATTTCAAGTGAACAACAAAAAAGTTATTTTCTTGTTTCTCAGTGATGCATAGAGGAACACTGTGAGAAAAAAGTAACATCAGAACATTGGCAGATAATGGAGAAGCAAACAACTCTGTTTCATATTAGGATATTACTGAAATATTTCTGCTTGAATGCTCTATAGCAAACAAACAATCTTATGGACAAAACAAATACACAAAAAGTTGATGCAAAATATAAAGTTTTAAACCATTGCAAGCACCTAAAAAAGGGAGATTTCCCTTAAGCTCTTGAAACTGTGTTCCCTACCCCTAGCACATGAGTATCCCAAACTATGTATATGTGTTCACAAATTACTCTGAGATAATATTCATATTTATAGGCAAGGAGTCTGTCTTCTACAAGCAATTTGTATACAAGTCTTCCAAGTCCTAGACCAATGTATTTAATCACAAAACTTTTATATTCAGCAAAAACATACAAACAAAAAAAAAAAATTTAAAGGATGTAAAAGACCTTTGAATGCATACAAATGCAGGAACTAGAGAAACATGTAAATCACTCCCATTTTATCCAGTTCTAGAAGATATTAGCATAGAAATATATTTTTAATAGAGTAATGTTATTTACAACCTCCTGAATCATCCCTGGCACAATTAAAAAACCAGAAACTTACTGAAGTCTGCTTCTACTACTTCTCTGTCATAAAAGACTCTGGAAGAATTACCAGAAAAAATAAGCATCTTTTAAAATTCCTTGTAAATTAACACTTAAATGCACACAGAGAGCTCTTCTCTGTAAAGCACAAAGCATTCCATAAATGTGGGAACATAGCATCTATTTTTATCTGGGAAACTGAACATACACAGGGCGTGTGTATGTGCATGTCATGCTGCTGTCCTGTGCAGGGACACCTGAGTCAGCCCACTGCTAATGAGCTTTGCTACTGGAAACAGTCTAGTCACTCTAAGGTGATGCTCCAAGGAGAAGACACCCTGCTCCTCAGGAGTGTCCTTGTGCACTGATCCCTGCTGCGTGAGCAGATTCTCAGAGGCCAACAGCCAGTGCTTGTGGAGAGGCTGAGCATCCCAAGGTCCCTATGAAAGCAACCCCTGCAGCTACGAAGCAGCCCGAGCCTCACCTCACCCTCCAGTCCTGCATTTAGAAGTCTCTGCACCTTCTCTTTTGGCTGACTGTCATGTTGAGTGATGAGATACAAGCAGGCTTGGTCTGGGCTTGTAATATGGGTTTCCTCAAGCAAATTCCATCATTTAGAGAAATGTGGTTGTCCTAAGAAAAAATTATCTCCTGAGCAATTACGAATTAGTTACCCAGAAGTGTTGACGGTAAGACTAGCACCCACGTGTTTTAAGGTCAGATTTATTCTTAATATCAGCTCTTCGAAGATGCAACACCATCAGGCTTGTGTTGTGCAGGGAGTCAGATGTCATCATCATAAGAGTCCCTTCTGACATTGAAACCTGTGAATCTCTCAGTTTTTTCAGCCTCTGCTGATTCTGCAGTCCACAAATGGCTACAAAGATGAATAGGGAGAGGCCAAAAAAGCTCCAAGTTTTTAAAGGATACAAACACTCATCACAGGCTCATGTTTACCCAGCTCTTTTTCAAAACAACTCTCAGTAAAATCAACTAGAAAATCATATCTGGAAAGGAAAGCAATGACAAGGCTCATGAAGAAGACACATGAACACAGTACAAGCAGCAGCATATAATCAAGAAGGACAGAAGATTGCTTTATAGAAAAAAATTGCATTTATTAAAATACCAGAATAACTGCTGGTCTTGAGGGGAGACTGTGTTTCTATGAATGAGTTCAAAACTAAAGCCCTGCCACTGGGATTTTGGGGGAATGAACCTGGAGCATAGGAATTCTCACTAGACACAGTGCAATGAGCAACTCACTTCAAATTCCCAGGCACAGAGAACCCCAAATCATGCCTAAAAAACCCAAGGAAGCACAAACTGCAGATTCTTTGAAACACCAAGGAATATTTTACAACTTGGAAACAAATGAAACATTTAAATTGAGATTTTCTTGGTTTTGTGGTTTTCAACAAATTTGAGAAAGGAAGGAAAAAGGAGTGTACAGTTTTATTACCATTAAAATCCTTCCTGGATAACCTGCTGACCTTCAAGAACCAACCATGACTTTGAAATTAATTAAAATGTCCTAAGTAAAATACCATTCTCAATTTTCATAATGCATTCATTTAGTTAACTATGTTCATAATTACAATTAAAGATTTTTGGCATACATCATATTTACAGGCGTTTTGCATTTCAGCCTGTGGCAGCTGCTGACAGCCAGCTATTCAGTGAAATTCCAGTGTGTGTGTCTGTGTATTTATTTATATAAATATTTTGTAACCTGTTAATACAGATTATTGAAAAATATTTAATGTCAGTTTTTTCTTCCTTTGTTCAACAGGTAAAGAGATTTCTCCTATTTGGTATACATATTTGATAATCATAAAATTGATCCAAAGAGGATGCTTTACATTTTTACTGTTTCAGGCCAAAATCCAATTTAGAGCCACAGATCAGCAATTTAAAAACAAAACCAGAACAGTTCAATGCTTATTACTTACACTGTAATGGCTTCATTCATAGCTGTTGAAAAAGAAAAAATACAAGCCAGTGTATTTTTACTGTAATTTATGACAGTCAGTGGAAGTCACTAAATCAAAAAAACCAACAACAACAACAACAAAACAAAACAACAAATTACTGGATTATTTTTAATTTTTATGTTACGATGCCTTCTATATTTCCACATTTCTACTCACTAGAGAAGGAGCTTAAATTCTGGTCAAAGTGATTTCTTTCATAATCTTCAAACATGAATATATTTAGCATAATTATCAGAAACATCTCCGCTGTTAGGCCAGCAATGCCTCCAATAGGCAATGATAAGAAGCTTTTTTGTACCATATCAGGGATTTCTTTTCTTTGGGGAAAATTTCAGATTTTTGACACACAGTCAGTCAAGACTGATCAAAGAGACTGCCCAAATTTTTATCTACTGAGCAAGGAAAAATTATGCTTAAACCTATGTCTGTTTCTTTTTGCATGCACTATACATATTATGAATCCCCCCACACACTATATAACAACAAGCAGCTCTGACCAAGTTCCGTTTGAGTTTTTAAAACTAGAAAGTCTGTGTGAACATCGGGGTGAAATGAAAGGCAGCTAACAATGCAACTGTTACTTCTTTGAAACAAGCCAGAAAGATTTCTGTATTTGGAATTAAAATGCCACAGCTTTTGGTTTCTCATTCAGCATCATATTTCCACAACAGATAACTATAACTGTGCTCCTAGAATGTTTCAACAAATGTACCTAGCCGAAAATCCCCAAAAATCTTTAAACACCTACCTTTTTGTGGTATTTTGAAAAGAATTACATTCTGTGGAAAAAAGTTTGACAAGATCATCTTCTAATGATGCTTTCAGATAGAATACTCAGCTTTTTAACTTCATTAAAAAAACCTGCATTAAAATATTATTATTACATATTTCAGAAATTAGATCTTTTTCCCTTTTCAAATTATATGTATTTTTGTTATGTGCAGTCTACTACCTTAAAAATAGACAGCTGGGTTATGAACTAGACAGTAAACCATTAAACTGAAATGCTTTCTTCTTTTACTTTTTATCTCAAAGGACTACTTTGTATAATTAAATTCAGACAGAATGAGCAATGTCTCTCCACAGAATTTAGCAGAGTATAAAGTTCTGATCCCTAGAATTTTTTGAAACACCGCTAAGAAAATTCAAAATAGGTACACCTGTGTACACACTATATTGTATCAACATGTCATAACTGTCCATTTCCTGAGGTGATTTTTTAAATTTAAGAATACAGAGCATTAAAAACCAAAATCTATAAACTATTTTGGACAGTTCTACCACAATAACTAAATTCCAGATGTTCACTTCTTACTGGTTTTTCTTTTGGTTTTCTTACTTGCATGCCAGCATGCATGACAAAGTGCATGTGTGCTTTTTGCAAAACATTTTGAAATCATTTTTAAAGCCTTAAGAGTACAAATTGAGAAACTTTTCCATGGAATTTTCCTTGCAGTGTACATAAGCTCAGTAAACATGTGTAATGTTGGCAGAATATAGTAAGGCCTGTATCCCCGGTATAAACTGTTAGGGTTAGCTAGCAGAGGACTTTATCATTTTGGTTGAGGCCATTTACAGCAAACTATGGAATAAAATGTTCTTTGACAGACATTCTATATTGGCAAAATCTGATCTTGCTCTTTATGTATCAACATGATAAGTCTCGCTCTTGTATTTCTTTTGAAGGGACCAGCCTATCTTCTGTAACATTCATATGTGCATCCATCCTGCTTCTGCAGGACCTGGGCCTGAATGCAAGGACCAGTAAAGGGATGGAATAGCATCTGGGGAGAGGAAAACATTCCATTGGTTTCATGGCTTAGCTTGGCTTTCAGATATTCAGTTATTCACCACAGTTTTTATTTAGAATAAAAGAATTACAGCAATCTGATTGGACACACATTATTCTTTTTTTAGTTGCTAACAATGAATGCAATCACCTGAAGATGTAGCTCATTTTGTACTACGAATGTACTGTGGCATGATTTACGAGAAAGAGATTAATTAAACATTCAAAATCAGATCCTTAATGATATATGGCCATATCCCTAGGCATCAATCCTGTAAACATATGCATGTGAAGTTAATGGAACCTCTCATGGGCACAAATTACAGTACTAAAATCCTCCCAGAATAAGGGATCTAATTTTGCTTGAAGAAAAAAAAGTGTCTTCTTTGAGCAGATATTATATTTCTGTCTCTCTGCCCTTTACTAAATATACCCCCCCAAAAATTCTTGTCAAGTTTTATTAGATGTATTGTTTATTAAAATGAGATGAAAATCAAGTGTGTATAGAAATCACGGTTGTAATTCAATAGCCTACTGTCATTTCTCATACACAATTGCTCGATCTCTAAACTTCGTCATTTTTGCCAAAAATATCAGTAAGACAGTCCTGTTCAGAAAATCTACCTCCCCAATATTTAATGTCAGATATGCAATTTATAATAAAAATCAGAAACCTGGCAATGAATTTGATTTGACTAGCAATTCAAAAGCATTGCTGTGTTTCTAACATCATGTTGGTGTTTTGTAAGTTCTCACTGGAAGTGACAGAGGATGGGGAAAAGACACAAACACTGTACTGCAAGCACTGTCTTCAGGGATGCTGACTGGCATCGTCCAGGGCAGCCACATTTCTTTATTGACCTAAGAGGGAGATTATTACTCCCAGATGTCACACCTGGAACTGCCTTCCAGAAAGATGCCAGAAGTGTCTAGAGCAGGCAGCAAATGTTCACCTCTGTCTGAGGTGCAGAATGAAAGGAGAAAAGACAGAGGAGATAGGGCTGTCCAAAGGATAGAGCTGGAGACGGGGACAAAGAGGGAGGGAAAGGAAAGAAGAACTATGACCAAAAATGTATGTATGATGGTTTCCTATCACACTGTAAGTATGGTCACTTCAGTATGCACAACTTTTGTGCCTTACTCCCACTCCTTTGATACAGATTCTCAGGGAGTTACTTCTGATCAATGCTCCCCACCACAGAGTAGAGCCCAGCTGATTCAAACATTGATCCATCTGTATCTCTTAAGCTGTCCCCTTCCACATGATGTTCTAAGACTCCAGTAACCTCAAGCTGCCAACATTTTCACCCTGGGTGCAGGCTCCAGAGTGTTATGGTCCCTCAGAAGGTCTAAACAGTGTTTAGTTGCTGCACTGGTTTCTATTAAGAATCAACTGAAAGGACTGCCAGGGATCCCTGCTCCTCTGACATGCCTCTTTCTCAATACCCAAGAACAGCAAATCTTTTCCTTCATTTTCCTTCCTCCAAAAAGCACCTGGAGCTCTGGCTTTGAAAGGCTCTGACATGTACACACAAGAGCTTCCTGAGCTCTCAAGAACTCATTGCAAAGACACTGTTTAACCCCTCTAACTTCAAGACAAAGTACAGAGCCTTTACTTGGGACAGAAATCCTGTAACAGGAGATTGCAGTATTTTATCATGGCACTTCAGATCTGGACTGAACTTTCATCATTAAACTTATGCATAAGAAATCAAATCATCTGACTAATGAGATTTCTGGCACAAGTGGCTTACTGATATTCAATACTCTAGAGTTCATTAACAGAATAGATGATGATATTACTGCAATCGTATCATGCATCATAAAATCCATTAGAAAATACAGTGATATTACTGGTGCTCATGTTATGCTAAAACATGAAATAGGGTGATAGCAAATAAACAAATAGAAGAATCAGTCATAGTTCCCAGTTTCATCACTATGCTTGGTCTTCTCATTCCAAAAGTATATATCCTTTGAGCAAAATAACATAGTTTTTGTTACATTTTAAAGCAACTTTCTGTAGACTTGTTGGAGTACATACTGCTGTAAGAATTAGACCTTTAGATGGCTATATTTTTAGGCCCATCCTCAGAAAACACAGGTTACTGATCTGTATCAAACATATTCCATACCGCCACAGAGGCCTTCCTCTTACTTAAAAAAACCCCATGCCCTTAACAGGGCTTTTCAGGCAATTACTGCGTGCCTGAGCTAATCCACCATTAGTCAGTGACAGTAAATTATCAGAACAGCAGACAGCTTCAGATATTACTGTGCTCTGTCATGCTGGATGGAGACCTAGTTGCTTTGACAAGCAGTATCTCCCTGGCATTTGAAGCAAATCAGTTTTGCTGGCTTGACACTGTAACTTCTGTTTGCTGCCTCTAATGCCTCTTATCAGAAGGCAGAGCTCACTAGCAGGGAATTCTGCACAGCTTAAGAAGAGCTTAGTCCCTCAGTGGGCATTTCTTGAGAAAGGTCCCACTGGGAATCATAATTTTCTTCTGCGCTGGTTATTTCATCTCATTCTCAATATTATTACTGGCTTATCAAGCATCAAAAGCCTAAAGAAAAACACTAACTACAATTCTGAGTGGGCTGATGCCACTCAGAGTCACCTGAATTCAAAGGTGACGTCTTAGTGCTTTACCTAGTGCTTAAGCCATAAAGGGAGTTTATTGAGCTGAAGTGCAGCCTTCTTGGCAAAGAGTGCCTGTAGCTCCAGGAAACAGCATGAAAATAAGGCTGAGATGTTCTATCTGCCATTTGAACTGAAGGCACACCTATTTGGCCACCTGAACACACAATCCTGTGCTACTGTTCGAGCCTGATTGCTAGTGGATGATGCAGATCTCAGAGTTTTCTTTTCATCTCTAAGAGATACGGTGCATAACTTCTCCTATTATCCTATCACCCAGCTTCGTCTCTGACAGAAGGATCACTGGCAGATGCAAAAAGGCCTGAGGAGATCTGGTGCTGCGGTTAGCAAAAATCCCCGGTAAAAAGACGCACCAGAAAGTTTTTTGAAGGCAGTTACACGCCCACGTGCCTTGCTGGGAAAAGCAGCGGTCATCATGGACCCTGTTTTGGAGCAATCTGTTCTGGTTCCCTCACACCATACATCTTCTGGGCAGTCAGCACAAGCACTCCAGACCAAGAGACAGCACTGGTTAAGATAACCTGCTCCGAGATAAGGTATGAGAACACCCTGTATACATCTTAAAGATACACCCTCCTTATCTGAAGCTAAGAAATGCTTCATGCTTTTACAAACATATTTGAAAAGTAAGCATTACAAAGCTATGGTTTGCAGCTTTTATCTGGGAAGTACTGATGTTTGTCAGAAATTGGCCTGCATAACTACAAATGCACAACTGTAATTTTTATCATCAATAAAACCACAGAGGCAAGAAAATAAAAAATGGCCCCTACTTGTTCTGAGTACTGTTTGCTAATGTATAATACTCTCAGGCTTTTGGTTTATAACTGTATCTTTAAAAAAAAAAAGTGATTTATATTCATTTAATACTCAATGTGTCTCAGTAGTCTCATCTACAAGACTGCACACACTTTGGTTATGTTCTTTGCTAGCTAAGAATAAAGGAGAGCATATCAATTCTGAATCTACTGTTTATATTTTAGTAGTGGTATGTCAGTACTGACTGGCACCAATCATGAAGACTATGACACCAGTAACGTGTATGATATATAGACAGGCAGCAAAACATAATAATGTTTATTGCTTCAGAAAAAAACCACCTAAGATATGGGAAAAGATGACAAACAAGGGCAAGGAAAGCAGACATAGCTAGTTTGGTTGCTTATAATTCTGTATTTATAATGCAAATAACACTACTATAAACTCAGCTGGCTTACTGATCAGTGGACTGTATACTGAAAAATTATTAATTGTTGATCAAGCAAGCCACGGCCAGATCTTGCATTTATTTATTTTGAACAGTTCTATTGAGGTGAGTCATTTTATGGATGTCTGCAGATCCTATGGTAAAGTAGCAAGCTCAGCACCAGTTACACCCTGTTATGGTTGTGATGGCCAACGCTTTCTTCCTTCCAAAGGTAAATTACAGTTGGGTTTTACAGAGCAAAAGCCCTCTGAGGTCTCAGGCATGCTGACAGCACTTCTGAAAATGTGGACTTTAACTTCTCTTAAAATTTTGTTGTATCTTTATTAAAAAGTGGTTATAGACATACTCTATTATCAGGCTAAAATGGAAGGCATGATTACACAGCTATCTGTGGCGAGGTCTGCACTTCTTTTAGAGAGGTAAATAAGAGAAGTGTACTTTGACCCTTCTATTATCTGTACTGGAATACCTGCAGTACTCCTCAAGGAAAATAATGCAGCGTTAAGCAAATTGTTCTGAAATAATTACAAGTGAAGTAGATGCTTGCACTCAGATCTGATATATGAGAAAACTTAATACATGTAACTCACTGGCATGCAATCCCACTCCTTCCAAACAGAAGAATGGGAAATTTTGAACTTCTTTTGTTTTGTCAGTACCTCTCCACTTTCTATGTACATCCTATCACACCGTGTTACACAAATGCTGCTGCAGTATTGCAGGTATCTGCACACCAAGCTATGTTCATTTAAAATTCTACCACATATAATATAATATTTTATTTTCCAAATTCAATATATAACAAATTCAAAGTTTAAAATCACCCTAAATGTGTCCCCTCAGAGCATCACTGGCTATGTTGGAAAGCTATCATGAGTTCAAAAGCTACGCTAAAACTGCAAAAGATGAAAAAAGGCTTATGGATTTATGAATGTGAAGTGATTAAGGCTATAGTTCTTCAGGCAAGATTGTTCCTGGCTGAAAAAAAATATAGAAAAATGGAGATCTCTCCAGGAGAGGAGTTCAGATGAACAAAAATAGCACTTCAACATTATCTGTATTTTTTTGACAAGCAAGAAAAGGAAACGGACAGAACCCAAAGACACTAGTCTAGGCACTGAAAGAAGCATTCTGCCTGGGCAAAATTATTTTAAATCAACAGTCCTATATGTATAGCATATTTTGATCTGTAATTGCTTCAGCATAATGTAGTACAAAGTTACTGTTGAATATGATAAAGAACACTTTAATCTAGTGAATGTGCAAAAAGCGTAAATGACTTCTTAATGGCACTTTTGTTTTGACTGACAGAGATTAATGTCAATGACAGAAAATGCTTTAATGAAAGGAACTGCTACAACGCATATGTGTACGCTTACTTCTCATATGTATGTGAATGAGACAGACATTAATAAAGAAATACAGCTGCCTGCAATATCTGCCTTTAATCTTCCCTATTCAATTTTTAAATTCATCATGGAGTGTGGTATTTTGATAACACATTAGCACAGCTATGACATAAAAATGGCAATACCTATAAATTATTTAATTACATCTTCTAATACGAGTATTGAAGATGTCAAAAGTCTTGCAAAGATAGAAACCAATGAATAAAAAACTACCACAACTAATTAAAAATTATGTTCTCAAAGATTCCCACTCCTCAGGCTCTGCACTGTGCCTGCTTTTCAGTTTTGGATCCTTCCCACAGGAGCACTACCAGGAAAAATTGCAGGTTTCATGTTTAGAGCAACTGCACGTAAGAATTGCATTTCACAAAAGCCCCAGGTTTTCCAGATTATAATATTGCTTGCAGATGTGTCCCATCGATGGCAGTCCTCTCTGCCTGCACTGTGAGTGCTCTGCTGTGCCTGCTCTACAACTACCCTTACATGGGGAGAGCAGGACAGCAGGGAGAGAAGAGGACAGGCACACAAAATAGTGTGAAGACTCTGCAGGCAAATCCCAGCAGAGAAAATGCCTGAAATAATTACTTATTGTGAGCAGCACTACTTTGTGATGACAAAAAATTGATACTGGGTCACACGAGTAAGACAAGTCCTCTCCCAACGCATGGCATGTACTCTTGAGTGATTAGAAAAGCTGGGACACTATCTCACTTTCTGAAATAAATCTATCACAAACTAAAAACTATGTTTCACCTGGGAATCATACACATGGCTGCCATGCTGATTTTCAACTATCGGGAAGTCTTTTAACAGAAGCTGAGAGGAAGTTAATGATGAATTCACCCTTCAGCAGAGCACCTGAACCAAAAGGCACCTTCTGAAATCCTTGTGGGGCAGAGTATCTTGGCAGGGAAAATGCTGCCTATATGTTTTCAGCTGGAAACTGAGTACTTCTATGTCTTACTCTCATCTTAAAAAAAGATATCCACTGATTATCAAACACTTTATAGATAGTACAAAAAATGTCTGAGTGGGAAAACTACTGCATTTATCTATTCTGTCTCCCTGAATTCAGCAGATTGCTCTGGTTTTTAAGTGCAGTCCCTCTCTCATCTGCCTGAACTGATGCAATTAGTGAGCTAACACAAGTATTGCCACAAGCACAATTCATTATCATTGTTCCAGTCTGTGTTCAAATTATATTTAAAATAGCTGGCAAAGAGCATTGTTGAAAGAGTAATAAAAGATTGCTCAACATATCCATATTCTACAAGTTTTTTTCTGTATAGGAACATCACTCTTCATATAAGTATGTAAGAATTTGATTTTCTTTCATACTAGACTGCAGCCAGTACTAGACTATTATTATTGTATTATACACATGACCAAATGAGATCAACAGTAAATAATAGTGAATTAATAATGAACAAAAATACTAATTAATAGCCAATAATAATGAATTAATAGTGAAAAATTTTTTTCTGTTTCAGAAAACACATTTTACTCTTGCCTGAAACAATACAAAATAAAATTAAAAAAAAAAAAAGTAAAAGAAAATATTTTCCTTTTTATATATTTTTAAAATGAGTCAACTGTTTTTATTTGACTAGGTCCACTGCTTTAGAAAACAACGCAGGCATTACATTTAGTACATAACTCTCTCTCACAAGAATTCAAAGGAAGACATTTTGAGTAGGTGCTTACCTACAGTGTGTCCAGCAAGACTAATAACAAGTTACACTCATTCACAGTGTATAACATAATTCTTTCCCAAGGGTCCAAGTTTTGCAACTTTTCTCATTAAAAACCCCAATCATGAGTATTTCAGCAAACAAACCTTTTCAGCAAACAAACAAAGCCTTTTTTTTTTGTCCGAAATGGTAATACACTAACCATCTAAATTTTTATTTAAGCTTCTAAGCAATTATATTTTTAAAAAATTCTTACAAATGTCACTGACTTCATGAACCCAGGCTTACGACTGCTAGTCTATCTGAATAAAATAAAATCAGTGAAAAGTATTGTGTATATTGTGAATAATGTGTAACTTCAAACATTCCATCATAAATCCCAAAAGTATGTCAGGAAAGTCTTTAAGTGTTTTCTGGCCTGTGCTACAAACCAGTAACCCTTGGGTTGTCTAAATAACATGGTTCTTTAAAAAACAGGTTTTAATTCTCTCTAGGAAGAGCAGATCCTTATTCGGATATTAGTCTGAACTGTGCCTTTTTTCTAAAACTGTGTAGGAACGTCTCCATGGTCGAAAGAGGAATTTAATTACCGTATAAGAGAAAACTACACTGCCAGAAGGTCCCTTTGGTGCTCTGTCCTGTCCTTTCCCTGTTGCCTCACCCTGTCAATCACACCTGAGAAAATAGTACAAGGTATTTCTTGCACACACATACAAGCCCCATGACTGATGGTTTTGAGGCAACTCTTATGAAAAGTCACAGAGGGAGAGAACACGTAATTACTGACGTCACTGTGTTACTCTGTACTAAAAGAAGGAAGTTTCATGTTAACCATCATCTACCCACTACAACCTGACACAGATGAGTAATGATCTTGATAAAATTTCCCAGATGAATAATCTTCTCAGTAAAAACTGCTAAACATTATCAGTTGCTGTTCAGACAGCCCAGCCATGATGAGTCAGGCTGTAGGAGCACCTGAAGCTTCAGAGAAGCCGGAAACCTGCAAGTGATTAAAGACAGAAACCTCCAAAACATAAGAGAAATAAGGTTACCAGCTTGTTTACAAAAGTCTCCATCATTAAGGTCAGGCAGACCTTGCAGTGCTTTTTGCTCACATGCTTATATCAACATGCGAAAAAGACTCATGTCTCCCCAGTTGACACAGTCACGCCACACAGCTTCCTTGTGTGAGCACAGGTTATGTTGACAGAGGAGGGTGGCTGGCAAGCTGTATCATTTAGAGATGAGGTCTAGTTACACCAACTGTAAGCCCATTTTGTTGACATCTTGGTTTGACCTAAGGCACTCTGCTAACATCACATCTATCCCACAAAAGTGCTGTAGTATATAGATGACAATGTAATGCCATGCTGTGTACAATAGTTTCTCTGCTCAAACATAACTTCAGAAACATATATCACAAGCATGGATTCATCTCTTTTAAATGGTTCGCTCATTTTTCTAGGATTTAACAGTCTTGATCCTTTTCTGTAAGAATTCCATTATTATATTGTACTTTACAATGCACTTTACAATGAAGGTGATGTCTGTAATTTTTATGCTGATTACGTATGCAAGAAATATGTGACAAGATTTTATTACACACTTTTCTATAGTCACAGGTTTTAGTCTAGTGTAGCATGGTCTTACAAATTATTTTCCTCTTTAGTCAGGAAAAAAATCAGTCAGCAACCAAGTTGCTTAATGTTGTTTACAACATCTTCTTAAGGTCAAAATTAACATAGGTAATAATCATTTTAAGGAGTGACACTGTGATGCATCAAGCACGAAAGAGGTCAAGACAAAGTCCACTAATAGTGTCATCTTATCCTTATAGATCTCCCAATATTCAAAAGCATCTAGGTTTCAAGTGCCTCAGTCTCCTTCATGAATTTTTGGGATAGTTTATACATATAAATACACATCAAATGGGTTCCTTCATGGAGTGAATCAGTGCAGAAACATTCTCTGCCTTGCCCTGGTAGGAGCTGGTTTTCTACTACACTGAGCTCTCAGGTAGCCCAGGGAAATCAATGCCTGAACTCAGCCACTCAGGTTTGGAGCTTAAATTTAGGTGGTATGAATATGCCCACCTCCAACAGCCTGTTTATTTTCACACAGAAGTTTGCTGAAATTACCATAGATTTGGCTTAGAGATGTGTTGGCTGAACATGATTTGCTGATTTATTCTTTAAAGGTTTCTGTTTTCCATGTGTAACATTATCCTATTGTCTTTCAGTATTCTTAAGACTACACATCTCCACTACTACATAACAAAGAACCCTGGTTAATATAACTACATTTTTTAAGTGCCTTACGAGAAGTGTGCTAGGCTGTTTACAAAGTGCTTCCCTACTGTAAGTATGTTTTAGATACTTCACTTCCTTACTTAGAAATACTTTAAACTTTTCTATGCATCTGCAGACAGAAGAGGCTGAACAACACTACGTCTCTTAGATTTAATTGCTGGTCCCTGAAGCAACCAACCTGTATCACTTGTATCAAAAGTGTTATGGTTGTTGAGGTTGTGCTGATCAACTAAACAAACCTTTCAGCTGTCAGGTTTGACAGTGACACACATAAAACATCCTCTTTATAATGTGGAAGCACCACAAGCACATCAGGGAGCCAATATACTATGCATTCAACTTTCTTCCAAAGCAAAGCAAGCCACCAGAAATTCCAGGCATCAGATAGGGCCAATCTAAGTCACACCTAATTTTTTTCTACAGCTGCATTCCAAGGAGCAAGTAAGGGGGAATGGCCTAAATTCATGGCATTTCAAGACCTTGTAGCAAAACTGAACTAGCCTTCTCAATAGAGTTAAGAGTGGTTTTGTTGTTTCCCTTACAGCGGATACACTGGTAGGTCAGGAGCTGCCATTGACAGAGTATTTTGGGTAATTCAGTCAAGTCTCACTGCATACCAAAACAGGAAACACCAAATCTCACTCAGAAAGGGACAAAGAGGGAGGGAATTAATTAACTCTTCCTTGAGCATACAGTCATACCAAATCATAAACTGTAGGATAAAAGGCTTAGTGATAACTCTATTATGGCAACAAATTATATGTGTTATCTAAATATAGCAGAGCCATTGTAAAAAGAGGCCATCCTTCCCTGCCCTGCCCTGTTCAGTCCATTTCTACTGCACACATTTACACGCGTATTTCAGCCCCTGAAGTGTTTACATATGTATGTGAGCTAGAGCCCATTCTACCAATTTAAAGCTCATAGAGTCATGCAGAACACAACTGTACTTCATGGGGAAAATTTGTGAGTTTGACATACTTGCTAGAAATACTTCTGAAACTCTGTTATACCTGTTGAAGAGGTATTATGCCCCTGTGTCAAACAGATCTGCATATTAATACATTTTTTGATATTTTTAAATGACATTGTTTTAAAATTTAAAACTTAAGATGTTTTAAACCGACACACTGAAAGCAAAAGCCGTTTGTACATACAACATTCTGCCACTAAGGTGTACACTGGGTGTGCTGTAGGAAACTCAAGACATAAGTGCCCTTAAATGGAGACAAATATATTTGAAAAAATGTCCAAATCTCTAATCATTAATCAGAAATGAAGGCAAGATACACAAGTAAAATCTATTTCCTTCTTGCCTAAGTCTAGTTCATTTTTTTCATTCTGAGTTTGCTTCGATTTCTGCAAGGACGTACAAAAATCACAAAACCTGACTCTCAAAATACGTGAGCCAGATGTACACCGAGGTGTTGTTTCCTTGTAACTGTCTGCCATGCCAAACCAATGCATGCTCCCACTGATGCAAGAGAGAAACATTAGTATAAATCCTGAAGTTATACAGAATTGTATCACTTGATGTATATTCAACTGAAGGCAAAGAAGAGGTGTGCTCATTATCTATGAAATTCTCATGCACTGGTCAGCATTACAGTAAAAGGTAATTATTCTTTATAATGGTAGTATTAATTAATCCCTCCAATTAATCCCTGATCCCTCTGAATTAAGGTGAATAACACTGGTGCATGTGACACCAAAGGACTGATCTCAGTCTGGGAAAATTTTTCTGACCGAATTGTGAGCAACTAGGTAATTTTTTCCTGCCAGGGCAAAAATAAAAGTAAAAAACCCCCTGTAATAAAACACCAACTAGATTATTATTATTGCCACTTTTTTCCCAATATTATTTTTCATGTTTACCTTTCTTGCATCTCGTATCATCTTCCGAACAGTTTCCTTTATGGTGTAAGGCTGTGCTCGTGGTGGATGAAAAAGCAGATCAATATTTGTTCCACCAGAAATTCCAGGCATCAGATAGGGCCAACCTAAGTCAAGATTTGGAGCTTCCACATCTGATTCAATGGGCCAGTAGGTTCCCGAGGAAGAGGTGTCATCAATGGAATGGTTAGAGGAATAAATTGTGTTTTGCGGAAGTTTGTGAACATTGTTCAAAATATAATCAATTTCCTCATCTGCTAGGAATTCTGAGCATCTCTCTTTGGAAAGAAATTCTTTGTAGGCTTCTAAACCTCCTTCAATCAGAGCATCAATAGCTATTCGGTACCACTCCTTGTAATGAGGTTCAATATAGTTGTCTGATCTGCATTCATCATGTAAGGATGATAGCAAAGATGAAGTTTCCATTTTCACGTATATTTTGTATAAAGTCTTCTAAGCTTCCATTAATGAGCTGACGAAATGTATCTGCAAAGAGAAAGTAAGAAAACAATCAGAATATTTCTAGATATCTATGATACACACACAGTTGTTAACTAAAATACTTTTCTGGCAACGTTGCTCAAGTTTTTCTAGCATCTTCCAAGAATTTAAAAACATTTTGAAAAGGCACAGGGACTAGTATTACCTAATTACTAGTATTATTATTAAATATTAAATATTTAAGAGATAAATATTAAATAGAAAGACAATATATTAGAGACATAGCCAACGAGCTTTTACATAAAGTAAACTGAACACATAATTCAGTGATTTTAAGAAGTTCTGATATTACAAGCTATGTCAGAGCTCATAGTACACCAAACACCGGTACCAGTAACACCAATACATGCCCAATGCATGTTCCAGTACACTATCATAGGCCGTGTTTCAAAACCCCCTTTGTAACAACTGACTGAGTACTGTTCAAACAAACACTTCAGAAACCAATTAAATTTCCTACTTTTTGATGCATTACTGTCTCTGCAACGCCTCTCTTTTCTTTGGCTTCCTTGAAACCACAGTCATTCAGGTACTTCTCCTTATCTATCTGTTCTCCCATGCTGATCTAATTCATTTGTTGCTCCCAAGCAGGACCAGCCTACCTCATTTCACTGAGTTATGAGGAACTCCAGAAAGATTTATCCTCCCACATCTGGGATCAAACTCTGAATCAGCAATTTGATGTCTAGTTTCCACCCCGCTCATTCCTTCTGCCAAAAGGAGCGGCTGCTTTAATCTTAATTTTTTTTTCAAAACATTAATAACAAGCTGTTTACTGCTGATGTTTTATAAACTCATACTTTTTTTATTTCATTTAACAAGGTCTGAGAGGGTTGCCTTGCGCTGCACATTTGGGATTTAAGATATAGGGAGAACAAATAGCCAGTGTTTCTTCCTTCATGTTTCTGCAACCCTCAGTAAGTCACCAGACAACAGTGGGGAGGTGTTTCCTGACAGCAGCATCAGCATAGCCATGTAAAATAGAAAGATGGGCTTCCATCTGTCAGGGCTAGGGCATGAAGCTTAAGAGAAAGACTGCAGAAGTAGGAAGAACATCCAATGAAGGCAGAATAGCTAGAAAAACCTTGATAGCTTGAAAGTTAACGTTGGGTTTCCCTAAAAGCCTAATTAATAGTATAGAAGTATAATAGCAAATAGTCATAGGGAGTCCTGATTTCATTTACTGGCATATAAATGTAACTTAATTCCCTCTTCCCATCAAGACCTTCCTGATATTTTTGCAAACAGTGCAATTGCTTTCCACTGTCGGGAACAGTTTAAATCTTCCCAAAAGGAAATGTAAATTAGCTGTATTAACCTAAAGGAATGACAATAAAAATCTCCATAACTACTGATACTTCAAAAACCAATTAAATGTTCAATTAAACCAAGATTTATAGGAAACTTGGGGAGTCTGAGGTTAAAAAAAAAGACCAAGAAACACAAATCCAGATCTAAAGCTGGCATCAGCATGTCATATGGAATAATTCCATTTGAATCCTGTCTCTCAGCCAAGTAGCAGGGCAGATCTTCCCAGATAGGATTGCTTTCGAGCCTGGGGGAAAGGAGTGTTCCTGGCTGCTCCAAGAGTAGCTCTTTGTGGTGAACTGGAAAGCAGAACACGAAAGGGATCTGACTGCTCTCCCCCCAACTGAGAACTACATGTATTCCTCTGACAGCCACTCAGGGCTTTGTTCTACACTGCTCTCACTAACAGAAGTGAAATGTTATAAAACAGGAGTGATACCATTTCCCTTCTTACAGATGCAGATACAGCCTGTGGCAGAAGGTGATCGAGAACTAAGCACACAGTACAGGCAAGACAGACAAAGATTAAACTCTTAACATACTGTAGAATTAAAACAGTCACACATCAGGACTGGCCCAATCATCTGGACCAGGTTTTCAAGACATTTTAGATAAAGAATGAAGAACAACCGAGAGTACAAAATGCAGGTACTCAGCTGAGTTTTCTGAAGAGTCTGAACGCAAATACAGGTGATTTACTGAGATTCCAATACAACCTTCTTTTAGGGCCCTCCAGGACAAGTAATTCTCTAGTCACTGTAGTAACAAAGTCAGTCTTAAAAGTCAGTCTTATTATGATATTTAAGAATAAATATGATTTTACAAAGACAAGTGAAAGATATTTCTAAAATTCTTACTACTTTGGAATGGAAATACTTCTAAAATAGATTTTTTTCCACTGACTGCATATATACAGCTGAGAAAGATGTGTTTATTTCAAAAGCCTGTCTGAATTAATTTTTTCTTTTTCTCATTCTGTCCTTTGAAAATAACTTAAGGGAACAGGACTATACTTAATATGTAACATTGTGCAATATCAAATATTGAATGCTATGAACAAATAAAAGGCTAAAAATGATTGCATGTGTGTTCTGCCTCACATGCATTTCTTTTACTTGGTTTGGTTCTTTCATTTGTTTTTCACAATAGTACAGTACATTGCTTGACTTTTCATTGAATATAATGAATTAATTAATTGTGGCAGAGGTCAAATACAGCAACTTATGCTCAGACTTATCCTGAAAGTAGTGTATACATATAAGTAACCATGGAAAGGTGAGACTTCTGGTGCAGCATCTTCCAAACAAGAATAGTCATTTTACAGTGAACGTCTTTGAAGTTGATGTCTGATTTACAAGTGCTGTTTACAAAAAAGCTTAAAGCAGTGCACATTAATTTAAGAAAGTAAATGTAAAATTTGCCAGCATGGAAATAAATCACAGAACACTTGAGACAAATGAAAAAATTTTAATCCTTTTTTTGAAATTAAGGACATCAGCATGAGATACATTAATACAAAACAAAAGAGAACTCCCAAACAAAAACAATAGTTTCAGGTATATTTGACAAAAGCTCTAGATGTCTTGACATAGGTATTTTCCTCCTTAAAAGGTAAGAGCTACTTTGTAGAAACTGAAGCTATGAAACCATATTACTTTGCATAAAGAGGCAGAGGTTTAGACAAAACTCTTAAATAAACTTTTTGGTGTTTTCTTCAACTATGTATAGTGTTTTCTGCATAATAAACTTGATTCTTCAAAGGTCCTCCTCAGGTCAACAATTATATTAGCAAGGTTGTGCAGAATGAGGCCCATCTCTGGAGGCTTACAGATCTTTATCACACTTTATGTACATGATTACAAATTTTACCAGCACCAGGAAAGTTGTTGTTTAGCCTCTGAGAAATAACCTTAGCTGTTAATGCCAGCCCAGCATATCAGCCATCTTCTCTGTTTGAACACAGGGTTCAATCACATAAAACTTTTTTAGTAAGTGCCATTAATGGGCTTAAATTGAATTTAAACTCCAATGGAGCTGCTAAAACTGAAACTTCTGCTATAGTACACAAATTCTGAACCCGGCATTGATGTGATCATCTTGTCCTTCTATTAACAACATGCTCAGACCTTTCTAATGCCATTGCCAGGAACCTAGCAAGAGAAGACCTTTTTTTATGAGAAAGATGTAACTGTGCCTTTATACAGAAAGATCTGGAGAGTATCCCAGACTTCACAAATGCAGCAGATGACAAATATCTACTAAAGAAAATTATACATTTTACAGGGGTTCCAGGCTAGTACTAGAGACAAGGAACTTCCCTGCCATACTAATATTCACAGGATTTGAAAAATTTCCTATTCAGCAACTTTAGGGAGCAGCTCTAACCTCAGGCTCGTACAGCCGGTCCTTGGCAAGGGCCTGGTCATGGTGCTCTCCTCAGGATGTCCTTATCTCTTTTCCAATGGAAAGATGATTACTTTGACAGTTTCTACATAAAGTTTCAACCTTGCCATGAAATTTAAACCTCGGGAACACCTTGTTGCAAGCTGTTGCGTACTCTTAGGTATCGTTTTTGGGACATCCACCTGAGCACGTCTGGCCCACAGCTCTGTCAAGGAGCCTCCCCACGGCTTAAGGGCCTGGCATGACCAACCTTTAAGAGAACAAACAGGCGTTTTATGACACCTGCCTTCCACCAACCTTTCTATTAAAGAATTGTATCAAAGAATAAATAATAATTACCTTACATTAAGCAGTGACAGGCAATTATTTAATTATTAACGAAATTACATTTTCTGTGAATACAAAGGCCATCAAATCCAAGTGAAAAACAACACCGCAAGCGTTCCTGCTGCTTTCCTTCTTTTCTCTTTCTGTTTTTGTTTGTTTGCTTGTTTTGTGGCGGGTTTGTTTTTTTGGTTTTTTTTTTTTTTTTGGGGGGTGGGGGGAAATGCCTTTGTTCGTTCAACCAGAAAGTTAACTTTCCAGGCAAAACAAGGGCAGCGGGCGCTCCGCTGGCCAACACCACACGTGTGGCGCCCCCGGCCCGGCGGGCGGGGGGCCGCTTGCGCAGGGCGGCCCCGGGAGGGAGCGCGGCGTGGGAGCCGCGGGAGCCGCGCCCGCGGGCCGCCCACCGCGCCCGGCCCCCGCCCGCCGCCGGCCCCCGCGGCCGAGCCGGAGCGCCCCCGCCGCCGCCTGCGCCCCGCGACCCGCGCGCGCCCCCGTTCCAAGCGCCCCGCGGCGCCGAGCGGCATGTTGGAGGGGCGGGGGACTGCCCTGTCCCGTCCCGTCCCGTCCCGTCCCGTCGGAGACTGAAGGGAGACCCACTTACTGCGCCGGTGCCCCGCGTGGGGTCTCGCCTCCGGAGCGGCGGGGCGGCTGGACCGGGCTGCTGCGAGCGCGGCGGCGGCGAGTCACGGCGGCGCAGCGCTCATCGCAGGTACTTCCCGTCGCTCTCAGGCGCGGTGGGTGTGGAAACCAGTTACAACATGTCAGGACGGTGTCGCACCAAACCCGCCGCTGCGGGAGCGGGGCAAGGGCTTGTCTGAACTGGGGAAGCCCGGCCCTCTCGCGCGGAGCGAAGGGCAGCGCCTTCCCCGGGCCGCGCCGGGTCCCCCGCCCCAGCCCTGCCCTCCGGGCCGGCCGGCAGCCGCGGGAGCCCGCGGGGCAGGGGCGGCCCGAGCCGAGGCATCGGCAGCCCCGCGGCAGGCCCGGGAGCGGGGTGTGCGTGGGAGATTAAACTCAAAAGTAAACGTTGGCTTCAAGAAAAAACAAACCCGTCAGCCTCGAGTCACGGTTTCCAGGTTAACTCCGGTGGAGCAAGTCCCGGCAAGGGAGCGATACCCGTTTGAGACCTTCAAAGTAGGATATATGGACAAGCCCCCTTTCCATAGCTAGGTGGCTTTGAGAAGCTTTTCTTCTTTTGCTCTTGATGTCTCGGGTGAGAGAACCGGACCTGAATGTAGAGCTCCCATCCCGGCTGCAATGCATCTGGGCCTTCCTGCCTCATTCTTTCCAGCAGCAGGCTGGGCACACCGCATGGCAATCCACGCGTTGAAACCTTGGAGAGCCCTCCCTGAAAGGCTCTTTGAAAACGCGATCATCTCTGCAGCAGGATCTTGCAACCACCAACAGATCAGCGCATCACATGTGCATAACAAGCACACTTGAGAGGGTTTTGTAATTTTAAACTTTTTATAGGCTTTCTCCGTATCTACTTTGTGGTCCCTAACCAAAGGCGGCTTTTTCTTGAGGTGTTTAAGACAATGCAGTGTGACCCTGGCAGTTTGTGCTTAAAGCCAGACTGGATAAGTTATTGCTGATAAAGCCTAAGTAATTTTCCTAACCTTTACTGCCTAATAGTAAGTGTGGGATATATCCTGTTTCTGAAGTTAAGCATGGCTCTACTGTGACATCCTGATGATGGTCTCTGAGAAGAAAACAGTAAAAAAAAATGCAATATCTGCCCAGCAATATTTGTATATTTATGTGTATATAGATGTATAAGTCTGGCCATCAGGGAGTGATTTTTTCCTGTGCAGTTAATTCAGGTAGTGGAATGCACAAGAGGAAATAGTTGGTGTTAATATACTCACGGACTACCCTTTACAGACAAAGGAGCATCTGGATTAAATGATTAGACCCTTCTCACACTCAAAAAAAGAATTTCCCTGGTTTTGATGAAAAATACAGGGTGAAAACTGCTTTAAAAACAAACAAAATATTAAAAGGTACATAGAACTTTATAACTAGTATACAGCATTTTCTATCCCATGAAAATACATAGTCAGGAAGGAGAACATGTTTCTGTGGAAACTTATCCATAAGAAGGTGAGGCTATTTTTAAAAGAGCAGATCTGTTTTCTAAAACTATTTATTATTTCTAAATTATTTATTATTTTCTAAAATTATTTATTATTTCTAAAATTATTTATGAAAGGGTAGGAAGGTAGATGAATGGTCACAAAACCTCTTTTGACCTTGACTGAATTGGTTGGACATTTATTACACAAAATTTACAAGCCTGTGTCTTCTAGAGAAGTTAAGTGGTTGAGTACAGGTTTAGCATAAACAAAAAACTGTAATGAGACCAGTCATAGGTTTCTAAATAAGGAAATCTGCATGAAGGAAAGGATCTAGGGTTTTTTGCTACAGTAGTATCTGTACAAGAAAAGGGTTTTTTCTCCTCCCTTACAGTGCCCTTACAGCTCCCTTACAATTTGTCAATTGAAGCCCTCCAGTAGCTATACCAGACCAGACACTTCATAAAACCCAGCTTGGGTAATATATTTTGGAAACTGTTAACTGTCTAAATAAAGAACATTTTTACCTAGCAGTTAGCAAACTTCTGTGCCTTGCAGCCACAGGCATCAGTGGAAGCAGACAGTATGAGCAAGCTTAATAAGCAGTAAGACAAATTCTTAAACAACAGGTATAAAACTGCATTGTAAAAGTATGAGGCAGGAGTATGTGCTTCAGTGTCCTTACTCCTAGAGTTGTGGAACTGCAGCAGTATGAGGGGAAGGGACTGCAGAAATTGGCACACCCTCATTGGCCTAAACGGCCTTTCCTTTTGCCATTGAAAATGTGGCATTGAGCAGGATCAGTTTAAGCATCCTATTGATTGGAATTGTTTTACTGTAATCTAACTGACTCATAAAGCCTCAAAATGACAGTTCTTAGACATAGCTTGTTCATAAACTACATGGGATAGAAGGATCAACTCAGTATGTTTGATACCCCCATCTTTAGAATGATTGTCTTAAGTGACATGGGTACTCAATAGATGATAGTGCTGATGGATGATCATCCGTGTGACTTCCATCCGTTTCCAGTTCTGAGACATTTTTTTGTATGGACAGATCATCTTGCCCTGTACAGGTCTAGCTGAATGCAAGCAGAAGATAAAAGATTATTATCACATATTCAATGACACCAGTCCAGAAGTTCATGATATGGATGATTATTAAGGAGAAATATTTATATGAATTATATTTATATGCCTACTGCATGCTTACTAAGATTTCATTTAGATTTACTAAAGGGAACATTGATTTGGAAGCAGTGGATGTTTATACAATTCATTACACCTATGAGTTGAGCTTTTATTAGATTTTAAACAGATGAAGAAAAAATACAGTCCTGAAGATTCATACTATTTACGAATCAATGGCCATCTAAGCTAAAGCATAAGCACAGAGACTTCACACACTAATCTTAAAATTAAGGGAAATGTGTTGCTACAGATATGAATATAAAAGGAGCTGCACTGCATTTATACAAAGCTTGATGAGTAGTGATACAAAATCCACACTTTTCATAAAGTAGCAGAGAGAAAAATGAGACAGAAAACTACAAATTAATATGGAAAAGCAGGTGTCCTACTCTCAGTAGACCTTTTTCAAATTAAATAATCATAACCCTACTCTATTTGGTATCATATTCTTAAATCAAGAATGCATTAATTTGGTCCTTCTAATGCTAAGAAAATATCTGGCAATGTCCAAACACTGGCCAGTTTGCCAATTACTTTCACAGCTTCTATCAAGAAATGGCCAGTAGTCAAAATACAAAGTATTAAAGCCGAGATCTTTTACTGAGAGGGTTCCTAACCCATATATTGGGGCCTGGGTATATGTGCTGTGTACTATATGATAGGTTTTTGTTGTAGGTCAGGTCCCATGTCAAAGGCTTGTACAAACCTACTGAAATTACTTTAGGAAGTTCAATTGTGTGAAGAGCATCCGTGTGCTTCCTTTGAGAAATTTATGGTAAGAGATGAATAAAATTATGCAAAGCATATTATTTTTGTGGCACAAGTAAATAAATAAAAATCCACCAGTCTTTATTTTCTGCCTCCAGCATGACTACCTAAGAGAGAAGGTAAAAGAGCTGAGTGAGAGGAATGATCAAAGGTGAAGAAGAGTTGCCATCTGAGGAAGAGTCACACAGGCTGCGACTCTTCAGAATGGAATGGAGTTGGTGATTGAGGCTTCCTGGTGTGGTTCATTACATGACATGTAGCTCCAGTGTACAACAGGCCTGAATACAGAGAAGGAAACTCCTCTGATGTCAGCTTTAATATGAAGCCAATAATCTCTTGCTCAGGCAGTTCCAAGACAAGAAGTTTCAAACTGATGGAGGTTGACAAAGTATTCTCTGCTCCTATTTGTTCCTCTCACTTTCCTCTTTGCCACTTGTTTACATGTCATTAAAGAGCTACACAGATCTTTGTTCTGAATTTGTACAACTGTTCTTATTCCTTCAGAGCATGCTAAGTTCAATATAAAGAAGTAGAAGCACAGATTTCTACTTCCGATTAACTTCCTTCTCTATGGATCAGAGAGGTAGCTCCTCTTGGTCTTCTTTCAGGCTTTAGGTATCAGTGAGTGCCATTAAACATGGTTCCACCCCTGCCCTTGGGGAAGAGAGCTGCACAACGAGCAGCAGGTTTCTCTGAGATTTTATGTCTTCTGAGATTTTAAGTCTTCTGAGATTTTAAGTGTCCTTGTTATTCAGAGTCCTCGAAATCTTTTTGCCCAGGCAGTATCCATATTTTTGTTGCAGCTTCCAAGACACATACTTCAGGATGATTCTTGTAGTTGTTTTTCATTTGCCCTTACTTTAACATCCACCTTTGACTTACTTTGGAAATAGAACTCATTGTACTATTACTACTACAAGCAGGCAGTAATACAAATATTGCCAGAAAAATAAAGCAAAAAGTTAAATGCATCTTATTTTTCAGTTGGTTGGAACACTTTCTTGTATCTTGCTGTCCTCCGGCTCACTTTACCAGTGAACTTTCTGGGGTATCTTCCTTACTGGACTTAGCCTGTTCTCCTCATCAGATCTTCCCGAGGCCTGGTGCACTGCCGGTGTTTGAATGACAAAATCTTAACCATATATTTTGCGATCCAGATTCAGGGCTTAAGGGTTTAGAGGTTAGGGATGAATGCACTTGTGTCTTCAAGTCAGACATACTTTAGGGTAATGTGAAAATGAAAATTTTATACTAATTTAGTAGAAGGTAAACCTATGGTAATTGTTTAAAGTATTCGCATTTAATATTATAGAAACTACTATGTACAAATTCACATTGTATATAAGAATCAAATTCTTAAACATAACCATACACCAGTTGGTCCAAGATTTTGAGTACATTAAAGTCCAGTTTGCTGTTTTTCCATTAGTAATGGAAAATATCTCTTACTGTTTAAGCTGTTTCTCCTCAGTACAGATTCCATGAATGTTCAGCCCCATGTAGGAAGGGAGAATAATTCCCTTATGGAATGGCAAGTTATCTGCTGTTGATCTTAATATTTTAATGATCTGCAGATCCAGATCTTGCATTAGGCTATCACCAAAACCCCAAAACAAGTACAGCGTGTTCATAGAATCATGGAATGTTCAGGTGTTGGAATGGGCCTTAAAGATCTAGTCCAAAGCCTTCTGCCATGGGCAGGGATACCTCTCACTAGACCAGGTTGCTCAAAGCCTTGTCCAGCCTGGCCTTGGACACTGCCCTGGAAGAGGCATCCACAACCTCCCTGGGAAACCCGTTCCAGTGTCTTGTGTCTTACTAACTACAAAGTAAAAGATTTCTTCATAATACATAACCTAGATTTCCACTCTTTCCATTTGTACCCATTACTCTTTGTTCTGTCACTACAGTTCCTGACGAAGAGTTCATCTCCAGCTTTCCTTAGACCCCTTGAGATACTGGAAGGTGGTTGTGAGGTCTCCACACAATCTTCTCTTCTCCAGGCTGAACAGTCCCAACTTTCTCAGACTGTCTTTATAGGTGAGGTGCTCCAGTCCTTTTACCAACTTCATGGCCTCTTCTGGACTTGCTCCCACAGTTTCATGTCCTTTTTATGCTGGGGACACAATTGGTTGCAGCACTCCAAGTGCAGTCTCATGAGAGTGGAGGCGTAGAATCACCTTCCTTGCCCTGCTGGCCATGCTGCTTTGAATGCAGCCCAGGGCACAGCTGGTTTTCTGGGCTGTGAGCACTCACCACTGGCTCACACTGAATTTTCATCAGCCATCACCCCCAAGTCCTTCTCCACAGGGCTGCTCTCAATTCCTTCTCTGCCCAACCTGTAAGGGTGCCTGGGATTGCCTTGACCCAGGTGTAGGACTTCACATTTCTCTTCGTTGAACTTCATGGACTTTGCATAGGCCGATGTCTCAAGCCTCTCAAGGTCCCTCTGGATGGCATCCCCTCCCTTCATGTAGACTCTTGTTACATAGCCATAAGGATCTTCAAGTCAAAAGGAGAATTCACAGTTCCTAGGTTTCTTCTGACTGGGAAAAAAGGTGAGTCCTGCAAATAAATTCATAAAAAGAGAAAACTGAGACAGGGCTAGAAGGAACAAATTGTTGCTTGATTTGCACATTTTATTTTCAAAGCTGTAACCACTTTGACAGTGGGTTGGTACTTACAAGGACCCAATTTTGGCCTAGTATTTACCTCTCTGCTTGGAGGTGAGGCTGGCAAAAGGATGAAAGGACTTTGTCTCCTTCCAATCCCAGAAGTGCCTGAAGCTAGTTTTCCTAGAGCTGGTTACTTGAAGCCTTCAGTGTTACCCTGATGTTTGCTTGGGTGCTCGTGGTCCTCATGAACTTTATCCACCCAAGCCAGTCTTTCTTTTAAACTTTTTCTTACTCTAAAATTTGGGAAGGATTAAAGGTTTCACAGTGCCTTTGGGAGTTCTCTGGCTGTCAAAAGTAATACTGGCAGAAGTAGAAGGGGAAAATAAACCAGGGACTGGAGCAGCCTCTATCAAATAATGAAATCACATTGAAGTCTCAACAACAAAGGAAGTTGTTAATGTCTATAGTACCAACATCCTAAATTTTAATGCAGCTACTAGAAATGGCAGGTTTATTCTTTCCTGGGTAGATTCACAAACTGCCAATGAAGTTACAGCCAAGGAAGTTATTGTCAATGGCATAAGTAGTAAAAAAGTGCCAGAAATATTCCATCCTCAAATACAAGGTTTTCTTAAGTGTCCACATACTTGTCCAGAAAACAAAAATGCCCTTTGATTAGGGAATGTTTATTGGCTGAATGGTACACAGCAAATGCTGGAGTACACTTATGAGTACTATGAGCTCCACAAATGTTTTCCCATGAATTTGGTGCTTTATAATCAGTGTGAAATTGTTAATTTACATGTGCAATTAATGAAATAAACATAATTTGTTCTAAATTTATCAAGGTGTCTTGAAAATTAATGTAGTAGTGTAGTGATGACCATGATAAACTAAGAATATCTATGATTCAGATTTTTAAGAATAGATAAAATCTTCCATCAAATCAGCTAATGCTGTTGTGGAAAGCAGACAAGCTTATGGTCACTGAAACTTCTCCAAACCTGGAAAAGACACAGCAAACTTCAAATACAAGTACAAATTGTGAACAACTGCTCTGGGTTAAACTGGAGATGTTTCAACTACAGAAGAGGAGTAGCTATATTAGATCCATCTAATTCTACATCATGTCTTTGATAGTAACTGGTTAGAACAAAGCATTTGGGTGAGTATGTGGTCTCCCATCTTCACCTCTCAGCTCTTGCAGAGGCATATGAGAGTTGGGAATGATGGATCCCCATCATCATGACCCCCAAAGTGAGCTGAAAACCTGAACATATCTGGATTCCAGGTAGATAAAATATAGAGTCTATTTTTTCAATCTGGTTCTTGCTGTGAGGTTGTGGGAGGAAGGGGATATATTGTAATGGCGCTTAGGCAGTGCTCTCTGTGACAATGAGACAACAAGACGCAAGTATCACAAGTTGCAGCAAGAGAAATTCTAATTGGGCACCGGAAAATTCTTCACTGTGGGGGTGGTTAAGCACTGGGATGTGCTTCCTGGACAGCATGGGATCCACCTCTGTGGAGATTTTCAAAACATGACTGAACAAGTCCTTGGACATCCTCATTTGTATTTTCAGTTAAACTGACTCGAAGCAGAAGGTTGAACTAGATGACTTCCAGAAACCCTTTTCAGCATAATTTTTGTCTGATACTGTGATTGTGTCCTTATTTTCCTTCCGTTAACAGCTGCAGTTCTGGTAGAGGTTTTTCCATCCTTAGAATGGTAAAAATTCTTACCAGAGTTTCGTGAAATGCAGTATTTCTTTATGGTTCTCTATTGTGTGTTAGATTATAATCCCCAGTCTTTAACTGGAATTACCTGATGATTATCAAAATTTTGGGTTTATAACTTTAACAGTTTTACATTATCAACACTTAAGACCACTGCAGAAATTACCTCTAGTAAATGGAGGAGGTTTGCCAATTCATGTGAGAATCAACTGAGAAACAGCAAGAAATAATAGCTTGAGGTTATGAAATAATGTTATTTTCTGATTGTGTCTACAGATTTTATCAATAATGGCTAACTTCTCTGATACTTAAATTGGCCTTGGAGATAAAACAACAAGAGTAATGGAGACTGTTCACTCCCAACACTGGAGTCTTCAGCTAGCTGTTAATGTCCTTAAGGTCTGTCTTGAAATCCTGAAACTGATAAATACATAATATTTCTAAACACCATCTTAGGTCTATTTCTATTTCTATTAGGTCTTAGGTGTATTTCTTATGTATGTAGTATACACAACTATCACTTATGAAACTTCAAGCAAAACAAATACTGTCAGATTTTATTGGTAATTGGTAAACTATCCGACACCAGAGAGAAGTTCTATGTCAAAGGTTTACAAACAAACAAGATGAAAAGTTTTTGTACTCTATCAATAACATTGATATGGCTGCAAGAGATCATGTTTCACTGTGAAATAATGCTTTGAGTCCTCTATGATATGTGATGGTTAATCTGAAATAATCTTAGACAAAACATACTCCTAAATTCAAATGTTTGTTTGTTCTTTCCATTCCCTTTAGCTACCTGAAATGGAAAAACTGTGATGAAGATGGGTTTGAGCTGTCATCATATGTTTGCCAATTATGAGACGTCATGTGCTCACAATTCATTTTGATCAAACAAATACATTAACATCTAAGTAACAATCTTAACCTGACTAGTAAATAAATAAGGGTAGTTCAACTCAGGGCAAAAAAAATACATAGACTAAGGAGTAATTGAGTAAAAGTGGCTGGGTTAGGAACATGGAAATTGGTAGTTGCCCTTGCCAAGAATTAAACTTGTTTTTAAATGGAGTCATTTATACAGAAAAAAGAAAGTGTTTATAAACTAGAAAATATCTTAAGTTCAGTCATGCTGAACTATTAATATATGGCAAGCTAGAATGAGGCAGACTGTCATAAAAATGTTAGCCACCATAAAAATCTTCTCCAAATGAAGTAAATACTATCCTTTCATTTCTTTATCAAAGCCTAAGGAATTCCTGGATGAAGTAGCCAATATGATTTCAACTGTAACAAGGGGCTTTGATGACTAACATAGGATTTCAGGCTCCTGTGTTGAAAATTGCTGATCAAGTAAGCTCTTCTCAACTGTTATTTAAACTGGCTCCAGAGAATCTTATTTTTCCATTTTAAAACTCTATCGTGCCTGTTGCTCTGTGCTTGTGCATACAAGAACCTTGGCCCTTATGTGCACCTTCACACCTAACTCATAAGCCTGATCAACAGCTAGCTTTGAATTCCTCCTCTCACATCCCACATGATGATCAGATCAAAAGGTTCTCAGGTACTTAAGTTCTCTGTTGGCTCTAATCCTCTCAACTACATTTCAGACATTTCGGTTTTTATTTACTGTGATTTGCAGTGAAATGATAGAAAAATGCTCCCAATTTAACGTGCTTCAATCAGCTTCAGTTCAGGCTCTTAACAAACAGCACAAATCTCAACAGAGACATGAGCAGAGCTCACCAGAGGAGGCTGGTGCACAGGCTGCAGTGAGTAAGGAAGGCTTCCGGTGACCTCAGAAATGTGAAGGGCTGGTGACCTTCTACATCATGAACCAGAATGCAGCATGTCCACACCCACAGGAAGAGCAACAAATGCAAGGTTATGTCCAGTTGTTATTATGCATATCCTACTAGTAGGCAGCAACAAAAGAACAGGGGAGCTGGAAGACAAGTAAACAATAGCACTTAGATTTTGATCAATAACCTCCAAATTGGTAGTTACATTAGGCATTTAGTTCCTGTATTATTCACAGTAGAAGCAGTTTTTTCATGAAGGAGGGTTGTAATGAATCATGGTCTGAGTTTGGGAAACTACTGCCTATGTCAAAAGTAACACAGAGTGAGAGACAAAAGGATTAGTGAGAAATACCAAAACAAGTGATTGAGATGTGATAAGAATAGAAGTATTCCTTAAGGGCTAGTTTATAGGAAAATAACATAATAGCTTCCTCTGTAGTCTCACTTACCCCTTACTGAATGTGCACATACATACTGTTTTAATGTACCTTCTCAACAATGTAGTTTTCACGGACAGAATTTTGTTCTTTTCCTTGTCATCCTGCAGTTTCCTGATAAAACCTGCTCTTCCTGAAAAAAAAATTCATTCTCCTTTCTTCTGTTTTTTTCATTACTATTGCAAAATGCTCTGCCATAGCCTAATAAAGTGCAAAAATAGCTCCATAGAATGTCTGTAAGTTTTGATTTGAATTAATTTCAAATTGGGCATTGCAGAAAGCCAGATACAACAAACAATGTATAATAATCAAGAATATTTATGGTAAGAAGTACCTGAGTGACTATGAGTTTGACTGAATTGTTCTTACTCCATTGCCAGGTAGAAAATAGCACAGCGGAGATGATCATGTTTCAACAGACACGCAGGAGTCATGCTATCCATAGAAGAAGCCTTGAGAGGTTTCTGAAAATGCCTGGCAGTAAGGGTGATCTTGGCTTTGAGAATGGAAATATGAATATAGGGAGAAAGGAGATTCATACAACATTTAATTCTATGTAGTGTAAGATTAAATTCTAGTTCAGTGTTACTATTCTTAACAGCAACTGGAAACTGTTTTGATAGTGCATTCTGGACATGTATTCACCAGGATGCTGAGAAATACAGGTGAGTGACTGGCAACTTTGAGGAGAGCTGTCACAGTGGAACTGAGGAGATTATTCCAATGAATTTCTGGCATCACAATAAATGGAAATACAGATGAAAATACAAATAATCCATGTGGAGTTTAAAATATCCAGACAGCAAATGTAAAACAAAAATGAATTATATAGCATATTTATTGAAAATGAAGGATTAAAAATAAAATTAGATGAAAGTGATGATTTATTTAATAAGAAAAAGTAATTTATGCATAGAACTAAACACATTTGTCCAGAATATGCTGATGCTCATACTTGGAAAATAGCTCTTCTTCAAGTTAAGATTAGTTATTAGGAGGAGAAATAAAGATGTTAATGCAGGAAAGGTTGTCATGAATTAAGGTCAGTATTTTTCTATATTTGGACATTTATTGTGTATTTACAGTGGATAGCTTTATACTTCAGATATTGTACTGTGATTGTGTTGTAATATCTGATGTTAAATGACTTTTAGTGCTGGTAAATTTATTTAAGTGTGAATTCATATGTACTACAGTCTGCATTTAACATTCTTAAATAAAAAGTATGTTACAATCAATACAAATCTCATAGCTTATCCTTCATTATTTCCTCCATCACCCCACAAAGTTTTGGCTAAGCCTTGTCAATGGTTCATGAAACAGCAGATACAGTTCCATCTGTTCCTTTTTCTCCAGAAGGAAAGTTGTTTACTTTTTATATTGCTTGGTTTTGTAGGATTTTATAGGAATAGTTCAGGGATTTAAAAAACAAGCAAACAAATAAAGCTGACAAACAAGTACCTGATATGTCTTAACAGGAAAATTTAAGACTGAAGAGGCATGCATTGCATCTGAAATGCAAATTGCTAAACACGCAATGGTTATTATTTTCTGTCAAAAATAATTTTACACTTCCTGGAGTGACCTACAAAAAATTCCTTCTCTTGGAGACTCACTTTACCCTTAGGCAGAGAGTTGGACTTCTGTACACATAAATTCATAAGAGCATTGTATTGAACAACGAATCACACTTACAGCTTTTTTGGTACCAGTTGGATCTTTTTTGAATGAAAGGTGTTCTTTCAATAATGTCAGAATTTTATTTTTCCATGAATTCAATTGATTCTACCTGCTTTGTGCATTATGTAATGAACTGCCAAACTTCCCGATAAGATTTCAGCAACAGTAATGAAAGTAATAAATTATTTTATCATAATAGAAAAATACTTACAAAGAAATCAGAAATACATGCAGAAAATAAAAAGGACTATCAAAATAATTTTATTGACATCATGTGAAAACCAGAACTTTCAATCTTTTTGAACTATTTTATGCAATAAACTCTTATAATTAAAGTTGCCTACAGGGATAAACCATACCAAAACAGTGATTGGAAAGTGAGGTACTTTAAATGTGAGGAATGTAAAAAAAAAGGCTTCCTGTGCGAATTTCAATCTGCCCTTTTTATGTATCCACATCATCAGATAGCTTTTAGTTACATGATTGTATCAGTATTGTTTCTTCACATTTGGAAATCCTACCTTATTCAGTAAAGGGGTAGTTATTCCATATTTCTTCTTCCTCCAGTATTTGATATCAGATCTTACTCAATATCCAACAGGCAGATCCTGCATCAAATTTAAAATTATCTAATATCTTCATAGATGATTATGCTGTGCTCTTGCCATGGCATGTAAGTGCTTCATAAAATTACTTAATCTGTGGTTCCCTACAAAATTAAGTGCCACTATTATCCTCATTTTATAACTGAGAAATTGAGACACATAAAGATTAAGGTCAGAATTGTCAAAAACATTCCCTAATTTTGGTCGCTGAGCATGAGATGTTTCATGCTTCATTTTCAAAGCACATAATACTTTTATCACGCTTTTTATCTTCAAAGCACAGCGCTAAACAACTTGAAGTTGATCAACTTTAAGAACAGTATTGTAGTTGTGTCTCTGCCTGGAGAGACTGTGATTGGGTGTTTAGCAAATGGATTTATTAGCTCTCTGAGAGATGGGGTACACTGAGTGTTGCAAATAGGCCTCGCCAGAAGAGGAAAATGGTGCTTTGCTGCAGTTTTAGGCTTTGGAAGGGACCATGCTCTGGTACTTTAGGGCACACATTTGTATGGAGTGGATTATAGAGATAATGAGTACCACTTGAGCTGAAATGTCCACATGATGCTATGCATGTTTGGAAATGCAAGTACAGTTCCTGTGCTGTCAGGTAAGTGGTGTCTTTATATCAGCATGGTGACACACCTCTACTAACAAGCCCCAGTTTTCAGAGGGATGAATTAGCTCACACACAGTAACTTAATGGCAATAGTTACCTTGTTTGGGAGCCAGCTCACTTGTCTCACTCTGCAAACAGGGTAGGCTGCCCACAGAAATATATGTGCCTGCTTACCCTAATCATGACTGATGCCACTCTGTTTACCCGTTTTGTCACAACAGGGCGTTTGTATTCCTGCCTCCCAGTTTTCCATCAGTCCCAGAAATCATGCCCCTTTCTACCCTTACAGGTGCTCAGAGTCCTATCAAGGTTATCTTCTCTCAGTATGACTTAGGTCCTTTCTGTTTGGTGTTTAGCGCATCAGTAGTGAGACCAGAAACTGTGCATAGGATAGACAAAAAATGGTCTCAGGCATTTTGCAAAGTAACTCTCTGGTATTTGAAAATCCTTTTATTTCTATGAATCAAAACCAAGGCTTCTTATTCCTTATGAATGACTCTTGGAGAGCAATTTTCTTGCAACGCTTATTTTTTTTAGTGGATATGTATTCCAGGTCAAGCTCCTTACATACGTCCTGTGTACAGCTCCATCTTATGCAATAATCTCATCTCCTTTCTTGAGGTCTGCCCAAAATCTAGGATTTGTAGATAGATACTTGCCGGCATGTTTTAAGTGCTCAGTAGTAAAGTGTAGTCACACTAAAGAATGGGAAATCTACTAATGAAAGGGGGAAAAAAAGCCAACTTTTTAAAACTTTTTTTTTTAATGAAGCAGTATTTTGGGAAATTCCTGCTAAGGAAATGCGCAGGTAAATGGAGAATCCTTTCTGAATAAATTAGTATGGAACTTAATGACAATGCCTATGTTTTAATGTTTTTGGGACTTTTAATGGAAACCAAAGTAACTGATCTTAAAGAAGACAATCTGTTGATAACTACTGTCCAACTAGTCTTAACTTGAGACAGACATTCTTAATCATGCTAGCACATGAACAGACTCAATTATTTTAGATGTTACACCTTACTGCTGTAGAAGACACTGATACCTCTTTGCAGCTTTTAAAATTTTCCCAGAAGCAGTCTTCTCTATAGCAGATCTGTTCACAGGAAAGATTTTATTACAAGGTAAAGTGATAGCAACATATTCTGGCAACTGAAAACACCAAGAAAAAAATTATCTCTTGAATTCAGGAATTGAATACAAGCTTAAGTATTTTCATTCAGTTATTAGCTTCTTTATTTCCTTTCAAGATAAGCAGTAAGAAGCCCTGCATCTTCTTACTGTGGTACTTTAAAAAAATGGTTTATCACTTTCAGGTGTTACTAGTTTTACTTTCCTTTATTTCCCTTACATTTCTTTTGCTTAGAATTCTGTACTCATAGCCGTATTAAATCTGTGTCTGTCATTCTTACATCTTGCCATTCTGTATGTTTAATTTACATCTTTAAAGGTCTTTTAGATGGATAAATGTGCATTTTGTGACTTTTTTCCTTATTTTTATTTCACTCACACTTCCCATTAAATTTTGTAGATATTTAGCATGTTTATCAATGACTTAAACTTTCTTGCAATTTCTTTTTCTTTCTATCTTTGTAACATAGCATTGTGTTCCTGCATAAAATAATCCTAGTTTTATTTGTTTTTTCTCCAAATACCTTGACTACATGGTGCTTTTGACAGCTTACCAGAACAGGGGCTATATTGAAACATACCACCTCAGGAAAAGCAGGATGAAGGACTTTGCTGCCTTCTTTCAAGGATGGTTCTTTTTAATAAAAGGGAATGTCATACTACATATTAGACACATAATAACAAGTCTATTTCTTGTACCTTATTTAAAACACCAGAATAATTTTGTGCGATCGGTGACTGTTGAATCTTTTGCAGGCAACAGATGCTTTGCCACGGTCAGAAACACTAATTGTGTCCAGGTTGTTGATGTATAGGACATGCTGGAACTTGGAGTTCATTTCTGGAATATGAGGCTGTTGGAACTTAACATTGACATAATCTTACTCATTTTGCCAAAGAAGAGTAATTTGTAAACAAGATAGAACTTGGAAAAATATTTAGAGCCACTGGAGCCACCCCTGTGCAGTGGATTGTCCTGGAGATCTGGGCTGATTATCACAATCCAGGCCTTTTAACAGGGCTTTAGTAAAAATGATGAAGATTTAATTTCTGTGTGAATTTCTTTCTTTGTCAGCTGCTTTAAATTCCTGCACTTGGGTCTGGTCTCTGAGATATACTGTGGCACAAGTTTTTGTAGTTAAAATAAGACTGTACAGGTCTATAGCTGTACAATACCATTACATTCTTAATACTTTGACAGAAGGCTTATTTTACCTCCAACTGCCAAGCACAGGCTTGTTGAAACATTTTGTATTGCCAGCAGGTTTGGTCATTCAGCACCAGTATCAAGCTTTCTGCTTGGCTGCTTCTAATAACATAATTCATTAACAGCAATTGATGATCTCCATCAGTGAGTAAACTGAGCCTGTATGTTAGTGTCAGCAGATAACCAGCTGGTACTATATTCAGCCACAGACTTTGCCCATTATCCATATAGCCTTTGTCCTATTGTGAAATGAACACTTTGGGAATTCAGGAGTTTTGGAAAATGGTTCAAAATCTCAGTGCACATTAAAAAGAAACTTATATTTTATCCCACTTTGGGTAGATACTTTGATTTACACCAGTACTGGTAAAAGCTGAAATAGGGCTGCAGTAAAAAGGAACTTCAAATATTATATGAATGTTTTACATTTATTCAAAGATTTTTTTCTGGTGGTTTTGCTGTGCTGAAGTGCTGCTATTTTTTGTTTTGAAAATATAAAATTTTGAAAACTTTTTTGTTTTCTCAGTTCTTACAAGGTCCCAAGGATATAAAGACATTACCTGCCTAAGCAAGGTGAACATTCCCGTTAACTTCAAATTAAATCAAGGCAAATAAGAGCTGTTTTTAAGTGCAGAGATTTGTGAAACTTTGCTTTAGTTGACTATGATGATATAGAAATGAAAAGACACTAGTATTTGATAAATAGACCCCATGGTGTATGGAATTTAATTCACCATAAGTTATCATTTGTCTCCCTGTAGCTGGTATCAAATCGGTGCACCATGTCTTGTGGCTGCCTGCCCATTCATCGTCTGCAGTGTGATTGTGTACCCCTGTGTGACCCAGGACGAGTCTGACTAGTTCAGGGATGTGGTCATGCATGGCTGAGATTAGGAATGGTGAAATCAAAGCCTTGGCTTGTGCTCTCTTGTGTAAATACTGAGTAGCCTTAAATTCCATTTTGCCCAACATTGCAAACTAAGAAACAAGCTTAATTTGAGATGGAAGAAACAGCTCTAAATTGGCAGTCTGTTTAAGCTCAAGGATATTAATCAAAGCATAAAGTATTTGAAGGGCAAATTGTCCAAAGGCTGTTAGATGTCTTTGGGAGTTTAGAACCATTTTTATAAATGGTGGTAAAAGTGATAAGAAGTGCTCTTTGCTGACACTTTGATGGGATGTGAAAAGACATATTGTTTTAGATATAATAGATGAGTGAGATTTCATATATCTACAAAGGTAAATCTGTGACTGCTTCAATGACAGAGTGACGCTAAAAGACTTTTAGTTTTAAATTGTCAGTAACGCTCTTGGCCTTCACTGCTTGTATTAGGCTGAAATTGTGTTTGGATGTTACTAATGCATTAAGAAATAAGTTTAATTTGCAAGTGAAATTTGTATGAGTAAAGAATAGGGAATGAATACTTCTGGCAGACAGTGTTTCCCAGTTGACATTGCTGTTTGATGGAATTATGTAAAGTTGGCAAAGACAACACTTGGCATAGCTTTTCTCTGAAATCAGAAAACAACTAGCTACCATTTTTCTTGGGCTCTGAAATGACCATCCATGCTTTCTGTGTTTTGTGCTTTCAGTAGTATGAAATAAGCCAGAAGAAAAATCTCTATTAAATGTTTCTAGACAAAGAATGAAATTCCCTACAAATCCATATTTTTAATATTACAGGTCAAGGAGGAAGGTAGATGCTCATCAAAGTCATAGACATAGATGGCTGACTGTAATAAGGTTCCTATAAACTATGACTGCAAAAGACTGGCAATGTAAATGGAATATTTTTATTTGAAGTTGTGTAATTTAATCCACTGATCAAACTAAAATAATAAATTATTTGGAATACTAGCTGAGATCTATTGAACACTAATAATCTCAGCATCAATGTCAGATCAATCTCATTGCAGTTAGGTCATATAATATAAATAAGTGGTTTGGTTTGGTTTTCAGTATGCAGGGATTTGCAACTTCAGTCTAACATCTATGGAATGGCCTAATTCTTCCTCTGCTTCTTTTTTTTTTTGATGAACCTTAACTGCTGTTTGACAGGCTGCAGTTTCAGGAGTGCCTGTCACTGTTGCACTGAGATCACTTCACCAAGCTCATGGGTGAGTTAGTCCCTGAATAATTTGTACTTCCTCCAGAGGTGGACCTGACATGCACCCTCTGAAGGCTGGCTGCAGACTCAAAAGCCCTATCTAAGCTAGTTTTAAATGGATGAGATGGGGATTGGCACTCAGGTCCTCACAGTGCAGTGCAGCAGAGTGAAGCAGTGTGTGTTTGTTGATTTCTAAACTATTTGTTCAGCTTTCCTGGTGGATTTTGCAGCCTTGCTCAGGTATGTTGGCACCATCTGCAGTCACAGAAAAACCAACAGTGTAAATATATTCCCAACCTGAAATTCTGTCCTGCAGCCACTAATGCCAGGTAGGCAACAGGGTAATAATTCATGTACAAACAACTGGAGGTTTAACTTCGGTAACTTCAGTTGAATACACACAATTTCATAGTAGTGAACAAGGGCTTCCAGGACATATTACACTTTTTATGAGACATTGTATAAGTCACTCCAATCAGGAAAATTCAACTTATATAGAAACATTAGAATATTTTAGAGCAGCCCTATAGTCAAACATAGACAGTAATAAAGATTTAAAATGCCTTCACTGATGTGTTGAAGACCTTGCTGCCTCCAAAAACACAGAAATCCTCATCTTAAAAAATACCAAAAGTTTGGAGTAAAGTTAAGTACCCTGATAATAGAATTAAGCTGAAAATTACTAAATTGAAATTACAGTCTTTTGACGGAGATATAATTTCATCTATTTTAATAGTTTTTCTAACAGTAACTTGGCAAATATCTACTTTTATAACATTGTTCTGTATTTGAAAGAGTAAACATGACATTCTCAAATATTATTAAAATAGAACCTGGGTTAAATGGAAATTGCATACCAAGTAAACAAATATTATCTTTCAAGTTCTTTTATTTTAAATCCTCTGTATTCACAAATTTTCCCCTGTCAATTGTATTATATAGGCCTTCTTCATATACCTATAACTGCCCTTAAAATCTAAAAGCCATAAGGTTCAACTAAAAATTAACCTGAGAATTGCAGAACTGTACAGTAGTTAAATAGACCCGGACTCTGTGATACCAATAAGCCTAATTGAACTCTTGGTTCATAAACAGGGGTACAAAAACAGTCAAAACCACTGAATTCTGACAGTAGGTGACCTCTACTGAAATCACAGGTCTTATGATGTTGCTACATTAGCAAGAACATTTTAACAGCATGTTAAAGTGAACACTGTTTTGCTATGGACAGCATAATTTTATTTATAAGCCTTTTATGCACCTTTTAATCCACATGCTGTTCCAGATACTAACCCAATGACATGACACTACTTGAGCAAGATGATGCAATGCTAGTCAAATCTTCTGGCAGAGCACAGAGAAGAGATGGGTAATAAGAGATGGTAAAACACTACTTAAAAGAAACCTATAAATTTCTGTTCTCAGGCATTTACATGAAACATGTTGAACATGCAGGATGACAGAGCAGGCTGCAGTGCCCATGGTTTATAGATGTATTTGCCATTTTTAGTACTGTAGCCACTATCGCTGAAAAGATACCACAAAGCCTTCAAGAAATTATGTCCTCAAAGAGGAGTAACTGTCTGAATCTGAAATTGTCCTCATTTTTTAACTTTTATTAATGCAATTTTTAGAAATGTTAGAATGAAATCACTGCCTTCCTATCTTCTAGAACCAAACTCTTCACTGTTGTCAGTCATTAGACCAATTTTGCAATTTCTGGAAGAGATATCTCATGGTTCTGTATCTTTAACTTGCTTGGAGATGGAGTTATCTGCCACATATCTTTTCCTGATCTCCAAATAGATATTATGGACATATTCAAACCTTCCAAACAAGCAGTGAGGCTGTGCAATGGAACCAGTATCTGACACAGGTTAAAATAAGAGCCTTTTTGCTCCTGGAGTAATTCCTCCCAATGTCTACTGCCTCAATTCTTATTCAGGCCAGTTAAACAGAATTTAGCCACCATCACTTCTAAGCCTGCAAACTGCAACAAATCTGGGATAGGAGAGAGAATGAGGATGTGATGTTATCTCCCTTGCTGCTGGTGTTGTGGTAATTGAGCCGACGCACATAATGAAGGGAAGTAGCCGCTTGACAGTACTTGTAATCAGTGTGATAGACAGCCCACTACAATTGCTAGAAAAGTTCTAAAGCTGGGGAAGATATAGCAACAGTATAGAATACCAACACCTTTAACATGCTTCTTTTCAGTGCATGAAAGGCATACACCAGACTGATCCCATTTTAAGCCCTCCCTGTAGCAAAATGTCTGGAATTGAGCCAAGGGTCCGAAGGGCTGGAACAGCTAACAATCTAGCCTCACCTTACCTGTGCAAACTCATCCAGCAGGATAATTTTATTTGTTAGTGAGTCAGCAGGACAGTGACATTGAGGATAGTGCTGTATTTGTATGTCTTGGAGAGAAGTGCAAACCCAGGTCAAGTGTGAGAGGATTTATTAGATTAATTATACACTGTACATATTGATCAAGACCCATGAAATATGTCAGAGTGTGAGAAGCTGACCATCTCTATTTACACTTTATTTTCCTTTTTCTGGGAGCCACAAAATACGTATTTTAAATGAGGCAGGAATCTTTTGGGAGGGATATTACCTTTTCATGCAATCTCATTCTCTATTAGATTGCATGGATACAGTAGATCAGGAAAAATTTTTGCAGTGTGAGATCACCCTGCTGCAAAGAACACATGCACTAACAGTACAAATGGAGCTCTTGGAGTTGTAAGCATCTGATTAAATGCTCCTAGGATTAAAATGTGTAGGTGCTTAGTTGTGGCTATCACACCCCCTTTCATCCATTATATCTACATGTATGTGTCTTTGCTTAGATGGCTGTGTACACCCACATGAATGTGTGCTTGTGTTAACATTCACCACACTCATTTATGTAAGCTTTCATGTACCTTTTTAGATTTTACTGCATATCCATGCAGCCAGAATGGTGAATTCTTGCTCAAGGCTTCTGCTTCTAGCAGTTGACTTTCCCCACACTTGGGTCCTGTCACTGGTCACCAGAGAGAAGAGCTCAGTGCCTGCCCCTCTGTTTCCCCTCATGAGGAAGTGTATGGCCTGACCCTGGCTGGACACCAAAGCCTCTCTGTCACTCCCCTCTGCAGCTAGAAAGGGGAAAGAAAATATAATGAAGGGTTTGTGATTTGATATAAGGATTGGGAGAGATCACTCACCAAATACTGTCAGGAGCAAAACAGGCTCAAATTAGAGATACAAATTGAATTTATTACTAACAAAATCAGACCAAGATAATGAGAAGTAAAATAAGACCTTAACCTTACCCCACCCCTCCCTTCTTCTCAGCTCGACCTCCTCCTCCATCAGCACAGTGAGGCAGGGAATGGGGGTTATGGTCAGTTCATCACAAGTTGTTTCTGCCGCTGCTCAGGGAGAGGAGTCCTTCCCTGACTCCAGTGTGAGGTCCCTCCCACAGGTGGTAGACTCTGCAATGTGAGTCCATCCCACAGGCAGTAGTCCCCCCAAAACTGCTGCAGCCTGGGTCACTTCCATAGGGTGCGGTCCTTCAAGGACAGGCTGCTCCAGCGTGAGCTCCTCTCTCCATGGGCTTACCACAGGGTCACAACCTCCTCTCAGGCATCCACCCAATACAGGAAGCTAATACTATGAGGTCTCTCCTCAGTCTCCAAGTCCATTGTTGTGATTTATTACCTGCTGGTATCCTGCCACCAGCTGACCCCCAGAGCAAGATGGGTTTGACTACTAAACCAAAAAGAAAACTCTTACCCAAACACTAATATCTGCAGCCTTGAGTATACATGGAAGCAGTGCCTCTCAAACACCACTCTCTGACTTTATCTCTGCAGTTCTCTAACCACCCAAAGATCTCACAGGATGACACTTACATGTGCTGTGTCATGCTGTGTACCAGCAGTGCACTCCTATATTTTTTGATGACAGCTAGGTTCTTAGTAATAGCACTAGACTGGAAATAAAGTGGGAAGTGCAGACATTAGAGGTCTCAACCTGTAGTTATTTACACACCAAGCTTCAGGACAGTATATAGGCCTACTAATAATCAATGTGATGTCTCATGTTAATAAGTTCAGTGTGTGTATATAAATTGCTGCTCAGCTGAGGGTTGTATCTGATTTAGACTGAAAGTTAATTGGATGTGGATTTTATATGCCTTTATATTAGTGAAATGGAGTGCATATCTATGGGACTATCAGGTAGTGTAAGTGATCTGTGTGTGAAAAGAAGGTGTGGATAAGTTTTGTACACATCAGGGTGTGTTTTTAATTTTATAAGTGTCTGAGTAGAATTTTGCATATCTCATCACCTCGCCCCTGCTTTTATCTTTCTTCTCTTGTTTTTTTTTGTTCTTCCCAATCCTTTAATTTTCCTGCTGCTTTTATCTGCTTTGCTTCCTTCCTTCTATCCTGCTAGACATCTTTTCTGCTTTCATCTATGAGGTCCTCTTCTCTCTCACTCTGCTGTCCTCAAACATATATCTCCAAACTAACTCTCTTCTTTCTAATCCACAGTACTAATCTCACACCTTTACTTAGTTTGGCCTTTAATCCTATGTTTTCACATGCTGCAATAGAGCTGTAGGTTCTTTGAGACAAGGAAAACATGTTACGTGTTAGTGCAGTACTGCTCACAATCCGCTACAAATACTTTGGAAAAACTGCAACAAAGTGCAAATTGATTCTGCACTTTTTATTTTTGGTATTTTAATCTTGTACTTGTCTGTTCTGTTTCTTAAGATCATGTGCTCTGAACTCGTATAGTTATTTTTAAAACCAACTGTTACTCAAGAAACTACTCAGATGTTAGTAGATGAGGAAGACAGCTCATTTTTGTTTCTGTCAGAAATACTGTATTTCTGTTAAAAAAATTATGAGCTTGCTTCTTCATGAAATCATCTCTAATGGCTCTGCTCAGAGAGAAAAAAATGGGTGTGCCTATCACAAGCAGAGTCTGTAAGTCTCACCTGTGGGAAGTAATCAGAGACAGTTTATCCAAACTTTTGTGGTTAGAGTGCTTTGTACGGCAGAAGTGACACAAAACATGTTTGGAAAACTAATCTTTTCTTCATGTTGATTTGTCAGCCTCTGTGATACAATCATCTTAAAAATGTTATAATAAGTGAACATCCAGAGCTACTTTTGACATTGTAAATCCTTTTTAATATGCTCAGGTACTTGACAAGGAAATCAGTTGGCATAATTTAGCAAAATTCAGATAGGTTATGCCTATCAAGTTTAATATTAGTCAGAAATTACTGCAACTAATCTTCTGACTACTTCTGAAAACTACAATCAAAGCTACATGTATGATTTACAGTGTTAACTTAGATACTTTATATCCATCTCAGTTTAGAAACAGAGGAGAAATAGAAAGTTACAAAAGTCCTCCAGTAGTCTACATATTTACTTATATGAAGAACATGCAAAATGCTTTATACAGGAAAATATTACAAGTTATGATCAATAATAGCTCTCTTCTTCAAGAAAATAAATTAAAATAAAATCCTGATATTTACTGTAGACCTATTTGAAAGACTTCAGTTGAATTTTGAAGATAGTTTTCTCAAAAAAACAGTATTACCTGCATGAATGTCAATATTTCCATGTTTTACTCAGACCATGAAAATATCTTCAGATCTCAGCAGCTGAAATCTGATTTCCCTTACCTCCCCCTTCCTTCACAACTGGGACTTTAATATTTCAGCAGAAGCAAATTCTTGAAAAAAATTTCCAACAACAATGTCTTTCCTATTTTTTTAAACTTCTTAAAACATTATTATTTCTACTTGGCTGTGGTGAACAGAAATAACAAAAAGGAATAATGTCAGGAGAATCATTTTATTACGCAGGCAGGTGACAATAGCTTTGGACATAATTGCTGTCAGTTCAATCTGATCTTGAATTTTTTTTCCTGAACAGACATCCCTCTGCCATCAGACTCAGGTGGAAATAGAAACTTCCTTATCTTCTGTGCCAATGTGAAAATAAAGCTAAATTCTCCTACTTTCTAATAGATGATCTCTTGGACAGATGATACGTCCTTTTCTGGGAAACACTGCAGTGGCACTAAGCCTATATAAGCTTTTAGACTACAGCAGCAGCAGCCACAGGCTGGGTTTGAATATTCTGCCCAGCCTCTGTTACTCACACAGTAGGAAATTGCACCATAGTTCAGCTACCTCTCAACCCCCAGGTTTGAATGTGGAATTCATATCGGCTTTCTCACTTCTAGCCTCAAGTAGGAAGTCTTCAGAGACCACAGAAATCCTTAAAATGGCTGAAGAGTCCTCATCATTGGAGGAAAGCCCTAGGCACTTGGTGTATTTGGGGTAGGAATGCAAATGCAAAACAACCCAAGCACAAGGGAAAAACGTTTCAACTTGCCATGTGTTCTAATGTAGGCTGCCACAAAGCTTTGGGCTGGCTCTAATACTTTAATTAGAGCTCACCTTGCATTTGTGCTATTTATACAATATCATTATATTCATTGAAGACAATTTAATGTAAATAATGCTGTTTTCTTAGAATACATAGGATGAATGTGAAATTGTCTCTATTTCAGAGAAAGAAAAACAATTGTGAAGAATCTGCATGACACAAAGAGATTTATTTGCTGCCAGCCATCAGCTAGTGCTGAAAGAACAGACTTCTGCTAAAAATGAGAACTGATAAGTGGTGCATTTGTTCTGGCTGCTGTTGGCCATTCATCTGAGGTTGTCTGATTCTGAGTCTGATTCACACACCTCTATCCTGCCCTTCCTAACAGCCACTTGTAGAGGGCTGAGATTTATTAGGGAAGATTACACTTGTCATTTGTACAGTGTCCTTAAGGATAAGACGTCATCTAAAGACAGTGGAACATAAGGACAGTCAAAGTTACTACTTTCAATCCCTTTGCCACTTTTTACCTGATTCTTGAAGCCCCATATGGGTCCAGTTCAAACATGGTATGGAAATGCACGTGCAGCTGAGTTTCCTAGGCATTTAGCAACAGAAGTTGTGACTACAAAAATGCTGCTAGCAAGGATTTTCTTGCTGTTTTCTAAGCCCGTGAGAGACTTTTCTCTCTCACAGAAGAGGTAGCAGAGTTCTATAAACAATGAAACACCTGCAACCTTGAGAAGCCTTGTCTATAGTACAGGAGAAAAATATTTTGACAATGGATGTTTTAGGATTTTAGCCAATCATCCCCAAGGGGTGGCTGATCTCTTGTCCAATTAGACTATGAAGAAAAAAGTCTATAAAAGAGTTTGTAAAATAATTAAATAAATCTATCTTGCTGCACGATTCCTGCCTGCTGGATCTTCTTTCCTCCTCCCTACAGCTCTGGGACATGGTAATATTTTATGGCATTAATAAGCAGTAACCATTTTCTAAATACTTTTTTTTTGTGATAAATATATGGCTTTCTTGGAGCGATATGAGCTATCAATTCTTAGCAGCCATATATATTCCATATATACTTTTGTTGGGATTCTTCTGGCAAAATGTCTAAATTTCCTTTTCCACCATTTTTTCCCCATTTTTCTGATAAAAGTTTAATATCCTTCTCCATTTTACTTTCGCAGTTCATCTGTGGACAGTGAGGCTGATGCACCTGGCCTACATCTCCCAAGTGGCTCATGCAGATTGAAACTGGAGCACAGCATTTTGTGAAGGAGGCCAGAGAGACATTTTCACATAGTAACTGTGTAAGGATACAGCTGCTTGGTTGAGGTGCAGCATCTATTTGCCCTCAGTGCTGTCAGCACATCAGCAGGGAAACAGGAAGCAAGAGTTTAGGAGACATGGTCTCTTGGCAAATCTAATACCATACTGATAATGTGTTATTTGTTTATAACTTCTGAGTGCTTTCAGCCCGTTATGTTCTTTACTCTTCTTTATAACATCTCAGTAAAAAGAAATCTCTTCCCATTTCTTTGAACCGTTTCTTGCTAAGGAATCTCTTTTTTCAAAGGGGTGTGAACTTCAGTGGGTCTAACACTACAGTTGTAATCTCCATTGCAAACACAATTACTATACTTCACTGCTGCAGGCACCATTCTCTGACACCTCCAGGCTCCAGGAAGTTCAGCTGATTCTAACAGGACTATTCAGATGACCAGTGCACATCCATATGTGCAGACTTCAACTGCTTTACATTTACAAATTTTACACGTCCTCTGCAGCATTGCTGACTGTTTATACAGAATGAAATGCTGCAAGGGCCTGTAAGTTCTCATGTAAGTATGGTTCACTCTGAAGTCTTTATGTTTCTCTGGGATGAAAAATATCACTTTTTTTTTAATCTAAGGAACTACAGATATACTGCTGCTTTGCACAAAATCACAACAGGTATCTAAATAACAAAGGGGAAATTATTTTTTTCTTCCTTTTTGTCTCTGTTTCATCATTCACCTTTGCTTTATCTTTCCAGACTCATTTCCCAGGGGGATTTCCCATTCTATCAATGTGTCTGGTGAAGTTTCTGTGACATGTGTGACAACAGGAAAGAGAATTTGCTTTGATGCACACCTCATGGCCTTGATAAAGACCTCCAGTATAGCATATGGCTATCATTAGTACTTAATAAAAACCTACCTTGACACAGAACTCTCCAAAAAATTGTATAAACAGACACAAATAGCTTATACCCCGGTTTGGCCAAATTTAGAAATATATCCTCTGAGAGAAGGCAGGTCACAAACCACCCCTCCCCCACCAGGTTCGGGGGAAAAAAAAACCTTTTTCCTCGAAGGAAAGTGAAAGAGATAAAAACTATTTATTTAACAAGCACATGAGGAAAGGATAATAATGCTAAATAATAAAAATCTTTCGCTGTGGAGAAAAAACCTGGGAAAATGTTAGAGTCCTCCCTTTGGTCTCTCTCCTCCTCGGAGCTGGGACTTGGCCCAGGGCCAGGCCCTCTGTGCTCGGTGGAAAGTCCCCCTGATGTGTTCTGATATTGAAGCAGTCCAGCAGAAAAAGGGAAAAAAATCCGAAATTCCCGGAAAGAAAAAGTTCAACTCTCTGGAGGAAAAAAACCTGAAAAATGGCTGAACAAGCAAGCAGGGTGCTTTCTCCGCTCCCGCTCTCTCAGCAGCAGAACACAGAAGCCCAAAAAAAAAATGCAGAGAACAAGTGTGTGTTTTCTCTGTCTGTGTCCTTGAGGGTTTTTTTCCTTCTCTCTCCACTCAGGCTCAAGTTTAAAAGCATAGAAAGGTATATATACTAATTTCTGGGCATAGTGCAGCGATAGGGAATACAACATCAAGTCACCCCAAGACATATCCCAATACATCCAAGGCCAAAATCTGGTTCAAGTCATTCAAAAACCTAAGACTGTAAGACTTTGTGTACGCTGATCAAACTAATGACTTCTGAGCATCCCTCTGCACAGTCTTATGTCCATGGGTACATAGCTAACCCTTCCAAGATTACTTCAGTGAACATGAATCAAAAGCTGTAAGGTATCAGTGCTCCTTTTAATCCTTATCAGGAATGGAAATCTCTCTAAGACCAGTGAAATTGGAACTTTCCTGCTGTTCTTACAAGGTTTTGGTATCTAGAAATTGTACCCTGTTCCCTGCTATGTAGGGCTTGTGTCCCACAGATTGAAATTACACTGTTCATCTCTATGTGTTGTTCTGATACATGGCAAGTTGAATTGAGTGCTTAAAAAACCATGTGTAGAGACATGGCCACACAGCTTAGGCATGGACTTGGCCAATTAATACTACTGGATTTCGGTGGTTTGGATTATAGATATCTAAAAAAATCTATCCCTTATTAATTGATAAAGACTTGTTTAGGATCTGTTTTATTTCTAATTGCAGAATATTTAGTTACCAATACGAAAATGTTAAGCTGCACAGTTGCAGGTGGTTTTATTGCCAAGTGCAAAGTTTGATGTGTTCAATTATACTACGACGACACCTGACACATTCCAAAATTCCAGGCAATGCTGGCAGGAAGGCAGGCAAACAGAGTGGTAGGTTGTCACACTACAGAGAAACACAGAAGAGTTTTGATTATCATAGATGTTTTTATATCAGCACCCAATCACTCCCTGGATAACCACAGTGTTCTAAGGTTGAAAGAGACACAGATAAAGGGGATGACAAGGAATAGAAACAATACTAAGAACAACATATTCAAGCAAGCATATATATTTTGACAACCAGGGCCAATAAAAGTGTCAGATTTAGCAGGTCTTTATTGCTGTAAAACATCAAAATATGTTTAAGTGTCACACAGTTTTATTTAAAGACCCTTTGCTATTTTTCTTCTCTTTGACTGCTCAGAAGAAATATCTACATTTAAGCATCCTGTGCTTGTCAGTGAGTGGGGTGGAATGCAGATAAAAATCCACGGTGTTTTAGCTTTCAGATTCAGCATTTGCCATTCTGGATCAAGGAACATGAGCTATATCTCTCGGCAGAGGTGTATGCTGTGGTACTCTGCCAGTCACATCAGGGGCAGTATAGAGGCTGGTTATCATGGGGCTTCTCTATGAACTGTGCTGCTGGCTCTTTATCTGCATCTTCTGGGATATAGAGACTGTGGACCAGTGCTTCCTCAACAGCTTCACACAGCCCCAGCATAAGGTGACAGTAGTGGTATGTTTGCCCTTAGGTACTACAGAGAATGTGCCATGTCCTTGCTTTGGGATTCAGAGCATCCTCCTAATCATTCGCATTTAGATGAATTTGTCATTATACTATCTTACACGTAAGGAAAGGAGTTAAATTTAGTCATATTTCAAGCTGCTGTCTTCTTGCAATTGGAAAACAAGCAGACAAACCAGTTTACAAATTTATCTGCAGGCTTTGAATTGACATTGGAATTTTTGGGAAAGGGACAGAAAAACAGGAATTAATCTGTATGCAAATGTCAGGTTGATTCTGAGATGAATCACTTGAAATAATAACAATTTTAAGACTCATTCTTTTCATTTTTAGATTCCTAAAGTTTACAATCCCCTATAACTAATTAAAGCATTTTGGAAGCAAGTTATTTTTAAATCTGTGCTTAGTCAAAATTATGTATTCTTCACTGTTTTTTTCACTTAGCTGACTGAACAGCAGCAAAAGCAGATAGATGTAAGCATTGGAGTAAGATCAGACGAGATAAAGGTTTAAGAAGTAAAGTGTGCAATGGCCTGATGCAAGAAATACATAGGAGCTACTAGTGAAGAGACAGAAGCCCTGGCTTAGAAGCAGCCTTGTGTGTCAGTCACTGCTATTGTGAATTAATCCCTCTTTATACCAGTGCTAATAGCTTTCTGGAACACCCAGAAAAATAAAAAAGAATGAGAGATAATTATGTGAAGATGTTGAGTTTCTCATTTAAGGTATTGTGTCTCAGTTTACATATAAATGTATTCAGAATCAACAGTTTCTGGTCAGTAATTTCCAGAACTGCATAGGGTTACACAGGGCTACATTGGTTGAAAGTCATGCAGTTATCCTGAGCAGATGTGTGAGAAGATACATTCTAAATTCTAGATTTAGTGGTGAGCCACTCTTTTCAGTGTGGCTTGTAGCAAAGGGTTTCATGTGTCACAAAAGAACATGGAAGTACAGTTTATGGATTGTCTGTGTCAGAATCTCCAACTAGCAGATTTGAACGAGGAGAGTTCACCATTGCTTATTCATGGCATTGTGGGCAATATCTCTGAAGAGGACTGCAACAGTGGGTTTTTGGGGCTAGAAGCCTGAGCAATATGAAATTAATATTGACAGAAATGCACAAATTCAACCCCTTTTGTGCCAGCTACAGAAATTTGAAGGGATTTTCTCTGAAAACAGATCTCAGAGTTAGAAGCAGCTTTGGACTGCATGAAAATGAAACATATTTCTGTAAAAAAAAAAAAAAAAATCCATGTTACCCTTGAATTGCCAGTTCATACTATACATAAGGTTCTTGCCATCCCTTTGTACGTGTTATACGTGTTGCTCAATTAAAAAAAAATGACAACAACAAAATTATTAGAAATGGTGTGTCCTCAAAAACAATGCCAACATAGTTGAGCATTTAAAGAAATAGATATTACCAATATTGCACCCACAATTATGTGATGCAATCCCTGGTATATTTTGTAACTGGATCTTACTGAACTCTGCAAACACAGTCACTAAGCTTGTGTTTTTACTGTGGTTTCAACAGTGTTGTTTTTCTACAACAGCAGAGATCCAACAGGTGTACCAAGCAACATGAGAAGGGTACCCCTAAAATATTATTAATGGAATTATTTCAGTTATTGTTTGTTAGGAACATTAGGTCAATCTTAATTATGTATTTTTCTAATACTAACAATTGGAAAACATTCTTTTTCTTGAACAATATTTACAGATACTAATTCATATTTTAAAGTTTATATTTTCACTCCTGTCAGTCCAAAAGTGTGAAAAAACATTCAAGAATACTGTACAAACCATGGATGCTGCATGCTACGGGTGAGTTATTCTAGAGTTCTTGCCAGTACAAAATGTTATCACAAGGTATAACTACTCAAGTCAATGTCAGAGGATCACAGGAGAATTCAGGTGTGAGGGAAACTCAAGGGGTCTCTAGTCAGGCTTCCTGCTCAAACCAGGATCAGATGTGGTCAGAACAGGTTGCCCAGGGCTTTACCCAGGTGAGTCTGAAAACTTCAGAGGCAAGAGACTGCACAAACTTTTTCTGGGCAACTTGCTCTTCTGCTGGGCTATCCTTACTGTAATAAAATTTCTCCTATCCACTCCAACCTTCCCATTTCAGCTTTCAAATTGCTCTCAACGTTCTGTGATACGCCATTGGGAAAATCCTGACTCTATCTCCCAAATAACTTCCCTACAGGTCTCCCCTGGAGCTCTGCCTTCTCCTGTCTGAACAAGCCCATCTCCCTCAGCCTCACCTCAAAGGCAAGCGCTCCAGCACTGATGGTCTTGGTGCACTTTCCAAAATCACTCCAGCTGATCAGTGTTTGGTGTTTCAGAGGGGGGCACAATGCTGGATGCATGTTTTAGATATAGTCTCATGAGTGCTAAATGGAGGGAAATTAACCTCTCCCTGATCTTCTGGCCATGCTCTGTTAACACAGCCTCAGGTGCTGTTGGTCACTCCAGCTGCCAGGACTCACTTCTGGCACAGGCTCATCTCGGTGTCCACCAGGACTGCCAGGGTGTCCTCAGGAGAGCTGCCCCTCAGGCAGCCAGACCCCAGCCTGGATCACTGTCAGAGGTTATGTGCTTTTGTCTGTCGTTGAATTTCACAATTTGTTCTCAAGGTGTGAGTTAAAGGAGTCACCATGTTTGGTACCATTCCAAGCCCTACACACGACTGGGAATCAGACAAACTCACATGAACCAGGAGAACAGCAACCATTCCTCTTTCTGCTTTTTACCCTTGGGCAAAACATGTCACCTCTCTGTTTTAATGTTGTCATCTAAAAAGGCATTTGGCATTTATTGTTATATTTATTTCCCTTTGCAGAGCACTCATGGCCAGGTTTATCAGCAATATTTGATTTCTTTCTCCTGACACAAAAACGATGAAGACAGACAGGGATTGAATCCAGGTTTTCACCTACAGAGTCATTTAGGAACAGCTGCTCAACAAATAGATAAGCTCAGTATATAATTACAAATATATGTGTCTGGCAGTGAACTAAGTGTAAAAGTAATTTTGCTTAAAACCTATTTCTCAAAAATATTTAGATTTAAACAAAAGCACAAGCTTAATTTTCATCAAAAGCATCCCAGCAGAATTCTTAGTGCAGTGCTTGCAGGTTAACTCCAAAGCTGCTAAAATAGAATTATGTGATTCATAAGTAATTTTGTCTTTGCCTTTTTTATGTTTTATCTTTTAGCTCATTTTTCCAGCCTCTGCTATAGATGGTCAGTCATCTGCCGATACTCTTCCCTTGATAGAGTGCTAAATAGGCACTTTATAATGTTGCAAAGTTTGCTTGGGATTTACTAATTGTGAGAGTAACACCCTAAAGGCAATGTTTCCTGATAAGCTGGACATTGCAGAAAAAAAGGGAATCTACTCCTTGGGTTGTTCCCAAGTAAAGTTTGCACATAATTTTTTCAACTACTGTGGGACATCTGCACTCTGCAAAAAAAAATCCAGGCCAAACTTTCAAATTGTGTTTCTGTCTGTGATTCATGCTGCACACCCTATGCAGCAGGGTGTGACTCTACATGTTGGGGACATGTTTGTACAGATCCTCCCTGGATACCTGTAAAACACAATGGTTATTTCTGACAGAGAAACAAACTTGCTTGGTAAGTAGAAAATGCTGCTCAGCTATCAACTTTCACACTACATTTTTTGTTTTAAAAGTTCCAGCACTGGCAGCCACTTGCAGACAGTACTGTGGAGGTGTCCATTCAAGGTCAGGTGTTCATTTCATGAGAAACACACCAGAAAGTATTGATTCCTTTTACCAGTCCATCTGTCAGGCTGTTAGCAGGAAAAGCGGCTGCCCTCTAGAAATGGTTTAAAAGGCAATAACTGAAGTGACACTGTTCTCCCATGGGATCTCTTGGCTGTCTGTTATTCCTCCCACCACACGGATCATGGCACAGGTAGCTCTAATACAATCTTTTGTCTGTAGACTTAGAAGACGCAATGTGTCTTCTTTATGTGATGTCTCCTTTTGACAGTAAGATCTCATACCAAGACCACAGTCCTTCATTAAAGCTGTATCAGCCCTGGTGTCAAAGAAACAGTCAAATGGCACAATGAGGCCTAGATACCCACCCAGGTTTTCCCTGTGGATAATAAAAGACATCTAGATGCAAGCAGTTCCAACTCTTTCTTATCCACAAACACTAACTTCTTTCATATATATAAATACATGAAGAAAGAAGGATTTGGAATCCTTCCATAAAATCCCTCTGGAGAAGTTGTACACAGTAGGTGTTTTGCAAATGCTATTACCATGAATATTCTGATTTGAAAGAAAAAGAGCACACTCAGTGAAAACATAACATTAGACATTAACCCTGAAAAAGAAGAGCTTGTGAGGGAAATGTTTCTTGGCTGCATTTTCTCTCCCACACCAAGATGTGCTGTACTGACATTTTATAAATGCTGTAGGTGTGGTCAACAGTAAATCATGACTCTTCTGGGGAGTTCACTCCCCAGCAGCTTCAGCTGTATTATGCCTTGAGGGTGGCTGTCTGACAGCATACTCATGCGCAACTCAGTACTTAGGCAAAGAATCTTCACATTCATGTTACAACATGGGAAAAATATTTCTGTAACATTGGTACTTTTCCAATTGCATTTTCTCATACCTGAAGATCATCCTCATGCTTAAGGGCTCTTGAAAAAAAATGTCTTGGCTGTGTACGCAGCTAGAGCCTTTAGGGTTCTGGCTTTTCTCAGGAAAATGATGTTTACCTTTCTGACAGAGTGCCAAGCATTAAAAAACTCCTTCCTGCAGTATCACAGTTAAAGAAGGCAAGATTAAAGGGAAAAATAAAATTAAAGCCAACAAGACAACCCCGCCTTATCTATTATCACAGTTTGTGAGCTTGGAAGAAGATAGAAAGCAGCAAATTGCCAAAATAGAAGCTGACAACTTGTGCAATTTGGTATTTCAGTTAACAGAAATAAGTACTTGGGTACCTAATCTCAGTGGTATCTGAGCAGTATTATAGTGCTATAGCTTTTAGGTCTGACCCAGCAACATATCTAGTCATTACTGAAATGCAACTGTGTGACTAACACAGCTGAGTTAGTTTCATTCTTTTTAATGTGCCTTGCTTTGTTAGAGATTTGTGTGCTCCTCTGATTGCCTTCTGTCCTTTGACTATAACATATTCTGCATCATGCAGCATTTGGCTCTGTTTTAAGAAAATGGATTTGAAAATTGACTGTATCGCATCGACACACACAGAAAGTCTCATGAATTCGTCCAGTAGGAAAAATGAAAGAGACCACAATGGCTATTCAGCAAGAAACTGTGAGGAATAAAACTACATTAAGTATTTGTGTTGAAGATACAGCTCTACCTTTGGTCATTTTGGCTATTAACCAACATTTTTTAAAAAGCTGATTAACACCATATGCTAATAATATTTTCTACATTTAAAATCAAACCCACAAACCAAATGGAGCAGTACAGTTATAGTCTGACTATATACTGTCATATAATCTTGTTGTTCTTGTCATCATACTATGCATATTGAACTGTTTTAACTGCTACTGGCAATTCTTTTTTTCAACCATAAATTGAGAATGAGGCACTTTTACAAACAAAACAATGTGACAGTTGAAGTTCCATGAAAAAGTTCAAGTTTCTAGCATTTAAATCAAACAAAATATGTTCCTTCATCCACTGAGTAAAGACTGAAAGATTTTTGTTGTTTTCAAGTCAATAAAATCTAATTTATGAGTTAATTTCAACTATTTAGGATTTTTTTTTAAGAGACACAATAAAATTAATTCTCTATTAATTTTAATTATTAATTATCATGTAAAAATATGATCTAGTATTTTAATGTACAAGTACCAGTAATGGAATAGGATATTTATAATTTCTGTAATTTTTGGTTACTGTCAGTCTGTTTGCATCAACCCCAAGTACATGGCTGGTTTTTCTTATTCTCCTTCTGATCCTTTCTCTTTCAAGAAACAAACAGAGAAGGAGTGAGAACTGCTTTCTGCACAAAGTCTTATGTTTGTTCCAAATCTAGGCTGAGGGTTTGGAAATTGTGCAGTGTAGTATGGTATTTCCTCACGCCTTTTCTTACTAAATGTCTGCCCTTCCCACTTTGTCCTCCCTTCCCCACCCCTAGTCCTGGCCATACCCTCGGGTTCTCCCTATTGGTTCCAGTACCCCAGCTCTGCCCATGTACCGCCCCTGTGCCCTGAGACCATAAGTCCATGTGCTCGCTCCGCCCCTCCCGTCCCCATATAAAAGCCCGCCTCCCTGACCCTGTGGTCTCTCTGCCTCTGGGAACTGGCTGCTCTTCATGTGGATAGGTTCCTCTGAGGTGCCCATGCAAAGACTCTTCTCGCCTCCTTTATTGCCACCGTGTTGAGGAGCCGACGGCCAGCCGGAGCAGGAGCGCGGGGCTGTCTGGAAGGGCTGCGGGAAGCGGAACAGCCGCTCTCCCCAAAGCAGCCCCGCAGTGCTCTCCAGGAAAGTTTGCAGCTTGCTAAACCAACGTAGGAAACCACACACCGCAACAGTGCAGGGTTCTTCAGAAGTCTCCTGCATTAGCTAGAGGATCTTGTTTGCTCTTTGCTCATTTTCTTTTTGGCTTATATACCATGAAAGCCCCAAGAGCTTCATCAGCAGGCTAGTAAATCCTATAGCCAAGCTCAAGTGTAATCCTGCAGTTCCCTGACAAAAAACCAAACCAACCAACCAACAACAACAATAAAACAAACAACAACAACAACAGCAAAAAAATGAAACAGAGAAAAAAAACCCCAAACACATACAGACCCCTCCCCCCCCCGCCCCAAGGAAATCTTGAAAAGTTAACCTCTCAGCAATATTTTCTTGCCTAAAGTTTCTGTTTTCAGTGACATATGGGGAAAAGGCTGAGAGACATGCCGCCTCCAAGGGTTTGCCTTTTTGTGATGAGAAAGACAAAATACTTCAAAGTTAAGTAAGGAATATAAAATTTGAAAGTGCTCAGGACTTTTCGAAGTGTTACTTAAAAGGACTGGGATACTGACTGCAGCATCTCTTATTTGCATCTCTGAATTTGAAAAAAATATGTTCTTGTCATGAGGCTATGAGGGAAAAAAGTCAGTTTAATTATTCTCCCCTAGAGTTATGCTTTTGCTGGTGAGGAAATTTCTTTTTTAAATTTATGCAGTACCTAGCTGTGTAGTATAATATGAATGAATAATTTTTAGTACTGTTATGATAGAAAGAGGAAATCCAAGAGAACCAGGATTTCACACTGTAGGTTTGGGGGCTTTTAAAATAAATTTATGCTTTTGTGCCAGCAAAATAGGAATCAATGTTTTGTATTTAATATTGCAAATAATATCGACATTTTAGTTTTCACAAGAATGAGATTTCATTTTAGATTAGAACATTCAACCAGACTTGTAGCACCCTGAATGTTCAACAAAGTTTAATGCTCTGTCATTATCTTCAAGTTACATATGGATTAGTCATAGTGTGGTAGACACGAGGTAAATCACAATGACTCTTATTAGGACCTGATAACGTCAGATCTCATGCACTACTCATAACGAAACCAAGAATGGACCTCTTTTAGACCTCTAAAAGATGTCTAAGGCAATCACCTTAAAATCTTTTTATACTGCCAACAGAATGAAGGTTTGTAAAGTTAATATCTTCCTGGAAATGCATGTAAAGGCATCGGTGGAATTGTTCCAGGAGTAGCTCAGCTGTCTGGCTGGTGCAGACCCAGCGCAGTTTGACACAGAGGGCTGTGGGAGACAATGAGACAGCATTGCTCTGCTCACCCAGCAGTAGCTCACTTGTTATGTGGAACTCCCCATTATATAGGTGGGGGAGGTTTTGTCATCATGTACCCCTCTACTTACTTTCATCACCAACCTCATGTCAGCTTCAGCTTCAATTTCCATCAGCAATTAATGTTTGAAATAATTTCTTCCCAATAAAGTCTTCACAAGCATTCGTCTTTACTCCAGGTGGGTGTACTGAGTTCTAAATTGAACCTTTTGTGTTACCAGTAGAAAAATGTAATAAATTGCCAATAGGAGAAGGAAATATTTCAGCAATGGCCGGACTGCTTTGTTTTGATTTGCATTTGGTTTGGTTTTGGCTTTTTTTTTTTTCCCCTGTCTGAATATGTCTAGGCAAACAACAAAATGGAGCTTATTATTTCTTGCATTTCTGTTTAAGCATTAACTGCTTGGAGCCAAAAACTAAATTGTAACACAGCAAAATAAAATGTTCTTACATTGTAATGCTTCCTGTATTAAAAAGACTTTTCCATTGCTCCTTCAACCTTTAATAAAGGGAAAAATTTTACCTTTCTGTGTTTAGCTTTTCTCTAGAAACATCAGTCTCACCGGGTTTCAGGCGGATACAATTCATGTGAGATACCATGTTGCAGCTATCATCCCTCAAAGAGATGGGTGTGAGAGCCGACAAAAGTGAAATAATACTGATTCTTATACAACAGTTATAATACCCCAAATGTAAAAAAAAAGAAAAATTGTAAAATGGACAACAAATATTGTTTAAGTTTTTGGTCATTTTTTATGAATCATTGTGAAGTCATAAACATCGGGATAAAAAAAAAAGTTATTGTTTTGCAGATAATCCTCCCAAATAGCCTTGGTTATTAGACGTACAGTCAGTTACATTCCAGAGAAATACAAATTTACCCTTATTTTTCATAGAAATTGAATGGAAATAAAATCATAAAAGGATACATGTTTACATATCTAAAATATCTTCAAAAGCCAAGTTATATACATCATGAAGGAGTTATACTAGAGACTGATAACAGAAAGATAGTGTTGGAGGTAGGTAGTAATTTCATTATTCAAAAGAGAGATGGGCAACGTCATATTCCTCAAATCCTGGTGGAGTTGTAACAGTAAGCAAGAGGGGGATCTCCATGGCAGAGTGTCTTTTCTGGAAAAAGTCAAATAAAAATAAATGCAGTAAGCTGAACATCTATATTGTTCTTTACCTGAAGTCATACTCACTGAAAAAGGTGAGTTCTCTCAATGATCTTCCCCTGCCACAGGTTATACTCAGCCTGTAGGACCATTTGGGAAAGTGTTGTTTTCCCACCTGGCCGCAGCGTGTCTGGTTCAGGCACAGGTCTATTGGAAGCAAAATGACTTTAAATTTCTCTCCTTTCAGGCACTACCAGGCAGAGGGTCACTTTGTAGTCACACTAACCAGCTGTGGGCACATGGCTGCAAAGCCCTTCTGGGACTTCCTTCCTCAGAGACAGCAGGTCTGCCTGGCCAAGTGTCTTTCTCACAGTGTATTCTGATTAGCCTTTTGTCGTGTACTGTGGTCTAAAGGGCCTCTTCACAAAATGTAGAAGTACATGTATTTTTTTTCTTCAGAAATCCTATTTTATCTGGTTTGTGTCAGTCAAATTTTTGCTGAAGCAAATCATGGCATTATCCACCACAGAAATGGACTTTATAATTTACTTCAATGAAATGTGAAAGTTTTTCAGAAGCTACAGCTTCTTACTGCTGTTCAGTGACCCAGCAGCTAGCATGGATGGAAGAAAATAGGCTGTATCTTAATTTGCTCTAAAGTGGCTACTTCTGCAACACTGTATTCAGTGTGATACCCTAAAATGCCTGTTTGCCTGTATAGCCTGTCTGTTCAGCTTCTCCAGCTGGCTCCTTTACCCTGCTTTCCTCCTGTAGTTGTTGCACTGGGTGCTGACACTGGAAGTCACGAACGCTTCAACTGCGATGGAGTGAAGGCACAGCATCCCTGTGGAGCATTCTGCTGCTAGAGATAAGCTTGTCCTTGAACCTAAAGGAGCATTCAAAACCAGACCACTTTCTATAGGTGCCTTACTAGTGACAGAGTTGCTCCTGGGAGCCTGTTGGGGGATACACTGTGCTGTGGATTATTTCCTCTTGAGATGAAAGCAAGCAAGTTCCTCTGTAATGAAGGATTTGATATTTGTACTTCGTTGGTGTTGCCTACATACTGTAATGACTGATGTCTTTAAAACACAAAAAATCTTGCAAACAATAGAACATTATTAAGGTTGCAGAGTCAAGTACTCAAAATATAGGAAATGCCAGGACTAAGATTTCCCAGGAAACCTTAATTCAGCCATCTTTTGCTGAATGTACTATGACACTTTAGTTACATAGGTCACCTGCTTCATTAAGCGTGAAGAGAGACAGTGCTCCAACAGTGAGCAGTTGTATATTGTATTTGCTTCCCACCATTCACTGTATACCCCATGGCCTTATTTGCCTCACATTATTCAAACACTGCTGTAAGGCAGAATTATTCATTTCCTCTAGGGTGTCAGAGTGTTTCACAAACATTAATTAATTCAGTCCCACAAAACTCAAATTAATTAATTTTTTTTGTAAGAAAACCAATACAGAGGTTGTTTAGGGTCAAAGGTTTCTATCAGGTTGAGGTGTCAGTCAAGGTGATCTAAGCCAGGAGCATTCAGACTGGACTACATCTTCAGGAAGAGTCTCTGTTGACTTTAACTGCAACTTTTACTTATTTTATATGTAATGAAAGGGCTTTTTTCTAAACAGAGTTTACACATATGCATTAATATAATGTACCTAACTCTGTACATTATAATAATGTGTTTCTGGTCTATTGTGCTCTGAGAGATATTTTGAGTCTGTATTTTCTAATTCAGTGCTCATTGAGTCAGTGCTCATGTGCATTTGTCATTGGAGACTGCATACTGGCATCATTAATACCAGAGATGCCTTCAAAATGCCTTGAAGACTGTCTATAATGTAACATTTTAAAGGAGTAGATTTGGCAAAGGGATCTATCATAAAGATACTACCTTGGACCTTTACCGTGACATTATTCATTATCTAAATCAATTGTGTTTAACCTTTCCTGAACCTCCATTTAAATTAAATGCTTATTAAATACATGTACAGCAATTGAACTTTTTAATGCTCTCAATATTTTAAGAAAATTTTGTTCCCCATCTACACAGATAGAGCATAAGCTGCTTTATTATGTGAATTCACCTATTCTGCATATGAAGTTCTGCTCTAAATTTTAGTATGAGAGGAGTTTTCTGGCATTTATAAACCCTATTCTAAAATGTATATGCCTGTTCTTATATTATGGATATTTGATCTCTGCTTTATCCATATTATATTCCAGCATATCTGTGCCTGTATAAGAAAATTTTAAGAAAACAAAAGAGGAGAGTGCAAATACGCCTTTGCACAGCTGCACAGTTCGCAGTGTATTACCATGAAAATATATTTGGCTTTCAAAGACATGGTGAAATGACTCAGATGTTTGCTGAGCAACACAACAGTCTAACCATAGTTGTGTCAGATTTACTGTTAAAAAACAAAGAGGTTTTGCAACAGATCTCTGAAGTGCTCATGCTAATAACAAAGTTTTATGCTTGGTTTAGAGACTAAACTGAGAGCTGGACAGTTGAGAAAGGACCCTAACAAGACTTTATTATATGTTGAAAATGTTTCAGCCTTTTTTTGTGATGAACGACCTATTGAAATAAGTCTGTGGAAATATCTCCAGGATGAAGTTGCTTCATCAGCAAGAAAAGAAGATGGAACTACAACCCTCAGAGTCACATGAAAACATAAAAGTGAAGGTTATTTCTCTCTGATTTTCATATTGGCAATGTTAATTGAAAAAAATTATTAGGTGCCCTGTAGGGACCTAATTTGAATTCTTTTTTGATTTTAATGGAAATTGTATGAGGCACCTAGTTCATAAATCTACCAATGAGGTATAAAGGAGTATAGAGATTTATTTGTTCCATATCAGTATAAACTTTCTGTTGTTCTTTTTTGTTCAATTATGAACATACGAATTTGGATACACACGTTAAGATGTATGCGGCTAGATTCAAAACTCTCTGATACAGTCATATTTTTGACTGTGACAGATTTCTGAAACATTATTCTAATAATTTTTAACTTTATCCATTACTAAAACATCTTTTTCATAACTTCTATATTTAGTTTTGTTCATTTTAGATGTACTGTCAGAGTTCATTTCCTGCAGCTTTTTTTGGCAGTCCATATAATCCATGCTTTGTCTGTTATAGTCTACTCATAGCTACCCTTCGTTTGGTATATTATATATGTAGATTTACCAAACAGTACTGGGTTCAGTATTGTTTACTCTTTCATCAGTGACTTGGATGAAAAGGCAGAGGCCTCCCCAGCAAATTGCCTGAGGACACAAAGCTGTAAGAACTGGCTGATACCCCAGAGGGCTGTGCAGCTCTTCAGAAGGACTTCAACAGGATGGAGAGATGGGCAGAGAAGTGTCTGAAACTCAAAAACGGCAAATGCAGGCTCCTGCACCTGGGGAAGAATAACCCCAGGCACCAGCACAGGCTTGGTCTGATCTGCTGAACAGAAGCTCTGCAGAGAACCACCTGGGGGTCCTGGTGGACAACAAGTTGTCCATGAGGCAGCAGTGTGCCCAGAAGGCTAGCAGTATCCTGGGGTACATTGGAGCATTGCAGGCAGGTCGGTGGAGGTGATCCTGCCCCTCTACTCAGCCCTGGTTAATCTAGGGTGCTCATCCAGTTCTGGCTCCTCAGGATGAGAGAGATGGGGAGCTCCTGGAGTAGGTCGAGCAGATGTGGCAAAGATGATTTGGGGACTGGAGTATCTTATGAGGAAAGGCTGAGGGATCTGGGACTGTTCAGCCTCAAGAGAGAGGACCTCATCAATTTCTATCAGTATCTGAATATGGATATGAAGATAAGACAATGGAGCCAGGCTCTTGGTGGTGCCAAGCAACAGAACAAGGGATAAAGGGCAGAAACTGATGCCCAGGAAGTTCCTGTGCATATGAATATGATGCCTGAATATGATGAAGAATGTCTTCACTGTGCCGGTCACCGAGCAATGGCACAGATTGCCCAGAGAAGTTTTGGAGTCTCCCACAGTGGAGATATCCAGAAACCATCTGGACACAATCCTGTGCAATGTGTTCTAGATGACCCACTCTGGTCCCTTCCAACATGCTCTGTGATTCTGTGATATCCTTTGTGATTTACGCTCCTTTAAAAGACAGTTTTAAAAGTGGAAAATCTGTTCTTAACTCCTACAACTGAGCTCCATGCTGGCACAGGGAACTGTGAATCTGAGTCGAGGGCAACTGTTGGGCACTCAGAAGAGATTCTGCCTACTTAGAAGCTGCGTAGCAGTGGCCAACAAGTAATACATGCCATGAAAGCATCTGGTTTTCATTTCCACTAGGAGGACCTGCCTAGTCGCTGCTGTGCTGATGTAACTGCTGGGGTATTAAACTCATCAGCAGGACATTAAATAATATTTATTTGCTGTGAAGTCTTTGTGTCTCAAATTTTACTCCTGTATTGAGATGCGAGGGAATATCCCAAATTCTTTATTGTCCCAATGCTACTCAAATAGCATCATCTTCACATTTTACATTATTTTTTTCATCAGGTAAGACACCTAGACCAGTGTAAGATGATCCTAGTAGAGCATCTGCTAAAGACAAACATTTATCTGTTCTTTAAATCTGGTTATTTAAATCTACATCTAAGACTGAGGCTGTATCTTTCTTACCTATGCATTTTCATACCTTACATTTTTCTACAGTCAACTAGGAGAGGTGATTTAGCCAAACTGGAGGTGTAAATTACTTCCATAGCATTGCCAGCCCTTGGATTCACTTGGAATCAGAAAACTGTGAATGTCACCTAAAGACACTTGTTCTCTTGAGGTAGCTACACATTCAATACCACTTGGCTAATGTGGATGTGCGAGGAGGGAGAGACAGAAGAGGTGGAAAGAGAGGAGGTATTCACTGAAAAACGTGATTAGAGAATAAATATTTTCACCCTTCAGCTTCAGAGCAAAATATTGCAGTCTGAGCAACTACTGTTGTATTCTCCGGGGCTCTGTAAAATATATTTACTGCAAAAGTATTTAATTGTCCTTGTACTGTATAAAACAAAAGCAATGAAATGAAGTTTCAGTCAAGTCCTTAGCTAGAGAAGTTCAAAAGGAAAACTGAATTAAGACAATTCAGAAGACTCAATTCCAAAGAATATTGTCATGCTTGAGATTTTTTAACTTGTAGTATGTTTTTATCTCTACACAAAACTCTCTTTAAGATAAAATGAAATATTTCATTGATTACTACAAGAGTGGTTCATCCTTACACTGTCTTCATTCTATCTTTTTTTTTTTAAATAATTGACATTTTACATTCTTCTTTTAAAAGATGCTATATGTTGTTTCCTCTTGAGTATTCTCCTTTTTTTTTTCCCTAATAGTGTTTGTAACCTCTTCAATTCAATGCTTTAAAAGCTGTTTTTTAATACTTTGCCAATGTCTCTTTTTTCTGAGTTTCATATTCTCCAGTTATGTTTGGAATCTCAAGCTATATTAATGTAAATTGTCTTCTTATTATTTTATAATGGATGATGCATTTTGTCAAAATACGCTTTGAAATAAATACTAGACTGTACAGTGCCAAATTTACTTTGTTTGAATAGACAGAGATTTCAATACACATCAGACAACTTGTCCTCGCAAACTGGTACTCAGAGAAGCTTACATTATTTGAATTTAAGGCTTTTAACGTTCTGTTCCATTCTCTCAGGCTTTTGATTTAGTTGGCCTTAGATATTTATAATGTAAGAACCAAAAAATAAAACTGCACCGGGTCTTGATACTTGATGTATTTTGATGTTAGAAAACAACTGTAAAAAGGACAACAGCACCATCTAAGAAAAGGCCCACACTGATGTCAGCTCTAAAATGAGCTGAGGAAAAGCCACTTGAATTGAGTAATTTCTAAAGCATGACTTCTCAGATAAGCTGAGAATATCTGCAGGTGTTTGGGTTTGCTTTGAAGAATTTTGCTCTTTTATGCCATCATTCTGTGTTTTTGCTTAGCTTAGGGCACTCTGTACTGTCTAGTGCAAGCATTTATTAAAAAAAAAGAAAAAAGCCACAATAAATTTTGCAATACTTTGAAAGTTCAAAGGTGTCATCTGCTGACTTACACAGGTTTAAAAACACAAACCTCAGTTAGTTCATCAATGATTGATTCTAAAACTCCATCCCCCTCAAACAGACAGCCAAAATGTTCTGTAAAAGTGTCTAAAGAATTTTTCAGAAGAATTCATCTACTGAAGTTCTTTGTCGTTAGAGTGAATAAATTCACCAGGTTTGATATTGTGGTAGATGTAGTGGAATTTTGGGAGAGATGTCATTTTCATACAGACACAACTTCAAAAGCCTGTGTGTTTGTAGGAACACGGACAGCATTGTCGTTACAAAAATCAGTGTAAAAACAACTGCAGTGTTTCACTTGTGCAGTTACACATTCAATTTTTAACAATTTCACTGGAGCTAGAATGGCAGAGGGAGATGCTGTGATTTTTCTCAGCATATGCCAATGTTGTTGGTAACGAAGAGATCCTTTTATTTTTGGGCTGTTTGGCGAGGCAAAAGTTGCACAGAGACCTCAGATCACAGAAGTGTTGTTTGAAAGTGACTTCTAGATAATATGTAGCCCAACCTCTTGCTCAGAGCAGCACTGACACTACAGTCATTTAGCTATGGTTCTGTCTGAGTTTGGAAAACCTCCAAGGATGGGACAACCTGTTTTAATGTTACATTGTCACCCAGTGGTTTTTTGGTTGGTTGGTTGGTTTTGTTGTGCTGTGTGTATTTTCATTTCTGCCATGCACCTCTCAAGGTTCCCCGTTTCCTTTGACCTTCTTGTCACACTGATTGCCACTACTGAGAAGACTCAGCCTCTGTGTAGCTACCCTTCAAGTAGCTGCCACATGCTGTAAGAACTTCCTTCACCTTCTCTCTGCTGTGCTGAACAAGCTCAGCTGCCTCAGCTTCTTAATTAGGCAAGGGTTTGGAAAGTAAAAAAGACTGTGGAAAAAGGCTATTCAATTTAAACCACATACAGTAGCTGATGAACAACTGAGCCTGGTATGTGTGAGAAAAACATTGACTTAATTACTATAAATACACAGTAACATAAAAAAAATTAAATTATTATATCTAATACTATCGTGTCTGAAAGTTTCTATTAGCATCAGACACTTGTTGCTTTTAGCACTATGAAAACCCAAAGTATAGTAATTCCTGATGAAACATTTTTTCAGTCTGTCTCTTTAATGCAACAGTTGTAGGAGTTATTTCCAAATTAATATCTTATAGAAGTTATGGAAAAAGATATCCAGTTTGGTCCTGTTAAGACCCACACAGACAAAAAATTTCAGAGTTAAGAGGCTCAGAAAAGTCATGAAGCAAAGAGTTTAAACTTCTTTAATCCTTTGTTCATTTTATTAATTCCTACCCTTTGGTCCCTTTTCAGCTGAGTAAAACTCTATCACGTCATATCAACAGTCCATAGAAGACACCATACTACCATAGGTTAAGGTGCTACTCTGATGGAAAGCACTATCTTCCTATTTTTTCTCCTGTTTCAACAGAAATATTCCCAGGGAATTAGATGAAATGGGAAAGGTGTTTTGGCCTGATAAAGATAATTCTAAGTGCATTTTCTACATGAAAAGGTGTGCAGCCATAACTGAAAAGTGGCTTCTGTGACTAAGCTACCTTTCAAAATCATTTTACAGTTGAGAGGTAGATACCTCAGATATTTTGTTTTAATTAAAGTAAGACAGTGTCTTGTGCAGTACAACTTATCTCCTCAAAGCTGAAAGCTGATCAAATGCAAAGTTTTTAAAAGTTAAGAACACCTGACATGTAATGAAAGTTTCTCTTAGTGGAAGAAATTCTAAAACCTGAAACTTACCTTAAATTGTGATGAATGTAAGAAATAAACACAAAGGATGAAATAGATGGTTAAAATTATTTTTTCCTTTGAGGTTGTAGGAAAAAATCAGTATTATCCATTCCCATAAGACCTATTGTCAGCAGGTACAAACACTGCTGTCCTTCCTGAATATTTTAATTTTTTCAAGCAGACAGGAGCTGAGATTTATTTCTAGTAAGTGCAGATGAAAAAAAATGGTAGGACAGAAATGTCAGGACAAGCAATCATTTTGTTTCATGGCTGGAAGAAAAAAACCCCATGCTTGTCATAGTTACAGTGTCAACCCTCACAATTCAGCAAGGGAGATGGGATAATAAATGGGCAGAAAAAAATAGGGCAGAGTAAGAAGAGTGAAATAAATGACTGGAACAAGAATTGGGATAAGACTAGATGCATAATTGAGTGAAAGACTTAATACCTCTGTCAAGAAGACTTAACGTTCAGGCTTGAAGAGTAAGTCAAATATCTCAATAAAAAGTACTGTAAGAACAGGCTGAAGTGGTAACCTTTTTGAATGGAAATTTCCATTAGGCAGGTGGATATCATATTTAAACATATTTGATCACAAACATATCTTGAAAAATTTGAGTAAAGGAGGGGAAATTAGGTGAGAACTCTTCTGGAAGTACAAAGATTGTGTGCCCATTATGTTGTGAGGTATGCATAAATTTATTTTGTATAGTATATCAGGTATTATGGAAACTCAGAAAGAGCATACAAGCTGACAAAAAAATTGGAAAAACAAGTCATCTTGGTTAAATTGTGCATTAGGCATCCTGGTTTTTTGTTTCATCACAAGGTCTTTTGTCTTCTCCAACAGCATCAGTCTTAGAGAAGAGAAACTGGTAAATACACACTGATTGACAGCTTTTGCCCTTTTCAGCTTCAACTAGTGGATTCCAAGGATGCATGAGTATGCACAGCAGGGTTGCTGATTTTCTCACAAATAACCTAGCAAAGTCCCTGCAGTGGTCTGGGAAAAGAGGGTGTGAAGAGCTGCATGCTCTCTCCTCCAGAGAAGATCCTGCAAACAGAGACAAACAATAATGAATAATGGAATGGTTGCTTCACAACCTGCCATATGTGGATATTTTTGTTATACTTAAAAGCTATGTCATAGGTAAATTGGGATGTGACATATAAGGATAAAAGACGTGACTCAGCTGTCAGCAAACTTTTCTTTTTTTTTGACCAAAGGTTTCTTCATCAAGGAAAGTAATTGGATTGCTATAAGCTGGACCTGGGGAGTGAACTAATGTGCATGCTGTGTAAAATGATCATTTGACTTGGCCCCAGAGTGAACAAATCAAACCAACTTGGCAGTAAAGCTGTTTTCAAGAGTGACAAAAGGTCACTTACATTTAGTTAAAACCAACATTTTCATCAACAGACGACTTATTGTTATCTCTAGAAATGAAAAAATTATTTCTATTTATTGAATATATGTTATACAAATACACTTCTCTGATATGCAACGTCATAAACATAAAACTCATATAATGAGAAATATTTGTGGTAGCGAGAGCAGCAACTATCATAGGACATGGTAACAAATATTTCTAACATATATAATATATGTAATATATTTGACAGTGTTCACTTCCTCTAAATAACTCGGTATAAAGAACACTGGATGTGTCCTACCTTTACCAATAATCAGCAGCTAGAGACAGCTCAAATTCTATGGTTAAAAATGATACATTATGATAATAGATTGCCATAGGAAGATGTCAAATTTTAGAAATTAATACACTTTTTGTATCAACTCTTCATCTTTTGGTTGAAATGGAGAATACCTTTCTTCTGAAAATAAGTAGAAATATTTTACTTTCTAACTTCATGTTAAAAAGAAACCTCTTTTGTTGAAAATCTTTCTAGTTTTCACTGACAAAAATATTCATTCTATTATTAATTTTCTCTGTTTCATCATGTAGAGAGAGGAAAATAGATTGAAGTTTTTTGCGCTAAAAGCCTATGCTAATGTCATTGTATGGGCTTAAAAGTAACTTTCAGTCTTTGATTAAATTTATTACAAACAGAATTTTAACAAAATATATTTGTCAGCACTTTTCTAATTTGTTGAATTTGTAGCCTCAGAATTTGCAATTCTCTTTCCAATTAACAGATACATTTTTTGTTTATTTTTATAGCTACAGGAGTATGGGTAGGCAAATCCAGATGGCTCTCTTTTCCTCTCCTCTGAAACATCCAGTTGCACAATGGAACACATCCTAAGAGAAGGACAGTTACTCACAATTTCCCAGAGAAGCTGTGGATGCCCCATCCCTGGCAGTGTTCAAGGTCAGTTTGGATGGGGCTCTGAGCAACCTGGTCTAGTGGTAGGTGTCTCTCTCCATGGCAGGGGGGTGGGAACTAGGTGATCCTTGAGATCTCTCCCAGTCCAAGCCATTCTATGATTCTAAGCAAGAACCTGAAGCTAGGAATTACATCCTCTATTTTTCTTTGAGTACATTGTAAAATTGTACTAGCAAAGGTTGAGGTCTGGTGACACAATGCGCAGTATGTTGCTGTTTACAGAAAAGCAGATAAAACTGATCAAAATAGATGAAGCACTGGGTTAGGAGCTGGGAAGAATCACAGTGTGGTAAGTTAAGTAAAGCATTTATTTGGCTGAAGGACAGAACAAGAGAGGGTCCAATGGTCCTAATTTAAACTTGATACTTTACCAGTTAGTAAAGCCTAAATCCAAATCAGTGGTACAAAAATCAAAGAAGCTATAACACTTTTCATAAGGATCCATCTCTGGGTCCTGAATTCTCAAGTAATTACTCAGATGAGTGTAACAAACTGATTCAAGTTTTCTTAGAGTATGAGCAACATCCTTCCTAAATGCATGTTCAGACCTAGTGACACAGTCCTGCACTGGATTGCTCCATAAAGGTTGTAACCAGCGTATTCACCAAATATGTGTGGTAAAAGCTATAAGCACTATTATCATGGCAATCCTACCCCCAACCCCCACCTTAAGTCTGAAAACTCTAAATAGCATGAAACAGGAAATTTCACAATGCTTTGTTCAGGTAGGTGAGATCTATTCAGGGAGGAGTACTCAACACACTAATTTGTGGGTACCTTTACCATAACTCATGAGTGTCTTATTCGGTTTAATAAAGTGCATTTCTTCTTCCTTGCCTCCTTTAAGAGCACAGCAAATCATTGCAACTGTAGAAGAAAACTCAACAACATGGGATGCAACAGTCAATTAAAATCATGTCCATAGAACCTAATTACTTGTATTTGGAAAGTCTGACAAGTATAGCAGAAGTACTGAGCTAGGCAGTCTGGCAGGAGGAAACATCAACATTTCATAAATTGGCCCCATTACTGTCATACTGCAGAGCTCCAGAAAAATATTTTTGTGAGCTTGTAGTGAGTAGGATATTCAACAAATACACAAAATAAAAATTAATATTTCCATAATGAAAAGTAAGTCTGAAGGGTGAGGCCATATATATTGGAAAATAGTGGAATAAGCCTTCAAAAAAGAAATTCTGTTTGCAAATTAATTACATGCTACAGATCAGTTGTTGAAGCCATAGAGGCAAAATGGCAATTTATATTTAGTTGTTTTGTTTTCTGAGGGGTTTGTGGGGTTTTTTTAATGTCTCCAAAGTGACAAACAGTCCTGGATTCAAACTAGTCTTGCCACTTCGTTCCCACCTGTGCACAAAACCTGGTGTGAGCATATGTCATGGTGGTAGGATCATATTGATTCAAATCAGTATGAGTGTGAAAACACCATTTTACTTAGAGGCCTTTTTTAGTTTCTTCTTCACAGAAAAGAATAAGTTTTTGAAAATACCCTGTACCTAGTTCCTTCCAGTACAAGTTCTCTCTAGAAAGACTGCATCCCACTTCATTCTCATGTATCCTACTAGACTCAGCTAATCCAGCTAGCTCTCCTCAGGGCCCTCTGAATGGATCTAGGAAACAGGGGCTGTGCTTTTGTATTCCTTCATGCAGAGGAGAGACCCGAGGCCCGACTTACTATCCAAGTCATAGAATGGCTTGGGTTGGAAGGGATCTTTAAAGATCATCTAGTCCAACCCTCCTGCAAGAAGCAGGGACATCTTCAACTAAAACAGGTTGCTCAGAGACCCATCAAACCCGACCATGAATGTTTCCAGGGATGGGGCATCTGCCACCTTTCTGGGCAATCTGTTCCAGTGCCTCATCACCCTCATTGTAAAAATACTTCTTCCTTGTGCGTAGTCAGAAGCTACCCTTTTTTAGTTTAGAAATATTACCCCTTGTCCTATTGCAACAGGCCCTGCTAAAATATTTGGCCCCATCTTTCTTATAAGCCCCTTTCAGGAGGGAAGGCTGCTCTAAGGTCTCCCTGGAGCCTTCTCTTCTCCGTGCTGAACATCCACAAGTCTCTCAGCATGTCTTCACAGTAGGGTTGCTCCAGCCCTCCAATCATCTTTGTGGCCCTGTTCTAGACCTGCTCCAAATGATCCATATCTTTCTTCTGCTGGGAACCCCAAAGCTGGACACAGCACTCCAGGTGGGGTCTCTCCAGAGCACAAGGGGAGGAGCACTTCTCTCAAACTGATGGCCACCACTGCTTTTGATGTAGCCTGGGATGCAGTTGCGTCTGGATGAACTGGATTAGCAGTTCAATTGCCCAGCACCAAGTAAGGGGCAACTCTGTGAGGAAGGACCAGCACAAGAGTGGGAAAGGTGCTGTGTCCTGAATGTAGCAAAGTGCCTTTCTGCAACCAAGAATCAGTTGCTCCTCCAGGTCCTTGAGGAAGGTGAGAGTTACCTGGGTGTCTGTTTAACTTTGCTGAAGGGCAGTTTATCGAACACTGAACTAGGGACTTTTTTTTCTGGTTTTGAGCCTTGATTCTCCTGTCTCAGAGGCATCCTCTCTCTTTCTCCATCTTCGGGGATCATTCCCCCATTGCAGTTAGACATCGTACTCTGTTCCAAACTTCAGTTTTCCCCACGTGTGTTTGTAAATTCTGGCATTGTCAGAGTTGTGGCTGTGATGTTAGTATTGTCCCCTGGCTATGGGCTGGAGGTAGCCAGCCCAGTGGCAAATTGGCATCAGCACCACATGAGCCACACTGAAACCACTCGAAACTAAGCATATGCAGGCTTTTAATGAGCTTGTTTAAACTGCAATCAGGATGCCTAGAAAACACCCAGAAATCAAGACTTCCCAGGCCAGAGCCACTGATCTAGTAAGACTAGCACCGGAGTGGTAAAAAGAACATGTGCCTACTTCACTCTGAAAAATTTGCAGCTTAGCTTTCTAACTTAAGCTGCCAGTAGACATGGATATGAGCTAAAGTATCAAAGATTTTATATGCTGACATTGGCAGAAGATTTTCGTGGAGAGAAACACTGAGCTGTGGGTTCCAGCACACAGGAATGTACCACAGGCTTGGACACTGCCCAGCTCCTCTGCAAGTACCTCCCGGTGCACCAGGTATTTGGGATGCAGGCTCTCACAGTGATGCTGTGTGGGCCAGGCAGAGCAAAAATAACGGGATTTCCACCAAGTATCAGTAAAAGCTGGCAAATGGTCATGTCTGTAACTGAATAGTTTGCAAACTGAGAAGGAAAGGGAGAAAGTCCTAATAGGATAAAACGTGATCAGAATAACAGCCTGCCACTAAGCAGCTAAAACACAGGCTATGCCTTCTGGGAAGTGAGAGAAAAGCTGAAAATACAGCAATTAAGACCTTTATTTAGCAGTTAACAGGAAAGTACATGCAATACTGTGTGCCTTTGCACAATCAAGTTCCAACAAGTTAAGAGATATCCTTCCAAAAAAGCGGTGCTGTACTGTACTCATTGGGATGCATGATAGGAAAGTGTTTGTTGTTCCTGTTTTTGAACAGGGGTCAATGGAACTGGATCCATGAAATGGGATGTGACATGAGAGGAACCATCGCTCGCATGAAGGAGTTTTTTAGAGTGACATCCTAAAAACACTTTTGTCAGCACAGCACTGCTTTTCGTTGTTTGAGTTTTTAAATTTAATCACTGCTATGGCTGCAGATATTCATGAAAGAGTGAATCACAGAAATTACACAAATGTTTAGGATTTCATGCTTATTCACTTCATACTTGTGAGAACAAAAGTAAGGCTGAATATCTGCCTGCAATACTTCCCAGCAGCTGTATTGGTGTTGCAGTGCCCCTCCTTTCAAAGGAGCAATTTGACCTGTCCCATTATTTCTGTCACTTTCTTGGTTTAGGATCTGAAAGACAAACAGTACTTGTAGGTTGTTGATCCCATCTTCTTTCAACACAATGGAAAGATAGATTGAAAGAATCTCAGCTAATTTCATCTCATGAAATCTTCTGGTCTTCCTAATCTCTTTCTATGACACAGGGAATGGAGAAACATGAGGGCCCTAAATTAAAGACAGGATGAGTTAAAACCCCCTCAATGTCAAAAGCAAACAAACAAAATGTGACTATAAATGAAAGCAAGAAAAAAACCCAGAACAGTATAACAGCTGTTGATGTGGTTAGAAAAAAGCCAATTATTCTATGAGAAACAATTAAATCAAACAATTAAGCAGGAGGCTGGCATAAGGCAACTAGGTAAAGCCTAGGAGTATGGGAAAGCAAACGGGTTAAGCAGGTTTTGCTGCTGTCTCAATATCCCTGAGGTACCTATGGATAATACCAGGCTTGCCTTGCTCAAGTTTCATTTGAGTTACATCAGAGATGCCAAAAATTGGCGTTGTACTTAACGGAACAGCCCCCTCCCTCCCCAGGCTTCTGTTATTGATGTGAAGACAGGGAAGTCTTTAAAAAATGTTTTCTTGCTCAGATTACACATATGAGCAATGCCTAAAGAGAATTCAGTGGGAAGGCAGCTCTGAGGTTCCCCTCCTGCTTTTGGGAGAGAATCTTTACAAGTAGCTCATGTCTACTCACTTACTCATTTGGTTCAAGATTTTCATCATTGCTATGATGATTGCTACTTCCTATATTTCAGAAGGCAAGGTAGCCACACATAGTTCAAAACTATTCCACTAGAGTGTAATTTGGATTATCTAACTATTTAATATGCATGGATTCGTGAAACAAAAGCAATTCTCATGCTCATTTTAAAAAAGGCCAAACAAGAGGTTTAAAATAAATATAGATAGATATCTAATAAGGAGAATAAAAGAAACAGGATAGTTTTAAAGTGATATTTGCATACTGAATCTGTATAGAGATGAAAAATATTTACTGTGTACAGGGGAAAATAATGTCTTCTGATTATCTCTACAAACGTTAGATTATCTAAGCAACAACCTCCATTCCTCATTATATGAGAGCAGTTTACTGACTCATTTTATGTTTATAAACACTTCTTGACTCGAGCATAATGTAGGATAAAGCACCTAATGTTTTCATAGGATCTTCTGTTCCTTCCCAATTAATATTTTCCTAATAATTTTAAATATTTTCTGTTATGGGTCTCATTCAGTGTTTGATTCATATAAATTAGAGAGTTACTTTACATTTATGTCCCATAGCCAGACCTGTAAAGGCTAAATAAGAAAAATGGGCAAAATATGGAATGGGCTAAAATGAAAACAAAATATGCAAGTTCTAATCAGTGTCCCTGTCCTGTAATTTGCCTACAGCTTTCATGTTGTAAAGTTAGTTGTTTATGCTATTTTATTAGGGATCCATTTGTTAGTAGACGGGGCACTGGGCAAAATTTGTTGATCCCAATGTTTTTGCAGTACCATGAAAGACAATCCCTGCTGCAGATGTAGATCCCTGGTGGTTTTACTTTGTACAGTCATTAATGGTGATCATACAGGGTCTGGAAAGGCTTAGCATGGCAGGACTTGGGACAGAGTCTCCAGGTGAGCTCCCTGTGGGAATTGACGGGAATTTCATCTTTTTCCTTTCTATAGCTCTCACTTTCCTGGTGTTTGGTGACCTCCTTTAGTGTTAACCAGCTGGTTTTTACTTTTTGAATGTGAAAAAACCCAGTTGACTGTCCAATCTGAATGCAACCAGTATCCAAGAGCCATCTGGAGAAAGAAAATATAACTGTAATCCCTATTAGGATGGGGAAAATTTCTTCTATTTCAGGGACTCAAGGGTGCTATTAACAACTCAACCACAACTTTTCCAAAATTTCGATGTTCTAGTTGTGCTGTACACCAATTTTCCCTTGTTTAGAGATGAGGCAATATTTGCTGAAAGAGAGTGTTCTAGAGATAATGAATTAATGCCTATAAAGTATCAAGATTTCCCAGAAGGATTACATGTGATAAGTACTTGAGATATGTCAGGTTTCTCATGACAATGTATTTCATTTAAAAGGTATTTTAGAATTAATTAATTTCTTCTGTCAAAGTAACATTGAATTTTAAGATAAAGCTTTCTATGATTAAACATAAAGCTTTCTATGATTAAACTGTTTATTTTCCAAGTTTCAACTGTTCACTTAAAAAAACCCAACAACCAAGCAATCAAAAAAAAAACAAACAAACAAACAAAAAAACACAACAAAACATTTAAAACATTTCTTTGATCTTTTGAGAATGGACAGCCTCACATATTATACTTGAGTTTGTACCTCAAGGTAAGCTTGTGATACCATTAGCCTAAGGTTGCTTATGCTTATAATAAATAAAAATCATGAAAAGGTACTATTGCATGGGCCTTCAACATCAACATTGTATGTAATACACTTTTTTCTGAGACTAAGAATATTCCTGACAAGTTCTTGCCTTATCTTTCCCTAAAACTTTCCCTTTTGGTTCAACTACTTTTCAAAATTGCCATAAATTATTGTCCTATATTTGGAAAACTTATTTAAATAATTTAATTTAATAACTTAAAAGAATGGCCTAAGGGTTTGGATGTGTGTGGGGGGGAAAAGAGAAGCAAATAAAATACATCAAAAAGTTGATAAGAAAGTAGATCATATTTTAGATCTCAATTTCAATCCATTTAAAAACTGGCTTATCAGATATCTTAGAAGCTGCAGCACATAGTAACAGAATCCTGTTACAGGAACCTTTGACAAAAACAAAAAAAAAGAACTATCATGCACATTATTCTGAAAATATCATAGAATTAAAAAAACTTTTGGAATATTAATTTGTGTTTAGGTCATATCTTAAACAGTGAAATAACTATTGGGTATGAGGTTCTGTAAAACTCTTGTCTTTTTCCATTAAGCCTCTATTTTAGAAAGAAAATTTAAATGTGAGGTTGGAACAGGAGGGTAAGGATGCAATTTAAAGATGGAATGCTCTTTTTTTCTTGCATTAGCTCTCCATTCCATTTTTATGAACCTGAAAATAGCATTATGTTAGACCCCAGGAACAGCTGAAATACTGGTATGATTTTTTTGCAAATACAGATTAAGTTGTATTTTCTAAATGTTTGTGCAGAAACACTAAGTGAGAGATCATTCACACCCTTTATAAATTATATGGCTTGTTGTCAACTGCTGTTAATCTGAGATGAAGCTTGCCAGTAGGGGTGAAATGTGCAAGCTGTAATGGCTCTGCCAGCATCAAGTGTGTAGAAGGTGTTTAAGAAAGAGCCAGCTCTAGCAATGTTGGCACAGGGTGCCTCACTTTGTCTGTTTTTCCTTAATGATACTCTTCAAATTACTTGGAAGCTCTTCCCACATGTAATTAACCAGCACGTTCAGGACAATTAGATGAAGAGTAGTCTGTATTATGGTCCCTTACCCAAAACTGTATTTCCAAATTATAAGACTTGCCTCCTGAGCAGGACCTTGACCTTTAAGACATATGTACCTTATGCTCAACAAAATGCAAATATATTCCATGCATATTAATGTGTGAAAGGCACGTTGCTCGCCTACTTGTCTCTCATGCCACTCAAGGTGTGTCTTACTAGTTCTAGCTTGCAGGAGCAAAGAGTTTTCATTGATATGCTACAGGGTGCTCAACCAGTTCTCACTGTATCTGCAAATAAACAAGCGTGAGTACAGATATAGAGACATATTTTATCCAAGTGATGCCTTTTCCTGGTCTTAAAATCAAGACTCAAACACTCTTAGAAGGGAAAAAGGGATTTTTCCTTGGTATTTATTTTAAGGATCCTTAGGTACACTACATCCAGGTCGAATGCACCGAAATGCACACCACAATGCACCCCCAAAAGATCAATAGGTCTCACTAATTAGCATATCTATCAAAGATTCCCCAATGAGAGGCTTGAGCGAGCCCCCCTCCCCAAGGAACTCTTCCCTGGATGGTTCTATCTTGGTTTGCAGAATGTGTTCTGGAGAGGACCTTGGGGTCTGGGGCACACTGACCCCTACCTACAAAGCTTCTAAAATGTTGAGTCTCTCAGCTTGACAAACAAGTCCAAGAATTTAGGCAAAAGCACTAGGAATACAGAAGTGGTAAAAAACGTATAACAGGAGTATAAAAGAAAAGGCAAAAAATCTTCATGGCATCACAAGTGGAAGCCATCCCATGATGCTAATCCTCAGAAATTACAGTCTCAACTTCTCTGCTTGCTGTGCTTTCAGAAAAATATCCACGGATCTCATTGTGTGTAGTATAAGAACACAGCTTTCATTTCACAATCAAAATGTGGCACGGAGCCTTTCCAAACTTTTATAGGAATGTGAAAACTGAACACTGGGAATTAGGAACTGCTCAGTGAGAACTCCAACTTATTACTGCCTCAGGAAAATTATGATTAACTATTCTCTTTCATAGTCTGGTTAACACAGTAGCATTGTAGAGAAGTACAGAAATGCACTAGGGATGATATGACCCCAAACCTGAGGTGAACCATGGTCCTAAATTCTCTTTCTGTGTCAATCAACAGAGTTGTGTTGACTTCCAAAGAGGTTCACAATGTTTGTGCTCTCTAGGAATGCTGACAGGAGAAATGTATGCCATGGACTCTTATAGCTCCACTGGGATACAGAGCTGCAGACTGGAGGAGATCACTAACATGAGATAAACTGATCACTGTAATGCAAGTCATTGATCTTCTACAGATCCTCTTCTGATCAAGTTCAGAACTGATCAATACAGTTCAGAATCAATATACAGAATTATGTACATAAATCCCTTATATAAAACTCCTTCCATTCTCATCAACTCTCAATTGAGAGATTTCCTATTACCGATATGGCTCCTCAAATTCTTTCTTGTTTTTATTCATTACCTTTTCATGAGAACTATGACTTAACAATACCTTCACATCCATTTAATCCAGTATTGGTCTCTCTTTTTTTTCAATGGTACCATAATTACAGCTTTCCCATTTGCAAAGGTATGCATTTAGGTCTTTAGACCTTTCGTGAAATGAACTTTTCTCATTAAGCTGTGAGTTTTAAGTATACACAGCCATTGCTCTGTTGTCAGGGTAATGGAGGATTCAAAAAAACTAGATAAAAAAATACAGATAATAGCAAGGACATTAATTATCCTGTGAGTATGTTTAGTACATTCTCTCCTCATAGCTCAAAAAGTCCTGTTTATCCAGTTTTTGCTCAAGAGAGGGGTACTTCTACGTAGTAACAGGCAGAATTCAACCTTTTAGGATCAAGTCCTTTTTATTATGCATTTTATGGGGAGTTCTGTATGTCATATGTCATAATGCATGGGAGAGGAGGGAATGGGGAAGGTTTGGTTAATACATACAATTTAGTTAATACACTCGGAAGAATTAGATTCTGAAACCTCTGGTCACTGTATCTCTTCCTTTAGTACTGGTCCTGCTATTTCTAATATAACGGGCATGTACACATGCCCAGTTTAAAATGAATATACACCATTTGATTTCATGCCAACTACTTTCTTAGTTGTTTACAACTCCCTCTCCCATGAGGAATTCCTGGGAGCCAACAGTGCTGTCATGAGGCACACACTCTTTGACCTCTTTGACCATGAGGCACATGCTCCCATGGTGCTCCTGGTGTCTTTCCCCCTGACTCACAGGGTTGCAGTGGTCATGCTTGGATGATGTTTCAGGCAGAACATGGTGCTCTGGCTCTTCATAGGGAACTCAGATTTCGAATTACTCATGACTCTCAACCTGCTTCTGACTGCAGTATCTTTGTCTGTCAGCATTGGTCTTGTGTAAAAGATCAAGATTCAGTCAAGACTGGGTGATTTTATTTCTCTGCACAACGTAACTACTTCCCTAAGTGTAAACTCTGGGTTTCCTCAACAAAGCCATGAGCTTTGGCCTGTATTCTATGCATGATTTAGCCTGTTATCATGGATATTCCATTAGCCTTAAAAACTTGCAAGACTGGATCTGCTGCCTTAAAGCAAAGATTAACATCTTTATGGGTGTGAGTTTTTGGGTCTCATCTTTTTCAGAAAAATGTCAGTATTTTACACAGAACATTGTCTCCCTGAACATTTCTGATTTCTCGTTTCATGTACAGGTGACAGGTGTGCACAGGTACAGGTGACTGACTGTGCTTTGTTGAGAGCAAGGCCATGTATTGCCAGAAATAAGACCATTTTCTGACTAGCCAGCATTCATCATTTACAGTTGTCATGGATTGTTATTTAAGTATTCACCAGCCTATGTGTTTCCAAAGAGTGTCAATGATGCTTTTAACTGATCCACTAAATGGAATTTTAGCTGTCTTTAATCACCTTAATGTGCTTTGCTCAGTTAACATCCAGAGCCAAGAGTATTAGATCTGAGCATGACATCAAGGACTACTGTGTGGTTGCCCACACTACACAATTGCTGGTGTATTCCCTGCTGCATGCACGAACTTTCTGAGCTTGAGGGAGAGTGTTTAGCTCTAAGGACAAAGCCATGATGTGCCATTTGCATGCAGGACCAAAGGACAGCTTCTTACCTATTATATTTAGCAGCAGATGTATAGCCAAAGAGTCTGACAGTGATCTGCTTCCTTCAGCCACTAAGTTTAACTGATCACTAGTACAAGTCAATGAAGAAGACAGCTGGTTCCCAACACCTACAGCCTGCTCTCCTAAAATTAAAAGTGGTTATTTTATTTTTTTTTGTCCCCAAAACTCTGCCAGCACTGGGGGAAGAGAGGGAGAGAGGAGCTTATAAGGAGGTTTAGGACCAGGACAGGGGGTGCCACTGAAGCCCTTGTGGCCAGGTCAAAGCCCTGTCTTTGATCTCCTTGCAGTTTGCTCTTGCAGGTGGGGCAATTCAGCCTCATATTCCCCCTACACACCTGCTCACCCTGGCTCCCAAGTGACATGTTCTCATTATTACTTAATAAAATTAAGTCATACACTATCACAGTGTAGTAGTCAAAAAATGCCAAGACTCTGCATCTGATAATGCTATACTGAATAAAAGATCCTGGCCATGAGCCTGCTTATACAGAGACAGTGAGCTGACAAGTTCACACTGAGGATGCTGGTAAAAGTATTCACTAATCTTTAGCCAAGAAAGGTTTTTTGGAATAACCTGCCAAAACATAATTAAGTTTTCCCTTAAAACTACAACATAAGCAAGCAAAGTATCTAATCAACATATACCCTGTCAGCTTCAAATTGTTTTATCCTGTTCCAGTTTGGCCAAATTTAGAAATACATCCTCTGAGAGAAGGCACAATCATCCCTCCCCCACCAGGTTTGGGAAAAAATAAATTTTCCTTGAAGGAAAGTGAAAGAGAGAAAAACTATTTATTTAACAAACACACAGGAAAAAGATAATGATGCTAAATAATAAAACCCCTTGCCTGCTGAGAGAAACCTGGGAAAATTTCTGAGTCCTTCCGTAGATCTCTCTCTCCCCCTCCTTGGAGCTGGGACAGGGTGGTGGGCCCACCTCCAGGGCCAAAGCCTCGGTGGAAAGTCCTCCCAATGTATTCTGATGTTGAAACAGTCCAGCAGAGAGAAAAGGAAAAAATTGAAGTCCCAGGAAAACAGAAGTTCAACTCTCTGAAGGAAAAAGAGCTGAGGAAAAAAACCTGCCGAAAGCCGACTGGAAAGGAAGAGCAAGCCGGGTGCTTCCCTTCCCTCTCACTCTCCTGCTGCAGCTGGGAAAAAAGTCTCTATCTCTGTGTGACCTTGGACAAGCTGCAAACTGCTTTGAAAAAGTTTTGCTCAGTTTTTCCTTCCCCCTCTCAGGCTCAGTTTAAAGACACAGAAAGGCACAAAAATTAATTCCTGGGCATAGGGCAGTGATATGGGATACACATCATAAAGTCACCCCAAGACACCAAGCAATGAAATTAAGGTGTTTTAACGTAAGCTCAAGTGAAATAAACCAGCACTGTTGCATTAATAACTGTGTTCTTCTTAGTTCTTTGAGAGAATATGCTTTCAATACAGAGATGCTTAATATTAGGTGATTTGTATTAATTATACAATCAAATCAACAAATTAATCAACAAATTAATTATACAATCTATTAATACAGGTTCAGATCCATTTATTTTGTCATTTTACTCACAATTAATACATGATTTTCAGGCCTGACATTCTCTTGTGACATAATTCAGTCTTTCAAATACTATAGATCATTATTTTTTATTTCCACAGTCCCTTGATCAATATCTAAAGATTTATACTGATATAAAAGAGCTTGTTCCCATACCAGATCCTCTCCAATTGAAGGTTATGACTCAAAAGACTCAACATCTCAATAACTACTCAATAAACATTTATTTTCACTTGCATGATTACCAAAACCTTGTGACAGAAGCAAAATACAGTAATTGTTGTAAAATACACTGTTTTCACTATCACTGATCAGTATCGGTGGAGATTCGCTAATGACAACTCCTTGATTTCTCTTTCTCTTTCTCTTTCTCTTTCCAATATGTAAGAGGTTTGTTGCAAATCAGAGTTCATTTGTTCAGAGTCAATTTTTTGCAGCAAAATATATGTGAACAAGAGATGAACATTCATCCAGTTTTCTAGTTTAGGTGGGGCTTCATTTCACAAGTTCTGATTAAAATAAATGCTGCAGAAGCATGAGTTGTGCTGTACACGTGTTACACAGCAGGATTCTGAACATGAGCTGCTCAAATACCAGGAGATCATCTAATAAGGCTGCAGTGACAAATGAAATTTGAATGAGGGTTTTTTTGTTTGGTTTGTTTTTTATCTTTTCATCTATATCCACTGTCTCCAATATTTTAACGTGGCCAGAACTATGTGAAGTCATTCCAGAGAACCATGTTCTGAAAGTCATGGTGAATCCAAGCTGCCTGCTATTTTTGTGTCATTTCTGCAACAAGGCTGCTGCTCTCAAGAGTGCTAGATGCTAGATTAATCTATTTCTGAAGAAGAGAGTAGGGTATTTCTGACTTATTATTTTCTTTCATGATAGAAAAAACATAGTGCTTTACCAGTCTGGCAGAACTAGAGGATTTAGTTCTTCTCTCTCACAGACAATATCCCAGCCCATTGAAGGGAGCAGGAATTATATCCTATTTCATTGAAGCTAGAAATTTATTCTAAGCTGAAAGAACACATCAAAGTGAGATCAAAGTTGAAGGCTTTATGCTTAGCTACTTATTCCCAAAGGCCAAAATAATTAAATTTATTTTAGAAAGATTTTTTATTTAAATCTTTTAGTAGAAAAGATACAGTTTAAATTGGATATAAAATATTTAATATTTATACTTTCTCTGGGTTTTCTGCTTAAGAACTCATTGATTTCCTTTCATCCTAGCATATGTCTTGCAGAATTTCAAACATGCTTTTCTGCTACTATTGCAAAAAATCAGATCCATCCATGATTTCAGACTGTTTTGTACTTGGAGCTTGATTTTGAGTGCTCAGTGACCTAAACTTTGCAAAGGACTCATAACTTTCAGGTAGGACACTGACATTCGAAAGAAGACTTTTTGGCCAGTTGACTCCTGAATGTTTTCACAACTGTTACAGAATATGTTGTGTATTGCAGTAAAATTGCAGTTTGCAAAGAAGCCTGCTGTTAAGAAGATTTTTATTCATCAATAGACATCCAAAACAAAAAATAACTCAAATTACAACTAAACAGCACTAGATGCAAAAAGACAGCAAGATGTCTAAATGTGATTAGGTGATCGTGGTCATGTGCACGAGCAGACTAGAGTGATCCACTTCTCTTTTCCAAGCTAAGCTAATAAAGCTGCCCAAACAGATTAAAAGAATTTGACTAACAGCACTGCCAGTGATTATTAGTGTAGAAAGTCATCAAGTTTTCAGTCTGGAAAGATGTACCAAATTTAACTTAATTCACACAATCAGCCTAACTGGTTTTGGGGGGCTTTCTAAAGTAAGTTTCAGAGAGTGGTCATTTTCCATTTCCATAGAAACTGTTGCCTTATTTAACAAGTGCCTTTCTCCACTCCTGGAGATCCTTCATGGACACACAGTTAATTAGAGTGCGCTCCATAGGGACTCCTATCACATTTTGTGATTTCCTCTGTTCATCTGGCACCTCACAAGGCAGAATTCCATAGGTAACTTGAAAAATCAATAGTTTCTGAGTCTTGTAGGAAAAATATGTCTGTTTTTAAAATGCCCCAAAGACAGGGAAGGAGAGATGGAAGAAAAAAAATAGTTGCATCCCTCTGATGCATGCTATTTTTTCATTGACAACTGCATCACATATGAAATTCAATTATAATTAAACTGACTTTATGTTTAATTGCTGGTTCAACAGAAAAATAATGTAACACTAAGTTTTTCATCTGTAAGAGTATTTCTTTGCATGTATCGCTCAATTTATGTCACACTTTTCTCCTCTTTTTAGTCACTTTACATTTGCATGAGGCCTTTTCTGAATGGAGTACAAAAATGATGTCTAGGCTAGTATGTACGAAACAAAACAAAAATACTGTTTAAAATTTGTTTATAAATAATATGAAGGATGGTTACAGTTAGATGTTGTATGTATATCCTACAAAGTCACTTCCTAGTTTGAAAATGGCTAAATCTCCAATTGTTACTAATTTGTTTAGAGATGGTAGCAGAACTAGAGAAAGGAGGGGCACTGAAAGGACCACACTTGTATGTGGGTGGTCAAAGAGAGGGGTGGGAGAGAGATGATTTGAACAGTGTTGAGTGAAGAGAGGGAGAACTGACACAGCAGATTGCTCTTGTAAAAGCAGGATGGCAGAGGACCTGTGTGGGATGCTGAGCAAGAGACAGGTGTCGGAAAGGTCCAGGCACCTCCAAATGTCTGGGTAGAAGAGAGGAGTCTGTATAGTTTCAGAGAGAGATCTCTGTGGAAGACTATGGTTATGTCTGGGGGAGAGGCAAAGGCAGGAAATGCTTTCTTACCTCTTTAACTCATCAGCTTCCTCCTTTTGTGCTCTTCTAGGGCATAAGAGCAGTGCTCCCCCTTCCTGTTCTCCTAGCAGTTCCCATTAGGAACAAACTCAAACCATCTTCCTGGGCCTCTGGGACCTCTTGGCAAGGTCAGGGTAATCCACTTTGGTCTCAAAGGTGTTTCCTTTGAGACCAAAGCAGCAGCAGGACACTGCTGCTCCAAGTCCACTGGGATGAGTGGCACCAGAGGAACCAGTCTGGACCAGGGAAGACAGGAGGATGTTTTAGACAGGGCTACCAGAGCCACACTTCCCTGTACCCCAAAGCCACATACTGGCTTCTGAAAGCTGCTGCTGCACTGGACTGGAAGCATATATGTGTGGGGTATGCCCAGCCTCTGCCCTGGAGGGAGGCCTGCTGAGATAAGGAGATTGCATAACTTCCAGGGAGAATTCCCCTGGAAAGGCAACCACTTTCAGTTATGGTGAGAAGAAGACAGATCCAGAATCCTCTGGGAGACCCTACGCAGATCCTTTGTAACCCATTGGCTTTTACCCTCTGACACCCACCCCCTGCATCCCTATAAGATCTAGCCCTCTGCCCCTGCGAGGGCAGAGAGAGCTCGTCCCTGGCCTCCCCTTCGTGGGGCGCGGACTAATAAAGCTGCCCCATGCGGAACTGCTCTATGGGTCTCTCATCTCTCTCCTCCTGGTCTGGCCTGGAGATTGCCTTGCAGAGCAAGAGCTGAAATCACGAGCTGACAATCACTAAAGAGCTGACAGCCTCTCTGCACAGGCACTCCAGCTACAGCTCAGGGAAGACACCGGGCCCTGGGAAGATGGTTCCTCATGGGACCATCTCTCCGGACCAGTCACAGCTTCCTGGGTCTGAGCTACAGACCCCACACCAGCCGCCTCACATATGGATGGCTTTTGATCCTGCTACAGCAATCACATAAATAAATCCCTTTTTAGGGAACTTGGGATGAGGCAGAGTGGAAATTAGTACTTATGCATCTAGTGCTTATATATATATATATATGTGTGTGTGTGTGTGTGTGTATGTGTGCATGTGTGTGTAAAATCTGTCTATTAGGGCTTATCTTAAAAGTTTTTAGAAAAGTGAATCCTGCAGATTAGGAATTCCAATCGGATTGCAGCTATTGTGTACAAAGATTCTGAACAGAAGCAAGCAAGATAATTTTATCTACATAGTTTCATTGTCTATGAAAATAAAATTTTATTAAAGGAGATTAGCATGCTGGTCTCAATATCACTTAGATACTGAGAAAACAACTTCTTCCTGTGAACTTCATCCAGTGGAAGCTGTTACCAGTGAAGATAGCATTTAGCCAAAAAGAAAAAGAAAAATAAGGGCCCAGTCTTGCAAAAACCCAATGAATGAATCCCAATTTACCTCAGTCTCAGAGTCACAAATCCTTCCAAGTAAGCTGAGGCAAATTTCCAGCAGACAGCTATTGCTGAGGAACACTTAGGAACATCAAATGGTAACACTCTGATTTGAAGAGGTAGTCTGGCAGAAAGGACTCCACTTAGCCATCCCTCTTAGAGCTACTTCCACTCATAGGTCCTCATTTTCTCTGTGTTCCTCTTCTTTCTTTAAAAGCATGCTCAGGACAACAGTACTTTACTCATTTTCCCTTTTTGCAGCAGGATCTTCTTGTACTGGGAAAGGCAAAGTGACCTCTATTAATTCACGATTTAAATGAGCGGTTACTCGATCTGAGTTTTGAAGTGATGGGCATTAGGAAAGCCATCGCATCTCTTAAGAGGATCTGTTGTGTAAGCAGAGAAGACCTAAGGTAGATCCTTCAAAAGCTCCCCACCTGCCTGGCTTAGGGCATAAGTTGACAACTTGGAATAAGTAAATCTCCATCTCTGTTATGATATAGACACAAATTTTGTTTCTTACAACTTTGATATCGCCTAGACTATATTCAAAACAATCAACCTCCTTATCTTTCTGGCCCTACAGGATGTAAGCCTTGGAAATTAAAATCAAAGTTTTAATATAAGCAGATCAGGTTTGAGCATCAACACGTTTGGGCTTACCTGTGACATCTATCTTCACAATTTAGTTCCTTCCATCCTGCTCTCATCTGAACCATTACAGTGGCAAATCAAGCTATCCTGGTGTGCTGTACCTGCAAGAGATTGTGAATACAGCATTCTGCTCTTGCAGAAATGCTGAAAGTTAAGGAACTGAACCACAGCCATTAAAATTCATAATTATCAATTGTGATACATACCATATACACATCAACAGCATTTATAAAAATGAAGAAAATACACAGGTAAATTTAAGAGTAATTGTTACCAAAATATATCTAATAAATACAATTCAAGGGGTAATTTCTCTCCTTTGGATATTGTACAGTTCTTTGCAAACACATGAGAGGCAAAGCAAGCCACCCAAAAGATTTGCTGCAGGCTTTCCTTTCTTCACTATCCACTGTGAAATATTTTCAGCTCTTGACAGGAAGTCTGACACTTGCATACATAGGGAAAGAAAAAAAGTTACAATTTAATACATTAAAATATGAAAGGAGGAGATAAGAGTTACTAAAAAAAGAGGAAAATTAGCACATGTTAGGTTTCAGTCTTTAATATGTGATGGACTGACACTACAAGAAAATATAGGCAGTTCACTTTGAAAATCATTTCATTGGTCCACTTGAGGATTTGAAAAGATAGCGAAGTCAAATAATTAAACCATTTCAAATAATGCTCAAGTATTATTTCCCAGAATTGTGGATCTAAGCAGTGAAATCTGAATTTTGTTCTTTGCTAAGTAGGGTCCTTCAGGACATGCTGTGACTATTTCTCAAAGTACTACAATAAACAACCTTTCCTGAAACACCAAATACTATCAGCTGCAAGAAGCATCCAAGCAAGTGATAACTAAAGATCCCAATTGAACTAAAAAAAAAAAGAAAAAAAAAGAGATCAAAATAGAACATCGCTTCACAGCTCCCATGTACAAAAATACAGAATAGAAATAATTAAAAAGTGATTATATTCTAGAGGTTAAGTGGAGGACGGTCAAGTCCTTGATAAATATCAAAAACAGTTAAGCTGATTTTCAGGGCTATTAAGAACTGAGAGCAAAACAGAAATTTCATTATTTTCTGTCAGTTTGTGAAGGTTCCCACACATTTTAAAGAATCAGTACAATCCTGACCATCTATATTAACAATATAAATCAAAAGGGTAACAATAATATCTAAAGATGTGAGAGACCTTGAAGAGTTACTAAAAAGATTAAAACTCATTGGCAGAAGGCAACAAAAAGACTGTGATAAAGATCCAGAAAATCACAAACAGCAGAGATTTGGAGGAAGTGAGTAGGGATGGACAGTTCACTATTTGTCACAATATCTTGGGGGCAACTAATGAATCTTAGTTTGTGAGAAGCAACAGGAGTAAACTAAATGGCTTACAAGATAAATGGGAAGAATAAAAAAAAAATTAGAGTTTTAAAATAATAAAATCACAGATACATCTCCTCTGCACGTATCCTTTCACAAAGGCATTGAAGCATCTAATAGTATGGCCAGCCTGGAGGCAAAAGAGAGCAAAGGACATGCAGGAGAGTCAAAGGCATGTGAAAACTGCTAAAAATAACAGGTGGCTGGGACACCAGCTCAGCACTGTTCCTATCATCCATATCAATTTGTTCCCAGCAGTCCTCCAGGCAAGGCAGGGCTAGTCTTTAGGCTGCCCAACAATCAGACAATGCCCAGGAAAATCTGAGGAACTGAATGAGCCAGGGATTATTTCCATTATACAACCTGGACAGATCTGGGCTGTTTGGATAAGAGAAGCAAGTTCAGCTGTGGCAAGCTGTGCTACTCCACTTTCCCTAAGGACCATGTCGGACCCCATTTTTTTGTATAGATCTATGTGATCACAGGGATTCCCATTAAGCTTTTGGTGGAGCAGGTCTGCTTGCATTTTACCAAGTTGGAAGAAGCTGGACAAGGAATCCCCAAGACTTCAAAATCACTAAGGGTATAAGATGAAAAGCAGAGAAGAGTATAGCCAGGACCTCAGTATAATGTTATAGCAGCCTGAAAGAGAGGCTGCCCTGTTGCTTGTCCTTGAAGCTGTATACAAGAGTCTTGTGACTACAGAAAAGAGAACAAGAGGATAGAGGGATTCATCAGTACTGTTTGAGTGGAAATAAAACCCACATCCCTGTTCTTAAGGCAGGTACAAGAAGGATGGGTATGAATTGAGAAAACCCACATTTTCACGGCAATCTGGCAAGTGGGTTATTCCGTCCCTCCAGAAAAGAAGGTTGTGGGGTTTTTTCTGTCTTAGGCTGCACTTGGTCCTGCAAGTGCCCTAATCATCCCCCTAGGAGAGAAAGTCAAAAGCCTGGGCTGCTTCCACACTTTCTCTTCTCCTCTTTAAGACCATGCAACGACATGATTCTTATTAGTCTGTACAGAACATGTGACTTTTTGCCTCATTTATGTCAACATTGCCTTTACACTGGCTGAATATCAGTCAGTTACACCACCTTCAGCCATAATATCTTCAAGTATTTCATAAATCCAAGGTGCAACCAAATTGATGGGTATTTTTGAGAACATATATGTTCCTATATATATGAAGAAAAATCATATAAACAGTAATTTCTGCATAAATGTAGTGTTCCTATTTAAAATTCACAGCAAAAAGAAAGGAAAACACAAGCTTTTCTTGGAGCTTGCACCCACGAATTGATGATCAGCAGAAGAAGATCCTGTTCACAATGAGTAAATAACAATCATGTAGCAACTTTGGCATGTATCTTAGTGTAAAGAATGAAATATTTCTATGCAGCTTGACAACCACCCAGACTGGTACTATCCTCTTTATCTTTATAGCTTGGATCAAAACTACGCACATGACAATCAGGCCACTGATAATCAGACTGCTGAGAACCAGACTTTGGGCCTATGGGCTCTGCTTTTCATACAATTTCTTTTTGAAGAGGAAAAGTAACAGCATCCTTCATATTCCATTTTTGATATCAGAATAAGGTCACTTATTCAATCATGTCATTCCATTACATGATTTCTCCTTCCTTGATCAAAGGTCAAAAAATATTTAGTGGCTGTCAATTTTTAAGTGGTCAGCAATACTCACCATTGGGAATGGGACGAAGTGAAGAATCTAGAGCTGTTGCACCATGTGCATGACAGGGCTGTCTCTTCAGCACCATGCTCAGTTAAGATGAGAGTTCTCATCAGAATGGCTACAACTGAATAAAGCAGAATTACAGCAGAGGTAGTGGAAATTCAAGGAGCAGCATCAGAGTTACGTGTATGGCCAGCAGGTATCAACCAGCTGTTTCCAGGAGAGATGAATGAAATGAGAAAAGATGACATTTATGCATGTAACTGAGATGATATTTTAACTCAGATACCTGTTGCCCTCGTGAGTATGATGGTAGAAGTGGATAATAACAATTTAAAGGGCTAACCCAATCATAACCTTTCAATATTGTTAAAGAGAGTAATCTGAATTTATGAAGAGTTCCTTTGACCCCCTCATTCATCTTTCTTAGTTCCAAAATTTGTATAAAGGGGGAAAGAAAGTTGCATTTTCAATTATATATACTTGAAGTGGATGAATATTGTTGGATTTTTATTGAATTTATTAAGGATATTAAGAGACATTAAGAGTGTCCTACATGGAGATTGTGCATCCCAAAGCTGAAGGACCTCTTCCTCATATGTCCACCAATTTCAGTAGGTTGTCTCTTTGAAAAAAAACCGACCAACCTGAGAAATAACTGCTGGAACTAGCTCAAATTGCATCATTTTAACTACTTTGGACAGCTAAAAAAATAAAGGAAACTACTTTGCAATATGTTTAATGTTCATTTCTACCAATACATGTGGAAGAAGTAATGCTCTGAGTACTTTTAATTCTGTGGTGACACAGAACAGCAAGTGCCAAATAACAAGCACAAAAACCTTTTGATGAAAGAAGTCAGCAGAGTCCCATACTACTGAAGGAGATGAGGTGTTAATTACAGACCTTATGGTTACTAACCTGCCAAGAAATTATAATATTCAAATTCAAAAGCATTATTTCCTTATTCTTGCACATTCAGATATTTAGAGTAAGGTCAACACTTCATGTTAAATTCTGTTTTATCTGCCAATACAAGGGAGAACATAAGACAGTAAAAAACTGAATTCAGTCTCATCAGTATCAGAACTTATTTAGTTCTTATTAGAATTATTTATTATTAAAATATCCATAGACCTAAAGACAAAAACAAGCTTGAAGCAACATGATACACGAAGAGAAGCCAATGAAGCTCCAATCAGTAGTATCAATTTTCATTCATGTGCAGCAGCAAGTCCAGCTCTGGTTCAGGTGGAAAGCCCAGTGGCCAGCTGTTGCCCCAGGGATCTAAGGCCCAGGTTAGGGCAGGATTTAAGTGCCAGCCATCCTTCACTATTTTAGAGAAATGCCACTCCACTGTGACAGCAGTTGAAGACTCCTACATTCCTGTTGAATGATGTGTTTGAGTCCCTGGGCACTGCTAGTGAGTACCTTCAGTAGTGCTTCCCTGTTGGATGCACTTTGCACAGGTAAAGACTTACTCTTCCCAAACCTATTTGGCATTCAGGTGAGGCTCCTATGTGCTTAAGTCTTTTTGAGACGTCAGACCTGACTTTGAGCATCCCTTACACTAATTATAATAGCCATGTGGAGCTTAGTCTGTATTGGAGTAGACTAAGTCTTGTCACTGAAACTCCACGGGAATTTCTGTACACAGCCTATTTAGTAGTGTGGGATTAATTTGAACTCATTGCAGCCATCTAACAGTTAAAATTCCAACCTAAGTGCCATTGCCTCAAAGACACTTCCAGAAGAAGATTAATGTCATGTACTATGTGCACCTCTCAGATCCTCTTTCCTCTCTCTTGATCATGGAAGGAGCTTAGGTGCCTCACATAGCCTATAATCAAGGAAAAAAGAGAAGAATTTAATGTTAAAACTATTTAACTTGACACTTTGGTTTCTTGTAATTTGTTATGTTTTGTGTATTAATTAGGTTCTTTATGGGAAGCGTTGTTTGTTTTGTTACCCATGGTCATTAATATACTTGGACAAGCTGTCATAAGCTCAATACTAAGAAAAGCACCTTTGCATTTGAAAACTTAAGCCTGTAGTGTCTTACTGATGCTGGTTTCAAATATTACATCTGGCTGGAAAGCACAGTTTTTAAAAAGAGCAGAGGAAAGCAGGTCAAACCACGAAGAGAGTTCAGTGAATAGGAGGGATACATCTTTATGCTGATAATTTTATCTTTTCAGTGTCAAGTGACTTGCATTATCCTTTCTGCACCTAAAATTCCTTTGTGTTTATGTTAGTTAATCAAACAATACAAGTCAGGTTTTTTTCTCCAGAGGCAAAGGATATTTCCTGAAGGCCTTTAAACTATGTACTAAAATCCAGATACATCTAGTTAGCTGTTGATTTTCCTTGAATATTTAAGCACACATGCAAATTAGCTCAGAACCTCTTTTATCAGAAAATGGTCACATAAAGTAATTAAAAGTTAGTTATCAGAGATTCTTTTTGACATAATTCATTCTGTATTTATTAATAATAATACAGTGGAAGGATTTCATTTGTACATTAGTACATTAAATTTATTAAACAAATATTGCATGTGTCATGTAACTGAAGTTTGAGCTTAGTTCAGATTTGAAGAGGTACTTCAATTCTATTTTTGCTACCATTTCTAGTGTTCTTATGCTGTTCGTCAGTGTAAAGTTTTAACATACTATTATGGATACACCAAAAAAAGGGAAGATTCAAAATATTCAGATAGAAAGAAGGAGAATGATTCCCACTGATTTTTAATAAATTTTATGCCTAATTATTATTTCTGTCTATAAAGTACTTCCTGAAGTGATTTAAATCAAACAAAAACTAGGATGTTCAAACCCTAGTGAATACAAGCAAACTTGGTGCCTGCAGGTCAGGATTTTAAACCTGCATGCTGTTTTGGTACTTTTATACTCTGCTTGTACATCATATCAAAGCTTTTAACAATAGATATGCCCTTCTGTCCTCAGAAAAGGAAAAATCTTGGGTCAGTTTTTTTTTGTTTCCCTGCCCCAACTCCAAAGTGCAAGGGAAAACTCGTGCTGAATTTTTGGCTATCCTTATTTCACAGCTAGTACCTAGCACCAGAGAGGGCTGTGCTCCTCTGTCGTGTAAAACTATCTATCACTCCCCTCTGCAGCTGGACAGGAGACTGAAAATATAATGAAGGGTTCATGAGTTCATAAGTACCAGGAAAGATCACTCATCAAATACTGTCATGATCAAAACAGACTCAAATTAGAGGTATTAATTGAATTTATTACTAACAAAATCAGAGCAGAATAAAGAGAAGTAAAATAAGACCTTAAAAATACCTTACCCCCACTCCTCCCTCCTTCCCATCTCTACTGCCTCCCCCAGCAGTGCAGGGAGATGTGAATGGGGGTTATGGTCAGTTCATCACAGGTTGTTTCTGCCCCTGCTCAGGGAGAGGAGTCCTTCCCCTACTCCAAAGTGGGATCTCACCCATGGGAAATAACTCTCCATGAACTTCTCCAATATGAATCCATCCCACGAGAGACAGTTCTCCACAAACTGCTCCAACATGGATCACTCCTCCACAGGGTGAAGTCCTCCAGGCACAGACTGCTCCAGCATGGGTCACAAGTCCTACCAGGAAACCTGCTCCAGCACAGGCTGGATCACAGCCTCCTTTCAGGCATCTACCTGCTCTGGCATGGGGTTCTTCCATGGGCTGGATCTCTGCATGCCCATGGGTTTCAGGGGCACAGCTGCCTCACCATGGTCTGCACCACGGGCTGCAGGGGAATCTCTGCTCCAGCACCTGCAGCATCTCCTCCATCTCCTTTTCCAGCAGCCTTGGTGTCTGCAGAGCTGTTCCTCTCACATATTCTCACTCCGCTCTTCTGTGGCTGCAATTACAACTCCACAATCACTTTATTTCTCTTCTTAACTATGTTATCACAGAGGCATAACCATCATTTCTGATTGGCTCAGCCTTGGCCAGCAGCATGCCCATCTTGGAGCCAGCTGGGATTGGTTCTGCTGGCCATGGAGGAAGCTTCTGACAGCATCTCACAGAAGCCACCCCTGTAGCCCACTCACCATCCAAACCTGGCTGCACAAACTCAATACACTGCCATATGGCATGAGGCATTTGCTCTTTCTCCAGAAGTTATCCCATGCTGGAGAGTCATGAGTTTGGTGGTTGTGATTCCAGTGCACTTACTACTAGACGTCCTGCTAAAACCTGATAAATCATACCCAAACTTCCAAAGATCTTCTGAAAGGGCTCAAGTAATATGGGAGATAAAATTTATTTTTACAGTTCTCTGTGGAAGAGGTTTTGGAAACCAGAGTAACTTCAATCCCTAACAGCCTAGCTTTTACCTGAAAGTACTTGAGAGAGCTCCCATGTGCCTCAGCAGTCAGAAAGAGTGTTTATTAGCTGCCCATAGTCAACAGAATATGCCCACAGTCTCTCCTAGTCCATTCTGGGGTGCTACATTTCAGACAGAAGAGTTTAGGATGTTAGCAGCTGGCAGAGGCAAAAGATTTTTTGATGACTTATGTGTGTACTAATACATGGATTATTCTCATTCTTTAGGATTCAGGTAGAATTTAGGATTTAGGTAGAATTTGCCATCCAAATGGAAGTTAACAGATCTGAACTAGCAATGTCTCTTTTTTCTGGTACTTTATATTTCACTAACTCCTAAAACATAGTAAAACCTAGTTGGTGTTAATCTATTGGTAACTGTAAAACCAATCCTCTCTAAGGTCAAGATGTCTGAAATTGTAAGAGAAAAAGAAGGGAAAGATGAAGAAGAATGGACTTCTACAGCCTTCAGCTTCCATAGTAACAAAGGGGTTTGTAGTAAAAGTTCAGAGTACATTTCAGGAGAGAATATAAAGCATCATACAACATTTCAAAGTTGGAGGTGTCAGGAAAGCATTATCAGAAGAAACATGATAAAGGTTAATCAACACATCTTTTTTTCTTTCTGATGTTTTTTATCGGAGACATTTCTAACAGAAAATGAGGTATTTTATTCTGTATAACCACATTTCCGTGGCAACAGATTTAGACCCACCCATACCCAAGAGGGCATTCAGAGCCCTCCTCTCCTCTAGACCTGAGTCATTGTTGAAATACCCCATGTGGTAACAAATTCCTTATTTTTTGCAGATACTGCTTTCTCACTATCTATTTATCATAAACTAGTTTCCTGATTTATATGACTCACTTTATGAAAATTATTCATTTCCTATTAAATTTTGACCAAATCATCGAGTCAATTGTCATACAATCAATTTTTTCCAAAGTCTGTGGGTTTGATTACACAGTGTTTAATCAAATAAGGAATGATATTTCATAGGTAGCATTATTTGCAGTTGAGCTAATGAGCAGAGCAACTGGAGAAGCCAGAAAAAAGAGCAACAACAGGAAAGGTAGTTGGGACAAGTAATGCATGAAGTAAAGGCTGTGAGGAAAACCGAGGCAGCTACCCAAAAATTTAAAGCTTCGTGTTAACATTGAGTAGATATAAATTAGTCACACAAGAGATATCACCTGACATATGTTCAATTTCCTTGTGTTCTGAAACGTAGGGATAGAGCTGAAGAAGAATGAGTATTTGAAGGAAAAGCAGATTAAAAAAAAGTTTCAGGTACAACTCAGCCCTTGCAGATACCTGCTGAAAACAGTGCCTGGAAAACAGATACATGTTCAAGAAAAAAAGATTTATGACCAATGCCAAGGACTGTGGTGGCTGGTAGAGCAAAGAGCTGTTGACTGTCAGACTAGATAAAAGGATTAATCCATGTTATTTCTGCTTTGACACAATCACAATGAGTCACAGAAAGCCACCAACTTCAAGAGAAATTGAGATGGTATTAATGTTTTTAGGGACAAAAATAAACATTCTGAAACTCAACAAACTGTGCTGCCTATTGTTCTACCATATCTGAGAGGATGGACAGAGAAAAAAATACTACATGAATAAGCATGAAACTGCCCCTTAAGCATACTCTTATTTTATGTGGGTTTTATGCTCCCATGTGCATGTCCCAAATACATTTGAGGCATTTTATTTTTCTGGATAAACTTCTTTCATTGTCTTTAAATCTGTTGTATATTTGAAACAATAGTAGGAGTTTTGTGTTCCTTATTTAAAAAGGAACTTTTAGCCTATATAAATAATAAATAAAGGAATAATAAAGCCTTATTAAAAGGCTTCACAAAGTATTCTGTCAAAATACTTGACATCAAGACATCCCAGTCTCGTAAGTATTTTGTAAGAATCTAGAATTAGCTCTTAAACAGCTTTCAGTTCGAGAAATCAAACACACACCAAGTCTTTTAACACAGACTTATATATATATCTATCTATATATAGATATCTTGTGTCAGACCATGTAATTTCTTTCTATTAACCATCCACTGAACTTCTCAGTTACATCTATAGAGATCCGTTTCTTCTTTTTTTTTTTTTTACTTCCATAGCAGCCATTAACAGCACAAAAGAGAAGATAATAGAGAAAGTTGGAAAGTAGCATAGGTTTCAGATCAGAAGTGAAGGTGTTTTTCTTTCAGATCTGCAGGGAAAGAGCAAACTTGAAGGGAGAAAGTAAGTTATATACAATATTATGGCCTTTGACACCAATTTGAGCCAACATAATTCAATAGGAGCTTCAAAGGGTGATTTCAGTGATGACCCACTGTTTTGTGAAATACTAACATAGTTAGCTGGCTAGTTTGCAGAAGTTATTAGTGGAATATTACTTGAAAGAATCTAGGACTTTTCAGATACAATATATTTGCTAGTTACTGCTTCACTGACGGATGACAAAGAAGTGAAGCACACACCAAGGCCATCCACAGACTATTTGGTTTCCTTATGAAACAGGAACATGCATAATAGAGAAATAATGGGGGGAAAAAAGTTCCTTATATTCTATTATAATGAAAGAAAGGAATCAAATGTTGTTTCTGAATAAAACTGTGCTGGCTGAGGTGTTCAAGAAATCTGTTTTTCACATGCAGTGTTGAACTTCACTGCCAAGAGCTTTGGAGGACTGCTAAGAGTGTTGGTATAATATAGCCTTTTTACACAAACACTTGTGTTTTAACTTGCAATAAAGTGCAGATATTTAAACTACTTTAAAAGTTAATAGCTCATTTTTTGGCTATGACCATGGATCTGCTAGGAATTTATTTCACTGCACCCTTTTTGCATAATACGTTTGGTTTGAATGTTACCTTATTATTGTTAACTGCCATCCCTTCTCTGCTTAGAATATCACCATGGACTTTGCAGGACATTCCCACTTCCCTCCTTGTACAAGCTTCTTGCTATCTCCTGCATATCCTTAGATGGGTTTATTTTTTATTTATATATGGATTCTGATTCATTATCTGTCAAAAACCCCCATGGATTTCTTTATCCTAAACTCTCTACTCTGCTATCAGGAACTTTGTCAGTGTTTTTAAAATAACACCCCTACAATGGCAATAGTGCTTAATATTGGCAAATTCCCAGAGATATTTTGTGAAGTTTTCAAATGGAAACAAGACTCTCAGTTTCAGGAATACGCAGCAAGGGAACAAAATATCAAGCTAAACTGATCTCAAAGGTGCAGCTGCAATGCCAGCTCACTTTCTTCAAAAGAAGCAAGATTTTTTTTTTTCCATTGCTGTTCTGCTGAAAACATCACTGTTCTAAGAAAGGTTGTTACAAATTTGGAAAGAGTGATGACATCGTATGGGGTTTTTACACGTTAACATTAAAACTTTGTGCTGATACTTTGTGCTACAATGCAGACTTTGGCTTCTGCGGGAATTTGCCTGGCTGAGTGTTAGAATTCCATTTCTTTAACCCGTTTCCTAATGATTTCCTCCATTTCCAGTTTTCAAACTTCTTCTGCATCTGACCCTGACCAATACTAATTAGGGTACTCCCTTTAAACTCTCATCTGCTCCACCAAGTGTTTTAAAGGATGCCAAGCACACCAAATTTTGTGTGCAGCTTCTGCCATCTCCTGTATATCTGTTTAATCTCTGGCAGGTTTGCAAAAAGCAGGAGAGGAGGAATAAATTAATGTTTATGGGCAAAACCAGTTAGAGAACAGCAACGTTGCAACGTACTGATTCTTCCTTCAGGAAAAAAATATCAAACCAAACCAAACCAGAAATCTCCTGTTCATTAAAATCTAATTGTATTGATTGGATATTTAAATGAAGAAAAAGCTTTTCTTTTTACACTGTGTCATTTTTACAAGTGGAAAGTATTTAACAAAAAATGCAAGGTGGGAAATGTTTGAAGAATGTTCTGGTTTGGGAGACGAGTATTTTTTTTACTTGGTGCAGGGCATTATGGTAAAGAGATTTCATAAAGTTACATGAACAATGACAAATTTCTTGGTTGCACACCCTTTGAAATCAGTATTTACTGTTACTACAGAGATCTGTCAAGAATTTAGTTATGATTGGTTTTATGAGACCTTCCCAATCCTATTAAATGAGCTAAATACCAGCTAAGGGCTAACCCAAGCCCCAGTGAAGTTATTATGTTATTTATCTACCCAGACAAGAAATCCAATCTCTCCTGCACAGATTTCAGGTCACCTACAAATGAGCTTTTTCTTTCTTGTTTACAGGAGTTCTCCTGAGCTTACCTAGTAAAAGGTTTCACTCTCAGAGAAGACAACCTTCCATCCCATAAATCATCTTCTCTCTGTGTTGGGCTCATGTACATCTTCCTTCTAAGACACCCAAAGAGCCAAGAAGAATTACCTGAAAAGGAAAGGAAGAAGGAGGAATTTGCAGATGCATGGAAGACAGAGTGAACAAATGCTGAACTGCAGTCTCCTTTTCTGCTGCTGCTTTCTGAGGACATACCATGTTGATTGGCATTTGATCGCAGACTGTCCTGCTGTTCACAGAAAAGGCATCTAAGCAGTAATTCAAGAAAAAATGGCCAGTTGAACATGCCACTATTTTTAGATAATAAGAAAAGACAGTTTCAAATGGTTCAGAAGGGCTATATGATTACTTATGTTGTACATTTCAAGGATACCAGAGGAAATAACATTTTCCTACACAAGACCCAAAATCTGCAGTAAGTTCATCTTTTAAAAACCAACTTTTTCAAAAAAGCTGTGTACAGAACTGTGACTCACCACTCCTGAGTAGTTTAAGAGAGGAAGGCTAAACTAAAAAGCAAAGAAATAAAGGCAAACCTAGTGTCTAGCCTCTTCCCCACATTTCTGCCTTGCTTCCTACCCAGGAAAGATTCAGAAGAGTTTATAAAAATGAAGAATCACAGCTCTATAAAAATTTAAAGAGGCAAATAGAAAAAGCTACTTTGAATGTCTCCATAAGCCCCTCAAGGTCTTAATTACTAGTCAAAAGATCACTGAGCAGACTTATTGAAAACGAAGTGTAGGAGAAGTGAAATCTAGCCTTATTCAAGTCAGTGGGAGTCTTATTATCAACACTGACAACAGCAGAATTTCACACAGGATGTTTATTCTTGCCATCCTGGTAAATAACTCAGCACCTTTTTTTAACGCTCACTGGGAGACTTTGTAGCAGCCCAGTACACCAAATCTTACATCCTGATCCTTGCTGTGTGGTATAGTCACAGGGAATGTGAGCACATCTGTGTGGACAGAGGGGACAATAGTCACATGTTTGTAAGATTTCTTGGACTTTAAGAGATTATTAAAAGACTTATATGAACATTATTACTTATGCCTTGTATATAGGTAACCCCTAAATTCCATGCAGACTTCAGTACTATGAGAATTTAAAATTATTTTTTGACTTGTTCCTTTTTTACAGCCATCATCTATTTGACTGTGCAAGGGTCCCTTTAAAGTAAGAAACACAGTGCACACAATTTTGCTGCTTTTTTATATCTACTTACTGTAATTTTTATTCAAATAATATTGAAACAAAATTAACATTCTAGCTTGAATTGTCGGTTTGATGTTTGCAGCATTCAAAAAAGAAAAAAGCTGCAAGGTATTGAGATTCAAGAGCACAAAGAAATTGTGACAACATTTTGATTAGAAAGTAGATATTGTCAGGTATTAAAATTTGACACCCCTTTATTAAGTAGAAAATGTGCTATCTGAATGAAAATGCATTATTTTCCTTTCCTATACAGCTATGCATGAATGTGCTTAAAATCTTCACCCATAGAGTAAGGAGCAGTAACATCATCCAAAACAGCATTCAGTGAAAGCACAGAAATACTGGAGATTTTAAGCATCGAATTCCTCCCGAGGGAAAGAGGAGGGGCAGGCACGGAACTCATCTCTGCAGTGACCAGTGAGGGACAGGACACGATGGAATGCCATGAAGTTGTGTCAGGGGAGGTTTAGGTTGGATACTAGAAAAAATTTTTTCACCCAGAGTGTGGCTGGGCACTGGAACAGGCTCCCCAGGGAAGAGGTCTCAGCACCCAAGCTGACAGTTCAAGAAGGGCTTAAACAATGCCCCCAGGCACATGGTGGGATTCTTGGGGTGTCCGAAACAGGACCAGGAGTCAGACTTGATAGCCCTTATGAGTCCCTTCAACTCAGGATATTCTATGATTCTGTGAACACAAGGGTATTATTCATATATATCTTTGTGTCATTTAAAATTCACAAAAGCTGGGACACAAACATCAGTTTCACGGTTTTAATTAAGATCATTATTTTTGCTATTGCTGTAACTCATACTTTTTCTCACTAAAGTGAAATTTTGTCAATATTTATCTTTTAGCCTGGAAGGTTGAAAGATAAGCTTTTTCTAGATACACATTTCTAGAGTGACTCCAGAAGGGCATTCTTGCAACAGGAGTATGCTCTGTGATTGATAAAGAAAAACAGAGCAAGCCAGGCACAAGGGAACTCTGTGTTCACATGTTCTGCAGATTGCATTTTCCTCCATCTTTCTCTCTCTCTCTCTCTTTCTCTTCCTACTCTGTTATTCCATTTAATTTCTTCACCCACATTTCCAGATAAAATCTTTATAGAGTAGAAGATGAACTATACTGTCTAGATTCTCACTACTTGGAAAGAGCAGAAACAGCAGAAACATTGCCCTTCTGAGGTTAGTAACTAAAAGGCATCTGTTCATTTCAGAAATGAGTCATGATTCAATATATTAATTAAATTTATTAAAAAGGCAGGATATTCTGTTAAGAAAATGTCCCTGTCTGTCCTGCCAGCAGCCCCTCTGTCAGTCATATTTGCACACCTGAGCTGGGATGGAGGCCCTTTCACAGCTACACTCCCACACTCACACAGTCACACCAGGCTTCCGAGCTGGCTCAACCCCAGGTTTTCACAGCAGAGTCTCAGATGAACCAATCCTTAAAATAATTTAATCTTGGTGAAATAACAAAATAGTACAAAACCAGCTCAAGCTGGTGCCTCCGAGGAGGGACCCCAAAAAAAGGAAACTCTGGGCATTTATCCCCTCACAGTCCTCACAGACACAGGAAAGTCCTAGGCTCCTGCTGTGTCTTTAAATGTCCAGTCCCCTGGCCAGGCCACAGGCCCCCAGGCCCTTTGTTGTGCACAGGGTTGACAATTCCCAGCCTCTAGTCTCGGGCTCCCAGAGCTCAACCAGGGCCTCCTACTGCAGCTGCTCACTGAGACACCAGCACTGAATGGATTCCTCAACAATTTGACTAGGGGGTTTATTGCTTTGTTTTTCCTTCTCCATTATGATAAATATTTTAATTTTTTGCAACATTATTTAATAGTATTTATTAGTATTAATAGTATTATATAGTATTTAATAAGATTTTTTAAAACATGTAAATCTAAATGATGTTTTCCTCAAAAGCTAAATCATTATTAGTTTCTCACTAATAACCATTTTTAGGTTTTAGGAATAAAGTTCTTTTAATGTCAGTTTTTCAAAAGCCTTTAAAGCAGATATTGCTGATATACCTAAAGTTACTCTATTTTCTGTCAAAACAGACCCCAGTGTCTTCAGAAAAACAAGCGACAGATGGGTTAATCAATTTTTATTTATTAAATGATAAGTATATCAGATTTAAGAAACAAGGGAATCTGTACTCTGTGTGTGTATGGATGACACTAAATCGTGTTTCATCATGCTTAGCACTGTTTGAACAAACAACACTGTAGTGTTCAGCCAGTGTGAATTCATTTAGTCTACTGGGCTCTGTGTTTGAAATCCTGTCTAAAAGAAAACCTCAAGGAAAATGGTATTTTCACTTAAATTATGCTTTTTCCTGTGCAGGCAGTGAACTATATTTACTATATAGATCACAGCACTTCATTGTGGCAAGACTTCTGTAAACGAAGATAAAAGAAATAAACAACAGTTCCTGAAAGGCAATTTACAAATAAATATAATATTTCTTAATGGATTTTATATTATTATATCTTCATATGTTGGGGTCCCTCCCCTGCCATGTAGCCCTGGCAGAGGGGCCCTGAGGGCACAGGCACGGGGTTTCCCTGCCCCTGCTCAGCCTCGTTCCCATGGGTTGGTTTGTGTTCCCTGCGCGGGCAGAAGGACCCTCGGTCCGGTGACTGGAACAGTTCCAGGGCAGAGCCCCGGCCATGCGGCTGGAGAAATAAACATCTCTGAAACATCTAGCAAGAATCCATCCATATATATTTCCTTTCCACGGGACTCCTGGTTTGATATATGCATGTTGCAGTATCCCTACTGCAACATTCATATATATAACCCATGGTGGTACGTTATCCATTTATTTATTGTGTGAAGGTAACAACTATTTCAAACTGTAATGCATGTCTGGATAAATGAATATTTAGCCAGTTGTTTATCTTATAGCAAGATCCAAAGCATGTTTCAGGGTACAATGATGGTAATTCTAAAGGAGCAATCACTAAAATGGACAAGGAGAGGACAAGGAGTGGACGAGGAGTGAACAAGGAGACTCTAGAGGAGTCGTTGCCTTTGAAAGATCAGGGTTTGTGGCAACTTTTACAATGGATAACCAAGACAAGACAATTCTACAAGCAATTTTTGTGTTGCATAATTACACAGGCTGAGCAATTTTTATGTTGCATAATTACACAGGCTCAGCTTGTCCCATTATATTTTTATTCCATAATGCCCTATAAAACCAAATGCCCTTCAAAATCTTCTACATTGTTGTGGGAATTTAGAATCCCACATTGAAGTCCATCTTCAATTTCTTAATTTTTTGGGACAACAGAAAGATAAATACAGATACCATCTTCCAGTGAGTCCCTACATGATGAGGTCAAAGCAATGAAGGGAAACAAATTTAGATACCATCCCACTCCCTTAGTGACAAACAATTAAAGCACAACACACCCCTGATTGAGTTGTCTTGCATTAAAATTAACACACAGGTAAGAAAGCAGAGAGAGTACCTTAAAACAGAACCACACTAATCTAGGAATTTTATCATAGTGCTAGTAAACAAAGCAAATAATACATAAATGGCAACATTTCTAGCTACATATGAAGGACTTAGACTGCTAATGTGTTAAAAGGCTCTCTCAGTTTTAAAACCCAGCATTGTTTTGGAACCTCGCCCTTCACCTATACCATTCAAACAGAAATACTTCTTGGGAAGCATGAAGGCCTCTAAATTTGTCTATGCACTTTCTGGAGAAAGCAGGAAAAGTTAGCAATGATTATTATAATAATTTTGAAATCTAGCAGTTGACCTATTAGCTGATAATTTAATACAGTTGCCCATAATTAGATTTAGTCATAAAATGTGCGCTTGCCCATAATTAGATTTAGTCATACCACGTGCACTTTCTGACTGATTTGCTTTTTCTGTGACTATTTTAATATTGGTCTTAAGACCAAATTCACAGTGTATTACTATTGGACAAATATGGTGAGTGCTAGAGCAGAAGAGACAGATACAAAATACGGAAACTCTGAATTCTTTCTAGATCTATATTATTCATAGATTTTATCAATTCTAAATACCTACAAGAGAAACAGAATTTCAGGCACGTTGGCTGCAAGATTGCGGAAGGATCTCATTATTTTTTGTAGGAATAAACAGAGATATTGCCAAGTACTCTTGGTGGAGAACTGGCCACTTAGAGACAAAAAAGCAGGAAGAGCTGCAGAACTGTCTTCTTTCTGAAGCCACAAGAATTCAAGTTTAGTCAAATAAAAGAAGGAAAATGAAGCAGGTCTTTTAAGGCTTACCTGAACTCCAGCTCAGAGGCAGTAAATAAATAGAATGGCAGAATCTTTTATGTTGGAAAAGACCTCTAAGATCAAGTCCAATCATTAATACAGCACTGCCAAGTCCACCACTAAACCACATCCCTAAGTGTCACATCTATGTGTCTTTTAAATACCTTCACAGATGGTGACTCAACCATTTCCCTATTCCAGTGTCTGATAAGCCTTTTGGCCTAACTGTTTTTCTTATCTACTTTTTCTCCCTTCAAGATATTAGAGCTGTCAAAAGATAATTAGCAGATGAAGCTTTTTTTCTAAGGCACATCAGAAAAGCAGACGGTGACAATAGCGAGCAAAGGGACGTTACTGAAAACCATTACTTGTGACACAAGCACCCACTGTAGTAGTCAACACGTGGCACGTGGGTGCCTGCTGGCCCAAAGCATTTCCCTGCTGCTCTTTCTGCTGTGATGGACCACAAGGACTGTTCTAATTCAGGAAATTATCAAGGGATTGTCTTGGTTTGAAAGACGGGTGTCTGCTAAGGAAGGCAGAAGCCTCCCTTGGAATGGCAGATGCAACCCCCTTCCCTCCGAGTTATTATAATTTTGAAATCAAGGAGGCTTCTAAGCAAAGATGTGGGAAATAGGAATAACAGTTCTTTACTATTATATATATAACCAGTCAAACAAACAGCAATAACTCTAGCAGTAACAGCAAACACAAACCCAGTGCCAGCCTTCTCGGCTGTCGGGCCCTTTCCCCTCGGGTGCAGTTCCGCTCGCAGCCGGCAGGGGCGCTGGCGGCTCCCGGTGAGCAGGGCAGGTGCGATGGTTCCCCCGCGGCTGCAGGGGGCGCTCCGGAGCGAGCTCGGGGAGCACGCGGCACTGGCGGCCTGGGATCCCGGGAAGGGATGGAACAAAGGCTTCACAAACCCCTGGGCAGCCGATCCCGGTGTCCGGCCGGACCCTCGGGAACAGCAGGCTGGAACGGCAGACTGGAATGGCAGGGATGAGCACAAATCCTGGATGGCAGACGAGGTGTATCCAAACGGGGAACCCCCCGGAGGTCTGGGCAGGCAGGGCAAGCAGGGCTACAGCGCAGCGAAGGCTCGAAGCAGCAGCGGGGCAGGGCGGCCACAGCCCGGCCTCCAGCGGGGCAGGGAAGGTGGGCTTGGGATCCCAGGGTCTTTCTGCACAGAAGGAAAAAAAAAAAACAGCCGACGAAAAAACCAGCTCCCCTCTCCCGCATTCGGGAACCGAACTGCCCACACACCCAGGTGAAACAAAAGAATAGCCAGGTGCCCCCACCCACAGTGGGTGGCTCTTTGTTTTCCTTAAGTACCCAGCAATTTTCCCTCTTAGCAACAGCATGGGGGAAAATTCCTTTAACAGAAAAAAACTAGGAGAAATCCTAAAATCCCCAACAGGGATACAAACTCTTGTTTATACACATACCAGTGTTGCTGGAACAGACCCCAAGGAGAAATTATTTGAGCCACTACAACTCAATTTCAAAACCTTTTTAAATGTCACTGAAGAAAAACTGATGTTGGAAGCCTGATACATGTGTGACCAAATAACCTCCCTTCTATTTCAGTCACAAGTGTGGAGGGGAGTTTGGAAAGTAAAATGGGAAAACTGGGAGTTCAGTAAAGAAGCTGGTACACATGTTTTTGGCAAAGGACAAGATACTCTGTGGGTTTCTTTGCAGAAGGTTAAGCCCAGATGTGTTTATTCCCCATGACTTCCCTAGCGAACACAACTTTGAAACAAGGAAGATAACTTTGCTTTGTGCCAGCTCCTATTCTCATTAAAAGCAAAGCTCATTGAGCACTATCTCTTCTCTGGATTCCCCTCGTATTTTGTGTAGGAATAGGTGGTCTCATATCCCAATTTAACTCATACAGGAAACTTACAGGGGGAAGCAGGTGGGCATAGCAGGGAACCAGTCACAGTTTTATAGTCTTTTCCAAAGGACCAGCTGCCCCAATTACCTCTGCCTTAATGTCCTTTAGTCATTAATAGACATATATAGGCATATATGTGAGAATACTATATATACATATATATATATATATGCATAGGTATTTGTCTATGTCTATATATGTTTATATACACATTGTATTCTATCCTATTCTGAGGGACAGGTCTCTGTACAGGTAGTCCCAGGCAATATGCAGAAAGAAGGAAAGGAGATTGAAAGAGGAAGGTGTGGTGGCTTCAGGTGTGGCTCCCCCAGCCACAGTGCCAGAAGTGCTTGGAGAGGCTGGCACCAGTTCAAGTGCCAGGGAGGCCTTGGAGAAGGCAGGGAGAACATCAGGAGGAGCACCATGCCTGGGACACAGAGCACATGAGAGCAGAAAGGCAGCAGCTCATCATGCAGCTGCAGGACTGATACAGCACAAGGCTGAGCAGGGCACTGGTACAGAGGTGAAAACTCTGATGTGTCCGGAGAGGGATGATGGGGAACAAGGTGCTGCAGACATGATGGGTCTGCCCACAATACCCTCACAGAGTCCAAGCTCAGTGACATGGTGGGAAATAGTAACTATCTGTATAAAACCCGAGACCAGGCTGGTGTCCTGGGGAGCTCAAAAGGTGAGTTTTCACCTCCACACTGGAGATGTGAACCTGAGTGTAAAGCATGGCCTATTAATGTGTTATTTGCATGGATACTCTGTGTTTTTCCATCACAGTCTTCTTTCATGGTATAGAATATAGTCAGAGCAGGCATTCCCAAAGCTCAGAGGTGTCACACTTATCAATGTCTCTTTGAACCTTGTCACAAATTGTTGAACTGCTCTTTGTAGCTGCACAAGCCTGTAAAATTACTCCCCTTAGATCCTGTTTTGTGAACAGTAATCTGTTTTGTGAACAGATCCGTTTCAGGATTGCAGTCAATTGGTACTATTTGATATTGTGGAATTGTTCACAGAGCCAGTTTCCCTTGCTACATACCTACCTGATGAGTCTTTACAGCACTGTGATACTTAGGTTGCTGCTAGTAGCTTATATTAGATGTGAGCTATAGCCATTAGAAGTTTTTAAGATGTGTATTCCCTCATGAGACTTATTTAGTTTATCACATTTAAGTTTGCTTCTAACCTACTATTTTTGAATGATCTCAAACTTCTTTTCTCTCAATCTTTTTATATTCACATGATGGAAATTACGCAACTGTGTGGTAACACTAGTGTTTTTCTCAAAAGTACATGAGGTTTTGAAGGTTATAAGTCATTATGCCTTGGAGTTCTCTGCTTTACCATAATTTACTTGGATTCTCCACATTTTTAACTGTGTGGTATGCATGGATACATTCTGTTTCCCCAGGAGCTCCTAGTTTTGCTTAATCCCAAACTGTTTTCCTTTAGGGTTAGATTTTGGATACAAACAGAAGTTTTCTTGACTAGAAGTAGGTTCTACGGATGCTCAAGTGTAGTTTCTCAAAGCTAAATAGCAAGCAGATATGTGAATTCTATAAATACCATTGGAGACTTGTGCCTGGACTGGGGAATTTCAAATGCTTAAGGACTTTTCCATTTGCTTCTGATAAACTCTACCTGTCATTTATCCACACCCAGTCTGAACTATCCATTTATCCCACAGGTATGCTTGGCATGAGTAAAATATTAATAATAAATTAGTTTTGGTTTTAGCTCTCTTTTGTATTTAAAATTAAATTCTGAATACCTTTGAAAGCAAGAAACGGATACTTCAGTTTTTATTTCTGTAAGTCAGAAAAAAAGAAAACAAAAAAAGAAAAAAAAAAGTGGCTTCATAGGTCTTGATTATGCTTAATACATGGTTCTAATATGCCTATCAAGATAAGCTTCTGGGCTGCTGTAGTCAAGAGTAACAGCCCTTGAAGAAAACAAACACAAAGAAAAGAAAATACTGGTAAAACAAAAGGGTGTTGGCAAAATGATGCAAAAAAAAAAAAAATTCAGTACAGTGTTATGCTTTACACAAAAATATGGATCTATGTAACCAATGCTTATCTAACTGAAAGAAACCTAGTTAAATAGTATTTAAATTCCCATATAAACAATTGTAACTAATATCACAAAGCAATTTCAGGATGACTAAAATTGCATTCTTTGGAAAACATGCTATTTGCCACTCCTGCCCCATGTGTGGGTTATGCAGGAAGGGACAGGTGAGAAAGACATGTTTGCCTAAATAAAGAATTTTGTCCTAGATTTTCAGATTTTTTGCCTGCTTCTGATAAATTTTAATCTCTTGCTTTCTTTATATTTGAAGACAATGACTATACTTCTGAGTAGGTCTGTATTTTCCTCCCTGAGGACATTTTGACTTTTCAGATATGACTGTAACAAAAATTAATGATTCAGTGGACTTACTCTTCTGGGAGATTAGCCATCAGGGCCACCTGTCTGTATGGCATGTGCTTGCCTTTTTCAGGATTGTGGTGTCTTAGGCCTTTCTTGTGATTTACCAAAAGAATTTCCCACAAGTACTTTCCACATTGTTGTATTACATAGCAAGGTATAGAAAACACTGTGGTGGCCCTTACACTTCTGCTGCCCATTCCCAGTGATCTCAATTTTCCAACTCTATACATCATCCACTCTATCACAACAGCCAGGAAAACCTTGCTATCTTGTTAAAGAGATTCAGATGATGCTTCAGCTACTTTCTTCACTTCACTTTCTTCAGTTATTGCATATACTGTCTTTCCTTCTTACTTCTTCCTACTTACCTGGGAAGTCATGACCAGTGTGATGGTCGGTACCAGCAACTGGAGCAGGGCTGCAGCCTCAAGAGCCTGCATGTCTGTGTGTCACCAGCTGGGGAGACTGGGACAGGGGCATCTCCTGTCTGAGCCCAGCTGCTGGAGGACCTGCCTCTCACATATGTGCAATGTGTCCCTGCTTGTGGCACAAGGCTTGAAACTAGATGACTTCCCAGGCATCTTGCAACCCAAACCATTCCACAATGCACTGATCAGATGTCAATGAAACAGAAAAATTTGGATGGAGATTCAGACATTTCACATGGCTAACACAACAAGAGCATCGAGACCTGATTCAGTGCCTGAACCCTGAAGCTGATCAAGGAATATAGTAGTACAACCTTGGGTTGTAAAACCTCTGCTTATAATCTAGGTTGCAGGGGTTTTTTTGTAATTCATTTTACTTCATGATACCTGAGGCCATCATGTTCATGGTGACACAAACTGCACGAGATTTATGGAAAGGGTGAGACGACAGCTGAGAATCTTCCATCAAAATTATTTTTACAAGGCAGGTTTCATTAACATCAATGGTATGAATCATTATATGACAGCTTACAAACAGAAGGCATGCAAACAGCTAATTGCTTTGTTTGAATGACGGACCATGACAGGCTCCCAGTTAACACAAAACTGTAGGCAGTTACTTATGAGATGATTGCTATAAGAACTGACACAGACATTGATTCTGTTATGGTGTTCACTAAAATTCCTTTTAATTTAGCACTGAGATGCTCCACCTAGAACATAAATCAGACATCAGATGCTTCAGAGGTAAAGATGATAATGAGGCAGATGTGACAGGACTATTTCTGTTGAATCTCTTTGAATGTGTGTTCTATTCCACCCTCTCACCTACTTCACTCCAAGGATTATCTCTCATCAGCAGCTAAAAGCAGAAAAAAATATAAAACAAATTCTCTCTAAAGATTGTGAAGTACCTGGGAAAATCTTGCTGCATTCATTTTGAATCATAACCTCCATCAAATCTTTATCTCAGTAATTTCCTATGGTAATGCGGTGACAATTAGTGAGTCAGTAAAAGCTCCTGCTTAGCTCATTTCTCAGAAATCTCCTAAGTCTTGAGTACAAATAACAACACTTTTCAGCTCACAATCATTGCTCTTCACAGAGATACAAATTTTAATACTCATTGCTCCTTTTAAAAGCATAAATGTCTGTCAATTTAGAAAGATGGAAGAAAAGAATGGAACAAAATAGAATAGAATACTTTCATATTTTATGAAGGCCTTTACTTTCATTCCCCAGATCCTTTTTTAAAAGGCTAATTAATCAGCTATCAGTTCAGTTTTCAGCTAAAGGACATTCAAGCCTGCCTCTGAATCCTCTTTCCATTTCACAGGCATTGATATGAGGTGAAGAGACAGGGTGTCAGTGGTTCTATTAATTTGCTGCCTTGCCATTCATGAGTGATTTGAAGAAACTGAAGAAAGGTGTGATGCAAATAGCACTGTGTGCAAAGGAAAGCATGTCTTTCCTCATTTTATGTCCTTGTACTGCATTGCTTCCAACCACTCTCAATTTCACAAGTGTTTTCTGTAGGCTGTAATTGTCAAGGTCAGCTTCTACCGTGTTTTGGAGACAGAAACAAGAGAATGCTACTCTTTATTTTCAAAAAAGTCTTCCAAATTTTACCAGGTGGATTTTAGCTTTTGGTTTAATGTTCTTGTAAGGTCACCTTTAAGGTAATTTTGTGCAAGGCAGAATGTTCACTGAGCAGTGCTGAGAGGAATGAGAAAAGTGAAAAACCTGGAGAAAGGCTTTTTTTCCATATTGCAAAATCCTGAAAATCTGTGATGTTTCATGTTAATTGACACAGCTTAAGATCCTTATTTTGTATCTAAATAATTAAATGTTCACTGTGGGCTATTAATGACCTGTTAGCACAATTCTCACACAATATGTGGTTTTGCATGGTTTTGCTCTTTGTTTTGCTTATTTGTTTAACCTGACCCATTTCAATTGTAATTTAATGATGGGGAGTTGGCAATGAACAAGAAGCTTCTCAAGATCTGTTGTACATGAGGATGTGCTATTCTTACTAAGTGGGTCTGTCCTCGCCAGCTGAGTTTAAAACCACTCTGTTTTGTTAAATTGTACAAAACTAAATGTTATACAAGCTACAGGAATAATAATAATAATAATAATAATAATAATAATAATAATAATAATAAATAAAAATAAAAAATAAAAAACATTGCAATTTTTGTGATTGGTGAGATGGATATGAAGCTTCAGCATTAATTTCAGGGGGACTGCCTGGTATATACTGGCTGTAGTGTATATATCACAATGTAAAATGGAGCTTACTTATCCAAATTTAAAGTCAATCCTAACTGATAGCTCTTTAAATCATATGGCCATAAGTCCATGAGAAAGATAATAAACATGAAATTCACCCCAACTTGTCTGTATGGCCATAAACACTGCTGTGGTTTGAAATAATCTGTTTGGAAGCCCATTGGTTTGCACTCATTTTTTCCACTTCTAGTCATTTAGTCCACTTCTGGGAATTGATCTGGGTTTTTAAAGTATTTTAACTGCAAAAACTTCACCCTTGTTCAAACACAGTATGAGATCTCTTGTTGGTAGTATGGGAGACTAAGTCCAGGTTTCTTCCTTGGTCGTGCTGACAGTCCTGTAGCTAGGAAATGCTCGTCAGTGTTATAGCTGAGCTGTTGCCCAGTTCTGGAGTTCAGTCAAAGACTGAAGTGTTGTCTGCAAAAAATCCACATGAACTTGATCTCTAGAATTCCCTAAGCCAGTCAAAACTATAAGTATCATCAACTACTCTTTGAAAGAACTAGTCAGAGATGCTTCATTTTCCAATTAGCATGTAATTAGCTGCATAGGAGGGGAAAAACACGTCCTCAGCTTCTCCTGCTTTAGTCAGATCCAACCTTCTCTTCTTCAGCAAATGCCCCACAGATGCAAGAGGTGGTGACTCCTGGCTGGGCACCTCGCCTCTCTCTGGGCAAAGCTGTAACATTTTGCTGTGCAAAGAGCAAGACCGGTGGTGCTGGGCGGGAAAGGTACTGGTTCTGTAAGTGTGATGGATGAATTTGGTCCCTTGAGAATGTAGGTGCATTAAGTTTATAAAGTCTAATGAGACTGATTTCTTAAGCCAGACTTGGTCTGAGCATGTATACATCTATGAATACTGGAGAATTTAATTCACTTTCATGTAAAAAACATACATTCTAAATTAAGCAGCTCATGAGTTATTACGCAGCAACATAATTTTAGACATGAATTCCTATAATATGTTTAAGTTCTACTTTAATTACTGAAAGCCTTTCTTTGGATTTGGCTCCTTGTTTCTTTAAAATTTCGAGCAAGAATTTTGGCATATTAAATGATTATTGTCTCAGTAGGAAATAAACCTTGCAAAAAAATGTTAATCAATACTCTGGTCATCAGTATTCAAGACTTCTGTGCTTATTGCATATTCAAATAGTGACTGAAATGCTTTATTAAGAGAAAGGCTCTGTTTTCAGTGCAACACTATACATGAGTTTTGATAAAAGCTTCTAATCTGTATTCTGACCACCATATTTTAATATGTATCAATTATTTGTTCTGAAGTCTGGTGGTTAATTGATTGCTTCGAAGACAAGAGGCAGACAATGTTCTGATTAATTTGAGACTGAGAAGGCTTGTATATGTATTGTTTTGTATTTTCAGATGAAAATTATTTCAGTATTCCCCTAAACCAGATGAAATTTTGACATTTATGAAATTTTATATTCTAAGATTTTTTAATTGTTGAATTTTATATCTATTAAGTTTATTGTTGAAAAGACATTATAAGCATAAGGGTTTTTTTCTAATAGATTTAAGTGAAATGAGAAACATTAGAACTACAGAAGAAATTGGCATACCATAAAAATTCCTTAAGTGGGACACTGTCATTTAAGTCCCTTATACTGCCCCAAAAGAAAATCTACTATGCATTTTTAAGTCTAGCTCTTCAGTTTTCTGGATGCTGTAGTTGAAACAAGAGATAATGCATTCGTCTTGATACAATGCTGTCAAGTAATTGTACAAAAATGAAATACAGAGCAAAGACAAACTAGCAGTTGCCTTGTGTTTGTGTTAAAAATAAGGCAGAAAACTCCATCATGCAGAAAAACAGAGCAATATTAAACTGATCTTTTATCCTTTAGACAGGTTTGTGTCTTTGGAAGTGTGTTAAAAAATTATTGTATGGGTAGTGTATAAAACTAAATTGGGTAAGTCTTCAGTTAAATTTGAACTGTCTCTGTAGTATTTATATGTGCATTGTCTACTTGAAGAATGAGGGAAATTATCTATTGTGATTGATACCAGACTGGTGTCTTTTCAAAGGGACATTTTACAATCTAAAAAGCTGTCATTTTCTAGCTATGTGACATAGCAGGCAGTGTGTGGAACATGATGTGTTGTCCTTCTCCATAAGGTGTAAAACCATCTCTTATAAACTTCATCCATTCCCATATGAACATTTCTCTCCTGGCTGGATGATTTGGCCTGCAGAGGGTGCAGGGCAGGCTGGGCACCAGCCTGGCTGGGGACTGCTTTATGCCACTGCTACAGCTACTCTGATGCCCCTGACTGCAGGCTCCGGGCACCGCTGATCACAGACTCCTAAAGAAGGAGGGCCAATATGTACCAAAACCTTACCTCTTATTTCTCTCTGTTGGCTCTGTCCTATTGCTCTTAACAATGCTCAATATACCCAAACCCAGTGCTCTTGTTGTTGATGAATCAGAGGAGGTCTGTTGTTTTATTGGGCTACTTTGCAGTAACACTGAGTTCTAGGGCTGCCTCATGGGCTGGTACCTGCCACGTGCTGAGGGCCTCAGGAGTCAGCCCTGCTGGTCTCAGTGGTCCCTCCTGGCCCTGCAGTCTCTGAAGTGCTCCATGCATCACAGGAGTAACTTCAGCTGTTGCTTCCAAGGCATCTTTCAAACTTCTAAAGTTTATAAACAGCTGAGTAATATCAGCAAAGTAACATCACCAAGTAATACCATGTGACATTTGTACAGAGTAGTATGAAGGCATGGTTTGCACAGCTGTGTTGTAAGTAGCTACAATGAGTGGTAAGAAGCATCTTCCACTGCTGCACTATTCTGTTAGGATTTATAATTCTTTTTTTTTTTCCTGCATCTATGCTCTCAGTATCCATGTTCTCCTCATTCAAACACTTTGGAAAAGTCACCCAGCTCCTGTCTTGGGGCTGTCCAGAAACAGCCTGGTGTATCCAAAACACTCTGTCTTGAGGCAGCTTTTCTAAGGTACTTTACTCAAAGGTGACTAGTACTGTGTTACAAATACATAATTGGTTCCTCTATTTGAAAACTATCTCTAGTACTTTTGGAATGATTACCTATTATTGAATAATAACAACAAGGTTTTAGCTAGGAAGCTTTCCACATGATCCACTACAGCAGAGCAAATCACTGCCTTGTAAACAAACCCCAAAAATGGAGGTGGAATGCAGCTTCCACGGAACTAGACAGCCAATATTAAGCAAGATTTGAAAATTAAAAATTGTTACTGCATTGTGTGACTCTCTGAAGAAAAGGTAGAAGGTGGAAATCTCAAAAGATGTTTTTAAATATTCCCATTACTTTAGTAGCTGTTGCTGTGTGATCACTTGCACCACTATGCTGAGAAGTTTAATTTCTATAGGACACATACTTTTCAGAACAAGAAAACAATTGAATCTTGCAAAAGTATTTAGGATTAGATTGTGTCTTTAGGAATAGCAATGCTACAGAGTTACATACTAGTTTATTTATATTGCCTCCTGTAACTGTGAATTTTTCATAGGAGTAATTTCCAGTCAAAACTATGGAAACCTGACCTGAATTATATTAAAATTAACTACTTTTAAACAGCTAGATTTCTAAGAAGTCACTGAAACATCCCAGACAGTTGTCATCTTTCCCTTTCCCTCCAAGGATGGGGCATTTTTGCTTTGTGTTTTAAAGCAGTGTAAGAGACCTGCACCTAATTCATCTCAGACATTGTTAGTAACTGAAAGAGAGATGAGGATATTCAAGCCTCATCCAAATTCCTAGCCTGTTGTTTTTAATTTTAACCAGCAATATCATCCGTCACTTTTTTAAGGAATATATTGGCTAGGGAAGTTCACCTCTATGTTCACACATTTCAGACTTTATGCTGAACCTGTTGCTTGAACAGCCAGACTGAGCTGTTGACAATGTCACAATGTGACAATGTAATGAAACAGAGTCCAAAAAAAAAAAAAAAAAACCCTAAACCAAAACTCAATTAATGTATCAGAATCCTAGACAAGGATTTATGAAGAAAGAAAACTTAACATTTAAATAAATGGAGAAAATTCTGCTAAAAACATGACTTTTTGTTTGTACAGCAAATCCAGAGTGTTAAAGATTACTGAGAAATTGTGGTAGGAATCACAATAAGGTATCAGTGCTGAGCAGAGGGAAAGGATCTTCCTGTGGACCTGCTGGTGCAGCCCCCAGTGCTGTGGGCCGTATCTGCAGCCAGGACTCACTGCTGGCTCAGGCTTTCCTTGCAACCCACCAAGAACTCCAGCCCTTTCCCACAGAGCTCTTCCCAGCCTTCTGTGCTGTGGGGGCTGTCCCTACCTAGCTGCAGGACGTGGGTCTCTGTCAACCCATTTCTCCAGCCTCCACTTATGGACTATTCCCTCTAACTTGGAGTTGCCTACAAACTCGCCAAGACGGCAACCCTTTCACTCATCTAGGCCATTAATTAAGACATAATACAAGTTCTGATCCCAGTATTGTGTTTATTTCTGAGCTGGGATAAACCACATTACTGTCTTTTTCCTTTCTTTTGCAATCTAACACTCATGTCTACAGTCTTTTTCCAGTGCCTTGACTGCGTATACTAATTACTTGCTTTGTGTTTCCTGATTTGATCTCATACCTCTCCTATAAACCATGACCATCTGTTCAAATTGGGATTGAGAAATGTTATCCACATCCTGACTTTACCTATCAGTTTCTCTGTTCAGAAAAGACATGATTATCATTAGAAACCAGCCGTCACTGTAGAAAATGTACATTAACCACCAAACACTGGATCCTCAATAGGAGGTTAGATGCTGAAGAAAATATTAGTGAATATGGCTCCTGAGAAATACTTATGCCAATGGACTTGCCAGTGTACCCTTAAAGGCGCTCAGAATTTCTGTGGGGATCATTTTCACAGTTATCAAGGCTTACAAAATGCAGTGGTTTACAAATGGAAATGCTGAATATACAGAAGAATTAAGATATGGTTGAGATAATCCTGTGAAGCTATGATGGCGTGAGACACACTTTAAAGCATTTAATTCCACTAAGTATTGGCCAAAATGATTTTCTACACAACAGCAACCACTTAATGTAATAGTACTATAATGTATGGTTTCTGTTTTTCAAACCTGTTAAAAGAGATGCCTTGCCTACAAGGCAGGTATTTCAGAATGCTTGACAAGTAGGAAATCTTTTCCTAAATTACAAATCAATACACATCAGCCTTGTGGTATAAAGAACAGTATTTTACAATGGTAATAAACAATTTTCTTTATTCTTGAACATGAAAAGCACACACCTGTTGAATCACTGATAGCTCTGTTAAATAATTAGATAGATTTTATTATTTCCTGACAAAACTATTACAGGAACATAGGAAACATTAAGTTCTAAAATATCAGTAGTTTCAACCAGTTTTAAGTAACAGCTTTCCTTTAAAATTTGAGATATGATAAAGTCCAACAATATTTTTATATTATTATGAGCTACTACTGATTGATACACTATTCCATACTGTCATGAGGAAACAGAGAGATAAAATAATAGAACAGTAATAAATTGATTTTGAAAGAATAATCCCACTTAAAAGTGTCATTCTTTAAAATAAAACAATAAATATTTTTATCTCAATGCATCTCTCTAAGAAAAATTTCATTTACGAAAGAAAATTAAATCAATATAGCTTTCTGAAGAACGATTGAATTGATGATAAAAAGTTTAATGAAAATTTTATTACAAGGTTTTGTGCAGATCATCAGTCAGGTTGACAGCCCAAATAAATAATCCAGTTATTTTTAAGAATGTGAGATCCCTGTCTTTAGAAGGACCTGCAGTTTTCCCCAGTATCATGGCATTTTAAAAGCATGACATGTTTTTTATGCTTCATTCAATTTACTTATCTTTTCACTTCCCGATTGTCCAAATGTCAATTCTGTGCAAATTTGTTCTTTGAATACTCTAAAAAAAGCCAAAAAAACCCCAAAGTGTTTCTTTTTCCATTTTTGACAGGTTTTATAAATAAATTGTCTAGAAAAAAATCAACTCACACACCTACTTTGGTTTGACATAATATAGAGCAACCTGATATACTTAAGGATCTGGATTTTCTTTTATATATTACTGTAAAATGCAGTACCTTATTGCAGACCCAGGAGCATAAAGGAGAACAATATAGAGAAGCTGAATTAGGGCACAGATATTGGCTTTCCAGTACTGTGCGACTGAACCAATGGAGATAAACTAGGCTATAGAATCCCAAGTCACCAGCCATCAAAGAATATTTGACAGGTCCTGGTCTATTTAAGAATCTGATAAAACTGGTTTTTATTGCTTGCAATCCTTTTTCCACTTGCTTTTATTACAGTAGGAAATCATACTTACAAGGTAGCATCTGTTTCCTGAAAAGTTGAATTATCTTTGAATTATCTTTGTATTCATTATTAGCTTATTCTTTTGAGACTTACCTTTTCTCTTCTCTACGTTACAGAAGAGAGTACAAAGCAGTGGTTCTAATACCAAGATGCTTCATGACAGACACATGCTTGGTGGAAAACAGACTAGAAGTTTGTCACTATAATACAATCCTTAAAGTGTGTTCTACACTCATAAAGTGAAAAAATGTAAATGAAATATCTTTAATTTTAATCAGTTTTAGTCAAATGGAAAATCTTGAATTATAAAAAATGCCTTAAGTAAAAATATAGAAAGGGATACTACTGAGAACAGTGAAGAAAATTTAAAAAGTGATCATAGTATCCTTTGTGGCACATTAATGCTAAAACATTTAAATAGTAACTCTTAATGAGACACCAGACTTGACTGAGGAGCACAGTGCATGTAAGAATGACTTTCAGCATATGGTGGTGCTTCAATTTGTCTAGAAATTGTAAGAAAATCTTTTATAAATGAGTAAGATATTTCAGAGAAAACCATACAAATTTCCCAGTTGTATACTGTTTTCTTAGCCCTTGCTGTTAGGCATAACAACACTAAGACATTTCAATCCTTAATAATCTTAACAAGTTGAAAATGTGTCCTGTTTGCAAAGGCGTTTGTCTCTGAAGCATGTTCAGGGAGTGTAACCTGCAATCAGTGCCCAGTGTGTTATTCAGGAGCATTATTCATGCCCTCATTTGTGCCTTTCCATCTTTTCTTCATGTGCTGTGCTTACCTGTTGGATGGTCTGGCAGACATGAATAATTCCCACCAACTGCCTGGCCATGCCCATCTCAGTTCCAAATGGAAAGCTGGCACTCACAACCCTTTTTTTACTGCTCAGTCCACTGTTTGGTGTTTTGATGTTTCATTATGCTTACCAGTCTGCCACAGGAGTTTCAGAAGATATCTGAAATATCTGATATCTTGACCTTCACCTTACTGTAAACAAATTGAAGTTAAAAGCATAGATTACTTTGGCCTCCCTTCTGTTTCTGCTCCTGGAAGTGGATTTTTATGCTGCAGTCTTCTTTCAGGGGAGGTTGCCTCTGCTTCCCACGGCTCTGTGCCCTTTGGCAGAGACACAGAGTCAGTCAGCACTGCTGCTTTTCAGCTTAATGCCCTCTGATGGGTGACCAAGTACCACTGGTGAGTTGTGTGCACACTGTAAGATTTGGGGTTTTTTCTAACGTAAGATTTCACCTTAAAATGGTGACTCTTTCTGCCATCATTCTTTAGCGAGCGAGGCAAACAGTTGTAAATGTGTCATAACCTACGATCTCATGGGTCACAGCTGTGCAAGCTGTGTGTCAAGGCACAATTTGGCCTTTAAATGTATAAACATCTGAATTGCAATTCACATGAGGAAAAGGGCAACTGTAAGGGAAAGAGATAATGTATTCATTTTGTTAAGGTAGCGATGACTGGCAGAACCTTAGAAAACAGCAATTTGCCCTTGCTCATTGCCTTGCTTAAATCTCTGCTAGATTGGGCTTCAATGTACTCACTGACAAGGATGGGGAGTCTTGGAACTCCAGCTGCAGGAAGAAAGGTATTTTTATAGAATTGGGCTTGCTTTCAGCATATACCTAATAAAAGAGATGTAGTAAAACAGAGTTTTAAAAAGAAGGAAAAGAGAAAAAGGAAACAGAGAAGTTGGATTATTAGTACCCAGCCCCAAAAATTCAGGTTTCTGATGATGAAAATATTTAAATTTTAAATACCTATCCAAATTTTGGACGCTGTGTATATACCTGTGAAGGTTGCAGAAGCTCATGCTCAGATTTTATAAGTAATATGTTTACACAGTTTACCGATATCTGACATAGGTCATTTAGAGACCAAGCTTCAATTCTTGCATGAATTGGTTCCTATGGGTTAAAAGATCAAACCTCTATGAGATAATATATTCTGCCCCAAAATCCTATGTGTCAGAAAGATACAGGAAAATAGGAGACTAAAGATGAAGCTTCCAGCTATTTCCAGAGCCTGAAGTAATATTTGATTCAGTTCTACTGTTCAACATGGATAAAAGTTGAAGATAGCATTTATAATTTTAGATGTTTAGACATTTAATTCAGACATTTTATGAAGGCTTTGATATAGGTAAATTTTTACCTCAAATGTAAGAACAGTAACTTCCATGAAAAATTCATCCAATTATTATAACAGAGAAAAAAATGAAGCTGACACTGTTACATATTTAATGGCATCAGTTACAGTATGGTTGCCAGCATGTCATAAGCATTAACACAGGACTTTGCAAACATTTTAATCTAGAAAAAACAAAAGATAATAAACACTCTCCTCAAGCTTCAGGGAAATTTGAGACCCCTCAGTGAGTGACAATTGTGCCTGTGTTTATATATTACAGACAAGGCCCCTAATATTTGCCCCAATTTTGAGTCACTTTTTTCTGTGAAAATGTCTAAAATAGCAAGCAAACAAACAAAAACCCACCAGAACATCAAAAAGGTCTGGTGTTAGTTCATAGGTTACAGTCACTTAGAGGGCAAAGTTCAATTCTTTGCAGAAAAAGATAAAATTAGTAATTTAAAAAATATATTAGATTATTAGTTTTCTATTCATTTACTACCTGTGACAATAGAATCTTACAGAAATTTGATCTTTGTAATTACTTTTTCAATTAATAAGATTTATCTTTTTTGAAGTGTATACAAAATGCATGCACTTCTATTAGAAATGTGTTCAGTGGCTGTAGTTTTAGCTGATATCAGTACCTCACCTTGTTTAGTGCTGCAAAATTAAAAGGAAATTAATAAAGAGCTATAGAGAGTCATCAAAGCAAGAGAGAAGTGACCAGATTTCAGTGGAAATAATACACAGAAAAAGTATTTAAAGCAAAAATTAAAATAAAAAACAGATTGCAGCTGCCATCACACTTAGATTGTTGTTTATTGCTGTATCTGGGTCCCTTCAGTTTCCTATTAAAAAACATGAGTAGAAAAATGTTGGTCACACTGGAGGGAAAGAAACTTTAATAGAAACACTGACTGAAAGATATGCTTGCTCATTTTATACCATATTTGACAAAGCATTCAAATAGACATTAGGACCTGATAATATACACTTAGCTTCTTTCAGAGACAAATGTCTGGCAACAACAGGGGTGAATGCCAAGGAGGCTTGGATCAAGGACAGGAGCTGCCAGGATCCCTACAAGCTTGTCATACAACTTCAAACAGGTAAGTTTCTTGCTTTTGCAAACCTACTGCTGCATGAAGGTCAAAGAAATTTTGATATCTTGATTCAACACTGCTGAATATCTTGTTGTTAATGCTATTAATATCTTTAGTTAATACCATGATAAATGATCTAGAAGATCATCTAGAATGTGTCAGATAAAATAATTTCAAGATGTCCTTTCTCTCCTGAAAGAAATGTGACTTCAGTACCTTAGGCAGAAGCAAAAGAGACCACCGGCACTTGTGTGCCTGTTGAACACATCCATAACTTGTGAATGCTAAAGAAATTTTGCAGAAGGCAAAGATGAAGGCCTAGGTAAAACAGTGAAGAGAAAGTTTGGCTTTGTTCTGCCTTAACTGCTTGTAGTTTGTATTTTTTTAAAACTTGCATATACTGAGTTTTATACATTTCAACCACAGTAGAATAATTTTTAAAATGTGGGAAATAGCACGGCAAATTTTGTTTCAGTCAGTTCAGGTCTGGTCTGAGACTGCACAAGGTGAGAAAAGGGAGCACGATCCTTGCTACCTCAGGCAATAGGGGTGTGAGTGTCAGACTCTTAACTCCCAAAAAAACCATTTCCACCTCTTGTTTCTCAGATAAGAGATCCAACATTGTTTGCATCTGATTTGGAAAGTTGCTACCAGCAAGGTAATTATAAATGGCTATTTTATAAAATGTTAGTATTTATTCTGATAAAATTAGGTTATTATAATTAGCTTGTTCTTCTACTGAAATTCAGATGGTATCTACTGTTGTTTGTATTTTTGATGCTAAGAACTGTTCTGGGGGAGACTAGATGGTGATGATATTACTTGGATTTTATTTCTTTATTTTCTGAGATTACATGGGACAATTATATTTTCTGGCTCATGTTACTCCAATTTAAAGTTTCAAAGGAGTTAATACTCTTGGCCATAAATACTTGCAAATGTATTTATAAAAGCTCAAGAAAGAAGGTTTTGTAGTTCTCATTTTGCCTTTTTCTCTGTTTGAGAGTATTTAGTGGGTTATTCAAATTAATGTCTCTGTCACAGCAAATTGCAGTGCATTGCTGATGGTTACTTGTACAGTACTGGACTGTTTGGTCAGTCATGAGCTGACAGCACGGATGTCTCCCAAGACATCAAGACAGTGCCACACTGGACATATGTGAGATACCTAGCTCAAGAGATGGTGAGGAGATAAATTTGTAAGGCTCCAACAAATGATGAAATGTACTTCATTTTTTTTCTTTAAACAGAGATGTTAATAAATTATTCAGGAGTTTTAGGGTTAGGGTTTGAGTTTCTTCTTTTGTAAGAGTATGAGATGTCAAAAGGACAAATATTAGTCATTTCTTAAGTGATATCAAGTAAAATTTGTAAAAAAGCATTGGCCCATCTGATGTTATTTTATAGCTCCAAAATATTCTGGAATAAAAATATCCTTATCAATTTTAGCTTAAATCAAGTTTCCTTTCAATGGCTTACTTTAGAAAAGCATGTAAAATCTGATATTTGGTTCTGTGAAAGTGAAGAAATTAATCAGATTTTAGTTTCTTTATATAAATGGCTTACCTGTTACTGAGCAATGTCAATAATGGAGTTTTTTAAATACTATCTCTTTAATACTTATTCTGATGTCACAGGTTCAGGTAAGATCAGTATTCTTCTTCCTTTTACAATTCTCTCAAGTCATCCATAAACATCCTAAGCAAAATTTCCCAATCCTTACATAAAACTATTTCCCTATCCATAATACACTAAAAGAATGGTCACCATTTATTTACGAAATAAACAATTTCAATCCTGTTGCGGGAGGGAGCCATCCTAAAGGAATATTCTCCATCAAATTTCTTAAAGCAGAAACAGCAAAATGAGACTGTAGCCAAATGAGATATTTTTATTATATACTCTTTCTTGTTGTCTCTTCTTGGATCTTCTTTCTTAAACAGTAAAATAACTGTGGTAGGTAGCTTCAATTATTGAATTTATCTGCAGTGGAGGTGTTGTCCACAATTTGATAAGGTTAAAAGAGGGGGACTTATTTTGGCAAGAGGATTATATCAATTCACATTTGCAAAGGTCAATTTCATGTGGAGAAGATCCACAAAAATGATTGCTGTCTAAGCCTTTAGATGAGTCACAATGATTCTTTTCCCTTCCCTCCTGGCTTATGGATTTCTATGCAATTAAAAGCCAGACGCTCTGAACTAAATTAAAGTTGAACCAGTTATATAATAAGTCTGCTATTACAGGCTCTGCGCTCCAGGATCTGGCCCAAAGTCTTTTGGTAAAATCCTGGCGCTGGTACTTCCTTTGTAGAATGTCATAAGGCAGGAACAAGCACTAGAGTGTCCAATTTGGAAAAACACCTTAGTTTATAAGTGCAGGTAAAACAGAGATAAAGTCTTCATCTTTTTGTCTTCCTCTGACAGAATGGAACAAATCCAGCAAGAATGGAAAATGAAAATTGAGAGCTGCTACTCAGTAGGTGCAATCACTGATTCAGGTAACTGATATAGTATCATGTGGCCTCATCAATGATTTTTGAAAAATGCTGGAATTTTCAAGTTTTTTAAAAATGTGAAATTTTTAATGAAAATTATTTGACGTTGTTGTTGTTGTTGTTATTTTTATTCTGGGGGATTTTTTTGTCCAAAACCCAAGTATCTGTCTTTTAACAGCGTGAATTTATTAACATATTACTGATCTGGAGACCAATAATATATTGTGACAAGCTGCCTTTAAAGAATATATAAATTAATGTGCCATTAACTGTCCCTGTAAAAGCCAGCAGACAGAAAGACCACTGTGAAGAAAGAACATACTTCTCAGATACATCATTTCTAAAATACTGCAACTGTGGATTTGTAGCTTCAACTCCATTGATTTCCTAGGAGAAAATGTTTATATGGATAGAGGAATTAACATGAAGGAAAGCAGAATATCACTAATTTTCAAATAACCTGAAGAGCAACCACTAAATTTTTCACAAGTGCCAGGCACCCGAGCAAGAGCGACAGTACCAGATAGCAGATGAATAAGGATGTTCTGCAGATAGGATGTGAGGAGCAGGATTATCAAGTTGGGTCCTTGCAGCCAGTAAATGCATCAGAGAAATCCCTTCCTGCAATGAAAACAGGTTGAGATCTTTGCATTTTGAGTTTGCAGATTCTTGTGTTTTCATAGGATCCAAAGATAATTCAGGTCAGAAGGGACCTCTGGTCACCTAGTCCACCCCCCTACTCCAGTGTCCTTTATTCTTTATCATTTTCTTTCTAAGTTATTGGATAAGGACTTGGCTTTTTGCTTACATCAAGTAAATTTATTGTTTTCTTTAAGCTGCTGCCACTCTGCAAAGATGGGACAGTGAGTGGCGGGGCACAGAGTGCAGTTCCTGTCCACATGGGGAGACATGAGGTTACTCAGTGTTAAACCCTTGTGTCTATTGCTGGGGCATATAATGCACAGACTAATTTCACAGAATTATTTCTTCTCACAACATCGGTTATTTTCAATAGAGCTTATGGCATCTCTTCTGTATGGTGTATCCTTCAGTTAAGATGGCAAATAGGAATACTTTATGAGAAAGTATTGCAATAATTGTCACTTCCCTGGCCTTTAGAAGTGTGTGATTGTGACTAAGAGTTGTTTTGTCAAAGCTCATCTGTTTTTGTTTTTATCTTCTTTTATTGATCATAGACATTTATAGCGCTTATTTTTTACTGCATAGCCCCTTTTAATTTAAGCCCCATTTTATTCCATTCCTAATGTTGACTCTAAGCACTTCACTCAGAAATGAGAAAGTTGTGCCACAGTGTTCCAAAAGTGACTATGCATGAGATAAAAACACTTCGTTTTATCAGCTTTAGATTTGCAACTCTTATTTTTCCAGAACGACCTATTTCTTGTATTATAAAATCTCTGCTCTTACAGTGCATGATTCACATTCTGTGATTTGTGACTCTTTTATATACCCATATCCCACGTTCTCTTACTCATCAGCTTTACAAAAACAAGCTGTGAAATCCTGACCTGATTGAACTCAGTGGGAGTTTTGACATTGCCTTCAATAACACTGGGATTTCACCTAAGATCTTTGTAGCCTTTAAATGATAGAGCCTTTGGTCTTTTCTTTTTGGAGGAGGAGGAAGAGCACTGAGACACAGGGTGATAGTATTTATGATTTAACTCTTCCATTTGTGAGACAAAGGAGTCAGTAGTATCAGACAGGACATAAAGGTGAAGTAATCAGAATTTACTAGGAAGAGAATACATTGGCTGGAATCTGCATAAATATTTCTTTTGCCAGGATCTGTAAAAATCTGAACTTAAGAAACCACATTGTCTCATTTGGCTTGCCAGCTTATTTATAAGCATAAATAAGTTATAAAGAAAATATGATTCTCATCTCTATTAAAGAAAAGCCAGGCCTGGTTAACTGAAGTTTTAAATTAATCAGAGGTGAAACAAAGTTATGCCGAGCTTTAATTTAATTTGAAATGAATGCAGTTTCCATTCCCCATTCATTCCTTTATGTCCCATGACTAATGGATCACTTGCTTTCCTCCCTGTGACCATGAACATAAGTGGGAGCCCCTCTCCTGCTCGGTTGCTGTTAGAGAGTTTTCTAATATCCCTCACAGTCTTTTGTGTACTGGACTTCAATGCAGAGGCAGCAAAATGTATATAGGGTTTCAGAGTAGGAAGTGCAAACTTAAGAAGAACCAGCAGCTTTGGCTGCATGCTTCAGCACGTGAGACCTGGCCAGTGCAACCATATTCCTAAAACTGATGTCATCACCAGAATCACACTCTAAAACACCCTGCTGGAGCATGCTAACAGGAGAACTACTCCATTGCCTGTGTGCTGATGGAAAATTGCTGCTTGGCCAATCCTATGACTGATTCCTTATTTTCACTCCCTTTTCAGTTTGTAAGTCTGTTAAAAAATACACTGAGACTGAAATAGCAGTGTTCCGTTATTGAGCTGGTGCATAGAAGTCACGTCTGACAGTAGTAAAGAAGTGTCAGAATTGACTCTTATAATTAATACAGCAAAATATGTTTTCAATATTTCTTCCCTCAATTCCCCAAACACAGTCAAGGGAGTTATACCTTGACTGATTAAACAATGAGCAGCATTCAGCATGAGGTAAGCAAGCTGCCAGCAGCTCCCTGAGCTGAGTAGGTTGGTCTCTATTCCTTCACCTATTTTGCTAAATTAGATTGCTCTGAGACTATCAGTCATCCCATGATCTCACCCCTCTCTATTCCATTGTATTGCATTGCATTGCATTCCATTCCATTCCATTCCCATTGCTTTTGGCAATTATCTTCCCTCAACCCCAGACATATACATAATATGTATATAAATACCTCACCAGATTTATTAAACTTTAACTCACCAACTACATATTATGCCTCTGAAATACTAAGGTTTTCCTTATGTTATAGATAGAAATGGAAGTTCAAAGACAGCAGATTTTGTTTGCCTCCCTTGAGACCCAGGACAATAAAGTGCTTTACAAAGCCTCATCTCATTGTGCCTTACAGAACCCAGGAAATCCTGGAGAAGCAGCAAGGTTGTTCCTCCTCTCTCAGACAAGCTGAATGAAAAAGAAGAAAGTAAAAGTCCAACTGAAAAAGCCCAAAAGAAATTTTTAAAAAAATTATTTAAGTCCAATAAGAAAGATGGTTTCCTGTACTTCAGTGCAGAATTCCTGTGCTAACATAAAGGCCACACACAAAAAAAAAAAAAAAAAAAAAAAAAAAAAAAAAAGGGGACCTGCTCCAACACACTTACTTACTTAGACTCAATATACTCAGAATTTATGCAGCAAAGTTATAATCAACATACTAAAGGGGAAACCTGCCACTCTTTTCCATCTCTTTTGTCACGAGCTTTTAGCAAAAGATGGATGCTATATTCCTTTGCTTCTCTTGAAACTACTCCACTGGCCTGTGAGTGAAAAAGTCATCACATAAGATATGTAAAATTAAGGGAATGGGGTTTGTATTTTGGGGCTGCTTGTTTTTGAATGACTGTTTAAAATGTTATGACCTTTCTCTTACAGTCAAGTCAACTTCCCCTGCCCCAGTGGAGATACCACTCAGTTTGTTCTGAATGCCAGTCCTATGAATGTCTGTAACATGTGTAGTGCTCTGGCAGCAGCTGAGTCTGGTGACCTAGTGGGCCACTATGGAGAGCCCCTTCTCACAGCTGCAGAGCAGGAAGAGGGGTGGGATCCGGGCACCCAACCCCTCACTCCTGTCCACAAAGGCAATACCCACGTGACCAGAAACAGACCTTCTGGTGGTTATTGGCTAAAAAGTTCAGCCATTTGGTTTAACCAAAGAAGTCTGGTTTTGTCTTATCTAAGTACCTTCAGTGTCCAGCAGCAGCCAAAAAAGAAAAGACAGGATCAGGTTTGGAGCCTAACTCCAAATTCAGCTGAAATCCTGTACTGATCTTGGTCTCTTGCTTCATTGATTCTTCTCCGTGATGTGGAGGAAAGTCTTCACTATGGCTTTACATTTTGGGAAGACACAAAGAAATTGCCACAGCTTGTAACCATTGTAATGACTCATGTCAAAGCCCTACAGTTAGTTAGAGGTCTTTTTATTGATTGAGTAAACTAAATTCAATTACATATGCTTCAGCGACTTTTTATAACAATTCAGCTCTTTCTCCTAAAAGTTTCCTGATTAACATTACTTGTAAAATTGAGATGTTGCCTTTAGAGCTTATAACAAACCAGTGCTTTTCAACTCCCTGCAGTGCATGGACAGCTTCTATACCCAGATTTCCCTATTAGACTCAGGATTCAGGCACTTACACTCCACAACACCTTGTTACCTGGCTTTCCTGGAGTGGAAACATGTAGGCTTTTTATAGGAAGATGTGCATATTTCATCCTTCTTGTTGGGGTCCCTGGGTGAAGAAGGGAAGAGCACTCAGTGGCCTACAGCAAGCCTCGAGAAGTTTCTGGAGTCAGACATCTTTGCTCCCAACTGCAGATCCTGTTCTGGAGAGTGAAAAGTGGGTGGCAGTGCTAACGGGGAGGAAGCTGGAAACAAGGAGCCCTGATCCTGTCCTTGGGATACATTTCACATTAGCAATGGATGAGAAAAAAGAAAGAGTAATGACTTTGGGAGCTTGACTTGTATGCAAGACTCAACCTCACCATCTAAGAGATTTAACCATTAATTCACTGATTCATATTCCTTGCTTGTTTTTCCTCTAAGTCTTAAGCATGCTTTTGAGTCTCGCACTTAAATATATAAGACATACTCAGTAATATAACAGCTATCTGAGGGGCTCAAAATGATAATTGTTTTGACCTATCCCACAGTGATGGTAGTAGTTATTCAGAAATCATTCCAGTAAGTGTCTGCAGTAATTTGTACCTTTGATGTATGCCTGCTGAGCATAGCCCTTATCTTTGACCTTGGCATCAGTGAAAGCATGGCAGATCCCACAGATTTGAAGACATAGATTAGCTTCTTTGAAATTATTACTTCAGTGACCTCTATTTCCAATAATGGAGCATATTTTCTCTATGCTATAACATCAATGGATGTTTTAAATTGTATTCTTCATCAGTTACAGCAGCTCTTGTTAATTCTTCTATGAATTTTCCGTGGTTATATTCTGTGCTATTGGCTACAACATAAAAATTTGCAATCAGATCTGCAGTCTTATTTTATGCCTTTGATCTTATTTTGCAGTGAGGGGTTGAGTACGATCTGACCACAGGTTCTGTTACATTTTGTTTACATCATTTTGCTCTCAAAACCAAAATTTACTGCACTTACTTTAATGCATTTTTAATGAAGAAAGACTAATCATCCCTTGAATATCAAATTTCATTTGTATGGTTTAAAATTAGAGAGAAGTCCTAAAGATATTTTCCATAAGTTTATAGACTAAAACATCCCTCAGAAAACAAAATTAAAATAAATTTTATTTGTTATAGATACTTTCCTTGAGGAAGTTTTGATGCAAATTATCTCAGTCAGACCTTATACAATTGGAAAAAAAAGCAAATTATATTCTTTGTAAAGAGGTGGTATCTCTTATGCCATATGTCATAACTGATACAACTGATAAGGAAGACCAGTTTTCTAGCTGAGAGTAAATCCTGGTTAATTGGCTATTATTTCAGTTATTAAACTTATTATTTGCTGGTTATTCTTGTCATTTGATTTTCTATGTTTTCAGGAAGTAAATCTTATGCATAGGGATTTGAACTGTTGCCTAAATTATTGTTTCGAACGCTATTTGGTCTAAAAAAATAATTTAACACTGTCTGTGGATCTGGATTCATAGTTTCCTGAGAAAAAATTATTCTCCCCCTCCAGCCCCATATACAATACAGACTTTCATTAAAACACTTCCAGTGTGGTTCATGGTGCTACACGAGTGCTTACTAGGCTGCCCTCCATTCCTTCACAGTACTTTTGAGGACATGCATTTAATTTTTTCTATGTATTGATCCTGAAACAACAACACGTGAAGCAAACATTCAAGTTTACAAAGACTCCAGGAGGAAGAAGCAAATTGGCTGGGTACTGCTGTATTGTCAAAACACCATCTGTCTGACAGAGGGAGAATCCTCAGACTGTGTCCTGGCCCACGTTTCACATAATTTGTCTTCTTTTTTCCTGCCAAGAAAAAATGTCGGGAAGATTATCTGGTGTAAAAGATGTCTCCTATTAGACTGATCGAGTGGGAGAACTTGAATGATTGAATTAGGTTAATGAGTTTCAAGGAAGACCAGAAGCTTATCAACATAATGAACATACAAATCTCTAGTGAAGGTGGAATTGGTTAGGTAGGAAAAGATGCAGCAGTATCGGCAAGATTTTAGATCCACCTACACTGAAAAGAGAATTATAGCAAAGTAACAAGAACAAAAATGTGTACATGTAACTCATATAAGAATGCAAGCAACATTATTTCAGCACCAAAACTATCATTCAGTCGATCATTTCTGTAATGTGTATGCTGGTGAGTAATGCCACCTATTAAGGAACAGAAGTTTGAGGCAGAATTTTGTATATCAAGGTTATATGCACTTTCCCTGAATCCAAAGTATAATGACAATTAGACTCATTAGATCTCTACACAATAATAGAAAGAAAAAACCCAAGAATATTGCTGTCAAGTATGGTCTATTGATGGCTTCTAAATTAAAAAGATCAACTAGAATAAGCCTTTAGAGAAGAACAAAAAGGAAAAATTGTTAGCACAATCATCTGACAGATTGGCTTTGATGTTAATGGCAGGTTTCTAACTCCCGATTCACTGAAGACAGTAAGACTATACAACAGGCAAGTGGGACGTATCTTTAGATCCAGGAAGTTAAGACACCAATCCAAAGAATAACGTTTTCTTCAGTTCTGAACAACTTTGGAAAACTGGCAATATGGCAGACATTAATCATAACATCATGCAGTGCTTCGTTCCTAGAGAAAAACAGAGACCAAACAACAGGAGAAGCCTAAAAGCTTTTGAAATAATTGTAACTTCATCTTTCAAAGAAATATTAGAAAGAAACAACTTGAAAAATTATCATCTAGAACACACCAAACTGATAAGTAATAATCAATATGGCTTTGTCAAAAAGAAATCCTGATGAATCAATTAAATTTTTTGACACGGCAGCAAACCTGAGGGTTTGGTGAAAGCAGATATTTTGAATTGAATAGGACTTTTGACCCTCTCCAACAGGATATTCGCTTGGCTTCCTCCAAAAGTACACTCCTTAGTAGCTTCCCACAAAATGGATAAGTAATTGGAGAAAAAAAAGGATAAAGGGTATAAGTACTACAGGGGGATTTTATGGTTCCATATTCTTAAATATTTTCATTAGGAACCTGGACAAAATACTATGCATTAAATGTGCAAGCCATGTGGGGTTGTGAGCTTACTGTAAGTGGAATATTAGAATGAAGGATCTTGACAGAAGAAACAAAAGCAAACAACAATCAAAATAAAAACAAAACAAAAAACAAAACAAAAAAAAACACCAAACAAAACAAAAAAAACCAAGCAAAAATTTAGAGACAAACTAACAATAGGGGAAAAAAAACCTGCAAAAACCCAGTCCTACACAGGAAATAGTGACAATAAAAATCAAGTATGCATAGCAGTCAGTGGCATGTCGTATCAGTGCAAGTAAGAATTTAAATAATTAGTGTTTACAAAAAAATAACCAAGCATAATTAAATAATGTTACTGAAACACTGGAAGATAGAATTGTTTAAAATGAATTGCAGGAAGTAATCATTTTGCTCTTCTCAGCAATTACATTACTTCCCTGGGACTACAATTTCCAATTTGGATATTACACCATCAAAAAGATGATCCCATAAGAATTATTAGACCGCAAATGTGGAAACATAAAAATGTGAGTTGGTTTTTCAGGAGAAATCTGTGGGGAAACATGATGGCAAGCTTAAAAAACTGCTGGGAAAAAAAAAAAAAAAAGAAAGGGAAAAAACTTTCATGTCTGCTGAGAATGAAAAAAGTAGTATGGACTACAATTGCAGCAGTGGAAGTGTACATCAGGCAGGTGGAAAAATATCTAAAGGGAAAGAGAGGTAAGTAGAAGAGTAAATTGCTTAGCAGTAATGTGCTACATCTTCCTCTGAAGGCTTTAAGAACTCACCAGACATCTGTCAGGAATAGTTTCGATACAGCCAGTCTTGCCTCAAACTGGGGAGTAAAACTGAGATGGACTTTCTGATTCCCAGTTTATTTCCTGTGATTCTGAGAAAAATTCTTGGGGGAAAAAAAAAAAAAAGGAGCATACAGGTTAAAACCAGTAGGCTACATTGCACAACTTGTGTCAGTGTCATTAGAGAAAAAACTTGTTTCCTGCATTACTTTTCCACTAAAATGTGTGTGATTTACTGATATCTTATGCATAGTTTAAAATTCAGCATTTTTTTCTTGGTCTACAGCACACATTCCAAACTGCTCAGTTCTGTGCTTCTAGCAGAACCCAGTTTGTGGTCCTGAAAGTTTGATAACATTTCTCATGCAGTACAGTATAGGGCTTGTACAGTGTAACTAATGAATCATACTGTCATCCCAAATGTTTTCAAAAAATTAAATATCCTTGAGCTCTAAAGTGGTATTCCCTATTACTGTCAGTCCCACTTGAGCTTCTTCCTGTGCTGGACTAAGGCCACCTCTGACTTCCTGGGTTTGACATCATATTTTGCTCTTTTTTTACTGGAAGTACATGTAGGGTGGAATGAGCTGTAAATTCTGCTTGCCTAATGGATCTACATTCTACAAAGAAGTATGGTCACTCAGCTGGAAACATATTGTTTTGTTATCTTAATAGCATGCAGGCAGCTACTGGTTTTTGACTGTGAGTTCTGTTTCTGTACCTCTAATGTGTTCATCCTCATGGCAATTTCATTACAGAAACAAAGAGCTTCACATTGTGTTGGTTTTATAATTAGGAAGAATCATGTTCCATATTTGTTCAAAACCTTTAGACTATTATTCACCGACATAATTTGACTCATGTTTCATGCTGCAGAAAATGGCATAATCCAAGCCAATGAAATTTTCCCTCTCGTGTTTTACTCAAATGAATAATCCAGGTATAAAAGGTAGGTATAAAAAGAAAACAGTGCACAGGATGAATGTATGTGCTTCTCTTAGCCACAGGAAATACATAATGGAAGATCACCTAGCAATCCCATATGCTAATTTTTTTAATGTTCTTAATGGACCCAGCAGATTGCCTAATGCAGCATCTTGTCAGGCAGGATTTAGAACAGGTGCATTAGGAAGAAGCATAAGAAACAGTATATACCCAGTGATTCCTCTTCTTATACTTTCTTCTCTTATTAATTTTATTAGTTATAGTTATATTCTGAAATAATCTTTTTTATATAATTGATTGTCAAATACACCCTTTATAAAAAAATATAATTGTTACTAAGTAGCGGGTGGGGGGGAATGCCCCATGAAAACATTTTTCTTTTATATTACTCATTATTGGAAAGGAGAGGAATATCATCTGCATTAAAGCCAAATTTCTCAGCATAAGAGAGAGCTAAAGTTTCCTTTTTTGTGGTTTTAATACAATTAGGGGTGTTCAGTCCCCAGCCCTATGGTCAAAATCCAATGCAGAAGCATTTAATAATGTTGGTGGCTGGCTGGGCACCTCTCAGAGGGCAGCCCTTCACTCTTTGTGGAGGTGGGCAGAGGCATACAGAGCCTTCAGAGCATGCAGCAGCCCATCTCTTCCCTGCCTCAGGAAAGGGAGCCACCAGCCAGGAAGGAAGTGCTGCCATCTCCCACCTAGGTAGATGTCTGTATTTAGTTTTTCAACTACATCCTTTATACTTGCCATAAACTGGCTTGCAGGACACTGATTTTGAGATAATCAAAAGGGAAAGGTTCTGACATTACCCAGTAGTACTTTTCAGAGCAGCCAAGGTGTGCTAGGATGCTCAGGTTAGCTTAGGAGCTCTTTCCAACTGGTGCTGTGTAAAAGACGAGTCTTCTGCTTACTGTCACTAGCCTGGAGAGTTCCCTGGCAAATAGGAAAAGAGGGATAAAACTTGGATATTTGGGATCCTTAGGGAACTTGCAACAGATGCAACAGTACAAGTCAGACATCAGTGAACAGTAAAGAAGGAAATGCAGTGACTAGGAATGTCACTTGGTCATGTCTGTGAGAAAAGACAAACATTTCTGAAACACCCTCAAAGCTCCTTCCAGATACAGCCTGGAAGAGGGACATCTGTACCTTCACATTCATGTGATTCAGATCTAACTAATGTTCAGATGCCAGAACTACAAAGAACTAAATCCAAATAATTTTCAGACCTGAGGCAACTGTTCCGGGAGAAGCAGCAGCACTGTTGACGCACACTAGTAAAGTGCATCAGCTGCACTGACCTGTGCCCACATAGAAACACACACCAGCCTAACACAATTTGGAAACCTCACACCTCCACATCTGAACACACTTTGTGAACCCCTTCTCTTAGAGGAAAGGTGTGAAAACAGCTCAGAGCATGAGCAATGCATGATGTTAGTCTTCTAGAAACTGCCTCACTAGATTAATGGTTCTAACACAGGACTAAACTTTAATAAATACTGTTTCTCACAGTGCAAATCACCTCTTCAATTCACAGGCGCTCTTTTTTACTGCCCAACTGGGCTTTCCAAGCAGAGAGTGATCAACAACTATGTAGTGAATTCAGAACTAAGGAAGGCTGGGGGGGAAAATGCAGTAAGAAGGGTAACTATATGAAAATGGATTAACAGAGTTTGCAAAAGGGACACTATGACTGAAGCTGTATGTGGCTGGAAAAGGAAAATGACATTTGAGAGAAGTCTACTGAACACAGCTTTGCTCAGGTATCTAAAACGACTCTGGGATTTTTCTGCAAATGCCTGACTGGTAGGATGGGAAGTGATTGAAACAGTATAATAAGAGGGAGAAAGGCAACTGGTTGGGCCTCACCCAGCAATGGGCTTCTGTCCACAGAATTACTGTGCCATGATTTATTATTTAAATGGAAATGCTAACATGCTAGGTAGCTCCTCAGTGAGCTGTGTCTTGGCCACATGCTCTTTCATCAGAAGCTCACAAAAATGTCTGTGCAGGTGGACTCAGTGTGAACAATAGAATAAAGGACATCTAACTTTTTCTTTGGATTACTTTTTTTTTTTTTTTTCAGGGAGGGGGGTTGGCAGGTTGTCTTAAATTGTTCTTAAAGTATGTGTGAGGTCCAGCAAATACTCAGTGAAAGATCTTGAGGCTTTTTTAATAGTTTCCCCTCAGTGTGAATTATCCATTGTGCAATAAGGGGTTCTTCAACCTTAACAGGAAGAAAAATAAGGTCTGTTTGCATCTTTAGATTAAGTTTCTACATATTTAATAAATATCTCTGTGGATCTTCTACCATTGAAACAGGCTACAGCTGGCAATAAATTATTAAGGAAGGATTCAAACTCATTCCTTAGGAAACCAAGGTAAAATCTGCAACAGGAGAATGTTGTTTTAGAGAAGTAAAGATTATTTAAGAAAATACAACCCTAATAAAAGTAAACATTAAAGATTCATAAGGTCTGAATATTTTTCTTTTAAATACCAGATTAATTCCAGGGGTGTTCTACTGGCAGTGTACTTGCCCATATTGATACAGCAGAATCATCTATTTTCTACCAAACTGTTGGGTGACAGGAAAGTCACTTTTCTTCACTTCTTCCTCCATTTTGAAATAACGTTCATGTTTCTGTACCTTATGAAGGCTTACTCATCAAAACTTTTCAATATCTTCAGGATATTCTGACAATTATATACTTTACACTTGGCAAATTGATACATTTAATAATCAGAATTAAGAAACCCACTTGGGAGTTATGAATACTTAGCCAGCTCTACATCCAAAAATATCAATCAGTAAATTATCAAAAAATATATAGCTAAAATATATATATAGCTAAATATCCCTCCAAGGCACATAATATTACCTTTATGAGAGACAAAATCCATTTGACAGTACAAATATTCCATGAAACATTGTCCTCACATTTCATGACTTTCTATTTATGTTCCTAACTAAGAATTTTGACAGTTAAAGGAAATACATCTTAATGAGTCACTTAGTGTGTTTTGGCAGTCCCCTGTTTCATTCATTCTGATTAATATTTCATAGGTTTGAATTGTAAGACCTTGGTGTAAGATGAAACAGAAGTGTCAAATGTTTCATATTAAAATATATACTAAACAAGTAACACCTCTTTTTCCTATATGTCAGAGCTGTTGGATTTATATGTTAGAATACTTTTTTCTACTTAGTCAAAGTGAGAATAATGAGAAAAATTATGCTCAATTGGATGACAGTAGAATCATTCAGACCTATATGACCTCTCTCAAATATACCAGGACTATTATGAGCAAGGATTATAACCTGGGATGTATCTGTGCACTAAGATGTAAAAGCATTTCTTTCTATACATGGGAAGCCTAAGTGCAGAAAAATGCAGAACCTTCCACAGGAAGAGCACTAAAAGAAACTAGTTCCAAGATTTTCAGGTTGATAACTGGACTATACATTTAGCTTCTAAATTGAAATGTAACTCAGCTTGCCACCTAAAGCCAGCTGTCACAGGATCATTTTATTACAGTGAGTTGGGAATGAAACTCCCAACTCTAATTCATTATTATGTTTTTATGGGAAAGTATTATTTTATTTTTATAGGGAAGATATGATCATGATGATTAAAAAGACCTTTCCTATTCCAGTAAGAAGACTTCCTCTACGTGCAAGCATATAAGAACTCCTAGTAGCGGCACATCGTCTTTAATTTTTTCTTGGAAAAAGGGCAGTGTGATACCACTCAAAATAAGCAAAAACATAAAAAATAACTTCCTATTTATTCAATCTTTTAATAATAGAACAACTGGAAGTGCCAGTAACTATTGACAGAAGTCAACTTAAAATTGCCACAGCCTACTACAATATTTCCTAATGAGCACACCAAATTCACTAACACTCAGAATACTATCTTTATTGAATCTAAGAAATAAATGTGTATATAATAAATGCACACATCTAGAGTGATACATGGTTTTACATTTTTTATTTCACATCCTGGAGACTTAGCAAGAGTTTTATGTTCCTGTAGTCAAGTGTCTGAGGGAGGGTTTTAGATAATTTTTACCATTTGTAAAGGTATTGCAAAGCTCACATATCTAGAAAGGGCTTGAAGTACATGGTCTATATGTAAGCCAAAAGTCTTTGAAACTGAAAAAAAAAATCTCCAAACTTTTAAAATTGATGACTCATTTACATTAATGTCTTGATTCTTTGAGATCAGACTTACAAATATTTAGCTGTCGGATTTTACAAGACACATCTGCGTAGGAGTGCAATGGGTGAATGTTGCTTTTACTTTGAAACATTGCATTAATTCTTGTCTTTCCATCATATCTATATTGAGTGCAAGCTGCAGTCAAGCTAAATAAAGCCCAACAAACCAGCACCATTTAAAATGATGAACAAGCAAACAAACTGATGAATGGAATGACTTCATTCATTCAGTTCCATTCAGCTCAGACAGAATGACTGCCAGCCTGGAGAAACTGCTAATGAGACTTACTGCCATTCTGAAAATAGAAACCCCAGCTTGAAATGTAATGCCTGTGCCTCTGTGGAGGCTAAAGGAAATGGAAATGTAGCTACAAGTACTTTTTGGAAAGACATCAATGTATTACAATATTTGCTGGTATTCAAAAAGTGTATATTAGCCATTTTAAAGGACCCTCTATACCTCTCTGTGGTAAGGAGCTTTATCTGTTGGAAAAAAGAAAAGGAAGTTAAATCCCTGTGTCCTGATACCATTGTGGGAATTGCACATGTGGGATTTAACATGAGAAATTGCAAAGGAAACAAAGTGCTACTCTAGACTCAGAATTTTTTTAATATATATAACTTATTCCATGCAATTAATTTTGTGTAAAGTTTCTTTTCTCCTGGAAACTGAAATCCTGCATGAGAAGATATATTTTTCTGAATGGTTATAATCCTAAACAATTTGTTTTTGTCAGGCTCGTGTAATAAACAATTCCAATCTCATAGATCATACTCAGGACCTTGTGAATCACTATGGATTATACATGCATGTCCATCTTCTCTCTCAGTCTCACACAGCTTAGGTGAATGTGCACTACATGTGTGTTGAAATCAATCTCACTCCTTCTCAGGACAAGAATTTCTAAAAGGCACAATCATAATTTCCAGAAGTATGTATCTGGCAAGTAAAAGTAAAGAGACAGAAGAATCTATGACATACAGATTTACTATGCCCAGTAAAGCCAAAGTAGGAATAAAGAAAAAGTGTGTGCCTTGTGTGCACCTGGTAAACAGGGATGATATATAGTCCACAAGGAGTTTTATATGCACAAAAATGTTCACATTATATGGACAAATTTCCTTTACTATCTCTCATTTTAACCAGTCCTACACACAGGAATACAAACTAAACGGTTCCCTGCCACTGTGTATAGAAGATGACAATTGTTCTGGTGGGTCACAGGAGATCTGAGCTGAACTCATCAAGAATGGAACAACCCAATCTAAATTTCTACCACTAATACAAGAACCTGCACGTAAATCCATATACAAAATTGTGTACCTCTATGTTTAAATCAGATGCTTAATTATGAGCCGGACATTGCTCATCAATTTCTTGATATCAAAAGGAAGCACAGTGTAAAGTACAAAGTAAACAAAACTAGTGATATCACGTGATAATTCTAGTGGATGAAGGATTGCATGATGTTATCAGGCAGAACCTCTCAATTCCTTATTCTAGACACTATTTTTTGTGCCTTTTGGAAAGCGAAGGCTCTCTTTAAGATAAATGAAATATTGATTTTAGTTTCTAGCTAGACTCCATTAAGATGCTCTTTTAAGTTACATTGCGTCTGCAAAGAGTGGAGCTTTATGAACATAAATCAGTTTTCTAATACCCATAAGTGGGCTTTTCATAAGCACTCATAAATAATTCACCCAGCTTTCCTGTGCATCAATAGAATTTGACTTGAAACCTTCTTAAGCACTTTCAAAAACCCTTAGCTGCATGTCTGGTATTGAACTTATCAATCATGACTGAGTTATACTACAGACAGACCATTTGTTTCTGAATACAGGAGCAAGAGAATCAGCATTGTGGGGGGAAAAAAGACAACCAATGACTCACCAAGACTTTCTCTGTGTTGAAAGCTGATGATTTGAAAATTCACTTGAAGAACATCTGACCAATATGATAATGGTTTGGGATGCCTCTGGGTCTGTCAGATCTCTCTGAATTGCCAGATGCACCATTCCCCAAATTCCAAAAAGTGTTTTAACAAAGCAGACCTGGAGTCTAGGTCAGTGCAAAACACTAATGGAAATGGGGGCCAGCCCTTACAACTCAAAGGGGAACTACAGCCAGGGTCAAGTTGTCCTGACTCAGGCTCTGAGCAAAGGCAATGCTTCATCTTATTCAGAGTGAATATCAACCATGGAAATCAAATTAACAAAAGAGATTATGCTTCCTTCCTTAACTCAGTCTTGGAATGGTCCAAAGTTTAATGCATCTCTTGACAATTCTGTCCAATTACCTAAACCTGAGGGGATGGAGTGGATTACAGTAGAGCAGGTCAGACCAAGGAAGGCATACTGACATCCAGAGAAGCCTACTTCCTCAGTGAAGGGTCAGGAACAGTTTCATTTTTCAACAATTACAATTTGACATGACTTGTGCCATGCTTGTGTGTCTTGGTTTTACCTGGGACATATTCTTCCTGGTAGCTGGTGTAGTACTGTGTCTGGGATTTATCATGAGGATAATGCTGATAACTAATTCTTTAATTGTTGCTGAACAGTGTTGGCATAAAGTCAAGGACTCTTCAGTGTGTCACGTTCTGCCAGTGAGGAGCTGCACAAAAAGCTGATGGGGAGCATAACCACAATACTGATCCAAACTGGCCAAAGTGTTATTCCATACCATGGAACATCATGTTCAGTTCATAAATTGAAGAGAGTTGTCAGGAGGTGCCAATCACTGCTTGGGGACTAAATAGGCATTGGCCAGTGGGTAGAGAGCTGTTTAATTGTGCATCATTTCTCTTTATTGGATTTTATTCCTCTCTCTCTCTTTTGTTATTTCCCTTATCATCACTATTATTAGTGTTCTTATTGTTTTGTTGTTAATATTATTTCAATAATTAAACTGTTCTTATCTCAACCCACGGGTTTTACCTTTTTCCGATTCTCCTCCCCGTCCCACTAAGGTGGGGCAGCAGAAGGGGCAGGGTGAGTGAATGGCTGCATGGCACCCTAATTGCTGTCTGGGGTTAAAACATGACACAGTGGTGCTGTTTTCTTAGGAAGTGCATCATATTTCAAAGATGCTATATGCATCTGGAAAGTTGGTAAATTCTTCTGTGATAGACGTAAGATGGGGAATTTTTTTTTAAAAAAATAGACAAAGTCATTAACTTCCTTGATCAGATAATCACTTACACAAATCCTTAAAGCATTCCCCTCGAGATAGCATTCATGTGTGTAAGTGTACACTTAGAGGTCATTACAGCTGCTTCTGATACAGAGCTTGATGCCTCTGAATAAAGACAAATATTATTGCCCAGACTGACACTGCTCTAAGGGCCTATCTTGACAGCATCCTGAATGTTCCACAGGCAATATAACTGAATCCTTTCAGAACAACATGAGTACTGAGCCACACTAAACAAAATTGCTTCAAGGGCTTGAAGAAGATGTTAAAAAAAAAAGAAAAAGAAATGTTTTTACCCAGTTCTGCTAGGTCTACAGTCCCACCATCAGTCTCACTGATATCTAGACAGAATAATTTTTATGTACGCTCAGTATGCTGAGACTGCTTAACTGGGTTTCTGCATGCATTTCTGGATGGGAAAAGAAGCTGGTGGATAAATTATGACACCACAAGAGTTCAGTACTTTTTATTTAGGAAGACATATGGGAAAATAATGTTTCTTGCCCTATTTTTTATATAAATTCACAGGTTTCGCATTCATACCCAGCACTATGCTCTGTTTTAGAAATAAACAATCTCAAGCCATTTCTTACTCCTCAGCAGACTTTCCAGGTCGGGGGGAGGGAGGGGGTGATCCTCTCCCTCTGCTTAGTGCTGGTGAGGCCACACCTGGAGTACTCTGGCCAGTGCTGGGCTCCCCAACACAAGGAGAGATGGTCATACTGGAGAGCCTCCAGCAAAGGCCCACAAAAACAATGAAGGGACTAGAGCAGCTCCTACAAGGAAGGGCTCAGACTGCTGCCACCAGGCTGTTCACCCTGGAGAAGACTCTGGAGAGTATCTTTTCCAATATACATCAATAGCTGAATTGAAGGTACAGAGACTAAGTAAGCCAGGCTATTTTTATGGGTGCCCAGTGACAATGGGCACAAACTGAAACATGGGAGCTTCCCTCTGAAGATCAGGAAATGCTTTTTTAGTGTGATCAAGCACTGGCAGAGATAGTCCAGAGGACTTGTGGAGTGTCTGTCCTTGGAGAGGATACTCAGAAGCTGTGTGGCCATGTTCCTGGGCTACCATCTCTCAGTGGCTTTGCCTGAGCTGGGGAGGTTGGACCACATGACGTCTGGAGGTCCTTTCTCACCTTACTTGTTTTGGGATTCTGTGACTCAAAACACACTCATGCAAGATATGAAAGCACCTTCAGGTTGCCTTATATGGAGAGATTTGAATGTTTCTATATGTTCATGAAGAGTCAGGTTTTCCTCATGGAATCATCCATGAGGTCTCCACATCCTAATTTTTTTCCCCTTTATGGGATTTATTAGTGACTGCATAGAAAACTAACAAGCTAAACACAATCATGAGGGCTGCAACAAGTGAAAAATCTCTCTAAAATAATTGGTTCTGTTATCATAGCATGTGTTGCAGGTGATTGTAGCTTTCCCTGTTGGTCGGCAGGTCACAATTTATAGTTAAAGCAACTTGGTGCACATCAAATCTGTGAGCCAGCAAGTTGGCAGTTTGATCTTCATCTGAATTCCTTCACAGCGGCATCTCAAAGCTTCTGTTCTGTGGTGGTACTACTCATGGAGTGACACAAGAAGTGTTCAAAGTAGAGGCCAACTGTAGTTAAATACAAAATTGAATACAGGGGGGGTTTGTCCAGTAATTAATGTATTGTAACACCTGTCTTTTGAAAAGACTCCTCTTTTTGCTCCAGTCTTACTTGAAAATAACAGTTCTTGGCACACCACTGTTTTTTAATGACTTTGTCAGTCTTTGGCCATGGTCTGAAGAGCCTGTAGCCTGTACTGCCACTCTGGGCATTAAGCCTGAGGCTTTGTACAGGGCATACCAAGGGGCCAAATTTCTCTATGAAGGCCTTGGGGATTATTTTTAAAGTCTCTATGGCAGCAGAAGAAGAGAAGGCTTTTCATAAGCTTGCTACGAGGCATTAGATTTACATTGGCATTATAGGCAGTGCCTTTGAGACAGAGCAATTGTAAATTGACTTCACTTTTCACTGCTACCTTGTGAGAAGAATGGTAAAAAACAGGAGAAGTTATTCTGGGTGAGTAAAGCCTAAGAAAACAGGTGTGGAAGGACAAGAGATTTTTCTAATAAGCCACTGGTGTTGTTGATACTAGGGCAGAAAGGAGAAAATGTGGTAACATCTTCAGCTGATAACACTGTGGAAATACAATATAGGGAACAAAGGCAGTCCCATTCAAAATGTTCAGTACCACATTTTTTAGAACAGTGTAAAATAGAACATGATGACAAAACCAGCACTCAGGTTTCATGCTTGCTATCTTCTTTAACCTAAAAAGGCCTTGCAAGTATCTTTAGATTTTCAGATGCATTTTTTGATGGAGAATAGATGCTTGGCCCCAGCCTTGAGCATTGGATTTGACTTTATTTTTGCAATTATTAGTAGGGGCTGTTTTTGTCTAAAGTAGTATCATTCCTGACACTGGTAACAGGGCATACAGTAGTTCCCTTGTTGGTAGGGTGTGCTGCCAGGCTTGTGCCCGGCACAGCTGCGGACCTCCACAGGAATCAGTTCCTTGCCACCTGTGGTTCAGTGAAAGAAATCCGGCGTCCCCGGTGATGGCGCTCACTCCTCCCTGAGGAGCTTGGGATGGCCCGTTCGGGTCTTAGAGCTCGTCCCTCATCACGTTCCATCCTCCTTAGCTTCTCCCGCAGTGTTTGGTGCCAGGTGCTGCAGGACCTCTGTGGGGATCGGCTCCTTGAAGACTGCGGTTCGGTGAAAGAAACCCGGCATCCTCGCTGACGGCGTTCACTCCTCCCTGATGCTGGGACATCCTGTTCAGACCTTAGAGCTTGACCCACATTGTGATCCATCCTCCTTAACTTCTCCTGTAGTGTTTGGTGCCAGCTGCTGTGGGAACTCCCTGGCGTTTGGCTCCTTGTCCCCTGCAGCTCGATGAAACAAATGCAGTGGTCCTGCTGATGGTGTTCACTCCTCCCCAAAGAGATACAGACATGCCCCAGGCCCTGCTAGTGTCCTTGTCCAGAAAATCCTCTCCGCACCCTTAGAAAGCACACAACTGGATGTGTGTCCCTGATGGAGGAGGCCAGGCACTGTGGCCCTTCAGGGCTGCCCTCTGCATCCAAAAGGCTTATTGTCACAGGCGTCACAATGACTCCCTGGTGACATCTGGGGGCTTTCAGGGATCACACCAAGAAGACACAAGTTCCAGCCTCAGAAACAAAGATTTCCCAGATAGCTCATCTCACATGATGCCCAGCTGTTGAGCAGAACTCTGTTGCCATGTTTTTCACATAAATTCACAGGTTTCACTTTTCACATATAGCGCTGTGTTCTGGTTTAGAAACAGACCATTCAAGGCCTTTCTTACTCCTCAGCTGACTCTTGCAGGAGCAGTTTTGGTGTGAAGTAGTACAATTTCTAACACTAGTACTCTTCTTGGTAGGGTGTGCTACCAGGCCCTGTGCCTGGCAGGGCTGGGGGACCTGCACCAGGATTGCCTCCTTGTTGTCTGTCCTTTTTTCTTCCTGACTGAAGGGTGCGATGCTTTTGCAGAGATTTCTGTGTGATTAAAAAGTTAAAGTTCTTGCCCTTTGGCTAAAAATTAATTGTTTTATAAAGAGTATTTTTTTAAAAATCATACTAAAGAGTTACACAGGCCTATCTTGTCAGTCAGTGTTCTCAGCAAAGCAAATTCATCTCTTCTGTAGATGCCATCATGGTCTTTAGATTAACTGAGCAACCTGCCTTCAGAGAGAAAACTTTGTTCTCTTTCCCGACATTTGTGCAGTTCTGAACACCCTGACTACCTGAATTACCCATCACTGTGATTTGAAGATCTCCTGCAGAGGAGCTCCAGACCCAAGACAGTGCTATGGAGAAAAAAAGTCTCTGTATTTATCCAAACACACAGATTCACATCCAGAGATGCACACATGTGCTGCAGCTATTGTCATGCCCATTAGTGTGATCTCAGTCTGTTTTCTGCAGTACTCTCTTCCCAAACATGCTTTAGCTCTCCCTGGAGCCGTACTTATACACATAAAAACTCAGAGTATCTCACACAGAGGAAGTTGTAAGTAAAAAGCCACACCTGCATGATACTGTTCTGGGCCACCAACCCAAACTCTTCAATCACCTTGCTTTACCAACATCAGCATGTACTTTCAGGCTTAAACCAAAAGCTTTTCTTAACATCTTTTTTTACATGCTCAGTTTCTCAAATTTTGTCTTCCAATGACTAATAATTTACCTCATTTTAGAATGAGACCATGACAGAATCTGCTGTTGGAGCTACAAGGGAAAGGTCTGGAAAATATGTCTTATGAGGAGTGGCTGAGAGAGCTGGATTTTTTTAGTCTTGAGAAGAAGAGGCTCATGGGGAACCTCATTGCTCTCTACAACTGCCTGAAAGGAGGTTATGGTGAGGTGAGGGCTGGTCACTTCTATTGTGCCTGTAGTGAGAGGACGAGGGGAAATGGCCTTAAACTGGGACAGGAGATTCAGATGGGATATGAGAAAAATTTGTCACTGTTATGTTGCCCAGGGAGGTGTTGGAGTCACCATCCCTGGAGGTGTTTAAGAAGCATCTGGATCTTGCTCTGGATGATGTGGTTTAGTGATTTAGGGGTTACAGTGGTAGTGCTGGATTGACAGTTGGGCTTGATGATCTTAAAGGTCTCTTCCAACCTTGATCATTCTATGATCCTCTGATTCTATGAAAGAGTGGAGTAGAATCAGACTGAAATCAAAACTGCCGTTTTGCCCATTTATATTCTTTCCCTTTCTGCTATTACCACTTGGGTGGTCTGTCCATTGAGAAAATTCAGTACATGGAAATTAAATTAAATTGCATTTTATTCTGGTCTCCTGAACTAAATTCCAGCAGCCTTTCCAAAATACCATGGAAACTTATGGGAGCCCAAGTTCTTAAGTGGACATAGATAGCTTGCCTGCAACCTTATTTAAATATCACTGTCCATGTCCCAAACATTAGCATGACAGTAATAACAAAGGTAACACGAGAAATGCAAACACGTTAAAAGGCAGCACACCATGAGGGACTGAGAAGCATCAGAACAGTGAATGAAAGTCCACATTAAAAGTAGCCAATTAGTGAAATGCCATCTGTTCATCCACACTTCACTCAAAGCAGGAAGGTTTCCTGTTTAATGGAACAATAAATTCTTCAGAGCTTGGAAAAATGAGTAATTAGTTGTATTTTTTCCCTCGATCTGTCTTTTTTTATTGGATAAATCATTATGCAGTTATTTACCTTGAAAATGTCACTAGGGCAGCCACCACTGTGGTACTCTAGTATTTTTTGACTGAGCAGTGCTATATGAAATTTGGCAGGATCTGTATTTGCTAGACATCAAAGATGGTTTTTTGGTTTTTTTAATCTGGTGTGTTCCTTCAGTGAAGCTGAGATAATCTCCTGTTACAGTCCATTTTGATTTTGGATAGTTTTCCAAGAAGGAAATCAGAGTGAAACAGGGGTGAGTTTCACACCAGACTGGGTGGAGTGGAACTATTACAAGATGATGATTCCAGTTGAAACATATGCTTGCTTTAGACTTTGTCAAAGCTTGGCCCAGACTTGCTGTAAGTATGTAAAAATCTGTAAGTATGGCCTTATTTTTTGCTTTAGACTGAGCTGAAGCTAAGCAAAACTTGCTGAATTTTGCTTTCAAGACAAAAGTACAATTAGTTTTTGCTTCCATACCTGGTGGAAACCAGAAAGAATTATTAAACCACTTCTCCCCCCCCTCTTCTTCTACCCTTTTTGCCTTTCCTCTGTTGTCAAGACTTTCACAAACTTCAGCAATTTGGGTTCTATTCAGGTCACACTTTTAATACAGTTTTTCAGATGTTGTGGATCCTGCTGGCTAGTAGTACACAGTGCTCTTAAAATCTTACGTAGAATGAAAAAGATGTGCAGCTTCTAAAACCTTGATTGTCCAGTTTTGTTGCTTCCAATTGTCTTGATGAAGATAAGCTCTTTGGCTGGAGCACAAGTCTTACAAGGCTGAGGAAACTGGAGTTGTTTAGCCTGAAGAAAAGGAGGCTCGAGGGGCACCTTATCACAAAGTGGGGGGTTAATCTGTTCTGCCAAGTGACAGGACAAGAGGAAATGACCTCAAGTTGTGCCAGGGGAGGATTGGATTGGATATTAGGAATAATTTCTTCACAGAAAGGGTTTTCAAGAATTGGAACAGGCTGCCCAAGGAAGTGGTTGAATTACTGTCCCTGGAAGTATTTCAACCACCTGTAGATGTGCCATGTTAGGGTCTATAACAGGGATTTGGCAGTGTTAGGTTAATAGTTAGACTTGATCTTAGAGGTCTTTTCCAGTTCTGTGATTCTAAGTGAGAACAGTATTATAACTACATGCAATAGCAATATTGCTGATGAATTTGGACCAACAGCTGAGTCCTTCACAGTATGACAGTACAGCAAACTAGGGCTAAATATTTGTCTTCTACACGTAAGTTTTCTATAAATTTTTCTTTGAAAAAACATTGTTCTGTGTATCACAATTTGATGGCGTCTCAGTTTTGGAGACAAAACTTCAGGAGGAAACACTCCAGAATGAGTGTTTCCTCTGAAGGGAAAAGGGCCTCCCCCTTTCCTCCACTAATAAGACAAGTGGGTCACAGCTAGTGGAAGTGAAAAAAACCCAAAACTGTTTATTAACACCAAACAAAACAGGGTAGAACAGGGGGAAAAAACCCCTCAAAATACAACAAATTCCCAGAGAGGGAACAGACGCCCAGGCTTGGACCAGCCGGGGCCACCCCACAGGCCAACCGGGCTCGCCCCCGCAGGCTCCCCAGACCAGCAAGGAGGGAAGGGAGGCAATGAAGCAAGGGAAGGGAAAAAGAACACGAGAAAACCAACAGAACCTTTTCCCAGCTAGCTGGAACACAAAGGAAAACAAAAAGGAGCACAGCGCTCCCGGCGCGCTCCCTGCCGAGCCCCTGGAGCCCTTGGGCTGAGCCGTTCAACTGCCCCCACTCAGCCTCGTGGCCCCGCCCCCGGGTCCGTTTTAAAGGCACAGCGTCCTTGGGCATTGAGCGGACGGTTAAGGAATAAAGCGGCTTCGTAACATCACCCCAGGACAGATGGACGTAATGAACTATACTTGTTCTTTTATGCTGGTTTTGCTGCAGTGAGAAATAAAATATTATAGTCTTCAGAGTTTTGCAATGGAATTGCAGCTGTGCTTATTTTAAGGGAGTAGTTTAAATTTATGAGTTCCTATCTATGTGTTTGTGTGGCTGTCACTGTTGGAGCAGCTCAATGAAACATATAGATAAGCCTAAAATATTTCATACAGAGCTTGAGGGAGCCCACAGCTAAAAGAACCCCAAAAACTTTAAAGCATAGAGGATTTCAATGGTGAGCAGAGTCTGACCTCCTGCCTCAGACTTCTGCCTCAGCTGCCTTCTCCAGGAAAAGCTTTGCACAGAGCTGCTCCATGATGAAGACTTCCAGACACAACAATAAATTGTTATAGATGAAGCAATAATATTCACTGTATTATGGTGTATTTGACAGCTAGACTTATAAAGAAAAGAGAAATCATATTCCTTTCATTGCATTCATTCTTTCTGTAATATGCCGTAACTAAAAGTTATTTGAGACAGAGGTGCTTGCTCTGCAGCCCTCACTCACTGACCTCTGCCACCATCCTTGACTTGGGGTGACTGCTGAACAACACATCGGACCAAGAAAATTTCAAGACTTGGGAGTCTCCACATTGCCTGGAAATAAACATGATAACTGGGTACGGGTATATCTCAACTGAGGGGATGCAGGAGAACTTTAGAATAAAGCAATGTTACAATTTGCTGTTAACTCAGGCAAAGACACAGACTCCATCCTTATGGTCTTTGCAGTGAGGAATGGGTGCAAAGATGTAAGTTCATATAGGAAACAGTTTCCAAATGGTAGGTATAGCATTAAGCACCCAGGTGCAAGCTCCTGTCACATCTCCAGTAAAACACTAAGCTGTAAAGATTTACAAACATATGTCTCTCTTAGTCTGATTTCTAGAAGTGTAGCTCCTCTCTTCAGGTTTGCTCTTAGTCTGGCAATTTTCGTGATCCCTGCAACTACAGGAAAGCTGTTCCCTTGTTTTTCTCAGGTCTTGTCCCTGCTCTAGATGCAAGTTCCTTACATCCCTGGGAGTTCTCTTTCCTCTTGTTTCAGGTTGCATTCCTATAAAACATGTTGTACTAAGCTACACATAAATCTTTGCATCTTTGAGAGCCAGTGCTGGCTGCCAGCTTAAAGCCAGGAAGCCTCCCTAACTTTTGCATGCCCAGGAGAAGCTCTCCTTGAGGAATTTCGGTCTGGGCATCCAAGACAAAGCAACCATCCTAAATAAAATCTTTTTTTCCTAACCAGAGCATCCTGGGGAAAGGCCCAGGCAATAAAGAGCAGACAGGCAAAATCCAAGCCACATATTACATCCCTCAGCTAAAGGCAGGTAGAAACAACACTGTGCTGGTCATGTCTATAGACATCAAGATTTAAACCAAACTTTGCAATTGTTTTTGTTGTTAATCAGTAGCTATAGCTAAGAAGCTATGATAAAGCAAGTGCATTATAAATTTGTAGGCTTAGATAATCCTTTGTTTTGAGGAAAAGGGAACTGAATGTGCTGTCTACACAACAGCCACCAGCGGTGAAGTCAGCAGGACTGAGAAGTAACTGCAGGAAAGGTAACTTGAGCAGGGCAGATCATGACCACCAACTCATTGACCACCTACTCAAATGGAGGGAAGGACTGCACGAGGACTAATTAGCATGAGAAGCAAGGAACATAGCTAGTAAATAAGGGATTGAGTACTAATTAGAGAAAAAGCTGTGAAATTTGTAACCAATGAAACGCGATACCTTTGTTTGTTAAGACATATAAATAGTGTGAAGTTTCGATGCTTGGGGAGCTAGAATTCTGTAGGTTTCCACCGAGCTCCCTACTTTGATAACTAGAATAAAGAGGAATATCTTGCCTCAGTGCACTTATCATGGCTGTGTAAAATAATTTTCAACATGCATGATTCTGAAATAGTAAAACGAAATTAAAATCCCCATGTGGCAAGTGTCACCAATTTTTCAGGCTTTCTAATGATGATGAGCAAACTCCAATAGCTGAGAAAAACTGGTCTTGCCAAGTTGTGTGCAGTGATTTTTAATTACATAGAAAAGAGTTTTCTGTGCCTTTCAGCACCCTCAAAATCTCTGCCTGGGGCCAGGTGTAGAGGCAGCTGCCCATGACTCAGTCAGCTCAGCAGAGCAATTGCCTTCAGGAATTTAACACTTGCCAGGCACCCTAATGTAAACAAAATGGCTCAGAATATTACCAGCTACTGATAGTGCTTTCCATTGAAATCTTTGGAGTGTGATTTGCTATCATTTAGCAAACAGATGAAGTTTCCATAATAATAGGATGGCAAAAAGGTAAGAATAGTGTGAAAATAACTGGGTTCCTTTTTTGCCTGGTTAGTCCTTTTAACTTTAAGTTAATTTCACTTAAAGCCATCTCGAATGTCTTCATCTATTAGATACTATCAGTAACATTTAGGACCAGATTGTGGGAAAGCCTTGAAGGATGATCAGTATAAATTGCAAATGGAGCCTGTTCTGCTCAGTTAATATTGAGGAGATTCAAACTCTCCCGAGTTCACAGCTACTTCTATTCAGAGTTCTATCTGAAGCAGTTTCTAAATACATAGGAACTTAGAAATGTATACTGTCAGGTCCCAGGTACCAAGACATACATTCCTCTAGCTAGACCCAGATTTAACATTTCTCTGTGAGACTAACAATTATTCAAAGTTTCACATAGCATGTTGCTAACAGGACATATTGTAATTTGTAATCTGAGTGGAGACTTCTTTCTTTGCTTGTTATACAAATGTCACCTTCCTATTTTTATGGAAAAGAAAATTTCCTCCATGTCACAAACATAAATGTTGTTCCTGCATTGCTTTCCCTTCCTGGTACAACCCCCTTCTGAATTTCCCACAGGCCATCAGTAATACAAGTATACTAAAGCTGGTGAGCTCTCTCTCAAATTAACCTGAGCCATATATTTTTCCTTTTTATTCATTCAGGAAAAAGCTCCAGGCTACATGACACTTTCAGTCCAAGCTAGCAGACATAGCTGAGTATTAGTGATGGAGATGTCAAAAACAGAGGAGAGAAATGAGAGGTGGGTCTTCATGAAGAACAAGTTTCTTCATACTCCAACCAAATCATGAACTAGGAGAAATCAAAGCCCTGATATTTAAAAGTCTGTCTTCACATAGTCTGCGTGAGGAAGAGCCACTGGTGGCTCCTGGGCCCCACTGTCTCTTCTACACTGTGAGAAGACCTGCACTGGCAGAAGATTGTTTACTTGTGCTCTGAATAGTATCAGAATATTTGCCACAACATCAAGGTTGTTTTCAAAGAGCAAACTGGGTTCCAGATGCAGATATATCTGTCTGCCTGTTAAATTCCAGGTACTGTCACATATCCACAGATAGCAGCTTCGTGATACTGAGGGAGTATGAAGAGGGTACTGAGCACATACATCACTCAAAGTATTGTCCCAAATATGGGTTCTTTCAACCCGTGTGCATGAAGCTGATCTGCACACAGAGTCAAGATACTTGTTTATTTCATATCTGCACAGAAATATGTGCCAGGTGGTGCATCCACAAAGCTAACTCGATTTCAGTATGCCAGACTCTCATTTTTATACACTTGGAACAATAAAAAATTAGCATTTCCCATATACATAAGAACCAAAAGGTATAGTCACAAAAGGTTAATTCTGGAGGGTGGGTAAAGCAGTACAACTTTTTAAACCATTCAATTGTTTCAATATGGTTGGATTTCTTTCACTTGCATGTGGTGTTTTGTTCAAGCCAATATGACCATTTGATCTGTTAAAGATCTAGGAAAGTCGTTTTGAGTTTTCTCATCACTGAAGAAGTTTTACATTAGAGACCAGATCTTAGGAAGATCTCATAAGCAAATCAGGAGCAGCAACAGCCACTGGCAAAAGTAAAAACCACAGCTGTGCAGACCAATTTGAAGTTGAACTAAATAATCCCCCCCAGAATTTACTGAACATGTTTCTACAGTGTCATTCACTCCAAAGTTAAATTATACTCTTCTGAAATCTTGACATTTATGGAATCAATATATACCAAGAGGTTGGGAAATAGGTGTGTAGATGATTCAGTACACTTTCCTCTCAAGTACTGGCTTATCTCACTAAAACTAGAAAAGTTATTTGTCTGAGAGCATTTAGAGCTTCTAAAATTGCTTGTGTTACAGTTTGCTACAAATTTCAAGTAATAAAGGGTTTTTTGTGTCTAAACTCAGTTTACTATATGACTCTAGAGGCCGCAGAAGTCTTGTTGTGCTGTAGTATGCTACTGACATTTTAACAATAGCTCCTTTAGTAGTGATGAAACATAAATTGTCACCCAACTTTAGTTTAAGAGATGTTATTTCAGATGCATGGGTGTCTTTTGTATACTACCACCATGAAAAATTCTGGAAGGAACTTTCTGATGACATTAGAAACCAGGTTCTTTTTCTAGAAAGAATTAACATATTCTGTTAAATACACTGAAGGTATCCCTGGAAATTCTTTGTTCACTGAAATTTCATGGCAGCTTTTTCCCCCCACATATTTGACATGCCACGATTTCTTTCATTGATAATTTTATTCCTGTTGGCATTTGGCCTTTGGATTAATTGAAACTGAGAGGGCTAGAAAGCATTTAATTTCTTCTTATGTCAATAGCTGCAATATCTATATTTTAATTAGCAAATAAGCAAACGAGTCCTCAAACCTGTCAATATTTGCAGCAATGCTTATAGGAGGGGATGTAGGTCAAAAAGCTGCTTCTTCAGACAGAAGTAGCTATGGAAACATTAGAAGTTCTGCGTGTCTCATTTGCACTAGTGATCCTGATCACCAACACCAGAAACTGTGCCTGGATTGCAGATATGTCAGTGGAGGCAAACAAAGTACCTTTTCCATAATCTTCTGTTTGAAAAAGGTTTTTGGGAATCTTGACACATGCCTGTTCTCAGGTTAAACAGGGAGTGGAAGGCAAGCAGTTCCGGATTTAGTCTAACCTAGACTGAATTGAGGAGAAATCACATTTTCTTCTTTATTTTAATTAAAACCTTGTTAAAATTTACAGTTTTGGTTGTGATTGCAGGAACAGGAATACACTCTTTCACTGCAAGCTATTTTTGTATTACACCGAATGCATCAACTTTGTGGGATCTACTAGAAAAAATATAATATCCTGGATGAGATATTGATACATAGATACAACTTATCTACTCAGTTGTAAGTAAGGTGGATAGGAAATAATTCTTCAGCTACAGGATCAGAACGGCTTACATTTCTTTGGAATTTGTTATTCAGTATGATCATGAGCTGAGCCAATTTTGTTTGGAAGAGTACATAATATTTCTGAAGTAATTTCTGATTGGAGTATGTATTGTAAAGAGATTCATGCTAACAGTGTAACTCCATTTATTTCAGGCATTATTCAATCAGGAGGGAACTTCCTGCTCTGTGACACATCAAGGTTTTCAGTAGTCCTGGATATAACATGCTTTTAGCCTAAAGGGGTGTTTGTACCAGGTGAGATCCAAGAGTGCTGTGATGCCTGCAGTGTGTTCAAGTCAGGAAGACCTCATGAGGACTAACAGAAAGGTAACTTAGAGAGAAGACATTATTATTTCCCCATAAGGACTCGATATACAACAATGGAAAGAATAGATACATCAAGCAGAATATGGTACAGATAAACTATGGCTGTCCCAAAGTAGCTAAAATCAGCTTCTCAATATCACACTCATTTTGTCCACGTAGAATCCTAAAATAACCATTTTCTCCCCAGGATTTTCCCCAGGAATTTGCAGCAATCTAAAAGTAAACAAAGCAGAAAAAAATATCAGATTTAATTTGAAAATATTAATTAAAAATGCAAGGTTTAAAATGCAAAATAAATCTTTTATGTTAGTTTTCTTTTTAAGAAACAGAGTCTCTCAGATTGGGTGCTCTGAGAATTAGCATGTATCTTTTTCTAATTTCTAAAAATTTGTTCCTTTTTTGGTTTGATCAAAATTTCAGTTCCAAAATCGGGGTTAGTAAAAATGGAATAGTATTTCTACAAGACAGTTTGATAAATTGAAGCAGAAATCATTAAATGAATATTCAGCTCTTGGCTGGTGAAAGTGGTCATTAAAACAACAATGGTCAGAATTCCAATTTAAAAAAACCTGTTAAAGACACACCAAAGATATAAAAAAACAGCTGACTTCTAAAAAATGAAGTTTTATTCACCTAGCTATTGACATATTGAGCAATTTATTTTCTGATGAAGTCTCAGTAGGTTTTGCCTTTGATATCAGTGAAACTACCTACCATAAGCCCTGCCATCAGCTGTGTAAACACCAAACTCCCTTCAGATGAATGCAGGAGTAATAAGATGAGCTGTTAGTCATAATCCAAGTGATAAAATTTAACTTACTCTAAGTGATAAAATTTGACTTACTCTAAATGACTTAAAGGAAATATTCTTAGTTTGATTGGTTTTAGTTTTGGAGGCTTATTTTGATGGCTGGATAACAATTGCCAACACTCTTTAAACAACAAATTTGTCTTTTCCAAATATTTTAACAAATATTATTGATTAATTTTATTGACTTTCATTTGCAGGCATCAAAAAGAACTGACTCTTCATAGAAATTTTTAATAACATTTGAAAAATTGAATAAGATTTGAGACAGAAAAGGCAGTGTAGGAAAAACACAGGTATAAGTGAGATGAAACAGGCTTTGAAATTGAGGTAGGTGATGATATAGTTTGAGGGTCAGCATGACAAAAGTTTCCAGAGAGAGAATAGAATTATGCAGGACACTTTAAGGTATAGGAAAAAAATAGCTGCAGAGAGTGAATGAAAGTAAAGAAGTAGATTTTAGATGATCTGTGTTGTTGAGATCTTTTTCTTCTGCTTCAAAACACAGTCCTAAGTATTCACTTACCCAGAACTTCTGTTTCTGTCCATTTTTGTCACGTAAGGCTCCCCACCTTTTAGAAAAGAACTTTATTGAAACAATCAGAAAATAAAAACATGTCTTAGCTAGTTGTGATTACCAGTATCGGAACAAAGCATGAATAACAAACTCTGATGATTCAAATGAGGTTACCTGCTGACCTGCTAATCACAAGTCAAATCGCCATTAGTGATGACAAAAACTTAAAACAAGTGTAGTTTCAGTTTTTCATTACAAAGACCTGTTTTCATTGACAAGACCTGTTTTCATTGGCAGAATCTCTCTTCTGGTGAGCTTGCCTGCTGAACTGAACTGTATAGGAATATTAAAACTAATGTGAACACTGAAGACCCCTAAGAATGTTTTTGTTAAAAGTCTCATCCAGCACTTTTACAGAAATAAATGGTGAGTTCGGACTGAAAATATTCCCAGCTTTTCTCAGATCAAATTGAACTGCTGTCAGCCTAATCTGTTTTATTGCATGGTATGGGGGGGTGACCTCTAAACTTACTTAATCATCTTTGAAGACATGTTAACTTTTATGGAAGTATCTATGAAATCATACAAGAAATTTTCCCCATCTGCCATCCCCACCTGCCAAGTGACAGGATTTTCGTAGTTGTATACCTGTAGTTGAACTGCATAGTACTCTGATTTTTAGGCCTCACTTTACACACAGGGAAGAAGAAGTTCCAACCCAATCACCTGGATGTATTTCAGTGAGCAAGAGTTACACTGCACACCTTAGGTAGCTAAGTACACATGGTTTGACTGCTGGAACTTAAAGAGCTCTGTCTTGTTTTGAATTTATGCAACAAATGCTTGTCTAGTTACTATTCACTACTCATGATGCTTGGGTGCCTATACAAGGGCACAAATAAACAGAAAACCAAAGATGTGAATGTTTAGATGGTTTTCCCTAGCGTAAAGTTAATCCTAGGATATATCAAATGCCATTGACAAGGTGTGTACTGGTGTATATTCCACCAACATCACATGTTTGAGCTGTATTTGCAGTGCTCCATTCATTTTCAAAGGCAACCAGCAAAAATATGATGAGAAATCCCACACTGTGAATGGGGAAATTGGGATTTTTCTGTCACCCTTTTATTTGAACAGTGTTGGTGGCATCAACTCTCCTTGGTTAACAGTGAACCATCATTTACATGGAATACCTGCATTTTCAGCCAAAGGGAAAAAGGAAAGGAAGACAAATTGGTGACTAGCAGAGAGATGAAGCGTGGATTGCAATTGCAAGTACAAATTGTAGCTACTGATCATTAAATTCGTGGAATCATAAAAACAGTATTTGCCATAATCACCCTGGAATGCAATTATTGTTTTTTTAAAGAGGTCTCATGATGCTTTTTCTTTTCATTACCACATGAATGTTCAGGGGTTATCAGTAATTGCACTTTCTTTGTCAAAGGTATTTCAGATACAATCTGTCATGATCATAAATTTAAACAGAAAAGATATATCGGAGGCTTTTGAATTTCATATCAGATTCAGAGTTACTTCTTTACTCATGAACATTTTACTAAAAAAAATTACATCAGCTGTAATGTGAAAGTCCAGTATTTACATCAGTCTCAAAGACAGAGAAAAATTGCCTTGAATTTATATTCATGTATTCCTGCATTTCGTACTACACATAATTTCTCTCGCTTGCTTGAGCATGATGATGACCAGTTCCCACAGGGTCACATTTCTGTGATTAAATGTATTTCTAACATTTGTTATTTTCTAAAAGAGTCAACTTCTAGTTTCATACATTGATAGGAATTTACTGATTCTCAGAAATGTTTCTAGATGAAAGAAAACTTAGAAGCCAAGGTAGAAAAGTAACTTTTTTTTATCTTCGACTATAACATATCCATGAATTTAGTTTCCCAGGATTTGTGTCATCATAGTCAGATACATAGGCACTTGACATATGCATTTTATTTACAGTGTAGAAAGAAGAGCTGCTTTCTCAGTAATGAATGCCTATGAGTATTTATCAAATACTCTAAATTAAAGTATATTAAATTAAAATATAGAGGAGTGCAGCCAGCAGGTCAAGAGAAGTGACTGATCTCCTTTTTTTTTGGACTGCCATTCTGTGCCCAGTGCCCAGCCTTGAGCTTCCCCACACAGGAAAAGCATTAACAGGCTCGAACAAGATCAGCAGGAGTCCACTGAGATATTTGGGGTCTGGAGCACATGATGTATGAGGAGAGGCTGAGGGAAATGGCTTTTTTCAGCCCTCAGGAGAGAAGGCTCAGGGCAGATATATTTGTTGCCTTCTTCTTTGCAAAGGGTGGGTAAAGAGAAGATAGAACAGACTCTCCTGATACATTGTGGTGGTCCCCCCGCTGCTTCCCTTCCACATCCCCTACTTGAACCTTAACCACCAGTGGCAGTAGTGATGGCTGCATCCAGCTTACTCTACATATCATTCCAGATCATTTTCCCTGCAGAGTAGCAGCTCAGAGAAAGTGTCGATTGGTCCCTCAAAATCTTCAAAACCAAAATTAAAAACAAAAAAAAGCATAATCCTAAAGGAATTAGGTGAAATAACTGAACTCCCAGTGGAATTCTTTCCCAAGTGTAATTGACAGAGACTTTAAAGTGAGTTGACACATTCTTGGACAACATCCATTAGAGAACAATACTGCATTTTCTGGAAGATGATCAAAATAACCTAGTCACACTCTTTTGTTTGCTTTTGTGATTATTCCAGCTTGATATTTACTCCAAATGAATGTCATTTTAAAAGCAAAGAGATTCTGGATCTCATTACTTGGACAGACAGGGAATTTCTTAGAGTTATTTTTGCAAAGCTTTAGATCACTAATGTCCCTACCTTTGATATTCTTAGGAAATCTTTCAACCTTATGTCTGGGTTTCAGCTAGAAGAGAATTAACTTTTTCTCAGTAGCTGTTACAGTGCTTTGATTTGGATTTAGAATGAGAGTGATGTTGATAACACACTGATGTTTTGGGTTTTGCTAAGTAAGGACTTTTTTTTCCTTTCATCTCATGCTCTGCCAGTGAAGAGGAATTCAAAATAAACTAGGAGGGATCCTAGCTGGGACAGGTGACAGAAGTGACCAAAAGGATATTCCACACCATAGAACTCATGCCCAGTATACAAACTGGGGGAAGTTATCCAGAAGCGCATCCAATCCGGTTCAGGAAGGGGGGTTCTGCTGTTGGTCAGCAGGTGGTGAGCAATTGCATTTTACAGCACTTCTTTTTCCCTTTTTATTATCACTTGCCATTGTTATTGTATTTTACATTATTTTTGATTATTAAACTGTCCTTATCTCAATCTACAAGTTTTACTTTTATTTTATCCCCCATTCCACTGAGGTGTGTGGGGAGACAGACAGAAGGAGCTGAGAGAGTAACTGCTTAATTTCCAGCTGGGCTTAAATCATGACACCATTTCATATCCAAACTTTCCATTTCTATTAAGAAGAAAAAGAAGAGATTTTAAGAAACCATTAAGAAGGTCTGTCTATCAATTACTGAAAATAACTTTTAAAAGGAAGTTTTCTTCTCTGTGGCAGAAATATTTTGTAAGAAATACTCCACTTAGCTTTTCCAAAAGAAATTATCATGATCTTCAATCAAAAATAACCTTGAATAAAAAAAAGTAATTTCACAAAACTGCATTCAGTCCCCTTCAGGAGAAAAAACTAAGCAATGTGTTTCCATTTACTCAAAGGAAACTGCTCAAAATTACTGCAAAAAGAATTATGTTGCTCTTTCGGATAAGACTTGTGGTCTTATATAAAATTATTTTCATAATTTTGTGTACAATTTTATAAAGTAGAGGCACCTTAGCTGTCCTTTTCAGTAATAACTTTTCCTTTATATTAGCTCTGTAGAAGCAGGCCCTGAGTATACAACTCTGCCTGACAGTTAAAAAGCTAGAATACAGAGACTGTTTCAGTAGTGTTGCAGAGAATGGAAATTGGTTTTATTTGAACATTTCCAAGTTTGTTTTTCAATATATTGTACCACAAAAATTAAGGTGGACTTCACAAGAAAAGCATAAAGAAAATTATCAGGAAATAAGTAAGCTGATAATTAATCATTGAATAAAATAATAAAAAACTGGAAATAAAACCTAATACAATAAAAAAGGGTTATCAGCAGTGGCTTCAAAACCAAGGTGTTTTGGCAGATAACAGAAACTAGGTTCAAGTGTGCTTACAGTCACTTTTATAGGTAAAATGCTCTTAACAGCAAATACAGTGAAGACTTCTAAAGAGTGTGCTAAATAATATTACACAAACTCACTCCTTAGGACTGAAGATATGAACTGAAATCTAATAAGGCATTAAAAATAAAGAGGAATGACAGATCTTAGATCTCAAGCTAATTTCTGCAGATTAGGTGTTATTAGTAGAAGTCAATGCTTTGTATTAACCAAGGATTTAAACTGCTTGCTGGCAAGAAATATATGCAGTCCAAAACTTCTCTTCTCAGTTTCTTCCCTGGACTTGGTTGTATAACTGTCATGATGCTACCAGAGAAAAAAAAAGTCTAACTTTTGTGGGTCACGTCCTATTCTTAGTGCTGAATCACAAAAGCCTAGTACATTTCAAAAACTAGCAATTTTATCTACTCAATTAGACAAAAGTTTAGTTCCTAATCTTGTATTAAAAATAAGAAGGTTAGGGTCACTGGCTAATGTTCACCACAAGAGAAAGCTTCTTAGAAAATGGTTGCTGGAATTTGAAATTATAGTTTTGCCTAGACTTTTCAACATGAGAGGTGAGTCAAATTGAGTCAGTGAGCCAATAGTTAAATCACTCCCACAGATGTGCTGTAATGAATTGTATGGGGGACAGTCTCATGGATTTAACTGCATGAATCATCAGACACTGTATCTTTTCCCCACGATCTCCTCATGTATTTCTCTTTGCTGTAAAATACGTTTGAGCGTTGCTGTTTAATTTTTAACTATAATACCTGACGCTGATTGTCTGACAATGATAAAGTAATTATTTTTTCTCCATGAAAGAAAAAGGGAACTCAAGCCCAGGTTTCTTTATTTGGGAAAAAAAGGGTTTGGGTCACAACTTTTGGTGGTTTAAGATGTTACTTGTTTGTAGTTATTCCGAGTGTAAGCTCAAGTGAGGGCAAGTAAAGAGAAGAATATAGAGAAAAACATCTCCAAAGCCAAAACTCCAGATATCACTAACAGTAGTTAAGACTTTGGACTTTGCATAGGTGAGTCATTTAATTGTGTATTAAATCTTAGAATGCTGTTGCTCTGTCTGGCTGTCCCCTCAACAGTAAACCACAAGCTCTTTGCCTCACATGTTAATTTTATCTCCATTAGTATGGCTTTTTGTGTTAAACATTCAACCAATGCTTTTTCAGGGCATAGATGTTTCAGTTTAGTAGTTGGCTAAGCCATTTAATCTGCTGCATTATTCCATTTAAATCTTTCTGTGAATTGCTAATTAAAATAGAGGGGAAATGTGTTTCCAGCAAATGCACATCTCAGTGTCCTCTTTTTAAAGCCTTTTTTCATTCTGAGCACCTTCCAAGCATCTGAAAATCTATCTTGTTCATGAGAGATTATCAAGGCTTTCAATAATATTATTCTTGTTTCCTCCAAGCCTTAAGGTGATTGTCAATAGATTTAACTATAGCCAAAGGCACAGGCTTTTGAGACTTCCTGTATTTTTCAGTGTCAGGGCTTCAGCAGATGCTTTTTAGTGAGGTATGGATCATATATTGTAGTTTGGCATGGATACTAAAATGACTCAGAAATAAAAGTTTGAGAGAAGATTTGTCTCAACAAACATTCATGCAATGCAATGCAATGCAAACATTCATGGTGGATACTTTACTTCACTAAGTTGGTAAAGAGATTTGTTTGAACTAGAACCACAGCTACCATCCAAAGCACTTCCTTTACTGAACTGTACTTTCCTTACTAAAAAGACTGCAACATTTTATACCAACAAATCTGTCCCAGGTTTTCTTTTTCTATGGACATTAAATTTCTTTTCCTGGATGGAACAAAGAAAGACAGAAGAGTAGAAAGAAGACATTTTAAAAGCCTAGCCAATCAACAAACAAACAAACAAAAACAAAATCAAAACAAAAAAACCAAACAAACAAATTTACAGAGAATCTAGTATAGAATAGATATGACAGGTTTGTTCAGAAATCCTAGCTTAAATGCACAGATCTGAAAGAAATCTACCACCAAGTTCATCTTTGGTGTGAATTTAGCCTTTTTTATTAAGAGACCATGAGATTAAAATGATGGTTTCATATGTCATTTTTCATCCATCAGTCTTCTTAAAATAACAGAGTGCAGATGAAAACATGAAAATTACCAAACTAATAGTTTGTCCTTCTTAGTCCCACTTGCCATTTGCAGCTTCATTTTGCCTCTTTAACTTATATTCATTCTGGTGTCATTAAGAGCGGTAATTGTGTATGTACAGATCCATGAATGCATGTACGTACATACACACAAACATACATATGCAAGACATTCTGAAAATACTGTCTTACTGTGCATATTATGCACCAGTCATTTTGGTTTTAAGCAACTTCAAGATGCCATTGCATGTGAGATTTCTCTAATCTAATCTAGAATTTTTCATTTTAGCTATTTAAGTGTGATGTTATCCCACAAATACTTTTATAGTCTACAAGGAGAAATCAGATCCAACAAAGCAACTCAGCTCACCTTTAGATACTCAAGCTAGAACAGATGAATAGCTATAAAAGATAAAGGAAAACATGCTGAGGTATAGGGATTTAACTTTTCTAAGTCAAAACTTAGCTGTTATGTATCCCAGTCTCCATTACTCACTTTTTCTGCTTACCTCTCTGTCTCTGGAATACTGACACAGAAGCTGCCTGAGAGATCCTGCTCTCTCTAAGTATCAGTGGGTCAGTCCATCCTGCCTTCAGATTACTGAAAGCCCTGTTTCACTGTCTACAGAGACTGACCAAACCCAAACACTCTGCTCCCCGCAACAGCCTCCACCTGGCTGTTCCACATTTTCTCCTCCTCCTTCCATGCTATTCCGTGTTTTCATATTTTCTCCTTGAACCTGAGGTCACACAGTACCTCAATGGAGATAGACTCCTATTGGGGTTCCTCCTCCTTGCCATGGGGTCCTGGGAGAGGGGACCCTGGGGTAGAGGCATGGCCTAGGCACGGGGTCTCCCTGCTCCCTGGTCACACGTATCCTAATCCTGTTCCCCATTGGTGATTTTGTGTTCCCCTGCCCGGGGAGGACCCTGGTTGTCCTGTGATTGCTCAGTTCTTCAGCAGTCCCCTGGCCATGTGGCTGGAAAATAAAGATCTCTGAAACTTCTATCAAAAATCACTCCCTTTTTCTTTCCATGGGCCTCGCTGTCTATGGATGTTGCAGGAGACCCCACTGCAACAGACTCCCAGTCCTGTCAGAGCTGATTTTATAAATAAGCCTTTGAATGATAGAAAATAACTTGCAATTTCAAGCTGCAGAACAAGGGAAGTGAATCTAAACATTTAAAATCCTTCTGGTCCAATGATCAGTTAGGCAATTTATATGTGCATTTCTGGTTTTGTACAAATAGCTCTTGCAAGCTTCACCAAAATGTATTTGCATTTTATCACTCCATCACCCTATATGTTGTACAGTTCATGGGCAATTTAAATCACTTTCAAAAATGTTTCTGAGATATTACAAATATCAACTTAATAGGGTCAGTCATTATTATGGATGCCCTTTACACATACTGAATCTCTTTTATGGAAGGGGTTATAAATAAAAATGAGCCTAAAATAAGCATCAACCCACACAAAACTGCATTTTTTATCCTATCTATCAGTATGTCTCTGCTCTTTTTTGTCTCTCCAGGAGCCATCTCAGCTAAGCAAAATGCAACTATTCATCACTATTTTTATTTTAAGTACAACTATGAGGAGATTCCCATGAGTTTTTCATTTAGGTCAAGGTGTCTACATTTTCCTTTGCTCCCAACCTATATATGAGTGACAAAGAACTTTTACCCACGACACGTATTTTGCATTCAAATTCATTGAAACTAATAAATGATATTTAAAAGTGATAACTTAATCCTGAAGACATTGAAATCTGTAAAAAGAAGTGGTTTAGAGTTCATGATGCAGAATTATATTTTATGGCTGGATTTATCATTGCTAGAAACACCTAGCCTAGGGATCCAACAGTCTCCAACTTGTCAAGATCTAATTCAATTTTTACTATTAAACAGCTCTGCAAATATTTTTATATAGCACAGTCTTGGAGGCCACAACATTTGTGCATTAGACAATTCAAGGATTGGTAATTCTTTATATTGTTGGATCCACTGGAATCCTTTCAGGAATATTCAAATTAAGTAAATGTGTTAGTAAGAAAATGCATTCTCCCTATATTAAACCCTGAACAAGTCTGAGGTTTCCTACATAACATCATATTCAGTTTTCTTCTTTTTCCTTCACTTCCTATGTCCTTCTTCAGTACATGAGACCTTTCCTTCTACTCTGTGTTTGGCAGTGACCATTCAGCACATTCCTGTGTCTCAGTCAAGGCACTCAGGTTTTGCTCAGAGTGGCCCCTTGCCTGAGGGTTGTTATCTTTTCTTTGCACAGCCTGTCAGTTCCCATTCAATTCAGCTTCCACTTCAGCATAGAAACACAGAATCACAGAATATGTTGAGTTGCAAGGGACCCAAAAGGATCTTCGAGTCCAACTCCTGACCCTGCACAGGACACCCCAAGAGTCACAGCACGTGCCCAAGAGCATTGTCCAAATGCTTCTCAAACTCTGTCAGGCTTGGTGCTGTGGCCACTGCCTTGGGGAGCCTGTTCCAGTGCCCAACCACCCTCTGAATGAAGAACTTCTTTCTAATATCCAACCTAAACCTACCCTGGCACAATTCCAGGCCATCCCATCAGGTCCTGTCACTGGTCACCACAGAGAGGAGATCAGTGCCTGCCCCTCCTCTTCCCCTCACGAGGAAGCTCTAACTGCAATGGGGTCTCCCCTCAGTCTCCTCCAGGCTGAACACCCCAAGAGACCTCACCTGCTCCTCATACAGTTTCCCCTCAAGGCCTTTCAACATCTTTATTGCCATTGCCCTCCTTTGGATGCCCCCAAATAGTTTAATATCTTTCTTATATTGTGACACCTAAAACGGCACACAATATTCAAGGTGAGGCTGCCCCAGTGCAGAGCAGAGCGGGACAATCCCCTCCCTTGCCCAGCTGGTGCTGCTGTGCCTGATGTCCCCCAGGACACAGGTGACCCTCCTGGCTGCCAGGGCACTGCTGACTCATATTCAACTTGCCATTGACCAGGTCCCTTTCTGAGGCACTGCTTTCCAGTATCTCATTCCCCAGTCTGTCCATACATCCAGGGTTGCCCCATCCCAGGTGCAGAATCTGGCACTTCCCCTTGCTGAACTTCATATGGTTGGTGCATATAGTTGGTACATTAGTTATCTTCTCCTCTCTCTCTCCTCAGCTATCACTTTGTCCACTGGTGCCATTCTTGCATAGTCACTCATCTGGGTAGGTTATTCTGCACAAATGTGGAGCATCTTGTCTTAGGGAATAGTTGTCATCACCTATGTTTGCGCCAAGCATGCTTCACAGCCCTCCCAACCCCTGAACTCACAGCCTCACAGCAGCTCATCCCTGAGCTAAACTATCCAAATTGCACTGCAAATTTTACTGTCTAATGTTATTGGTTTCTCATGGCTGTTCAAATATACATGAAATACACAAAACCCAACAAAAAACACACAAAACCCAACATATACCATCTGTTCTCCATAAACATCTTTTCCTAATTCAGCCCTCCATTTTTCTACACTAAATTCCAGTTTCTCTTTTTCATTGCTTCACAATATTCTCCATAATCATAATTCAGGAGCTTTTCCTCTGCTAGGCTGAGTCAATACTTTTTTTGCAGCAGTATGAAGGATGATCTTTCATGAGCCTGCTTCTTCTCTTTGCTTCTATGCCACTATCAAGGACACTCTTGTAATCCATAGCCAGCAGTTTCCACAGCTATAGGAATTTCCATGCCCTTCATGAAGACATCTTTACTAAGACCACAAGCACAAAATGCACCTTATTTCACAACTTTATTTTCTTGAACTACTTGTTGAAGATACTCTCAGTAATCTTCCTAGCACGCACGGAATCATTATTTATATGATATTCTAGACCACCAATAAAATATTTGCATGAGATTCCCCAGTCATTTTTCTGTGTACTCACTTGCTGATTTAATAAATTCATCCTTTCATATTCCCTTCATGTCAAAGAATGAAACCTCGTGGTGTGTTCAGTAATTCGAGCATATGCATTATTAGACACTTGTCTTCTTAACATAGTGGCCCTGGTCTACATTTGAGAGGAAATCCACTGGTCTACTACACACACGCTTCTGAAGCAGTTTCCCAAATAAAATCACCAGCATCTCAGCAACATTTTATTTCTATTCAAGGCACAGAGAGCCCAGACTGCTGTACCAGTAAGCTATACCATTTAATTGGGAGGTCACTGTCAATTTTTATGTTTCTATTTGCATTCACAACTTGATATGTACTTGGAATATTTGTGAATACACAAAAAGTATTTTTATTTATATTTGTGTGTGTGTGTGTGTGTATGTGGGTCTTTTCTATATTTATATGGGGTTTAATGGCTTATTCTATAAACGCTATATTTGAAGTTTTTGAACCAATATTAGAGTAGATTAAGAGACAATGGGTCTACACTTCTTTCCAATACTCTCTAAAATTCTCAGACAAGGCAGCCTTATATTGGGAGCTAGCAGTGTTCCATCTGTGACAGTCAAATATTTGGGTTCCAGACTGGTCACTGAAATTTTGTTACACCCATGAATGGCAGAGAAAAAGGGTAAAAGAATGTGCTTTACTCACCCAAGGAGTTTGACTGAATGAGTTTTCCATTTAGATCCTGCTTTCTGGGAGTGGCGATATATTCCCTCTTTGTAAAGGAAAAAATCTTCATACACTTTCATTATCGCTGAAAAACAATAGGAAAATCACCACAGTCAGCAAACATTACTTCTATTCCTCTTTGCTCCTTGCATCTTACCAGTGAAATTCTTGTGTGTTGGACTGCATTAAGTGTACTTTGTAATTAATCTCAAAGCATCAATTTCTCAGAAGTGCCCTGTTGTGAGCAAAACAACAGAAATACTTCAACAGAGCTCTCTCAAATGTCTCTTATAATTTTTTTTGGTTTTCCATGTTGTGGAATCTCCCTGTCATTGACTTCTTCCGATACAGTAAGAAGAAACATTGCCTCGTGAAGGCTTACATAAATTTTGAAATCCAATTCAATAAAATGTATCTCCTCAAGGTTCATGTACAAACTACTCAGTTCTGAGTAGCATCTGCATATTCAAGAAAATCATTAAACAGAAAATGTGTATCCTGTGAAATATGGTGGAGTGACATGCCTTTTTCTGAAACCTAAAGTTTGTCAAATACACAGTAATGTCCTTAAAGAAAACTAGTTTTTCTGTATGTGTATAAATCATGACTTTTAGGTAAAAGTGTGGGAAAAATCACTCCTTTTTTTCATAAAAATGTGAGGTGAAAGAGTGATGAACCGGAAATTTTACGCAAGAGAATGAAGATTACAAGTTGCATCTTATGTGTATTTGTTATTTCTTAGGAGTATCATTTATTTGTTTATTAAGAAAATAGTTCTGGGTTTCTTTTCGACATATGTTCTGCCACCTTACTTCTATTTGCTTTATGGTGGGCTAACAAATCCAGAGAAATGAAAATACTTTTCAGGTCTACATTACCTTTAAATTCCAGTGAATTAGAAACATTAAATAGAATCTTAATTCCAGCTTATTTTTAGCTTATGATTTTAACTGACACACAGCTTGGAACATGAGAATTAGTGTAATCCAATTTCCTTAAGTCTTGCACCTTGCACCTTGAGAGTACAAGTTTCACTGACCATTTTTTAAGTGGTTGCACTATTTCTAACATGTGCCTGGTATAGATCTGCAGTATCCAGTAAACTGAGCTAATGCTGTTATTTTTTTCTGTCTGGCACACTTTGAAATTTCTTTTTCTTACCTGAATATTTTCATAAACTTGAAGGAAATTAGCTATCTTTACAACCTCTATCACATTTGGCTGAAAATATAAAACAGTCACAAATTTTAGGGGATGAAAAAACTTCTCAAAACCTAGTGAAATAAGGCCATTTGCCCAGGAAACCTGGCTAAGAATGTACTTTGTTAATGAGGTTACTCACATAAAAAAATGTAAAAAATATAAGCTGATAGCAATACACAGGATTAAACAGCCATGATGCCTCCTAGGTGACAAGTTGGGGATATGGCTATATCAGTTAAATCAGAAAAAAATTAAATGTTTTGAATTAGTAGTGTTACAGCTTCTGTTGAGCTGCCTGCCAAACCAGAGCTCACATACTGATAGCCACAGACCAAGTGGGAAAATACACAAACTTTATTCTGTGTTTCTAGATGCAAGCTCAGGACTCCATTAGAGCTCTTTTCAAAGGTCCCCCTCCTCCCTCTGTCCCCAGGACCACCAGTGCACAGAGCAAGAAATTTAACTTCTGCTGATGTCCCTGTACCACTACGTACAGTATCACCTGTAGAGGTTTCTGAGCTGCAGAGGATCCTGTGGAGGGAGAGCTTGAAAATGATAAAAGGGAACAGAAAGGGTGAAGAACACTCCTGCTAGCCTTATTCTAGGTGAGGGTATCACAGGGGAAGTGAAGGGGTAAGTCATTCAAAAATTTACTGTAGAGGCTTCCCTGGATCTTGTTTTGATACCTTGGCTAAAGGGAGGGAAAGAAATGAGGTTGAATGCAAATACTGCAAAATTCATACCTCCCATGGGAGAACTGAGGTTCAAAGATCTCATCTGTCATCAGGCTGAGACAGGAGAAGGTAGTTTGATTTGTGAGTCACATTGTTCTTGAAATCAAGGTCCAGTTTCAGAAAATAATCTATTCTTTATCAGCAACTCTAAATAATAGACTCATAGAATGCCTTGAGTTGGAAGGGATTTTAAAGATCATCTAGTTCCAACCCCCTGCAATGGGCAGGGATATCCCCTTCCATTAGACCAGGCTGCTCAAAGCCCCATCCAATCTAGCTTTGAACACTTCCAGGAATGGAATGGTGTTTCCCTGTTGGCTTCTGTTCCCTCGGGAGTCATAGGCTCAACTCTGTATGACTTCAGGTGTGTTCCAGAGTGGCCAGCACATTTCAGAGGCACCGGCAGAGGATCATCACTAGTACCCCATCCCTCTAACTTTGCATCTCGTCCCACACCTTGCCACAGACAAGCCTGATATTGTGTCCCTTCCCCATCACACCTTTGTTGAAGCTCTGCCAACAAAGACCCCCTGTTCCTGAGCAAAGACCCTCCTTTCTCTCTGCAAAAGGTGAGTCCCATCTGATGCCAGCATGCCTGATGCTTAGGCCATTCCATTGTCAAAAAACCCCATTTTATCTGTGACACCAGCCATGGAGCCATGTATTAATAGATTCAGCCCATCTGTTTCTTCCAATGTTGCTGCCTTCAACTGTAAGTACAAAGAATTTAACTTGTGCCCCAAATGAGACACATTCTTGTCTGTGAAGAGATACCATACCTAAATTTTTTCCATTAAAATGAGGTAGGAATTTTTGAAGTGTGTTTCCAAAATAACTTTAGTTTATGCGAGAGAATTTTATCCATGATTATATATTACATATATACTGCCCGAGCACGCACCCATGTGTGTGCATATACATACATTTGTAAATATATGTAAATATATATATCTATGTATGTGTATATACCTTGCAATCAGGAGCTAAATAATGATACAGTCTTTGGAGTTAGAGTGGTCTGGGTGCATGAAGTACAGGATGGACAAAGATGATGAGAATTCTAGATCTAGGACTGAGACATTTTTATTTATTCAGTGACTTTGTCCTGATACAGACTGTGACTTGGACTGAACGAGATGACCACAGTCCACCACCTAATTTTTTTCCCTCTGGCATAGGAGAGACTTTGCATTTCCCAAAATGAATGGATTAATTATTAATGAATCAGAAAAGGCAGCGATTTTCTTAAGTTTTACTGTAGTTCATGCATGAGCTACTTCAGTCATGCTGAGCTTATCAGATCTATGCATATAGATGCAGCAGATTAAAAGATTGATTCCACTATGGATTCCCCTGCATAAAATGCTTACATAGGAATTCTTATCTCTTTTTAATCATGCAAAGACATGAGAAATAAAACTAGTAGCTACAAAAGGAAACAGAGTTTAGCCCTACACTAATATAGGGCTTAATTAATATAGCCAAGTGCTTTCTAAGATAATTTTCTTGTGTTAGTAAATATAAGAATTTTTCCCAAGATCATGATAGCTGAATCTGTAAGTTTTGTGGGGTCAAAACTCTGATATATTGCCAACAATGTGAGAGCCTTTCTTTTAATCAAGACTGACTAATGTGTCAGAAAGGATAATTTTCCTACATCAGCATTATAATCATCAGAGTATTTCCTAAAGCCCATTAAAAAAAAAAAAAAAAAAAGGATGAATGGCCAATATTAGATTGTCCATTTGAATGTTTTCAAAGGATTGGTGAAATATTACTGCTTGAAAATTGGTTTCTTAAGAAAACTAATATTTCATCATTTGAATCCAAAAATGCTAATTGCTCAGTTTCTGTACCATGTAAGACAATGACATAGGTCAGAGAGAAATTGTCATTCAAACTTGGAAGCTGTATAACACAAAATTTTCAATTACATTCCTACACCTACTGCTTCACAGTTGTTAAAAAAACATAATTTTTCTTAACATTGAATATGTTCAAAAATCAAAGTCCATTCATCATCATGATCTTTAAAGGATCTTGAATGCTTTCCAGCTATTAAACATTACTTAGCACATTAGGTAAGACTGTCCCTAAGCACTCTGTAAGTTCTTCAGGAATGACAAGTGAATGAATAATGGAAAATCTCCTTCAGTATTTGAAGATCATATGCAGAAAACAGTATGATATGGTTTTAAAATTAGACTTTTGCCCTGGCTGCATTTGTAATATGGGAAGATAGAATGAGTGACAAATTACAGGATCATAATTGTGATTCATTTAAAATTCATATTACAGCCAAAAGAAAAAACTGAAAGTGATTTCACACAATGATACATACTCTTGGTTATATGCCTTTATGTAGATCTTGATTTTTCCACATACAGCATCACCTTAACCTGATACACGAAAAGCATTAAAATTTTTTAAAATTACATGAATTGTTGAGTGCCTAAATCCTGAAAATTGGCTGAATATTGATTATTTTATGTGTAAAATTTAGTACTAACAGATTAATCCAGCAAAATGTTTATACACAGACTATGAACTCAATATTTGAGGCCTGAAAATCTATCTTGAGGATCCTAATTTTTATCATTTTCTAAAACCAGCAGAAATTACTGCCTTTGTATTTAGATCAAATACAGTACGGGAAAGAATATTTTCCTTGAGTAAACTTATTTGGACAGAACAAAAAAAAAGAGTGATGATCCATTAAGTCTGAGCTTCAGATTAATTGCAGCTGCCCACATAACAAGCTTTAAGAAGTAATTTCAACTCCATGATGCACCAAAATGAGTTCTATCTAATAGTCAAAAGGATCTGGATAATAAATTTAGGATTATGATAATTCCTTAAATAATTAAAGGCAGTAGAAATGCAGACGTCCCCTGAAGTAAAATCCTTTGGTTTTGCATCAGCCAGCCATCCAAGACAAGCAGACATCCTGCACTATGACCTTTCTCCATCACCCTAAGGCCCGCATCCATCAACCTCTCTAGTTACACTGGCCTGGGGTGTGAGCAGGAACCTGCATTTTCAGCTGTTGCCATCCAAAAATGGACAGTATCCAGGGTAAAAAAAAAGTTTCTTGCATTTCCCTACTCAATGCTGAAGTCTCTCTGTTTCTGACCACTAAGAGGTCAGGGATCTTCATTGCAGAGTTCAGCAGAAAAATTCAAAACTGATAGGCCTCAACAAGAGCATTTGTGCTCTGAAATGAGAAATTCTGGGGTATTTCAGTATTGAATGATTTGCTGGAAGGCCCATATAGTTCAGCGTTACCTTCAGAGGAGAGCAGGCCTGGTGGGTTGGCTTTAGCCAGTGGGGGAATCAACCCCAGCCCTATGGAGCAGAGCTAACATTTAATTCCACCTGCACAGCTACAGATTGCTATTTCACCAATGACCAAAGAACTGTCATGAAAAAGGGCACATGGATTTACTGCACACAGATTTTGCACAAATTTTCAACGTATGCAGCTCAAGGTCATTTTACTCATTATAGGCTCTGATGCAGTCATGCTGCCTTTAGGGCCATGACTTACCCACCAAATGTCCTTGGATGAACTACAGCACATATGACCAGTTTCTTCATTGTGGCAAAGAATTTGTGTTTTCTAATATTTGGATACAAGGTCATTGCACAGTCTAATTATTTCAATAATGTTATCATCCTTTAAATTTACCATACCTTGCACTGGTCCTCTGTCCATGATTTCTTTCATTATATCGGTTTCCTGAGAGGAGGTGAGAGCAGCAACAGAGAGGGCAAGGGAAGATAACACATTTTATTAAATAAAATTAAAACTCATACTAATTTATCATTGTGTGCACATATGTATAGTATAAATATACCATTGTATTTGTACTTCTGCTGGAGAATATTTGGTTTACCAAATTAGCAAAACCTTCAGAAACATGTTTAAGAAGAACAACTGCACTGTTGTAACTGCATATTTTCTTTTCTATCTCTAATTTCAATGCGACCACAAATTATCAGCTTTAAAGAGATGATGTGCAACAGAGAAACTATAAGGAATTTCAACTCTGAGAAAAATTCAAAGGCAACCTAAAGGAAAATTCACTGCTCTATTCTTGAAGTTAAGTGAACATATTAAAATATGACAGATAACATTCAAGCCCCAAAGGAGTAAAATTGGTGAGACAACAGGTGAATGTCATGAACTTACTTTTGAGGACACCCTGTAATGAGAGGCACACCGGTATAACCGATTGGATTTTTCAAAAGCATTGGGACATGGCCCATTTGTATAGTTTTTTCCATGTTCACTTGACACATAACAGCGATTTTCTGCTGATGGCCCCAGGTGTTTGTTCCAAAACGATGGATAACAAGCATATGATACAACCCTGTTCAGGTATTTAAAAAAAAGAGTTGATAAGAAGCTTGCTTAAACATTTTTGTCACTTTATTTCAAGCTTTTAATTATTTTGCAACTGGTGTATTTCAAGTAATATTCTTCAGAATTCTGAATGACTCGTATCTACAACTGGATGGCATTTGCTTCAATTGATATACATGATATTTATGATTAAGTTTCCATTACAGTAGTCCTCTCCCCACCCTTCTCCAAAGAGAGGGTAAAAAATGTGTTTAGCTCTTGTCACCTGGTATATTCATCTCATTAACAATGCATGAAAGTTCACCCTGAAATAGATCAATAAATTACCAATACTGTCAATGGGCTTATTTTAGCAAAAATGGCTTGTGAAACAGGATGCATGGAATACTTTTAGACATTTCTGAAACAATATACACATTTCTGTGTTAATGCCATGAAAGCCTAGGAGAGGGTTTCTTTTAAAGAGCATAATTAAATATTTTGCTGAAGCAGAATATTTTAAAATAGGCAGTCCTATAAAAAGCATTTGTATTTGGGTAGTTCATCAGTTATACTGGACTTTCTGAATCTGAGGAAGTGAAAACTGTATTTCTACACAATATGGAGTATATGTTTGCCAGTGTATACTTAGTCGTCAGGAGTTTTACAAGATGAGCTCATATATGTTTCAGCTATTTTGAGTAAGAAATGGCATTTTCCCATTAGCATTTGGTGATAGAAAATCTGAGAATGTCTTTTTCCTTCTGCCCCGACTAGATCACATACATCCAGAAGCTTCAAAAGCAATTCTACTTAGATGAAAAGGGATAGTAAATTTAAGGTTGCTAGGCTGTTATTGCTTAGGTCTTCAATCTGGTCACTGACAACCCCTTTTGATTCCTTCTGAATTTGACAGTATTCTGGATTCATAGGTATCCAGTGGGGAACAGCAAGTATTTTGTCCAAGCATGCACAGATTGTTACTGCTCATTTTTTAATTTATTATGCTGTGTTTCTTTTACCGGGTAGAAGGAAATCTTTGGTTTATGTATGTACACATCTCTAATTATTGATAAAATGTGTCTGTCTCTATATGCATAATCATTCCATTCAGCACTGATGATAGATTTTCAAAAGAAACACAGGATTGCTGCTGAGTGCAATCAGGCCTGCAAGGCAGAGAAGGTGGGCAAATACAGTCCCTAGAGCATGATTGACAATAAGCTGGGCAGGAGCAGGCAATTTCAGCCTAGTATCAAGTATTCCTCAGGCGTACATAGAAACCCCTCAGAGGGAGGCAACAGAGGAAAAATTCGTTCCTGGGATAGGGATTTTTTTTTCCCCTCCTCTCAGCTGGACTGTCCCAATGGGCTTGTCACAGGTTCTGCATGGATGGGTCTTATTTGTACAACAGAAGTGAAGCAATAAAAGTTGCACTAGCGCACTGGAGCTGTGTGGCTATCCAGATAAGATCACTCACTCTGAACCAGGAGCCATGTTTGAATCTTTTCACCAACCACAGTTTCTGCAGACATGATTAACATAATTGAACAGCTTTCTGCTGAAGCATGATTTTGTATGTACTGAAGCACCAGCACACCAGCAAACATTAAAAACGCTTCAAGGAGAAGACCTTGCCAAAAGGTTCTTTACAGAAGAAAAACAGAAATAGATGTGAATATGTTTATATGCACAAATATAGATACATATATACAAAAATAATGTTAGAAACAAGCAGAATCCAGGTACAACCAGGAAAACTCTGTAGTATGTCCATACATTCTTGACAGAAGTAATTTTCAGTCATGTTTATGTGTCCAGTCTAATGAAAATTTTTGTGGATTTATTGCATTTATATGTTTGAATTGTGAGATAAAAAAACAATCTTAAACATTAGACTATGTTATTTGTAAGTTGGCTAATAACAATAACATCTTCCTTGTACCCTGCAACTGCCAAGAAACCAAGGTAAAAATCAGATTAAGCCCTGTTGTGATTAGAAGCATTATTTGCATTCAAGTGTCCAACCTTAATAGTACCTGAAAATGAAATTTTTTTCCCTCATTCTTGATGAATATAACCTTTTAGTTTTCCTTATTAGTTAAAATAGATACTTTCAAAGAACACTTATTTCTCCCAAATTGTAGCTTTTAACTGAAATACCTAAAATTAATAATAATTAGTAATAGAATACATATTTATTCTTTAATTAATGGAGGAAGATAAAGAGAAAGAGTGATATTTAAACAGTGTTTCAGCTCCACTTATAGCAGATTTCACTGTTAATTGGGTGTTCAGTGATTCTAAAAAGTCAGGTCTCAGCACTGGCCTAGCTTCATTGAGCTTTATGGAAATATTTTTCTGGCTTCACTGGGCATAGTTTAGGTCAGCACTTGATTTTTCTGAACATCTGTCAAAAACCTGAGCTAAGCACACTCCAGAAATCAAAACATTGGAAACTTCGAACAGCATTGAACACCCACTGTGATAATTTACAAGGCCCCACAGAAAATCAATGTATTTTCTCCCTATTGCAGGGTATGGAAATAATAAAAAAAGATTGCAATATAATGATTCCTAAAAATAAGTCACCTGAAAGTGTGAGGAAGCAAGGACTATTTGACAGGGCTCATTCAAAAGACACTTCTGACTTCTATGCCATAAATTTCCAATTTTTTCGTTGTCACAGGTAAAAGGTTATGGATTATGGGGTTTAGCTACGAAACTGATTAAATTATTGGTCCAGTGAATTAAAAAAGTTAATTTTTTTTATTGTTATTCTCGATATTATTTGCTCTTGGCTTCTGTCAGAGACTTAACACTGGGCTAGATGGACCCTTGCTCAGATCCAGAAGAGCTGTTTTTGTGTTTTTCCAGTATCTGTTCTGAAGATATTTGGGTATTTCCCTTAATGTATTTATTTGTGTCTGGAAATGTTGGAATGGGTTTTGAAATATCATTTGAACTCGAGGGAAGAAAATCAGATTGTAGAAATGTTTATAAAAATAAGTAAGTAGGGATACCTTCATATGTGGTACTTTGATGGCAAATCAATGATCAGGGATAAAAATGGTAGCAGGAAAAGGTCTGTCATAGCCCAATGATGTTGTACATGCTGGAGTTAGCTCCATGGCAACAAAAAAGCTTAATAAGTGACTAAGAAAATAATCTTGGATTGCTAAGATTTGTTGGAGATCTAGTTAGTTTCCAAAAATTCCTGATGGTTTTCACTACTGCCCTTCAGATTCTTTACTCAAGACAATCAGCTGCAAGAGGCTGGTGAACACCATGAGGCTGAGCAATAAGCCAGTACTTGGGAGTGTGGAGGTGAAAAGACAGTTCACAGGCGTGCTGTGTGAGCTGTGGTGCTGTGGCTCTAAGTTTCCAGGCTTACATGAGTCAGAAAGCCTGCTCAGCACACCACTGTCACACTGCTACTCAGTCAGGTCAAACTTAATGTTACTGCATTCACACCTGTGAGGGTACAGCCAGGCTGATAATGAACTGTCCTGTAGAGCTTCAGCCTGCCGTGCTTTTCTTTTAAGAAAAAGCTTACTCTTTTATACTTAAATTGCATCTGCATAACAGGCCATGTCACTAGCCACAGTGGTAAGGTCAAAATAATACTACATTCTGCCATAGGAAGAATCTTATTATTATGGGGCTCATGGTAGTTGTGCCCATACAGGGATAACAGTCAGAGGGAATAGAAGACTAGGAGATTGTCCTACTGCTGCATTCTTTACAGCTTTTCCTCTAAAAATAACTTGCTCCAGCTATTGTGGAGATAGTGCTCATAAATATTATTCTCATTTCTTCTCTTATCTACACCAGCAATTCTTGTGCTCCTGTTCTTAACAGGCAAGAAAACAATCCAGAGAGAAAGAGCTGGAATTACTCTCCCAAAAACATGAGCTACTGAGTAAAATGGGACTGCTCTTCTAGTTATAGAAAAGTATTGCAGTTTAAAAGTGCTTACAATTAAAATGTCAAGTTATGACTTTCATTTCTTCATGCAGAAAGCCTTTTCCCTTACCCGCTGAGGTGCTGAGAGGCTTTTGCTGGGTAGAATCACTCAGCTAAAGGATCTCCTGCTCAAAACCTAAATGACAGCCAATTTAGTGTTGAAACCCTGAGAGAAAAAGACAGATGAGTACTCGATGTAAACTCTCCCTATAACAATACAAAATCCTTGTCAGGTCAGAAATAGTTTGATACACTTGCAGAAAGCAGAATTATCACTTGTATAGTGTGACAGGTCTTCTCCTGGATCCCCAGGCTGTCATGTCAACTACAACACATCATGTCTGACATTCTTTTGCTCTTGTCATGGTTTGTTTGTTATATAAATAAAATTAAATGTCGACAGAGAGAACACCTGAGATCTCTCTGTCTGTCAGTTTCATATATAGCAGAGTAAGGGATGAGATTGTATGAAAACAAGACAGGAAACAGATTTTGATATGGTACAGAAAGGACAACAAAATTCTGATCATGTGAAAAACAGAAGGATTTGATTATATGGTATCTAAAATGTGGTTATTGACATTCTCCTGGAAGGCATTTCCAGGCACACAAACTTCAAGGAGTTGACGGAGAACAGGCAGTGCAGATTTACCATGGCAGGTAATGACTGGCTCCATAGAGAACAAGGAAAGCAGTAGCTATCATTTACCTTGTCTTTAGTGACATTTTCAGCATAGGTTCCTGTGGTGTTCCTCTAGTTTACTGGGTTAGGTTAGTTGCTTACAAGGTCAGCTGTGGACTGGCATGCTGAAAGGTCGACAGGTCAAAGTGACTGGTGTCTGTTTATTAATGGCATTCCCCAGCAGACAACGCAAAAGCAACAGTTTTGCATCTCTGTTAACAATCTGGACAGCTAGATGTAAGGCACCCTTAGAAAGTTTGTGGAGAATGCAAAACTGTTGGGGAGGGATTAGTGTGCATGGCTGCCATTCAGAGCAGCGTTAATAAGCTGAAGAAATGAGCCTGACAGAAACATCCCGAAGTTCAACAAAGACAGATGGCAAATCCTGCCTCTGAGCCAGAACTGCCCAGGTACTGGCAGGGCACTGCCTCTGCTGTTTCACAGAGAAGGACAGGAGGCCCTGAGAAACAGAAAGTTGAATGTAGGTGAGCAGTGAGCCCTCTTGGCAAATGTGGACAGTCAATACTGGGCTCTGTTATCAAGAACATTGCCAAGATGTTGTGAAAAATTAATATTCCCCTCAAATTCCTACTCAGCAGATGGAGTTGTATCTTCACTTACGTGTTCCCCAGGAAAGACACTGACAAGCTGATCAAGGCCAGTGGAAGGCACTTAGGGGACTGAAGCTGAGGCAGCTGGGCTTGTTCAGTTCAGAGAAGGAAAGGCAAAAGAGTATACAATTCCTGTCTTCCACTATGTAAGGAGAGGTATAGAAGAGACAGAACAAAACTTTTGCAGATACACAGTGAAAAGTTGGAAGGCACCCATCACAAGGCCTACCAAGGAAAATGCTGATATGACAAAAAAGTGTTTGACCATAAGAGTGGTCAAAAAAACTGACCTGCTGCAAGAAAGGTTTTGGAACCTCCATCCTTGAAGATACTAAAAATGTGTCCAGGGACATGGTCTAAACAGTCTGATCTAATTTCAAAGTCATGCTTTGAGCAGAATGTTGGACCAGGTCACCTCTAAAAATTCCAACCAAAATAATTTTGTGATTCCATAAATGATTATATCCCATTTTAAAGTTTCTAGCTGTTCGTGTGGAATTTGACAGCTGTTAACTCTTCTTAGTCTGACCTGAAGGAAGGATCTAGGTACAGTCCTTAACAGAGTGTTGCATTCTGGAACACTCATGGGACGAGATTATTGCAATTTGCTTTGTAGAGAAAAGATGTTTGATTCTTTTGAATATTCACAATATTGTCTCATGCAACTGGCTGCTTACTCAAGGTTGTTTAAAATGAAGAGCCTATATCTCAAGAGACACAAAAGTTTTGAGTCCATTTACAGTGTTGTCTTATCATAACTTAAGCAACTGGTTCAATTTAAAATTATCTAAACAGCCAGATAAAACATTTACCCATGTGTTCTCAGATATCTCCAAGCACCATCAATACTTCCACCATTACATCCATGTTGGTTCCTGGTATCACAAGAGATCAAGTTCTGAGCAGAAAGGTTGTCTGTGACCTGACCCTTGGAATGAATTGCTATTCTATCTGCTGCAACACCTGTATGGAAATAAATTTTCTGTTATCAAAACCAAATAATTACTCACAACTTTGCATTTGTTTTTGTGAAAGAGGGATGGAAATACAACCTCAATATTTTCTGTCTGTGCGGATATCTTTCCTAAACAATACTGATATAATCTGCCCAGACTTTTGTGAGAGAGGACTGGGATATTGCAAAGTATCATGAGCAACTTCACTGTAATATGACAAATCCCTAGATTTACTGGCTATTATAAAGTCCTACATATCTAAACATCAGATGAGACATTTGCATAATTGTCTCTACCATGTTTGTAAAAGTTTGTTTGCATATTCATATGTGGTTGCCTTCAGCAGAAGAAGCAAATACTTTCCAACTTTCTGCAGCTGAATCTCCAAATCTCTTTGCTTTCTTCCTATTTTTCTTTCCTTTATCTGGGGGGGGGAAAAAAAAGGAGAACAGTCCTATGAAGAAGAAAATTTAAGACTGAAAATATGTATTGGTTTTATTACAAAGAGTATTTGGAGATGTTCATATTAAAGTGTAACTGTAGGACTCTTTGTACCTCCTTCCCTTATCACACAAAATTATTCTTCTGGGATAGACACCTTATCTGAATTCACTCAGATAATGATGATTCTTAGTCCTTATGTATTTATGAACTGATTTAATGTAGACTAGGTTAACTAAATTGTGGGTGAAACTAAGGTACTTCTACCTTCTTTATCGAATGACAGTGAAACAATCATTAAGCCTCACTTCCGGTCATTACCTGTGATTAAATTTTATTTGTATTACTTTAAGCCCCAAATTTTTTACTTTGAAAATAAACTTTTAAAAAATCTCTTGAATTCAAATCCCTGTCAAAATCAACACTAACTTTGCTGAACTTTGAGGAGGACTTCAGAAAAGAAAGTTTGTTGATGTAAACTATATTTTGCGCTTCTGTGAGATGTCCCATAATAAGGAATTTATTTTCATAGGTATAAAAGCCTTTTACTGTAAAGTTTTGGAATACTTAAAGAAATTATTCATGATAAGAAAAAATTATACAGCAGTGCTTGTCTGTTCATTGAGCAACAACTAATCTTGTAAATTCAGATTAAAAATGTTAGATGCACCTAAAAAAATATGTGAAGGCATCTCACACTATATAGCTTTGAAAATAATTATGTGAATTCCTTATGGAAAGGAAAATTCAGACACAGTATCTGGAAAGTCTTCCCCTCAGTGATCTCTGTTCATCTCTGCAGTAATCTGTCAGAAGAGCTTTTAAAAGCTCTCTTGGTTTTCTCTTTTTAAATGTGCAGTGGATAAGACATATCAGAAAAAGAACCTGTTCAGTCTGTTTTTTTCAGGGAGCTGGGATTATCTGGACTAAGTGCTCCTTTCCTTCTCTTACTGCTGTGATTTAAAGAAGCAGTTGTAGAAACCTGCACCTGTGAGGACCCACTGGCCAAATTAAGTCGTAAAGATTGATTGCATGACTTTTTTCTCTATCTTTATATATCCAAATATGCACTGAAATTTATTGCAAGAAAAATGTACTTTTTTACATCAGAAAAACTGATTTTTCTAGCTTCTTTAGAAAAAGTGACCATTGTGCCCATTTCTCATAAAACCAGAATTGGTAGCACATGAGGTTGGATTGCATTATTGACATTTCTTACAGAATTTGAAAGATTGTTTCTCACACAAATATTTGAGCAGTTTTAGGTTTTTCTTCTCATAAATTTTGAAAACATTTTACCCAATTTTCTTAAGTAGCAAGGGTTGGACACTGTTAAATGCAGAAATATATAAATACATGTAAAGAAATTAAAGCCTGCCTGTTTTAAGCTTTCAAGTCAAGCATGTAGTTGCACAGAAAGGATGGGGATTTTTAAAAAATTACTCTACTAGTTAAGATAAAGTGCATCAGTCAATTAATTTTCTACTTTCTGTCACAAAAAAAAATCTTACGTTACACAATTTTATGAAAAGTGAAATGCTGCAGCTTAGATTGACATTTTAAGACTTTGGAACAACACAGAGGGAAAGTTGTAGTGATTTTAAAAGTTCCTATTTGCTAATAAAAAGTGAAAAGTGAGCTGAAATTATGTTGTTACTAACCACTACAGTTTTCATTTCACATATAACATCACTGATACTTTTAAAGGGAGGAAAAAAAATATTACTTGCGGTTGAAAAAGCCCAGGATGCTCCACAGTTTCGTTGATCCAAAGGATCATGAATCCACTCAGGCCACTCATAAGTCGCTGAAAAAATTGCAGGAAACTTTTCTTCTGGAAGTGACTTTCCCTAAAACAAAACGTAGAAGATCTGTATATGCTTCATTTCCTATTTTTATCATAAATTCTACTGTAATTTTGTTGGTAAACTTGTTAATTTTTAGACTGAGGAAACCTAAAGCATTGGCCCCTGTGACTTCCCAAGCAAATCTGAGGTGGTTTCCCCACGGCTGGGTGCTGTAGACCTCTGAGAGCAGGAGGATTCTGGCACTCCATTAGCTGAACTGAAAAGCTGAGCTTCAAGACTGCCAACCTGAGTAACCTGACCAGTTTCTCTCTGATTTTTATCTCAAACAACAATCCAATGAAATTTGCTAAGTATGACCCAGCTGGCATTTTTGGAATGAAAAGCCCTCTGCTACAAATAGCGGTGAAGTTAGATACCTGCTGCCCTGTTCTCCCAGACACATGGGTGTAGGTAGGAAATTTTAGTCACTGTGGGAGAGGAATCAGTACAGTGTATCACTGATTTGTCTTTTACGTTGAGGTTATTCAATTGGAAGCACTTATTCCCATTCCAGAATAAAAATCAGTGATTTTTCTTCTGCTTTTCAATCTGATAGTGAATTCATGAAAATTCATGGTCTGCTCACTAAAGCAATTTGGCCAGCCATTTCTGCCACCTTCATCTCTCAGCCTTAATTTATGCCCTCCTCCAAAGTCCTCCAAGCTTTGAACAAATATTTGCATATGCAAGAGCCATCTGGTACAACTGCTAATAATCTGCTCTGTGTTCAACACATCAAAATCATTGACCCATTTTTGTTTTTAGTGTTGAACTTCATGGAATGATTGATTATATTGTGCAAGGAAATAGGAATGGCCACAGAGAACTGCAGTATTAAGCCATGCAATCAGTCTGTTTCAAAAAATTGTTGATAATGTCACTTCCAGAAGGAAATACAAAATACAAAATAAGATTATCTGTTCCTAAGAAAAACTCTCACTGATGCTTCTTTCTCATAAGCAGGCAGAAACCCTGAAGACGAATGGCTTCTATCCTGTCTAAATTCTCTTACTGTTCTTCAATTTTCTTATCTTCTGATTCTGGGTACCCTTGCTAAAACATTTTTCTGAATAGTTTATGTGATTTATAATCATAAATCTAAGACATTGCTAAGACAATTTAAACATTTGAGGCCTGTTATTTCAAACTATTTTAGGACTCTTCAGAGAACCTAATTTTAGCCCTTTGTCTGTATCAAGATCACTTTGTTGTGTACACTGTGAAACAGCAGTGCCTCCATCCAGCTTGCACGTCTGGATTTGCCATAGCAAATCCCCAGCTGAGAAAAAGTGGGAAAGGAAAAACGAAGCTTGTACCTCAGGTCTGTATCTGACATTGGGATACAGCCCCCACAGGCAAATTGATACAGTCTGTGTGCATTCCCAGACCCAGAGGTTCTAGGTTGACCAGGTTAGATGCAGGCTGCGAGTCCTGAATCAATTAAAGAATACTGCAAGCTCTTAGGTCACTTCAATGATTTTGAAAGTCTCACCTCCACCCATAAAAGGCCAGTAAATTTTTTAAACCTTGGTAAAATATTAATCTCAGTATTTTGATTAATCAGTTTCAAAAGTCTGCTTTTTCAAAGGGTTTTATATATGTGGGACTTGCAACTTCAAGTGACACTTAGGAAGCAGCAACTAATTTAAAGAGTAACTTGACATATTATCATTATGTTCATTATTAGCGAGTAAGAACAAGCTCAAGATTTACTTTGAAGATGAAACATACAGGAGAAATCCCAGACAAATAGAATTTCTTTTATATGATGAGGCTGTTCACTACCAACCAGTAAAAAAGCAAAATTTGGCAAATGTTTAGCACAATTATGTGGGTAATGGCTCCTTACAATGCTCATTACAATGCCTCACTACAAAAGAGGCAGTTGAGAAAAGCAAAATTCTAAATAGATCTCCAGTCTGTGATTACTTTATGTATTCCTAACCTACTGCCAATATATTTATAAGCCTCATATTGTAAATCCCAGAGCAAACCCCTCATTAACCCTTAGCCTTGGCATTTAGAAATGCAGGAATGACCTCTAGCCAGAAACATTGGCTTTTTTCTGAAAAAATTGCTGCCCTGATATTGAGAAGTACTGCTGCTCTGTGACAAATATTAAGTCTAGACAACAGTTTCTCAGTGTATGCTCCATGGACCAGCATCAGACTGCACAAGGCAATCAGCAGCACGACTGGTGAACTATTTTTAAACCTTTATATGTACTCTCTGTAGTGAAGTTAGCAGCCTGGCCAAAGCAGAAAGGTAAGAGGATATAAAAGAGCACTTGAATTTGAACTATGACTTCTTCAGAAAACATAGATGACCAATTAAAGAAAAAAGGCCAGAAATAAATGAATTTGCAAATGTGGACACTTCTTTCCCTGGGGGAAAGCAATTTTTTTTTTTTTTTTTTTTAATGGAGGAAAAAGTTTCTGGACATCATTTTCTTTGTGAAGACAAAATGGGCATGAATGACCTTCTATCTGCAAGACAACTACAGCTCCTGAGGGTTTTTACTGGGAAAAGCCATATATCAGTGGAACAGAGGGTGTACTTTGTCTACTTTCCAATTGTTTTTTTGAGTTTCTAGATATTTAGTGAAAAAATGGTGCCTTATTACTGAATTATGTATTTCATTTTCTTGTAAGATGGCATTTAGGTGAGCATCTTGTTGCTGAGGGGTGCAGATCCTACCATTGAAATGTACTTCTTGCCAGGACTTGTGCTGACAGAATACCACCAAAAGTGCACCACAGTAGTTTTAAAGGTGTGGTGGTTATTCCTGTGCTACATGGAACTTTAAGAATGGTTGTCTCCTGCAGTGAAAATGCCTTCTCAGATGGAGGAGCTTCAGCTTTGTCAGGAGTCAAACAGTTTTAGTGGTGCACTTAGCTGTTGGTCTGTACTCAGGTCTAGCCATACTATGTAACAGAGAGCCCTCAGTTCAGATTTAGTTCTTGCTCCATATCATTGTCTTTTAGGTATTCGAATGTACCATCATGTTAAACTTCCCTTCCACACAAAAACATCACCTTATTGAGCAGATATAGTCTTTTATTAACAGCAGAACTTTTAAAAGCTCTAAGACAAACTTCAGGAAGTTTGTGATTTCCCTAAGATGACATGTAGATCTGTCACACTGTTTAATTTGAATTAATCCTATGAAGATTTATTTGTAGTTGGACAGTCAAAGAAACAACTAAAAAGTCTCTATTCCAGAAGCAAACTTTTTGGACACTGCTGGGATTTGATTGTGCTGTATATGTAAAATTGTTAGCACAGAAAAGCTTAATATTTTTGAACTTTTTTTCCCATGCCCTTGAGTAAGAAGCCCCTTCTACACAAAAATGTTTTTCTCAAGTATCCCCAAAAGACAACAGAAAATAATTTGGAACGTCAGGCTCTTGCATACCAGAAGCTATCATTTTTTCCCCTTAATAATAGATCAGAAGCATGCTGCATAAACGGGCTTTGTCAAAAAAAAAAAAAAAAAAAAAAAAAAAAAAAAAAAAAAAGTTGTATTTAAAAAAGTTGTATTTAATGAATGGTAGCTGCAGATTTCGGATTTATTTCGACTGTACCAGAGCTACCAGTTAATCAGGTCAGTACAAGCCCAAAACTCCTGAACACTAATTGTAGTTTTTTAACCACTAAATATGTGGATGTTTAGTTTTGTGACTTGCAAAATGGGAAAGACAGTAATAATCCCATAGAACGCATGACTATTTAATTAGTACCAGTTTATCCACAATAAGTAACTAGTACATCAGCCCGCAAGTGAATTAGTACTCAACAAAGTCATTTAAAGGTTAAGCCATAAAGGTTTGAGAAGTGTCTCTGAAAAATATTACAAAGTCATTATTTCTGAATTTTTTTATTCATATCTCTTTTACCCTATTCTGAGTTGTCAGTTACAGGTGAAGCTTAATGGAAACACTGTCATGGAAACTCACTAGTTTTGAATCACTTGGGACGTTGTAAATGTGTGAGTGTGCTTCACTGCGTATCAGTGACAGAAAATTATTCAGGAAAGGTGAAACAGGGGCAATAGTCCATGAAAATCTGGCAAGATATTTATCTTTGAAAGTGCCTGGAACTTATCTCCATGGCTTCTTTTGTTTTGCCAGTTGGAAGAATCGATTGATGTATCCCCTGATGAGCCCAATGCATGCTACGAAATCGTTGGATGGTGCAGTGACGGTAGATATGGATCTGCCTATTAGTGAAGGAAACTGTCGTTTTTAAGTGTTGTTGTGAAGTATTAAAATGTGGCAAAGACAGGTAATTCCTGAGGCAGCACAATGACACTAAAGAGATTATATTCTTCTGGGAAACTACAGAAGGGGACAAAATCAGAGAAATTTGGAACTTCATAGGAAACTTCAGGGAAAAATATTTTTTTATCACCACTAGCTAAGACAGAAACCATGGGGCTAAAAGCAAGGAAGTTCTAATAATTCTGAAGAGAAGCCATAGGTAGGAGATGGGCTCAGGTACAACTGAGACCCATTTTATGCAAGCTGAATGAATTTTCCAGAAGCTGAGAAAGTTATACAGAGTGTATTATTTTATATTTTTAGCCTTTGTAAGTAGAAAGATTTCTTAGAATCCTGTGGAAAGTATGTGGTTCCAGCAACATGTAAAGAAGTCTCCTGATGGCTTAATGCATGAATGTACAAAGCTGGATTTCTGGAGAAAAATCCACTGAATCTCCTTGGGTGTCTGGCAGTGCCAAAGGGAGTTGGTTTGTGGCTCATAGATTTCTTGAGACAGCAGACAGAGAAAATGTGACTGAGAAATTTAGCAGTGGAACAAAGGTTGTAAGAAGCATAGCAGTGAAGTAACTGCAGGAAGCTTAATAACAATGATTCAATAGGTTGGATGTAATGCAGGACTGCTGAGTAAACAGCTACTCCAAACTGAATGGAGGAAAGGAAGTATCATAAAGAATTTCTTGAAACCCCTTTCCTGTTTTCCTAGGTGGGATTTGTTTCACCTAGCTAGATACCTACTAATGGAGATATCAGCCTCTGATGACATCCTTTTTTTCCTGTGCTATATAAGCACCACATTGTATCCCTCAAGGAAAAAGCCAAAAACAGCAAATCAATCCACTCTTTTGAGCCTCAGTGCAGTTCACCGGTGACTTAAGGCAGACACCTACTAAATAGTGGATTAAATTCTTTTATGTTATTGTCTTATTTTGACCTGCCATCTTCCAGTGAAATGATCCATCTTTGGCTGCAAAGAGTAGTCCAGAAAATCCTACAAGGCAAAACTCCAAAGCTTGATTCCTGTCCACTTCTTGCTCTGGCAACCCTTCACAGTGTAATTTTGATTGAGCTGGCCAATCTGGGCCCCAGCCCAATGCCTCTCTATGCCGCTGCAGGGAGCTGGCATTCTGTGCAACACAGAATGAGTCTGAAGCAAGCAAAAGGATTAGGACTGCTAAAATTATTGCAGAGGCCATTCCCTCTTTCCCCAAAACCTGTTCAAGTGGCAGCTCTGCAATGCCACTGTCTGTCACACAGGGCTTTCCATCATGTGGAAATTCTTCTGCCACTGATGCCTAAAGATTTTAAGCATTTTTATATATATATATATTTTTTTAATATATTTGCAGCTTTTTAGATTTTTGGTATATAGCTGTATAATTTTTCATGCTTTCTCACACCTTACAATAGTAGATTACCCTCTTTCACACATTTATGCTACCTTCTCAAAATTCTGTTTGTGGGAACCCAGAGTGCAGAGAATACTTCTCTGCCTGTTTTGAAGGGTTCTACCCTCCTGGACAACACTGTTTTTGACATTTGTCCTTGGAGAAAATTGCCTACCCTCTGGGAAGAATTAGAATCTACACTGGTGTGAACTCGGTGATAGAATATTATGTAAGATTGTCACAAGGTGAAAAACTTAGAGGATTTGGGTTTTTTAATATAGCAAATAGATAAAAGCAAAAAACTTCAAAATGGAGGATTGTTGTTGTTCTCCAGACCTTCTTCTTCTTCTTCTACTACTCCATATTCTGCAGTAGAAGGAGTTTGGGATGACTGGATAAAGAATTCTGCAGTTCCTGTCTACGTGACAAAATGATTTCTTATACATTGGAAGAAAAGCAAAAATATCTTTCGTTTTAAGTTATCATTGGGTGATTCACCTTTAAAAGACTGTGTAAAGCTTGATAATTTGGCATTCTCCTGCATTCTCTGCTCTGTGCTATGTCTGGGTCACGTTAAGTGGCTCTATTTCTCTGCTAAGACTTAATAAACAACTATTAGAAAGCAGAGAAGGCTGAAGGTCCCATTCGTCTCTCAGACTCCTGGCAAAGACTCTAAAATTCTCCCCCATCAGGGGAGGCATAATTAAGGCACGGTTAGTGTCACTGTTTAGCCTTATTTTCAAAAAAAGCATTTCTAACAAGGACACCCTGTTTTGCACCAGTACCCAGGAGACATAACCAAATATAGGGTGAAGAAGCCCTTGGAGAGACTCCAAGACACAGGCCCAAAGGTGGGTTACCAAGTGTCATGGGTTAGCAGGCATAGTCCCGGAAGTTATGTTCTTGCAAAGGGGTGCTTACAGCTTCCTCTGTGACCTGACAGAACCTATCAGATGGCCAGTTTGAAGATGGACAATTCTTTAAGCCACTTAAAATGGTGACCGCCTCTGTGATCCACACTTAAGAACAAACAAACTCCCTCCCACAGCTCTCTCTCGTTTCTGGTGCTGGGACAGGTGGCTGCGGGCCCTGGGCAGGGGCCAGCGGGCCCGGCCCAGGCCCTGCTCGGGCCAGGCCAGGCTGGGCCACGGCCATCCTGGAGCCGATGGGCCCTGGTCCACCCATAGAACCACCCCCACTGCTGTGCTGTGGGCAGACAGAGCAGCCCAGCTCCCCCTCTTCAGTGTGGCCAAGATTCAGCTGAAGCTGCCCACCACTGTCCGACAAAGATCATGTGACCAACAGCGATAAGCGACATTCCAGCTGCAAGGCCTAGGTGAGATTAACCCTTTTAGTGCTGTGAAGAGCTGAAAACCTGAGGGAAGAGAAAGAGGAGATGCTTAAAGCTGAAATTCTGTTGTAAAGCTATGATATATCAGAGTACCCATTGTAATTTCATGAAGGCATGGGGGGTGGAGCATTCAACTTGTACTTGTGAGCAAAAGCACCTGTGCTGAGATAAGCAGATGCTGAAGCAGCTGTAATTTCATGAGAAGTTTGGACAGGGAGAGATGGAAGCAATGAGGACTTTTGCTCCAAATGGAAAGGAGAAAACCTCAGTTCCTAGAGATGCTCCCAGAGATAGTCCTAAAGATGAAGCTGAAGAAGACCCTTTGCTCCCAGGGAAGGAGAAGGGCCTCTGTTCTTAGAGATGAAATGCTCCCAGAGATGGGTGAAGAGAACTTTTGTTTCTGAATGGCTCAACCTTAAAATTTTACCCCGGTAATTCAAGAGTGGACTCTCGAAAGCAGTTGTGGGAAAAGCTACAAGTTGTGGGAAGGGACTCACAGGCGAGCAGAGAACCAACCTGGGTGGCTGTCTCGTTGTGATAATGTTTTCATAGCATAGACAAGAGAGACTCCTCTTCCTAAATGGACTGAACAAGGTTATTATGGAAATGGTAAACAGACTCAACATCTCAAGGGTTGTCTTTATACATTGTCACTGGGAGAAGGGAGAAAGGTGGGGGGAGGAGAAGTGTTCTGAAGGTGTGGTATGATTTTTTTTCTTCTTTTAGGTCTGTTAATAAACCTCATTATATTCTTTCCAGTTTGGTGCCTGCTTTGTGTTTCTCCTAATTCTTATCTCACAGAAGGTAAATAGTAATGAGTATTTTGGACCAAACCACTACACCAGGGCAACCGGTCTCCTATTGGATGTACTTGCTAGATATGCTAATTAATCAAACTTACAAAATTTGTGGACATCCCATATTGGGCATGCACATAGATATTTTGTGCACCTGAAAGCTTTCATTAAATAACTGCTCTTTATATTACCACCTTTAATAATGTTTGGAAAGTTTTCTTTCGATTCTAGGCAACACCACAACACATATACAAGCATCAACGATTGACTTTTAATAGATAATCAAATGGCATCATTGCCTGAACTATATAGAAACCAAAGATAAATACCTGTTATACTTAATGCTTTTGCAAACCTTGGATGGATAGATTTATACTTGCAATTCTTCTAATTTCACTATGGTGAGCTAGTTAGGTGGGGGATTTTTTGGTCTGTGATTTCCATAAATTGTGTCCTCTAAGAAAGAAACTAAGCAACTGATCCAAAGCATTGGAAAAATCACTCTGGATTGAATAACTTGTCTTTTTTCTTAAATTGCTTAAGCTACATACATAACTTAAAGTATGTTTGCTTTGCTGCAGAACTAATCTTAGCATAAATAAATGATAGGAAATTTAATTTAGCTGTCATGAAAATTGCCATGGCCAAGAGGTTTAGAAAGCTGGTAGTAATCATTTCATTTTGCCATGATTCCCATAATTTTGCTGTCCATTTGTTCAAAACCCAAAACAAGTTTCACAACTTCTGTCAAAGATGGCTGTGAAGTCTCAGCTGTTAGCCCTAATGAACTATGCCCGGATTTATTTTTCTGTGGTTACAGCTATGTCTGCAATGATTACAAAATTGAGAGATTAGTATGGAGCCCTCTTAAAGAAGTGAACTACAATGATATGTTAATATTGCTGCAGAACTTCACAGTGATTAGGATTTTCTTTTGCTCCTCCTTGTTTGATTTCTGTCAATAGGGCCAGACATTCTATGACTTGTAGAACTGTTCCAGAAGCATCATATTCAACATAGAAACATTCAGTGCCAAAACCCTGAATCATACTCTTATAATAGTCCACGGTTATTTTTCCATGTGATAAAGTTATTTACAAAAATTAACAAGTGTACATGACACTTACTGGAGCTTCTCTCATATTCAGTAAAGAATGAGATGGAGGGAAGGTGCCCAGGCGCTTTTTGAAACCTTCTTCCACTGTCATTCCCCAGAACTGACTGTAGTTGTCAGCTTTCCATCTTCCTCACAGATGAAAACCAAAGACCCACGTTAGAGATATAACTCACATTAACACATTGCTCATTTAAGAGTACAACTAGCAAAAGCATCCAGAAATAAATTTTTGAAACCACATTTCAAAACCTTGTATTCAATATACATGAGAAAATATTTACTATGGGCTCTTCCACTGCAGATAAGTGTAAGATGGAGCAACACAGCACTATGTGAATAGTGGTGATTTGGGGTCAGCATCACATCAGCCTGCAGGACATGAGCATGCAATATTTCAGGGCAGTATTGGAAAACAAGATGCTCAGTCAAAATATTATTGTTCTCTTGAAGTTATGCTCAAATCTTGCTCCAGCCCAGATTCCCACAGACAACCAACAGCCTCATGTAGTGAGTTACAGTGCGCCTTCACGCTCTGGTGCACCAGAAGAGAGGTGCTGTTGAACCCAGCAGAAAGCCCAGCTGACACCTTCTGCCCGAGTTTTATACCAATAGCCGCTGTGAGAGGAAGGGCTCCCCACGGTTCTCTAAGTATTCCCTCGTTACTCTCAGGTGGACTCGGCTCACATTGTAGTGCTGACGTCAAATTATATGCACAACAAAAAACCCACATCCTTGCAGCCATACACTTTGGAACACACTGAAATTCATTACTGGATAAGGGCTGAGTGACAGGGGAGCGAGCATTCTCTTAACCCGTTCCTTTCTTGCTTTTATATGAAGAACAAGGGGTGGGATTCATGCTGCCCAAAGAAGCCTCATTGCTCTTGGTCTCCATGTGGTCAGTGAAAAGTGCAAGCACATGGACAGGTTGAGCCATACCTCACCTGTCACCCTGTGACAAACCTCATTGCTCACCACTGACAAGAGACAGGTTAAGGCTCCAGGGGCCTAACTTGGTTGTTTATGATCATTCAGTTGGTTTAAAAGTCTCCTGTGAAGTATTTCAGCACTCATGACAGTCTGAAATCTGGACAGGCTTCATTGGTGAATTTGGTACCCCAGATCCCAGGGAGGCTGCCCCTGTATCTCTGTCAGTAAACAGCCAGCAGTCTCCAAAGGCACAGATCCAGTACTAGGGTCCCTAATCTCCGTGCACTAGCTAGGGCAATGAGATTATTAGCAAGAGAAACACCCCCACAAAGCCCCACAAAGTTCTCATAACTTGGTCCCCATTCGGCCCATCTTCTCCTCTTCCAGTGCTACCTAGAGTCCTGTAACATGGAACAGTGGTCTCATGGGAGGAGAAAAAATTACTTTAAATATCTATCCCAAGTAATAAACACAATGAAGAATAAGGGAAGATGATGCAAATTGTGTTTTCAGAGAAAAAAATTGTTCTAAATTTGGAAAATATTTTAGACAGCTGTTTAGAGTAACTCTTACTAGCATGAGATGTTCAGTATCTTTCTATTTAAAGCTTTGTAATCTGCCAGTACATTAGGAAAGTTTCACAAATGCACACTTACTGTCAAATTGCTGTAATGTATTTGGAGAAGGACTGCATACCTTGTAATTAGCACATGCACACAATGAGCAATACTGTGATGCATAACAGAACTCTAAAATAAAAGGGTTCTCACCCATAATCTCCAGAATTGATGTGCTGAATTAAGTCTTGGCGAACAAGGCATACGTCTGTTGAACATTCCCAGAGACTGTTGAAACATTTGCTGAAAGGACAAGAATATCATTAAACAACAACAAAAAAGAATTGTCAAAGGAAAAATATGCACTTTAACAGCAGAAGGCAGATGGAGGGGGAAAGAAGTATGAACGATATAATTGTCACACAGTGTTTATGAAAACATAGTGTCATTTCTTCCTGCTTCACCACTTAATGATTTGGAACAAGCTGGGAAGGTTTACAGCTTGTTAGGAAGGTCATATCTGAAAAATTTTGCTTCCATCTTTGTGAGATCAAACCAGGGAATGTGATGTTGTTGTTGAATTCCTGAAAAAATGTGATGTTTTTAGGGAGATTTACTCTGGAAACCCAGAAAGGGTTTTGTGGCCCCAGATACCTTGCTCCAAGGACCCTGGGCTAAAGTCAGCAGAGTGGGAGCTCCAGCCCTGTTTGGGCACAGCTGGAGCTCTGGGACTGCCCTGGGGCCCCAGTCCCTCCAGTGTGGGGCTGGTTTTTGGAGAGGCAAAGCTCAGGCAGCCAACTGCCAGGGCTGAGAGCAAAGCTCCCCTGCCTGCACTGTCTGCTCCTGTCCCAAGGCAGAGAAAAGGGTGCTCAAACAATTCTCCCCTTCCCACATAAATGCATATATATATATATAGTGTATGTTTATATGTATTTATGTATATATATCCTTCCCTTACAAGTTAATGTAATCTCTCCTTACTCATGTGAAAAACAAACAAACAAACAAACAAGGAGGAAGGATTCCATGAAGTCCAATGATATTTGTTTGGTCTGCATTCAGGTCAATGCCCAGGTCTAGACTGAAACCATTTCAATTTAGGTTTGACTGAGCAGGAAAAGAATTAGGCCAGTGAGGAGGAGATTTTAATAGTCTAATATTCATATCTTGATTAGAAAGTTCAGTTTCCCTCTTGCCATGCTTCTAAGGGGACTGTAATCTACTTCCACAAAACCTTAACACTTAGCACTACTTTTGCAGCCATTTTGATTTAATTTTTAATATGAATTTCAAGATGCTCTCTACATTAATTACTGTTTCGTGACATATGCTAGATAAAATTCAATTTGCTGTTCTCTGAAACATTACCAGGAATTGCAGTTGTCTTTAATTATTGTTCCTTCTCCGTAATATCGGCCATCTTTATAACAACCTGCCAACATAACATATAGATGTGTGAAAATAAAATAATTCTTCAAGTGAATTACTGAAAACTCTTGCTACTATTGTATTAATTGGTTGTATGCACTATGCTTGAATTATTTAGTTGAAAGTCAGCAATATGGTTCCAGTTTCTTCCAAGTAATGAAGTCATTTTAAAGCATTTAAAACACCCAGTGAAGAATTACTATCTTACAAATAAATTTTAAAAAAATTCTTCAAATAAAGTTATTTTCCAGTAGTGAAAAGAAAATATTTCTAATAAAAGTTATTTTCTAATTGGCAATAAAAATAGAAATAAGTTTTTACAGGTATAGAATCTAAAAAATTAGTGAATATTCCAAACCCATTGTAATAAATTATTTTTCCTTGCCAGATTAACTCCTCTTTGAAAAACAGACAGATCAATTACATTTCAAGGCAAATGTATGTTTCATACACCCTCCAAAACCCACTATAAAACCTAAATTGAGTGGTGAGTTCTCCAAAAAAATACATCCCTCTCACTTTTTTTATTTGATAACACTTCACTTAGAAAAGATTTTGTGTGTCTTTCAATATCTTCCACATAAATAGTTTCATCACTGCATTGGATTATCAAAGTTTCAGTAGAATAATGATCCAGAATGCCTGCACAGGGTGTTGGGTTGAGTCAGTAACAAACATTGTACATTTATCACACAGGTCTGTGTTTTCCAGTCTGTTCTGATAGGTGAGCCTGCAAATGTCAGGTTTCTTCCCCTGCTGAGAGGGTTTGGACTCCCTTTGCCTCCATTTTCAAGAAGATTTAACACAGTGCTGACTTCATATTTGCATGATACCACGCTTTTCCCCCCACCACCAGTGTGAGGAAGATCATGCCCCTCTCATGTCCAGGGCTGGAGTTTGTCTGCCCAGACACACACACACACATGTACGCCTCAGCTGCCTGCGCCTCCTTCACTGCCAGGACAGAAGCACACACTCTGAGCCCTACATAATGTCATAACAAAGTGCAGTAGAGGTGATGTATTAACTGTAAGTGCCTTTCTTGCCCTTTTGGTAGTTCATTAGGCTATGAGAGATAGCACAGGTAAAATAAATTCCGCTGAGGCAGTCTGAGACCCAAAGTGTCTGCTCTAATCCAGCTTCAGCTAAGAGCTGAGGTGTTTTTCAGTGAATACTCAAATTACCAAAGCGCCACAGTTTGTCACAATGTCAGCATCAGACAGTAGCTGGAAGGAGGATCAAGCAAGACAGTTCAAAAATATCAAGAGAAGAAAATGTTGATGCAGCATTTGAGAGATGGAGCAGACCCTCAGTGGAGCTCTGCTGGCAGGGCTCACTGCCTGTGCCCAAGATAAAATGCAAACCTGGACCAGTACAGAAGCAGCTTTCTAATGATGTATGCCTGGGGAATTGAAGATTAACACCATGCAGTTTCTTTAGCCTAGCCCAATTAATATTTTGAGGGCCAGGAGTACTGCCTGAGGCACCAGTGAGACAACAGAGATATCTAAGCTAGAAGACACATGAGAATACAGCAAAGTTGTCTGGCTCTGAATGTATTAGGTCAGAATACTAATACACTAAGTGGGAAGTTAATTTGAAGATGCATCTTGATGACTTTGTGAATGGGATTTTCTGATGTGCAAGTCATTATTGGAAAGAAGAACATTTGATAAATGGAGACTTCCTTCCCAGTCCAACATTCTTATACCCTTAATGGTTCTCATTTCATTTGCCTCCAGCATTGGTGTGAGTACTTCTGTCACTGAAATACCTTCAGGTTTACTCCCTTGTAGGTCAGATCATGACTGTCATGTAAAAGCAATTAGCAAACTCACTGGATGTCACTTTTACACCACCAACAGGGTGAGATCCGGTGTGTGGATTTTGACAGGGCTTTTTGTACCATCAGACTAATTGAAACAAAGAGATAAAATAAATAATAAATACAGTCCTGAGATAAAACTCAAAAAGTTCTTCTAACAACAAAAATTAAAACACTACTATAATAAAAAGATCCTGAACTTCCACTTGGTATCTAAGGCAGGAATCTGCAGTTTCTTCTGAAACTACACATGAAAGCCATAGAAATAAACTGAAGGCTGGGTTTATGAAGGCAGAGTCAAAGCAGTTCCACATAGTTAAATCAATACTGACCCCCAGTATGGTGCACCTCCATGGAAGAAGTCACAGTGTAGCTTGTTTCTGCTGCACACTAAGTCAGTGTACATGTGGAGATCCAGAAATAAACCACCAAGCAGTTTTATTGCTGTACATTCCAGCCCATGTAAAACACTTCAGTTTATTGATTTATTTAAAGAAATATGATTCAGGAGGCTTTGAGAGCAAAACCTCTAGCAACCAAAAAAGATCAAGATCTTCCAGGTAAAAAGCAGTGCGGCATATGTGGTCTTCAAGTGCTTAAATAATCCTTAGTCTAAGGTAGAAGTGTAGTCTCAGTTGCTAAAAGTCAGTTAACATACTTATGTCATTTCTCAGTATGCTTCCTGATTTGCTTAATCTTCAGACATTCAGTCCTACTTGTTTCACCTTTTTTTCTTTCCAATTCCTCAGACATTTCAGTTCTAGGAAGATTCTTTAGAGATTATTTTGTTTGTTACTTTTCCCCCCCACTTTATTTTGGCTTTATTATTCTACTTTTACCCTTTCATCTACTTATATAATGAATGTTCAATAAAGAGATTTTTAAAAACTGCAGACTTTCCATCACTTTAAAAACCAGAGAACCAGGATTTTTTGTGAGATGACATATTTTAAAATAGTATAAAGTCATCTATAGGACAAGTAAAGGTACTTGAATACTGTAAATATAATTACTACCTCTGGCAGGTATGTTAGGAGTTACAAAACAGTACACACAAATGCAAAATATTGGATTAAAAGCAATAAAAATATACCCCTCACCTATTGCCTTATCTAAAGCTACTGTTATACTTCTACCTTTTAGAGGTAGACTTGTGGCAGTGACTACATGGCAAACTGCTGCAGGTTTTGTAGTGATCCAATTCCATGAGACAGTTTGCCAAAGTAGACTCACCAGCTGTCAGCTCCGGAGCAGAAATGCAACTATGTGGTTATGCAGAGCTTGCAACAAACACCCCACGTCGAAAATAATATACACCACTGCACAAATAAAAATGAAGGAAATGTCTTTATTTACATGGAGTTCTAGAACATTCTTTTAGATGGTTAGAAACACTTTGGAAAATCAAATTTGTTTTGCAGCATTTCTGTCACTCCCACTTATCAGGTTTTGGCTGCGAGCCTAAGAGCACAGCCTCCTGAAGAGCTTGTGTTCTGAGTGCTGAACTGCAAGCAGCAAGGTTATTGCAAAGAGATGGTTAATTTTAAAAAGTCACAGCATTATTTTGTTGATTTTAGGCTTTTGAAACTTTGGTATATTCTCTACATCTTTGGCACATTCTCTACATCTTTGGCCAGATTTGGTGCACTGACAGTAAGAAGCTACATAGTCTTAAAATCCACAATACTGTATTTTGCACACCAGCAGAGATCTGGCCTTTCCACTATCCAAGGGAGGACCACCTGTTTTGCACATGTTTTGGGGTTTTTTTTTTTGCAATCTATAGTACTAAAAATAATTAGACTTGGTTTAGAGTAGCTCTGGAGGGACTTCCACTGCAAACTAACTAGTAAGAAACTAAAATATGACACAAATCCTTGTTCTAAACACATCCCTTCACCTACTCTTTGTTCTAAGCACACCCCCTCATTTAGTCCCACACCTGAACTGTTTCCAGAAAAAATGAAAGCTATGCTGCATCAAAACCACTGCAGAACACCTCAGGGCAGTATCATTCAGGATAACCCTTAGTTTTGTTGATGATTTGTTTGTACTGATAGACACAAATATTTTGAGCTTGCTGTTCACCTCATGTTAATCTGTGAAACCCTATTGAATTTGTTGAGATTACACTAATTTTGACCCAATGAGGTTATTCTCTGTGAAGTTTCAAGTAAAACAAAGGGTCTGTCCAAGAGAAATATAATCAAATCAATGCTAATGTCCTAGAGACAAAGAAATAACAGCAAGTATAATTCTTACTGCAATGTCATACTCAGTGTCTTTGTCCACATCTTTAGTGACATTTTCAGGATGTATACACTCTAAGGATTAATCAGTAATTCTAATTCTATATATATTTTCACTGTGATGCACTAAAACCAACTGAGCATTTTCTCTCAACTTACCCCATGCTGGAGGTGGCCAAGGCTCCTCTGACCTGGTGGGCTCCACAGGGTGGTTGCAGACATCCCAGTAGTCAGCACAACAGTCTACAGGCCCAGGAGAGCCTGAGGTACAGTACTGGTCACAGTAACATATAGCTCCCCTGGAGACAATGGTAAAGCTGCAGTCATCATCTCTTCCTGTGCAACAGCCTCGTATCCTGCAGGAACTTCCCTGATACGGACTCCTTTTAATCCTGTTCCACTTAGCAGACCCCCTGTCATCTACAGAGTAAAGTCCTCGGGGGAAATTTCTTCCAGAATCAAGCTGCTTTGCCATCGAAACTTCACTTGCAATGCAGTAAAAGAGCAATATCTGAATTTTGCACCGCATTCTTGTGCCTCTAGAAGCCTTTTCTCAGGCTTGTTGTCCTTCACTTTCTCAGCAAACATTCATTTAATCTAGATGTAGTACCACCAGTTAGCAATCAGAAAGAAATCTGAACAGAAAGCTGTAGACTAGGGTTTTCTAGGAAGACTCTGTATGTGTTAATTATTAGTCAGATATGTTGTAAACTGATATATTTGCCCAAGATACAGAGGTACTGAAAACAGAGTCACAGCTATGTATTCATCATTATGAAACTTGGGGTGCGATCTCTTGCAAGTGACAAAGTTTATACTAAAGTTTCAGAACATACAAAATATACACAGTCCAGTATTTCAGTTCTATACTTCAGACTTCTAAAATCAAAACAATGTGAGGAACAAGTGATGCTGTCAAAGGAAGCTCTCCTTCTTTTCATGTACCTATAACCAGCATGTTCTCCTTATTATTAGAAAATCTTTAACATTTAGATTGTATTTCATGCTTTCTGATAAGCAGGGTTACATCACTGGAATAAATTTATCCTGCATCCCCCATTTCAATTTTATTTCCAGTGATCTAGCTTAACCTCATATGCTTCACTTTTTTCACTCATTTTATTATGGGCAAATTCAGAAAAAACATCAGGTGATATTCAGCATAAACTATTACTCAAAGGTATTCTTTTAAGGTTTGCATTTCTGTAGTCAAAATGAACTTGGCAGTCATTCTAATTAATATAATAAATATCCACTGATAAGTGCTCATTCCTATTTAAAAAGGAAATGGCTGTATTTATAAATGCACAAAAAAACCAGAGCGGATATGAAGGAGAAGTCTGAAAGCCTTTGCTACTTGATCTGTAATCTCCAGGTTTTTGAACAGAGGGCCTAAAGCAATATACGTGGTACTGTTGCCAAAACTTAAAAGATTCAGAAAAAAGTACCAAAGAACTTTGAAGTTCCTACCAGAGATAGCACAAAAGGCTTAATCAAAATAAAAAAACCCACCCACAATTTCAAATCTGGACAAAACAATTTAAGTCTCCAAAGCTGAACAAGCAGAGGTAAAAACCAGTCATCCTTCTGTCTCCATTTCTTAGTAAGTGAGAGGAACCTGGAGAAGTTGATGGTGGGTTGTTTTCTAGGGAATTAAGGGGATTTTTCCCTTTGTGACTTCAGCTGGGCTGCTTGGGAAGGCATAGCATCAAAGGGCAGCTACTTTTGAAAGCACAGCCAGTGCAGATGCATTGCCATGAACGGTAGAGGCATTAAGAGGAAATGTGTGTCTATGTTTATATATTTGGGCTTGTAATCCAAATATTGAAGTCTTCAATATCTTACCAGCAGTGCTTTTATTGGGCCTGCCTCCTACACTGTTTTTGTCACAACTAAGGAGCTACAGATGAGGGAAAATTACATCTGACCACATCATTTTTATTTTGCTCTCTTGCAGGCAATCTTCTGTGTGAAAGATAACAGAAAGGCCAAGGCCAGCAACAGGTAATCACATTAATAGTACATAAATCTTAGCCTTCAAATTTGCTCAGATTTTTTTTTTATTGTTTTGTTAATAACAGAAAAATCTGGACAACCTTAATTCTGCCACTGACTGCTATAATGCAACAAATATAAGGGAGATGAGCAAGGATTTGTTCATGGATACAGTGCTCTCTGGAAATTATAATTCATTTCTTTTCCTTATGCCTGTGCAGCTCTCTCAGCTCTAAGAGAATGACCTCTGATTTGCACTGACGTTACCAAAATTCAAATCTCCTTTGCATTAGAAATCTTCAGAAATACTTTTATCTAGTTATCTCCTTGCTCTGGAAGCATAAGAAAGAATAAAAGCTGCCGTATGTGGTAAATGTCTGTCAGTCAGATTAAGTGAAGAGGCATATCTCTTTTTAACTTTAAAGACCTGCTGATGATAAAGCAGAGGCAAGGAATTTGCTTGGAAATCACTTCAGCTCATTTACACAGGAGTTAGATTTCTTTTAAAGGAACACAAAAATCAACTTGTGTTTCTAAGCACCTTTGTTTCCAACAAAGTTGATACAACCCATTTTTCCCACTTGATGGCTTGTGTTCAAACCTTTAAAAACCCCACAAAACTATTCCACTGTGCTTCAGCAAATGGGGTTTTTTTCAGTATTTTTCCACTGTAAGCCAAGCAGCTCTGTCTTCACTGTGTGAAAGCATGCACTGAATTATCTGTAACAATTTAGGAACAGTTAGACATGATCCTTTTTCTCTCTTGAAGATTAGCCTATACCAAGCACAACAGGTCTCCTAAGATTTTGAGTTAGGGTCCTAGTCCTAGTTAGCACAGTTAAGCGCAAAAGTATATGTCTAGTTCCTCTTTCAGCAGTCTTTGATGTCTACCCTCGAGCTTCAGAAAACACCACACATTTGGCCAGAATTCAAATATTAACACCACTGAATAATTGGTGGAGTAACAAATTTTAAAAAAAATAAAAAAAGGCATTAAAATAAAAAAAAGCCAAGAATCTCTTTGAAGCTGATTCAGGATTATTCCATAGCCTTTCTTTCAAAAGTTGTCCTAATTTGTCTGACTGAGCCTACTGGGCATCATAAAAATCTCAGCACCTTCAGAGAAGGGTAGGATAGCAGTGGCTGGCAAGACTCTTGGTGCTGAAGGTGGCTCCCAGGATGGACAGCAGAGCCCATCCCATCGGGCAACCGTGACACCTTCCCTTCTCATAGCTGCTGCACGCAGATGGGAACCAAGCCTTGTGCAGGGGGAATTGCAGTACTATGACCTTACGCCAGGAAAATGAAGGGACACCTGACAAGTCAAGGAAGAAACCACGACGCCACACCCCAGGTCAGTCATTTGCCAGGAGGCACAACTCAGTGCATCAGAGAATCCATGTAATTGCTTGTCTCCAGTTTAAACTCAGCCATGATACAGTCCATCCCTTTTGTTGAATTCAAATGGAAATTTAACTGGTGCCTCCTGGCACAGAATGCATCACTGATTTCTAATGGCCACGATTCTTTATACTTACTACTCTTTTTTATTAATGGTTGCAAGGCAGTAGAAGTTTTCAAAGCAAAATTACTTCAACAAAAGTGTTATCCCACAATGTATTCTCTGTACCTTGTACTAATGGCAGAATAGGATTTATTCTCCCAAATTGTGAATGACTAGCTCCTAGATGTGTTTATGCACAGACAAGCTGTGTGTTAAAGTGATTTTCTCACTGTCAATTCAGTCTTTGTATGTTTGGAGCAGGCATAGGAATGGGGGTGCCTTCACCCTTTTGGCAAGAGCCTGGCAGCTCACTGCTGTGGGTTGTTGGTGTGGTAGCAATCAGTGCCACTTCTAATTCAAAATGTCAGGGCTGCCTATCTCAACTCTTACGATGTTAATCCAGGTTACATGTAACTCAAAATAATGGTCTCTTACGTGAAAAATTTCATCAGATGTCTGAGTCATGTCACAGTGTGACTTGTAACTCACAGTCTCTGGGACCAGTTCTCCCAATTCATCAGATATTTGAATCAACAGATTTGGGGTTAGAAGTAGAGGAAGAGCAACTGACCCAAATTGTACATGCCAAAGAAATCCCATTCCTCACACGCAGAGATTCACACACATGAATGCCCAAGAATTCAGAGTCAACAACTGCAGATAAAAGGAAATTACTTTATGGGTGTTACATATGTATGCTGCATGGTACATTACTATGATTAAATGGTTGCTATGCCCTCACAGCCTTTTCACTCTTCCCACCACTGTACTTGACCGTGCCTGTTTCCCAGCTGCATCACTCAGTCAACCTCGAGGAAGTTGGTGCTATCTCGTTCTTCTTGCCAGCTGTGCTCTTGCATTGTGTCAAGGTCAGCCCACTCTAGGCTCAGCCCAGTGAACCTGTGAAGAGTGGGGAACCCTGTGCATGCCCCAGCACAGTGTCCATGTAGTCATACAGCTGCAGGTGCTTTCCTAAACGGTGTTGCACTAGGACTTACAGAACGGCTAGCAGCAGTCATTGTGGCTCATACCTGAATAGGAGCCTCTCAAGAAACACAACCAGGCATGGAAATTTTGACAGTGACCCCAGTATAGGATGGACCACATGCCACCTTTGTTATGTTGTCAGTGCAGACTATTGTGAACATATTAACCTGTGCATGGCTGCATATAGCTTCAGAGAGGTGATGTTTACTGTGAGCTTGCCAATCCCAAACCTCATCAACCAGTCAGAGGTGAAGGAGATGAGGATATATATACTGTATAAATAGGATATAAATACTGTATTTCATTGTCAGTATGAGCTCTCAGAAGGTATTGTGCTGGTGTTGCAAGAAGTTATGCACATACTGGCATTCATCTTAATCGTGTGGTCCTATCTGATCCCACCAATCTTAGAATCATAGAATCAGTAATTTTGGAAAATACATTTAAGATCGCCAAGCCTATCACTGTGTTCTCCACTAAACCATGTCCCCAAGTGCCACATCCACATACCTATTGAACAGTACCTGGCATGGTGAATCTGCCACTTACCTCAGCAGCCAATTTCAATGCTTGACCACCCTTTCAGTGAAAAAATGTTTTCCTAATGTCCAATCTAAACCTCCCCCAGTACAACTTGAGGCCATTCTCATCACTTACTGTTTAGAAGAAGAGACTGATCCCCACCTGGCTACAACCTCCTTTCAGGTATTTGTAGAAAGTGATAAAGTCTCCCCTGAGCCTCCTTTTCTCCAGGCTAAACACCCACAGCTCCCTCAGCTGCTTCTCATAAGTCTGTATCTTAATCCCCTTTACAGGCTGATCCTCCGTGTTGCCTAGTTGCCACTTTCTGATTCTCTGCTTTCAAGGATTTTTTTTATACCTTAAGGTACAGATTTTTTTTCCTTTTCTGTCCTTGAGTTGCTACTCTTACCATCCTAACAAAACCCTTCTCTTTGTTTCACTTTTCTCATTATGCATAGCTTTAGTTTGTGAACTCCCAGAGATTTAAGCAATTTTCTCATTAAAACTGAGTCTAGACCACAGAGCTGTGCCACACCAAACCAGGCTTTGGATGCCAGCCAGCTGAACCCTGGGGCCAAGGGCTGTCCTTATTCAGATGCAGCATCCAGATTTTCTCAAGTATGTCACTCTCCAAATACACCTCTTGTGCTGGACACATTTCCCTTCTGACCACTTGGGCCAACTTTAATAAGTCATTTTCTAGGTAGCTTGAGTTGTAGCACATAGCAACAAAAGAAACATCACAAGTGTGCGTGGGGTGGGTGTGGGGGGGTGGCGAACATGGAGTATCAGACTGCAAGAGAAGTTAAGGCAAAAAGGGGATCAGAAGCCCTCACTAAACATGGGCAGTCGTTTTGATTCTGATGGAAAAGTGTATTTTACCAGAAAATAATTACTAAAATCAGAGTAAAGGCATCAGAAACTGGACTGAATATATTACACTATTGAATAAGCAGCATCCATTAATTTTTTGGTACTTCAGAAAAAGCAATCACTTTCATGTTGTTTTGCTCTTTATAATCTCTCCTTAGAGTTTTTTTTCTCTTAACACTTTTTCCATTTGTTTCCCAGGATAGGGTTTCTACACTGTAATTGTCAATATAATCTCATTTTTCATTTGTAGATGGAAGTTGTTTGAACAGAGAGCAAAACTGTTTCTTAAATTATGCACAGATCAACAAACTCACAAACCCAAAGGTCAAAAAAAGGATTTCCCCTTTGTCCTTCCTCTAATCTCAGTAGTTCTTTCTCTTGCTTGTGTTCTTTTCACCTGTGGGCTTCTATCTCATGGGTTAATTTAAACTTAAAACTATGCCATGTGAACAATTCTCTCAGCTAGACATGCTAGAATGGATTTGGGCTCCACAAAAATAAAATTCAAGAGGAAAAGAAATTTGGACTTGGAACAAATTCAGTACAAAACAAATGCCTTGAAAAAATATGGGCAGGAAAGCAGATTAAGGCTTTGAGAATTACACAGATCACATGGCTTTAAATATGAATTTTTCCCACTTCAGTGCCTTACTGGAAACAAGAAATACTATTAGGTCCTTGGTGGGTAGATCTATTACAATTTCTAGAGTATTTTTAACACATTTATAGTTATAGATATGCTTATATATATGAAATTTTTATCTATTTTTTAAAGTTTTCTATACCTTTTTGTTCTATTTGTATGTGTTGATTTCTCACCCCACAAACTCTCTCTTGAACTCACTGAAATGCTTTTTCAAATTTTTTTTCCACCACCGGGTTACTAGGTATGCAATTCACAAGGTCTATACAGTTAACTTCTGTTATTTTTCCATTGAGAAAGAAAATAATACAAAAAACACCACTCTTAAATGTGTAGCAATATTTTCAGAATGTTCTGACAAATTAATATATTACCTAGAGAGAGAGAGACTTACTGACTGCTGACCTTTTCTTCCGTTTTCACAGCTCCAGAGTCCAACAGCTTAAAAGTAGGCTGGATTAAAATCACACCAGGTCCAATATGGCAAGAGGCTGAGTAGCCCATGGACTATTCCATTTTAGACTGGTTTTAATTTTTATGTTTTTACTTATGGTAGTATTTCATAAAATAGTTCATCACATTAATTTTAATGAAAACAGCAGGGATTCTCATTAAGATATCAGTCTTAATCACAACGCATCAGGAGATAAAATGCTCCTGCACTCTGGGACAGGGCTGCGATGCAAAGGTCCTGAGCATGTTGTCAGAGTCCCCTGTGGGGTGCCTTGTGGTTCAAAGGACCAAGAGGTTGGGGAGAACTCAGTTAACTTATGCCAGCATAGACAACCAGCTTCCTTAGACTTTCATAATGCATTTTCAAAGCAAAACATTTAAGATCCAGGCTTGGTAAACATCCTGTGGTAGCAGCACAAGATCAAAAACCCAGCAGTATAAACTGAAAAGCAGTGTTTCCTCCCAGTGTGCAGGAGAGCAGACGGTAATTCTGCACCTGGCACGGTCAGAAGGGCCATGAATTTTGCATGGCAGGGGAAAATTGCTGTGCGTGTTCACTGCTGACTGCTGTGGGTGCTGACACAAACGTGAATAATCCCTGGACTACTTCACAAAATACAAGTGTCTGTGTGGCAGCAAAATGTGACCAAGGTTAAGCACACAGGAGCATTCCTTTCCCAGCAATGATGGCACTTGTTCTCAGCTATCTGAAACCCATGGAGCCAGATTTACAAGAGTAAAAACAAGAATCACAAAAAACACCTTGCAACAAAAATACAGCTTTATTTAATTTCAACATTTATATTATTTCTAAAGAAAATATGCTGTGTTATATTGGGCATCTCTTAAACCAGCAAGCACTTCAGGAAATGCCATATTCATGTGTGTGCCTCTGGGGTTAATTATGCTAGTACATAGGATTATCTCTTGAAAGAATATTTGACTGTTATTATTGCCTTGCAACTAGCATACCGAAAGCAATTTTTTTAAAAATGGTGCTTTAAATAAGACTGGTGCTGTGGATTCCTTCTCAATATAGAAACAGGCTTCAAAATATGGTTTTTAGCTCTTGATCCTAATTTGGGGCTGCAAAAGAAGGATTTTTGCATGAACACAATTTGTCAAAAATACAGATTAGTAAGATGCATAACACACACTGAGGTCACTTAGTTTTCCTAATTTATACAACCTGATGATCTGGCTAACAAATAGAATTCATAGTTTCACAGAAAAAAAACCCAACCCTAAAGATCTATTCAGTCTCCTCCTTTGTGCTCTAGCTGTGGGAGAAGATGAGAGCTGGCAGACCGAATTTATTTTGTGAGAAGCTTGCCTGTCTTTGCAGCAGCCTGAGGTAAACTGCTTTTAAGACTTAAATTTTCACAGAGCTGTAACTGTTCAAATTCAAACTAAATCTCTCTCCCTGAAATTTAGACCGATTTCTTTTTCTCCTGCTCTCAGGAAAGATGGAAAAGTGACTAATATCCTTTATAATAGTCCATTATGAAGAGACAGAAACTGCTGTGCCTCTCTCTGTCCTTATTTCTTATCTTCTGTGTGAAGACACTGAAGTATTTACATCTTTTCTGAATCTTCCATTTGTTTCCCACATCCTATGCCACTGATTTTGCACTAATCGTGAAAAAAAATGAGTAATTATATTCATCATATTATAAGTATTCCTTTCAACCTCTCCCTGAATGCATCACCTCTTCTACTCAGACTTAGTTTGTCCTCCCCTATAATCCTCATGTTCTCACCTGCAGTATTATTGTCATTCCTTTTCTGTCTGTACCCTTCATATTTCTTTGTATTTTTCTTCAACCATATTTCAACCAAATCATATTTATTTCAAGCCATTCTTGTAATGTAAGTCAATTTTTTTAAATTAAAATCCTGGCTTCCATGCTGCTTGCAAGTCCTCCCAAGTGAGCATTATTTGTAAATTGGGTAAGCCTATTGTCCATGTCATTGAGAAAGTAATTAATGGCAAAGTTTTATAGTGCTAGAGCTACAAGACAGCATTCTGGAAGTCTGTGAGATGTTGTCCCACTCCAGAAGCATATAACTCTTCTCAGAGTCCTGCTTTCCAATCAAGTACATATCTATCTTATATGAGTTTAATTTAGTCCGTATCTGCTTTGCTTGCTTATGGATGTCGTGTGGGACTACACTGAAGGTACACTGTATAAAACACATCCTTATATCTGCTTTGCTGTCACAGAAGGAAATGAGATCAACTTGATAGGATTTTCTGACGTGTCCCTGTGCAAATAATCTTATCTTCTTACCATTCTCTAGGTGTCTACAAATGTGTTGTTTAATACCTTGTTCCAGTGTCTTGGAAATGCTATTAGGACTGAATTTTCTGTAATTCTTTAGCATTTCCTTTCCTCTTTTGCTTAGATAGAACATTGTGTTTGCCTTTCTCCCGTTTTCTGGGAGCTTACTCATTGTGCTAATCACTAGTGTTTGAGAAATTGCTTAGGTTAAGTATTTTAAGGGTTAATTTCATTAGGCTGTTCTGTCCTGAATATTCCAATTTACCTCAGTATTCCTTCAGGTATTATTTTCCATTTCTCTCCATGATACTACTCTCAAATTTTTAATAATAATAGAAATAAACTTTTAGTCATAATTAATCTCTTTTCTTGTGAAGACTGAAACAAGGAAAGAGAATAAAAAGGCGTTCAACATTTCAGCCTTTCAGTATCACCTATTTGCTGACCTTTCTTGCTAAGTAATACATCAAATCAGCTCTCAAGCACAGTATATTATTTGCAACATGGTATTGTTTAACTCTAGCAAACCACTCATTTAATGGCACTATGTGGTCATGTGCTCAAATATAAAAAAAATTCATCTTATTTCCCTAACATCCTTTCACAATCTAATTCCAGACTATACCTCAATTTTTTCCAACTGTTTGATTGCATCCCACTTAGAATTAATTCTATTGTGACTTTATTCTGTCATGCTAAGAATTGGAATTATTCTGCATTGGTAATTATTGATAGAAAATCACTCACCAAACATAACCATCTTATTATCAAAACACTGAATTTTGTACCTAAAACATCCTATCATCTTTTTAAACAAAATGATAAAAATTTGATAAAGTGACACCAAAGTAGTTACATATTCAAATTGTGACTGTAATCAAGTTAGAAAAAATAGTAATACTCACCATATCTAAACAGAACCTCTTTCATTGGAAACCTACAGAAAAATGAAAAAAAAAAGGCGAAAACAAAGTGAAGAGGAGAATAGAAACTGCAATATGTTATGCAGGAACAGTTGTAAAAACTGATGGACAGCTTCATACAGCAATTTTCTCTTTTTTCTAATCACTGGTTTGCTGCACTCTTAATTTATAACTCTGCTTACTGAACCAGGAATGATTTTTCATGCATTGACATGCTTCAGGAAGTCTTCTGCACACAGCAAATTTCAACAGAGAAACATCACCCTGACAAAGTGCACATCAGAGGACACTTCAGACTCATTGGTTTTCCACTTTCCACTTCTTTTTTGAACGTCATGCTGGGAGGACAGAGCATGTGGCCGCCCTTGCATTCACATGACATAGGTGTCGCTTTCCTCTGCCTTAGCAAGGATTCTGCCATGGTTTCCTAGAATAGCCTGGCACCCAAACCAAGGAGTAGGATAGACTACAGGGTGGACCAATAACCACCTGGTCTAAAAAGATAGTATTTAACAGTTCAAGATCTCTGTTCCAGGTGGTATTTCAGAGGATGCTAGGGTGACATCTCCATCAGAGATGTGAAAAGCTTGTATGTCCAGGAAGTCTGTGGATGCTCTGAATTTGGAGGGGCAAGAGAGACTGATACTCTAAGGGTATGGCTCCCATTCTGGAGGACTTTGCCAGACTGGAGGAACAGCCCAGCAGAAGATTCATGAACAAAGGCAAATACAAAATCCTGCCCGGGGCAGGGGACAAGGAGGGATGGAGGAAGTGATTAACCCATGCAATGGCACAGGCCAGTGATTGACTGACTGCTACTGGCCTGTAGCAGCTCTGCCAAGAAAGACATGAAGTCTAGCTGACACCATGCTGAGTGTGCATCAGTCTAGCCTTGTTGTGATGAAGGATAACCCCATATACACTTGTGTTAATTAGAGCATAGCCAGCAGGTTAAAGGAAATTATTCCCCTCTGCTGGGCACTAGTGAGGCTGCATCCGGAATGTAGTTTCCATTTTTGAGCCCTCACAAGAAAAACAGCTTTTTGCTTTGTCAAGCAAGCAGAGGAAACCAATGGACGTCTACCAGGATGGTTGCAAGTGTTTGTTGATTTGATTTCTGGGAAAGATGTGTGACAGATGAGGGGTGGCTACAGACAGCACTTCTTTAACCTAAAGTGTAGACTAAGGGGTGGGTATCTATTTTCCCTTTCCAGTTATTTAAGAAGGGTTTAATGACAGCTCAGATTTGCATGATGAAAGAAAACACGGCAGCAAGTGGGGAAATTTTAATTAGCCGTAAGGAAAAATATTTTATATTGTAAGAGTGGTCAAACACTATAGCTAATTTTAATCTGATTCTACGATTCTAATTACTTATGCATTACTTAAATATTGAATCATTTTAAAAAGCTTTCTTCAGCCTACAACTATGTTTTGACTACCTATTCAGGGCAAGTTCTTTTCCTCCAAAACTGTTTCTCAGTACTCCTGCCATTCTTTAAATGGGACCAATAACAACAGCTGTTTCTTAATGCCAGGCAGAATTAGATTAAAATTGTACTTTGAATCACATACTGATATTTCAAACTTTATCATTCTTATATTACTACCCTTTCAGAATTTTTAATGTAAACTTATAAAATGAATATATTTACAGTAATTCTTTTTATGCGATCACCCTACAAATAAAATTCTATAAATGTGTATAAGGCTTTTTTCTTGTTAAAGCATGGTGATCTAATATGCCCTTTCAATTTAGTAGGCTATAACTGAAAAATTTTACTTAAAACAAGGAGATATAATTGAAGCTGACTAAAAGTATTGCCCAAATACCTGTCGCAATATAAATTTCCTGTTGTACATATAAAATCTTTAAAAAAAAAATTTAAAACATTGTTTAGATATAAAGTAAATAGAAATTTTATCTGCTGATATTTAAAGTTTTTATTTGAGAATTTAGAAGTGTGCATTGTTTGGACCTGCCTTTCTATTTATAAGACTCAGAAGGCTACAGCTTACTGTTCCCTTTCAGTGGCCCATCCAATTTAGAAGTTCAAGAATTTGTCACAGCTAACACCTGAAAATCTTACTCCTTTAGTAAAAGCAGTAGTTATTCCTACTTTTAATGTTCATTTGCAGGGTCATTAAATTTTCAGCTAAATGAACATAAGGATATGGAGAGAGCTTAGTATTGCAGTCCTTGGCTTGGTCAAAATAAACTAAGGGCAGTGAGACCACTACTCCAGAGAGGAATGGGCAGCAGTGTTCTGCCATACCAGTCAACACCAGCTCTCCACTGTCTGGGGAACAAGGCTGCAAACTTAATCAAGATTGGAAGCAAAAAGTGAATAGTACATCCATGATGTGACACATGAAGAGCCCATGTTTCTGTCTCCTAAGAAAGCACATGGAACAACACGGTCTTTTTCCCCAAAACATTTGGAAAGATCTGTCCCAGCACTAAATGGAAAAAGAAGGTGCTTGCGTAAAGTTGATGTTTGAGCAGGAGTGTTGCCAGTAGAGTTCCCTCCACTTCTGTTTGGTATCTACCACATCCCTGTCCTTGCTTTGACAAGTTGGAATCTTCTTTACAAGTTGAAATCTTCTTTACAAGTTGAAAAGGTATTGAGCAGTATGCACAAGCTGAATCATTACAGAATAATTCAGGGCCCAGTGAGGAGGGTGTTTAACTGGAAGAACACCACTTTGCTGTGATAATGCCATTTAGATTGGAGCTTTTGTTTAAAGTAAAACCCTTTACATAAATTCTTTAGTACAAGGACACTTTCATAAAATTGGTACATTTTCCTCTTATATGTAGAATCTATCAATGATTAATTGATAGTATTGTTGACTTCTGAGCAGGAACACTCCTTAAGTAAATAAAGACTAAGAGCAGTGTATAACAGAACTTTGAACCTTATTGACGTTTTCACAGAATTTCAAATTTCAAAAACTTTCGCTGCTTTGCACAAAAGACAGTCAGTGAAATCCTGTTGCCAGTGAAGTCAATAGAATCAGCTTTTTCTCATGGGATCTTTTTATGAATGTTGACTTTAGAAATGCTATTGATTTCTCAAGTAAATATTGCAGATCTTTCATGAATAACAAACAGATAAAACGGAGTGATGAGTCAGCTGCAGCAAAAGATTACATGGACCTAAAGTAATTGTATTAGTAACTGTAATTTGTCATTTATTAGTAATTGTAATTGTAGACTTGGGATTTTTCAAATTATAGATGAATAAGGGTAATGAGGACATACTTTTAGCCCCTGCACACAGTGGGTTTTTTCAGATTTTAGAGGTACATATGCCCCCTGTTCTCTCTAAAGGTTCTGACTCAGTAAAATTCTGAGAATGGTTATAATACCGTTCACACATTACAGCCTGGGCAAACACTAGCTTTACTTGAAAGGAAGACAGTATGTATCAGAAATTATTGGCATACTGCTTGGTTAGGTTTCAAAGAGTATCTTTCAGACCTCCTCCATTTAACATGCACTGGTTGTAAAGAAGGATTTCACAAGGAGGAGAATGTCACTTATTTATTTTCTTGCTTTCACAAGGATTTCACAGGTCTTAGTGCATGCTGTTACAGAATGACACTAAAATTACACAAATAATAGAATGCTATTCTTTTGAATACAAAGGTAACTCCTTTTTTATTATTATTTTTATTTCCAGTTAATACTTTGCTTTGAGGAAAACAACACTAATTACTAAGGAGAAACTAGCAGCACATTCCCCTCATTTCCTCTCTCGCTCCTTCCTAGAGGTCAAGGAGGTGTTTGCCTTTCACAGAGCATCTGCCCATCCGTTTGTTTTTTTGAATTGCACGAATCCCACTGACTCTCTCATACTGAGGGAGGAACATTGCAGGAGAAGTTAAGTATGAGCCTACATATAATTTTAGATAAAGAGGGCAGATAATAATTTAGATAATATAGCACAGTGATCTAAGGGTCTTTTGATAGCAGTAAGAGTAATATTGGGCTTATGACTTGGCAGATTTTTTTGTAATCAGTTCATCATCCAAACAGAATTCACTGATAAAAAAATGACATTTTAAATTCGGTGGAGATTTGTGGGTTATGTAAACTCATAAGGTGTAAATTTGGTATAAACTGTTCCTAGAGTCAAGATAGGTTCCTAAATACAAAGGAATAATGCAGGTGCCTGAAAGATGTTGTGATTTTAAAAATCATCAACCAAGACCTACCTCGCTTTTTTAATGCACTGGAAAGGGAGAGCATTATAACATACAATTCTGAAAACCCAACCACATAAAAGAGGAAACTGTGAAAATGTGTTTGTTTTTCAGAGACAGGTCAACAACAACTTATCTCCAAGAAGCCACTACCCTCAGGGCAGCTAAGAAGACTGTCCCAAATATCTTGAGCAGCTTCTAGTTCTGTGTTGCTCTCCTGTCTGTCTCCAAGACAGAATAAATGTTGATCTCCTTCTGGGTATCAGTGCTGTATACTTCCACTTCCAGCAATAGATCACAAGGGAAACAGATGCCTTGTTCAGTCCTTCTTGACTGAGAATGAGAAAGGGGGGTCATCTCTAGATGCATTTGTGTCTTCTCTGCCACCCATTAAACATACAAAGAGATCGCTCAGCCTTCACGTGGCCAGTGTGGTGTGCCCTGGTCACCTCCTCCTGCTAAAAATGAGATTAAAAACTGGGGAAAATATTAGATCATTTGCTCTGTACCAGTGAGTTGAATAGTTCTATGAAGAACATTTTCTTTGATTTGTAATAGAGGAAACAGTAAATGTTTCATCTCTTGATGTCACTTCCTGAGCAGCTTGTGGTGAGCCTAGCACAATTCTTCCTGATGTATCTACATGGACTGGAGTTCACCTGCAGAATCATAGTTGCAAAATACACATTAGTGACAGGCCCCAGGGAAACAGCACAAATAGTCAGCTTGCTCAGCTGTACAAAATGGTATCTGACACTTTTTTGGACCCTAAAGCATATTATTTGCCTCTAGCTAATGCCATTATAAGTCATCCAGTAAGATGCAATCAAAGGAAAAAGAAAGCATACTGATAACAGCACTTATAAATCTTCTTCTTTCCCATTGACTGTCCTTGGTCCTTATAAATGCAACCACAATTTCATCAGGTATAGTTGTTCTACAGGTCATGCTACAAATTCTCCCACTGTTGTAGTACATTTAAGCTTTTTAATAAATTGGTTGATAGAAATTCTGTTCAAAGCGCTTCTTTAAAAGCGAAGCAAACTTTTAGAAGACAGTTCTATATATTTTACCTATCTTGGAACAGACCAAGCTGGCCTCTAACCAAAGGAATTTTGCACTTTTGTTGTGTCTGACATTACTATGTCAGTACAAGGCCCTTCACTTTCTGAACTGATCTTAATAATGCATCAGTTGAATTATGTGTCTTGTCTCTTAGAGAATTCTCTTTGAAAATATCTGTCTTTCCATTAGATCTGCAAAATTCTCCCTCAGTGTGCAAACTGTAAAGCAGAAAGATGAGAGACAAGGATCTACCTGTTTGCCTCCCTCTATCTTATTTTCAAATACAGGAAAATCATCTGCATCATCAGAGGCTGTAGATATATACATGCACACTTATACAAATACACAAATATACATACATGTGTGTATATATACACGTTTTAGAGTTCCTGGTGTATTGCAAATCTGCTTAATCTCAAAACAAATTTACCCTCAGAACTATGCAGTCCCTCTCACTGCCTTCTAATGATAGATCATTACTTCAGTAATATTTCAGAAACTTTACAGCAGAGATGGAAAAAAAAACAATCTATCTCAGAAGATCTGCCAGGTATTTGTGGTCTAACTTCACTTTGTGAGGGCATTTTGGGTCTTTCTTTGAATAGTTCCACAGCAGACACAGTTCCACAGTAACACCTGCTTTTGAGAGAATCAAGAAGTGGCTCCTGGGAGGCAGAGGAAAGGGGATTGATGGTGTAGAAACAAGCAGGAATGTCAAAGGCAAGGAAGGAAGGAGGAGATTTGGAAGGCTGTGACGGAGATTCAAACAAAAAGATATATGAAATAGCTCTAAGTCTCTGACACCCTGCACAGGGAGCCCAGGGATGCCCATGAGAATAAGAGGCTACGGTTGTGCCTGTATACTCCTGGTGCAGAACAGCAGTCTGTTGATCAACCCAACAAGTGAGATATCAATCTCTTTTCATTTTTATCTTTTCTCCCCTTATTTTTTAAGTGGAAACTGAGATAAACTGTGAAGATATATTGATATGTTTTCAACAAACTCAGAATTCAGGCAAATCCTCCACTTCCAAAATGTGAAGGGCTTGACCCCAAAACTCCCACAATATTTTTTAGAACTAAAAATAATTTACTCATTGGTAGAAATTATTGGCAAACATCCATTTCATTTATTTAAATTATCATGTTGCTGCTTTTAGACAAACTAGAATCTAATTTTAATATAATAAACTAAAAATAAACTGTTTATAAATATGTAATTATCATTCCTATCTGTATTTCTAAATTCATTAAAAAACTAGTGAAAGAATTGTGAGCATGCACCTGGCAAAAGAGGTCTCAGTAGTAAAAAATTAATTCTTCTGTCATAAACATTCTCATGCTGCTATTATTGGTAGTAAGTTATGCCTTCTTAGATGAATTTCTAAAATAGTATTGAAAACGTCCTGTAATGCATGATGTTCTATGACATTTCAAAGCCAGAGTAAAGAATATGATAGTTAATTGAATTACATGTTTATTCCAACATTGAGGCTATAATTCAGCTTCATGCTCATAACCTTGCCAGTTAAGGGGAAAAAGAGGACCTGCCAGTGCCTGCTGAACCTTTTTAATTTTCTGTATGCTCTGTCTCAAGAGAAAATTGATAATGACTAATAGATTGCTTCTGCTCTCACTGTCTAGGGTGGTAACCACTGTGGTCCTAAAGTTTAGTTATATAAATATAGTCAGGAATTGGCCACTGAATTTAGACTTCAAGAAAATTTTTATCCTTCTTCAAAGTCAAATAAAACTGGCACTGAATTTTGATACTGGACAAACTTGAACTACATTTGATGTTTTCTTGACTGTCTTTTGTGAAATTCTCAATAACTAATTATCCTAAGTGCTTCTGGTACCTGTTGTAGTATTTGGGATTTAACACAGGAGCTATATTAGTGACTGAAAACAGTGGAAGGTGTTATTTAAATACGGCTGCATAATTTAACAAAGAGCATAATTTAACCATTGCCACTTTCTAACATCCCAACAGCACATACCAGGAACCTGGAGCATAAATGTTAGTGTTATTTCAAATTCACATAAGCAATACAGGCAGCAAAACAACTCTCGATTTTTTTCTTCACTGACCATTGAGAATAAATAATGTTTATGTGGTCTCTGCATTGGATTAAAGCAGGTTTGAAAGCTCAGCACATTTTTACTGATCAACTTTCTATGAGCTATGCAAATAAAAGATAAAGTTAGCATGCAGATGCTTAAACCCATTAAATGTCAACTGATTACCTCCTTGGAGATGAGTGTCTCATTTTCTGGAATAGGCACCATGGGATGACTGGGCTGCCGAGCCAAGATGTCACAGGTTGGAGAGAACATGAGGTTAAAAACAGGAAAAAAGAATTCATTAGCAGTTCAATTTCTATATAAATATCACTAAAATTTAAAATTAAAGCAAATACCCTCAGACATACAAAGGATAGCAAGGCAATGAGATCTAATTTGTGTTCAGCCGACTCTACTACTTCTTGTCTGTATGAAAATCTATTTCAAGTTATGGTCTGTTTTCTGTTATATTATATACCCATAATTAGAAGGTTGGGGAAGGGATAAATCCCTTTTGAATTTCAAAGAGGCATCTCAAGTAAAAATCACAGCAAGAGCACCAATTTATGATACATTTAGTATTAGATAATGCACATAAAGTTATTTAAAACTGCAACCATATTTCTGTCACTTTGAATATCTGTCTTCTCGTATCTCCTCCAAAAGAGCTTTCCTTTCATATGTCTATGAAATTTCATATGTCTATGAAATTTCATAGACATAAATCATACAAACATTTCACTAAAAAATGCTGTGTAACAGTAGTTAGTATGTGCAGAAAACTGGTTTCAATCTTGATAACTTTCCAGTGTTTTGAATATTATATATCTTGCATTTGAGTAATAAAGTTTGATGGCTGTGACTCACGTGAAGAACCATACCAACTTCAACGAGATTTTAATTAGAATGCAGGTAAATAGATCAGCTGGAGCCTATAAAGCCAAGGTTAAGATCATAAGCTTGTGACATTTTATTATAGGCTGACACAGAGACATCATCTTTAAAGAAAAGGTTGCTGAAAGTTCTGGGATTTGGGTATTTTAGGATTCTCCAAAAACAAGATTGGAAGAAGCCTGCTATTTTCAGTGTATCAAAGGCATTAATTTGTTTTGGCATTTAGATCAAATATTGTATCAAAAAATTATCTGTTGCTTAAAAATATTGCTCTTCTACGAAAATTGATTTTTACACTGTGCTTTTTGAGAAGCAAAACTATCTGCTAGACTGGCCCTGTACACAAAGAAATATACTGAAGTGGAATACGCTCTAATTTTCTGCAATTACTTTATGGATGTGCTATGTATTTCTCTCTTCCTTTGTAAATTTGCCCTGATTCCTTTGCAGGGAAGAAGGAATCTACTTTAGCAACAACAGAAGTTTTGAACCATTTAACTTTTTTTGTGATTATTATTCCCAAAAATGAAAAGGCAAGGGAATAACTTTAGGCAACAGATTTTTTTATTTATTCAATATATTTCTATGAAGGAATAAATTTAGGCAAAAGAGGGGTAAGGAAGGGATAAGGTGCCTAGACTCTCTCAGTGGCAACATCCCTCCCTCTGACGCTCACGTGGCTCCCAATGTCAACCAGGCAGCTGTCAAGGCATCCCCCAGACCTCACACCACTCCCCGCTGCAGCACACACAGGAGGTGTTGGATGGTCTGCATGGGAGACAGAACTCCTGTTTCCAAATCAAACGTCCCATGATTACCAAGGCTGGGCAATCCTTGATGATACACAGCTACAGAGTTCTAGCAACACCTGTGGTATCTTGGCAAGTGTATTCCATTGAAATAAACCCCACAGTTGAGATAGTCATTGCCTTATCAGAATGTGGCCCGTCTGTATCCCAGCCAAAGTTTGGAGGGTCAACCACAAAGAGAAGGAGGAAAGTATTGTTCATATTCTCTTCACTTTCTGATGTACAGCTAAGCCCTCTGAGAAGAATTGTCCACTACTCACAAGAAAGAAAAGTTCCCTAGCCAGGCAGTGATCTGAGAATGAAGCAGCTCTTTTTCTCAAATTGCACAGAGAGCAAATAAATGAAAAATGCACTTCTATTGTGTTGTCTCATCCTGGCCTTTCTTGCCAAGTATCCATTGCCTGTCCTGTTAACCTGAAATGCCCCTCTGAGTCATGATTCTGCCTTACCCTTTTTCTTCAATATGAGGTCTCATGTCCCTCCTTAGACCAGACAAAATTACCTTTCTTGGTCCAAGAAATATATTTGCTTCCCTTATTTTGATAGCACCCTCTTTTCAAACTAAAGAGACAAACTGTGTGACAGTCTCCACAGACAGAAAAATTATTTATATTTTCTGAGCAGACATGTAATATTGATTATTTTGGAGAGGTTTAATTGAAAGAAGGTAAGGAATTCACTAATTAATAATGAAGAAAAAGAGTTAGTTAACAATATACAGTTCTCTCTGTTTCCACAAGGCTTCTCTGACCTAAAACCCTTGAAGTTATCATAGAAGAGTCTATACATTCTACTCCTCAGATGAGTCTAGACTTAAGGAATTCACATATGGCTCATTTACAAGGAACTTTAAGCAGTACTTTAGTGAATAAGGAACATATAAGCCTAGTGTTGAACTCTTTTTCTGCTGAAATAACATTTAGTCTTGCAGGTCCCTGAAAGAAAGGTGTTGGGTTCTTCCCTGGAATCATACAATTCCGCCTCTGCCAGCTGCAAAGGAAACAAATGCCTCGGCTGGGTGACTTCATCCTAAAGAACTGGAGGCCAATTATCTGTGTTATTTCCATCAAGTGTCAGTGCAAACCAAAATGTGTCTGTCTTGCTGTAGAAAATGTCCCATACTGTCCTGAGTTTAACCAAGAGGCTATGGAGCCTTATTCTTTCCTTTCTGAGTTTTCCTTAAAGCTATGATTTTTGGTGTTCTTGAATGCACACTACACAGACAATTTAAAAGTACCAGAACATGAAGTAGGCAGAATGAGGCTGGATTAGCTCTTTCTTAACTAGACACTGTGTGCCTACCACCCCTCAGAGTCATATAGGAATGTGTTTGTGTCCACCAGATCTGGGGTGTGAATGCAACTAGGATCTTTGTACTTTTTATGGGTGTGTAGTCTCAGTGAGACCTCATCAAACTCTGTCAGCGGCATTCTTTCATCTTCAGGTCAAAGCAGCTGGCAAGAAGCCCTACCTCCTATGCAAATGCCAAAAGATTGTGTCTGTTGATGATGGGAGATGAATATTTCTTTTATAATTTCTACTCGTTTCCTTTGACAAAGTTACAAAATTCTGCATTACTCTTACAAGATTAATCAATAATATCTGACTTTTCCAGACGTTACTCAGATTTCTCATAATGTGACATTTTTTCTTTATTATTTCTAAGAACAATGGAAAAGCAAACTAGACAAATCTGCATTTGTGGCTGCAAAATTATACTGAGGAGAGCAGAGAATCTTTACAATATGTAAGTATTAGCAGCATGTAACTTCAAAGAGAAATTATATACCTGCCCAAAATAACTTCTTACAGACTTAGACAAGGCTTGGAAAGAGGTGGTTATATAATATCTTCATTAGACCTTTGCTCATTTAGTTCTGTAATCAGCAAGACATATTTGCCTTTAAAAGGTCAGTTCATCTTTATTGTGCTATGAATCACAGCTGCCTCTGAACTAATATAAAGCTTTCTGAATTGTTCTCAGTGTAAGACATTTTTCATAAATCTAAGTTGCTCTCAGGAGGCTCTGCAACCTTTGCTAATTGAAGCACCAGTTTAAAACTGGAACCAGTGAGAGATAACATACATAAGAAGTGAGAGTATTTCAACTATAGTTGCCAGAGAACATTCACATTTACACTACTCTGTCAAGTCTTGAATCACCTTTGAAAATAAATTAGGTACTCTAGACCCTAATTAAACATAGACACATGCTTTCACAATAGGGAAAAATGACTGATTTCTCAAAGACTAAAAACATTTATTTAAACATGCAAAACAAACAAACATTTTTATAAAACTGTTTTCTGTCTCTCCACTTTATCTGAGTGATAATGAACATTAAATACTCGGTACCAATAAATGGTGAAACACCCACAGCAGCAGAACAAGGACTACTTTCAACTAAGGGGAAAGAAAATCATATAATGTAAACGGGCAATTTATGATTATAATGCCTCTAGTCTCTTTGAAATGATACAGTATAAAATCTATTTCAAAGTTTCAGTTGTTAAGCACTGAATTCTTTTGCATCTTGTACCTCTATGGAAACAAAAAGTAAAGTAGAAATAGTGATCACAATACAGATTTACAATGTGCCTTCAAACTTATGCAGTAAAACATCGTGACAGACTTGCAAATCCTTCTTGTACACTACTGTAGCTGTGCATTTTTATTTTGAAGATTCCAAAACTCTTTCCAGGTACTGATAAATACCTGCAAAAAAGAAACAACTCACACAAACATGGTTTCCTGACAGGTTCCTACCACACACAGGCCTGAAGGACACCAGACTGTGGTGAGACTGAGAGATTTGAATCTAAATAGAATGAATCATAGAGCCATAGAAAGGTTTGGGCTGGAAGGGACCTTAAAAATCACCTAGCTCCAACCCCATTTCCATGGGCAGAAGCACCTTCTACTAAACCAGCTTGCTCAAATCCCCAGCCAGCTTGGCCTTGGACACATCCAGGGATGGGGTAACCACAGCTTCTCTGGACAACCCAATACCAGAGAATGCTAGAGGCTGGAAGAGTTACAGGGCTTTGCAGCAAGGATTCCTTATCTGTAAGTGGAGTGGGAGGGAGATGCATGCAAGCTGAGCAGTGCAGTTTTCCTTGGGCTGCTTTTTCCCAGACCAAGTTTAGCTTCACATGCCGGACCAGTCTGTGATGGATTTGACTAAGGATTTTCTGCCAAAATTATTTTTCAATGAAAAATACTAGCAAAAAAAAAAAAAAAAAGAAGAAGCTTTCTGCAAAATATTTTGATTTGTCTTGCAAATTTTTGCTAGTAATTTAGAAAATTAAAATGAAGTATTCAATTGCAAGAAAACCCATCTGTAACTAGAATATTGTGTTGTCTGTCTTGGATGTTACATTTTGGATCACTTCCATAAAATATTAAAATGCATTTCACTATCCGCTTTGTGGCAATCATGTTAAGAGCCTCTGTTTTCTGCTGTGGGCTAATGAAGTGCTGCAGTTCCTTGCAGGGCTAATTTCACTATTGGGGATTACGGGAGCTAGTGGCCAGAAAGGATTTCAGACCCATAATGAAGACTTGAGGCATGAGAACCACAACCTACACATTCACAGGGTAAAGCAGCAGAGACAAATCTCTTCTAATCACATGGATTTGGATTAGAACTATTTGCTTTGAGATAGTTCATGTAACCCAAAGGATGCATATTGGTTTCTGGAGTATTTAAATGTTTTCAAAATTTAATGTGTATTGGACAGAAAATGTCATATTTTCCAACAACACAAGTATTTGAAATTTCCTTCAACATATTGACTGTAAACTATTTATGGACTCATGGAAATTGAGTAATTGCTTAGAATTGATGATACTTCCTGGCCCAAGGAAAGAGCTCATTTCTCATTGAATGAAAACACCCAAAGAACTCTAACTGCTTTCCATGTGACACTGTGAAATGAACTAGATTTAATTTTCAGAGCTGACTTTCCCCCACATATTTTCTTACCAAATTACCTGTAAAACTGAAAAAGCCCAGTTTCCTGAGCAAGCTTCTGATGCAAGAGCGATCTTTTACCTTAGCTACTTTAAATCCAAACCAGAAACTTTGAATGAATCTTCAAGAGTGCACATCTGTAATTGCCACCTATTATATAAAAATTTGCATTCAGATCATATTCTGCCCATAATATAACTACTAAAATTATAGCTAGTATTTAACTGAGAAAAAGAGAAAGCTAGTTCATAACACCTCTGTCAATCAGTAAATTCTGACTTCTTGAATTCAAGCTCTGAGTACATTCTTGGAATTTCACCAGAACTAGTTCTATTTTATGCTTTTATCTAACATAATTAAAACTGGAGTGAATTAAGACCATATTTCAGAGTATACATTACACAAACACTTGCAATAAAAGTTCAGTGAACTCTAATTTGCCCTTTAAATTATAGAGTTTCCAAAGGTCTATCAGTTAACTGTTTACTTTTTCTTGATACCTGAGTAGTGTTTTTAAAAATCTAAAAAAGCAGTGGGAAATTGCATAGAAACACCTGTGTTCCGTGAGCCCTAAGATACAAATTTCTATATAGATCTAGGTGTTTGGGGATAGTTTCCATCAATTATGATTTTCTTTTTTTCTTCAGGCCTTGCTTTTTTACTATATTCAGTAAAAAGCGTACAAGTATAAGTTTTGTTTCTCACACAGGTTTCACACACGCCAAATCTTGTTTGATATTCTTCACTCATTTACATATTTCTGCTAATGCTGTTAATAACAGCCTTTACCTCTGGGTTGCTTCTGTTCTCAGAAGCAAGTTGCTAGCCAGGGCCAGAATTTCTATTATATTTGGGAATGTTTATTGTATAAAAAATGTCTGACTGAAATCCACTATGCAGAAGATTAGATGCCATCACCCCTGAAAGCCAGATATAAGGATGAACTCAAATTTTTATTATGTAGACACTTGTTTGGTGCTTAAGACTGGTTTAATCTGTCCCAGCAGAGACAGCCTGTATAAAAGTAATGGCAGAAAGAAACACAGGTGGCTGTAACTGTGTTCCAAGAGGAAACTTGAGCACTCCTGGCTGTGTTCACTGGGAAGAACATTTTGGTTTCTAAGCATAAAAGTGCCTGCTGGAGCTTGATCCCATGCGTTGTGCATGTTTTCTAAATGAACGGAAGCGCACCAAAGAAATGCCAGGGTCCTACCATCAACAGCTTCTCCTACTGGAAATAGGACAGAAAGGCTCTCAAACTTGTCTAACTACCCAGGACAAAAGCAGTGACACAGTAATCAATTCCTTTCTCTTTCTTTGGAAGAGCTGTCTCCAGAGAAATGGGTAGCAGAATTCATTCCAGGTGGTGCCAGACTTAGGACACCTCCATGTTAAGTGCATGTTCCTGGGTCTCCTGTTGAGCCTAAGATACCTTCAAGCTCAGTTGCTAATTCAATGGCTTTGAAGAAATCAACTGATTATTTTTAGAAAATTATGATCTTTCTAAAGAGTGCTTCAAGAGAAACGCCTTTCTTTACAGATGAGCTGAGCAGGAACTCTACACATATTTTCTGAAGGCATTATCAAACTAAGTCAAACGTGATAGAAATGTCATCTAAACATTATATCATTAAAATAAATCATTAAGCCGAAGAAATGTCATAATATACAAAGAAGACACAGCAATATTAAGCATTAGTATTTTCCCAACAGGGAGGTCCAATTTGTAGCACAGCACTAATGAACTGAGTTGTTTACCTCTGATATCTTTTTCTACACCAAAGCAATTTTTCTGGATCACAGATAGTGGATTGATCAACCACAATACACCTACACAAGTGCAACATTTAAATATCAAAGTTCAAAAGAGAAAAAGAAACTGTCTTCTAGAAAATAAAAGCTTCTGGGATGATGTCTCGGAGAAAAGTGCTTTTCCATGGCAACCTTGAAAGACTGCTGTATTCACAGAATGTCAATTCCCACTATGCTACTATTAATCAAACACAAACTCCAATGAGTAGGAGATTGGATGATGAAGTAAACACCATTGATTTCATTTAAAAAATAATAAAGATTCCCTTTAAATATTCTGCTTACCTCTGAGCCTGGAGACCTGCAAGTGATTATGGAAAGTTGACACTTTCAGCATGACTACATTTAGTGATTTCAAGAAAATTCCACTTAGGCCCAGGGAAAAAAAATAAATTGGCTTGAGCACAAAGTTGGACACTAAAGAGAACTTGTCCTCTGCTACTGTTGTAATGCCTGACCTGGCAGAAGTGGTAATTTTCTCACACCTCTTGCAAAAAGGCAGTTCCTTCCAATTCATTTTCAAAGGCTATGCTGCTAAATATTTAACAAACAGGGAGATTTTCACAGGAGTGTTCATAAATCGTGTATTCAGCCCTTGCTGACAGAAAGAAAAGGCAGTTTGAAACTCACTAGGGACTTAGAAGCTGAGGGAGATACACCCACTCATTTCTTGCCTCTTTGCTTGGGCAAGTCACTCCTTTCTCCTTCAAAATGACAGCTGGTTTTCTAAAATCTAGTGCTCTCTGCCCTGACAGATATTTACATCGACCATGCCTCCTGTAAATCATAGAATCTTAGAACAGCACAGATTGGAAGGGCCCAGCCTTTGTGGGAAAGAGAGCCTGGGTGAGGTTACCTAGCACCCTGTCCAAACACATCTAGAACCCCTAGAACACATGTGGTGGGGACTCTACCACATCCCTAGGGAGCTTGTTCCAGTGACTGGTCCCTCTCACTATAAAAAAATCTTTTGTATAACAAGATGAAACCTCTCGTACTGCTAGTTGAACCTATTGTCCCTTGTCTTCTCCATGTGGCTCCACGAGAAGAGAAAGCCTCTGTCTTCTCTATAACTATTTTTTAATACTGGGATCTTGTGAGGAGGTCCTTCCTGAGCATTCTTTTCTCCAGGAAGAAAAGACTTCTTCAGTCTTTCCTCATAGGATAGGTTCTCCTTCTCAGCCCTTTGATCATATTTGTGGCCCTTCTTTGGACTCTCACCAGCCTGTCTGCATCTTTTTTGAATTGTGGAGACCAGAACTGGACACAGTATCCCAGGTGCAGGGTTGTGCTCTTCCACCTACACAGTTCCCCCTTAAAGGCTGGAGGGATTCCCATCAGAAGAATGCTTTGTAGTAAACCACAGAGCTACACGTTTCCTCAGGCTCTCCATCACTGCAATACTTGTATATAACTCCTTTTTCCTGAGTTGTTTTGTTGCAATCCAAAGGAAAAGGAGCTTTCTTAATAATAAAACTTTTAATTCATGTAATTATTAAAGTCCAAGGAGTTTAAATAAGAGCAGCAACACCTGGTGGCTGGGCAATAGAGTGGGGAAGGAGAGGACAAGAGAGATAACAAGGCAAGTAGGCACAGAATCAGCTCACTTAAATGGGCAACATTTTTACTTCAGAAGCAGCCTGTCCACAGACTGAGGAAAGAGACACAACATCTTGGTTCCCACTGCCTCCTCCTATCAAAGCTTAAAACCACATAGTGAAATTATTTGGGACACAGGTTATGGATTTCATCAATTTGAACAGTATTAATCCACAAAAATTGCCAGGTCTATCTTTCAGCTTCATCTGTGTAATTTTATCATCTATAGAGATTCAGGTACTTCAAAAAAACCAATCTGGCACCAAGTCAAGCCCACCTAAACAACACCACAGTCCCCTTCCATTAAGCATTTCAGATCAAGACAGCTGATATTATCTTAGATCTCGAGGCAACAAATGAAGTGATCCTGGGTTTTGGGACCTCACCATATCCAGTCTCCCTAATAAAAGACACAGGTGATCATTTTGGTTGTTTCCATTTCCCTTTTCTGAGGGAACCCTTGTTTAAGGTATTTTTTTAACAAAAGTGCAGGTGGAGAATACCTTCATTCACTGTGACCTCCTGCCCCTTTTCAATACTGTATTTGTAACATACTAAGAATGGTTGTAAGAATTTATAGGAGCAGGTTTTGCCCTCTAGTGGAAGGTGAAGCAAACACAACATATAATTAGAAACATTCAGAGATTGACCATGTGGACACTGACCACGTGTTTACTGGGTGGCTGGAGAGCCAGCAAGTGAGCCACTGCATATTATTCCTTATCCTAAGGGGTGAGAAGTGGAGAGGGGAAAGTCCAGGGAATTTACAGAGAAAATAGTCCAGGTTTAGTAGAGAACAGAAAGAAATTCCCATGTTGTCAGGATGTTGTTCACAGAATTGGTCTTCTAACTCTTTGAAATTTCAACACCTTTTACTGTATCTGCTGTGCTGTTTTCTGCTACTGCAAGTATTTATGACAATAAATTAAATAATTTCTTTTTAAAAACATTAATATCTCAGACTTTAGCTGGTTGGTACAGGAAATAACAGGCAGATACTGTAAGCAATTTTATCAGCATATACTGATTCAAATGTCAAATATTGATCATGTAAACAAAATCAAAATTAGTCTTCCTTTGATTATCAAAGAAAGTTAATATTATAGACCAAAACAGAAGCATTAAAAAATTCTAACTGATGAATATTTGCTTTTGGGGTAAAAAAAACTCCGTTTGTATTAAAATAGCCCAGTATTGCCATCTGATTATTCTGTTTCCCAAAAAACAGCTGACATGATATATCAAAAAAGTACACTGTCTTAATTATCTTCAGACACCTTTTTCCTGATTTATTCACTTTTCTATTCAAATTTCTGAGTTTCTAGCATTGTTTTCATTAGCAACAGAAAGTATGTATTTTCAGTATTTTAAAAATTGCTTTAGTGGTCCTATGAACTATTTGTTTGTTCATGTGAATGCTTTCAATGAATAAGGAAACTTGTCAAAAATATTTGATTGTAAAATCTTTTCTGCCTAAATAAACATGTCAGCCCAGTTCAGTAAACATTTAAACAGAATTTTTGTTCTGTTTAAACCAGTCTCTCAGATGTGAAAAAGTGCTTTTGCTCAGGATGTCTCAAAGACAGAATGGAAGGTTGATTTTAGTTTTAGTTCTAGTTCATCCTCATAAGTAGGTAAAATGGTAAATTCTATAAATCCCACAGGATGGAGGAGCCAGTATCAAACACTATTGACATTGCTTATTAACATAAATTATGCTTCTATTATGGGGAGAGAAAGGCATTTCCAGGTATTTCTTTGGAGTCTGACAGCTGATCAACATGTATTATCTGCAGAGATGATACATTTTTCCAAATGACTTGACTCCCTGTCAAATCTTGACTTTCCAGTCTCGACTCCCTGTCAAGTGTGCCTGTAACTAGTGACACGTATTTCACCCTGGTACTTCCCCTGAAGAGGAAACCATGACATAGCCTAAAGAAACAGCACATAATGCCTATGTTTTAACCTCTTGCATCCCAAAAAAATATGCTGTACATCTGAGTCCAATGATCTCTCCTGGCAACAAGGTTTGATCACTTACAGCCAGATTCTGTGATAGAAAAAGAGGATATGGAATGGATGCTTATGAATTTCCACAACTGATGCAGGGGCTGTCTTGTAAATGTAAATACCTTGTGCTAGCTGCTCTTCAAAAAGACTTCAGTTAAGGCATAGGACACAATTTTCACTTTACAAAGCTCATTAGACAGCCCTGTTACCCACACACCTGGGACTACAGTGATTTTTGTCTAACTTCTCCAATGCTGTCTCAAAGAAGACAAAAATTTCAGCTATAACAGCATTCACTTTGTACTGGCAAGAGATAACTGTTTGTCAGGATGACAGAGCCACTGGAAAAGTCTGTATTTCTCTCAGGTTAGCCTCCCTTCACTCAATCACCAAGAAAAAAAGAAATACCCCCCTACTTTAGTGTGGGTAAGTGTTAAAATTAATCTGAGCATGAGGGACGAAATAGATTATTCCTGCTTTAAAGAGGAAATAGTTTGAATGAAGAGTGGCCTGTCCTAGCTAGTCTAGAGGAAGCAAGACCCAACACGAGCTGTGTCAAGGAAAGGAAAAGCTGTAATATCTCCAGGGAAGTTGGACACACAGGCTCATCTGAGATACATCTCCCACAGCACTTGCCAGCACTGAATCCTAATGACTCAGCTGAATTCTGCCTAGAATTAAAAGGATAACAGCCTACAAAGCTCTTGAATCACACCACACTTGATGCTCACATTATTGTACAAAGAGTCGTGTCTGTAGGGGCTGTAAGGATTCTCATGAGCATCACACATGATGGAAGACAAGTAGCTGAAAGGTCCAGGGTTTGGACAGTCAGTGAGGGAGATGGATGGAGGACACAAAGGGGACTTAGTTGGAGGGATCAGTTTAGTTGGATACAGAGGGTGTAGGAGAGCAATCTTTTATGAAAGAAAAAGTAAACAAAAACAGATTAATGGGTGCAAAAAAAAAAGTAGTTTGGGCAAAAAGCAAAGTGCTTGTCTTGCACCTTTTTTTGTTTCATAGGACTAGATGGTTAATCAGGAAAGGTACTCAATTTTCATGCCAATACAATTGATCTACACTAAACACTTTCATTGGCATGAAAGTGCACACACAAAAACCTGCAGTAGATGTCCCATTAAACAAGTTATACTGGGGTCCAGTGCATCTCCCTTCTGCAGCTCAACTGGTGCTCAAGTGACAGAAAAGGAAATCCCTGAAGGATCCTGTGCTAGGATAAAATGGTCATGTTGGGGGAATTTAATGATGCAGTGGGCTGGGAACAAAACCAATGTAAAAACACTGTCTGAGAGGTACAAAGGAAGGCTGTATCTGTGTATGAGCAGGAGCATTCCAGCGTTTTCAACAAGACTTTTGAGACACTTAAGAGTTAAACCAGTGAAGGTGCATACACAGTATTTTTTGCTGTTCTAAGTTGTCGGTAGTTAATAGTGTTTCTGGTTAAGAAAACCCAATATGTGTGCTCTTTTTGCTCTTTTTAAAAGGATAAAATCCTTTTTAAAAAGAGATTTTCAAAAGATTTGGGGTAGGAGTCAAGGAGGCAGGTTTTGGCACACATCTTGCACTTAGATTTTGTCAAGGCTGTTGACACAAAACATCCTGGATTCTCACCCAGTTGGCTGGCTGTCTAGACCAGAAACTCCCCTGTGCTGTGCCTTTGAGCTCAAGAACCAGAAAATTTGTGACAAGAGCTGTGATTAGTTCCAGCAGAAGCCAATGCATTGCCCACCAAAAGAGTGAGCATGAGCAAACAACGGATCAGAGCTTGGCAGCCGCCTCACACCAGCCATGCCTCCTGCCGTGCCTCTTCAAAGGCACCAGTCCTGCTTCTGTTAATGATAAACCTTGGCAAACAGGTTGTACAAGTTCACACCAAGTGTAGCTAATATCTCTTTAGTTCATCCTTATCTTTCTCCTTCCCTTGCCCAAAGTAATTTCTTTTTTAAAGGACAAAGGGGTCTGTGAACATTTTTGCTAATAAATATTTTCAAGCACACAAATTCTCTAACATTCATTATGAGTCATTTCACATAATTATGTAACAAAATGTCTAATCTTCCTCCAAAAAAGATCTTGTTCCCCCAATTTCAAATTAAAATCTTCATAAAGCTGTCATGTCAGCACTGCTCAGGAGTTATATCCACTTCCAGTGTATTTCATGATTCTTTTTTGAATGAAGTGGAACATACTTACAAAATTCCTGGAATGTTACTGAAATGTACTAAGAGGAAAAAAATTCTTTCTCATGATGGGAAAAATACAATCTCCAGTAAAGGCATCTAAAAATGTGGGAAGCTTAATACTGTTGGATTGGAACCTCAAAAATATTACACTCTGTCTGTAAAAAGTGTTTGAGGGGTGAATATCCACAAGGTAACAGTAATACCAGTTGTATATGCCCTCAGGGGAAAAAAAATAAAGATGGCAGCATATGATAACATGAAAAAAAAAAAAAAAAAAAGCCAAAATAAATTGGGATTTTTTATTGGTACATGAGTAAATCTATGTACACTGTACCCAGAACACAGATGAAGAAAGATATTTGTGAGCTGAACTACATCCTTTCCAGGTGATCTTTACTAATTTAGATTTTTTTTTCTCTGTTAATTACATTGGATTATTTGCATGAGATCATCTACCTGTTCAAGGGGAAATTACCATTTATTTTTCAGGGAAATGGACCTTTTCCACAAAGGGACATTTCTTAACGAAATGGAAAGCAAACAAGCTACTCTCTGGTGCACAGAAAACACAGTGTGTTCAACAGAGGGATGTGAAGCTGAAGGTCAGCATTTACAGCTGGCTGCATCATTATGTCTCAAACTGAATGTCACCCACAATAGTCACCAGTGCTCAGTGTCACACTGAGAGGTTTGGCAGGGCAGAGAGTTACTGCAGAGGTCTAAGAAAAATCGAAAGAGATAAATTAATAAAACTGATGCCATCTGGTATCTCATCTACTCTCTACCCTCCTCGAAGATGCAGTCTGAAAGGGTCCATCCTTTCAAGATGGGCTACATGAAGGAGAGGCAGCAACATTACCTAGAGAAAACCCAGAGAAAGAGAGAGAATAGAAATGTAAGAGCTGAATCTCCCAGCATGACTGGGAAAATCTTAAAAGAAAAGCAGGGAAAATCGGTAACAGTATGAGCACTTTTGCCCACAGCCATAGTCGTGCTAAGGTCATATCTGAGGACAAGTGGATTAGCACTGGCTCTTCCACAGGGAGAAGAATGCCTAGCTCCCAGTCTCCTAGTTTTAATTCCCAGCTCTTATATCCAGTCAAAGCAGTAAATTTACCTGATTTGGGTGGAATATTGGTAGGAACAACTCCCCCTCTTTGGAAGTCAGCCACCATGCAGCCAAAAATGCTTTTACTGAGAGCAGGTGAAGGGGGAGAATGAGTCTTTAGTCTTTACGAGCTAAAAAACCCCATGGTTAAAGACAGCCAGTGCAATTTTCAAGCTGTTATCTTGGCACCAAGCCCAGTTCCACAGTCAGTGCTGCAACCCTCCTACAGGCACTAAAACCCCTCAGGAAAGTTTCACAGATGCTGCAAGATTGTGAACATCCTCACTTGGGCATCCAAGTCTCTCCACCCACAGGGGATATAATATCAGCACAATGAAACTACTCTGGGAGGCAGAAGCTGAAATTAAGAGCATATGCTGTCTTGTTCAGCACTTTAGTGTTTTCCCTAGATCCAGATAATATTGTACTTTTAATTGTTCTATGGGACCACCACTAGAATCATACAGCCATTTCTCCCACAAACAAAATCAGTTTCTGTTAAGTGAATCCATCTGAATAAAAGTCACTACTTTTTTCAGAACAAAGATGTCTTAACAGAGATCTTCTAAATTAATAAGTATTTTACAGCAACTTGTAATATTACTTAGCTTAGGACAAAAATACCAATTTATCAGTCCTATAAGGCATATGACATAATTCTTTTAAATAAAGGAAGCAAAACTAAACCTATTAATTGGGAAATTAACTTTTCCATCTATTAAAGACAGTGCAGTATTTTTTTTTGTTCATTTTAATGTGTAGCTTTTATATAAAATAATTTTGCTTTCTGTTGTAACAACAACATGGACTTATGCTGTCAGTATATCAGTAATATGTGCCACAAGTAATTCATAAAGTGTAAGTTGATTGGTTTCCACAGTTAGCTTCAAATGTCATAATGCTTCCAGCTCTGGCAATAACCCCAGGTTTGTCTTTGCCTGAAAAGATGAAGTTTGGTGATTACAGAATTCTTTCATCAGTAAAACTATAGCCAGCATAATCAGTGTCCAGCTCTGATGAAAGGAAGGTCTGAGCTGCCCCTGCCTTTGCAGGAAGGCTCTGCCGAGATGGCCTAGGGCAGAAGCTCTCTGGGAACAGCTCCAGATAACTCTCCAGCTATTTCATCCCAGGCAAATGGCAGCACAGTACCTTGGCATCAGAAGGTTTTCAGTAAGTTAAAGCATGAATAACTCACTATCAACTCACTTGTAGGCACCGAACTCAAATATTCACTGTTAACCTCAAAAGTTCAAAGTCAAACTGTAAATCACTGTTTTTATTCATTTTTTCTTATATTTTATATCAACTCTACATTCTATAGAAACCTTCTGATGGTACGCATACATGTTGCTGGAACCCATTCCTACCACAATTATTTTCCTCTGCACTGCTGCAGTACTCTTGAGAAATTCTTAGATTTTTCTATATCAAGTCACAGCTATGGAGAGGAAGGGAAAGAGCTAAAATTAAAATCTTAATTAAATTCTGTTTTAAAAGGAAGAAGAGAGGGCTGCCATTGCTAAAATCTCTAATGTGACTAGAGAGGCATAGGAGTAAGAGAAATTCAATTAGTAAGGTATTTTATTCACATCGTGTCTAACAAGAGGACTATTGGCTTCATCTTACTTCCCTCCAGATGGAAGATTCAGAACACACTGGATAGGTTAATCACAAACTCCTACAGGGAACATTCAGATTATGTATCATATTTAGGGTTTATTTCCCAATATTGCACACAAACACAAATGCATGAGAAAAGGCTGTCACAGCCATTTCTCTGGATTTGCTCTGAGATAATGCCTCAAACATATCAGCAAAGTTCAAGACGTGTTTTTGCAAAGTGATCCTATGGCTTCATGCAGAAGGCTGTGGGAGAAGACAGCACCTTTGCTGCCCCACGGGCTACCCATTAATGCTCATCACATGTGGTAGAACTGTACCCACAATCTGTGGAGGGACACGGGCCTGGGAGAGGTATGGACCTGGGGGAACTATGCACTGGAAGTGACACAGAAACACCCTGGAGCTCCTCTGCAGTCTCCCTTGGAGAGGAAGGTGTGAACCTTGCCCAGTCATTGCTGTCGTTTCTTTTCAGAGAGGATTCAGGTCTGGGTGCCAGATGAAGGAAGCACTTTCTAGTGGATCTGATCTAGACATCTCTTTGACAGGGAAGCACAGGATTTCAACCCACTCTTTTACAATGTTTCTTACAGACGTCATAAAAAGGTCCTCTCCTCAGCATACAGGTTGCAGCATGCATCACCAGAAAAAAATGGCCCTGTAGAAAGCCCAGCTGCCAAACTCAGCTTGAAGACTTTCCTTTAGGAGCTGGGTGCCCCTTGGGGAATCATCCAACTTTGCAAAAAAATGAAGGGACCAGGACAAAATAAGGATCTATGTTTATTCCTTCACCTTTAAGGAAACTAGCAGAGGCTACAAAATCCTTCAGAGTGAGAGCTACTCACCTGCTCAGTATTTTGATCACTGATTTCTTCAAGGTACTTTTTAAAAGGATTAGGTTGATAGGGCTCCTCCTTTTGCTGTGCACTCTTTCCTTTTGCCTGCGCAGGACGAATGACACCAGGTTTTGTCTTGACCCATAGCACATCCAAGAGAAAAGAGATGGAAGAAGAATAACATAAAATACTTTACAATTTACAAACTATTTGTTAGACATGTCAATGCCAGTGGGGAGGTACTGACTATATTTTTAAAAATTTTATTAATTACATATTTCACCCCCAAAATTATTCACCAAAATTATTATGCTGCCTGGGATACTTCTAATACAGATTGTAGACAAAAGTGACAAGATCTGCTTTTAGACACAGAACTTCTTCATTGGCATGTGTTTATTACTGACAAAAAATAGGTACTGAGCTATCAGACCATGGTTTGTGGGTTTTGATGGCTGATTTTTTTCTGCCTGTTCAGCTGCAGCTTGATAAGTTCAAGTCACACTTGATGCACAGCCACGCATCTGCTGTCACACTGGGGTCCTCAAAAGAGCAACAGTGAAACAAGGAAGGACAACCTGTGATGCTGTTAGCTTATACTCAGGCAGAAGCATGTTAGGAAAAACCTTTCTGGGGAATAATACCAGTGATTGTATGCTGGATTTTATAGAGTCATGGAGTCACTGAATCAAACAGGTTGGAAAAGACCCTTACAATCATTGAGTCCAACCATAAAACTAATACTGCCAAGTTCACAACTAAACCATGTACCTGAGCACTCCATCTGCACCACACTTTAAAGGTATCTTTTAAATATCTGCAGTATATTATGTCCAATGAGTGGAAATTTTAAGACAGAGTACCAAAAGTGGAGACATACTATTGATTTCAGGTACTGTAAATGATACAAATGTAGAATAGAATTGTTTAGATTGGAAGAGGCCTCTAAGAGTCCCACCAATAAATTGTATCGCTAAGAGCCACAGCTACACATCTTTTAAATATCCCCATGGACGGTGATTCAACAACTTCCCTGGGCAGCCTGAAGAAATTTTTCTTAATGTTCAGTATAAACTTTCCCTGACAAACTTGAGGCCATTTCATCTTGTCCTATCACTACCTCACTACAGCCTCCTTTCAGGCAGTTGTAGAGAGTGATAAGGTCCCCCCGACCTTCCTTATCTCCTGGCTAAATAACCCCAGCTCCCTTAGCCCCTCCTCACAGGACTTGCTCCAGACCCTTCCCCAGCTCCATTGACTTTCTTTGGACTCACTCCAGTCCCTCAATGTCTTTCATGTAGTGAGTGGCCCACAAATGGAATTAGGATTTGAGGTGACACAGGATTTCCACTGGCGTCACCAGTGCCGAGCACAGGACAATCACTGCCCTGGGCCTGCTGGCCCCCTGATACAGGCCACGATGCCATGGGCCTTCCTGGCTACCTGGGCACATGCTGGCTCATGTTCAGCTGCTGTTGAACATGAGCCAGCACTCCCAGGGCTTTTCCCACCAGGCAGCTTTCCAGCCACTCTGCCCCCAGCCTGTAGCACTGCCTGGGGTTGTTGTGACCCAAGTGCAGGACCCGGCACTTGACTTTGTTGAACCTCATACAGTTGGCCTCAGCCCATTGGTCCAGCCTGTGCAGATCCCTCTGCAGAGCCTTCCTACCCAGAAGATCAACACTCAACTTGCAAACTGGCTGAGGGTATATTAAATCCACTCATACAGATCATCAGTAAAGATACTAAGCAGAACAGGCTTCAATACTGAACCTTGGGGAAAACCCTTTGTGACTGGCCACCAGCCAGATTTAACTCCTTTCACCACTCTCTGAGCCTGGCCATCCAGCCAGTTTTTCACTCCAGCTCCCTCTGAGGTTCCCCCAGCTTGGGAAGCCCCTCTGTGCAAGCCACTGGAGCATTCCACTGCCAATCATGCCAGCACCAGAGCCATTCACCTCAGTGACAGAGTGACAGTATCTTCAAGTGTTCAGTTGGAAAAGTACAATTTGAGAGAATCTGATCAGCATGGATACGTGATACCCATCATTTCAGACAAATTGGATTATTTGACCAAGAAAAAATTCCTTGGTTAGCAAGCAGTCAACCAAAAAATTTGACTATTAACTTCGCAATTTAGTATATCTGTGATTTTTTTTGAATTCTTACAGTAAAATCTGACAAGATGGATTGTGGCCTAAACTCTAAATGGAGGCTAAGGGATAATTTTAAAATAGACTTGTTCAGTGAGCCAAAAAAAAGGAAGAAAAAGTACACTTTCTCACTGGAATTTTAGTAGCCAAGTGTTCAAAGGTCTGTGATTGAATTTAAACTTTTAAATGAGTCAGTTGTATTCTTCTCTGTTACGACTAAGCCACAGAAAATGAATGGTGTCTGTCACAACTTATATAGGTAACAACAGGACTGCTGCTGAGCTCCTTCTGTGATTGCAGCACAGAGGGGAAGCTTGCCCAGCTGGGACTGAGGAATAGGTTTTGTCACAGCTCCCCATCACAGTATCCAGCTGGGTATAAAAATGCAGAGAAGAGACTTGATTCACTATTAGATTATTTATAAAATAAATATGTATACTTAATAACATCATGCTGTCTATTTATAAGAGCAATACACTTCAGGAGTCAGTCTGGAAAATAAAGAGGCTTATTATGAAAGTAAGCTTAAAATGATGCAGCTAAGATGGCTGGATGTAGCATGTAAACTGAGTCATGGATCACCTTAAAACAAGATCTGCAGGCATCCAGAAAAGACAAGGCAAGAGAGGTCTCCATTGGAGGGGAGGGTGCAGAGGGTGTTTTGTGCTCTGCTTCTGCCCTGGGAAAGGACAGAGCAGAGCCCGGGGTCTGAGGTGAAGGCAGCAGAGGCAGGCAGGAGCATAACACACCTGGGAAGAGCAAGGCCCAGGGAGTAAAATATCTTCCCTTAGACTTGTGTTTTATCCTCTCCCTCCTCTCCACAGATTGGGGCCCTTTCATTTGTCTCATCAAATAAGAAAAATATTCAACTGAAAGCAAAACATCAGCTGTGAAGGGATACTAATTGTTTTTAAAGAGTAGTAACTGTCAAGCTGCATAAAAAATGTTTTCATTACAAAGATCAACTTTCTGAAAGATGCAGTGCTCATTTAATGAATTTATATTTCATTAATATATCTTTGTAGGACTCACCAAAAAATACTTATTTTTCTATCAAAATTTCTGAAAAGCATCCCTACAATATCTGGCTTTCAACAGAAAGGTAAATATAAATCTAAAAACAAAGGTGCAGTTGTTATCAAGTCATCATTATGCAGAAGAAGGACCTGTGGCCTTCTAGAACTCCTCCACGCCATGTAACCATGCAATTAAAAGCCCATTGTGGTACCTGAAATCATCAAGGATAAGCTATTCTCCTTTTGTAAGAAACCTCTTCCAAAAGCATGCTGTAGAAATGCTTTTAAGGAAGCATTTTCTAAACGACATCGTGTATTCAAGTGCTGACTGAGTCATATGTTTATGACTGACTCTGCTACCAGAGTGAGAGATATCAGCCAGCTACCAGAATTCTAAACACTTTATTAGCACTCTGACAAGCAATATAAAGTCTTTGATCCAAAACTAAGATCCTGAACTCTTTCTTTGATGGCAGATGTCACAGCTGACATGCTGAGAAACAATCTACAACTAAGTTTTGCCGAGGAAACTGTTGGGCTTCCTACAACAACATCAAAAAATGGTAAAGGCTGTTATGGTAGCACTGGGCTGCCATTGCATGGGTACAGAACTTTCAGCAAATTACACGGGGCCAAGGCACAAGTTCCAAAGCTGACCCATAGTCAATGATACTGGCCCAGTGCCAGGGTATTCTCTGGCATGGTTTTGGCCCAGGTCAGCAAGTGCACAATTAGAAATAAGCCAGAGTGCCTCCCCATAGGCAGTACGGACATGGCCACCCTCCTTCAGGAACAGAAGGTATTTCACATGAAAATGAGCCTTGCATGGTATCTGTCCGAAGACTAAACGTCGGCAGATGTATGGGCATGTTCACCTCTACTTTTCTCCCCTGTTATTATAACACTGGTTGCCCCTGAGATCTTGCTGAAACTGGTGGGTCAGGTCCCAGTTGCAACCCCATTCCATCAGTGACAGAACAAGAAGGATTTGCTTGAAACTGAAAGAGGGTAGGTTTAGATTAGATATTAGGAAGAAATTATTTACTGTGAGAGTGGTGAGGCACTGGAACAGGTTACCCAGAGAAGTTGTGGATGCCCCAACCCTGGTCAGGTTGGATGGAGCTCTGAGCAATGTGGTCTAGTGAAAGCATCCCTGTCCACAGCCGCGGAGCTGGAACTAGTCACAAACAGAGTTCCTCAGAGATCTGCTTGGGAATCTGGGCTTTGAATTATGGATGCAGATCAGCTAGAAAAGAGTGTCTGGCAAGGTGACAAAGTTTGCTGGTAATACTGATTAGGGGAGTAAAAACAAAGTATCAGTGCAAAGAGTTACCAACAGATCTTACAATACTGAGTGAATGAATGATAAAAGGCAGGTGAAACACAACTGAATTCAGCATTGATACATTTCACAGCAAAAAATTAAACTACATCCTAAATTTGTTCATGCTCATGCACCAATGAACTAATTAGCTGAGAAAACAGCTCTCACTACTCAGGAAATATATCTTGGCTTTATTGTGTACAGTTCTGTGCAAACATTGGCTTGCTGCTCAATACATGTCAGAAGAACTAAATAAAGTACTATAAGTGGTTAAGAAAGGAATAGAAATAGCAATAAAGGACCTTATCACACCCTCGTGTAAATTGGAAGTTCTGTATTCAGAGCTATACAAGAGCAGTTTATGGTTTTAGTCTCCCAATCACAGAAACAAAAACCTGAAAAAGATAAAGAAAAGGGCAAGAAGGATCAACAGTGATATGGGACAGTATCCATACTTTTCAAAGAGTGACCATGGAATTTTCAATTTTCTACAAGAAACAGAGATGACTGGTAGTGTATTCTTCTTAATACCTAGAAAATAACTGATGTTACTTATAAAGTGAAAAAAGAAATATTAATTGCTGTTTCAGTACAAGAACTGAGGTCAAGTCATAGGTTTAAAACAAAGAAATAAAGTACTATTTTGCACAATGCATAATTACAAAGTAAAGCCTATGGATAGAGGATGTTATAAAGACCAAAATATAACAATATTCAAAAAGTAACTGGAAAAAATCATGAAAGAAGACACAGTCAGATTGCTAGGCAGAAGAAATTGATTGAGGAAGTCCCTAAGATTCCATTAGTTGAAAAACAAGGGGAAAAATTCTCATCCACATCTCTTTTCTTCCCTAAGCATTCATTAGTGGTCACTGTCGCTTGGGCAGGTTTCATGATTTCTCTTCTGACTCTCCTTCAGAAAGTTTGGCTCCAACAAGATGAAATTGTGATCAGAGCTAAAATGAACGTCTGATACATAATCTCACTTTCTGACTTGACCTTACCCTTGCTTTTCGCTAGTTAAAGCAGCTTTGATGTAAAACAGTGTAAGAAGAAAATAGATGCTAGAGTCTTCTTGCATTCAAACAAAACTGAAGAAGTGGAATATTGAAAGATTCCAAGAACCAGCAGCAGACTCTACTGCTGTCATACACCTCAAGATTCAGCATGACTTTGTAGTTTGGCATTTGGCCCACAGGTTTACAAGTAGCGTCAGGATTTATAGTTTCTTAAACAGGTGTGCATTCAGCACAGAAAGAAAAGCAATACAGCTCTGTAGAAGCAATTCAGCTTTGTAAAAAGATATTGACAGCAGTTTTTTTCAAAGGACTAAGAAAGCAAATAATACTTAATAAAATTTTGTGCTTGTGCAAATTTTGAAAAGCAGTGTATCACAGCTGTGCTATACATACCAGCTGACTCTCAGTTACTATAGGCACCGACTTGTAAAGGTTGGCCTGCAAAAAAGATTAATACATACAGTATCATACGCAGTATCTTTGTGATTATAATGATGACAGAAAAAAATACAGGTACAGCCCTAGGCTTAGCTTAGTTACAGAAGCTTTTCCCACAGATGCAGCGATATGACAAAATATAAAACATTCTCATTTCCAGTTTATTTCTAGATATAATCAAATACCTGTTAAGATTTTAGGGATTCTTTTTTCCAAGTGCAACAAAATTTCCCTTTTTCATCTTGATCTAATATTGAAATTTAAATCTTATTATCCTGAGCCTGCCATTGGCTGTTAATTTGCAGCATCAATGTTATTAACACTATGAATAGTACTGGGTTGACTACCTTCTCAATCTTTTCTAACTTTACAGTAGGAGAACCAGAACAATCCTACTTAAGCATACATGTCAGTAATATGGACATCCATTTTTCCAGTTAATCATGAGAAATTCCTATCTAGAGAATCATTATATTATTATTAAAAATCACTGGTATCATCCCTAAAGCCAAGAGAGATGCATTATTATTCAATGATGAATGGGATCATATCAAAGATCATACCATTTTAAAAGTTGTTGAATTATAACTGTAGTACTTAGCTGTCAGCAGGTGTACACTGAAGTTAGTTTTCATATTTTTATACACTCCCTTGCTACTTGAACAATCACATCCTTAAAAGGTTCTGAAGTGCATGAGAAGATAAAAGATAGCTGAGGCCAAGGCAAATCTGTAACATTTTCATTGTTAAATGGCAAGCTATCCCAACACACTTGTACAATCTACTACTCATTGTAACCTACTGGAGTAATTAGCAATATTTCCATGTGTGCATATATATATCTTTATATGTGGTAATTATAAATAACACTTTAGCATTACTCATAAACAAATTTAAGCTCCTCTTTTAACCAAAAATGCCCTCAAAGCAACATTTTGACAAGCATCCCAATATTAGATATCATAAATACAAAAAGAAGACAAGTCTATGGGAAACCACTTCTGTGTGCCCTTTTCCTAAGGGTCAGAGGACAAACCACCTCCTGGATTATTGACTGGCGTGGAAATAGCCTTTTTATCTCCTACTAAGGAAGAAGAGCAAAAGAGGGGGAAAGAGCTGTGATGCACCTATGCTGTTATAGACACCTGTTACATCCCTCAGGAGACTGCTGCAGAGTACAGCAATGGCAGAGCACAGGAGAGCCTGGACCCGTCAAGCTCAGGCACCACAGCCCAGCCTGGAGACCCCAGTCTGTCTCCTGACACTCAAAAACTTCAACACACTTGCAGAATTTATAGGAAAGATTAGCCTACCAATAATCCTCTGTGTTATTCCCAAACACATTTTTAAATATTGATTTGTTCATTCGTCTAGAAAGTTCTGGTGGAGACTGAAAAAGAAGTGTTTGTAAGGGTGATTTTCCACACCAGCAAAGAGAAACTGGTTGTATCCCTAGGCACCCCTAAGCTGGATGCCTGAATTTATGGTAAATATTGGCTCCAGTTTTGGGAGCTGGAGATCTGCATTGGAGTGTTATTTAATACACTCTGTTCTCAAAGACTACCTCTGAAGTACACTCTTTTATTTCATTAAAAAGCTCTCTTCTGATATTCTTCCTAATTAGTCTGAGCCAGCACAATCTGCCAAGCAAAAAAATCACAGTATGCAATAAAATATGCATACTGCCACACTCAGAAAGCAAAATTGAATTGATCAGTCAAGCATTGTGCTGGCATAAAACTGGGAGACCTCTATTGCTTTGCCAGCACTGCTTTGATTTGAGGTTCAATAGAAATGCTGAATGATGAATAGTAAGCTGAGATTTCTCACCACATGACTAGATGAGTTTGCAAGTAAAATGTGGAACCTGCAGTAACTGTGTATGCTAGAGAGAATTAAAATGTTCATTGAGTTTAATGTCTGAATAATTGGACAAATGACTCAATATAGATATATTCATCATATGTTGGAATGTGTGTGTACGTGACAGAACAGCTTCTATTCATCTAAACTGTGGGTTTTCAGCCAGCTCTGTACCTTGGAAAGAAAAGTTTGGATCAACCCCAAACTCTGAAGGATAAGAAAGAACTAAAGTACTTCTACCAAAGCAAGTCCCCTACAATGCACCCTTCAGGACCTATAACAAACAGTCTGTTTACCAAACAGCTGAACTCTTGCCCCAGGCCTGAAGGAAACAACAACAAAGTATGTGAGGAAATTAATTTTAATATCATATTCATACAGGTAAAATTTTCAACAGACACAGCAGTGAAGAGACTCCAGCTATGATGGATTTACTACAGGGAAGACACCTCAATTCTCAAATGCCAGCACCGTTATACACGTGCTTGTCTGTGTTAGTCAACACCTGGTATCACAAGTAGATGCTTGTTCAGACTCACCCAGTATCATTTAGGAGCAGACAAAGTAAGCATTTCTGCATACAAAATATAGAGCAATTGTAAAAGTACTTACATATCTGGTTTCACGCCCAGCTGCTCTCTGCAGTGCTGTTGACATCTTGTAAGAAAAAAAAAATAGATGTATGATTAATATATTGTGTTACTCTGAACAGTAATCCTAAGAGATTTTCAACATTCTGAGAATTTATTAATTGCTCAAATTCAGGAAAACTTAAGTTTTCCAGAAAGATTCACACCATACATGAGACTAAGGCATATTTAAGTTTTGTTTGTATATTTCCTGTTGAAAATGCTACTTAATTTTACTGCTCAAAAATATTGATCCTGCTTTATTGAGGACGGCATTTAATATGAGAACTCTCATAACAAAATGCTTATTATTAGATAGCCATAGGTATCATTGCCCCATGAAATTTAAGTTACATTTGCTCACAAAATACCCTAAAATATTACCTCTCTGTGCTCTCATTTGCAAGAACTTTTTTTAATTTGACTAATCCATAATAATTCTATGGCAGTTACTTATCAGCTCTTTTTTTCTTTCATGTCTATGACCTTTGTTTACCCTGTTAAGCACTTTTTGACCTCATTCTGAGATCTTCACCACTTTTAGCTTGGTCCCTAAGCTACATCCTGTTAAGCCCACCTTTTGCCCCCCTTTGTTTGATATCATGACTGCTTAAAGATGCCTTCCATTCTCAATTGCCCAAGGAAGTGGTTGTTGGATACTATAATTCAGATTAGTAGCAGCATTTTAACCACTTCAGATTCTTCAGGCATTAGAAAACACTCTCAATAACAGTGTCTGCCCATCCTTCAGCTGCTATCACATTTCTGTCTTTCAGACTCTAGGAGTCTAATTCACTGCTGCATGCTGATTGACAGAAGTAATTTCAATTTCAAAAATGAAAATTAAATTTGAATTGTATATTCAATATAGCCACTCAGAAATGCTGCACCGGTGCCCTATTCTTGCATGGTGGACTGGACATTCAGTGTGATATTTTGAATGAATCAACTTTTTGATGTGTTCATCTGCCAGAAATTCCTTTCCTCCCACTTTTAGTTGGGTATCCTCAATTTTCACTTTCTGATAGCTACCACGAGCAACTTAAATTTACCTGGAGCAAACTGAATACAGGACCTTCTTCCCTTGGTTAGCCATCCTTCTGAACTCAGAAGGCACATCAGTATAACTTAATGAAAACAGAAGTTTAGAAATAGAGAATTAACCCTGCCTCTCACTACCTATTTTGTAGTTATCCAGGAGAAAGAGATGTTGCAGACATCCTCCTTCTGGGAGTGGTGAGACTTAAAATGAAACCAGAACCTCAGAGCAAGTCCAATTGTTAATTTAATACTGCCATTATTTGAAAATAAATAATGATCTTGAAAAAAACCCGATGTTCTGAAAGATGCTTCCAGCCACTGAAGCTAGAAACATTGGTTGCTTTGTAGTAAGGACATATGGATGGAATGAAATCTGGGAGAAGGCCAGAGACCCTGCCATAAGGCAGACAAGGTATGAGATTTTTAGCCTCTGAAGCCTTAATAAACTGTTTCTCTTTCATAATATATCTCCTTCTGACTTCAGGAAAGCATCCTGCAGCAAAGACTGCATTGACTCCAGGGCTACAGTTCTGTCCTTCCATGCTTTTTTAACTGCTAAACACTTCTGATGTTGCATTTCTCAGCTGCAGCTTTGTGTTGCCATTGGTTTTACTATAGCAACAGCCTCTACTGCCTACTGATTTTGCCTGCCTTGATATCTACCTGAAAAGAGCCCTTGCTGTGGAGGTGGGCTTCTTCATTTACCTTGCCAACATCTGACTCCGTGCTCATCTGCAGAAAACTTGGAGAAGACTCACACCGGCGCTGGAAAATTATTTTCAACAGAAAATGGACATATTAATGACAAGAGATATAATGGAAAGAAGATAATAAGTCCATTCCATGTACTGATGGGATACCATAGTCAATGGGTCCTGCAGGACTTGATCAATGACAGCACACAGCTCTTCTGTCTGTTGTCTGAGCTGGGCAGGGGAGCACATCTGAAAAGGATGGATCACTCAGTTAACCTTTGCTTTTTGCTTTCAAGTATAGACCTGAAAGATAAATAACATCACTACCTCTGAATGAGTGTCCAAAGCAGCTCCTTCAGTCACACCAGCAGGCTTGGTTGGCTCTTCTAATGCCTGCAATTCAAGAGGTATTGGTGTGATACCAAGCTGAAAATTTTAAAAACCAAGCAAACGTGCTCTTTTTGCAACACTGTTTCCAAAGGTGGCACTTCCTCTTTCACCATGGAAATATGGAAAAAAAAAAAGAAGTTACAGGCCTAGTGATGTTCTACAGGTTACCAACACCTGATTCAGAATGTAGATATGGGTTTACAGAGAAGAGAGTATTCAAGCAGGGTGAATCATCTCTACTTTTGAAGGTCAGAAGCTACCAGTTCAAATTGTCTTCTCCTTCAACAATGCCCCCTCCTTCACAGTAAATGTGACACAGTGAGTGTGCACTCTGCTGCCTGCCATTGGAGATCCACCAGCTGTGAGCAGGTGGACAAGGCAGGGACCCAAACACACAGGAGGCCCTTTCTTTTCCCTCAGTAGATGTTTTCTGTAAAAATTGTCTCCTGTTTGAAGGGGATGGTGATTTCAACTTGCAACAAAAATAGTTTGGGTTTTAGCCTGAAATCAGAAATGTACAAAGCAAATTATGCTCTATACTCTATTTGTGATCTCACACTAAGCAGATATGCAATCTCTCCAAAACAAAACACAAGCTTCTTGTGCTTGGCTATACAGCTCACTTTTCTATGCCAGTACTTGGAGCAGGTTTGAGAACAGTGGAAATCAGTTTGTTGATCCCTTCACTTTATAAGGGTCACAAAACACTCTCAAAATCCAAAATCCACTGCTCTGTTCCCTTTTCATCTTTGTCCAGCATCTGTGAAGCACATTCTCCCTGCCATCATCCATTTTTGCTTTGAAGTGATTTTCAAATAGATACCGTGCTGAGACCAAAAATTACTCTGGAAGCCTGCTGATGTGTCTGCTGAAGTTGGACTACAGGGAACGAAACTGCAGGGTTTGTGGAGGTTTTTTTTGTTTAACACATTATGGTTTTGTAAGGTTTCATTTTGTCAATTTTGTTTATTTTTAAAGTATAAGAGAAAAAAAGAGCATTCCAGTAAAGCCCTTTCTTCATGCATGTGAGATTCTGCAGGAATGGACTGGTCCCAGTGAGGTGGGTATGAGGGCTGCCAAATACAGGAGACTATGTGCAGCTGTGAGGGAAATGTCAGAATCTTTAAAAAATAAAAAAGAAAATAAGCATACTTATTTCTGAGTTTTACTTTGCTGAGTACATTTGATTTCTTTCCTTGTCCAGCTACTTGCAGCATATTTCTATGTACACCTAAGTGAAAAGTTAATGACAATTTACTTTTAATATTATTCTAATACCATCCACAAATGATCTTGCACAAAAGCACATTTATGGAACACCATGCCTTCTACTAAAATTAAAAGTAGTTGCTTTCCAAACATTTCTTCCTTTCTCTCCATCTCTCGACAAATGTGTTGGCCTTAGAGTAGTTGTAGTTCAAAAGGTAAAAAGTAAAAGTGATTCACTTTAATATACAGAAATTAATGTAATCTTATCCCAAGACACCATGAAAAGACAAATAGCCTTCTCATCTCTGCAGTCTCATCATTGTTACCCAGCTAGAGTTTCAAAAAGACAAACAGTCCTGTCGAAGAGGAGGGCTCAGCTAAGGAGAGCTCAGCACTGCACTCAAGTACAGTGGCCCTGGTTCAACTTCAGGCAATATTACATCCTTCTGGTAAACTTAAAATGAAGCAATAAAATTAAGTAGAGTGTAATTTCAGTAGCTATTAGGGTTGGGATTGACAAAGCAGCCTGTTGTAGAGGGATGATGAGTTTGAATCTGAGTTAGGAAAAAAGAAAACTTTTAATCAGTCATGGGTTTGGAATGGGGAAATATGTCAGCTTCTCAAAATCCCCAAGAAACCAGTAAGATATTAAACCTAACAAAGGAATTGTTAAGAAAAAACTACGTTTCTGTTTCATATTCACTTCACCAGAATAGTGGGTGAATGCAATCAAGGGTAAGAAACAACTAGTCTGAAGATTTGGGGAAATCTTTCTACAGGAATTACAGCTGCATCCAAAGGTGTCTGTTCAGAGCCAAGACTGTCTAATTTAAGAATTCATCAGTTTCAGTAGAAACTGAGTTCCCAAATATCTTTCCATTTGGGAGCCTTCAGTGACTAAGGAATTCAGGTGAGCACAGCACCTGAGGTCTGCGTCCTCCACAGTCCTTCTGAGATCCAACCATCACGCAGGAGCCACACTAGAAAAAGCTGCTGTGTTCTCCCTTTCTGTACCTTTGGGAAGAGAAAATTTTAATTTTCAAACCAATTAATCTAATTTTATTCACTCTTTCACCTCTTTAATTCGTCTTTTTTTCTTTCTTTTTTCTTTCCCTTATTTTTCATTTTATCTTATTTGAACAGCTGAGTCCTCCAAAGAAAGAGAAGAAACAGGAAACTATACTTTCTATAACTATCCCTATCACCTCTACAGAGATAAATGGTTCTGTTTAACCTGTTGTTAGCTTTTCAAAACACGTCTCAATTATTTTTTTCAACATGCCTTCTTTTTTATTTTCGCTTTTCCACATAGAAAGAAATTGAGATAAAAATGTACAACTACTTTTTTTCAAAATTACTGGTGTTATCATGCAAAAATATTATGATTAATTTAAAACAGTAGTGCTATCTACATGCTGCTGATTAGAACTATCAACAGTATTCAAGATTCTCTTCCTGGGCTGATGGTCTAACAAATCAGAAGTGGAACATTCTTATTTAGACATTCAAATTTTTGATTATATATGAAACAACAGTGGTACCAAAATTTAAAAGAAGATTGTAGTTTAGATAATGAAAATGTAAAGCAATTTATATGAAATAACCATGTGGTGAATCACTAATTTTTTTGCCATGCAAAGGGCAACTTTGAGGGTGTGATGCATTTGTGCCATTGACATCATTGATGACTACAACCCTTCCCTCCTCTTTCTTCCTTTTTGAGTGCTAAAACTTTATCAGAGCTGAAAGGATACTGGTAAATGATCCAAACACAATCTCCAGTATTTTGTTAGAAGACTGAAATGTCGTGGTTACATATAGGAAATATAGAACATTAATTCATCCACCAATAGACCACATCAACAGAAAAAGAAAAAAATAATTTTGTGACCTAGACCTGACATAGCTTTCCTCTTCCTGTATTGTGAAAACCCTGGACTGAGCATATTTTTCCCATCACTATCTTTTCCTAAGCCCTCAGCACATGCAAAAAAAATCCCACTGTGTAATGAAACTTCACGTACCATTAATTCCTTTAACTTATTTCTTGAAGATTCTGGGGGATTATACTGAAAATTTTAATGAAATTATACTGACTACTTTCTGTCTTATGAAATAATTAATACTGAAAACTGCAAGGGCCATGAAAACTGAGGGCGCTCATAGGCTGCTCCCACATTGGCACATTTGATTATTATTACAGACAAAGTAGATCTTTCATTTATTCCTACAACTGCACATATTATTGCCTTTCTTTCTTACCATGAGGTATTTATCTCTAGCCTTGAGAAACACTTTGGTGTGAACACATAATGTGGATGCAAGAAATTCACCTAGTAAGTGCACACCAGAATTATTTGGGGAAAATTAAAATCTATTTTTATCAACAAAGTCTTGTCAGAAATGCTTTCCAGGTGCAGAAAGTTCTGACATGCCTAATAGCCAATTGTCCAGCAGTCAGGTCAATCATCTGAGAGTGAGAAAAATTTGCTTCCAGGTTCCTGCTGTACGATTTCAAGGAGTGACCTGGATCTGCATTTGCCATGATCAGTTCCTATAGCAATGGATTTTTGATAATACAATAAGTAAGAGTTTCCTAAAGGCAAGAACTTAAAGCTGGGTTTTCAGTGTAGCTGAACACTGCCATATTTCCTCAGTTGCATTTCTTCCTTTTCAGTTAAAAAAAAAAAAAAAAAACAAACACAAAAACCAACCAAATCCAAAACCCAACATGCCTTCTTTTTCCTTCTGGATGCAGAGGAAAATACCTTTTTCTTTTTTTCTTTCCACAAGGAGAATATGCTGCATTGCCTATAGTCTGTTTTTGTAGGCAATGGGTTGCAATTACCAGGTCTTTGGAGTTTTCGAAGTGTAGCAAAACATGGAAAGACTGTTTCATTTTTTCTACATTTATTTAGAATTGAAATTATTGTTGTCTGCTTGTAATTACTTGATAAATGCAATCCAGATGAGTCGACATTTGCACCTCTTCCACCCATAGCCAGTCATGCCTAGTGTTATTCAGAAGACTTGGTCAGTGTGGGATAAGCCTCAGCTGTGAAGTCGGTGTGTTTCATGACACATTCCATCATGCTGGCTTGTAACACGTATGCCACACTTCATTCCCAGTTCAGGCTGAGGGAAGTCTGAGCACCAAGTCTGTACGCCCATGTTTCCTTCCCATCCAAATGATGCTCAGATAAGGGAAATTCACCCAATTAGCATGTAGAGCGCATGTGTAGCTGGACAAATACAACAAACCCAGATTTCCCTGCACAGACCTTGCTGTAGACCAAAGACTACTGAAGTGTTAAGAGAAGACTTTTTTGGTTTGTAAATCCAAGGCCTACAACAGTTTTTTGGGTTCCATCTCAAATTTTACGTAATCCTTAAGATGAAGTTGGATCTGTTTTAAGAGACTGTCAACTTTCTAGGCCCTGGAAAGAAAAAGGGAGCTCATAGGCTGCTTCTGCATTGGCGTATTTGGTTACTATTATAGACATACAAGGTCCTTTATCACTCTACAACTGCACAATTATTGCCTTTCTTTCTTAACATGAGGTATGCAACGTTATGAATTTTTCTGTAGCTCCTGGAAATAAACTCTTCATCTATCCATTTTGACTGAAAGACACAGTAGTAGATATTTGAGAAATACAACCTCTGAATAATAGAAACATTACTTTTTAAATAATACCCAGTTCAGAATGGAATTTTGAATTAGACTGTTATCACATCCATATAATTGTAGAACCTACACAAGAGTGAGTGTCTGCAGAAGGGTGACTCACTGTCTCAGCACTAATAAGGCCAGAAGGAATGACAGTGCTCACCTAGTCTGACTTCTTTAAACCACAGGACTACATGGAATTACTATATGAGGAGCCAGAAAAATGTCCTGTCTTGATTTTTCAATTTTTGTGATAAAGAGCCTATTTCAGTCTCCAGCAATTTTTTCTAATCGTTAATTATTTCTTTCTGTCAAATTTTTCCTTATGCCTGTATTAAACTTGCTCAGCTTCCTCTTCTAGCCTGTGGATCCTATCATCAGCTGGGCTGGAGACTTCAGTATCACAGTCAGTGGACCTGCCTCATAGCTCTGAATATGTGTGGCTGCTGACTGACCCTGATTATCATCAACTCATTATCAGCATTTCTGCCGTCCTTGCTCGGGCACTGTGGAGCTGTACCCTTGCTGATGAGGATATTGTCCTGCCATCCTTGCTGCCATCTCAGTTCCTGACACACCTTTCCTGTGGAGCAACCCCCTCTTGCTGCTCCCTGACAGAGCCTGACCGTGCTGAGGATAAGCCCCTTAAAAACAAGTTTTGGTCTTCTGGCTGTGAAGGAAGTTACAGCCCAACCTTCCAAGAGATATCCTGGATAGGCCTTTTTGTGAGCAGAGAACAGGTGATAGAAGAAACACCAGGTTCACACAAACTCAAACAGCTGGGAAGTTTGCCAGTGAGGAGATTTTATGAGATTAAGCCACTTCTGAGTTACTCAAAGTATACACATATATAGTCCATCAGCCTTTTCTTCTCTACGAATGGGCACATACTAGAACAACTGTCTTTGAGTAAGAGTACTGGAAGGTAAGAACATGTTCTAGAAAAAACATTAAGGTAATGGCAGCCTAATGGTTTCATAAGCAGGAGTGGAAAAATGCCAGTTTAAATGAAAGCATCTACACAAACATAAAAGAAAACTTGAGAAAGTTAGAGACCAGGAGACAATTTAGAGGGAGACAAATCATTGCACCTTACATGGCACATGAGTAGCGGTTTTCTGTCGTGGGATCTAATTAATACTACAGATGAATTGTTACTAAGATCACCCACAACACAATTCTGACTAATTTTATTTCTCATGACCACTTATATTAAGTAATATAATTACTCACACAGTGGGAAATAGCTGACTTCTGACAATGTGCATTTATAATTTAATCACATAGCAAAACACTTTTTTAGCACCTTAGGCTAAAAAATGTATCTTAAAAAATGTTGTATTTCTAATCACATAACCATTATTTTAATGTTAATAAAACATCACTTATGCAGTTAAAATCTTATCATCTTAAATCTCTCTCTTTTTAATTCTGTGCATAAAATGCTTTGCATAAAATGGGAACAACAACACAATTATTGTCATTGAGCTAGAATGTATCATGAATTCAACAATTCTGAGGAGAATACTTGGATATTAAGGCTTGCTACAACGGGCCCGAGTGTGCCATGTGACTACTTCATGCTTTCTCATAGGAGTCATACTCTAAACTCTTATCAGCTAACACAACGGGACTAGTTTAGGAGCACTACGATTAGCTGCTGCTGCAGATCAATAGGAGATTGTTATCCATAATTCTCAAGATGGGAGAAAGCATGTGCTCAGGCAAAGCTGAAACACACACTTAAAAAGTTAATTAGTCAAGAGTCTCTCCTGAAGGCAAATCCTATAGTGGAGAATTGATTTCTTATTAGTACTACATGACTACTTTCATTACTGAAAGATACACCAAGACTACGATTTTCAGTAAATCAATGAATAACCAAAAGTCTATTTAAACACAGATATCTCTTGAGTCGTTACTTTTCCTACAGATGCTGGCGTTAGATTGCACAATTCAGATTTATGAATTGGGCATAAGTAACATGCATGTTGTGAGTCAATGCCCCGGAGAGCACCAGCAAGATAAATAAAATCCATCAAAATAAATCCATTTTCTTATGAAAAAGTGCTATCAGACAGCTGACATAAACCCACTAGTTCACAGCAGGAGTGTGATCTTAGAGTGAATACCCTGCTCAGAGTCACCTACCTGGCTTGGGTTGCAGAGTGGTGCAGTCTCAGAGTGCACGAACAGTGCCTTTCAGGCGAAGTCAACTATGAAGTGGTACTTCAGGAGTCCACCAAATTCTTCCACCCGCTAACAGGCTTTCTGCTCAAACAAAACCCTCCCAAAATACATTCTGTAGGGGTGTAGAATCTCCTGCATTGGCTATTTTCCTTTACAGAGCCGTTTCTATTGCACCATATTGCAAGCTAAAGCAAACATAACCTTCATTAGTGCATTCAAGATTTAAGTAAGGGAAGGATCAGGTTTTATGCAAAGGTTTTTAAAAATCATTCAAGATTAAAAGAACATTGGAAAAGAAAGGAATGTCTCTTTTTTTCTGAAAAAGAATCTGATTTATAGTAGTTAATTGATAAATACTAGGTCACAATCAGTAATATTTCAAGGAGACAATTATCATCTTCAGATTTTGTACACAGTTAAGTTCGCCCTCTCCAATAACTTTAGGCTTTGTAAACTACTAGTGAAATAAACTGAGCTGTATATGTGAATAAATATTTAGATGTGTAGTCAGGAATGTTTAAAGAAATTAATCAAAGGCTAAGTTCCTCACCTAGGTCCTGAACAGAAAGCTTTTTCTGATAAAGCTACAAACTGGATGTAATCATGATTATGTCTTTAAACATGTAAGACACTTAGCTCATCAATCATCAGAGAAAATTTTTGTTAAACTTAGATATTCTTTTGAGCAAAACTAATTTTGGGGAAAATATTTAGGAAATATATATCCATGGGTATTTTGAACCCTTCATGCAAGGTTAAATTTTCAATTGACTTTTAAAGTTGCATTATCTAAATAAGGACTATACTAGCCTTTTTTGGCTGTGACTTTAGTAGTAAATCCATGCACTGAAGTCTGGGGTTTGAACCTATTTGCCTGTCCTACAGAAAATGATTGTACCTCAAACTACATACTGGGAATGGCCCACTGCCTAGCTGTTAAAGTGTTCAAGAAGAATGGAAGTTAACAGAGGTCAGAACAATGGCCAGGACGGTTCTAACAGTTTAACAAGGCAGTTGGACAAAATTTCATATTTTGGGATGTTAAATTTACAGATATAAGCACAGCTGTCCAATAATCACTAAGTGACCAAGATCTACTGACTGTCAGGTCCCAGAACAGCGGTGCTCTATAGCGGCCGGGATGGGGTCTGTGGCTCAGACCAGGAAGCCGTGACAGCTCCACAGAGAGCGTCCTGCAAGGGACAGTCCCCAGAGGTCTGCGGGGATCCCTCGGCCGCCGGGGTGCCTCTGCAGGGGGGGCTGTCTCAGCAGGCTGCCAGCCCTTCAGTGATTCAGCGGGAGTGACTTCAGCGCTTGTTCTGTGAGGCAAACCCCAGGCTGGACCGGGAGGAGAGAGACGAGAGGCTCGTAGGGCAGCTCCGCATGGGGCAGCTTTATTTGCCCGCACCTCCATCTCCCCGTCAAAGGGGGAGATATCTTATAGGGATACAAGGGTGGGTGTGAGAGGGTAGAAGCCAATGGGTTACAAGGACTCTACATAAGGTGTCCCAGAGGATCACGGTTCTTGTTTTCTCTCGCCCTCACCGCAAAGTGCTGCCTTTTCCAAGGGGAGTCTGCTGGGAGGTTATGCAATGTCCTTATCAGCAGGCCTCCCTCCAGGGCAGGGGCTGGGCATACCCCGCAGTGCTCCAGACACTTTCCAATAACAAAACAGATTTGGAGATGTTGCCATAAAAGGCATTTCCTTTAGCACACTGGGATTTTTTTCCTTTTTTATAGCAAATTGCTTTTCAGAAATTCAGAGTGGTGAAGTCTTTGATCTTCAGTGAAAGTGGTTGACCCTGAAAAATGGCTGGAATTATAATCCTGAGTAGTTAGTCGCCAGAATTTACATTCTGCAGTATCCCCCAACAGAAATGTCAGAGTTTGTACATAAAGGTGAATGGTCTCAAATATACAATGCAATGCTCATGTCTTTGAGCAAACACTAACCTTCTGTTCCATAAGCAATGTGTTTGTAGGGATTGCTGCAAATGCCTTGTAGCTTGTCTTGATCTTGTACTGCTAAAAGGGTAAACCAGAAAGCAGGAAGAGAAGTAAAACAGGGTAGAAGAGGGAGAGAGAGGGAAGAGAGGGGAAAGGTACGACAGAATGAAAGACAATTCCAATCATCTTGCAGACACGTTGCAACAAAACAATGCTTACATATTTCCCAGAAAAGCTATTTCTTAAAGAAAATATTGTGTTTCTGTTAACATTTTAAAGTCATGTAACGTACATGTTTTGTTCTTAGGAATGAAGTAGGACAAAGCAAATTCCCTCTACCTTACATCTTCTAAAGTAAGTTGAGCTTATAGCTTCCAAATTAAGTTTAACCACTTTCTGCTGACTACCACCCTTAAATGAGTATCAGGAAAGGCTGTAAGTTTTTTCCAACTTTTCTTGTGATTTGATATGAAAATGCACAGCTATTACTGCTAGTACATCCACCTCAGCAACGGTTGCTGAGTGGTGTGATCCTGAACCACAAAATCAGAGGGATTTCTGTGATTGGCTCTCATGAGACTGATTATGATCTTTAAATGCTGAATTGCTTGTGTGAGTGGATAGAACATTTAAATCTTGATGCAGCTTTTCATCTCCTGAATAAATAACTCTACCAACCAAACAAAATAAGTACAGGAACTTTCATACTCTTATAAAACTTACAGAACTGGCAATCTAAACCATACAAAATGTATGGGTTTGGGTAGGAAAATTCTAAGATCAACCTTAAAAATTATTATTTTCAAATAATTTATATTTTAGAATATATTACTTTGCCCGGTTATTTTTAACTCTTTACAAACCATATTTTTTACATTTTCATTGCAAATGTAGAGGCTGAATTCAGTAACTTTAGAAAGATTTATGAGGTTCTTCTATACTTATATGAGTTCAAGAGCTAGGATTCTTAATCACATGACTATTAGATTTTTATTACTATTACTACTATTATTATTATGCAGGTATTTGTTACATTGTTCCCTTTTAGGCAACAATCTAACAAAAAATCATAAATTCACACAAGAATAGACTTTTAAGTCAGTGTTTGATTACTTCTATGATAACCATCCAGAAATAAAGTTATTTGTTAATCAGGTCAGGTTTTTTAATGTACCATTACCTGCAACAGTAAATACTGGTGGTTATGAGATAACAGTCTGAAAGAGCATGTTGCACGCTGGGTCATTCTTTTTTTATCTTTTAATTTTCTTTATATCTACTAAAAGTCTTGATGACAGCAGAGTGGGCAAAATTTTAACTCAGATAAGAAATTTATCTGCACACCTATCTTGAAATAGTGTAGGACACGACCTTTTAATTCTTTCTATACATAATATTGTTTGCTTTTGACTTCACTCATTCTTAGTGAGGAGCTGGAGAATGAGTCATTCAAGAAGTCAGTAATCACAGCAATCATATTGAATTAATATCTTGACAAAGCAGATGAATACAAATGCTGGAACTGAACTTTTTTCTATTTTTTGGTGAGAGGGGCTTTAGAGCATGGGATAGTAATTCATATGAGGTTTAGTGATTCTAACTTGGATGTCTACCATTCAGGCTCTTCAGCCAACACGAATGCTTTTTATGATCATAGGCATTTCTGTAGAATTAATCTCATCCCAAACTAGGCAACTAGAAAAGTAAAATAAAATAATCTTCTGAAGACGCCATATTCTCTCCATTAGCTGTAATAGAATCACCTAAACTGTGCTTCCATGTGTAACATTCAAATGTCAAAAGTCATGTGAGTTGAATCCTGCCCTTTGAACATTTAGACAGCAACACTGCATAGCTCCATAGATATATTTATACATATACAAAAACTATATGCATAAGAGATAAAATACTGATCACTGAGATGGAAGACCAAATTCCAAATATTAAAATAGGCATATTCACAAAATGTATACTTGTTTGATTATAATTGATATTCAGCTAAAAACTGTATAATTGAACATGTGAAATACATGAAATACAATGTCTTCACAAGCACATAGGCTTTTACATGGTGAAATGAGCATCATATATGAAAAGAAAATTATTATCACTTTGACATTAGTTGTACTATTATATGAACTAAACAAAGACATAAGAGACTGTCAAAATGTATAAGTTTCTATACTGCTTTCATGTGCTTCATGACTTCCAGATACTGTAGAACTTGGGAGCAATGTGCTATTTTCACAGGTTTGAGATGAGTGGAAAGTCTTTAATTCAGTTTCTCATCTCTATAAATATGTTTCTTTACACATTATTTCATGTTTTTTAAAATTATTTTTTCAATGCCTAAATACATTTAACAATCTGCTTCACAGGAATCTAGCAGTAATTTTAAACAGCCATGGATAGTTAGGTCTGCTGGCCTGCACCACGGTACAGCCAAAAGCAAACCAATTCCAACATCAAAGCTTGGGTAAATGTCAGTCTGGGGAGTTTGGGGGAAAATGCCCTTGAGTTTTTGTTCAAATGATCACCTAAGATACCCACAGGGTGTTGCAAAATGTGCTAGACATGCACTGTAAAGGCTTACAATCAGTGGCCAACCACAGTAGCACAGAGCTCCTCCTGAATAATCTTTCCTGCTTTATGGTAGCTTTTGCAGCTGTGCTGAGCTCCATGTTGCTGAAGTCAGTTTGTTCCCCAGCTGTTCTGGGTAGATCTATATGCAATCCTGAGCTACATTCAAATAGGAAAAATCAAAGAATATGTAAGAATGATACACCATGAAACCACTACAAAGTTTTTTCAAACCAGAAAGCCAGGAGTTGTTATTCTAACAACTGTTCCTTGTTGAAACAAATTTATCTTTCCCTACTCTGTCTCACCATCCATTTTGCTATATTAGGTCCATGAGGACACTATCAAAGTATCTACAAAGTCTAGGGAAAGGGCTTTTATTTCCCAGGGTCACCCAAACTTCACACTTCGCACTGATCTGTGGATTTATGTTTATATTCACTTTGCAAAACATTCCTATTTTTAAATCATTAATGAATATAAACCATGGGAAAGCATATGCTTATATATACACATATACAAACAGTTAAACAAATGGTTATGAATAGGTGCATGTCTGAATTCTGGTTTAATAGATGTTGGTTTAATAGGTCTTAATGTTGCTGCAATGACTGTTGAAGCAATATTAAGTTTGAAAAATTACACATGCCAAATTATACACACCAAAGGCAAGTACTTCTAGATGCTGTCTTTTTCCCTCTATGTTCACTTAGCACATTCATACATGAAAAGATCTTGTCATGCATCAACAATCATCAGATGAAGCAATCTGCTTTTGCTTGGTTATAAAGTTGAGCTGATTAGTACTAAAGAGACCTAAATGCTGCTTAGGATGTTAAAGTTGTCTCTCCTCAAAACTTTTCTTTTTTTCCGTGGAAATATACTGAGATTTGACACTGGAGTATCACTGGACAGCCTGCTACCATTAACACATCAGCAATGTTCATTGAGCTATGCCATAATCTAGGGATGGAAATAAGTGAGAGCAGGAGGGGGGTGTTGAATGCACAGTATCATTAACTGTAGATGAGGTCTCAGACTCACATTTTAAAGCCATGAGAGAGCTTTCCTGCACTGAATACCCAGCTGTGTTAGATTTAGATACTTTAGGTCTTCCACATCTCCAGCTGAGTCAGTTTTGTCTACATGTTTAAAAATTAGACCAGACTAATGGTCCAAGTGTGTTATACTGGTGGACATTCTCCCAGTCTCCATGGAATGGTGGGGCAGTTTCAAAAGTGCCACCATATTTCATGATAAAGCAGAATTAGTAGGAAAAGGGACAGTAGGAAAGACAGAAGGAAAGATAGAAGGAGTATAACAACCTCTGCAAATACAAGCCCAGGCAATAGCTCTGTGTCACAAGCAGAGCATTTCCTTACTGCCTGAGACCTCACAGTGCTCAATTCACCAACTAGTAGGAACTGCAACTGTTTTGCAGTCGGCAGGCTTGGTTGTGCCTTACAGTTTGATCTCAGGGGCTTTTTTCTTGGAATTTCTACAATTTCATATCTCTTTTTTTGTTTCATTAACTAATAATGATAGGGTGTAACAACACCGTACAGCTCTGCTTGGCACAATGGTTCCTCTTGGCTTGTTTGGATTTTAAAAGAACCATTCATGACAATTGCTACTTTGTGCCGATTTTAACCTCTCATTTCCAATTAACATTTTTAAGTCACCCCCTGCCATGGCTAAGCTGTTAGGAACACATCTGACACAACTTGATCTGGTGGACCAGGCTGTAATTTTGTGCTGTGAGCAAATAAATCAATAAACTATGATAGACTTTCTGTGATGGACAGAGCTCAGATATGAGTTAGAGGATGGGAACACAGCACAAGGGAAGCCCAGAGTGCAAAGATAAGATAAAAGAGGTTGGAAAGCCTCGTGCACCTCTGATGCCTTCTGCAACTAACTCTTCCTTTTTGCACAGCAGCTCTCTTGTTCTCACCTACCTGATGCATGTTTTTGGATACCCTTCCCTTCCCAGACTTGAGATACGTCTTTAAATCTACAGTATGCCTGGCTCCCAAGCCCCCCTGCAGCAATTGCCATCATTGCTTATTCTCACTCTGCGATAGCTCTCCTGCCTTCGGGTGGATGACAAACAGCAGGAGCATGGCTGATCTGCCAGGTGTGAGACTTTTGTATTTGCAGTAGTTCATGCTGTAGGAAGCTTGGCTTTTTTCCCCCCCTCATCCTCTGTCTAGCACAACAAGATCAGAGAAGTACCAAAGATAGAAGAGTACAAAAGAAAGGGAAGAAGCAGGAGTCTGTCTTTATCTTCCCTTGCTGGCCCTTGGCCACAAAGTCTTTGCTCAGGCTGAGCTCATTAGTGCATCTGGGCTGGTCCCAGGGTGGCTGGGGTGAGGAAAGCCTCCTGGGAAGTGAGGAAGGCAGGTGGGATGAGGTGCTTGGGAATCACTTACCCCTGGAACATCTAGTTCATATCAATTAGATTAAACTGCTTCTTGCTCAGCCCTGCACCTAAGACCACCACACCTCTATTACTTTCCCTGGGAACACATATGGATTTACTTTAGAATGGGGTGACTAGAACATTCTTCATGGTTGATTTTTGACAGACCAGGATTTTAGGCAAACTCCACAAATATGTGTACCAAATGTACATCAGAGCCACTGGACACAAATCCATCTATAGCAGTAAATCATCTCACTCATGAATCTTCTTTTTTGTGCTAAAGGATTCCTACACCATCTTCTCCATAATACAGAACACATTGCTAGCAATTTGAAGGGTAGGATTTCATTTTCACTATCTTCGCTATTAATACAAAACCTGTAGCTTTTCCACATTTTTTTCACGTCCCCTTTATTTTACTAGAATTTTGAAACGTGGATGTGATTTTTCCCTACAGGGACAAAGAACTATTGTAAAATAAGCATGCACCAAGAGTACCTTGGGTTTGATGTTTTCATGGTCAGGAGGCAGGGAAAAAGACTGTGGCGAAGTCAGCTCTCTGGGTCTTGATGGTAGTGTGCCTGGTGACTTGTCTGAGATGGGAGATCTGCACTTTAACACGGATGAGGTGGCAGAATGCTCAGGTCTTGGAGAGGAGGAGTTAGACCTAAAATTCGCTTGTACCAATGAAGAATTAAATTGCAGTGGATGGGAATTAATACTACTAGTTTGTGGAACCAGTGGGGTAGAGTGAGGCTGTGGGAGAGACCACTGCTCTAAGATGCTAGAAGGGGTAGGAGAGGAGGCACTGATCTCCTGAACAGATGTTTGGGATGAATCTGATTTAGATCTAGAAGGTGAGTGCAAAAGAATTGGGGAAGGAGAGGAGTGTTTTTCTAGGGTGGGAGACAGTGCACCACTAAGATTGGTAGAAGAAAGCAAAGGGTATGACCGGCAAGTAAAGATGGGTGAGTAAGTGTGTACTCTGTGAGACTTCTGAGGGCCCTGGGACCTGGAGGCAGAATACCTTGGCCCTTCTGGAGAAGGAGAGGTGGGGAATGCTAAGGAAGAGGGAGCCGGGGCACAAGGAGGAGGCAGTGAAGACTGCATATCTGGAGAGGCAACTGATCTTCTGTGGGAGGAGACAGGGGATGACAGAGAATTTCGGAAGTCTGGAGAAAGTGATTGAACTGGAAGGTGCTTTTTAGGAGAAAGGGACCTCGCTCGAGGCGTGGGATGTGGCTTGGAAGGTAAAAGCAGATGCTGAGCCCATCCTGAAAGCCAATAATCCTCTTTGTTGGGAGAATCTAGGCTTATAGGAGGGCTTAAAACAGATTTCTTGGGGGTTGGGGGAGTTGTTTCGAACTTTTGATCTATTGCAAATGTTGATGAACTAAGGGAGCTGGGGGAAAATGTGGGACAAGAAGCAGGAGAAAGTGGTCTCTGCTGAGAGGAGCCTGATCTCAAAATAGCAGTTAAGAGAGTCAGTCTGGTTGGCAGAAGGGATTTGACTCCTGACTTGGCTGAATTTCCTCTGGATAATGTTTGTGAGCAAGGCTCATTTATACTACATATGGTCGAAGAGGACCCATAAAGAGAGGGTGGAGACAAAGGTTTAGGGCTAGGACGTAATGAATGTGTTATTATATGTACAGGGAGAGGAGACAAAGCATTCAATCTTTTGGAAGAACTGGGGGATATAGACTGAGCTAGAGATCTTTGAATTTCAGTTGAACGTGGAGGATTGGAGGAAAGACTTGAGCTCCTTGCAGGAACAGAGGATGTGGAGAAGCCTCCCATTTTGCAAACACAGCCAGGACTATAGAGACTTGATGTTTGTAGGTTATCAGACAATTGAGGAGTGGAGTACCAACTCTTTGATGCAGAAGAGGATATTTTAGACATTGAGGGAGATGAACTATGGGAAACAGACTGAATGTAGAGAGATGAGTCTTGCTTAGAAAACCCGGTTGCTGACTGCCAGTTGTTACAGGACTCGTCCAGCGAAGAGGCTTGATTCATGTTAACCATGGCACCGCACGCTACTTTCTGATTAATTGGAGAAATTAAGTGGACAGCAGGTGGTTTAGAGGAAAGATGATCAGAGGTGGAAAGAGTAGAAATTAACTGGAGAGAAAAAAAAAACAAAACAGAATTGTTAATATAGGTGGAACCTGTGGAACTGTTAAACACCTCACATTTCAGTCCTGTGGTCATGCATGCAGGGTTTCCATTAGTACTGCTGTGTGGATTAAAAGCATAGGGTTGTTTTCAGCTTGGGCATACAGCCTGATGGATAAGGTTCTCACGGGGAGGTGACTGAGACAGACAAGCTGTGTGGTACTTTGGGTTTATGACACCCCAGTTTTGTTGATATAAACAAGGTTCAAGGCCACAGTAATTTTCATTTTAGGTAAAACCCAAGACAGTTGTGCCATGAGTGTCTGGAATCATGTGATGGCATCCACAAAAAATAAACACAACGGAAGGTAAAAAAAATGCAATAGTGTCCCATCTCGCTTTTACAGTTCAGTGGAAAGCAGCCTTTCTGAAAATGGGATTCCAGCCAAGTGCTCTTTTTCTCATTCAGTAAACAACTCCTTCTGCAGCACTGTGATATCAGAATGAGAAATTTGCTTGGAACAACTTAAATCAGACATCCAGTTTGCTTTTCACTTCTCCTGTCATTCACAGAGCAGAGCTTTTGACAGTTTGCAGGCATGTAAGAGTCCTTATCCCCTTCTCCACAGTCTTTCGATACACTAATAAAACAGTAACGAGCTCTTTCATGAGTGTCTTTTTTCTTGGGTCCATTCTAATTAGGATTTGTCAAAACTAATTAGAGCATACAAGTATATTATCAACCTGTTATACAGTTTCATGCTTCTAAAGAAAGAAATTCTCTCAAAATCTTCCAAGTTATTATAATGCTGAAATTAAAAACTGAGGTATACACAATATGAATAAAACATATCAGTGTGAAATAGTAAGTTAAGTCAACTGTAAAACCAAAAGGATACAAATTGTCACCTAACATTTGACTGAGTGATTTGAAAGCAGGGAAATTGACTCTAATTCCATCAAACTTGATGTAAATATAAGAACACCTATTTAACTATTGTTAGATACCCTGAAAAGATTATGCAGCTCTGTAAAAGACAATTATACCCTTCAACACACAACTTGCTCATGGCTGTGGCTCAGCCTATGAATTATATTTTTAATACATATGTCTTACCCATAGAAGAGAGGAATTATGATGATGATGATTAGGATTAGTATTATGTAATATATCATTGATACATAACAAAATAAAAATAAGAACAAAACAACTAATTTTCAAGTGAGAGCACATGCTGGAAGAAGCTGTGACAGAAGAGCAAGACTTAAAAGTTTTCAAGGGCAAACCTATGCCTAAAAATGGGCTAAATACACACTTCAAAACCCTATTAGCCCTTAGAACTTAAAATCAGTGGGCTCTTCCTGCTAAATTATACCATACAAAAAGCAAGCCTTTTAAACCAAAGACACTTTCTGTATAAGGTAACTTCAGAAAAGCCAGGTCAATGCTTTGATTTATACAAATAAACACAAAACATATGAATGCCTTTACAACCACACTGACTTCCCCTTGTTTTACACATTTGTTAAGGCATCCCATTTCAAAGTGGAAAGGCAATGGATGAATACAGGACAAATATTGGAATATGAAAATTAATGTTGTTTATATCATTGTACATATATTCTATTGGATTGAGAAATTATGACTCTTGCTCAAAAAGCTGCTAATTAAGAAGAAGAAAAATACTGGAAATTGAGATTAATTTACCAGTATTTAATAATTATTAAAATTATTATTAAATATGTCATGAAAAATAAAATTATTTAACGAGTTAAAAAGCAGTGTGGTAATAAATCTGATAACTTGAAGCAGCCTCCTGAATTTAATAATGAATTCGGGAAGTTGATCAACTACCAAAACAGAGCTGGGGTGTGAAATCTCTATATTTCGAAATAGAATAGATAAATTTCCCTTACAAAGACAACAGATTAAAAGGAAATGAGGAATAAATATGAAACTTCATAATAAAAGCACAGGATGTGCAGTGACTTCTAATTAGTTAAAACTCAAGAAGAAAGATTTATAAGCAGCTACAAAAATGTTCATGATAGCAGATGACAAATATGCTCCTGCAGGTAAAATAAAGACATTTTTCAGTACTCTTCATGTTTAAATACCACTGAACATTTACATGCTGAGCTAATTGAGCCATTAATCAAGTCGTCAGAAATGATTTTGCTATTGTAACACAATATTAATAACCACATCTACAGATGATCAACCTCTTATTTACAGGATCAGGAAATCATAATCAAAGTGGGTTGGAAGTGGCTTCCAGAGGTCATCTAGTCCAGCCTCCTACTCAAAGCAGGGCTCTCACCAGTGCCAGTGGGTCAGGTCAGCTGTGGCCGTGTCTCACCCAGTCTCCAGAGCTCTGATGGAGCTCCAGCACCCCCAGGCAGCCTGTGCCAGTGCTGCACCACCTCCCACTGAGGAAGCTGCTTCTGATGAGCAGCTGGGATCTCGCACGCTGCAGTTTGCAGCCATTGCTGCCTCACCTGCCACTGCAGAGAGGAGTTTGGCTCTGTCATGTCTGTAACTGCTCTGCCAGTGGTCCTGGGCAGTTTCTAGATGCCTCCTTGGCTGGCTCTTGGTGGGAGTCAACAAAGCCAGCTCCTTCAGCCTCAGCTCACATGTGCCCCAGACATATTTACAGCTTTGTGCTGTACCCCACTCCCTTCCTCACGTCTCTCTTGAATTTGAGGGTTGCTGGCCACCAAACTGACCATGGTTTTATAGCTGCAGCCTCAACAGTGCCAGTAGGCGAGATATAATAACGTCCCTCAATCTGTGGATTTTTCTTCTGTTCAGTTTCTCTACTTTAAAACCCTCCTGTAGGTGAATTGGATTGGTGCAGAAGAAGTGAGTGACCAAAGCAGATTTGAGTTGCTTTGGTCTGTGATTCAACTGCAAGACTTTTGCTCTTCTCAGGAGCATCTCAGATAAACATTTCCCAAAAATGTACGAAGAAAGTTGAAATAGGTGGCAAGGTTACATCAGCACAAAGGGATAAAGGCGCTTGAAAAAGATCTTGATGCCTTGTAGATAATCATTCCAGAATTACCAAAGTGGACATAATATTAGTATTGAGCCTTGCCCAGGAGACCTTCAGCACATTTGAAATGGCAGAACTGAGTTGGACACAAGGCAAATGGTCATTCTGGTGAGGTCACATTGTTTTTGAAGGGCACAAAAGATGTGGTTAGCTATACCAGCAAGACCCTGAAAGATGTGCTGGTCAAACAGGAAAAGGGAAAGAGTGTGTAAACTGAGAGTCTAAAAGGCAGAAATCATGTCTGAGTGAATCATGTCCTCAATGTAGACCTGATTCTGGGCCCAGCTAACCATGCTTTGATCTCAGTAGAATCTGCTTATAGATAGGAAAAAATAAAAAGAAATTACCTACAAAGACTGCAACCTCAGAACCAGAAAGCCACAAGGAAGCACTGGAAACTGTGGAAAACTTAACAAAATTCCTGGAGACAACACAGTAAATCAGACTGTGAGCTGAGACCCAATTAATATAAATGCTATTTAGAACAGTCCATTTTCTGCCAACAAGGAAGGTGCATTGTCCAAGCAATGGCAGGAGTTTGTAGGGACTCCTGACTTACTTGTCTGGAAAAGCCAAACCAGATGCCACTCAATGGACAGAGGAATGTCAAGTGACTTCGAGTAACTGAAATTCCTTTCGGTTACTGATCCCCACAGTGAGTCAAGAAATTTCTCCAAGTTGAGCTCACACCCTGATATTGAGGGAAGCAGACACCCCGCTCAACCCAAAGGGCAAATTCCCAAAGGCAGGAGTCAGTCTGACTCTCTCTTGCATGGCTTGACTCTTTTTAACATAAAAATAGAAATGGCAGAAAACCCCCCAACACAATATATAAACATTAAACTATTATCAAAAGGCTCAAAATATGACCAGAATAACAGATTATTTTTTTCAGATTTTGAATATAGTGTGGCATTTTCCAACATCAGTCAGAACTTTTATGTCTCACAGAACAGAAACTTCCTTTTTTTTTTTTTTTTTAATTCTTTCCTTTTTTTCCTTCATTTAAACTAAGTCAGAAATTAACGAAGCTGAATGAGCCCTCTGGGTCAGTTAGAGTGATCCCTTCTGCAACACAATGCTCCCCAGTACTGGTCCTTGCTTTTTTCACATCTGACAGGAAACTCATTGTCTAATTATGCTTTTAAATTAACATAATGTTGTATGCAATAACTCTTAAAAGGGACATGATACTGCCCTTATAATCCACGAACTGAAAAGATAGCCCATATATGGAATCCATTTTACAAAGGAAATGTACCAACAGATAAACCATGCATCTATTTAATCTTTTCATAGTTTTCCTTCATTTCAGAAGTGATGATCTTTCATTAGATATCAAGCGAGAAAGAGTGATGCCTACAGAAACGCCGTAGAATCAGAACAACAGTGAAAGGCAGCTTGGTAAAAACATCTATTTATCAAGCGATAGAGAGGGTTAAAGATACTAAGATAATGAAGACTGTGGAAGTAAGGTCTTGAAAACTTGTGACTAAAGAATAATGACAAGATATGCAATTGCTATATTACATACTGCCTCTCTTCCTGTTCAGGTGAATAGTTAGCAAAGTTAGGCTTTATTTCGTGTTCTGCGCAATCTTTATCTTCTGTTACCTCACCAGCCAAAATCCTCTTTACTTGCCAAGTCACCAGAAGCTTAAGAAAGATTCAACATAGGAACTCTTCTGTATAGTATTCCAAAATTCACACAATTTCTGTAAAAGCTTTTCAAAAAATCACCGAAGTAAGCCTGAACATTGCTAAAGTAAATTTGTATTTCCTCAAGACAAGTATTCTCTTACAGGCTGGTATGCTTACCTATGCCTTTAACCTTCCTCATGGAAAATTCTCACTGACTTCACTGGGAGTTTCTCTGAAGAAATGAACATTTCTTACTTCTGTGAATCCCAGAGTGGATTTCTTATTCACAATGTCTTCAATCAAAAATTTACACTGAATTTGATGAAAAAATTGAGTGGCAAAAGTATTTCAACACAAGATAGGATATCCTATTCATTTTCAGAAACAAAGTAGCCATGCTTAATGTTTGCTTTCAAATTATCAATTAAGAATTGCATTTTCAAGGTCAAAGGAAATGCCTGAATTAATTTCATGTGAGAAGGATGTTGTTATTTTGCTAAAGGTGGAATTTTCCATTACATACACACCCTTCAATATAGATCAGTGTTCTTTCCAAGATGGGAGACATTAACTTTTCATGCAGTAGCTTGGATTGATGCATTTGTAAATGAAATATTTCAAAGACCCTTTTTGGAAATGCCCCAGGGAGAATTTAAAATTTAACCATTTAATAAATGCACCTATAAAGATTCACAAAAAACGGAAATTTCATCTTCATTAGTTCTTTACACCTGCGCAAAGTCAGGTGTACCATCCAACAATCAGAATAATAGGATTTTTTACAGCCTCTTTCTCTTGCATAAAAGGCTGCAAGAGGTGCTGAGAAAAAAAAAAGAATCTAGTTCTGGGAAGTCTGATGCTAATAATTCAAATGATCTCAAGGCTCTATTGATTTCAATTACCCCACCCAATTTAGACTAGCTAGGAAGCTAACATCTCCTGATTAACTTGCTGTCATGATGAACTGCTCTTAAAAGGAAAGAATACATCTGCCTTATCTGCTCCACACACACACCAGAATCATATGGAGAGGCAGCAAGTCAGAAGGGTTGGGCCACCTCCTTAAGGTCCAAATGTTACAGAAACGGCCGATGAAAATGCTAAGAACAAATTGACCAAGCTGCTGTACAAACTGGCTCCATATCCTGAAAGGTTCAGAAAGCAAAGGTTATCGCTAGAGTCTAAAGAGCTTGTTACCTGATGTTTTTGTGGATCAGTAGTACCGTGGGAAAGTGCAGCACCTGGAAGGTGCCCATCACCAGGAGGTTTCCCTGCCCCAGTGCCAGGGGAAACATGCGACATGGTCAGCAGCTGAGCACTGATGGGACCGTAGCCATTGGAAGGCTGATGGACGTTGTTCGAGGCTGCAGCTACTTCATCTTCATCACCAGAGTCCGTAATCAGGATAAACTCAGCCTTAAACAGGTCATTCTCCTGCATTTCTCCTTTGCTTGAATTACACCCCAGGGACCGGAAAGCCGTTCGGGTGCTGTCTGTACAGACAGTGGACACACAGTCTTGTTTGGCCCCACTCTTTAAGACCAGCTCATCAGAGACTGTGTCAGACTGCAAAAGATACAAGGAAAAAGAGCCAAATTAACTGCATTTTATTTGGGTTCCCCAAAATGTGAAGTAACTTTGGCTTTCAGTAGTGTCTGTCTCTGCACTACCAAAAGTGCAGTAGGCAAATGAAGAATCTAGGCATGAGTACACAGCAGAAGCCACTTCCCCAGGGAGTCCCAGCTTCCAGCCCCCCAGCCAATGCTGTGGGAGCTGCCCTCCCAGCAACTCACAGAGCAACAGGGGGCACTGAGCACAGCGATGGCCCGAGACAGGGCCGGCGCGGGAACCGAGGAGGAGGGTGCAGTCAAGCCGAATGAGCTGTCAGACCTGACTACACCAGACATGATGGGAAGGCACCCCGACTGCGGGATCCACAGAGCAGACAATGCTCCTCAGAGGAGTCTGACAGACTAATCTGGGACAAAACCTATACATATTAATGAAGAAACAAAGGCCCTTAAGACAAGGCATTCTCCGAAGAGAGCAAACAGACTCAGAGGTCAGAGAGTTTTACTGTATGTTCAAGTTTTGCAGCACAGGCCACAATTGTTCTTCATATGTTATGCAATTTCCACATCCAGTATGTCACTTCTCGAGTAACTTTGGATGAAAGCAGGAATAGTGCAAACTGCACATATGACACACATATCATTAAATCATTCAAAATCAAAACTGCTATTGTAAATCATATTTCCCTCAGAGGAGGAATCAGGTAAATGAATAGACATACTGTGTACTGCAAGAGGAAGCCTCCAGACGGGGCTCATATTTGAGTGCTGCTTGAGGAACAGGGTAATTACAAATCTGCACTGCACTTGCAGCTTCATGAGTCCCGGAGTTCAGTTCTTTGAAAAAATACTGGACCACGGAGGGGGATATCAGCATTATGAGTTTGACTGTTCTTTTGATTATCTGATGTTGGTTGTTGAAATATTGTTCAGGTCCTAGACATTTTAGAATAGGGACTAATCTGTGCTACGAAGGCCTCACAACTGCATCAACTGCCAGAAAAGTTTCCTCTGTCTACAGAGAAATACACAGGGATGGATGACAGGAAGACCTGATTCTGCTTTATCCTGGGCATTACTTCTAACAAAACCTGTACTGAGCAGCTGTAAATGTAACTAATGAGTTAAACTGCCTGAGGATAATATTCCAGTCAATGTCTCTTCAAATATATCCATCCTTTGCCCAGATCTAGCTGCTTTTTTCTCAGATAGGACACTGAAATGCTGGAACATGTTCAGGTCAGAGGGCTGTGAACTACTGTGAAAAGTTTTTTACATGGAAGAGCACCCAGAACTGCAGCCCTATTACGGTGTCCCGCAGTGGTAGGGAGGAGAGGAGAGATCCAACAGGCAGGAATTGTGCAGCAAGATTGATTTTTTAAATTGTTTTACAAACTCTTTTATAGACTTTTTTCTTCATAGTCTAATTGGTCAAAGGATCATCCACCCCTTGGGGTGATTGGCTAAAATCCTAAAACATCCATTGTCAAAATATTTTTCTACTGTACTATAAACAAAGCTCTGTAAGGTCGCAGGTGTTCATAGTTTATAGAACTCTGCTAATATCTTCCGTGAGAGAGAAAAATATCTCACGGGACTGGAAAGAACCAAGAAAAATTCTTGCTAGCAGTAATGTTTGTATCCACACAGCCCTAGCAATGCCCCAGGGAAGGAGCTGTTATACAAAACCAGAATTGCCATAAGCATTAATATTAACCTGAGAGTTGCAGTAGCCTTTCAAGCAGCATGGAATAAAATAAGAGGGCATTAAGTGTTGTGAGGCAGGAAAGGAATAACAAACAAAGGGTTGACTAAAGGAAGGAGAACCAGGAATGTTGTGCAGCTGGCTACACCATTGCAGGAAATCACAGGGACAAGCTTTCAAAAATCAAAAGCTCGCTTCCACTTTGATGCATTACTATGCAGCTATGAATAGGATTGGCACCTTTTCTGGTAGCCACAGCACTGGCATTTGCTGAAACCACGATCCAGTGAACAACTCCTGGTCAATTTCCATGTGATAACACTCCTTGCACACCACCCTTGCTGTCATGAAGATCAAGAAGGAATTCCTGTCATCTGCCATTGCATGACTGACAGAGGACAGAATTGAGATGATCAAGGGTTTCCTTCCAATATAAACTCTGCCAAAGGCAAAGCAAGCTATTGAGCAGACACCTGCCTTCTCTTGCACAATAATTCCACATCTTGGTAATTAAACCAAGCACAAGCCAAGAAACCATTCAAGGGAAAGAGCTTCAGTTCAGCAATGCTCAGAATAAAATTTTCTTTATCTTTTGAAGAAGTGGAAAAAATAATGCAAACAAAAATCTACCTTATTTACAATATTTAGGTTGCTCAGATCCTTTGGATCCTCTGGAATTGTCACAAGGAACTTAGAGATATCCACAACCTCAAAATGAGTTGGAAGTTGTCCAATGGATGGTACAAACGTGAAGGCCAGTGGTTTGGTTCCAGATTCTTGAGAAGTGACCTACAAAACACAAAACTAGTTCAAATTCTTTATCCAAATAAAGATGATTTTTATCAGAGTTGAGGTAACATTAATAACATGAAATAATTAATCTACATAACTTACATGTCTGTTATTAACTATAGAGGTGTTTGCTCTGGTGTTTTTTTTTTTTAATTGGGTAATTGTGTATTAAAGCCTTATTTAACAGACAAAATACTGCTTTGATTATACTCATCAACATTCTATACATTCTAGTGGTGTGGCACAGCAGACAGAGGAACTTTTGCTTGATAGCTTGCTATTCTTTCAATTTTCCATAACAAAATCAGAAAACCATATTCAATCCACTTCAAGGCTGTTTTTATCTTTGTTTAACTCCACTTTAGTAGGACAACAATTCAATTATACCAGTGTATCTGGGCAAATAATAGCCCCTAGAGTATTTGCTTAATAACTTAAACCAAATAGGAAAAACCTTTGCTCTGCAAAAAAAAAAGCAAAACATGTTCACATTTTCTAATGCAAATGCAGCTAATTCTGAGCAATATCTGGAATTAATTGTAATTCAAGTATCTTCTCCATTTTCTTTGAGCAATTCAGCCACATACACCAATTAATTGCTTGTCTGTCTGCTTATTTCTCCCTCCCCCTGTTGCCCTCTCAGTAGGACTGTGTACATAGGACCTGAACGCACCAAACACAAGAAAGACTAAACAAAGGCAATTTCACCTAAATGTTCAATTTTATCACAGTGCTCTCCTATCACTTCCATCTCCTTCACAGGAGATGGAACAGGAAAAAGAAGTCCACATCATTGTAAAACTCTCAGTTGCTTTGCAAGACATCAGGAAGAAGAACTGCACATGCCTTCGCAAGGTGAATAGAGGGAACCACACCCCAAACCACTGAACCTGACATGCTGACTTTCCCACTACTTGTTGGTGTAAAGAAATTCTGTTTTCTGATTTATAACTATGGAGTACATTGATTTTCCTTTGTTATACCATCTGATGTAGACCTTATGGCTATTAATTGTCTTTTCAATGAACTCTAATATGCAGAGGCTTGAACTGTATTGAATCATACAGGAAAACAGAATTATTGCTTTGGCTCTTTTTTTTTTTTTTTTTTTTTTGCTTGCTTGTTTAAAGTGAAACAGATTGAAGAGATATGACTCTCATTATGCTGCTTTGTAATTTGCATCCATAAGTAAATAGCAATTGTGGAACAGAGTGGAATTATGGTTTACATTACTTGATCATCTTGTGGCTGGAATATTAAAAATTTCCAGTTTTAAAAAACTCCAAGCAAATATTAGTTACTTCCACTAACAGCTGCCTGCTGGAGTGCTCAGGCAAAACAGAGGCAGGTTATTTGTACAAACGCTGTCAACTGCTCTTTCCTCAACAGTTTGGAAGAACTCTGCTCTCTCAGACACATCCAGCTGTGAAGCTACAAGGTGCTCTCCTACTTTTACTTCCCCCTCCATTTCACACAAGTGACCAAGCACTGGAATATATAATGCATGGCCTGAATCAACAGCAAAAGAGTGACAGCTAAATGATCCACCATGCCAGGAGTTCAGGTTGTTATTTTATGTGAAGGCGAAACAACAGCTCTGTCTTTCTTTTAGACGCTAAGGTGCCTGAGTCTGATCATTACTTTTTATAAAACAACAATACAGTTTTTAAATATTATTAGCCAGCACATTAAACACTTAGTCCTTGCTCCTGATAAAAGTCAGCAGAGTACCATTCGTACTCAAGGACGTACTCACTAGAGAGCAGCTGCCAGTCCCTACAACACAGCCAGGGATGCAGACGCCACCCAAGCACCTGCTGCTCCCTGAGGTGCCTTCAAGGTGCATGATTACATACACACAGGCAGGAGCACCCATCACATTAGCATTAGTGCTTTCTGTACAGCTGACACAACTCGTGGCAGTCTTACACAGTACCTGGGTCTACACTAAAATCAGCTAGAGATGGCCTTTGCTTTCCTGAAGATCTGTAGTTTTGCTTTCATCTTCTCTCTCTAATCAGGAAGTGCAGCTGAGGAATTTGGCTACTTTGGTTGTCTTTAATAACATTTTCCCCCTCTACCTCACTCTCTAGTCTTGATAACAGCTGTTCTGTATCAGTGGGCATTCTTGAGATAGAAGGCAAAATATTCCTTATAAAAGAAAAAGGAAGAGAGGGAATAAATGTGCAAATAGGAAACCCAAACACAAACAGATTTATGGCAAATTCCAATCAAATGTGGCAGCATTGCTAAACTCCCACTATTTTATCTGCATATTTGTAATGAGAAAATACAAACAAGAAATCAGACTAGAGGCTCCAGGCTGTTGCATAGTAATGGAAAGATCTTGCTATCACCTAATTTTGTATTGTGTCTTACCCTGCACTTCCAATTTTATTGCTTTGGTATTAAAGAACACACAAAGAAAACTTTTCTGTATTTGGCCTAAAGATATTGTGGAAATAATCACCAAAATTGTTTGCAAGCTAAAACAATGATTGGAAAATACATAAAAATGGGCGAACAAGACTATTTTTTTCAGGCAGGAGATGCCATTAAATCATGGTTTTGTTTATGTTCCCCTAGTGTATATTATTTTCTTAGAGTTTAGAAAGCATACACAAGCAAATACAATTACTGCATTTCAGACAGTTTTAAGTTGCTAGATACTGCATGAAGCAGTGACAGGACTGTGTTCCTCTTAGTTTCACTAATAGCAATTGAGAAACAGGAACTTCCAGCTGGTAAAACTGGTCATGCAATCTAAGCTGCTCCACAGAAACCTAGACAAGCAACTATCAGGTGACTAACCAGAAAACACAAACATTGCCACTGGGGGAAAACAAAAGAGAAATATTTCTTGGTTAGAATTATTTTTAAGTGGTTATTTTAGAGTAATAAAAAAAAAAAAAAGAAAAAATACTTTGACATTTTAAAATTTAAATTTTAATTGAACAGTGTGAAGTAGAAGGAACTGTCACATACTACTTTCTTTTTTAAGGTAGAGAAAAGATTTTTGCACCTTTTGTCATACACTCATCTCATTTACCATCTCTCTCTCTCTGGCTGATGTTTCCAACCTTGAAGAACTGAAAAGAAATGAACAGGCTGGGCTTCCAGCATTTCATTACATCTACTAATAGCCACTCTGATACTTAGAGGTAAACAATAAAGAAAGAAGCTTAAAATTCAAATATATGTAAAAACATACATGAAACTTCTTATCATCTTTTCTCCAAAATTGGTTGCAACAGCAGAAGTCATTCAATGCCATACATTCCCTGCTGCTGGAATTTACTTGAATCAATACAGCGGCAGAAAAATACCAAATGTGACATCTATTGAATTCAATACTAAGGAATGCTGGTTAATGTTACGTAATCAACCTTATGCACATGAAATAACTGATTGTTTTTAATTGCAGCCTTCATGTTAGTTAGTGCTTTGAAGAATACAAATTGTAGAGTTTAACATAAATAACCTTTGAATATCCATTGGTGTCTATTGGCGGCTGCATAATATACTGCCAAAAAGCTTCAAAACAAAAACCTTATTCTAGATGACTTCCACGAGCTCCTATGTCATCAATTTACAAACAGGTTTGTTGCATAATTAATACCATCAATTTACATCTGCCCTGGGGATAGTAACTTAAATTATATTAATTATTGTTTTCATTACCACAGCTTCTGTAGTCCTTACTTGTAGAGTCCATTTTTAATGTCTTGGTTACCTTGTGAACACAAACTAACACTTCCATTTAATCTCTCATATGCCCTATATGCATTCAGCATACTGCCTATTTTGTAATTTAAATTGAGGTCCCATTGTCAACGATTGCTTCTCAGGATTTCCTTCTGGAATACAGATTGCTAAAGTGAAATTCAATATGCTGGTTCACGTTACCACTTCTTCCACTGATTTGTTAATGTAAGTCATTCCATTAATAAAACAACACCCTGAGAAAACCTCATTCCTGAAACATCTAGCTCTTCCTTTGAAGATATTTATTTGTTTAAAAAACAGAAAAGTAAATTATGAGTAAATAATAGCAAAATAACAAGTGGGTACATCATGACATAGAAACATGTTGACAGAAGCACTGTTTTGGTCAGAGCACAAATTCACATGCTCACAATTCCTGAGTGATAAATATAGCTCTGACACTCAGAGAGAGCACAGCTAACGTCATTCACCCAGCTAGAGAGAGGGGCCATCCAAAAACACAGCCCGAGTTCTGTAATCTCTCCTTAAACTCCTTTTCTATGTTCAGACTAAAGTCAAACCACAAAGAGATATTGTCTCCTCCTAAAGACAGAGAAAATCTAGTCAGATGGAATTATCAGTTAATGAGATGTAAGAATCTTCAGCCTATCTTCATATCCTGACTTATTATAGCTATCACAGTAACCTAATATGGATTAGCTGTTTATTGTGTAACATGAGCTCCGGCTTTTCTAAAACCTTTTACAAACAGCAGCAGATGATCATCTGAACACCAACTTTCTCTCTGTGAAATTTCAGAGGAAAAAGCTAAACCCATTCCAAAAACCCAGGATGAAATTACAGTCAAGACGAAGTTTGTGCCAAAATTCCCAAGGACAACTGTGGTCCAGAAGCTTCCCCAGGCCCTATGATGTTCCCATTTTATCACCTTCAGCAAATAATTTCTGCTTCTTTCAATACATCAACACACACTCAAATGCAGACAAGTATCTTTTGAAAATGAATGTGTGATATGTGTAAAGCACTAGAAAGAGCAAATGAATAATGTAGGGTATGCCCAGCCACTGTAACATTAAAAAATTTTAATCTATTATTCAAAATGCAAGAGCTCATTCAGATGAAGTGGGTTTTTTCAAACATCATTTTAATTAGGTCTTCAGCCCAGCAGACTTTACACAACTGTAATTGCTCTTTGATACTGCTCTACACATATGTAGATAAATTTGATGAGAAGCAAGTAAAGATAACCTTTAATTTCCTCCTTTTGCTAAGGGCAAGTAAAATACCTTCCCTGTTATGCTTACTTGACTTAATTATATGCAGTGTGACTAAATGGTCATAGTATGTCAGACCCTAAGATGACCTGGGCCTTTAAATCATGTTTATAGTATCACTGACACCCTTAAACCTCTTATTTGCTTCCAGTCTCCTAAACCTCCTAAGAAGCAACATCTCCCAAGTTAAAACACTCTGTTGTAACATCTCAAGCTGCTCTAGTCCCATCACCCATGCGCAAAACCACAGCTAGGTGGTCCCATACCCAGACTGCCTCCAGCTTCTCCCTCAGCAGATAGTCACCCCTTCCTTCTGGCTGTCCTGTGTTTATTTTGCTGTGTGGATCAACCAGAAATTAAGCTGAAATATTGTTGCTGATTTTTCACTAGTGTGGCCAGGCTTGCCATCTGGTCTTCCATAGAAGGCAGTCAAGGACTGACAAAAGTAGACTGAAGAAGTTTGAAGGCTGACTGCAAAAGAAAATTATAAAAAAACCAAATGAAAACAAAAAAGTGATGCTGTCTAACATGCACATGGACTGCTTATCAAATATTATCATATTATTCATGGTCAGAAGACTCCTTGGGAAATGGGAGATTTCATATCAAATCCAGTGCCTGTAGATAAAGAAAAATATCTGCATCAAAACTGGAGTCCTTACAAGGTTATAGGACTTATGTCTTCATATGCAGAACATCCATACTAGCACATTAACAGATACATTTACAACTGATATACATAATATATTCTTATTCAATGTCATGATACCTCCGCCCAACAAAAAAGGCTGCACACAGCTTAGTCACGTTAGTATAGCAGTGAGGCAAAACAGATCCGTTTTCCAGTCCATTTTTGAACAGCTCTGTCTTGATTACTCAGTGAGAAATTGAAAGTTAGAATTTATTCTTTTTCCTGTAAGAGTTTCTTGCAATTTCAGCTCTTTAAAAGTCCCAAAATGCTGCTGTCACCCTCACAGCAACCTTGAAGCACATTCCCATTAATCTATATGACATAATTCCACTCGTAGTTTTTTCCCAAAACCTGAGCTATCAATAAGCAGGCGTAGTTCTCAAACCAAGCACTGGGAGGATAAATAAATGCCTACTTACATCTGTCAGAGCTGAGACATCAGTCTTGTGGGATGATGCTAGCAAGGAAATTCAATTTTACAGTATCACACACCAGCCATTTGCCTTTTGGTGTCCCAAAACATCTGAGTGGTTGAGGGCCAGGGGGGTTTCAGCCAGAGCAGCTCCCTCCCCACAGAGCTGAGGCTTACATGCGGTGAGGTTCCACCACCACACACTGAGCACTGCCAATCCTGCCACAGGAGAATCTAGCCCACGTGGTGCTGCCACCACAGGTGAGCATCTCCAGAGTTCTCCTTTCCAAAACACATTGCAGAGCAAGTTTGATAACACACCAGTGACACTGGTCCAAGCAACACATTTAGGAAGCAGGTGGTGCCCAGCATCACAGCTGTGCTTGCACATATCCCTGCATGTCTCACAGAATGACAGAATGTTCTGAGTTGGAAGGGACCCATAAGGATCAACGAGTCCAACTCTTAAGTGAGTGGCCCATACACAGATTGAACCCACAGCCTTGGCACTATTAGCATATGCTTTAACCAATTGAGCTAATCTCCTAACAGACCATTAATTTTGTACAATGGATTAACTTCAGAGTGACTGCAGAAAAAGGATGTATGTGTGCTGATACTACATGTCCAGCTATCATAGCTTGAAGGCTGTTGAAAAAGACCAAGGGATTTAAAAAGATGCTTCCAAAAGTACAAGCACAAGATAATAGCAGAAGCCTTGAAAGTGCAAGTGTGGAATAGCAGCCCTAGGGCTACAAGCACAAATCATTAATAATAAGTTGTTACTCACTACAGGAATGCAACCTTGTGTGCTGGTATTAAGGATAACAGAGCAGGCAAAGAACCAGTATCTGGCATACCTGAAACATATCAAACACCATCAAATTCAGATATAAAATTTGCTGGCTGGTGAAGAAGGAACAAGTAAACTGTTATTAAAGACAGAAAAGAAGCTTCAAGTGGGCCCAAAGCATGGGGTACATAAGCCCCACCATCAACATCATCCACCTGCCTGCAAAGAACTGGAGATGCTGACACCTTCCATAACAATGCATAGAAAATAAAAGTGGTAGAAATGAGAAAGTTGTCTAGGTTGCTGTCATCTGTGTGATCATTGGGAATGAGCTGCAATAATAGGACCATTTTGACTTGAAGTGTGAGTATGTCTGTACCTGGACTACATCATAATAACAAACCCCATGTATGTGAGGGTTTGTGTGCACTTGAGTGAACAGTACAATGAGGAGGTGCTAAGAGACAACAGGTTGAAGAGAGGAAGTACACAGAAGTCTTTCCCAAATGGATAAACTCAGGAGATAAGTAGCCCAGTTGAATACACAATAAATGATAAATTCAGAATGCCAAGCGCCAGCCCAAGACCACCAGGACACACTGGAGTCAGCAATGAACAAATTGAACACCATCCAAGAAGGCTGTCTGCTGTACACAGACAAATATTGCACAATTACATGTACAGGTCACTCTCTCAGAAGCCAAAGGCATAGTAATAAAGTCTGCTTCTGCACTAAGGACTGTCCTGCCAGCTGGATATGAGTTAGTGCATGAGGGTTTGAGAAAGCTGCTTGAGAACCAAACACACCCCGTGAAAAATTATCTGCTTTAATAACAACAGCCTCATTCTCTTAATGACAACATCTTGAACAGTAAAAGGGTTCAGATGTTGTTTGTAAGAAGTGCTTCCTTCCACTTGTTCCCGTCAGTGAAAAGGGAATTAACAACATTGTAACTCTGTGATTAGACTGCTAATTTTTCAGTTACAGTAACTACAAATTTTTGCATTTCTATATGTTTCTCTAGCTTACATAAGTTGCACGAGGTATCTGGTCTTTCACCACACCCTTGAGGTTTGGCAGTGATCTGGATGCAGCAGATGACATTGAGCATTTCCCACCTGTGCAGGGTTTCTGCTCAGTTTTGAAGCACTATCTTGCTGCTTTTTTTAGATGCAGTCAAAGGAGGACTGGTACAGCCTCACCTTAGCAGCTGAGTTACAGTTCAAACTTCTCCAGGTTAACAGTTGTGTGTGAAATCCCTCATGGACTCTCATGAGGATATGCTGGATATCAGGGCTCTCAGTGCTTCAGGGCAAACCTGCTGTTAGCAAGAGCACTTTAGCAATATTTTGGCAAACACAACATCATTCGTTTCACAACAGCATTTTCTCTGTGTTTCCCCAGGTATAACTATCCAAAACACTTCAACACAGCATGAACACTCCAGTCATCCTAGTCTGACAGGAATAAATGAACAACCACGGCCCTCTACACCCTGGTCTCCTGCTAATTTTAGCATTTACTTTAAGAAAAATTGTCCTCAAACCCAAAGAACTACAGCTTCAGGTTAAAATTCATTCTCACTGCACTTTCAGCAAAGAAAACTCTTTCCAGGGGAGGATATGAGACAGTTTCCAACACTCCCCACTCAGAGACTGCAGCTACCTCTGAGACTTGAATGTGCCCATTCCCATGCCCCAGGTTAACAGCTCCTGTCATCACCTCCTGCCCCTGATACAACCAACCAGCTCCACCTGCTCTCATCAAAACGCCAAAATGCAGTGAGATGCTCACACACATCCTCCAGTACCACATGCATGTCTCCACTGACAGCTGCCTCCTCATTTTGATTTTCTGATTTCCTAAAAGTTTCCTTTTCCTCTAATTTTCCTTTTATTACTGCTGTCAGTTGTCAGCTAAACAATGTTAAAAGTACATTTAATCTTTTGATGGCTTTTTCAGTTTCATTTATTAGAATATTTTCATTTTTGAAAACTGTAAAAAGTAAGGGGGTTTGAGTTAAAATGTTTGGGACAAGTTTTGTTTTATTGGAAAGTAACTTCTCATTTAAAAATAATTGATCTGGCAGGAGGAAAGTAAAGGCTGATGTGATTTGCTTTTGGCAGCACAGATTCTGTAAGGTTCTCTCCCGTGTTTGGACTCTTCTATTACTATTATTTTAAAATAAGAATGACATTTTCAATAGATATCTTCCTTCCCAAACTGCTACAACTTGTGTCCAGGCACTTGTACTGCTGAGGAACTATATTTTTGGAGCAGGGATCAAGAGAATATTAAGAAAGAGTTGTGTTAAATTTTCAAAAGGCCATACAGCTGCCACCCACATACCAATGACAGATAATAGCACATCTTTCATGTTTTGGAGTTATCTCACTAAATTATCATGGCATATTCTCAAATATGTTTTTCAAGATTCTAAAAGCCATCTGGCCTCTGGATTTAACAAGGTTTTTTTAACAGTCAGGAAAAGGTATTTTGAAAAAAGAAAAGCAATGCTGTCACATTTGTCATGGGCAAATTAAAACCTTAGTCTTTATCTACTCATATATTACCAGACTGAGGGCTTCTAGTTAATCTGCCATCATTTTTTTTCTGATGTCATTCCAGCAGACAGCAGTGAAAGTCTTGTAATACCAGCTAGCCCATATTCCTCAGCTCCTTTCCATAAAGAAGAGAACAGAGCTCTCATTGATGGTACATTAGGGATACTCAGAGTACTTTGGAAGTACCAGCTGCTAAATTTTCAGCTTTTAAACAAACCACACATAGGGGAAAGCAGTTAGTATTTTAATCTCTAAGAAATGGATTATTTCATCCTGTATTATCAGCAATAGGCTTCCCATCAAAAGCTGCACTCTTTACAGTCATCTGTGCCAGGCATTTAACGAATAATCAATACAAGCTCATCTACAAGCATTCTTACCTGTCCCCTACTAACAAAACTCAGTGGGCTGATAATTCAGATCCCTCCTTCTGCAGACTGCTGCCTGTAGTATGTAGAGCACAATCAGAAGATAAAAAAAAATTGAACACTAAAGGAGCAGCAACAAAATGTCTGTGATAAAACTGAAGAAGAGGTCATATTTTCCTCTTCTCAGCAAGGATTTTCAGAGGTCCTTTTAATGAGCTATTTTCTGAGTAGGTCTGTGTGGGCCCAGAAGAATGCTGGCTACAAAGAGTAATTATTCTGGCACTCAGCTACTAGCAAACAATAAGGTAAAGCTGAATGGCTGTTGGCTTCTTCTGCACATTCACAGGAGGGCACGATAATAAACTTAGAATCTTGTTTTCTTCTCTGTGCTAATCACTAAAAAGCAGCTGTCTTTAAACATTTAACTTGAGCTTTCCCAGATACCATGAATACTGCATGTTTACTGGTGCTAGGGTCATTTTCATATGACTTTATTTGTTGGAAAGAATAGCTACGCTTGTTCCAATTAAATAATTTTATTTTTATTTATTAAATGATTTTATATTATATATATACAAACTTTGTCTCATTAAAAAAATTCTTAGTTTTCCACTTTGGCATAATAATCCCCTAAATACAGTCATGTACCATTCCTCGGATATTTTAGAGTGTAGGAGAAAGAATAGAAGAACTGTAGGAGAACAGCAGACAGTACATTTTGCACCAAGAACAAGCATAATTTCTTTAGCCAACAAATCTGGATAGTGAGAAAACACTTCATGACCAAGCATGCTACTAATGTCCCACTTCTCAAGAAGAGTCTTCCAAATTTAAGCAAAACCCTGTCAATGTTATAAAGAATACTTTAGAGTTTCAATTGAAAATGTGTAAATAACACTCTTTCCATAGATGCTATGAACTAACCAAAAGGATCACATGACCAAAGGATTATAAGAAAGGGGAGGGGAGTTAATTGAAATGAACAAAAATCTACACGCTGTCATTTACTTCCTAAAGAGATTTTATTCAGAAGTTCCCAATATAAGAATACAGGTGACAATGCAGTGGAAAACGCTTTTGCATGTAGTAAGAAAGAATGTAGGTTCAGTACTTGATTCCTATGTATTTGTACTGTCATGTTGCATCTTCGTTCTAAGAAATTGGAGGAAGGCATGCATGTAATAACCATAGCTTGAGATTAAAGAAGCAATTGAATTAATTTTTTGACAGAACTACAACATCAGAGATTTTGTAAATATTTTTATCACCTTAAAATAGTTCAAAGCCTGTATTTCCTATAATACCCCATAAACTCAGTACAGTCAGTAATTCCAGTATGTTCCATACAGATTCTTAAACCACCCTCACCACTAGGGAGAACTCATTACCCTCAAGATGGGCATTAAGTGACATTCCTGACATACATTACATGGGATGGATTCTGTCTCTCCTCCTCTAAAGGAGGATTTTGATGATGTTATGAGTGTTCATAAGTCAAGATTCTCTTGTGCTGTGTTTTCTGTTAGCTAAAGACGCATGCCCTCTTCTTCAAACTCAAGGTTTTAGAGTCCAAAATTTTGTAGCCATTCAAAGAGACCTTTGCTCCTTTTGCCTTAGTAGTAGATGACTCTGCAGTCTCCTAAAAGCAGAGGTGACAGATTCAGTGAAAACACTGCTTGCTTACTGCAGTGCTCTAAATGCCTGGATTGAGGAGAATACTGCAAGATCTCAAAAGAATTTTTTTTTTATCACTTTGGACCATTTTTTCTTAAAGTTACTTGAAATAAGTCAAATTTTTCCCCAAGAACTGAGTGAAAATGAGTATGATTCTGAGTTTCTGAACTTGGTCTTACCTTTGAAAAGGGACAAAATATCTCTTGGATGAAGATTGAAATTGAAATTCAAATTAACTAAAATAGGAGGTTAATATAAAGTTTTAAAAAATGAAAGCATTTCATTTATCAGTTTGTTAGTTTGAGATATCAGTCATAGTTTTAATTTTCAAGAGCAGGGATCATTAAACCAAATATACACCCTTCATTTGAATTCAACAGGAAAGACCCTGTAACACATGCACTCCTTTTTCATCCAGTGTTTTGACAAGTTAGAAGATTTACAGATAATAAATAGATTTGAACTTAATAAAAGTCCTTGTTCTGCATCAGCAAATTACTCTTGCAAGTATTTTTTATCCCAGAGATTATATGTCCTCTGAACAATATTAAGAAATGACAAGCATTTTTAATAAAGCTCTCCTGTCTGCCTGCGCAAGGCATCATGCAATCTGTGAAAGGGTCATAATCAATGTCTTCTGAACAGCTTAATTGGTTTACATAACACAGAAGCAAATCTAGTTGCAAATTTAAAAAAAAAATTAAAAACCCTAAAACTCTAGGCCATGTATCAAGAACATCCTAACAGCAATGTATTGGCACTCAAATAAAATTTTAATTATGAACACTTTTCACTAAATCTTCAGGTTATTTTAAAATATTCTTAACTCAGTTTTTACAAAAAGGCATTGCTGTACTGTTTATGTCAAATTCTTTTCCATAGTGTTAGACTTTATGTTCCTATTGACTACAGATCTTTCTTCAGGAAAAAAGCAATGAGGAGCTCAGTCTTGCCAAGGCTGTCTAGCTGAGGTTTTGATTACAGCAGAGACTACAGGTCAAGGGGACAGCTCAGGTGTCCGAGAAAAGGAAAAGGCAGATGTACCCACAGGCCCAGTCCTCTTCCCTGGATCACCCATTCTCTGACACCTAAAGCAAGTGAAATCAGTGACACGTATTCTCATGTATTCATGCAGTATTTGTCTCTCAGCTCCAGTCTTTGACTTTGCATCTTCCCTGCCTATTAGGTCTTGTTTATTAACTAGCCAGAAATTGGTGTGGAGAAAAGAGTTTGACAGTTAAGGTAATTAATCAAGCTATTTTTGGAAGTAACTTAAAAGCCTCCTTGTACCAAGAAATTACTTTTTCTCTGCTTTCCAATAAATATTCTTTTAGAAAATGACCAAATATACTAGCAGATGATAAAATTCCATTAATTTAAAAGGTTGCCTTTAATTTCAGTAGAAGTCAGATGCTGTGTTTTGTTGCATGTAGCCTCAACAGACTCTATATTGCCATTGTACATAGGAAATCCCATCTCCTTTACAGTTCTGTGGTGGACCAGGAATTTTTCATTTAAGTATTTCCTTCCACATTAAAAAAGTCAGTTTTCTTGAACAAAACCTTTTAACAGAACATATTTGGTTTTATTCCCTTTTTATCTGGAAGGTGCCTTCAATCCAGGATGGAATGATTAGTGGAAGCACCAGCATGGAGAGACAAACTGCTTTTGAATATGTCTCTCTTTGAATGACATGACGGAAAATTACCCCAAGTTCCTACAGTGCTGATCAATGGCCCAGCTACCAGACTCCTTCTCAGATGTGTTTTTCAGCATGAGCTTTGAAAGAGGTCTTCCACCACTAGCATTAGAAAGCAGATTGCCAAAGGTTGAAACCTTCTTTCAGATAAAGCCTTCTCCTAGTCAGAAATGTCAGACTATTCAGTTATTGAATGTTATAATGGTGTTACAACCTTCCGGAGTCAGGAAAGCATTTGACCCAAAAATCCTGATGCTAAGGCCTTGGAAGAAGGACTTGAGGAGCAAGCAAGGAGCTTTAGGCAACTGTGAAATGACAGGTCTTGTTCTGCAGCACCCACTGGAACCTGCCTTTTGCCTGCAAGCAGCCAAGAGCCACTGCAGCACCTAATGGTCACAAACAAGCCAGAAGGCTGCAGGTGAAGGATCTGCACGTCTGATCTGTCATCAGCCTTTATTCTTCTCCCAAAACAATGAGAAATGCACATGGGCACAGATTTGAAGCAATTGGCAGGCATTTTTGCTTGGCTCCTCACTAATACTAAATAAACACAAGATTTAAGGCTGCACTAATCCATAGCCGCTCCTGGCAAAATTCAACAGCAAAAAAGGCTTACAGAGAGGATCTGTGCTACAAAAACAAAATCAGGCCTGCTTAAAAACTCCTTGTCTGCTACATAGGACACAAACTATTTCTTGTCATTGCATTTTCACTCCAATTTACTAGAACCTCAAACATTCAATAGAGCATTCAGGATTAAGAGGCTTTGGCATGCTTTCTGTAGAAACTGCGTGTCTTTGTGCGTGTGTGTGTTCACAAAATGAAAGACAGGAGAATGCCATGTGGGTGGAGGTGAAGTGTCAAGAATTTGGGATTTGCTTTTGCAAATAGCTAGGTCAGCAGACTTTATACTTGTCCTAGTAAAATACACAAGGCCTTGCTCACATGAAACTCTAGAGTTCTTAATGGAAAAAAATTTTTAATGAAAAAATTTAGATTTGAGCAAGATTTTATGATGTTTTTGAGATCGCATCGAAACAAAAATAAAACAGGCTTTCATACATTTGCGCCTGCTACTTAAAAATACACTTTATTCCATGAAGACTAATGAAAGGCACAGTTCCCTAAGAATTATGCTGTATCACATCAGAAGAACAAATTCTAAATTGTCAGCTTGTTTCTACCCTAATTACCCATGGGGCACAATTCAGAAGTTGTTTTCTCATCCAAACTTAGTTTATCTCTCTTGGAGCATGTGCACGTGATTGCAAGACTATTTTAAAAGGTTTATTATCTGTCAGTGGAGGTACAGATAGTGAACCAACCATCTATGGACTGCTGGACACCCACAACTGAAAAATAAAAAAACCCTACTGTGGTGCAAATAGATTTATTTAAATAGCCTACTATTACTTCTTCCCTGGGGAGCATGAGAATGTGTCTCTGCTAACAGGGGATAACTCGTTTGAATGTGTTAGTCGAGCATTTGCAGTCATGTGGCCTTTCATACCTTGTAAAACAAGCCTGAAACAAGCATGAAAAACTCTTTTACAGGATTTCTTACTCAGCAACATTGAATTCTACATCACTTCTAAGATATTTATCATTTTTTTAATTATTATTTCTTTGCTGTTTGTCACCACTTTAAAACAGCTGTACACAAATACACACTTAGAAAGTATATTCTGGGAAAGAATTTTTATACACTGTATCCGACATTGCAACCGATCAGTAGGATAAACCCTCCAGTAAATCTTCACGTTTCTTCCCTGTTCAGATTGACGGCACACTTTTCCAGGAATCATAAAAATCTACTGACTAAATTGTCAAACACAACTTCTGAGAGCCTACGGAGAAATAGTTCAATGCAAAAGCTTTTTTATTATTATTAATGTTTGAAAATTACAATAGAATTATTGAAAAATTAAATCTAAAATAAAATAAAACAGAGGCATGATATCTTTGAAGAATATGCAAATAATGTCATTTACTCATGTAGCAGCAAAGGAAGGTGCACAAAAAAGCCACCAAGAATTGGTTTGCTGTTAGATTTTGACATCAAATGCAAGAGAATATTTAAGGGGGAAAAAAAATACTAGGTTAGTATAAGGTAACAAAGAGGGACTCATTTAACAAATACATAGAAATTCCACACAAAATATCCATATAAATACTTAATATTTAGGGCAATGCAGAGGCAGCTAAGGATTAGCTGTTGATCAGGACCTGGAAGTGAAAAGGACAATTTAGGTCCCCTGTGATGGCCCAGTGAATATTCAATTAGTTAAACAACATGAAAGACTTTCATTAGGAGAAACTCACTGACATACTCTGTGCCTAATGATGAAGTATGGTAATTGCCTCGCAAATGGAGAGATGTGTGCTCAGTTCATAATGCTGGCCCCTTTCTCACACTGTTCTCTAGGTGTCAGCTCTCAGACACAGCCTGCGACAGGATACCAGACAAGCCGGGACCCTGGCTGATCCAGGGTGGTAGTTTTTATAGCCTCATTCTCGTAAGAAACAGATACCTAGTTTAGAGGCCTAAATTTGGAAAGAGTCACAGCTGAGAATGCCGAGCAAGGCGAGCTGCTCTGCCGTGGCTCCGTGTCAGATCCTTACCGCTTTCAAGGGCCGGGGCTTGGGCTCTTTCCTACAGTCGGCTTTTCCTGACAGCTCCCCGAGGCAGCTTCGCCACTCCGGGGTCGTAACTTTCTTGGGTGATTACTACAGATAGATCTAAATTATCCCTTCCTAAGCTCCAGAGCTGGGGAGACCTGAGCCGGTCTGGGTCACCAGCCGTGCAAATACAGGCTAATTGTGTAACACGTCACCTAATTTAATAAGCACAGCACAGCTCTGTGCTAACCAATGACTCATCCTCCACACTAAAGTGGCTCCCGTCCAGATGGTCACAGCATGGTGGTGCTCCTTTCCCTTAAACATGGCCCTCCAAGCTGTAGAGGGGGTGTGCATGTGTGCATGGACAAGAGACCGCACAGCACCTGCAGATTAGTGCTGCAAAGGCAATGCTGGACTAAGAGCCATTGTGGTCCCACTTCCCATGACTCACAGGTCCCAGAAAGCACCTCTCAGTTCTCACAAAAGATCTTTTCTGCCCAAATGTGCACTGCTGAGCTGTTTGTACTCTAGAGAAAACCCCACACTTACTGTATCCTGCCACTGTACCTACACGGCGAAAATAAAATCTATGGCCAAATCAACTCCAGTGAGCTCTGGAGTGCTAAGTCTTCATGAACTTGTGCAAGTAAATGCCTCACAGCTCAGGTTCCCACCAGCCATTCAGAGTCCGTGCCAGTTATATCACCCTAAAATTCCTGTACTTTAGAGGGTTATGCAATTTGCAGCATGTTGTTTTCCAGAGTACCTCTGCTAGATCAGCCTAGTACTTTGATATCAGTCATTCACATTCAGAAGTTAGAAACCTCTAATCAACTTTAAATTGCAATCAAATGATAGGCACATTTTAAAGATACATCATTACGTAAGTAATAGTACTAGTCCATGTTTAACAGAAAAAGTATGCTGTTCCAGACATCAAATTTTGATAGAAATACCAAAAATGGATTTGTATTCTGAAAGAAAAAATTCCTTGAATGACATTGAGTCTGTTCACTACTTGAATTGCTGGCAATGAAATTAATTGTACGGCAGCCTCTCATACCTATAAGCTTTTCATATCCAAACCAATAAATGCTATCTTTGTCACTAGGAGAAAAAAACAGGCACAAAAATAAATACTGCCTTCTGAAGGAGATATTAAGGGCAATGCTAACAAGTAAACTGAAGCAATATACAATAATCTTACTCCTGCCAAGGAATGTCATGACAAAAACAACATGATATATATGTCAATACATGCCAATGTTATTTTAACATCAAATCAGAGTCCTAGGTCAATGTTTTGCATAGCTGATGATAAAATTGACACTGGTAATAGCAGTATTACTTATCAAGATGCGTTATGTCAGCTTGCTTCTGTTCCTGTCAACACTGAAAATGTATAGTGATAATGCACTACATATGCTACCCACCGCTCTGCCATCATCAACCTAGCTTATGCCAAATCTTTCTAGAAACACTAATCAACATGCCCTGACACAGACAGCTGAGATACCAAGGCTGTCTAACTTAGGATGCTGATGAATAAATAATAAACCTTCAAGCATCACAACCAAACTAAGGTTCTGCCAAGGTAGATACTATAAAAGACTAAGAGTGATTGTAGTTGGATATTCTAATATCTTTTATATTATGAAAATACATCATTTTTTAGTGCCACATATACCATCTAGTAAAAGAATAATAGCAGTACAATAGAAATGTTTGATTACCTACAGAAGATTTTGAAATAATTTTACAGGTTTACTCCCAGTGAAGATTTTATTAAAGACCCTGGCACATATATATGCAAAAGATATGTTGCATTTTCCATTGTAAATAAAGGAGACAAAAAACCTTTTGCCCCATCATTTTAGCCTAACTACTGTTTTTCACCTATGACAGCCTTCATAAAATAAAAATACCCTTTAGAAACACTCATGACAGCAGCTTTTCTGTGCCCAAGTATCACCTTCAGGAAAGACTAATCCCTAAATCTATAGCAACCTGGAACTAGTCCTTTGTAGCTCATACCTACTTGCACAGGCTCTGGTGAACACTGCCCACAGTGGTGGTAGAGGGTGCTCAGGTCACAGTCACTGAGCAGCATGTCCATGGCTCACTGAGACCAAAGGAGGTCAATGTAGTGTTGTATCTGCCCAAACCAGTTAATGAGTTCTGAGGTGGGGAGAGGTGGGATGGAAATTCTGGGACCAGAAGGGCCTTTGAGATTTTCATTGTTGACTTCAGTGAAGAAACGTCCTTAAATTTTGTCCAGAATACTTTAATGAAAATGTTTATGTGCGGTCAAATGTATTGCTCTTACTTTCTCTAATGAGAAAAGAAAGCACAGGGTGGACTTGGGTTATATTCTGTCATGGAAACCTAGTCTAATCCTGTGCTAGATCCTCCCAAAACATGAGACAGAAGTCTATACCATTAACAAGGCTAGAAATTATTACTGTGCAAAATTCAGAACTAAATGTAAAATAGGCATTATAGCTTACCCTTTATATGCGTCTCCAGAATAACAATCTTTTTGTTATTATTCTTTTTGACTTGAATATCCATCTCATTAAGCAAGACACATGACTGGGACTAAATTATTTGAAGAATCACTTATAAAAATGTTAACAATATTATTACTTCACAAAGTTGATGCTTTAAAGAGTTGAAATGCTGTCAACTTCGAAGATTTTTCCTCTTTGCTGTCCAAATTCAGGAACAGTATATCTTGTATGACTGGAAGTGCACCATAAATATTATAGATGGTCAGAAGTAATGTATTAGTTTGTCAGATTTTAAAATGGCTTCTAAACAACTAAAAAAAAATCTTATTTTTTGCATGAATTACATCAGTAATCTTTGTAGTAAGCACTATCTGAGACAGAAGGTTTTACATTTACAGTGATTAGCATAAGGTTAATCTCCATCAGTCAACTGCAAGTGTAATGAAATACACTGACACCCTTTGAGCTTATGGTATGCAATTCTACAAAAACAATTACATTTCTCTGCCTGTTATGGAAGCAAAGTGTTTTTTATATGAGCCAGCCAAGTTCATTTCTAGTGATAGAGAAAACCAATGGTATAAAGGCAATAGACTCAGGGATCTGTCTGTCCGTTATTTCCAAAAAGAACCAATTTCATGCTTAAATGTACCTAAATATGTACAAGCATTACTGCACCTTGTTGAAACTTAATTCTCTAAAAGTATTCCCAAAAAACATACTGGATCCATGCAGTAAGTACTGCAATGAAACCCCATTTTAAATTAAACCAAATAAAATTAAACCATTAAAATTAACAAAGACATGGCACTGAGAAAAGGGAAAGCCAATGATACCATATTCTTTAATACAGTCCTTGCAACACGTAGGCAAATCTTAAGCTATACCTCAAGCATGACAAAGAAAGTAGCAAATAGCTTTCTAACCACAAAATCACCATAATATTAGTTCCTTTGAGGTGGAGAATCTCTTAAGAAAAACAAACCTTTGTTCATTAACACAGGTCTGGGTTAAACCAGAGATCACCTAGTGATCACCTTCAGACTTTTTATCATCTATACTATCTGTTGATGCATAATTCCATATAAAACATTACATACCATACGGCTCCATTCCTGTGGAGCATGCTGCTGCAGAGCAGTAGCAACTTTAGCATCACATAAACCATTGAAGGTCTCTTCTTTTTTCTTTAAAGCTGTCTAGATATGTTGGTAATAGTAAGCAAAACAAAAAAAACTGACACCACTGTGCCTATGAGAAAACATTACAATAATGATGGAGCAAAGCTTATAAAGAGCTAAAACTGTGCAGTAGTAAAGAAGGAATCCTGCAGCTTTGGGAAGGCATAAAAAGTGAAGTATCTGAGGAGGAATTTGTTACAGAGGTAAAACTCATCTGAAGGTGTATTAAGGGACTGTGGGTTTCTTCTTCCACGGATGTGAACTGCCACCCACTCCTTGTATCTCCCTGTGGCTTCACTGGCCTGCACCACAGAACCCATGGGGAAAAAACAGAGCAGGAAAATATTTCAGCTGGGGATCAGGAAACATTCTGCCATGCCATCTAGCAAATATTCTTTCTATTACAGTCGGAAGAGGCTGGCAATATAGAGATGATTACAGTGCTAAACAGGTGCAGGTGTGTAATATAGGCAGTTGTTTTTCCTTTTCAAACAAGCTTTCTGAATAAAGTCTGCCTGGAGAAACTTAACCCCGTGTATTCCCCAAACACCAGGCAACAGGCCATTCTTGCAAGAGGTAATGCTCACTCCCTCTTTGATTACACTGCTTTATATTCCGAAAATATTCAGCAGTTATGATTGCTTACTGCCCACAAATAGTTAAGGGACATTATTAACAGAGGGTGAGATTTGAGGGTTGGGATGCATCTTAAGGTTGGTTTAAAGAAATTATTCAAAGACTGTGTCTCCAGCATGCTGGAGGCACCCACATTCCCACACCCCACTCCAGTAGGATGTCTTTTAAAAGAGGACAACGATTTTTCTTTTCCCTTTCCCTTTGTATTAAATAGAAATTACCACCCCATGGATCTCTGTTCTGTGAGGGGGGCTCAGATCAAATTCATAGAATCAAAGGACTTATCAAAATAACTTCTGCTTTCTGCATTTGTGATAGACATATGGTTTCAGACTGGCACCAACACACTCAGAGTATACTGTAAAATGAAGTCATTGACGCTGAAATGAATGTGGTTGGGAAATTTTCATATACAAAAGCCTTGAAAGCCCATGATTTGAAGGGAACTAAAAATTGCTTTTCCAGAATTTCGAATGAGATATTTGAATTATGTCTGAATCTTACTCTGGGTGGGAAAAGCCTTTCATCTCAGGTCCCAGAAAAGGACACTTCTTGCTTTGCGCTGTAGTAAGCTAGCTGGCAACTATGGTCAGAATGAGCCATTTAATATTTTGTCTTCAGTGATCTCTAGTCCAAGAATTGTGGTATAACTCTGGAAAATAAATAGGAAGAGACCAGATTTGTTTTAGACTAAACGGACTGAAAATAATGTACATGCCATAATATTGCACTGTCTCTTGGACTAATCTACATGCCAGAATATCGGACTGCTCTGTCTCAGTGCTGATATGTTACCTTCTCTCTTAAGATTTACAGTATCTTTAGAGCAGTGGGCTTGGTGGTGGGAAGGCAAACAAAACTTAAGGTGTCTTCCAAGACATCCCTCTGGGTCTGTAGATTAAGCAAATAATTTACAAAAGCAGGGTGGGCCCCATAAAAAAATAAGGCAGCCAGCTCCATGGTCTCATGCATGTTGGGGGTCAAGTGGAGGTACAGAATCTTCTAGGGAGCCTGGAATAACTCCACATCAAGTTTCAGTAAAACTGATTTTTTTTTTTTTTTAGTAAATTTTGACCAAAGCAGACTGGGGCTAACATTTTTATATATATTTATTTCCACTTCATACTACTTAACTTCAGTTAAGCCAGCTTGATTTGCAGAGGATGTAATCCAGTGAGCAATGTGACTGAGAGAAAGAGCAGCTCCCTTTCCAGCTCTTCCTCAGCCCAACTCCTTGTCTGCAAGTGATGTTCTTTGTCTCCTTGGTTCAACTGTCCAGACTTTTGCTTTACCTCAGGCAATGTAGAATTTCTCCCTGGAGAATTAAGTTTTAGGCTGTTTTGTACAAAACAGCCTAAGAAAAAATAATTTAAAAAAAATACTGTCAATGACTTCTGATTTCATTCCAGTAAGTGCAAGCACAAAGGAAATTAGGTTAATCGGACACCAGGTGCAATGAGGCAGAGTGTCTGGTTCAGTTACACAAGTACTAAGTGGGTTCACCTGCTGTGGGTACCATGGTCAGTATCTTTGATAAATACCATGGATTTAATTTCTGTCTGTGTCACTTTGTGTCTATAGGCACATATGTATCACACTTCAGCTTACCCTTGCAAAAAACAGGTTGATTTTTTTTTTTTTGTTATTGAGTACATCACTCTTGGTGATGCAGCACAGCTTGGCTATGTGTATTAATAAGGTTTATCAGGTGAGATATAACCCTCTCTCTTCCTACAAATGTCCTTCTTTGTTTGTAGACAGTGTCCTTTGTAAAGTTACTCTTGTTTAAATGAGAAAAGCTCATTTGTCTGTAAAGATTTTATATTGCAAAGCACTTTTTTTCCTAGAACTGAATTTTTCTGCACTATGATTTTCTAACAGAAATGGAAAACTAGATGAGAACAATCAACTGGTTCATCTGTTGCTAAAATTCCAGTTAATTCTTGAAAGAATTTTTGCAGAGTTCCTGCGTAATTTTACTTCTTTAATTCATACTCCACAGAGTATATACACTCTGGAATTAAGCAAAGTTCAAGCAATGGAAGTGGGAGATTTCCACATATTTCTGTCCTGCACTTTCATGACAAAGGCATAGAAAAATTCTCTGCAGTCCAAGTGAAGCTTTCATTGATTATTTGAAGGCAGATACACTGACTGTATCTGTGATGATCAGTGAATGCATACTAGTTAAATAATTACCTTCTCTTTTTAACAAATTAATACCGGGTGAAAAGCATTTAAGTATATGTAAATCATCCCATGAGTAGATTTTTTTTCCCCCACATTTCTTAATTCTACTTTCCCAAAACACATTGGAGTTGCTAGGAAAATACAGATGATTACTTTTATCACACAGCCAATTTTTTTCTGCAGGTGTGATTGCCCTCTCTCAGGGCACATGATGTCCCTTCACAATTTTTTCTTTCCTGACTAGTAACTAAATCATAGAGACCATGCTGAATTCACAAACACAGCAAGGACAGTAGTCTTCCAGGACTATTCTCTTTGACAATTCAGTAAAGGAATCTACAAGCTTTGTGGGTGAATCCCACTGCAGTGGTGAAATCTAAATGGCAACATTTCCTAAAAGGAAGGAGTTATGGTTATTACAACCTGGAAACTGCTGTACTTAAATTCACATAATTAACAGTACAAATTGAACGCTCTCCTAATCATTTGGTCCTTTACTGTTCAAGTGAGAAACATGAGCAGAGCCTTGTTAGCTTGCCCAATCTACCAGAAAGAATATATAGGGTGTAGTAGAATATTAAAAGATGTTGTGGGGAAAAATAGCATCAGAAAACATGAAAAAAAGACAAGAGTGTGTAAGATAATAAATGCCTGACATACTTCACATGCCAAAAATACTCTTTCAGACTGGAGTCCCCCCTGATATCAATCAAAACCAGTGGTTCTTAAAATAGCCTAACCCTTTCCACAGGAGTAGGAATGTCAACAGCTGTTTCTTGGGACTGTGCCCAGATTTTAGTCTACATTTTCTCTGCATTTTCACTTGTGTATATCTTGAACTTCACATCTAAAACTTTGGTGTGCCTGCTGATACCCCTGTTCCACATCTAATATAACTCTGAGCAATGAATTAAATAAATTGAAAGACAAAAAAATAGCATTGCAATAATATGAAAAGCCAAAGTTTCTGCAAACTTATATGGACATTTCCTGTACAGACAGTTAAGGAAAGAAATATTTACCAAATCTACGTGTGAGCTTGTTCAAGGGTCCATTATTGTCAAAGGGGAGAGAATAGGCACTTTTTAGAGAACAATACATTTCACCATAAGATAGGCATCTAAACTACATCACAGAATAATGCCCAAGAAGTCCCTAATTCCTTCCCTGACTGCAACAGGAGCCTAGATAACCTCTTCAGATGTAAATGCAGCTATCTAAATTCAGGAGAGATGAATCACAGCCTGTTGATTAGCCCTGTTATCTAAAATAAGAACTTCTAAATTTCTGATTTTAGGGAATGAAAATCAGGTAATTGAAGAAAAATCAGATTCTGAAATAGTAGGAGAAAAATTACTGTAACCTGGGGTCTACCCACTCTCACCTCTTCAATTATTCCTGAAGACTAGCAAGTAAAATATTGAAATCTTCTGTAGGCCTCAAACATCTAGAGCCTGCCTTTCACATCCAAAGTTCATAGCAGAGGTCTTGAATAAGTTTAAAAAGGTACTCTGATATTTTCTTTACAATTTCTGTATTGAAGTATCATGCTGGCACCTGAAATTTTTGGGGAGATGAATGCTGGAATGCCAGAACAATCAAGAAATAGTTCTGAAGGTCTTTTAGGGTTTGTTTTGGTTTTTTTTTTTTTTAAGAAAGAATACTGCTAGAATGCCAGAAAGCACAACTGGGAACTAAATGCCATTTGCTGTTAGCTACCGAAACTGCAAAACCAGGGTAAGCCAAATGCTAGAGGTTCTTGAAGCTTACTTTTTGGCTCAGTCTTGAATTGTTTATGTCTTTGAATAAATTTTTCTCTCATATTTTCCTACTGGAAAATGGTTAAAACAAAATATAATTTCCAATTACCTAGTTGAATCAAACTCTATGGATTTGGCATCAGGATCAGGAAAGAGCTGACATCAGAAGGGCAACATCAATTGCAAGACAACATGTTTGTGCCAACATTCAGTATGGCAGCAACAGATTCCTCAGCCATCAGGGAGATCAAATTTTTGGAATGGATTTAAGATGGCAAGCTCTCAACTAAAGGCACACCACCAAGGCACTTGCAAGCTGAGGCTCACTATCTCCCAGGTGCAGAGAGACCAGCTCTCCTCTTCCCTTGGCCCTGGGATCATCTCTTATTCTTCAACCCACTGCACCCCATGTGCTTGTGAGGATAACATTTACCTGCCACCTTGCTTTAGTTAAGGAGCAAAGGGATTTTTCCACACTGCCTTGCTTTTTTTGTGTGTTCTCTTTTCCTCCCTTTTGGTAGCTGTCAAATAGACACAAGATAGCATTAATCAAAATGTTCTGGGTGACCTTTGAAGAGACATTGTGCTGGGAGCCCTCTTTACAATCTAAATAAAACACATCATCCAAGGAATGGGCTCTCTTGAGGTTATAGACAATTTCACAAAAAAGTGGGCACACCATGATGTCAGGCTTTAAGAAAAAACCCTGCTTTAAGAGTATTCATTGGATAAAATTTCCTTGCCATTTCTTTCTGTACTGCAAAAGCACATTAGCTAGTGCCCAAAGGGTCTAGCTACCACCTGCCCAGAGGATGTCTGAGGAAGGACAGCAAGTAAAATGCATTTTACCAGTCTATTATATGGTGAATGATTTCATAAAGCATCTGTTTCAGAATGCATATATAAATACAATGTATATTTCTTCTTCTGTAGTGAATGACCTCCCCAAAAGCAACATTCATCTGACCAAATGCAAAGGTGTCCAGAACAGAAATCCACATCTAAGTCACATTCTCTTTACATGCAATACAGAGGAATTGGCACTTCTGAGATGCAGCCCATCCTACTCAAAGGTAAATGTTTAATATGGATCAGATTAATCATAGTCTTGGTTTTTTTAACTGATATTTTAAAAATCATATTACTCTCACTCAGATGTACATGATAGACATCTCAAAGAGGGGATATGATGACTAAGTAACATTAGTTGGACCATTCACGCACAAGATTCCCTGTAAATATGAGCCAGTGGGTACCTAGAGCAAGACTATGCCTACCATAATATTGTATAGAAAACCAGATCTCTATAAAGCTAAAATTCTACTCCAGTGTCATGGATTCTTGGTATAAGAACAAAATTGCCATGAGGCACCACATGAATTTATCATACAAACAAAAGTGGCAGTTCATGTAACAGATAGTTATTATGAAACTTGCTGCATCAGGAAGTTCCAGATGTCAAAAAGAAAAACAGATCAAAACCCAAGAAAATACATCCATGGTGAACAGATCCACTTATTTACACTAAGCTCAGGGGAAACAGGAAGGCACAGGAATATCTATCCTTTTCACTGTGCCTTTTTTCCCAAAAGCATGAACTGCAGGTAACAGTCAAGGATAGGACACTGAACTAGATGGACTGGACCTCCCATTCAGTCTTGTTGTCTGAACTCATATTGCCAATGCTGTTCTTACAGCAGTGAGCCAAGCAAGGAATATTATAATCCTCTCTCACTCATACCATTTTTGTCCAGGATTAAAAAATGCAGGTTAAGCCTCAGTTTTACATCAGGAAGCACCCAACACACAAACAAATAATGCAAGCCACCACCTTACCTGCCGGCACAATATTACTTCAAAACATTTGTGCTTGGTCATTTTTAATCATATTAATGTATTAATCACACATTCTTTCAGTAGAGATATTTACTGGTGAGGAGAGTTAGTGCTGGAGCCAAACACCTACTTGATATTATCCATTCTGTTAGTCATCAATGTGACTCAGCAGCAGTGGTCTCATCTTCCATCCTTTTGGGCAACGTTGAAAAATTCCTAAGAATAGCAGCAGAATTTGACCACAGAATGTTTTTTCTGTGGAACTCAAATCTTAGACTGTGACTAATGCTTATAATTGAATTTTTACCTCCATCTTTTTAGGAGAGAACACAAACAGTAAGAGATAAGGTTGTTTTTTATAATGTTCCTTTCTTTCAATGCTACATTGACCCTGTACCTTTTTTCAGGGCAGTGAAACACCAAACCATGGCTCAAAACCCTCTTCTTAAACACCTTAACTATTTTCTGAAGAATCAGACACATGGGGATTTCCCAATAATATTTTGGAGCTCAGTAGTGAATTATTATTGCAACACAAAATAAGCTCTGACCGGTTTGTGGTAAGAAATACTTTACATACGTCATTCTTTTTCTTTCTATCCAAACATCCTATTTTCCTTTTAAATTAGCCATCAGGCTAACTACTGTATTTCAGCAGTCACTGCTGCTATGCATTACCAAATATGAACTCTTATGCCAAGCTGAAGGAGACACATATCCTTTATATTAAATACATCTCCTACATGACTGAAAGAAGCATGTTAGAGAAGAAAAACTGTCATATTATGCTAAGTCAATTTCTTTTGAGCACTTTAAGTCAACTTTACAGAAAAAAAAAAAAAGTGGAAAATCCAAATAAACACAAGAATCATAAATATTTTTTGCACTAAGTCCCATTCTACTTTTGCACTTCATCCCATTCTTCTCCAGAGAGCAACAAATTACTGTTATCTTCCAGTACAATCAGTGTAAATTAGTTATTTCAAAACTGGGTAGAAATCGACACACACACACGTACCCCTAACAAGAATATTAAAATACTGCTAAAACCATGAAATAGTTACAACAGTCTTCAATAAAATCCTTAAAAAAAAAAAAAAAAACAGTCTTATGTGTGTTTGGGGGGGTTTCCCCAAATTTTACCTGTGTTTATTGCAGCCGAGCCTGTATAGAGAGCCCATAATAACAGACAGGAATAGGGACTATTTCAGTATGCAAGCCAGCTGGCTTGGATAAACCTGTGTTCTGTGGTGGTAAGCTTTAAAAAAAATATTTGAAGTTTTAGAGTTTTGGGCCTTGTTTCTGTTTTTTTTCAATCAAAACAGAATGGTATATAATCAAAATTGGCTATGTTTTAGAAAGGGAACCACATGAAGCTGAGCACTAGCAATTAACAGTGTAAGTGCTTTTCCTAAAGGGAAATACAGTCAGTGCTTACATTCATCTCAGTATTAGCAGCCAGACACACAATGCTTACAATAATTATTTTCATGGAGTTATCACATTTTTCAACTGCAAACTCCGGTCCCTATGGACATTAAATCACAGAAGCAATCCAAACAAAACCAGTGGAGGAGTGCTGCTAATGAAGTGTGTACATAGATCCACAAAGAGTAGTGGACCTAAGTATTTATCAGAGGGAAACAGGTTGGCAAGTATATGCCAAAAAAATAAATAATATATCAGAAATTAAAGATTAATAGCAGTCAGTCTGTTGTTCCTGTAAGTGACAGAAGACAGCCAAAATGAAAACAAAGGAACCAAAATACAACCTTGTAAGGTCCCACAAACAACCAGGGCAATTGCACAGTCCAATTTATGTTATCTGATATTACTTCAGGTTTCCTAATGCTGAAAAAATCCAAGGTTATCTCTAGACTTTAATAAAGAACCAACCATGGGACTGAAGAGCACTGCAAAGCTGTGAAAGGACAATTCTTGTTATAATGCCCAAAGCTCCTGCCAGGCTGGAGCACAGCTGCTGCCTCACATGCCCGGAGTGCCACAAATCCTGTAAACACTTCAGAAAATACAGGAGAACAAGAGGTCAACCAAAAATGACAGTACATTGCCCAGTGCTGTCGAGTGAGAAGGCAACTACGCCACTGAAAGAGTAGCAGCAAAGGAGGATTGTCTGCAATGCTGGAGAGGTATTAACCATAGAAATAATAATAGCAAAATGAATCAAGCAAAGAGCTGAAGCATTCTCACTTGAAGATATCCAAAGTATCACTCCCAGCTTTCTGAGTAGAAATATATCTTCTAGTTATACAGCAGTCCCAGGATATAAAAGTCTTCTCTATACCTATCTACATCTATTTATATAGATCAACACAAAAACAATTGGTTAAGACTGAGTTACAAGTGCAGTCCCGTGCTTTATATAAAGTGCCAGAAGGAAAGGAGGGAAATCTTGTTCATGATTCAGCTAGGCTTGGGTATGGAAATCAATGGCAAAACCTGTTTGTACAGAAGGAAAAGAGTTTTCCCTACTATCAGCATCAACCCACGTGGAAAGATGTGCTGATGGAGCCAGCAAGAAAAATGCAACAGCAACAAGGTTTTAGTCTCCTTACTGAAATCCCTCATCCTGCAGTATGTGAAAAAGCACAACTAAACTTTTTCATGGAAGAGGCTTATATGTGCCTAGAGGGGAATTAACAGATGTTGGGAGAGTCACTTAACCAGTGTGAAAGGTTGTTATAAATATATTAGCAGAGGGAGTTTCCACTGTTAAGCTGTACTTACAAGTTATTTACAGGTGTTCTCTCAAGTGCTCTGGGAATTCTACATAATTATTTACCAAAAGCGTGAGGAAACTTAATATTCGGTACAAGTGATGGAATTATTACATTGACCAATAAAATACAGCTAGCCACACATCAATTATTAAAAGGATAAGGTTGCTGAAGATTCAGCCCAACATATCCCCTATTTTTCATTCTCTATTCCCATGTTTCTTGAACTTTTTAAATTCACACATATCTATTTAATTCTCACTCCCACCATCTTATAGCCTTTCTTTACTTCATTTTTCAAAGTAATTACCTTTTTTTCCTTTTCTTTCATTTCTCCCATTTCAGACTCCTATTACTTTTTCTCCACCTTCTTTTAAAAATTTTTAGGACTCCCTGCCTCTCCTGTCTTATTATCAGCTTTCTCTTCAAGTCTTGTCTAATGTGTGTATTACAACGGTGTCTATGGTGTGCAGTACTAAAAAGGTTTGTGGTGCAAACCACATTTTGTCACAGCACCACTGAGCTGCCCCAAAGAGTCCCCCAGATTCACTCCACTTTTTCACTTCACCAGTACTTTTCCCTGCAGCATTGATTTTACTGACATATGCAGCAAAGAGTAAAATGATTTTACTAAGACCCATTGCTTCAGGAAACAACAAAGCACTGAAGCTCACCACAAAAACCAATTCAGTAATTCAAAGCAGCACTTATACCTCAAAAGTTCTCCTAGGTTCAACTTTTCAACCCCTACTCCTCCTCCATTCAGTGTTCATCCCTTTTCTGCATCTGTAAACCCACATGTGCCTAAATATGGGGATAAAAAGTTCTTAGGTACATATGCTACCACTATTGCTTATCCAAAGGTGCTTCTGCCTTGGTTCAGCTCAACATCCAGGTGCTCATGTCACACCCAAAGCCAGACTGGGATTTATTACTCAGGTATCACAGACCCACATCTCTGATAGGCAGCACTCAATGCTCGGGAAAAGCGGAGACGCCGCATTATGAAAGCAGGCACCAGAGGCGTTTCTGACAGTGGAGTGTTGCTGTTCAGCTGGAGGAGGACAGACAGGGATGTCACATCACAATAACAGGCTAAAAATGTGAACTTAAGAGATGACAACATAACAAAAATTTGAAAAGTAACTGGCTGGTGCAAATAAACTTCACTGAGATAGAATTCATTGTTCTGTGTCTATTTTTAAAAAGTGCCTTTCAATTTCTTTGTGGGTTAATAGTTCCAAACACCCTCAGTACTTGCCATTCCATGTAATACCTAGCCAGTCACTTCAGTGAAATTCTAAATAACTGATTTCAACACACAGCTAATAGATATAAATGTACTTTCTGATGATTTTTCTGTCAGATATGTTCATTCCTCTGAAAACATTTTAAACTTATTATATAATTATGGTTTTAAAACTTCATTAAAACTGCTTTAAAACATGCTTCATTTTCCAGCACAAAAACATACATAAATTGTAAATTATGGCAATAACTTTCTGTTTATGAAATCTACATATTTTAAATTACACACATTTAAGTAGGGAACTATTTATTGAATTGAAGAACATAACAGTTTGGGATGTTTATTTTGGGATGTTTATTAGATGGAGAAAAAAAAGTTGTTTACAGTCTTCTGAATATTGCTTCAAGATCACTTGAAGCAATACTCAGAAGCACTTCATGCTTTTTCCAAATATTCAATATAGCAGCTTAAAACAAACATCTGAACTTGAAAGACACTTACAACGAATTCATATGAAGAATTTAGTATACAATAGCATGTGCAGTGTGTTCAGCAGATGAGTAGTCATTGGTTACTCCTAAACTTGAGCTAAAAGGCCCTGATGTAGATGATTTGTGGGTGAAATTGCAACACAAATCATAGAAAATTACAACATTAGTAATGCTAATGATGATGCAAATATTATTAATATTTATGCAATGAGTTAGATTCTCCACTGGTTACCAAAACAATCATATTATCTGATTCCTTTTAAATTCACTAAGCTGGAGCACTAAAATCCCTCACAATTTCCTCCACTTCTCAGATAAAAAAGAATATTTGGCTAGGATACTTCCCAGAATGGCCTGATTCTCTCAGAAGCAGGCACAGTCACACTCTGAACAAGTCCTGGTCTCTTCTTTTGAGAGCAAAAGCTGGTGCACTGAACTCAGAAACATCCAATAATGCTAAAAATACCTTTGTATTCTGCGTCAAAAGTGAAAGCTGGTTTTACAAAACAGCTTATCAACTCCCTTCATGCTTTATGCTGCAAATTCTTTCCCATACCTCCATGTCCCACACCTGCAAATACAAAAACACTGTTCTTCATTGTTTTGCATCTGTTGTACTGTAGGGCAGTGTTTCACACAGATCATCACTTTATGTATAACTTAGTCTGTTTGCAAGTAGTTACATGTAAGTAACTATAGATGTACTGGAAAATCATCATCTGCTCACTCAGGCATTGATTGAAAGTGGCTATCTGCTTCTGAAGGGACCTAAATATATTTTATGTCAGTGACTAGACATACAAATCATTTCTATGCAGTTATATAAAAATTAGATAAATTCTTGGCTACACGTGTAAACTCCTGGATATCCATTTAGAATTGTACCCTCTCACAGACATCAAAAATAGGGTAGGTAAAACACAAGACACTTTCTGTACTTATAAAGGAAGACAAACAACTATCAAACCGAATCACTGCCACCCTGAGATAGCTCAGTGAGATAACTACTGTAACTATTTGTGCTTTATGCAAAAGCCATAATTTCAAATATAATTCCACTATTGGAACAAATTGTTCTTGTTTAAGGAGTCTGAAAGAAGGCAACTTTATCCTGCATCATCAATGAAAAAACATCTAAACCTGTAAGATTTTGTATGAGAATTAGTAATAAAAACAGGACACAAAAACATTAATTAGAAAATTCTAATATACAATTTCATAGACAAATAATGTTTTACAAGATATCTACAATACACAACAAACATAACAGCATATAAGTAATTCTGTTCTTAATAGAGTTTCTTATCAAGAAACTCCAATATAGAAACAGCAAAGAGATTCCTTCAGAATACTGGGGTCAACATTTCGAATAAGTCCTGAATTTTAAGGAATACGTAATATTGCTGCACCAGAGTTTATTCTGAAAATCTAAATCAGCACACGTCAAAGCACATCCTAATTCTGCAATGCTCAGTCTCACACCCCTCCCAAGCCTTGCACTGCCCAGAGCACCATGACAATTATTTCCATCCTTTTACTTGACACTTATATCTGCAGTACTTGAGCATTTCACAGAGGCAGTGCTCCTAGAACTCAAGTGGTCTGATCATTTCTACTTCTTAAAAATTACTAATATCTACAAATTTAGCTGGTTTCAAGAAACTGGTTTAACTTGTCCCTAGTAATTTTGAGAGTGTTATGCACACACCTGGCTGCCAGGGGTAATTTCTGAGAGCACTTTGCAGTATGCAGAACCATTTTCTGGACTCATCCCTTTGACTGCCATTATGTGGAAGGGTGAAAATACCAGCTTTCCCTTTCGTTGGGCAACTCAACCATTTGACTTGGATTTTCTGCATATGTCAAGAAGCATATGTTCTTTAAAAATGCAAAAAATATTCAATTGGAAACAGAAGGATGAAATATTGGGTTTTATTTTACCATATTTTACTTATAAGACCACTGGGGGTAAATACTCTTTTTTTCAGGTCACATTGTATCCTCATGTAGTTGACCATGGTGATTCCTAAGAAAAATCACCATTGGAGAACAAAGAAATAGCCTGTAATCCTGTTATTGACACTTTTATCACAACACTTATTAATAAAACAAAGCAAATGAAACAAAGTGAAAATTAAATTTGCTCTGATAAACTTTAAAGTGCACTGGAGCCCCTAAAAATCCCAGGCAATCCATCACACAATGCAGCACTGTGTCACCACAAGTCATGGGCCCACAGCCCCGACTTCTAAGCCTTAGAAACTGGGCAGGAACTGAAAGTCATTACAGGAATCATTTATCATTATAATCCTTCCGCACATACAGTTTCTTTCTCAGAAAAAGACAGTGTAAGCTAGAATATATTGTTATTAAAAATAAAATGAAATTTAAAAAATAAAACCTTTCTTGTCAAGCTTTAGCTACTTCTCTGCTGACAAAAAAAACCAGTGACATTTTCTTTGGATTTTTTTTTTAATATGTAAATATCAGTGTCAATTCACCTAAAAGATTGTAAGTAAGATTGTTACAAGGAAAGCTGCTGCATTTTTAACTGAGATCTATTCCATCACATTAGTGACAACATTATCTATTAAAGAAGAGCAGAGAGAAAGACAAAGCATGTCCTCTCCTCTGCTGGAATTCAAATACAGACACTTTGCATTTTGCTTTTGTTGTCTCAGGCTGAAAGAGCTGAGTTTTGGCTCAGGAGCTTGGCTAAGAATTACTCTTTGCCTGATTATCACTTAACTCAGTTGATGTTTTGGGTTTGATCTGGATATATTTCAAAGTGCATTTACTAAAGAAGAATATTAAACCACTTAGTTCTTGCTTGAGGCTGAAAAATCTAATGATTTTTTCAAGTATCCTTGTTATATAAAATCATCACCAACAGCTGTATTTTTAAGAAGCAGTAAAATGGTGATAAATGCACTGTCAGTAACATTTTATGAGATACATGGAATTCCTATGAAAACAATTTCAAATCTATTCAACAGGGGAAAAAATTTTTATGGCTCTTCCCTGAATCTTCAATTTTAAATGGTTAAAGAAAATATTGTCAGTTCATTTCACATCATTTAAAAACATAATATTTAAAAAACACTATAATTTTCCCATGTTTGATTTCCAAATGTTCTTCAAGATCAAGAAACATAATACAGCAAAGAAAGAATGGCAGTGATTCAATTTCTCTCTCATAGAGAAAAATGTGAAATTGCTTTGGGGATTTCTGTCAGTTCTGGGGTATGAATACATCCATTTGCGTACAATTCAAGATACAGAAAGCTTCAACCAGTTACTTTCTACTTTTCAGAATTCTGAACAAATTAAAAGTTGTTGAGCAAAATTAATTTTTCCCCTAAGTTCAGCAAATCCGCTTTTTTTCCTTTTTCTCAAGAATGGATCTTTGTTACCAGGAAGGTATTAATATAGTAAAATTGCCATCAGAAAGTATTTTGCAATATGTACTACAAGTCACCATCAGTCCTTTAAAAAAAGGTAACCATTAAGTCTCAACAGTGCAGCTTTAAATGCAGAAAGGTTTCCTGCATGACCTTCGTGTTCAATTAAGAGCTGCAGCACTGCTCCCTTGATACACAGAACTTAGGGGTGAGGGTAGTGCTTTCCTCTAAAGGAGAAGCAACAAGAAGGAAACATTTTAGATGGTCCTAGAAATTAAGGACCACCAGGCATTGCTCCATTTTCCAACCTGTTAGGAAGTGGCAGGTCCTCACCAGTGCCTCATCATTTGTCTGCAGCACAAACTCATTCCACACACAGTTTGTGTTTCTTCAGCCTGCCTTTGCTACCATCAGTGCAGCAGACTATATTCTTAAAAAGTGAAACATAGGCTACCCTACTCTCGCTTCTCCTCATCCACTGGAATCTTCTTCTCAAGAAGAGATGAAAATAAGCAACCATCACTTGAGGGAGGCTTGATGCCTCACTACATGTGACTGGAGAAGCAGGCCATACTGAAGTAGGGCAGCACTTTTTGGGGATAAACATCCTTGTTCTGGTTTCTGGAGATAAGCACAACACAGCACAGCATAAGTGCAGGAACGAGGTCTAGAAGTAGGCATGGGCTGACAACAAACGGCTGCCAACAAGACCACCAACGACCCCCAATGTCCTCCAACCCATCTCCAGAAGGGTCCAGAAGAATGAATTGCATATGACAACTAATTTGCATAGAAAGTGAGAAACTTAGCTCCAGAACAGGCAAAAATTATCAATAAAAATGCACACTCACAAAACCCAGGCACACACATGATCCAGGAGCCTGGACACCCCACCAGCAGTCCTGAAAATTTCCCAGAGTGGATAGTCCAGAAATACCCTGGTTGTTCCAGTGCTGCCCTATACTTCTAATGAAGGAGCTTTTCCGAGTGTTCATTCTGAATTTCAGTGTGAGCAGCAGCAGTGGACAGTGAACCTCTTCACAAGTATCACCCATAACTCACACATTCCTGAGGAATATCTTTGGAAAAAATGGGTTTTTTTCTAAACAGGCTCCATAGCCAAATTTATTTCTGGAAGTGGTCTCTCACTCATAACTCTCAAGTTACACCTGGGTATCATCCAGGCAAGTATCAAACCAATAGCATACCACAGAACAATCTTTTAATGTAACTGAATTCTAGAAAGTTCCATTCCTAGAACTATCTCCCAGAAGTGCTTTAGTTCATCAACAGGGGCTGTCTCTCCGTACTAACACTCTTTTTCCTGATGCCTCACCCAGAATTCAATCAATTGAATTGCCCTGCATGACTTTGTGGCAGCAACTGATCCAACTGTTCCAGGGGCTCTCTTTCCTCACCCCAAAACATTAAAATATGCCATTGCTACTTGTTCATGAAAAGCCTCTTTTACCAGAACACCCGAGACCCTACAGGAATCTGCTGCACTTCTCTTCTGAACACCCGTGTGAGATTGTATGGTAATGTTTCACATAACCTCCAACCAAAAATGCACTGATGACACCTCTCCAAGATAGCTCTTTTCCCACTGATGCAACCAAAGCCTACCTCAAATGTTCCAGCAGTGCCTCTGTAAGACTGGCATTAGCTTAAAAAAAAGGCAGCTCTTGCCTCGTTACACTTATGTTCAGTGACAGGATTAGAAAGAAGGGCAGACCAGGATTCAGTGCTTCCCATTTTCTTTTGTCCTGTTTAACGTTGCATCAACAGTGCTAAAAATACGCTGCTACGTGCAGGCTCCAAGTTTATTCCCTCCTCCTCCTTCTGGGTGATTGCTTGCTGAAGTAATCCATGCATCCACACAGTTAGGCAGGAATGCAACTCTAGGTATGCAAGAGGAAATGGTGATCTTCTGGCTGGAGCTCTGCCTTGGTGACTTTCCTACACCTGTACAGCAAGATGCAATTGCCTCCATGTTAGGATCTTACCAGTTTCTTGCTGTAGCAACTACAAAGCCTCAGTCCTGATCTACAAAGCTCTGGGTTATTTGAAAGTGGAAGCAATCCTTTTTGCCAAAGCTGCTGTAATGTGGGACAAAGTAGCACAAAATGCCTTAAGTGTGTCAACTCACCCACCTGAACTCAGCTACATGACAAAATCTCCCAGAGGAGATCACACACACCTTCCACAGCAAGAACTAAAACTTTTCTTTTAGATACACAGGAATTATTTACATATATACACATATAAAACCACCTCTGACTCTAGACTTCTGTGTTTATTTAATTTCATATGCCGTGAGATGAGCATGATACTCAAACTTCAGCACCAAATTATCAAATTGAGGAAAGGATTCAGGCAGGCAATGTATTTTTAGGAGTTTCTTTTGTGGATAGGTGTGTTCTTACAGCAGACAGAAGAAAAGCCAAGGTGCAAAGTAAACCAGTGAGGAAAGCAGACTTAAACAAAAACTCACTTCACCTCTCACCTTTACCGTCTCACCTGAATGTAAATTGGCAGTCTAGCAGTCACCTAGCCTGTCCTTTGTTAGGTGGGAGAACTGGCAGAGGAGGAGGGGTTTGTGTGCATGTGCCATCGGCTTGCTCAGAGCATGTAACCTGCTGAAGCACCGGTACGTTCTGCACTCCGGGCTGTATCACTGTTCTTCTCCCCCTCGGAATCCCTGCCATCCTCACAAGATGTGATCATCACCTCCTCTCTCCACGAGAAAGATGTGACCTCAGCAGTGCTGTTCTGTGCTCCTGCAGCACCGTCCTGGCTAGATGTGTACGAGGGTGGAGACCCTGAGCTCTGCACGGACACCAGATACCTGATACACGAGGAACCTACAGACCTGCCCCTCTCACAGACTCCAATTCGAGCTGCTTCCCAAGAGCAGCAGCCGTATCCCTCCCGCCTCGACCTTTCCAGGCTCGCTCCCCCCACCAGGAGCGGCGGCTCAGGGGCTGGTGTGTCACACAGGCACAAGCTCGGTTCGTCTCCACGGCTATGAGCAGACGCAGCCATTCTGCTGTTACTCAGCCACGGAGATTTCTGCTGCTGCCAAAGATGATCCCATTGTCCAGGCGTTTGACTCCCTGTATCTGCACAAAGAAACATTCGCTCTTCCCTCGGCTCCTCTTCCTTCCCTGGGGCGATCCACTGAGGCTTTAGCACACCTCTCTGGCTGCAGCCACCACCAGGCAGCCAGCAGGAGCTGCCTGGTTCATGCCCACAGGGAGCATGTCAGAGCACTGGCCACGGGGTCCTGCTCCTGGCAAAGAAGCGACAGCCTAAGCCCAGAGGGAGTGCTGCCGTCTCTAGCTGTCTGACACCAGCCCTCACAGCACAAGAGCGAGGGTGACCTAGCAGAAGTCTCCATGGAGGCATGGCTGTAGCCAGCGCTCCCTGCCCTGCCCACTCCCACCAGCCTCCACCCAGTTCTCTTTATCTTCTGCTCTTCAAACAACCCTTCCCCATCTCATACTCGCTTCTCACCTGGTTTACATGTCGTTAAATCAACAACAAAACCTGCAAGCAGGACCTGCCATCACCTCACTAGTCACCATCCTCCATTCTGTCTGGGCTCCCTTAGGTGGCAAACTTCAGGAAACAGGCTGCCTTCTTCAAGGAATCTCTACTTCACACACTTCCCATGGAGAAGACCTGATATTGACAGGACTCTTGATGTTGCTACTACAGTACAAAGATTAATCATTGTTTTGCTTGGGTGGACTTGATCCAAATTGCCTCGCTCTGTATAAGCTGTATCCACATACTGTTTGTGAAAACCAAATGCTTATTCTCTGAATGAAGTCCTGCAACCCTCTCATTCAAAACCTAACCTTAATGCCACTTCAAGGAGTGCATGGAACTCGTTCTGATTCATATATCCATTTGGCTGATTTATATTCTCTACAGCACTGTTCTTTATTGCTACTCCATGTAAGAAGAAAAACCCTAAAATGCAAACTATAGTACAAAGATTAAATGTTCCCTGTTAAACATACCAATGTAAACATTATCTTAAATGCAATAGTTTATGTGCTGTTTTTCATGGGGAGAGAATAGATCAACTAAGAAAGAGACAAGTGTGAAATATAATTAAAATAAATTCAAATAAGGCAATATGCATTAAGGTATGAGGACTTCTGAAAACAGACTATTTTGAGGTGAGTCATCATTTCAGTAGGGAAACTCTAGAATTACTGTATCCTTCTGAGCTATCAAAGCTATGAAAAGGAAAATTATGTCCATCTACTTAGTCCAATCTATTTTATAGTGAGTCATTCTATTTTCCCTTCATAAAATGGGCCCTCCATTATCTTCCTTCCCACAGTCAGCTCCACACAAAGACTCTCTTCAGGATTCTGGCTGCCGAAGAGTCTTCCTCCAGGAAGCAAGGACAGGAATTCTTTAACAATAAATTTCACAAATATTACATGAAAAAGCCTGAAGTGGTAGAGAATTTTATATTATTTATCTCATCCACAGTAAGCAGTGAGTGTAAAGGTACAAGACCACTTCATAAACCTGTCTGTGAGGTTGTCTTCTATGTTAGACTCTGAGCATGAACTGGTCTCTATTTGATTGACATGCTACAATCAGAATATTTTCAGAACGACATACACTTTGTTCTTTTGAAAATAACTAGAAAATATTTGTAACAAGGCATACAAATCCAAGATTGGTCTCACACATACAAATACATATAGGTCACAAAACTACAACATTACAGAAATAACTGAGATACGCTGGGATAGCTCACATGGCAATAGTGCTGTGAGGCTCTTCAGAAAGGCAGGGAAAAGAAGACAATCTCTGTGTGCAGCAGCAGCTAAAATGTGGAGAATTTTTGCACAGGTTGAACAACAGGGCTGGGTGAGTGCTCCTGGGTCAGGACAGAGGAGAGGCCAGGGAGGGTGACATCACAGTGGGACTGAGCTATAGACAGCACAGAAGGGGTGAGGAAGTGGGCAGTGCTCCTCACAACAATTTCTTTAAACAACTCAGGGAAGTATCTGGACTCCACACCCTGTTTGTTTGGGGTTTTTCACGCGAAGCTTAAGCTTTTGTGACACCTGCAGAGAACAAAATGGCAAGGCACAAGCACTGCAGACAGTTTCTGCAGGGTGTCAAGGACTACTTCTTGATTCAGGCACAGGATGGGCCAACCAGTGTCATACACAGCTGGATCTGTTATTCATAAACAAGGGAAAAGTGGCTGTGGATGTTACACTCAGTGGCAAGCTTGGCTGTAGTGACTGTGAAATAGTGAGGCCTAAGACCTTGAGGGGAGCTGAGGAAGACAAGTACCAAAACACACACCCTGGGCTTTAGGAAAAGTGACTTCAGCCTATCCAGAAGCTGGTAAGTGGGATACTGTAGAAGGCAGCTCGGAAACACAGGGAGTTTGGGAAAGCCATCATGTCCTTGGAAACAGCCTCTTACACATGCAAGACTGTTCATGATTCAGGAATACAAGCAGACTTATCAGGACACCAGTGTGGCCAAACAGAGTTTGTAACTGAGCTGAAGTGCAAAAAGGCAGCACAAGAGGTGGAAGCAGAATATGAAACAGTTTATGTATTTGCTCTACTGAAGTTAAATATGCGAACAGACATCAACAATAGCATGTACAAATAGCATCTGTGCCACAGATTGACACTGCTACCACGCAGTCAGTTGACCTGACCTGCATGTAACAAAGAAAAAAGGGCAGAATCAATAAAAATCCAGGAGATACACAACTAGGGAAAAAATGTGGGGGCAAAGGGAAATCAATCTAGCAAACAAACAGAAAGGCATTAAGACTAAACAGGCAGAGACAGTTTGAGGTGGGATGTAGAGGAGGCTGGGGCTCAGCAGGAAGGGGACAGGGAAAGGGCTGGGAGAACTGGCTTATAGCTGAGGCATTCCTCCACTGAACAGAGTGGTGAGAAACACACTGAGCCAAGGTGTCTGTATCCCCCTCACTGAGCATCCACGGGAATGTGACCTGCCACTGCCAAGGGACACTCTCAGCTCAACGTGTTGGGAGGATTTAGTTTTGAAACTACTGAACAGTGTGTGACCTGACGTGGGTGTTAGCACGGCTCCCATCACTGGGGTCCCTGTTTGCTCCAGTTTGCTATTCTTAAAATTAGTAAATGATGCACACAGAGAAGGTCATCAGCAGATCATTAGTGTTCCAAATGAAGCACTCTGCATTTTGGAAAAGCCTTACTTAAGGTTGGCTGGTCAATACTTTGTGCATGAGGATATGGTCTGCAATTAGATAACCATACTGGTTATATATTTTTTCTATGCATGAGCTGAAACAAAATTTCAAGGGTTTCCTTTGAAACCTTCCCTGAAGATTAAGTGGATTTTATACTTGTTTTTAATTTTGATGAGTTTTCCTCATATTTTAGATATCAACCACAAATTGAAAATGAGGTCATTGTCTAAAGAATTAATTAAAGAGAAAATGAACAATTAAAACAATAAATAGTATTTCCATTAGAACTTAATGCTGGAGCTTTAGCAATGCTCTTTCAGATATTACTCTTTAGATAAACACTGCTTTTTTAAAGAAAAATACTGTAAGACCAGGTCATGACTTTCAGTTTCATTGCTTTCCCTATTTCCTACCCAAGGCACCTTGCCTTGGTGAAGTTGTATTTAAAACTGTTAACTAACACACAAGCTTGCCAAAACTCACTTAGCTGAGGCTAGTGGAGGCCAACGTTGTGATTAAACAGGAGTAAAAGTTGGCCCACTACGAAACCAAATCAACACAACACCACCATTTAAGTGCTAAAAAATTCAGTGCTAATTTCTTTCTTAGCAAGAGTGATGACCACTTTTCTTGATGGCTTTGCAAAGCCAAGAATAAACTGCCTTTTTTGTGATATCAAGAAAAAAACCTCATTAACACAAGGCAAATTATAAATTGCATTGCAAGCCTCAGCTAGTTAGGAATAAGCTAATTGTTTTGACTGTTTTCACTTTCTCCTAATAATTTGTTTTGGTGACACCTCTTTTCAGTAAGTTTCAGACTCACTCCAGACACAAAAAATTTCTTCTGCCGTTTACTGATCTAAAGTTATGGAACATAATGTGCAAAGATACGAAATCGTCCCTTAAGAAAAACAGAAGAAACCCACAGATATTAGCTATCAGTTTGGGTTATGATAACAAATCGAAGTTTAACTAGATTTCAGTTTTTGCATTTCACATGCACACAAAATGCATTTACAAATTTCCATAATTTCCATAGAAATGTACTGTCATAATTAATTTATAATTAATTTAACATACATGAATAAAGTTTTAATCTTCAAGGTCAGTGGTTAAAGGAAGCCAGGAAATACTCCTATAAAGTACAATAGATTATTTCCTTTTCCTGTTTATAATTACAATAAAAAAAATTTAAAATATCAACATTTCTCAACATAGCTTACCATTTGCTTTTCTTCTAAAGCTTCTCTTCCTGAGGCTTTGCTTTCACGTTTTCCTAACTCCATTTCCCAGGGGAATAAAAATCAGCTAATATCCTGAGCAGAAATGATTCAACCTGACTACATGTTAGATATCCCTGCACTTTTGGAGTCAGGACAGAAAAGTATCAGGAGCACTGCAGTGATTTCTGGTCAGCATGTGTTTCCATTTATAGCCATCGAAAATCCACAAATAGAAGCGTGGAGAGAAGAGAGACAGCTGCCTTTGATAACAATAAACATTGGTTTGGTATCACAGCAAATTGTTCAGGATGGATTTTGGTTACCAGCCCCATTCATTCTCTCCTTTTTCCCCTCTATCCCAAAAGCTCACACTGAAAAATCCTGTTGAGCTTTTGATGGGGTACCCTTCATTCTCAGACCAGGGTAAGAGAGCAGAGGAGGCTCCTGTTCTGCTAAGTTCTTTATTTCATAGTCTCATAGCTTTCTTGAAGGCAGAGTTCAAGGGGGTTACATGCTGAAGCCAAGTAGCAACGGCAAACAGCAGGCAAAACCAGCTTCTTCTTCTAATTCTAGTTTCTTCTATATTCTCTATACTTTTTCTTACAGAAGTGTGGATTATATTTCTTAACTGACCAACATGATTAACACACAATTCTAGTTTTCTTTTTCTTAACCTATCCTGGTCTAATTCTAACAGTCGTAAGTCTTACACACATGTTACACATGTATTACACAGATTTGCATATACAGTTTCTATGAGCTCTTATTGTTTATTTGAACACTCCATCTAAAATATGTGAACAGTACCATTCTATCTATATTTTGTCCTAAAGTAAAGAATTCTGTGAAAAGGTACCACTGCTGCAGCAAGAACTGTGTTTAAAGTCTCTGCTACAGCTCTTTAATGTTTAAGGCACTTAGCACATATTTCTACTAAAAGTTAAAAATCTATATTTCTATTTCACTTCGGTGCGCCTTCACGTATCTTAGCTTGTCCAAAGGTTTTAATTCAACCCCTGTGCTTTAGCTTTCCTCTGAGCCTGAGTCCAGAGGAGCTTTCACTCCAAGAAAGTCCACGAAAATTAATAGCTATGTCTCAGTAGCACTAACTTGAGTTCACAGAGATTATTAAGCAAATAAAATGACAAATATAATTCACTGGCGCCACATGTTGCTATGTAGAGATGAAAGTGTACAGAAAAATACTTTAAAACAGCACTTTACCATAACTATTGGTCTTTGCCTGTTGAGTCTTTGGAACTGAGCTATCCCCCTATTCCCTCATGCAGAGTGTACTCTCCTTTCCTAGTATCAGAACACGACATCTTGCACTTCTGAAATGCAGAAAGAGTTGCTAAACTTCCAGCAGGCACTGTGAAGAAATGACCAGTGAACAACTAAAATGGAGCTGACAGCCATATGAGGGTGGTTGTGGAGTCTGTTAGTTGACTGCTGAAGAATAACCTGGCTCTGGTTCACAACGATAAAGTCAGGAGGCCAATAATAGAAACTGGAGTGCTGGAGGAACCTCTCAGCAGCTCTGCTGAGGATGCCAAGGTTTCCAACACACCCTTCTGCTGCGACATCAACTGGGATCATGTTGCCTAAGGTGTGATTCACACACAAGGCTGGCTCTGCCCCTACCAGCAAGGGAAGGGGAAGCATGAAGACACAGAGTAACACAGAAAATGTTTGCTACTGTTAAACAAGAACATGCTCTCTAGTAATCTGTGGTTCACTAGCCCAGCTGTAAAGCTGGCTGTTTAAGCATTTCACTAAATCCCTCATAAACACGCATCATTTCCACCTCTTCCCGTCAACACATTGGTAAAAGAAGGCTCTCATAAAATAAATAAATAAGTAGATGGGATAAATTAATAAATAAATATTGAACCTTTTTTTATCTATAATTATATTTTTATCTATTATAACTAGGCACACTCCTTTAGGCATGTCTCTCGATAGATGTTATACTCACGTGATCTTTAGAGCCTTGGATAGGAAGGTAGCCAGTCATCTCCCAACAGTCTACATACCTTATACATGAAAAGTTGATAAAAAACCCCCAAACCTTAAACCGTTCCTGTTCTGAAACATTCTTCAGAACAAAGAAGAAGTTAGTTCAGTGACAATTGTTTTTCTTTAGTCTTTCTTTCACCTGTGTAAGACAGCCAGCAGAAGAGTAAATATGGCAAGGCAAATGCAAAGAACCAGTCAAATCTGCAAGAGCTGCTGTAGCAGAGGGAATAAATATGAGCTTGATGTCATGAAGTAAAAAATCACCCTGCTGTGTCTCCTGGAAATGCTGGGATAAAAAGAGCAAGAGTAAGCAACATAATACCCAGAGGAAATCTGCAGTTCTCCTCTCCTCAGTGGGAAGGCAAACAGTAGTAAGTTCGCATCTCCATAATCTTTCCTGAGGCTGAAACTTATCCCTGTGGCAAGGGATTTCATAATGTCCTTGCACCACTTAAAGACCTCAAAGGAGGTCCTCAGCGGGACCCAAACAGCAGCTTGCACTATGCTGCTGCTTACATTACCAGCCATTCCTGCGGCGCAGGGGAAGAACCTGAAGCCCCTCCACTCCCATTAATCTGTCCATTTGCAATGGTTTGAAATGACAGACAAGGACAGCAGCACCTCAGGTGGGCACATTCAGCTGTGTCAGCTCGATGCCCTCCCAGCTCTATCCCACTACTAGTTGGGAGACCCTGGAGGTCAGCAGGCTTCCAAACAGTGGCTCCCAGGGGAGTCACTTCCTCCTTGGGCTGGGGAACAGAGATCCATGTCAGTAAAAGAGTAGGCTCTCAGTGGTGCAATAAACCAGCAATGCAGGACTCCAGACATTTATAAGCAAGTAATGGCAGATTTTTATCTGGTGTTTATGCTGCATGTAACTTAGCACTCATCCTAACTACCCTAAAACTTAACCTTCAGTAATGTTTATAGTCTTTACATGCAGGGTCTAATACTGTTCTCATGTGTCATCTCACCCTCTGATATCAAAGACAATCACTATAGAAAGACACAAGGAATTGACTATGGAGTGAACTGTACTCAATAATTTTAACATAAGACAGTAGTGAGAGTATGTAGTTTCACAAGTGGGTTTTCCATTAACATTCTTGTAAAAGCATCTAACAGCATTCACTTGAGAATCTCCACTTCTCATGAATGGAAATTTACATTCAGGATGCATCATGCTGCTGACCACGCAACTGCAAGGCAGTTGGAGCAAACTGCATTGGAGATGGGAACATGAAAAAAAGGCTATGAATGCAAGAGAGTATGACACCAAACCAGGAAACAAACACTGGATGCAGGGTTCTTCTGTAGCCTGAATGCCATTATATAAAGACCCTGGAGATAGAGCACAGAAAAGCTGACCATCACCTTATTATCTACCACACCTTGCTCAGGATGACATTTCATCAATAAACCTGAGGAAAGACCATGATCCTAACCATCTGAGAATTTGGTTTTATATAATCACGAGAGTACATTTCTTATTCCTACAGAGAAATAATGGTTATTGTACTCCAAGGACTTTCTGAGACACTGTTAGTAACTGTATATTTCCTGTTTTACTTCGCAAGGGAAAAACATAGAAAACAGGTGCTAAGTAAAAAGCATGTTCTAGACATTGCCTAAATTGCTGTGCTATTTCCAATTGCTTCTTTTTATTACAGTCACTCGTCTCTTGACACCTGTTTCTCTTCTCAGACCAGGACCTAACAAGAGGCCAAGAGAAGCTGATGGAGGAGAGGGTTGTGGGCTTTCTTGTAAGGTGCAAGTGCTGTATATCCCAAATAACAGTATCGTGTAAATAAGGCATTTAAGCAGATGTTATCTTCTGTGCTCATTTGATCTGCTGTTCTTGGAAAAGGAAGCAAGTGAGTATCATGATGCTTCTGTCACTCTCAGCTGTGTTTTCACTCTTGTGGCTCCTGCAATTCTTTAAATTTGCACATTTTCATTTTCAGCCTGGCTCAGCAGTAGCCCAGGGCTGCCAGCCAGTGGCTACACCACACGTCACACATCTGCACTGCCGCTCTCCTAAGCCCATAGCTTTTATTTACTCAGCATCAGACACATCATAAGAATTCAACAGAAGTATTAATTCTTACCCTGATGTGGTCAATTAAGCTATATTCAGTTGAAAACCATCTACTTAACATATACCAGTTAAAAACCCTAATACAGCAATTACTCTCACAGTGATTTTTAAAGCTCTAACGTGGAGAGAGTTTCTGTCCCACACTTAAATCAAAAAAGCTGAAAGGAACAAGCACAAACTCAGTAGGCTTCCCCATGACTCTTAACTGCCACTCCAGCAGATGGCACAAGTTGAGCTTTCCAGGTTATTTCTGGTGCTCACCCTTCTCTCAGCCCCACCGTGCCCTGCCAGCAAGCATCCCCCTATGTTACCCCAGGTCATATGCACCCAAGGTCACTTGCACACGCCTGGAAACGACAGGACACCAGCAGCATTTCTAGCTGGTATTCCATGGCAAGATCCCTGCAGCAATGAAGAGCATGACTGAACTACCAAGACAGCATATGAAGCAGGCTTACCTCCAGGCAGCCAGGAGCCAAGGGTGGGAAGCTGATCCTTATGAGAGGTGGGTGCACATTCCTGCCGCAGAACCCAACAGCTGCTGTTGTCACTCCCTGGTCCACCCCGCTGGCTCTGCAAACACTCACAGAGCAGGAGATAGCAGGCGTGGAGAAAGGAAAACAGCACAGGCACCACAAGTTTCTGCTTTGCATGTGTGGAAGCAGAGTCCTACATGTCATGTACAGGGAGCAGGAGACTCCGTGACCAATATTCTCCAAAGGGAGAAGTTTGTATATGTTTGAGGATGAAAACAAAGAAGGTTATTTCAACATAATAAATTGTTTCCAAGAGCTCAGAGCCTTTTCTGACACGGCAGTCCATGGAAGCTGTACATGCGTTCTTCTCTTTGCAGGTCTTTTAAGTCAATTATTTTAAAGTGGAGTATCCTTGGGCTGGCAAGGTCCTACATCTACTGTCCTCCAGGGGTACAGATAGGAGTGGAACAACAGACCTCTTTTCTGTCAGATATCCATTGCTTCAGCTATATACATGATGTCCCTGAATATTACTGCTATATCCCAGCCAACCAAATTATCCTGGGCTGTAAAATATACTTCAGTAGATCAGTTACACACACACAAAAAAATCTTCCCTCCCATATCGATTGGTACTGTTTTCCATGCCTTCCTCCACAACGATGGCTGTAACAATGATAGGATGGAGCTAATGAAATACATCAGTAAAGCATTAAATACTTTCATAGCTATCTTTTAAATGATGTGGCAGCTGCGAATGAGGAGAAGCCCGTTCCCCACAGTTAACAAGGGACTGCTCCATAGCCAGGCAGTGGCTTTTTCTAGTCACCTCCCAGGTCAGCAGGAAATGAGAGCACAGGATATGAGCTGTCATTAACAGACCAACTCCCACTGAGCCTCTCCACCTTCTGTTTCTGCCCATTCTTATCAAACAGCCAAACCTCAAAAGAGACATTACTCAGTGCTGATAAGGACACCAGCATCTGACCTTTACCTCTGCCCCTCTTTTGCAGAACAAAAGCAAAACATAATCAACTGCCACTGACTTTTTTTTTCTTAATTGAAGCTTGAATAAGCATAGGCTTTGATTAATATATTTTGTAGAGCTGCATGTCCACAGAGAGTGTTACTACCATAAGTTTATATTCACAGCAAAATTCTCAACACTGCAATATGAAATTTGCCTTGAAAATCAGTCGAAAAGGACAAAGATCTCAGTGCTTAAGTTATCTGAATGGCGACAGCGTTTGATTAAAAGCTTGTCATTTTGATAGGAAATATTTTGATTTTTGAGCTCTAATGAAGAATCTAAAACAAATATTTATGCATGGGAACTAAAAAGGAAGAAAATACCAAGTTCTCAACAGAACTCTTACTTTTGTTTTACTAGCTTTCAACTACCACTTGTTCTGCAATCTAAGGCTGGTTTAGAACAGCTGAATGAGTTTGGGCTTTTTTTTGCAGTCTAGTAAGACACAATAAAGCAGTAGTAAACCGTACATTACTAGCTAGAGTGCCAAAGCACTTGTGGATTCTGAGATTGATATTTTTGCAATATGCATTGATCAAACATTAAGTCACGGTGGAAGAACCCTCTTTTGGAGGAAGAGATGGGAAGCAAATATTTTAAATATTATTTCATTTATCAATATCATTTAAGCCTATGCTTATGCACATTCTACAGTCTTTAATATTAAAGTCACAGCAGATTCTACGATAATGTTTATTTTGCAAATGAATTAAGTTAGCTTAATATTCCTATTGCTATCTTCAATTAAAATGCAGAGGTACAAGATGATAATAAAACCAAAGTGGATGCCATTGACTTGTTACCATAGAGTTAGTGCAAATCTATCTTTTCAAAATAAAATATCCCTTCTGTTAGTAGGAGATATTTTTGTCTTTGTGACAGCCATCCCCTCCTGGGAACTTTGTAATTCTGTAAAAGGCAGCTACCAGCATTCATTGAAGTTATATACGAGTGATCACCTGAGAAATCCTTCTCAAAAATGTGAATAAAAGATGAGGATTTACCAGGTCAGTGGGTTGTGCTATATTACATTTACAGGAAAATAAACCGTATAAAGATCATAAACATCATAAAAACCATCAATGCATACTTTATGTACATGAAAAGGAAGTCATGGCATTCAAGTCTAGCAGGGCCAGACCCCACCTCTGAGTTAAGGCAGCACTGTGGAACCCAAAATTAAGAACAGTCCCAAAAGATTCTTCTTAAACACCTTAAAATGCATTAGAAACCTGAATAGCAGTGAAGAGAATTAAAGGATTGAAAACTGTTGTACAGGAAAATTTGCTCTTAAATGCTTACCTCACACATACACACACACACATATATATACATGAAATACAGGCATACTGCAGTAAGCCAAATTTAAAGTGTTCTGCTTATATGCAAGTCAGAAAAAAAAGTAAGTTCCAGATAGTTCCTCAAGCATAAGAAATTACTTCTCAGTTCACTCTCAGGTACATAGTTGCATAAGGTGCCTCCTGCATTTGGATCTAATAAAATACAGCTGACAGGTCCTGCTCAAATCAGATATACATTCACATTACTGATATAACTGGAGAAACTATTCTTTATTATATTAAAATGAGATACAGAATTCCAACACAAATAACATTTCTCAATGGGTAAAAAAACCAGCACAATTAAAAGATGGAAATTTTTTTTTAATTCTCATAGAAAATAACATTAAAAGGGACAAATCATAGGAACCTGGGGGGACACAGAAGGACGAGCTGTATAGACAAAACATGGACACAAGATTTTAAAAATCCCACCAAACTATACAATTGCTTTCAGTGTGTTTCCAATGGGTAAAGTACCTTCTAAATAAAAATCATCTGGTTTTTTCTCCATTACATTTAGGTGCTTCAGGGTACCTTTACAAGTGGCTACTGAAACATGTGGTGACATTCACATGACTTGACCCAGTGCATTTCATTTCAGGTTCTCAAGTTCTTGCCGAAGGAAAGTTCAAGGCAAAGAAATACAAACAGGGTTCTCCTCCCACAGCTCAAATCCATCCTCCATGTAATGGTTTGCACTACAAATAAGGCATAGCGGTTCAAGTACTACATTAAATGTAGTCAAACAATGGGAAAGAAAACCACCCATGAACTCCTTCCAGAAAAGTACTTTATTAGGGAGGATAAAAAGCACTGCTCAGACAGTCTGAATAGGCATGGCCTTCTGCGCTGTCAGGCTCCTCGGGCTCAAAGTCATCAGGGTCTGGGGGCAACTGGTCTGCATCTTCATCAGAAGTGGAAGGGCGCGTGAGGATTATCCGAGGTATCTTCAGCAAGATGCGAAAGATTTCAGAGAAAAGAATCAGATCAAGAGCAGGGAAGTGTTTAAAGGGAATATTTTAAAGGGACAGGGGAAAAAGGTGATGAGAAAAACATGTGAGAGGTGCAACACCATAGAGAATCATAGAATTGTTTAGGTTGGAAAAGACCTTTAAAAACATCAAGTCAAACTACTAACCCAGCACTGCCAAGTCCACCACTAAACCACATCCCTAAGTGCCACAACTACATGTCCTTTAAATACCTCCAGGGATGGTAACTCACACTTCCCTGGGCAGTGTGTTCCAATGCTTGAACCCCTTTCTATAAAGACTTTCTTTCTAATATCCAATAGAAACCTACCCTGGCACAACTTCAGACCATTTCCTCTTGCCCTGTCACTTTTTGGATTGCAGAGGAGACTGACCCCCACCTTTTTACAGTCTTCTTTCAGACAGTTGCAGAGAGCAATGAGGTCTCCTCTGAGCCTCCTTTTCTCCAGGCTAAACACCCCCAGATCCCTCAGCTGCTCCTCACAGGACTTGTGTTCCAGACTCTTCACCAGCTCCATTGCTCTTCCCTGGACTCACTTCAGCCCCTCAATATCTTTCTTCTAGTGAGGGGCCCAGACCTGGACACAGCACTCGAGGTGTGGCCTCACCAGTGCTGAGTACAGGGGGACAATCACTGCCCTGGTCCTGCTGGCCACACTACTGCAGATACAGGCCAGGATGCCACTGGCCTTCCTGGCCACCTGAGCACACACTGGCTCATAATCAGCCAGCTGAGGTCCAGCACCCCCAGATCCTTTTCCACTGAGCAGGTTTTCAGCCTCTCTAGCCCCAGCCTGTAGCTCTGCATGGGGTTGTTGTGACCCCAGTGCAGCACTTGGCCTTGTTCAACCTCACACAATTGCCTTGGACCATCAATCCAACCTGTCCAAATGCCTCTCCAGAGCCTTCCTACCCCCCAGCAGATCTACACTCCCACCCAGCCTGGTGGAGGGTCAACTGGGACCTTCCCAGTTAGCCAGAACTGCCAATATATGATGACAAGAGGCTCAGTGAGTGCTTCACCAGCTCTCACAGTACCCGCGTGGATTCCATCTAGCCCCATGGACCTGTAGGTGTCTAAGTGGTGCAGCAGGTGCTGAACATTTCCCCTTGGATTATGGAGGTTTCATTCTACCCCCAATCCTTGTGTTACAACTTAGGGAACTGGAACCCAGAGAACAACTGGTCTTGCTATTGAAGACTGAGGCAAAGAAGGCATTAACTACCTTATCCTTTGTCTCTATGTTTCCTATCACATCCAGTAAAGGATGATTCTCCTTAGCCTTCCTTTCATTTTTTGTTTATGCCAAAGAGCCATTGATAATTAAAGTGAAATTAGGATAAATTGCCTCTTCCTCTAATTAGCTAATCTTTTAAAATACCTTCTATACGCAAAAAAAAGAGTAAAATATTTTTTTAAAATAAAGACAAGTAAATATGAAAAATTAATTTTGCTTCATTGTTCATTAATTCATCCCCCTGAAAGCAATAAAGGGTTCATTAAGAACCAAAAAGCATATCAATTATTGATCTTTGAAAAATTGCATATTTTGGCTTCTTTACTGACAAAATATATTTAAAAGAAACATTAAGAGAAAAATCAGTGTTTAAATTTGTCAGTAAAATATGCATACATGGATTTGATTCTTTTTTTTTTTGATAAGAACTTTATTCTTTGAGAATTATATTGTAATGTTTTAAAATTAATTTAATTGCTGTAACTGAGAAAAAACAATGGCAGGCTCTTTATGTATAGTCAAATAATGTATCAGTAATTGTTTTATCAATGAATGGATTATTACAAATTTCACTCTGATGCACAAAATCACCCTCTTTTTACTGCATTTCAAAAAAAGTTTAACATGTAATGAAAACATATAAGGGTGAGTCAATATATCTAAGGAAAATGTAATATGATAATGTGCAATAAAGTGGCCATCTTATGAGCAATATGAAAACTTTCAAGAAAGTTAGTACTTCTTATTTATCAGCTACTTCAAATTCATAATAACATTTAATGTTGACACCACACAATTCAATTGCTTATATATTACTTCCTTGCTGTACATTATTTGATTTAGGAAATGACACAAGCATATAGATGCTTTGTGGCTGTTGAACTTTCAGCCAGGAGGTTTTTGCATTGAATTAAAATGAATTATTCCCCAGGCTCCCCTGACATTAGCTCCGACTCCCCCCGGCTCACGGCACACTACACGTAGACACCAAAGTGCAGGTGTCAGTCCAGAGCTGAGACTCATCCCTGAAAGAAGTAAACTAATTTTAAAACCAGCTATAAATTTAGTTTATACCCTGGTGTACTGGGCACCCAATTATATATCCTTTTTTTTCCCCTCTTCTTTTTCTTCTGCTTAAACTAAGAAGGACACATTTCTGGAAGCTTTAAATAACCTCTACAGATCCTAAGCACTGGCCAAGCTAACAGCTCCTGGGAAGATTTGCTTTTGTCATGCACACGTGACATCACTTTAGGCTTTCCTTGCACTGGATGGTTCTGTTCTTTGCTGAAAGATGCTTCCTGCTTATCAACAGCCAGCAGCCAGCTGCTTTGCAGTACAGCAAATGCACATCTATACATACAGGTGGTTTACTGGGTCACATAATGAAATTCTGACACCTCAAGAACTACTGCAGAGGTCTATGCCCTGAGTTACCTACAGTCATATCCAGGACCAGGCTTTGCATCTCATTGATCTGTCAGTTCCAAGCTCAGGGAAGACCTTTCTTTGTGTACTGTGCTGTTCAAAAATAGACATGTGTACACCTCCCCATGACTGACATGTATTTCATTAGCAATGCAGAGTCACCAGTACCTATTTGACCTTTTGAAGAAAAGACCTTAGCCATTTTGAATGTCATTTTTTTAAGCACTCTTTATCAGCATGGTTCCTACTCCCCAATTTCCAAGGAGCCAAAACTAATTCTCTAAAAAAGATTTTCTTCAAACATTTCATGACTGCTTTCATCCTATCTTTCAAATATTACAATGGGACTAGGTCTAAAAATGATAAAGTATATTTAATTGATGAAAAGTGCTCCTTCAACATTTCTGTGGTAATTGTATTAACTACTCCACAAAATACACGGTGTTGGAGAAGTCTTACATCTAATCTTTCATGTTGCTGCAGATAAAGAGGAACCAGCACTAAATGAGCAACCAATTTTCTACAGCAGAGGCTGAACAGTGTCTCAGCCCGTAAGTGCTGCAAAGGCTGGAAACTTCCACTCGCAAGAGAAGAGTGGGAGAGTGGGCTCAGGTCTGATCTACAGCAGCCCCTCTGTACCCTCTCCAGGCAGGAGAAAGCTCACACGTACACTGACTCTCGCTGATTTGGAGACTTACTGCTGAGTCTAACAAATCAATGTCCTGGTCGAAGTGCAGCTGTGTTCTCTGTCCCTCTGCTTTCTGCACATCTCCCTGCCCACTCTCCCTCTGAAACCCCATGTGAACCCGTATCACTATTGTCCCTAAACCATTGCTGCTCCTTGCCCTGCGGCCACTTATCCTCCTCCGTGCCTGTCTCTCTGACAGGACCCTGAAGAGTGCTCATTTCCTCAAATCTGAATCATAGGTACCAATGAAAAAAGAACTCTGTTGCAGATTGTGCCAATTATGCAACTGAAAATGCAACTAAGTAATAGAGCATGCATTTGTACAAGGTCTAATTCAATAAGAGGCTCAGGCCTCTAATCTCTCTCTCCTCGCAGCAAAAGTTATCAATTAATCTCCTCTATAAACCAAAAGCAACAGAAAATAGGTGTAACAAATACACATCACATTTCTAACCACAGTGGCCTTTCCATCTTTACCTAACCATCCCCTAAGAACCCAGCACTCTGTCACTGCCTTCACATTCACCCAAGCTCCAGGAACATCACAATACAAGCTTTATCAGCTTCCTTTCCTCTTTCAGCTTTGTTTAAAAATGAAAAAACAACAACAACAACAAAACCACAAATAAAGGAAAGCAACAAAACTCGACAACTCTAAACTTGCATTGTATTTTGTTACATCCTTTTCTCAAACCCAGCCCTTCTCTTCACAGAATCCTGGGACGATTTTACCTTTGCTTTCATATTTCCCTGCTTATCTTCACTGACCTCAGCATTACCCTATTGAATACACAAGCTTTGTTCTTGGAGCTTTTCTTTACTATTCGTATTTGAATGTACATTTCCTGGTGCAGCATGATAGAGGGAAGACAGGAGAATAGATTTCCTATGTGAAAAAGTGGCACAGCAAAGAGGAAGCAAACTATTTCCACTGCCCATTACAGACAGGGCAAGGCAGAGACATTTAGGATGGCAATGAGGAAAACCCTTCCAGTACAGGCACCTGAGTTGCCTGTCTAAGGCATGTGGGAAGGTGTGAAACTTCCATCCTCTGTAGATAATTCTGCAAAAAAAAATTATGATGGTGTAGGAGGAAGAATTATCTAGATTTTCTATTATTCCATTGTTTTCTCCACTGGTTGTTACGCAGCAGTGTTCGAACTTGTTTAAAATACTTATGTGGAAATTGCAAAGTCTTCCTACTTCACTTTCCATCATCATGCTTTAAATATTATTATTTAAATAATAGTGGAACTACTATTCAACCTCAAACAGGCAGAATACATAGGACGCTTTTTCAGAAAAATGCGTCATTGCAAATGCATTGCATGCACTTGAAACAAGTTACTATTTTTCCATTTTCCCCTGAAATTACGTTTCCAGTGCCTATAAAGTAAACTTCACAACAGACATGTCTTGTAGTAAAACCAGTGGGTTCACTGTGGAAACTTCTTTCATTACCTTGTTTGTGTTACTTTTTATAACATAACCACTAAGACTTTCTACATTAAAAAAATTCCGTTTTGTTTGAATCAGGCATAACTAAAAATCAAATTATTTCAGACACTCTCATTTAATGGGATTAACAACCTACATTGAAAGTCAGAGTCCTTCAACTGGAACACAGACAAGAGCTGCCTGTGCACTCCGGGTCCTCTGCAGAAAGATGCAAAATAAAGCCATCTAAACAACTTGGGGCAATTCAGCTGCACTCTTGGCTGCAAAAATTCTTTCATACTGAAACAGGATGGGAACAAACCCACAAGTAGCTATGATGCTTCATATGAAAGCAGTTTCTTAAAACATGATAAATGAGATGTCCTGCCAACAGGTTAACATCCAATAGTTTTTAACTTCCAGATGTGCACATATGCTTTCCTTACCTGCTTCTAACCAAAATGTCTGTCCAAAACATTACAGAATAGTCCATAACGGACAGTTCATTATGTCTTTTTATAACTTTTTCAAAACTAAAACTGAACAGAACAAACATCTTTTTTTTTCTTTTATAAGCCTTTCCCTTCCCCTGGCCTTCCCCAGTCCACAGGTCCATATTCCAGTATTAGCCAGAGAGGAAAGCTCTCAAGGCAACAGTCACAGCTGCAACCCAAGCTTCACATCAAAGGCATAACCAGCAGTGACAGGGCAAATCACACCTGGCAGCAAGGCCAGCTGCTGGGGACAGAGGCTACAAATCAGAAGGTGAAACAACACATGAGAGGCCAAAGTTTGATGGAATAAGGGCAGGAAAAAAAGAATTTGGATTCACCCTTTTTAAGAAGAAAACCAGACATACTTTAAACTCTAGTTCAAACAGGTAACTTTCTAAAGAAAATATTCCCCAGCTAGAAAATACCTGTAATAGGGATGCCTGCCTGCTCAGCTCCATGTATCTAAACAGTGCATATTTTTAAAATTTGACTTCATGGCTGATCTTCACTGACTCCAGTGCTAAGGATGGTACCCTTTAACTGGGGAAAACAGGAGAAAATAAAATTATCAACACAGTTGAGAGCATGTGCAAGGGTTTACATAAACCCCATGAATAATGTTATTTCATACTTATTCTTACCTGTTTTATCATCACTGGGCATGGAAGTAATTTTTTAGACCTAAACAGGAAATTTAGACTTCTCACTAAAGAATGAAAACATGCCTTTGCTAGATGCAAAAAGTCACATTTGATAATGACTGTATTCACAGAAGAAACTGTCTAAATTGAATTTAGTAAAGAAGGGCATTTATTCATGCCTAAAAAATATTACACAGCTGGATTTTTAAATAAAAGTTTTTAAAAGAGGATGCAAAAATGCATCCAACAGAACAGCAGAGAAGGGGCAGATCTTCTGCTGCACAGTTCAGAACAAACCGGCATCTGATGGTGTTCTTAACTGCAGTGATGTCAGAGGCAACAGATAAAAGCAACCTTCTCCCCAAAAGGAAACAAGGAAATACAAGTCAAAGAGAGATAAAGAGATCTAATTGGTTCCTTGTGAGTTCATTACTCACAAGCAATCCCAAGGCCAGGCAGGAGCAGGCACAGCAGCCAGGGCACAGCCAGGGCGCAGCTGGGGCAGGGGCGAGGGGCGTGTGCCAGGATCCGGCTGATGCACAGCTGTGTGTATGGAAGCACGTGCATCTGGAAACCCCGTCTGGGCATTCAACACTGCTCCCTTTCCATAGCATATCAGGAACATTTTACCCAGCATGTGTTTTATGGTGCACCCTCAACTCTCCTGGCCATGGAAATCCCTGGCTGCATCCCTTTCCCTGGCACTTTACAATGCTATTTTTCTGCTGTGTTTGACCTCTGGCCAAACTCCAGAAATGGTGAAGTCAGATGAAGAGAGAGGTATAAACCTCTCCTGCACTCTGGGGAAGATAAATTTTTGGTGAGGTGTGGATGAAGCACCTCGTTACTCTTGGCTACAGAAGAGCTCTGCACAAGGAGAGCTGTGTGACCTGTGCTGCTGCACTCTGGGAGCAACTGGCTCACGACAACACCTTTTGTTGCGTGGGGTTGGGAGAGGGCAGCACATAATTCAGTTCATCCTTGCACTTGGAGCAGCCACACTACCCTCAAGCACTGACAGAGGAGCTTTGGCACCATGCTTTTGGAAGTGCTGCCTCAGTTTTGTGTGCAGCAGCCTGGAGAGAGCCCTGAGCAGGGGCTACCCCACCAGCCCATCCCTCTTCCCTGTTGCTATTCTCGCACTTTGCAGAGTGATTCACTCCAAAATCTAACTCAGTTCAGCATGATTTCCTGGAAGTCAATGAACCAGACAACACTGGAAAACACTGGAACAGGTTGCTCAGAGAGATGTGAATGCCTCATTCCTGGAAATATCCAAGGACAGGTTGGACAGGGCTCTGAGCAACCTGTTCTAGTGGAAGATGTCCCCGCTCACTACAAGTAGGGTATAAGCTGATCTTTAAAGGTCCCTTCCAACCCAAACCACTCTATGATTCTATGAAAATTTCCTCTGCAGGAATTTTCTAGATGTTGATATATTTAACAGCTCAGTTTTAAAACTGGGTATTTTCTCTACTTGGAGTAGCAAGAGAACATCTTGCGTGTTTCATCTGTCTTCCAGCATGTAGTATATACAACATTTGGTCATGTCACATTTAGAGCAAAGCTCCTTTCTGTTCTTGCTTCTCTGCCAAGTGCCTCCCAAGGGCAATGCACAAGGCAAGAAAGGTGGAGCTCTGTCAAACTCACCACAAAAATGGGAGATCAATCCCCATTGTGTCATATCTACAATGCTGTCAGGCACAAAAGGCTTTTATATGATTGAAATTGTGTATGAAAAATTGTCCTTGCTCTATTTCTTTCATCTACTAATGTACCACTGGAAAGTGACTTCCCTGACCCTGGAACCTGATTTACAGATTTTCATATAAGTGCTTTCTGTGTAATCATTTATTGCCTGATTGTATGAAAACATTGAAGAAAATGCATTGCTCTGACCACATCGGGAGACTTAAAAGGCATTGCCTCCATAAGCAGTGCTACCCATGGTCCAAGCTACCAACCCTTTGATTTTTTGAGGAAAACTCATCACCCCTGTGAAAGGCAGTGGCTGTATCTGAAAGCCTGCAGGAACTCAGTACAGTCTCTTCCCCTGCAGTACTCCTGCAGAGTCCATGAGGATGCCTTTTACAAGGGGAGACATTGCTTATCATTTGTGTAATTCTTTCAATACTTATCCTCTTTTATTCTCAAATAATATGCTGTCCTACAGCACAGTTCCAGGTGCTTTGCTTGAGTCTATTTGTCTTTCATATGTTTTTGCTTATATTGTTGGCAGTGCTTATATTGTCTACCATATGATGAGCTCGCTTTGTAGATTTCCTGTAACTTAGAGGTATTTTAATATGGTAACTTGAAAAGATAAATTAATGTCCTGTCTTTTTAAAAGGTTTTTCCTATTTAGCACTGTTAATTACAAGCTTTGCAAAATCCAAGAACTTAAAGTTTGACATGAGTCAGTTTTGACTGAGTGCTGTGAGAAAACTACTTAAAAGAAAGAGAGGAAAAAGATACACTGTGCAAAGAGAAGCATTTGTTGGGAGCAGGAACTTAATTTCAAATTCACAAAATAAGTTCCCCAACCACTACACTATGGAGGCAAACACCGTGTCTACAACACACACCTTTTATCTTCTATCTTTCATCGTGACTCAGAAATACTCAGTTGCTTAGATAAAAGCAGAAGCAAACTAGGAGATGAAATGGAGGAGGTGATCACACGGCACATGGGTGCTTACACTCCACTGGAGCTCACAAGATGACTAAGGTTAGCTAAACCAGCAGGGCTCACAGGCTTCTTTGCAAACGTATGTAAACCTGCACCAGGTGCAAGGCAGTGGAGAGTTAGATTCCTGACTTCTAGAACTAACTTAGCTTATCAGAATAGAAAAAAAAATAACATAAAAACATCAACACCCTTACCTGACAAGATTAAAAGAGTTATGAAAATGTTTTGGAGAAGGGATAAAGCAGTTCCTCGTAAGAAACTTGAAGTAGTAGAACTTATGATGCTATGGGTCAGTCAAACACTGTATGTGATGTGAGCAAGGTCTTTACTGTTTGAAACAAGCTTCAGAAGAAACCTGGCTTTGTTCATGATAGGGACATTCTGAATCTCACTGTAGTTGTCTCCTTTTACACTGCTTCTCTGACCTGAGCACTCCACTGGCTTTGCTTTTAAAATTGAACAAAGTAAGACAATGACTAAAGAAACAAGAAAAAAGTTTTATTTTATGTTGTGTGATTTCAATTTTCTGATATGTTTAGAACTAACACACTCAGATGAATAAAGAAAGGGTTTGATAATTAGATTTTTAAAGATTTTTAACTAATGGAAATGCATCAAGGTTTTTTCCTGAAAAGTCTATCAGCTGGAAATGAAGAAGGTAGATCTGCTGGGATTCTCATCCATGTAAGATTTCTCACAACTTGCAAATGAAAAATATGAGAAAAAGGCAGAAATCCATCAGCTGCATACTGTGGGAGATGGTGTATCTGCTTATGCACTTTGTGCAGGCACAAGAGGATTTCATTTTGATACATGTTACAGGTACTAGTATACTCAGCTGTTTTCTCAGCAGATTTAGGAACGCTTGCTATCTCTGCATTTCTAACAGAGCAGCCAAAAAATTTGGCTTTTTTAGCCTGAAGAAGTTCTTCAGATTTTTCCAATACTGTAAGATTCACCTATATTTATTTATTTATTCACACAATCACTTTTAATTGGTAACTCTTACTTTAACCATCCTTGAAAATCCCAATATGAGTGACACTTGTACCCCTGGTGAACTATGAAAAAATACAATTGAGGAAATTCCCAGGGCAAAGGCATAAAATTAAATCAAATAATACACTAATAATTTAAGTGATTAAAATATCTTGAAGACTTGATATTAATGATGAAGTATCTAATATCCTTATTATGTTGACAACCCCAAAAATGAGTCAAAGAAGATGGCATGATGATGCATGTTATGAAATGATAGAAGATGCTAAAACCTGTCAACACTCTCCATTCAGTCAGACAAAATCCACTGGGAATTTCAGTCAAACCTTGAATGAAAATATTTATGATGGAGAAAGATTGTGAAGAGTTGGCTCTATGTTTGAGATGATGAATAGGAAACAATAACAGAACCGGAAAGGAAGACTCCAGAATCCAAGTTAAAGTTCCTTCTGTTAAAGTCAGCATGGGTATGTGTTTATATCCCTGATTTTTTTGATTTATATTCAGTTCAAGTATTTCTATTTAGATATATACATATTAACCAAAGTAAAAAAATGTTCTCATATTTTTGAGCTGTGATTAGCCTGAGGCAAGTCTATAAAATACTGTATGTAAAAATTATCTAATAGTAATTAAAGTTCTGAGGCCTCTATCTACATGTCAGCAAAATAATCATAATTAAAACCAAGGAAGATTCTCAGTTTTCCTTTGCAAAACAATGACTCACTGTGAAAGAACATTTCATTTGTCCAATTAATTACTGGTCATTCACACTGTCATGAAATCTTAAAGCTGGCACAAAGGGTTTGAAATTGAGTTTGACTGGATGAGTTAACAATTAAATGAGCCTTTTAGAAGCTGTTAGAGCAACCAAGTCTGTGGAAAACAGAGAGCAAACCTGAAGCTGGCAGCAGCGGTGCCTGTTGCAATGCCAGAGCAGCAGGCTCAGAGATGGGGTGGGCTGTGCCTAGCAAGAATGAGACAAATATTATCACAGAGAGCATATGCAAAGAGGATGTTTATTATAATTCAATAAAAATAAACAGATGAAGACAGTATCTGCTGGAAGGCAGGATGATGACATGGAAGAGAGGGAGAAGAAAGATGACACCATCTGGCACATACTCGGTTTTTGCAGAATATTAATAGGAGTCTCTGGTTTTTCTGCCATTATGCTTCAATCCTTCCCTCCCTTGATGTGTAGACACAACCATCTTCTATTGAAACCTGATCAGAAACACAAAGGAAATGAACCTTCCTATATTCCTAGCACAGAAGAAGATTCTGCATTAAGGTCCTACTGCCACCTGCTTATCTGAACATGCAAAGCAAGTCCTCCAGGAGAAGCCAGGCTCTAAATGTTTTTCAGATAATAAGATTTCTTTCAGTTACTGAGGAATAAGAGGGACTTCAAAGTGAGAACAGATGAGAAACTGAGCACTCCCAAGTCAGCAGGATACTCCCCATGAGCCCATAATCCCTAAAATTGATGAATGCTGCTCCAGGTTACAGGCAGTAACACACATAATTTGCTGCAGCAGGAAGATTTTTATTTCAAAAAAAAAAAAAAAAAAAGCCAGAAACACAAATGTTTCTTCACAAAAGAACTTGCACATCAGGTACTTTTGACATTGGGAACATACTCAGCCAGTTGACTCCCTCTGACTACTCTGCTCTAAGTTAAGCAGCTCAGTCTAATCTGCCTCCTCCCCACCCCCTACAGCTGAAGAACTTTAAAGGGAGGCATACAAAATAAAAATGCAGTAATTTCCTCTTTTTGGATGAAAATACTGAAAGTCAGATACTACTGCAACAGATCCAGGCCACCACCAGTGTAAGAATAAACCCTTTCAACAGCGGTTCCTCTAACAGGAAGCCTCATGCTTCCTGCAATGCTGATAGACTATGAGAAACAGTTACCAGGTAAAGCTGGACAAAAAAACCCCAAATTGATCAAAGTGTTTTCAGCTGGAAAATAAAGCTGGTCTAAATGTTTCACAAAATTATGTTGGAAGCCAGAGGCCTCAAAATAAGTTTCTTTAAGCAACTAATAGAAGAGAAAACCTTTCTCAGTCTATCTCATGGACAAAAACTGTAGCTCAACACTTCTCAAACAGTGATTAAGAGAGGAAACTAGAGAAAAACAGTTGCATGATCTATTTGCTCACTTTTTCAGTCAACTAACAAATCACATTAGTTATCTAAATGGTTAATAAAAACGGATATGGTCTTTGATTATAGTCTTTTATATAATTACATACTTTCATTTTTTGCCTTTAGGTGGGTTGTGAATGGTATTCATGGAGAAAGATTTAAAAGAAAGGCTGAAAGAAGAGGAATCAAAGCAAGCATTCCTCTGGCATTTGCTGTAGGAGAAACAGTTGTTGCTTCGTGGTACTTCAAGCTCCATACAAGTAAGATGCTTTTTGGCCTTAATTATTCAGATACCTTGATCTTATTGTATCTTCCTAGTAAAGCCATCGTTCAGGTGTGCACATAGATGACCAAGATTAGGGTAATTGAACTTCATAGAGTTGAACTTGCTAGAGAAGTTCAAAAAAGTGAATTTCTAAAATCCACCCTGAAGACTCAGCTGTTTCCTTCTGTGACATATGCAGTAGGCTTAGTCTTACCAGTCACCTAAAATACAGGCATGTCTTAAAGGCCTGTGACACAAGTTCCCCCCTCCAGTCAAAAGATGAAAATGGTCATTTCCAGGCAGCAGTTCACCCTCTCCCTCCTAAAAGAGGGACCCTGGAAATGCTGCTCCTTCCATTAGCTAGAAGACAGAGGTCAGACAACAGAATAATGACTTAAACTGGAGGGAATGGACACCACCCTAAAGTCCCCAAACCACAGTGCTTCAAAAGCCCTGCTCTGCTACAGAGGTGCTCACCCAGGAGCTGAGCTCCTCCAGAAGCCATGTCCCAGCTGCAGTGACAGCCAAGTAAATGTTTGGTAGGGTCACTGATCTCTGATATGTGTCAAGTTCTGTGCCAGTTGTTTACTAGCATTAATGACAGACAATACAAATTTCTTAGGTAAGAGTGATTTGTTATTCACTGGGCCATCCTACTTACTGTTATGACATGGTTGACTGTCGGGAAGGGGCTGCCCTTGGGGGAAGCTTCAGTGGGACCAGCATCAAGGGCAGCAGGTTCTGAAACAAAGGTTGCCTTTAAAAGAAAACACCAGAAATATATTTTTATTCTGAATGCTGTTTAAGAAGAGCAGTTCCCTCCCTCCCTCTCAAGTTAGTATACAAACACCTGGCCCTATTGTTACATGTGGCGATACAACAAAAGCAAATAAAATTGCAATTCTTGCTGTTTCCCATTTTTGGTGAATTTTATATTTGAACTGTTGAAATTACCAGTTCAAGAATAAGAAGTTGTAACACATAGTGTCAAGAGAAAAATGCTTGTTATTTGTACACAGAATAGTCCCATGGTCAAAACAGTATTTCTATAGCACACCTGATTGCATTAAACCCTTCTCATCACACACACACACAAAAAGCAGAGAGTTGTTTCCTATATTCTTTAAACAGATGAATGATTCTGCCATCTTGTGGGAGATGGAGAAATCCTAACTATTTGTACAATAACAGCAGGGCAGAACAGCATGGAACAGAAATGTCTTCTATTTTTCACTTGTTTCACTATTGATTAAGTGAACAGACATTAACAGCTAGTATATTCCAAACAGCTCCCAAAATAATTTAATTATAGCCTCATGGAGGAACCTGAGCAATGGGGTTGATTTTTAAGATACTAACTTGACCAGAAATTCTGCTCGGAAGGTAAAGGTACAGCAACTAAAAATCCTGGGATTTTCTCCCCAGTGATCTGATAAGGTGAAATACACAGAGAATTATTTACAGTCTCTCACATTTGTTAAAATACCTTTCATAAAAGAAAAAATGTAAAATTATACAGACTTTTATCTATAATTAACCTTTCAAGAACTGTTAAACTAGCACAATATTTATCTATTATGGAACACCATCCTCTATTAATAAGTCCATAGCACAGTTTTACAAAAGTAGTAGATCAATTTATCATTAGATAATCTTTGGCTGATACAGGTTGTATCACTATTCCTTACAATTTAACAGACATGTAATATTGCTTGCTCTCTCCACCTTAATTCAACATGGAGCATGCTGAAGTAAAAACTATTAATATAAGCAAGTATAAATGACAGTTTAAGAGAACAAGAGCTGAAAAAAATATGGACCAGTTTCACCTCGAAGTAATTTTGTAGAGGCTCTCTTCCTACTCCACCATTCTCAGCAGGTAGAAACCAAACAGTACATCAAAAGTATATATTACAAAACTGTATGTGACCACTTTTTTCCCACTGTTCTTGGGAAACTCTGAAGCTCAAGAATGTGGCTTCTGCTAGGAAAGATGAGACTTGAGGTGGAGCAGCCCGAGAGGCACATGTCTCCCTTGGCACTTGGCACTTTAAGCCTCCATCAGGGGAGTTATTTTGAGCTGTTCTCTTCCCACCAAAAATTACCTTGAGGAAACAAGCTCATCTAGTTTATATTTCTTTGTTACAACTGCAATGAACTCATCTAGTAAATCTAATACCATGTCACAAGAAAGCTTCTTGGATCAAGTACAACTGCATTTATGCTTACATAACTGCTTACTAAGACCATTATTTTCCTTTGTAAATCATTCATTTAAGTGAATAATATTTTGTTAAGCACTTTGAACATAAAGATCTGACAACCAGAACATAACAAGAAGGAATACAACAATTTAATGTTATTATCATTTCTTCATAATGGCAAGTATCTAAAAAGCTAAGGCAAGCCTAGATCTGGATCTCAAATTCCCCAACTCTAAGTGATTTGACTTAAAGACAACAACAGGAGAACACACTCCACAGTGACAAACAACTCATCTACCTCAGCCACTCTGTCTCCTGCTTGTACCCCAGCCAAGTCCGATGGACCATCTTTTGGCAGCCGTGCAATCAGGATCCCCTGGTAACACAAAACATAGTTTTCAGACGTGACAGTTTCTCCCATTGTTCTTAGAAGTAAAAAGCAAATGGGAAGTAATTAATTTTCAAGACTTATTGTTCTGTTGCCTCTATAAAATTAAAAACTAAATGCCTTAGCACATTAGCAAGACAAAGAAAAAAAGAAGCCTCCATGGCTGACATATACAACAATGAACAAAAGTCAGTAATTGTTTACACTGTGCCATGGCGAACAGACTTGAAAACAAAGCTTTATTTAAATGATAAATCAGTGAGAAGATGTGTGAAATATTTCTCTCAAATCAAGTTAGCTCCTGGGAATGAGCAAATGAGATGAAGAGGCATGTGGATTGCCAAGGGAGTGACCCCAAATTGAGGTAGAAAATTAAAATTAGACAGCGGTGTTTCAGCCATCAGGTTGCCTTTGCAAAATCACTGGTTTACATTTGTGTTTCTCTCCCAAATCATCCCTTCTGGAGCTTCCCTAACAAGATCTAATGCCAGATCCTACTCTGGGAAATAAGTTATGTTTACCCTTGTTAGCTTTATCACAAAAACAGTAATGTTACATGAAGGACAAGCTCAGAAAGAAAACAAAAAAACCAAAATAACTCAAGGAACTACTCATCAGTCTATTCCTAATGACCACTAGATAAATTTTGGATAATGAAATGCACCTCATCACTGTCTTTACATGAAGATGAGCCCTTTCCACCAGCAATGCTAATACCAAGACTCCCCATTTGACTGCACACAGTAATGGTTACCTGGAAAAGAATTATAATGGATAAGTGGCCTGATTAATCAAAAACCTTGCCTATCAGTTACACGAGCACTGAAAATCTAGCTCCCACTCTGAACACCAGCAGACATGCCCCTGGAGAGCCCAGCCCAGAGTAAAATGGTGCTACCCTTCAATGGGTATTTTTCTTCAGTAGAAAAATGGTGCTGCCCTACTGGCACATGCAAGACTTGTCACCACTGCTTTGAAACCATGGACTGAACAAAGACTCAGCTCAGTGCCCACCTGCATGTACCTTCGACTTGACCTCACAATACCAAAGCTGGATATATAAAGTGAGATGCATGGCTACAAGGAAAGTGGGCTTTGTTGGGGTTTTTTAATGGGAAATTCTTTTTCCATATAAGCCATGGGGAGCAAGGACAACCCTCAGCTTACTCTCTTTAAGGTAAACCTCATGATACCTGCCATGCAATGTGCCCACTTCTTTGCATCTTTTATAAACTGCCTCACACAAGAGGGCTTCCCCCACAGACACAGGGCCTACCCCACAGACATGCAGAGCACCCCAGCAGCAAGCACAGCCCATGCAGCAGTTCCAAACCTTCAGCGGGGGCTGCGGCACATCCAGCACCTGCAGCTCCTCCGGGATGCGGCTGCTCTCGCTGGGGAAGCTGCCTGCTGCTGAGACAGGTGGCTGCACCTTAGTGCTGGATCCTGGAAGAGTCTTCCCTTTCATTGCCAACTTGTGCTTTTCCTGAAGCATTTTTCTGGTATTTCTTTGATCTCGCATGCTATCATTGCTATCAAAAAGGCTGCCCGAAAACTTGGAAATAGGTTCCTGAGGGTTAAAGATAAAAAAGGTAAACATAGCAACAGCAAGGAGAATCTGAAACACAGACCTTACCCATGCTAACATGAATTTCTTCCTCACTCTCACATTGCTGTATGATAGAATTTGTTTCACTGAATACAAAACTGGAACTTTACAGCAAACACACAAGGATTTCTTTTAGCATTATTTCTCTGGGCATGTTTTGCCCTCGAGACTGGGGTTGAAACTGTGAGAACAGGGAGAGGACAGGGATTTGTACAGCCTCTCCCTGGCATGCACAAGCACACATAACACACATATATCCATATGTGCATAAATCCTACAATGCCCTGTGAAAGTGACAGAGCATGAGAACAAGACTATTTTGGGCAGCCTCTGGCAGCCCCATAGCATGAATCCACTGTTCCAGGGGAAGGAACCACACGCACAAGGCAAAGGAAAGATATTTCCATACAGAAAATAAAACATTTCTCATAGTTCCTCAAAGCTCACATTCCATTTTTGGGAGCATAGGTGTGAGAAGGAAGGCAAACCCCTACCTTCCATCTACACATCTAAGACTTTTTTTCAGTCATTGGATTGACTTTAGTTGCAAATGGCAGTGAGTGGAGACCTGCAAACCTAAGTGATTTAGGAGTCCTCTGGAAATGGAACCTCAAAGGTGATGCATACTAAAGCCTACTTTGAAGCCTGGCTCTAGGATGAACCTACTCTGAGATGCAGTGAGGAGCTCACAATGTCACCCTATGCTTAGATAAACCACAAGGGCTTGAAAAGAGAAATACACAATTCAAATACATTCACTAAACAATTAAAGCTTCAGACAAGTTGACTGCAAAATGTAGTGATGTTTTCCAGCTATCAGCTATTCCTGGCGAAGGGTTAAACAAAATTCAGACACAATGCTCAAATTCTGTTCACATTTTATGAATGCTTTATTTATATTTAGCTGATTTTTGCTCCCTAATCTGATGGGTTAAGGTCAAATCAGATCTTCATATTGCCCAAATCCTTCTATCTTCTCTTGGCAGTAAAATGATGCAGCAAACACACACCAACACCTCTGAAAATAAGCCCCATATGTGTTTTTCTAATCTTGGAAGTTTAATACCAGAAATAAAAAGCAGTGGCATTACCTTGAACAGCTGTTGAGAACCCCAATGGACACTTTATTTTTCATCTATATTGGTGCTTTCCCACAATCTCTTTTTGGCTGGGATGGAAAGAAGCATTGCCAACCCCAGGGAAAGCATAAAAGGCACGATTGCTTCCTATTTTCACTTAAAAGGAAATTTGCTTAGCTTTAACTCACATAAAACATTCATTACCTTTCTTCTCTTGAGAGAGATTCCTCTTTATGGTGCCAGGCTAACCAACCTGGAGATGGCTCAGTGCTGTGGGTGCCAGGGAGGAAGGCCATGAGCAAGAGCCAGAACTGTGGGCTGGAAGAGGGGGCACACCAGGAGCCCTCACAGGGGCTAGGAAGGAAAGAGAGGAAGAGGAGCAGGAGCCCCAGTTCCTCCCTCATCTCCCAGCAAACATCAGGAAGGATGGTGAGCAATGCCCTGAGAGGGAAAGGCTGCAAAAGTGCAATCACAACCTCCTTTCCCAGGCTAGGACCAGGAGGTCAGCCAGGCTGCTGCATAGGTGACAGACACCTGCCAGGCACAGGCTGGAGAAACTACAGCAGGCAGGGGCTCACAGACATCAGCACCCTGGAAGGGCACCACCCAAAACGTGCAGCAGAGTAGCACTGCAACCTCTCCTTTCTACCATCCAGGCCCAGGGAGACGCTGAGCCCCAAGTACTGCCAACAACCTACTCACCTGAAAGAGATGGAGGGAGGCTGCTAACCACAGATCTAAGTAGGAGTAAAGTAAAAAACGTGTCTCAGCGTTGCTCAGGTTACTCATCTTAACCTGCAAGTTGAACTGTACTCTTGAGGGTTGGATGGATTAATTGCAAGCAAAGTAAAGGAATAAAACATTGAACTCTGCACCATCTGCACAAGCAAGGACATGAGAGTACAAGCAATGCACAGACCTGAAGTGCTCTGTTCCATAGCACTGTGAGCAGCCATAGCCTCTTCATAGATACACATTGTCTCCCCCCATTTCAAGACTACTTACATCATCAGGATCCTCGAGTTCCTCTGCTTCTTGCTCAGGACTGATCCTTCCTTCTCTCCATTTTCCAATAGCAGAGCTGAATTTGTGCAGGTTACCACCATGAAAACCTTCCTTTCCCTTCAACGAGGCCCAGCGAGAGCCCTGGGAGCTCCAGTTATGGCCACTGTACAGTTTAGGAGACTTGGGAAGCCATTTAATAGAGTCCTGAGGGGGAAGAGGACATAAAAAAAAAAAAAAAAGGCAATTAATAGATTTTAAGAAAGCAATTGAAGTATGTAAGTGCAGAAACTCCCCGGCAAGCTATTTTATATTCTTGCAAATACTGTGTTTCCCTTTTTTTACCTTTAGAGGTACCTTCAGTCCCAGAGAGACACTTTGCCAGTTAATGGGCATTACTGGTGACACAAAGAGCAAGCAAAGGCTGCTGAAAACAGTGGAAGCCTTTAAGGATTTTTAAGAGCATGGGACCGAGCCTACCTTCAGCATCGTAAAGAATAATTAATGATCGACAACAGTCTTCAATAAGTGTACTATTAAGAAAACAAACAAGAGCACTTAGATCTTTAGTGACCATCTCATCTCACAACCTGAGTTAAAAAAACTATTAAGTCACTCCCCTCTTCATTATTCATTAAATAAAATGTCTCTTCATTATTCATTAAATAAAATGTTTCATTTGTTGAATGGTACCAACAGAAAGCACAACACTTAACTGATCTTTTAAGGATTGGTGATTTTCAAAGTGATTATAGTCCAGTTATCCCAAAATATCCATTACTTATTTACATCCAAAATACTCCATCTCTCTCACTCGTACACAGAAGTTTATACATGACAAGTTGTGTCAAGGTTGCCTATGTACCTAAATTTCACTGTATTTTAGAAGTCACTTTTCAAAGTAACTTTTTCTTTGAAGCTTTCTTTTAACCTCACCTCTGCATTTTCTTACAGTGATACAAATCCGATGGCAAAAAGCATCCTGATGCCATACAAATAAGATACATCAATAGAGAAAACAAGCTAACAAAAACAACTTTCAACAAGCTTGTGGTGGGGCAATAAGAAGTACATGGTGACTTACATGTGTTTTAACAGGTATTTGATTCAGATTTAACAGTTCTTTAAGTTTCCATTTTCCTTTTTAAATGCAGAATGTTTATATTCACACACACACAGATTTCTTGCTGCTACCAGCAACCCAGATGTCACCATCTCTATTGGATCTAAAGTTGATAAAGACAAGGAAATAGGACAAGACTGTTCATGCTGGACACACTGATTCATCTTCAGCTGCCAAAGGTCCCCTTGGGATTCTACATTTGCTTTTGGTTTCAGGATGGCTGAAAACACTAGGAAATGGAAATGGACAGTATCTCAGCACCTCACTGGAAAACACCATAGACCTTTCTGTGAGCCTTGAAAAGATGACAACCCCAATGCAGGATTATTTGTACTGTACAAGGAAGGCATGATTGGCTTCTGCAGGAAATTTGCTGTTAAACCACATTTTGAACTGCACTGACACTCAGTGATACCACTATTTGCAGATAAATAGCCCATATTCCTGGTTATTCTAAACCACATTGCTCAGAACACTGGAGGTGATTGCCAATTTAGTTATCAGTGGGAAAGCAGCACAAACAATCACAACACGGCAGTGGCTCCCCTTCCTCCTGACAATTCAAAATGCAAGGCAGGATATCTCCTGATACTTCTTCACGCTCATCTTGAATAAGGAAAACACAGGGTACCCTAAACAGAAACTTTGCTTTCTGTGATTGTTAACTAGGGGGATAGCAATTCTAATCAGATAGATAAACAGTACACTAGGTGAAATTGTTTGCTATTGGCTTGGTCTGTTGTATTTCAGAATAGCTAATGTGACATCTCTCAATGTTCAGGGTATTTCAAGAGACAAATTAAATCCTTGTCAACTTCTAAGCTCATTAGGAAGTCATAAAGCAATTTCACTCTAAAAATAAACATGGGCACAGTGAAGCATTTAACTCCTTCCAAGGAAATGTCTCATCCTTGTTTGACCCTGATCCCTAATCCTAAACAACAGCTTCTCAAACTCAGCCTGCCAAATTCTGTAAGACCGGTAAAAGGCTATTCCCTCAACGTAACAGACAGAGATTTCTAATTAAGCTTATGCTGACAATCCCTTCATCATTTTAGGCATACACTGAACTGCAGTGGCAGCCTCCTGTATGTGCAAGGAGCAAGGTGATGAACATCAGTAGATTTTACATCCCTATGCCCCCTGCAGTTCAGCTGGGAACACAGAGCTACAAGGCACTCCTGCTCCCTGTCTGCCTTCTCCTATGGCAGGATGCTTTTCCTTATGCTGACATACAGCTGAAAATAAATTCAGTACCTGTTTAACACCTGTAACCCAAGAAATTTTAGTCTTTAATATTTTTGATCTACAGCACTACAAAGTAAAACAGAGACAACAGAACAATTTTGGTGAAGAATTTTCACCAGGTCTACACCGTACTGTGGATAGCATTATCTTTATGAAAGTTTCCTAATTTGGTTCTATCAGTAGCAGAAGATGGAATGGAACAACCAGAAATGCCTTTTAGTCAATATTTGCATGTACCTGCTCTATGCAAAACACCACAGGAATTATACTTTCACAAAGTAAAATGGAGAAACCGAGCCAATGAATGCTACTGCTGTGAGTGCAGGCTAATATTACTTTGCAAACAAATCTTAATCCTCAATTGTTTTTTACAGCTTGATCATTTTTGATGAAAGAAATGGGAGAGGGGTGGAAATAAGAAGATAGTGAACTCAGCCCCTCAGTCTGATTTTTCTTACTGGATTTTGTTTTCCCTGCCAAAAATAAAGCCAATTCCTTACTCTGATGTATTAATGAAAATTGCTTTAGATGGGCGACAAGCTTCCATCACCCCTCAAGGTAGTTCAGGTAACAGAAAGTAGATTTGTACTCCAAAAATGAAACTCTCTCAAAAAACTTGCAGTAATTTATTAGCTCATTCCCATTATATTAAATACTATAGGACCACAGTTTGAGACAGGAGGGCTACTGGCAAATATCCTAACATGAAGAAAAAAATAATCAGTTCTCCTCACAGAATTTTACAGACGATAATTGGTCTTCTTACTACACAGGTAGAATTTGGAAGTTCTTTCTTGTGTTTCATATGTGGGGAAGCTAAGACCCAAAAAGATTAAAAACGTGACTGGTTTCAGTCATTAGTAGCAAACACAAAGTGAGATGCACATAGATTTACACTTGCTTAAAAACAGGTGGAATGAAACAAAGAAGGCAAATTCTGTATTTAGGACTTTAAGCTTCATGGGTATGTGGGTGGTGTAACACTGATGTTTTGTAAATGCAGAAGTGTTTTGAGGGAGAAAATATTTACCAGCCCAGCAGTTATTATGTTCCATGGAAACACATTTTTCTTCTCCCTTCACTGTTAATGATCCTCACTGATTGGTAACAGATTGTTTTGCTTCACTTTTTCACCAGCAAGTCAAGTGACGTTTTTACCTCCTTTCAACACGTTTTTCATCTTTTCAAAGGCAGCCTCTTCACAACATAACTACTGCTCTGTATCATATCCCTGTACGTTAAGAGGACAAATTGTTCTCATAAAGCACAAGGTGTCTGTTCTGGTAAGATCTCACTAACAAATGCCCTAGAGAATGCATTTCCTCCAGGAAACAAAGGTGGTAAATGAAAGAGAATCCAAAAGAGCCTAACAATAAAAGCCAAGATATGAAAGCCACCCATGTCTCTGAAGTACCACTGAAACCACATAGGGAAAATGAAGCACCCTGCTTACAGCCACAGCCTGGTCTCCACTGGCAAGTACAAACCAGTTACCTAGAACATTACAATGGTCATACACCTGCTACTACAATTCAACTCAAAACCCCAAACACATATTCTTACCTGTTTTTCTATTTAAAAGATGATTTGCTTAAATAGCACAATTATGGGAAAAAAATGTTTTTAAAGATGCATTTCCTAGAACACTTTTGTGCTTCTAAGTATAACTACACATAACACATTCTACTAATCAAAAACTACTTCGGACTCATTCCCTTTTTAATGTACAAAAGACTGTTTCTAAGAAAGCACTGTGTAATTCACATGAAACAAAAGCTGAACAAAATGCTGCTGAAACAAAGGCATCCTTGAATATACTTTCACTGGAGGAGAGACAACGTAAAAGCTGCCTGAACTGATTATGGAAGCAAGCCTTATACACTTTGCTAGCAGTTAATATATGACTTAATTTCAAACTCAGATATTCAAGTATTAACTATCCTGATAAGATTTTTTAAATTTCCTGAAAATACAATTTTAAAAAATTGCTGTAGGTTATCCTAAAAATATCCACTATGCAAATGCTCTTCAGACTTGGAAGTTTTCTTCCCTTTTGAATGAACAAAAGTCATCAGTAATATTCAAACAAACCTTTTAGCTAGTTAGTTTGGATTTTGTTTTGGTTTTAAGTTGCTTAGTGGAAGTTCATGACACCATTAACAAACTATAAAAAAATTCACTCATTTATAATCATGTCATCATGTAGTGCCCTGTTTAATCTTCCAGAAATATGGGACAATCATATCTCCTATGAGCTACTTCAGGATGATTTAAAGCAGCCCATTTATTTTGGGGTTGAGTAAAACTGGCAAGTTACTGAGAGTGATCATAGAATCAGACTGTTTCCATCATGAGCATATTCCCTTAATTTGCCTGAGTTTGCCTCAGAAGCAAAAGAAGACAGTTTTAGTTGGACACAAAACTAATTAAACGCTTCAAAGTCCTTTCTCCGCATCATACTGGGGGATGCGTACAAACTGAAATCCAAGCTGCTGATGCTTTGGTGGTATTTCCAAGCTCTGTGTGCATGTGTGGATCTTGAGGAAAGTTACTGCAGTCAGCACTGGTCTTCCACAGTGAGAGTTGCTAACATTTGGTGTTTGGCTGTTACCACCAGGTGCACATCAGAGATTTCAGCCAAGACAACATTCCCCAGCAACAGAAGAGCACATCAGAGAAACAGTGTCAAAGGTTACTGTACATCAGGTGTCCACTCCCTGGTGTTAATGCCAAGGGAGGTTTGCTAAATCCCTTCTCTGAAACATCACTGAGGAGCCACAGAGTTCTCTCCATGGACAATAGTGCTGCTGTATTTTCAAGAGAGGTCTTCTCCAGGAAAAAGATCAGCTACTTGTTAAGATCTCAGAGTTAAGGGACTAATAACAACAGTGTTTAGAGGCAAATACCTTGAACAGGTTACAAATTTAAAACCAGACTGCCATGAACCCTTGCTCCTCAAGTTAGCACACAGTCCAGCTACACTTATTGAGCTCCATCCTCAAAGCCCTCTGCTCTGGCAGAACCCATGACTGACCAGCCCATTGCCACAAGAACTGTGTAAGTGGGAATAAAACAAACACTGTCTCCAACACCCACCAGAAGAGGAGACAGGACGGCTCCTGCAAAGCAGCTCAGAGAGTTGTCCTCAAATCAGGCATGTGCTACCCACATCAAAAAAAAAAAAAAAAAAAAAAATCAAAAAAAAAAAATCACATTCTTCATTCAGCTAGTGGAATAATGATTACAATCCTGACTTTATAATAAAAGAGGGAGGCACTGTTCCTCTGAAAATTTCACAATTGCTTCAGAAGAAAGGGAACACCCAAAACAATTACTGGTAGTCAAGATCAGACAGCTTTTGTCATATTCCCTGACAGCAACCCAAGCACAGAAACAGATTTGTGTGTTTGTCGGAGACTGAAGATGGGAAACACTCTTATCAAGTCAATTGAAAAACTAATTTTATTTTCTGGAGTCAAGGCAAAGAATGGTGGTGAATTCTCCACAACAAAAGGTCTAGATACTTCTGATAAAGTGTACTTCTGTCTCAGTGGGAGGCGGACATTTACAGCAAACCTGGATAGTATCAACCAATATACTAAAAAATGCCCTTTTAATAAAACTTAATTCCTGGCATCACTACTCTCTCTTAAAAGCTGAAATTATGAGCTGCAAGTAGTGAAACCTGTTAAGCAGCTAATCAGCAAAAAGCTGCTCACACAGCACTAGTAAAGCATCAGTGCTAGACAAGCAGCAGGCCAAGCAGGACACAAACAAGTCACTTGCTGGAAAGAACAGCACCATGCAAGTTTCCAGTACACGCTTTCCTACAATACGCTGATTATCAAAAATATGGCATTTAAGCCAGAAAAACAATCTCAACACATAAATTACATGGAAGTTGTGGGAAAAGCCTGGAGCAACACACAAAGGATGGAAAAATCCATTGCTACACTAACTACAATAGCACAGGTGTGCCCTTTTTCTTCCTATTCTTTTAAGGCTAGGAATTGTGACTTTGAATAAAGAGAACTTGCATGCAGTACCTGGCAGGTTAATATTAAATCCACTCGACCAGTACGGTGAGTTGATTTTCCCCAGTTACCTGTTTATAGCTAATAAAACAGCATGCAAATTTTGTAGCTTCTTTGCATTAAACCCACCTCTCAAAAGATTTACAAAGTAGGAAAAGTTTATAGAGAAAAAATTCATAACCATATTCACTACTCAGGCTCCTCACAGCATCAGCAAGAGAAAAAAAACCCAGAGACTGGGAAGATAGGGCTTGTGCTTTCAAGGACAGACATTGCTTCATCAGAACATGTGTCATCAGCTTTTTCTGGCTATAAAACACAGTTAAAACTGCCTGGAATGTTATCAACACTGTTGGGAGAAGTGTACCTATAACCACTCTATAAAATGGCATATACATCGATCACTCGAGATCAGAGAGACTTCTGAAGTCTAAGCTGATGGAGGTTTGATCAAGTGGAATGACATGCAAGTTGCTCTGAACCAGCATTAGGAGAGAGAGGGTAGCCACTTGTCTCTGCACAGCGAGTATCCAAGCATCTTGTCAGCCCTGAAAAGCAATACTTTATCTGCTATTATTCCATACCACCAGCAGCTGTTCCCATACCTCAGGGTGTAGCCTGGAAATTACACTTACTGCCAGACTCAAACACTACACTACCTTGTATACACTGTTCAACTACCTGCAGCAGAGCAGAATTTCAAATTGCCTCACCAAAAAGTATAAACAAAAGACATTAACGAGATACAGTGCTACGCAGTGTTAGTGTAGAAGACTGAAAACACACCTCCTTTATCTCTCCCCAGACACTGACTGAAAAAACATAATAAAAATCCAGACTTCCACTACACAAGTTAACAAAGTGAAGACAGATGGCAGTGAAAAGCAAGGAAACGCCAACATTCCTCGGGGGATAGTAGCTGGTTGGTCTGATGAAGGACCAGCTCCTCTAACCTCTCATTAAGTAATTGCTGGATTCTAGTCTGAGCTCAATTTATTTTCTTTTACAACTGAGTGGAGGCAAACATTTTCAATATGCATTTCATACCACCCATCTTTGGCTGAGATGACCACAAGAAATGATACCAGCCACCCTTGGGTACAGGAATGTGAAACCATCCCAAATGAAGGCAACCAGCCTGGATCACCCACTTATTTATCTGTAGTCAGAGAAACCACAACAAATATTCCTTCCACTATTAAAATTTTTTTTAAAAATCACCGAAGTAAAAAATATTGACTGCTGACCAGTTACTTTGCGTCAAAGTGGATGCAGCAAGTAGTGCTTGTCTTGTGGTGAGTTTGTGGGCTGCAGCAGTCTCCACGAGCCTGCTGAATTTACAAAAAGGAACTGCCGAGCGACACAGAGCATATCACAGCACTGGGACAAGACTTACATCATGTTCTGACTGCAGCAGGAGGTGCACAAGGGCAGTTAATTATTTTCATCTGGTGGCATGTCAGGCAAGGGCCCAAATCCAGGCTTTACGCATTCATCTTGTTGATGGAGCAGACACTAAAAACTAAACAAACCACGGCCTCCAAATGAAAAATTGGCCTCACGGAGACTTGCTGCCTTTGGCTCTTTTAGGAACTGTCTTTTTTAGGAATTCTTTTTTTCATCTCAAATGGGTTTGTTGCGGTTTACTTGGACTCTGGGTACAGGGTTTCCCGTATTTTTAAACTTTCGTTGTGCCAATTCCAGTAAGTACTTTACAAAGAAAATTCTACCCAAGGTTGGAGTGAGCTGTACCAAAACCTGATTTTCTTTTTGGTTTTATTTTAACAGCAGCTTACCAAGAATAACCAGGAGAACTCTCCTCTGGGAAGAATGAAACAGCACTACCACTGAACTGACCTAACACCTACAAACCTCCAGCACGCTCCTGCAAAGAAACCATGTCTTGAAGCTTAAATGAGGAATCTTTGGGATGAGAAATGAAAACTAATGCATTGTACCAGGTTAGATTTGAATACTTGCAGTTGGCTTGAAACACCTACTTGCTCAGTATCAAAAAGAGAGCAGTGCCTTTTGTAAAAGCTTCAAATGAAAATTCAAAGAGTTAAACTAAAAAATTATCACATATTGCAGGTATTAATTTGAACACAAGTTATTATGACTTCCCCGATCTCCTCCTTTTCCATCTTCTCCTACATATCCTCATACAACCAACATTTACTGGAAAAAACATTCAGTAGAAGAAAGGGCATCATTAGCCACACAAAACTTCAGGTCTTTCATTTTGTTGAAATTTGGGTTCATTGCATTATCTAACACTAAATATATGACATTTTTGCTCTGCACCTCAAGTCCCTCACTGAACCAGTCAGTGGTCTTTGTTAGCTCATGGCATGTACAGAACCCAGAGACATCAACATCAGTCTTTATCAGGCTTTTGCAAAATTGTTATTTACTGAATTCAATTCAGTTAATACTTACCTTTATAAACAAACCAGAACCCACAGATTTAATAAGACCTTGAAAGCAGCATTGGACAACTGAAGTGCAACACAGTAACAGTGACAGCATTCATTCATAGATACTTTAATTGCTGGTTTAATGATACATCACATCTACTGAAGCTTTTAAAGATGTTTTTATTATGGTTTTATAAATTTTTATAAAACCACCAAAGCACTTTAAAGAATCATGCTTTCTTGTGTAATACATAAAACTAATTTCATACTGTGCTTCTGAAAGTCTATCATGCTGTTTTCCAAGTTATCTTACAGATGGCACATATAAGAAAAAAACAATGGAAGCATGAATTTCTAGTGACTGCAATGCAACAAGGCATCCAAACCAAGATGTTTCATTACAACTAAGTTAAAGTGTGAGTGCATTATGTAATGAACATTAGCAGTTTGGTCATTTAATCTTAATTCTGTTTACAACAAAACTAACATTTGTGCTTCACAACCTAAGATCCCATAATACAAACATAAGTTCTCTGCTGTAAAATTCCCAACAAATTACTGTCCAGAAAGAAAAACATATCTAAAGCAAGAGACCAAATCTACTCACTTTCCTCAAGAATTTCTATATTTAAGACTAATATGACATACCAGACACAATAAGGCACAATGGGTGGTACAAACAAATGAATACAGTTGTCCATGAAACGTGTTCTCTTCCACAAATACTAAAATATGTACCGCTCAAGATAAATTTTCTCTTAAAAATGAAATACATCATCTTGTTATGAAAGTCCTATACAAAAATTTAAAATTTACACCATCTGAGCTGCCAAAAAATAAAAAAATGTACCGATTTCCCACAAAACTATATTTCTCACCAGCACATCCAGCCACTGGGAGGAAGGTATCCCAGCACTCTGGAAAAGAAAAGCATTATTTCCCCTGTGTTTAAGACAAAAATATTGTATTCTGCATACAGTAGTGTATTAAACTTAAAAAAGCCTAGGACTATTAAAATTACAATATTGATTTGGAAATTATTGGTTCACTGCCTGGATGAAATAAGGCACTTTCTTCCAGCGGGCCGCACTTTTCATGTGTATGGAGACGATGAATCAGGTTCTGGTTAAAAACAAAAAGGGGTTCAGTGAGGTCCCAGAAGACGACAGGAACATTTAAACAGCAGGGGAAGACACAGGAGGTAAAACCTGGAGATGAAACTCTACACAGAAGTGGTCACTCTGTCAATGGCATTATTGACCTCGTTTTTGTTTGAATCCAGTCCTTTAGCAGCATTCATATCATTCCGTAAATTCTCCACTGTCTTTTTCATGTTCTTTAATTCTCCAGGGTGTGGAGTGGCTCGCCTTAGAAGTGTTCTCTAAAAATAAACAGCGCAATAAGTGGTTTTGCCTTTGTCTCTCTGCAAAAACAACATACACTTTCAAGGCTTCAGCATTCAAATACCAAATATTAAGTATCAATTTTTTTCCATTCTTTCCCCCCCCTTTTTCCTTTTCAAACTACGATGCTCTGTGATGAACATCACTTTAAAAGCTACTTGTTTATGAAGACAGGGAAGGAGGTTTTAAGAAGTCTCTAAAAGCAAATTTTGTCCTCTTTTGGACTACTGATCTGAAAGCCGCTCAAGTGAACTCCAATTACAAGTTATGAAGTGAAGATTCTTTCGTAACTATACTTGGGGATTTTTTTTCTCCCCAAAAGCATGCAAATGATTTAAGATCACACTTCAAACATAAAACATCCATCTGATTTTGAAAGACTCTCACAAGATCTCTTTACAGTTTTAGATGGTGTTTGTGTGGAGCTCCATTTGCCTTTCGGCCTCACCACATAGTCTGGTTCTCTAGTCAGTTGAGAACAAGCATTTTGAGAGGAAGAGGGAGTATTTCTCTCCCACCTTAGACACAGGCATGTCTATCATTGTGCCGAAACCTTTACACGGAAAACAAAAATTTACAACAACTCCAATTAGCATCCAGGCTGGAGACCAACAGAACACCACAAATACAATATATGTGTAATACAGGTATACATGCACTTACTTTTTAGTGGCATGCATGTAAACTGTGCAGAGTACAGCAGAACTGATGACCCATAAGTGGGTGCTTTGGTCAAGACTGCTTCAGAAATCTGCCCTTCCCTCTCCTCAGAAAGATCATAAACTTTTTTCCCCTAGAAAGGTTCTTGCCTCAAATCAGGCTGTAATACCAGGACTGAAAGCAGTTATCTTCAACACCTGAGCCCTCACTACTGCATGGACATTCTCAGGTTGGCACAGCTGTTAAGCAGCATCATTCTGAACTCCCTATCAGTCTGTGAACCATGCCTGTTAAGAGATATTTTGTTTCTGCTGCTTTGGAGTAAGCAACTACCTTACTTTTTCATTTCCATACTAAAGTAGGAGTTTTTATAGTCACTTTTTAAACTAAAACAATCCAGACAGTGCCCTGAAGTATCTCAAGCTGAAATCTAATGAGGACCACCAGCAACTTTTTAGAGCATCAGAGAAGCACATTAAAAATGTGACTGAAGCAGTCTTAATCTTTACAGAGAGTTTTAATTGTTAATAAAAGCTAGTAGAACTACAGATCATGTTGTGTTTTGATCTTCAGGACATGCAGAGCCGAACTTAATGGAGAGGTCTTATAAGTACAGTGACAGATGTTCCCACATCCTCTGTTTAAGTGGGAAACTAATAAGCAACATTCCTGCTGTTTATGGACACTATGGTTGTTTCAATGCAAATGGTGGAGTTAAAAAAAAAAAAAAAATAATAACGAGAGAGAGCAAGAAAGAGACTAGAAACAGAAATTAGAAAGACAAACAATAGCAAGCTTAATGGAGACACATGCCAGAGTGCTGGAATCCTAAATTAGACCCTATATACTTTCAGGCAGTAAAACTTTACAGATGCACAGAAAGATCCTATCTTCTTTCTGGAAAGAAAACATCCTGAGCAGACAGAGGAAAACAAAGCAAAACAGAAGACTGCCCTGCATCAGAATATAAAAGTTATATTCAAAGCAGAAAAAACAAAGGCATTTAAAGTCAACATAAAAAGCTGCAGCAGCCAACATGAACAGTTTCTTCTCCAAATGTACACACAAAGCATGTAGTTCAAGCTGAAACATTTACAGCAAGAATGCTCAGAGACTTTTTGTACTTTTGCATTAATGTCACAGTGTCTGGAGGTATGCAAAGGCTTGGAAAACATACCATTTCATTTTCCTCTTCATCTTTTTCATCTTCTAAGAAGCGAATTGCACTGACTCTATTCACTGCCCGCTCGTTCCATGTTTCATCTGACATTTCATTTACCAAACTCTCCAGTGCACCACATCGTGGTAGGTTATCTGTTAGAACAGGAAAATGTAACTCAAGACTCACAACAACATGCACATGAAGTCACACAATCAACATGCTATACTGTTCATAATTGCAATAACTGAACGATCACTTATTCAAGACTTACAAGTGGCGATTTCTTCAGCAGTAGTTTTTGGAAGAAAACAGAACTAGCATTAGTTTTCTTTTATCAAGTATATACACAATAGTTTCTGTATAAATTAGGTATTTCTGTATTTGAACTGACTATATAATTTAATAGACGTGCCACTATACCTGCTTTTCTTGTGGAATATGGCTGCTAGCTGACATTAGCCAGTTCCCTAAATGGCATTCCATAACATAGGATCATTGTTTTTACTAACCTCATCCTTTCAGTATTGCTAGGCATACACATCCAACAATCTGAACTCCAAGCCTTCTACCCTTGAAGCCAAGAGATTCATCTGGAGAGGAGGAAATCTAATTTCTAGTAGTACAGCCTTTAGAGGAAGTCAAATCGACCTCACTCTTCTTGAACTAGCCTTATCTTCTCAAATTGCAAAGGGGTTAATTCATTTATTTATTTTAATTCTTAATTATTCTTAAAATCCAGAAGCTGAAAACAGAGACATTCCAGAGACATTCCTACAACTCCTACTGCTTTAATGGTTTCTATTTGCTCCAGCCATATACAATTGAAACACTGGAATTAAGTCTGGGTACCTACAATACAAATACCCACAGCTGAACTTTTCTCTTCAGGCCCCTTTGTACTCAGTGGAGTAGAATCCACACAATTTTCTTTTAAAAGTCCATTCTTGGATGGGATAAATTACTCTCCAGTCATTACAGCAGAGATTTAAATATTAGCTCAGATGAATCCCCTTGAATGCTCACACACAGCTTTAAAAGCTTGAGGACAAAAAATATTCAGAAGTTACTGGAGCAGCAACACAGCCAACAAAAGAGTTTATGGTTCCACCTGACCCAGAGGCAAGTTTCAGCATGAAAGGGAAAAGCAACTTATACTGCAATTCTACACTTGTTAATAAATATAATAAAGTTACTGTACAGCACCTTTGCTTGAAAGAAAATTAGTTTGCTACAAAGTAAAAATTCTACTGTTTACTATTAGCTATGCAATTTATTTTGCTGGTGAAGAGATTGCAGTTGGAAAGCCACCATTTAACCATATATATATATCTTTAAGATGTATAATCAATGTACACAAATATGGACACCACTACTTAGCCCACTGGCAAGCCTCAGAATAGTGGTATGAGTAACTCTTTTTCTTACAGATCTGCATTTTATTTATTGTAGCTGCCGTCATTGTATTTTCAGTAACACTCAGTGCCAAGTTTTCAAGTCTTCTGAAGACTAGTAGGATAACAGAAAAATCTAAGTTTAATGTTGAAAATTCAACCATAACTTTGCTACTTTACTCACTAGAGATTATGCATACTTTACAAAACTTTATGGGACAACTCAGTAAACAAAGAAATAATACTTCTATACGTAATGAAAAGCTGACTCTAGGCACTTACCTTGGCAACCAGGCTCAGAAGGCATTTGAGGAAGTAATACACATGTTAAAATCTTTTCTCCTGTTTCAGGGTCTGTGTCAGTCTGAAATGTCAGCAGAGGTTGGGACTGGTTATCAGACAACCACAAAGCCTTCAGCTTTAAGGTAGTCAGTGAAATGGGAAGATACGTCAGCCTAGTTCAAAAAAGCAAAGTAAAAATGTCAGGACACTCTCTAGGAGACTCAATAGACGGTCGTGAAGGCAACTCAAGTATACATCACTGAGTTGGAACAAACAGGATTGAATTTAATGCCTCTAACAGAAGGCATTGCAGCAGTCACCAATTCCAACTACTCCATTCTTTAAAAAAAAAAAAAAATCTGCAGCTGAACTTTATACCATAATCCTCTGAAGCTCTGAACAACAGGTAAAACTACACTGAGCTTCCTCTACTGCAGTAAAGTGCCCTGGAAGGCAGACAGCTGCTTCCTGTCAGGAGCCTTACATGTAAACAGTGGCCAGAACAGAAATATGCAAGTGCCTGTGAGACAATTATATTGCATAGATGAGACGCCCTTCGCTATTCCTCCATTTTGGCTTTTTTTTTTTCATTTAACTTCCTACTAACTGAACTAATTTGCTGGTTTATGCTTTAATGCACTCGTTTTGCATGTTGATGTTTGAAGCACTAAGAGTCATGAGAAGCTGCAAGGTCAAAGTGGCTTTCCTTGTTACTCACACTGTATCACGAAGATAAAACACTTAATATTAGTGCCACTTGACATGGCTTGGTAGCTTCACCTGAAGCTCTATCCACTGCCTATATTCTCAGAAATATACAAATCCAGAGGGTTGTTTTTTTAAATCCAATCTCTTCTTCAGGGTCAAAGTAATCCAAAAATCACACTCATGACAACACACAATTCATGCTACTTTTGGCCCAGGGGGATGACTACTTCAACAATTTCAACAGTAACACTAACATGAATGTCATAACTGGTTTTTTATTACTCAGTTCTTAGACATACTATCTTTTGCTATCAGAAAAAATTAAGTAAATACAGCAAAAGAACATGAAAATACAAAAATCTCTTGCCTGTTTCCAGCAACATCCAGGACATGAAGTTCAGTGGCCTGTGAAATTTCAGAGGGAATTCGAGATAATCTGTTGTCACGTACAGAAAAGACGTTAAGACTGCAGCAGCCCCCAACCTACATTTGAGAAGAGGGGGGGAAAAAAAAAAGCAAGTCTGGTTTTGTTGCAGTACCATAGCATAACAAAAGCATGCAGTACGGGTCACAGAGTGTGTCACAGCACATTCAAGTTACAATGCCTGCCAGACACTTCCCCCAGAGGTACAGACTGCAAACAAGTGTTAGTTTAGAAGAAGTCTGACCTGAAGCAAGTCTGTTGGGGCAGTCTCTGGAACACCTGTATCTGCAAATAATGGATATCTTTACATATAGGTCACACTCTAGCTACCTTTCAGAGCCTTCCGCACCCAGAAGAAACCAGTAACCACACAGAAGCTACTCTGTGCCCAACATTCACAAAACACCCTACAGTCAACTTTTTCTAGCTCTACGTTTTACATGTTAATTCTTTCTTTCCTCATGGCAACTTTATATCCAGGCAAGCGCAATGGGGCTTGAAGCAAGGCAAAATGCTAAATACACCTATCGACTCCCAAAATTTATTGAGTCCACAAAGATTAATGAAAAGTTCACTAGAAGCAGAAGACTTGGTAAAATCTTTAATGCCCTGATTCATTAGAAGCACCCAATTTCAACATGATTCCCACATGAAATGGCCTTCTTTAATCTATTTTAATCTAATATCTTCTGTCTCTATCAATTTACCCAAATATAAGCACTTGCATTCTCAAGCTAATTAGTTTTTTGGGTGCAAAAGATGGGATTTTTCAGTTTTACCTTTAAAAATCTATATTTTGCACCAAAAGTAGCTGTTTTCAGAAAAATAAACCCTCCACATTTGATTAAAAAACCCTCATTCCAACTTTATGTTCCAGAGGGAACTACTTTAAACAGGAAGATAATCAGTTCTAGGAACTCAAAAGCTGCCTCAAGTAACTCTTTGTTCCTATTAACAAAGGAAACTCATCTTTGTTTGCTTATCATACAGAGTTTCAAAAAGCCTTGTTGTTTGTTTGCCAGTTCCAAAACCCACCATAAGAAGGGGAAAAAAGATTTCTCTTCTCTTACTGCAAGTATTAGAGGCAAAATATCCTAATGCCATTTGAAGATTTCAATTTAAGTGGACTTAGAATCTAACTATAGATTCCAAACTAAACACAGTGGAACAACTCCGTTCAAAAATTAGAGGACTTCTATAGTGACATACATCTAAGAAGGTTCTCCCCTCACACTATAGCAAGTATGTAACTATACCTTGGCCAGATGTCCCCAAAACTAAGCTGAAATTATTGTATTCTTGTCAACTGTCAGTTGTGCCTTTGCAAAACCTAACCCAAGACTGAGATTATAGACAAACAGTACAAAATATTTTAACTAGTCAAAGTAAAAAGAGTGTTGATTTAGCCTACACTATTTACTAAGCAAAAAGCCACTTTTAAAGGATGCAACTGTGACTTACAAAATAAAACAAAGAAATGGAGCATTTATATCCCACTCACCTTCCTTTGTATGATAAATGCTTTTTAACAGAAGAAAACAGCAATCAGCTGCTCAAGGCTTCTGATTCACAAGCTATTTACAGCACAAAGTTAACGCACTACATTCTTGACAAAAGAGAATCTGTGATATTTCCCTTAAATCACTGCACTCCTAAGATACAGCTATTTCACAAGATTATCAGCTTTCCCAGCCCTGTGTGTACCACAGAAGCATGAACCTTGCAAGCCATTTTAGCTTGTGAATCAAAGCCCTTAGAAACCAGCACTCAAATAGTAAGCAAACATTTCTTAGTGCAAGAACTCTGCTATTCACTTTAAAGAGTGTACAAATTCTTAAATAATGTGCCTTCACACATTCACAGAACACAGTGTGACATTAAAAAATATATATACACAGTAAGTGTCTAATTGGTGTTTCTAACATGAGTAGCTCTGAAAAGCAAGAAATACAATTAGGGAATGTTGATGAGCTGGCAAGTGATGCCCTCAGTGTGCACAAAGTGTTCCCTTTTCATGAATGAAGTTTGCGTTACTCAGTCTTGGAGCATGGAGATCCAAACAGGTTAGCCAAACAAACAAAGTAAAGCCATGCAGCCCTGATGAGACCAAAACTTCTATACTTCTGACAATGGAAAAATGCAGCAGTGGAATCAGGACAGCCTGAGTCATCATGCACTTAAAGCAGTTTAATGAAAGGTAACAGTAGAACCACGGACTGAAGAATACTTACAGGGTTATCAATTTACCTGACCCATAATTTTCCAAGCGGCTAACAATTAAGAAAATACAAGAGATGTTCAATTTATTTTTCTTTATCCATACTGGACAAGAGCATGCCAACAAATGGAGACAGAACATACATTCTTCTACTGCCAAAGAGGGTTGTAACTCCTAAATCATTTCAACTTCAGTTAATTTAACTTTGCTCTCTATCAGTCAACAGGCTGCTGTTCAAAGGTTGTTTCATTCAAAGGTAGTGAAGACCTTTTATTTTAGTAGGGTAGTAGGGTAGCTAAAAATGAGACACTGAATTTTTTAAATGAAACTGTTTTTAGAAAATGCAGACAGCATTTAACAAGCAGCATCAAGTGAGATATCACAAAGGAAAAGAGGACAAGCTGACAGTTAAAAATCAATTAAAATCTTTGTCATTTCAAACAAAGATGGCACCCATCCAGCAGTACAGAAAGACATCAGGTCCAATGTTTGAAAACCTAAACAAGAAGCAGTACCACGGAGGCAAAGTGCACACACTACATGGCATGCGGAAAGGAAAACACTGTTGTGGCCGCCATGAAGTAACACGGTATCAGAACGTCGCTGGTTTGGCTCAGAGTTGTTAACTGAGGAAGAGCCATGCTTTCCAAGGGTCACATGCTCACAACAAACTGTGCCAAACCACCGCATACGCAGCAAGGACACAGCTGAGGCCACAAGCCCATTCGCCAGTTAAGCACACACTTCATTTCCAGCACAGACTTCACTTAATGGGGACAAGCATGTGCTTAGTTCTAGGCACGTGAGTAACTGTTCCAAGGACTGGAGGCTTAAGGAAGTCCTCACGTTCTTCTGTAGTGAGCAGGACATCAGGAAAAGATCTCACATGAGTTGTGCATGCCTAAGTCATACTCATGAGACTTAGTTCATTTTAGCAACTTTAGTTTAAGGGTTACTGACTTGTCACATCACACCAACTCCAAAGAACAGTAAGCCTAGGTAAAAACCAAAAGGAAAATCACAAAAACAAAACTCACATGTCGTCAGGCAGTAAATGGTCATTTCTATGAAGCACTAATCTTAAGATCATTGATACTACGAAGATAGAACAAAACTGCATTCAGATGGGCTTGATTGAGAGGATGAGTGTCACTAGGAGGCATCTAGAGGCATCACAAACCTTTAACCCTTTAAACCCTTTAATGGGTGATCTTACTGCTCTTTTCTTCTATCTCAGTCTGAGGCTCATTTTCCTAACAGCTTCCTCATTATGGAGAAGCAGTAAGGCTGGGACACACATAGACAGAATATCAGCTTGGTTGCTAAAACTCCCCCCCTATGTTGTCATCATGACCAGCATTTAGCATTTCACTCTCCTGCTTTTTTGCCATTCATATGCCCACTACTAGTCCACCTTAAACAGTCCTGCAGAACTCAAGTCTTAATACATTGCTTCTCTGCTGGTGTTTCTGATGACTCTCAAGTAGATATCAGCACCTGTTTACTACTCAAAAGGTATGAATCAATTCTTCTCTCCTTTAGCAGTCAGCACCTTTCACACAGCTATAAGCAATGCAAAAAAATTACATTATGACAAATACTGTAATGATTAGTCTTCAGCTGTCGTGTGACTAGCTAGAAGTCCAGTGATGCATCTCTTTTATTCAACTCTCAAAAGAGCTGTCAGCATCAAAAATTCTCACAGATGTAAACAAGTCTGATAAATATAGTGGCAATTTAAACACAGTTCCTCATTGTGTTGTAATGTTTCCTGCATTATATCCAAAATTTTGTTTTGGTTCAAAGAAAAAGTCAGAATTTTCCTTGGCTCCACATAAACTATATTAATTCTTTAACTGCAAGCACAGGGTACATTTAGGGGTGGAAAAAACTGCCCAATTCACTATCATTAACTATTATTCTGTTGTTATTATTAACTTTAAATTGGCTAGGAAAATCTTCAGTAAACTCACTTCAACATCTCCTGCACCACTGGTGAACAGTAGGAGAGGGGCTCACCAAGACAGCTTCTTAGCCCTCTGACTCAAGTGTTCCTGCACTTTTTCTCAGTGTCTTTCTTTTTTTCCTTTGAGACACACATACTTCTACACAAATGAGGGAAGGGACAGGATATCAGAAGTTAAAATCAGAAAAAACAAAGTGGTCCCAACTTGTTTTAAAAAATTTAAATTTAAAAATCATAGTTATTGCAAAAAAAAAAAAACCAAAAACAAAAAACCAACCCTATAGTTTTACCTAATGGAGTAATAATTCTCACAATATATCTCAGAGCCAGGAAGGACACATTACCAGATCTCTGCAGATTGTAAAGACTCATTAACAAAAGCACATAAACTGGAAAACATTCCAAGGAGGTTATTTATGCAAGTGCCAAAATCAACACACCAGTTTCATCAGCGTTCCTGTGCCAGGGTGGGATTTCAACACCAAAGAGTCACCAGGCAGGTCTTTCAAGTTTAAGGGGAAAAACATTTGTAACTATGAACAGGTTTAGACATTCTCAGTTCTTGCTGAAGTCTGTTTCACCACTTCAGTCAGAGAGAGACTAAGCTGCAAAATGAGATACTGAAGATGAAATCTGTGACTCAAGCCTTGGTCATACATTTAGTTCTTCCACATTTTACCTTTATCAGCACACAATAAAGAAGAACCTTTGAACCAGGAAACCTTGAAGGTGTATTTACATACAAACTCCTTAATAATCCCAAGTCAAGAAATTTTACACCAAAAGATAAGGAATGGTTTTACAAATGTGCCTCGCAATAGATCTTGCAACGTAATAGTTTTTTTAACACAGTGACTCAAAATCCAATTCTCTTAAACTGTTAACACAACCAAATCAACATCCTTCTACTCCCTTCCCCAAAAAACACACACTACCACAGAAAAGCTAGAACTCAGAGATTATCTCACCAGGCTACATTAAAGCAGGCACATAATTTCCACCGTCCTATCTATAAAAGTGGTCTTTGCTACTGGAATAATTCTGGATGAAATGACAGCAGTACCAAGCAGGTACAGTATTGGGTACAAGTACTCTTTTCTCTAGCTGAATTCCACTTTTTTTTCTACACATAAGACCATGTCTTTGTCCCTCTCCAACAGAAACCAGTAACAGCCTGTCCCATATCCATGTTTTATAGGGCCGAAGACCACATGCACACAGCTGCTCTAGCACTCTGTAAGGCAGAGAAAGAATGGAAGAGGTAAGAAAAACACGTAAAGGAAAAGAGGAAAACATACTGAGGAAAAATATCTGCACTGCATACTCTACTTCTGCTTCTGCAAGGGGGGAACCAATGTACAAATACCAACTTTGATGTGCAAATGTCCACGACCCCAGTCTTTGCCATACTGTCTCAGGAGACATCTTAAGCAACACACAGCAGGCAGGGTTGTTGAAAATTACTTCTGACAAAAGCTTGTGCCTGGCTTTAAATCTTAGTTAGTCAGTTTAAGATGAAAATAAACAGAAAACACAGTATACTTTCTCACTGTCAAGCAGAGCCTTCCAACAGACAGTAAAAGGGTGACACATTTTCCTGTCTTCCCTAAGTGCACTACCAGTGTATTTTGTATTTTTTTCCAAGATAGTAACAGTGAGAACAAAAATGGAAATTGAACATTTCACCAAAGACACCAAATTGTTCCTCCCTGCCATCTCAAGGGAAACTCAGAATTGAAATCTTTGCCATTATCAGCCCCCTAAAGCTGCTCCCGTTGATGCTTTCCATAACAGCAAACAGTACTTGTTATACCTATGCACTCAATTATGTGGAACATTTTTCTTTTAGCGACATGAAATGTGACTCTTCACTTAATTCCTCTGAATTTTAAGCAGAAAATGTATACTATGAAATCTTCATGTTTGGTTTAAAGCAAAATGCTGTTGGTTAAGAAAAATACTATACCGAGAAAATCCAGCTCCAAGAACAGATGGAACATGAGCAGAGAGCAACAGATTACTTTGTTTTTGAAACTACCATTTCAGCACTCTAAGAAGGCACTCTAAAAACATTCAAGGAAAAATGTTTTACTGCACAGCTGTAGCCCAAGGAATTCAAACTGAAACTTGAAAAACTGAAACAGAAAAGTCTTGTTACCTAGAAAGTAGGTTCTGCAACGCAAGCATATTAACAGTATTTTTGAGGCACACCACTGCCATCAGTTGTTTATGCTTTCTATTTGTAACATTACTATCTTGGAATTCAAATGCACTGATCAAAGGTGAGATGACCCTGTAGTTAGAAAAGGGCTGGCTTCCTTTAAAATTAAATATCCACAGAGCAAAACATAAAATCTTACATTACATGTAATTTCAAAGCACTTGTTCTAATGAGACAGACACGTTGGCGTGGACACCTTTAAAGGAAAAATAAAAATTCTATTCCAAAGTCATTGATAGGGAGCCAAAGAGCTCTGCTTCCTCTGTTTCCCTGCCAAGCTCCCTTGGGAACCACCCTCTCTCATTTTTATTTCCTGGACTTCCACAACTCCCCAGCTCACCTCATTCCAGACACTACCTTCCATTTTCTCACTATTCACCTTCTCCAAACACAGGCTCAGCCCTGTCTTCATTCCACTTCTGTGCAGGTGTCCCCCTCCCTCCCTCTCTCTCTCTCATGTGCACTGAAGTTCTCTAGACACACTCTCATTCTTCACTTCACCCTTGGATATCCCCTTCACCAACTGAGCAACACATTCCACCTCTGAAAAACGTCGCTGGTTCCAAGTTTTCAGTATCTTGCTCAGTATTAATCCCTCTATTGTTTTCAACTGAGCTCTTGACCCCACTATACCCCCAAACAGACATGGTCCATATTCCCCCTGCTTTACCTGCTTCTGCAGCTGAGCCTTCTCCTCTCACCTGCTCCTGTCCCTGCTTCTTCCAAGCCACACTGATTGCCCTTATGCACCACCTCCAATACCATGTATTCCATTAACTGAGAAAAGCGCTTATACACTACACAAGATATTAATGTTCAACCTGGAAATAAAGTGTACCAGTAAAACCTTCCATGCTAAACTCAGAACAATTCTGCTCAAAGGTGCAGTAGACATAAAACTGCACAAATCTCAAGTACAGGTATTTTACCATACCTGTGTTATGTATTAACTTAAAGGCCTTTGTAAAGACATGGGAAGTCTGCTGCTGAATGAGCACAAGATGAGAAAGACATTAAACCATTAGAGAGCATCCAAAAGAGGGCAACAAAGATGGTGAACGGCCTTGAGGGGAAGCCGTATGAGGAGCGGCTGACGTCACTCGGTCTGTTCAGCCTGGAGGAGAGGAAACAGAGGGGAGACCCCACTGCAGTTACAGCTTCCTCATGAGGGGAAGCACAGGAGCAGACACTGATCTCCTCTCTGTGATGGCCAGTGACAAGACCTGAGGCAAAGGCCTGAAGCTGTGTCAGGGGAGGTTTAGGTTGGATATCAGAAAAAGGTTCTTCACCCAGAGGGTGGCTGGGCCCTGGAACAGGCTCCCCAGGGCAGTGGTCACAGCACCAGCCTGACAGAGTACCGGAAGTGTTTGGACAATGCTCTCAAGGCATATGGTGTGACTCTTCGGGCTGTCCTGTGCAGGGCCAGGAGTTGAACTTCATGATCTTGATGGGTTTCCTCCAACTCAGCATATTGTAAGATGAAAACTGCCATCCCATACCAACCCAGATAGTTTTCCCAGGGTCTTGCCTCTTGCTAGCAATCATGCAACCTGTCAGGGTAAGACTTGTAACAATTCTCTGTTCAGAACCAGAAGCACCACTGCAGAGAATACACTGTTCTGCTAGAAAAGCTGCAGTACTAACATATCTCCTCCCTGACCTTCCCCCAGTTAGGTGACTGGCCTGTGGCAGCTCAGACCAGGACATTGATTGATGCTGCCAGTGCCACAGCACTGCAGCTGCCCCTGCTTGATCCCTCTTCTTCAGCATTTCCCCATCTCCTTGCCACTTTGCTTTCTTCTCATACCTCCTTTTTGAGCTGTCCAAGCTCCATAACGAAGCAAGTCAGAGCTGATACTCCTCTCAATTTCCATCCAATGGCTGTCACCCAAGTACATAACCCTCCTGCTCCTTAGGTGACTGAAAGTGGAGAACAATAGCTACAAGCTCAGAGTCACACACTAGATAGGAAAATTAAGAGGGAGAATTACTTGGACAAATATCACAGAGAAAAAGTAGTACAACCAGAACCAACTCATAGTCCCATGCTACAATCATAGGATGCTGCTTTCCCGACTTTTTTTCCACAATTTGCACCTCAACTAAACTTGTAAAGCCTTCAATAAGATTTAGTTCCACAACACAAACTCTGGCCTCATTTCATTCTACATACTGTTACAGTAGACAAGAAGTCCTAGTCCTCATTGCTGCAAAATCTGAGGTATCTTGGTCACGTCAGGTCCTTATATTTAAGGACAAAAGTAGTCCAGAGATCTCCAAAACCAAAAAGACTGTCAAGACAGTCACTGAGCCACTTTTAAGAGTATGAAACTTTCCCTTAGATATTGGTCATAGCAGTGAGGTGAGGAAGAGTGTGGCAGTAGTTTCATACTACATGCAGAAGAGCCATATTGGTGTTGCATGCACCCTACCAGAACTCCAAGTCTTCAAATAGTGCAGGACCTGACATCTACACTGGGAATTAACAGTTGAAAACTAATTAGATCCCAGTTAGTTACACGCTAATTAGATCCAAGCCTTTTTGTTCAACTACAAAGACATTTTGTACTTCCAAGCCACCAAATCACCACAGTTCAGATCTAGTAGACAAGTTTCTGGTTTTGATCAGTTTGGAAAGAATACCCATGGGACCAAAGTTGCCTGCTACTTCTTGTAGGCATCTGAAATCAAGAGTTTTCTGTTTCTATAATCTCATCTGCACAGAACTTACCTCTTTGGGCAAAGATGTTAATTTGTTTCTATCAGCATTCAAATTGTTCAGCTTCTTTAGTTTTCCAATGCTCTTCGGCAATGACTGTGCCAACAAAAACAAAATAATACACAAACAGAATTTGTAAATACACAGAGTCAGGGTAAACCACTTAACTCACTTGTATAATTAATTAATAGTCTGATCCACTTTCAAAATTGAAATGTAGTTAATCCTCATTACTGCCAGACCTTCCAAAGAAGGTCCAAAGGTTTATATTTCAGAACAAGTGTCCAGGAATGTCAGTTTCTAACACAAATTCACTCATTAATTATCTCTGCACCATGACAATAGACACACAACAGCTGTGTACAGAATGCACGTATGTAGGATGTGCGTATTACCTAACTTTACACTCCTAAAATTGCTTCTTGGTCAGCTATCTCCTAACTGAGGTGCTATAAACTGACTGTTGGAGAGGCATCTTTTCAACAGTCTTAAGCTTCTAACTCAACCAAGCACAAGAAATGCTCAAACCTAGTTTATTTAAAGACAGCTACTCTCCAAGTGTCAGCGTCACATGAAGTTTCAAAATAATGGAAGAAAACACCTAACAGAAGGAGTTCTGAGATTTTATTTTCATTGACCACATACCATATTTAACACCTGGCTAAAGCAGATCAGCAGAGCAAGTAGAACAAGCTCTTCAGAGCTCAGGCCTTCTATTCAGTCCCAGCAAGACTGATCCAGATAATGCACAGCAAAAAACTGGCAATAATGCAATACAACACAAACCCCTGCATAAAAAACCGCAACAAAGTAAGTGATACCTGCACTCCACGGGCTCCAATTCTCTCACTGGTCATGAAAGACTCAGAAGTGAATATGTAACTGCTTAAGCATTTGAAGGGCGGATTGCTACTACACACAACTTGATCTCCAGCATTCATTTAACAGGTAAGAAATAAGATGCATTTAAAGAAAATGCACTACTTAGCAGTAGCAAGGGTGACTAACCTAATGAGCTAAGTGATTCAGCACTTAACAGCAGGTCTTATTACCACCTGCCATTTGAGCAGCCATGACCATGCTTACCTGCAGCTGGTTTTCTGTGAGAACTAGTTCAGTAAGGCTTTCACAGTCTCCAATTGAATCAGTTAGTTGAATCAGTTTGTTCTGATCAACCTTCAGAATGGAGAGCCTCCGCAATTTTCCTGGGCAGAAAGAACAACATGGATTTTTAGTCTAGTATCCTCCAATACCTTTAATTCCATTAATTTTTACTGCTGCAAAACATCTAGAAATCCTCTAAAACAATGAAAATTTTTTTTAGGTGAAATAAAAGAACTCAAGCACTGCTTCACTTAGTGCTTGCACTATTTTTGCAAGTTTTAATATGACTGAATTAATATTCAATATTCATATCCAACCTTTAAGCATATTAAATTGTAATAAAGTTACAATCTGAATGATATCCCATGTAAATATCAAGGATGTGTCTACCCAAATGCCTATAAACAAGTGAAAATTACCTGTTTGCTCCTCAATTATACAATGTTTATTAATAAAGAAGTCTTCAGAAGATCACCTACACCTAATCAGATACAGTGAGAACATCCTGCACTGAAGTGATAGCCCAAACCCAAACAGGATCAAGGTCTCTTTGTCCTAACAGAGAACCTATTTAGTCAGACATGAAACCCAAGTTTATTCTTTAGATGAGAAATCAAACTTCTTTGAAGGTGACCTTCTCAGGAAGAACAAAACACTATTTCAGTGCAGAAAACTCTCTCTGTTCTACTCCTTTGTATCAGAATGGTCTTTGGTGCAAAAGCTGACTCAGGCAGAGCCCAAGATAAAGAATTCAGGAGACAACACTAGGTGCTGACACCTCCCTGCCATCCCTGTGTTTTCCAAAACAGCTGTAATACTCTGGAGTATCAAATTCACTGATGATGCTAAATCATGAAGAGATGTCAGACACACAAAGAGACAGCAACCTAAACAGAAACCTGAGGTTTAGCACGGAGAGGTGCAGAGCTCTGCACCCAGACAGAGTAAACCTGTGCACCAGCACAGGCTGGGAAGTGACAGCTATAAAAGAGCCCTGCTGAAAAGGACATGGATACCACGCTGAGCACCAGGTTGAATACTAAAGAGCAGTGAGCTCTCATCAGAAACAAACACCAACTAGACTACATTAGGAGAACTACAGCCAGCAGATCAACAGAAGTTGCTATATCCTATCTATGTGCAATTAGTTAAACCACACCTTCAAAATCATTCTCAGTTTCATGTGATGTCCTGTCTTCCCCCTCAAATCCCCTGTTCAAGTGATGGGGGTCCAGTAGGAAGCTACCAAGATGGCCAGGGCACATGTGAGCTGAGGCTGAAGGAGCTGACTTTGTTGACTCCCACCAAGAGCCAGCCAAGGAGGCATCTAGAAACTGCCCAGGACCACTGGCAGAGCAGTTACAGACATGACAGAGCCAAACTCCTCTCTGCAGTGGCAGGTGAGGCAGCAATGGCTGCAAACTGCAGCGTGCGAGATCCCAGCTGCTCATCAGAAGCAGCTTCTTCAGTGGGAGGTGGTGCAGCACTGGCACAGGCTGCCTGGGGGTGCTGGAGCTCCATCAGAGCTCTGGAGACTGGGTGAGACACGGCCACAGCTGACCTGACCCACTGGCACTGGTGAGAGCCCTGTTTCAAGAGCTCTACAGATCCACCAATCCCACCAAGAATTCAGTGATCAGCTGGGCAACTCCCAGGAGCTTCCACAGAGACCAGCAAGGTTCACTTCTGCCAACAAGCTCTGTCTAGCCAGGTGCATGGGCTGCTGACTTTCAGAAGCTACAGCTCCATTTCTGATGTACAACAACTGTACTGGCCAGCACAGGTCGCCAGAGAGGGCTGCTACAACTCTCTGTCAAACAAACAGTAGGCAGGTGTAGGACCCACAACTGTCACCCCACTCCCCCAAGACTAACTCCTAGAGAAACTTTTCTTAGCCTTATATAGAATATATACGAAGGGGGAAGGTCTGACCACTCTTTTCCAAATGTTAAATGTGGTTAAACCATATTTACAAGTCCTCCTTCCCCTACACCTTTATTTTTTTTTTTTTTGGGGGGGGAGAGGTGGGAGGGAATCCTCTAAAGGAGAGGGTGTACTCCTACAGATGGAAATTTCCAGAAAAACAGCTGATGAGTAGAGAAAAAAATGCTTGTTCGACTACTTGTCACAACTACTGCACAGGTAAAAACATACACCTTAAAAAAGGCACTGGTAATGCTTCAGGAAACATTCTTCAGTTAATGAACCCAGTCTAAGGGGTCAGACACAGAAAGGTTGTAGCTGGAATCCTCAAGTCAAGGATTAATGGGCTGCGAGGCAAACAGCCTTCCACTAGGTTCAGTAGAGGATTAATCACATTGTCCAAAAGAAGATAAACACACACTGCCATTCAAAATACTGTATTTTGATACAGTGATACTTTCAGCCAGTCTTATCAAGTGACCCACAGCATGTTGCAAGCTACAATTTTACATTGTTAAAGAGTTCTGATGGTGACATGGATACAATGGGAACTGAAGGGACATACTAACTTTTATGTTGTTTTGGATGTATCAAGTGAAGACTGAAAGAGGATTATGAGGGAGTCATTATGCAGACAATTAAAATGCAGCATTAATAAAGCTATTCATTTCATACTAAGCAAAAATAAAAAAAAAACCAACTTGAGATAAACTCATCTCTTGCACAAAAAGACTTAAAAAACGCAAATAACTTCCAGTTACGGTGGATTAAATGGTTCTGTGTGATAGCATTCATCTTGTACTTACCAATGCCATCAGGTAAGACCTGAAGTAAATTCTGAGAAACAAGCAAGTCTGTTAAAGAAGTCAGACCACTAATTTCTTCAGGAAGGCATTCCAATTTATTTTCAGAAACATCCAGACAAAGCAGGTTTTTCAGGTTTCCTACTTCCTGCGATACAAGACAAAAAATTTAAGTCATGCCCAAACACGCAAGAAAGCATTTTGAAAAATGAAGTTCCACAAAGAAAAACAATTATCTGTATGACCTCTTAATTGGCCATTCTTTGTACGACCTCTAAAAGCAGAAAAAAGTAAATAATTACACTTTACATATGATAAACAAACCAAGTGATTCAGTCACGGTTTCTTGTTTTAACTATTAAACTGGCTTCAGTAGTCAGGCAAGCTATGCCAAGCACACCCAGGCAAGCACCAGCCAAACCTGGAGTTTTCCTCAAGTAAAGACTGCAAAGTTGTTTTTTTCAGAATGGCAGATTATCAACCACTACATAATTAAAGTCTACCCCTCCCAATTAACCCTAGGCAAATTAGGATTAGTCTCTCCTGGCTGCTACAGCAACATGCCATGACATCTAGGGATTTCATATCCTCACATCTCCCAGCTACAACAAATGTAGAAATAGGAATTGAGGGTGTTGCTCTGGCAAGCATATCTGAACTGCCAAGTTATACTGCCATCATCTACTATTATTAATGACTACTTAATTTTTTTTACCATGGCAACCCAACCATTAGACAGAGAAATACCTTTGACTTTATTAGCTATCAGAGCATCCCCCCTTTCCCCATGCACACAGACATCCCTATACACACTTGAGAACAGATCTCATTTTAGTCATCCAAATCACCTTTCAGAGAACAGAATGGCTGAGGAAGAAGTGCCTTTTACTTTTACATATGTGAAATTTTCATACAGCAATGGCCTTGATCCTAAGTTACAAGATCGGTTCTTTTACTTTTGAAATGCCTACCTCTCAAGAGGATCTTTCACTAAACACATACCCTTTATACTACAAGTTCACCCTTTGGACACTGACCACAATAATGGTCAATTTTAACAAAAATGGCTGCTGAAGTCACACTTGACCTTTTATGAACTATCCCCTCTACTTAAAAAATTACTAGGCCAACCAACAAAAACAAAGTCAACTAAACCCACTGAACTGTAACTGATTTCCAAGACACACAGTTGACAATGAGATCCATGCAGCAAGTAACAGCAAACTGCAGGAGGAACAGAGAAAAACAGGTTTTGACTTGGCTGTAAAGGAAAAAGAGGGAAAAGGAACCATCCCACATATTATAAAAGTTCTTAAGAAAGGGAATTTAGAGTGCTGTAAGCCTTAAATGCTAAGTTCCGTCATCCCGTGACTGATGTCAGATGGGGGATTTGCCTGAATAAACCAAAATTTCTGTTTATGGCAACAGTTCCATTATTGTACTTCTTCCAAATATCATGCTTAAATGGATGAAGATGACTACCAAAAAAAAAAAAAAAAAAAAAAAAAAAGGATTCATACTCAAAACTTTTAAAACTGCAATTCAGATAGATACACAAGGTGAGGGTTAGCTCAAACAACTAATGGCTCCCTGATCTTAGGGCAAGAACTATAAACAGAGGATGTGTCATCCTACAAACTGAACAATGTGCATAGTAGGAAACAATTCCTTTGCCAAAATGCTTAAAAGAAAATTTCTGACAACATACAGCATTATGGCCAATCCCTTACAGAGGAACTCATTAAGAGAAAACCCTTACACACCCAAAACCAAACCCAGGCAAAGACCCAGACTGAAAAAATACTCCATTTTAAAGCACTTCCCTTTAGGAATGAATGAAAAGGTTTTCTTTTAAAAGCATCTTCAAAACAGTATCAGTAGAGCTCATTTTTACCTGAGGTATTTCAGCTAATTGGTTTCCATCCAACCAAAGGTCTTTAAGATTGAAAAGTGCACCAATTGTTTCTGGCTATAACATAAAAAGCAGTGAAGTTAAGTAGCATAGGAGCTTCAAGTAAAAAACAAACAGCCACCCAACAATTACAGTCTAAGTAACCCAATTCTTACTGAGAGCACTATTTAGAAGTACCTTGGTTAGAAGTAGTGACTATAAGCATTTGGAAACTCCATCATACAAATTAATTGCTACAGCTTAATAAGCTACCATTCTTTACCTGGCATGCACTAACAAATTGCCTGCACAGCCTTGATCTACTGAGAATCCATCCAACATTCACCTGAGCCACCTTAAGGGAGATGACAGATATATTTTTGGTAGATTTATCTGTGACAATGTAGGAACTTTCAACCCTTTAACCCAACCATCCCCTGACACAAGTCCATATGGCCATTATAACTGCAAGCACAGACAAGAGTTTGTGTCCTTCCACTCCTTTTTATTTCCATAAAAAAAGCTGGGCCATTTTCTAGAGATCAGCTGCAGTTTCTCGAGTAAAGTGACATTGTACTGAACAAGACTAAGCAGATATGAAAGCACCAGCTCACTGTGAAAATTCATTTGTACCTATAAAAAGACTCTCCCTCCATACATTTTTCTTTCTTCCATTTTGGACATCCTATGACTTATTTAACCTAAATGATGCATAAAACAAGACCAATGTGCAGTTTCAGTGGCATGCTCTCTTACCAAATGATAAAGTTCATTGTTTCCTAAATCAAGTTCTTCTAGTCGCTGCAGCTGGGCAAGTGATCTGTGAGATAAGTCAAAACAAAACCACATTAGACTAAAGCAACAGAAACCCCATGTATTTGAATAAGCTCATTTTACTGAAACTTGAATTTCAAATTACAATGTAGTGTAAGCAGACAGTTATTTTACCAGGCACAGACTGTTTGCAGCAATATCTTACTGAAAAAATAATTTGGTTTGTCAGTGTAACTGTATGCCCTTGAAACTTAAAACTTAGTAAGCAACCAAATCATTACTTTTTTTTAAATTTAACAGTAAGTGCCCTGGGGTAGCAAATGCCACATACTTTAGTACAGTTAGTTAGATTTACTTTTAGGGGAAATCTGCAGTTATGCAATTGCATAAAAATTCCCCACCGTGATCACATAACTGTGTGACTCAAGACTCAATATCCATCATTTATCTTCTCAACATGATCCATCAATTTCTGAAATACTTCAGTTTTTGAGACTGCAAACACAGGGAAGCACAAAAGGATGTAAAAGAAGTTCAAACCGACAGACAACAGAGGGCCACCCTTCAAAATCAGGCTGTCGTAGAGCTCTTGCTTACTTTCCCCAAAGCTGCAGCAGCACAAAAACCAGAAAGAATTGTCAACTACATTATTGACAGTCAGAATTTTCCAGGAGCAATAAAACTGTCAGCATTTGTGATAGCTTCATTCTGACACTGGATGGCCAAACTTAGCTAGCAATTCCTATCTTCTGACCACTGACATTGAAGTGTCTTGTGGCTCACTGCCATCAACAGCCACAACCAAGGCACTGAGTAGACTGACAGGAAAAAACGACCCCAAAGCAACTGGGGAAGACATTCTGGTTAAAATAGGTTAAATCTTTTACAGTACCTATTAAGATTATCTAAACAAGCACAAGGAATCAACAAAACTCTTGCAAGAAGCAGCCAGATAATGAAGGAAGGAAACTCCTTCACTAGAGAAAGAAGAGGCTGCTTCTAGGCAGACAAAAAGGATCCCCAAAGTATAAGATACCAAATTAGTCTAACAGAAGACCACCAACTCCTCTGCCACAATACAGACAGCACAGATAACTTTTTTCTCCAGAAGTCACGGTGGTTGAAGTCAGACCTCAGAAGGCCTAGTTTGCTACCAACGGATTCATCTCCAGGTTTAGAAGCTTTTGGCTACTCAGCCCTGAATACAAACACTTATTTAAACGCTATAAAGGTCTAGAGTGAAAATCTCAGAGATCTTACTGCCCTACTTTCAGAGTTGCAAAATCTCATCATGAGAACAACCCAAACCAGCACTCCCACTGCAGATGGGCTTGTTCAATGTATGCAGGACATGTTTGGTGCTGCTGTATTTCATACAGAATACTTTTTTATAGAACAAAGCCAATCCATGCAGACGGCAGGCTCCTGCTACTACTAATCAAGTACAACTAGAAGTAATGGATGGAAGTGGATGCTGCTAAAAGAAGGGTGTCTCTCATGTTGTCAGCTGGTTTGGAATATTTTTTCTAGCTGTCATTCAGTTTCATTATGTGAGCAGATTTTAAGAATAAAAACATTTTATGTTAATATAATGAAACACATGCAATGTGACTTACTCAGGTAAATATGTCAGCAAATTTTCTCTCAGTTCCAGTGAAGCCAGGTTATAAAGACTGGAAAAAAACAAAAAAATCCCACATTTTAATACCATCTTTTTATATTCCACATTTTAAGAAGAGAAGTGTGCATTTACACAGTTTAAAACAAGTTGCTATAAACTGATTCTTCTTGTTTTAATTCAACCAGACCACCATGTGAAAGGCAGAATAGAAAGACTAAGTTGTTGCTTGTTTCTCTGTGATACTTAAAACTAGAAAGTAAACACATAAAACACAAATTTCCATTTGTTAAAAGGTTTGTAGCTGCAAGTTACTAAACAGAGTATATTACATCTGAATTGCTTTTAGTTACTCGCCTTCAGAATCTGGCATGGGCTACTAAAGTTACAGAGCACCAGGTAAACCCATCACTGTCCTAATGATGGTGTGCTCATTACTCTAAGTGACATTCTGCTTCTAAGCGGCTCGCTTACCCCATATCCCAGGCTTTTACTAACATCACCATGGCAACATTCAGATTTCTCAGGGGTTTATTTATGACTAAATGGAACACAAGGAGTCAGACATTATCCCAACACTATAATCTGCTCTAATCCTCCACCATCCCAGGGAAAAATGAAAATCAGATATGGTGACTGCAAATAAGGAGTTTTCTACAACAGAATTATGTTTTGTCCTGGTATGCAGGGAATAAAATCTAGACGAAAAACAAGAATTCCACTAAATTTGAAACAGATGTTAATTCTAAATTTGTACACCTAATGGAAAAAAAAAAAAAGAACACAAAAACAATTCCATGCATTCAGACTACATAAAATTGAAATATTTTCTCATCTCAAACAATACCAGCTTACCAAATTACAGAATAATTAGTTAAGCTCCAGTAAAAAAAAGCAGCTGAGAACCTCAATAAAACTTAAGCCTCAAAAAAAAAGAGAAAAATCTTCACATTGCAACTTCAATACAGTTATCAAAGCAGGGAAAAGCAACAGAATTGATGTAATGACTAAACGGGAAAGAAGATTTTTCATGGATTGACTTTTGATGGTGCCTGAAAAATAAATCCTTATCTCATGCGCCTATTTCATACTGCATTCAAAAAACAATGAATGAAATCTCACAGGACCTTTGATTACAGTCTCTGCAGCCCTTTCCAGCTTATAAAATAAGCACATTTTACCCAACATGTTCTGTATTCCTCCAGAAGTATACTTAAAATATACCACATAGGCAAAGATACTTTAGTAGAAGTCTATTACAAATTCAATTAAAAGATAAGTGAGAATAACTCTGCTATTGCCACTCAAAATCATTGACAGAAATAAGCAAGCCATTATTCCAACAACACAAGAGAAAATTCACACATAAAAATTTTAAAACTATAAAACACAAGTCAAGGTGGGACATGGTATCCAACACCCTCATGAAAACCAAACAAGGGGAGGGGGAGAGGAAAGGGGTGATGGAGAACCATTTTCTCTGCAAAAGGTGTGTAGGTCTGATCTTACCCACACTGCTGCCCACAGACTGCCATTATGTTTGCATTTACAGGTTTTCTAGAAACTTACTTCAGCCTTCCTTTGAATTTTCCACTTTCTCTTCAAGCTTGTATTAGGTGAGGTCCATGATTCATTTTTATCAAGAGAATACAAAAAGGATGTGCACACCTCCAAGTTGCCTTGCAATCTTGTGTTTACATATCACCCCACATCTACTTATCTCCCTCCCCATCACGCTGAAGTGTTGATGAGTAAAATGGTGCAATCTCTTAATTTCTTCTCTTACCTCAGACACCACTTTGACTGTGGCTGAACAGAAATCTTTGTCAGAAAAGCATGTTCAACAGTAAGAACTTTGGAACCACCATCTTAACCAGCCTCATCATATCATTAGACTGGGGCAGGCCAGTGAATCAGCTCAGGAAACTGATCCTGCTTAAAAATAACCCAGCAAGGAGAGTAACACAGATCCCCAAACCAACACAGAATAAATCCCCTTAAACCCCTGGGCTAGTACAGCTGCCAAGAAGGTGCAAGGAAGGCAGCTGTGCTGCAGCACTGTGAGCACTCACTGGCAGCTGTGCCCTTGTGGGTACCTTGCGAGCATCCAACCACACTTTGCGGAGGGACTGTGGCCCACCACAGTCCCAGCCCAGGTTGTCTTCTTGTGGGAGTCGGCCACCTGCCAGACTACGTTTTCCTCTCCAATGACACAGCTTTCTGAGGGAGAAGGGCTTTATTCATTCTACAGCTACTAGCACCCACAGCATGCTCACAACCCTAACTCTACGGTGGAACAAAAGAAAAGATACTGCCCCACACTCCTTTATCCTTTTTAATTCTTCCAAGGTCTTGAGTACAAATCCAATGTAAGCAGACCCCAATAAGCAAAATTAGGCATCCCACCAACACAGAGACCTAAGTCTATGAAGTTTAAACCAGCAAAGCTGCATCATTAGAGTGAAATACTATGTTTAAGATGGATCTATTTGATAGAGAGGTCAGAAAATGGAAGGAAATCAGTGACTTATTATTCTTACATTTTGACTAATTACAGAAATGGCTCCCAGCAAATCTATGTGCTGCAACCTAAAATGTGACAGCTATCATATAAAAGACATGCTGATGTACTGAAGCACTAATCTCCAATATATTAAAAAGCAGAAGTATAGCTCATCCTTACATTTACCAACAGGTTCTTACCACATTGTATGTGTACTAAATTTTTTTTTTTAAGTTTTGTTAAGAAACACAATTTTAAGTCTTTTGCAGGAAAAATTTTACATAACTTATTTTTCAAATATGTTTTCTGACTTAGTAACACTCTCTCCAGAAAGTGTAATCCTTCTTCTTCTCAGCCACAAATAGGTATTTTTCACAATATACTAAATGAAATAATTTCTTTTTTCCCTATGCCCTTAATTTTACAGGTGCACTGTCAGTCCAGTATTTCTAAAGTCCCTGAAAAGAAGTAAAGCAAGCCATACCTTATCAATTTCTTTCCCTAATTCTAATCTTCATCTTGTAGAGAAAAATCAATTATGGGAAGTTACCATAAAACACAAAGGCAACAGCAGTCTAATTTACTCACACTAAAGACAGTTCCATCAGCAGCTGTTCACCAACTGCATTTAGAAATGCAAATGCACCACAGAGCATTGCAGGCTGCTTTCCAACAAACACTCCTTGCTCCCAAAAAAAAAAAAAAAACAACAGAAAATGCACAAGCAAATGTAATTTATAGTCTAAAGGGGAAAGAAAAACAAAACAGCAACAAGATTAAAAAAACACAACAACAACAAACGAAGAAAAAAACACCACCGTCAGAAGATACTGACAGAAGATACTGACTTTTTTTTTGTAAAAAGCATTAATGTTGTAATAACTCTCACTACAAAAGCTACCACACACACCTTGAACACTGAGCATGTGTGTGAAATTACTGAGCACAAGGAAACAGACAAACCACGCAGAGGATGAAGCTAACTAAAATAATTATGCATTTTCCATCCCAGAATTCCAGATGATTTCTGGTGTAAGGGTGGAACCAAGTTGAATTTAAAGGTACAATGGCTAAAAATGTCAGTTTCAGTATAAACCAGATATACTTGTTCAGAACTCTACCAACAGTAACTGTAGATATCGGTACTCATTGTGTGAGCTAGAAGAATGAAGAGAATGTGAAATCAATCACTGAGAACAAAACTAACAGCAACAAAGTAGACATAAATGCTGGAAGTGTCTTTCCTGAGCATTCCTGTCAGGATTTGAGAGGGAAATGTGCAATCCAACACAATCTACAGATAGGGAATACCACAAATACTCCTTTATCAACTGCAGCAGTCTACTCCAAAACAAGGGTTAGACTAGAATCATCCGCTAAAACCAGAAACAAAGCCTGTTGTTCTTTTTCTTCCAAAGCAAGCCAGTTTGGATTGATTACAACGAGATTATCAGCACCACCATGTTCTACAAAAGAACCTTTTCACATACAGATGACTCTCTAAACAACAGAGATTCATTGCAATAGGTAAAACAACATCACTGAAGTTCAAAAACAAAAAAAAAAACAAAAAAAAAAAAAACACCAAAAAACAAACAAACAAACAAACAAACAAAAAAACACAAAAAACCCCAAAACAAAACCAAAGCCAAAAAAGAGACATTCCATAGTTACTCTGGATGAAGCTACATTTTCAGTGTACAGCATACGTTAAATGTAGTATCTTTTGTAAAGTTATAAAATACAGAAGTGCTATGAGTTTATCCTAGCACTTTAACCTTGGGGAACAGTTGCAGCATATTCCTCTATCCATGAGGACAGAAAGTCAGCCTTAAGAGCAACACCCTACACCCCATTTCTATCCCAGTCCCTGCAAAAAGACTAGGAGGATCCAAGCCCTTGGCAGAGACTAGCAAAGGTTTCTGAGAGAAGCACTGGGAAGCATGATAAGACATACACTATTTCCTTGTGGGAAAAAGGAAAAAGTTAAAATTACAAAAGTGGAAAGAGAAATGTGGGAAATGCTAGGAGAAAATGAAGATAGATGACAAAAGGATCCGACATAAAAGCTAAAGATGCTCTGTCAATAAAAACTGAACAACGCCCTTTTCTTGAGTAATAAAAACTACACTTTTGGACCTTATGTTAAAAGTGGCACACAGCTGAGCCAGCAAGACAAGAATACAGGCTTTGGGAAATAAGGAAGCAAAGCTGGAAGAGATGAAGATCTAAAGCACCTGCAGAAATCCATGGCCTGACCTGCACCCTTTCCAGCAAGTTTCAAGCTGGTTAGGGGAATAAAAAAATCCCAAATGTAATTTTTCCTTACATTTGTAAAATTGCAAAATGAAACGCAGGACAATGGGAACAGTCCCCAAATTTATACAGAACAAGAGAAAGTCCTGCACAATAAGGATACGCAAGGTGAGAAGACAGTATAGATTCCGACTATGGTCTGGTATTACACTTTTTATGCAGCAGCAGCAATGACTTCAAAACACAGCTCAAGGATGCAGCATACGGAAATCAGAGATTAAGTCCACATTTTGGCCAGTGCACCAGTTCCAAAGGACTCCATTGAGCCAGCATCTGAAGATTACTGGTACTTAGACACCCTGCCTGGATATACAGCACATACACCTTAAAACATTTGTCATGACTCTAAACTGGGAAGGAAAGAAGTCTAAACTAGGCAATTTAATGTCTTTTTTTTGTGCAGAAAAGGAACATGGGTTTTCTGTCCCTTCAAGGGTCTTCCAAGAGATAAGGTAACTGTAGTACTCTGACAATGGCAGAACAATGCATGAAATTAGCCTTATTTAAACATATTACAGCCCATCCCCACAGCCAAATAAAACTACCAGTAACACGTATGACCCCACCCCAGGACACACCAGTCAGATGACAAGTCACTCATCTGACAGGATCCTAGTAAGCTACTCCCATCCCACAAGGCTTCTTGCTGCAGATCAACAATGCACTGAGAACCCGATGCTTAGCAGCTTTTATTCCCCAAGAAAATGACAGGGTTAATCAATAACTAGCCAGCTCTCAAAATACCACTTACTCAGACTATAAGTATTTGAAGGTGCAGCATATACCTTTGGACTTGGAACAGGGTAGGCTCCTGTTCCAAGTCACACCCAAAAGAAGCCTCTTTCTCTTCTTTCTTGACTGTTTCCTCAACTGCACACAGACCCTGTAAAGACCAAATCTCCAAACTCCCAAGCCTACATCAACCATATCATCCTGGTCTGCATAAAAAAAGTGTGGCCAGCAGGTCGAGGGAAGTGACTCTACTCCGCACTGGTGAGACCCCACCTGGAGCACTGCATCCAGCTCCAAGGGCCCCTGCACTGGAAAGACACAGTCCTGCTGGAGCAGGTCCTGAGGAGGGCACAAAAATGGCGAGAGGACTGAAGCACCTCTCCTGTGAGGACAGACTCAGAGAGTTGGCATTGTTCAGTCTGGAGAAGAGTTTTTTTACAATGAGGGCAGTGAGACACTAACAGGACACCCAGACAAGTTGCAGATGCCTCCTCCCTAGAAACCAAGGTCAGATAGTACAGGGCTTTGAGCAACCAGATCTAATGCAAGATGTTTCTGCCCACAAAAGAAGGGTTGGATTACATGATTTCTCAAGGTCCCATCCAACCAATCCAACCCATTCTATCAAATTAGATGCCTGAAGTTGGATTGTTTCAAGAGCTCCTGTAGCATGTACCCCTTTCCAGAGTTAACTACCACTTCAGCTCTTCCCTGAGTCTGCCTTATTTCACCCACAGTTACTATACCTGCCAGCAATGCATCTTCCCCGTGTCTGAACAACCAGCAACCAGCTCCATGTGGATTTTTGGTGTAATTTAAAGCAGTATTTGCCATATAGGGAAGGATTATGCTTCCAGAAATTACTAAGGGTCTCTTGACACATAACCATGTAGTTTGTGGTCTATATGCTCCAGGCATGCATTTTTCTCACCTTCTTAAAAGGTTCAACACTACATGCTTATTTTGCTTCTGACTACTGCATAATGCTGGCAAATAATTAGACAAAGTTACCATGGAAGAACCTTGGAATTCATATCCATTATATGGTAACCTACAAATAGTACAACAGTCCTGCCTTTGTTACCCTTTGCTCATAGAAACTTGTTTTACATTGTGAATGACAAAAAAGACCACTGATGAACTTTTGCAAAACTAATCTGACAGAATTGAAAAAGAGACCTTCTGCCCACACCATACAACAGGGAAGAGTGATTTATGCAGATTCTTAGGTACTGAATGCCAGAAATTCTTACATGAGCTGGAAATTACAGGAAGTATTAATTTCCTAATTGAGGGCACTTCCTTATTTCAAAACAAACCGATCTTCACACACATGAAGTCCTGCGGTTCTACCTTGGAATATAAGGGAAGCTGGAAAAGCAACTAGAAAGCAAAGTAACTAGATTTGGTTTTGATGAAACTGTTACTATGTCTCGCCAGTACTGTTAAAGACCATCCAGAAATATCTTTGAAAGCTTTCCTCCTCCTCCTTCTCCTTCTCTTTGGAAGCAAAGTAACTTCATGTAACTTGTATCTAAATTAAACATTATTCTTTCCTCTCAAATTTAAGTGTATAACATTCAGGGGAAAGGCATGAGGCTTTCCTTAGCAGTCTACTTCTAGAGCTTGATAAGCAGAACAGCATTCTAGTAATAATTCTTGTAACAAAATCTGAAATTAAGGATTACGTTCTTAACACTTGTCATTTTCTACAGAGCTGGGAGAACTGGACACAAAATAGGGTGGGGAAATACTCCTTCTGAAGACTGATTTTAAATAGGGACCAAAAAAGTAAAGTTGATAATTTTGTCCTCCTAGACTTAGCACAGACACAGAGTCAGAGAAGAGTACATTTGCATAGTGAGTTACTTGGATTGAATTGTCAATACCGTTAATTGGCTCATAAAAAGCTACATGTCTTCCAAAAATGAAAACAGGATAAAAAAGTATAAATATCTTACCAGCCACTAACTGAGGGAAAGCCTCAATACATGGCCAGTAGTACAAGTCACATTCAAATTTTAAAAATAAAATTCTACAGTTTATGGCCAAGGAAGTCCCTAAATATGTTACAAAGATAGTCTAAGTTGCTAATTAAGATTAGTTTTCTACTTAAGCTTGGCTTTCAAGTTGCTGAGATCAGTTTTACTCAGTCCCTCATGCATGGCAACAAGACCAAAAAATGGACAGGAACACTGAACTTCCTATGAATTTCAAAGGCATCATTAAGAAGAAAAGAGAGATTTGTAATTACAGCTCATCCTGTTCACTTTTGAATGTTTGAACCAAACACCCTCTTATTTGCTTATCAAGATTATTGAAATGGATTGGGAAAGCTAAACCAATTCACTATTACCACAAAATTTCATTTTTAAAATATCTTCCACTCATGCAACATCAATCTTCAACAACTTCAATAAAAATGGAATTATTTCACTTTTAAAAAATATTGCTAAATATATATTAAATATTTTTTCTTGTGTAACATACAGGATGCAACATCTCTTATTTAAAGGCCAGCTGGCACTGCATTCACTACAACATTGCTAGTGTTCCTGAAATAAACTTCCGCGTTCTTAACATTCAGTTTTGTCATTTACCAACCAGCTGTGATTAACACTGAATTCTCTACCTACTCAAACTCTGCAAATATTTCTTGCCATGCTAAATTCAGTTAAGCCACAGTAGGAGTTTTTAATACTATTTATATCAGCCTAGCCAGACCACCTACACATAGTCCTCCTTCTACGTATTTGTGAGATAAGCCTCCCCATCACTTCTGTTGTATCATGTTAAGACTATGTTAATCAGACATTATTATGCTAAACCTGAAAAGACAATTACATTGTCTTGTTCCACACAATTTTAAGAACATTTTCCATTCTGTGTGATGCTCCCAGATGCATAATCTACACTTGAGACATCCAGGCATACACTAAGAAAAACCCAGTCACGGACTGGCCCAGGAATCCACTCTAAGGATTGCCACTCTGATCAGCTTCTGGACCATCTGTATTAAGCAGGTCACCCTTGCCTTTGAAGATTCACCCTTGCCTTTTATTCTCCAGCTACTTCTTCTATGATCAATATTAGAAATTCTGGTTCAGAAACTGCTGAAAACTTCAAAACCTCTAGAATTGAACATATATATGTAAAACCACCAACCTCAGTGACTAACACGAAATCTCTGGGTATTTGTGGTTCCACGACTGTTGAAAAGCATGCCTGTAACAAATCCTTCTGCAAAACAATGCTCCTAATCGCAGCAACATTTGTTCTATTCTTTTCATTATGTTCACTTTCATAATGAAATGCCTATTTCAGCATTCTACCTGCTAGCTGCAAATGTTAAGAGGAAAATATCTCTGCTTACCTGGTAATTCCCTTTCAGTAGTAAGGGTCCACAGATCCATTCAGCCTGCTTGCAGCTTGGGGGTAAACCAGACTCATCAGTCAGCAGCATCAGAATATCCTTCACATCTAAAGAAATTCACCCCTCCCCACATCAGAAGTTTCTGAAGCTAAAATAAAGCTATCCTACTTTCTTGCATCACAGACTGTGCAGCTGTCTTAAAAAAAAATGGAAGGGTGGGGAGAGGGAAACTGTGAATGAAGGGGATACTACAAATCATTACATTTCTGTGATCTTTTGTTGAATCTTCAGGATTTTGAGATCATGTCCAAGTAGGAGAACATCTGTACATTTTTAGGGGAATAATAAAGATTGCGTATGGTGGAGGAAATCCTTTTTCATCTGCCATGTAGGGAACTTTCAAAATACCCTACCTGCCAGTCATGAATAATCTCTTACTTTAAAGCTTAATATAAAAAAAAAAAAAAAAGTAATCTGGCAATCTTTATCTTTCCCAGGCACAGACAAGACTGCTAAAAAATGGTGAAAGCTAAAAACTGGGTAGGAGTTAGATGTCTGGTGTGCCAGTGGGCAGCAGGTCTTAAATCATCATTTAAAGAACACTAGTAAAGCTCTGCCCATTGCTTCAGCCATTGAAGAAATTAGGTGATTTTGCTACCCCTACAGAATGCGACAGATAACTGTCTTTTTCAAGTATGTATTTCATGCTGACAGGACTGTTTTTCCAGCTAAGGCCAATTTCTCATGATGCACTGTTCTGAGAGTCCAACGCTAGATTAAACATTAGAGATACATAAAAAGCTTTCCAGAGAAGGTACCTGGATCTCATTCAAGCCTAAGAACCACAAATAAATCATAAACATACAAAGCTGACACAATCTCTCTTCTCTTTCCAGACATTACGCTGTAAGAGCACTACGCAGATCTCTAAAATCATCAATCTTTACTGGTAAAAAAGCCAGTTATTACAGTGGGCTGAAGCCAGCACTACAGAATGAACACATATGGATAACAAAGGTGCTGGGCATCAGAATATTCATGCTATTACTATAAGACATGCCCTAGGAAGCCTCACATCCCAGTTTTTTCAAATCCCCTTATGTACAAATACTCTGATTTTTCAATTTCAGGAAAAAGTCATCCCCTGTGTTTTGAGTGCTACATGAATAGGGAAGTATTGAAGAAAAATAAACCTAGAATCAAGGGCAAATTCCTAAATGTTACCCATGCTGGGAGGAACAGGTTATGCCTGCTTGTTGGGCAGCTCTAGACACAGACGGCCCTGCAGAATAGGCAAGGAAATTAGACCTGCTCTCATTAAGATGGAGAAAGGCTGCAAAAGACACTCCTACTCACAGCTTAAATGGTGTAACTTGTTTCTCCAAATGGTTCAACTAGCCAACAGGACAAGTCCTCCTCCAAGCTGCACCCACCTAATTATTAGGTTAAATATCTCCCATGCATTGCCATTCACTGTTTTACTCCAGATAGCAACCAAACCACGAGTTAAGAGAACACAATCACAGAAAAACACAAAAAGCAGCACTGATAATATCAGGATATCTAGTCTGTTATCCAGTCCTAAGGCAGTCTGTCACAAATCTTTCTAGAAAGCCCTGAAACAACACATGAGCTTAAAAGAAGTAGGTTTAATCCAGCAAGAAAAAAACAGTGCATGTAACAGTGCCAGAAAAGCAGACTGAAGTGGTCACACAGAGTAAGAAAAGTTTATATACTCGGAGCATGGCTATTCACAAGCAAGAAGACAAAAGGTTCAAGGAAGGCCTTGCCTATGTTCTTCAAACATCCAGTTGTGACCCTTAAAAATACTCCTTTTGGTAATACAAAGGAAAATAAAAATATAGAAGGTCTGCACAGAAGAATTCTTAACAGTACAGTAAAAGTACTGACAGAACTCTACGTATGAGTAGTTTGAGCAAGTTCAAACACTGGCCTGGGACAGTGAAGCTGAACACTGGCACTCATACATCAGACCATGGGAAAAACAGACTGGATACCTGAATTCACAAGGAAGACACACTTCCACTAAGGGTTCACCGCAAGGCAATTCAAGTCTATTACCTGCCATTAGTAAGAACTTTCTTACTAACATTATTAAAGTACTGCTGTTTGTAAAAGATTTGCCATTGCTTTTGCTGCTTTCCCCATTTAAGACAATGAGGCAAATTTGCATTGCAACAAGATTGTAAGTAGGTCGCTAAAAAAAAAAAAAGGACACTAAGTATATTCTGATCACTGTACTACATGAAGATGAGTTAGAGATTTCACTGGCTGTACTAGGCAGTTTCCTAGACAGCACTATAAGACCGTAAGAAAGCACTTCCCCAAGGTTCCACATACTCTGGTGGTCAGAAGACCTGCAGCAAGTACAGGGACTTCAAATTTTTCCCCAAACAAGCCTAACCATAGTAGAATAAAACACTAGTATATATATATTTGTTTGCTCACTATTTGATAGATCTCATATAGAGCACATAGGTCCAGCCTATTCAATCAAATAACAACATGCATTATTACCCAAAGCAGACTGAAGCTCCAATAAGGCATTTGCAAACATATCCAAACACCTTTTGGGGTCCCAGCAGACGAAAAAGAACAAAGGAGGGAACAACGAGTACCAGTTTGTGGTTTTTACCTTTGGAGAAGCCACAGAGCATTTTACTACTTTTACCAAATACAAGGTGACTGGCAGCACCATCAAATTCACTTGCAATAAATGATGAAAATTTTGCCAACTAAAACAGGAAAGTTGCATTTGTTGGTAGCCAGACTGAAAAAAAAAAAAATCTCTTACTTATAGATCTAATGCTAAAAAATCAGTAAAAGTCACTCTCAGAAGTGATCTGTAAGGACTTCAGGTTGCAGCTCCAGTTCACTACAAATAAGACCTCTCAATAACTTCCAGTTGGAATCAGACAGAATCTCTCTGTTGGACATTCCTCAACAGACTTCAGGAACAGTTACATTTTGAGTGGACACCCCGTGAGTTTCCCTCTTGCAACATTATCATTTTTCTTAGCTGGAAACTACACGTTCAGTCCAAGCTTCCTGTTGACTTCCCAACATATTCCCACCTATTTTGAATACCTGATGATGCAAAAACAACAGCCCCACATATTTGTCTCTGCTTCTTTAAATATAAACCTGGTAATAAAAATTTCTACTACTGAGATTAAAGTGTTTTTGTAAAAATACAATATTCACATTCCAAACAACTAACGTGGGAACACTTCCCAGATCAAAGCAGGCCTGTCAGACTTGAATAAAAGTATGTCTCTCCAGGAGAATTCACCAAGACAAGCTTGTGGCTCTTCCCAACACAAGGGAGGACCCCAGATTTTTGGCTTCAATATTGAGGATCAGATCCTGACTTTGAGGAAGGAAGGGTTGCATTGCTCTGTTCTGCAAGAGCTCACACTGAAATAGTATCACAACACTTCCATGAACTGCTTAGGATCAGTATGAGGCAAATTTTTACTTTTCTTTCTTGCACAGCTCCACACATGATCTCTATAAATATCTCTACAAATTCTGGTATCCCCATTTTAACCATACTTGTTTCCAGTCATCTGCTCCAAAACAGAGGCTATCACCACTCACACTACCAAATGAGAGGCAGGACAAGCAATATGCCAGAGCCACCACAGCCAGTGAGCTCTCAAGGAAGCCAACAATCTTCCTGTAGCTACTGTCTGCAGAGCAGCAGTCCACACCATGCTTTTGGGAATCATGCTTGTCATGTTTCTTGTATTTATTTTCAGAATCAGGCAGGATCCCAAATTTTTGGCCTTGATTTTCAGTAAATGCAAAGCCTGAACAGGCCTTTTCTTAGCTGCCACTGCTGAAAAAGCTGCACAAAAAGTTTTGTGAACTTTTATAGTGAAGGAAGAATGTCACAGAAGTCCTGGCCCATGCAATTTTTAGGTAAGACTCTGCCCTAGTCACTGGGCATACATTATCTGTACCAGTTAGTGCTTGTGGGAAGTTTCAAAAGACATTTTCCACTTCTGTTGCAGCTGGCATGGTGCCAGCTGACAGCTTTCATATCCATGGGAAGTGGCTAAAGTAACGCCAGTCTGAACTTGACTACATCGCAGGAGCTCATATTATTAAGATACCTCTGTTTAGAAACATCTGGATTTTACTGAACTAACAACAAACCAGTGCAATGGGTAATAGATACGTGCAGCTATCTGCCAGGGGAGGATACTAAAGATGTCTACACATGCCCAAGGAGAAACTGGACAAGTACATGAAAGAGATTCATTATGGTCTATCAGTTTGACACACCAAAATCCAAAGCTCAGGAAATCCTATGAACCAGAAACAGGGGATGGAAAGAAGAGTCATCAAACACACACTTTTCTTCTGAATCCTCACTAGGCATCTACTTACTGCAACTGCAGAAGGAAGGTGGGCTAGATGAGCCTTTAAGCTGAGTCAGCACAGTCATTCTCATATATTTAAGTGAGGAGACATGGAATTACTACTTCTCCTTCAAATTGGAAGGGAGACCCTTCTCTCAACTAAGGGGAAAGAGATTTCCCTTCTGCAAGTGTGGATGTTTATTTCAGTCAAAAGGAGACAAATAAACATTGTTCACTTCACTTTCCATGTGTTCCCACTTTGAAAGTCTGTCCTTTCAACACTACTCTACTTTCCAGAGTGAACAAACATCTTAAAAGCTTATAAAATTTCATCTTAAGAGCTGTTCTATGAGTTCTCATTTCCACAGCTCCCACTGGAGTTTTTTTCAAAACCAGACTGCTCCCATAGCTAGTTAGGAACCTTCTAATTTCCATCCTGATCACAGCCAGCTTTTACTCATCTGTTCCTGTGCCAGCAATTGCCTGGTTTTGAGCTAAGCTGCAAGCCATCTGACATGTTCACAATAATGGATCAATGGTCTACTTAGAAAAGCAAAAGGTCAGGTCGGCATGACAAAACACCAAATTAATTTTGCACCTAAAATTACAAGTTATTTTAAATCCTAGAGAACAGAGTTGAACCATACACATACACACTTTAGGTTCTGCATTAGCCTGAGAATGCCAAGTGAAAATGCCATGTTTTAAGGTTTTTTTAAACAGATCCCTCCAACTTGAAAGAATGGAAAAAATAAAGATAGACCTGTAAATAATTTTATAGGTGTATTAAATACAATTATGCAAGTCATTTATACAATAAATGCAATAATAAAGAAAAAATAAATTTAAAATAATAAAGTGTAAAGGACTTACTTCCCAATGTTTTCAGGTAGTGCTTGCAGAGAGATGTCATTTACTGAAAGACACGTTAGATTCTGCAATTCAGGAAAGCTTTCAGGCAACCTATGGAGATATTAATTCAAATCAAGGACTTCCAGAAGTATTCACATTCATGTGAATAACACTTTATTTATCAAGTACACACAGAGGGAGGAATACCCAGATTCCAGAATGAGTCTCAGAAAATTCTAAGGATCATAAAAAAATCCCCATGGTTTAGAGACGTTAAAATTTATTCTGTGTCAAAGAACAGGTGATACACCACTCTCTGCCCTGCACCCAATTTGCAACTTCAAAAAGCTATATGGCTTGAGAACATTTTCAGCATTTTTACAACACTGAAAAATAAAATCAAACACATTAAAAAAAAAGGCAGCCAAATTTTTTTTACTGTTATTTTTCTGTATAATCAAATGGTAAAATGATTAAATTTTATTTTTATTCAGGCTCCAGTTACATACATGCTTATAGCATGGCCATTTTGTATTAGCTGCTAGGCTGCTCTTCAACTGCTGCTTTTTTGAAGAAACATTCTGTTCATTACGAAGACAATGTTCTGCTGTTACAGCATTTCACATTTACTGGTTCACAACACAACAGCATGTTAATCCCCCCTTCTCACACTATAAAATGCAATCATATGCAAAACACTTCCAAAATTCCCAAAGCCTTTAGGTCCATCACCCAGTTGGTCTTCTGCAAAGTGTGGCTCCCTGTTTCCTCACACTAGGGGGTTCCTGTGCCACTTGCTGCTCACTGTCTCTACCAAGAAGCTCAGTTTGCAGTTGCACAAGAGACAGGATGAGGTAAAGGGGCCAACGAGGTAAAGGAGCAGAAGGCCCTGGCCCAGCCACTCAACTTCTGCTAGACCCCCAGGGCATATAACCAAAGATGAAGCTGTAACATTTGGTTTGGTTCCTGCTCTCCCCATCACCCAGCTCAAGGCACACGGTAAGACCTGCAGGCAACTTGCCAAATGGAGTCACGCCTACAGGCAAATACAACTCTGCAGAGTGGGGATGGGGAGAAGGAAAAAAGCAAATTACAGTGTGGGGCAGGAGGGAATTTTCATGTGACCAATTCTGTACTCCACTGCTTCACATTCTGGACCTTATCAACAGAAGATGCTCATTATCTTCAAAAGGTGAGCTCCACTGGAACCATTCATTACTATTTAGACTCTAATAGGTTTAGGAGTCGAGTTAAATGGTTTGGTTGTCTTTTGCTCACCCCTGATGTTAACAGGTAGTTGGACTCAATGATTATTGTAGGTCCCTTCCAATTAGAACTATTCTATCTATAGCACACAGTGGACTTCCGTATCTATAATAAATCTATATATATATATGTATAAATATCTATAAATAAATACCTATAAATAAATGCATCTGCTTTTTACTGATATAAATAATAAACCTGAAATAATCTGAAAACAACTGGAAAAATGGTCTGCCAGCCACGTTTAATGCTCCAGTTTCATCAGTGATTTGACACTGAGGTAACATACTGTATTAGTGGCAGGACATTGCAAAGATTTCCGACTGGCTTTTAAGCTTAGAGGAAATAAGGACAAGAATCAATGGCTAAAATAAAGCTCCAGAATATTATACAAAAATAACTATTTGACTTTCCCACTTTTTTTTTTTTTTTTTTTTTTGCCTGGGCAAATCAGTGCCAAAACTGACATGCTATTATATAGGTAAAACTGAAATTCTGGATCTCATCACAGAAATACCTGACAACCATATGTAAACAGTTTCTGGAATGTGTGCTTTCTAACTTACTAAACTGCTTGGACTGATGTTTCCCAGGACATGCATACGCTTTGGAGCCACTTTATCAAGAAGTTTTAGAATTCCCTTAAATTGCCAACAAAGAGTTACGAGATCTAATTCAACACCACTGAAAAACTCTTGTGAATTCCACGAAGCTGTAGCTGTGCATTACTATTGTTTAAGGAAACACATTACTCAGGCCTCAGGCCTTACTGAGCACACAGAATGAAGAAAGATAACTAGAACACTACTGCTGACAATTTTGATTTCAATACCACGAGACACAGCTCTGAGCTTTATACACTGCAACTGATGCCTGGAAAAAAGCTGCTCAGTGACCCTCACCACTTGTGTATCTAAACATCAGTTCAGCCCCAGTATGCTTTGCCAGATTTTTGTGGTATTATTATCCTCACTATATAAATAGGCTACAGAGCCACAGGGATTAAGATCACAAGTGTCCCTTTAATGTTCAGCGATGTGACTTTCAGAGAACTTAGGAGGCACTATGGGCAATATTCAAAGCACACTTCTGAAGAATCTGAGCTGCACATGTGGGAGAAGCAGCCTTGCAAAACCACTGGAGAGGCTTAAGCTATTACAGACTCCTGTTTGTTAGCACTGCAGCAGCCCAGCCAGCCAGCTAACCCTGCAAGTATCTGGCCATCTCAGCACAAAGCAAAGCAGGTCACCCACTGCAAGCACTCTGGCTTATGTGACTTGCGCGGCATCACAAAGGAGCTCTGTGGCAATGGCTGGTTCAAGAAATAGTTCTCCCAATAGTATTCAAAGGCTTTAACCAGGAGATCACCTCTTCCTTGCTACCTCCACTCCCACTTTAAGAGAAAAATTCCAAGTTCTTCAGCAAATTGAACAGAGAAATGTAAACAAAACTCCTCTTCCATACTAAAAGTGTGCATAGGCTCCAAACACCAGCTCATCAGAACGAAGGCTGGCAGCAGACAGAGCAGTCACCAACATACACAGTGCATTTCTGCCTCATGTTACTGCATGTCACTGTGTCCCAATTGATGGGAGGGTGATGAAATGCTAGTCCATTCTTTAATCATTAGTAAAAGCCATTATCTGCAACAGCTGATCTAAAGTCTATTCCAAATCATCAGGCACCTGGGTTTGTGCCAATGTATTTGTTCTAACCATTGCTTTATCTTTTCCGAGCCTTAACATGGTTTTCCTATGCATTTAAGGAAAGGAATGAAAATAATTTTATAGACAATCAGATTTACCCAATCAGATTTTTCTGGTTGGCTAACAAATTTCATCCCCTCCCAAGGAAAGATGCACATCACTTTTTTAATCTGAACTTTTGCTGCAGTGCCTGCCAGAGACAAACACTGTTGGCAATATTACACAGAGAGCCTAGGTCACAATTTTTAAGGGCTTATTTAAAATTGTAATTGTTACAGCAAGATTGCAATTCTGGTGTGTCATGTACTAAGAAGAAGGTGAAGTTACCTAGTCAGTGGATTGCCACTGAAATCTGCTACCTGTAGTGCTCTGCAGAATGAGATGCTTTCTGGTATTTCAGGAATATCTGCAGAAGAAAAAAAAAAGGAAAAAATTGTCAGCAACTGTACTGCATCTACACCGAAATTATTGCCTAATGACAGTAAGTAACTTGCTACTGCAAGGAGTTATCTTGGTATCTTTCAAGACATTTCAACATGCAAGACTGCTCCCTGTCCAAGTACAGAACTATAGAAGCAGAGCCATTTTGTGGTTTTTCACATCCCATTTTCCCCTCCTGCTCCATATTCATCTTCCTACTACTCACCTGTCCTTGGACTGATCTTTATCAGACTCTGCCCATCAAAAGAATCAGACAACTGATGTGCTAGGGCTGTCCTAAAGAGCCAATTGTAATCTGAACATCTTGTGATTTGATCAACACATGCCCACATTCTGTAGTGGAAGAAAGTACATGGGAATGGAAAACAATGGAAGGAAGAAGAGAATATGCAAGTCTCTCCACCTGTAACATACACTCACGGAGCAGAAACATCCTCCCTTACAGCATAGCCAAGTAATTTGAAAATATTATTCAAAATGACAGGTTGCAAATAAGTGCTACTACACTATTTCAGATTGACAGGAAGAAAACAGAGGTATTTGTACAGAGAACAGGTGAGGTTTTTTTCAAGGAACTTAAATACAACACGCTTATCTACTCAAGTCAGGTACATCTTAGAAATATAACTGTCTTCTCGCCCTCTTACTGCAAACTGAATCACCACAAATAGGCTGTGAGTCTTCTGGTTAAGTACTTGTTCACTGTCACTGAGATCCAGCAAAAATGAAACAAATACTTTTGGTTTCCTTGAATCTCAAAATGAATCTTTATGATTGATTTTAAAAGTAATTTTTTTTAAAAAGCGAATTTTAAAGTAAAAGTCAGACTTCTGTTTCAAAGTTTACTGCTATTTTCGCTGACCTTAGCAGCCCTGTATGATCTAAATACATTGAAAAAAAAATGTGGGAATTAGTTCTTTTCCTACCCAGCTGAGTAACTTCAGATTTTCTCCCCAAAAGAGGTGTGATAGAGAAAGAAGGGTAGAAAGGAGGAAAGTACTTACTCACTAGGTTCATCCCTTGCCAGGTAATCTCAGCAAAAGCATCTGTTTTGCTCAGAACAAAATCACAGAATGGTTTGAGTTGGAAGGGATCACCTAGTCCCACCCCCCTGCCATGGGCAGGGACACGTTCTACTAGACCAGGTTACTCAAAGCCCCATCCAGCGTGGCCTTGAACACTTCCAGGAATGGGGCGTCCACAGCTTCTCCTGGCAACCTGTTCCAGTGCCTCACCACCCTCACAGTGATTAATTTCTTCCTAAAATCTCATCTAAATCCAGTCAAATAGACACTGCAACTTTTACCTTGCATTACAGCAACAACAAATACTGGCACTGAGCTTGGCTAACCAACAGCAAGTAAAAAACATGTCATCCACTATCTAGTCTTCATGCTGTTCTTCCCTGGAAACTAGCTGGAAACATTCTGAAAGGGACATCTCTATTTCAGAGCTTCTGAGGACTCAAAATTACTTATTTCTTTGCGACCAACCCAGTGTCCACGAATTTTAAAGTGCATTATGTACACACACAACCCTTTCACACAGAGATACAGACTTTCGCATGACTATCATTCTCAGATTAAAAACAAAACAACAAACAAACCACAAAAGTAAAGCTGAAGTAAAAATAACTACCCTGATTTGTTTGGGGAAAAAAAATATACACACAAAAATGCAACATATAGAGCAGAAGATAAATCCTCAATGCAAAAGTTTCTAAATCTAATCATGCTACTGATTTCCTCCACCAAAGTATAGTTTCACTACCATACTACAAATAGTTTCTCTTCTTGAGAATACTTGTGTATTATGTACTACTAAACCCAGAAAATACGCCTTCTCAGCCAAACTATTTTGATAAGCTTTTTCTGTTAAAAAAGTCTTGGATATTATCTGTAAAAGCCAACAAGTATCCAAGCTAAGAAAAAGTTACTCCAGTATAAGATACTTTTTACAATAAGACAGTATAGGCACTGCTTATAGTTTGGATGCATTTGCAAATTACTAAATCTGTTTTAGAAATAAAATTTGCTCTCCCAGAGTATGAAGGCACTACATGAGCAATTACGTTTCTTCAACAGGAAACGTAAACAGACATAGGGAAAACAAGGGAAATTTCATTCTTCTGGGGTTTTTTTGCACATAATCTCTGACCCAGAACACCGGGGTATAGGAATGTTGGAAGAAGACTTTTCCATGGTCAAGAGGGATTGGTGTAGAGAACACCTAGGCAAACTTGACTTCCACAAGTGGATGGGCCCTGTTGGTACACACTCACGAGTGCGGCAGGAGCTGGTGGACACCACAGCCAGGCCACTCATGATCATCTTTGAAAGGTCAGGAGTAGTCAGCATGGATTCACACTTGACCGAATTAATTGCCTTCTATGATGAAACAACTATCTGGATGGATGAGGGGAGAGCAATGGATATCATCTTTAGCCAGGCTTTTGACACTGTCTTCCACAATAACCTCATAGACAAACTCAGGAAGTGAGGACTGAATGAATGGACAGCGAGGTGGACAAAGAACTCGCTGAGCTGTGAGTCCACACCTGGAGAGCTGTGTCCCATTCTGGGCTCCCCAGTACAAGAAATACAGGGAGCTCCTGAAACAGGTCCAACACAGCACAACAAAGATGATTTAGGGATTGGAGCACCTCTCCTACAAGGAAAGGCTGAGAGAGCTAGGCCTGTTTACCTCCAGAAGAGACAACTGAGAGGGGAACTCATCAATGTCTATCAGTATATGAAGAGATGGTGTCAGAGGATGTTTCCAGGCAAGCAGTAGGACAAAAGGCAACAGGCAGAAACTGATGCACAGGAAGTTCCACCTGACCATAAGGAAAAATGTCTTTACTGTGCAGGTGACCAAGCACTGAAACAGATTGCCCAGAGAGGTCGTGGAACATTCTCACAGGAGATATTCAAGAACCAGGTGGACATAATCCTGTGCAATGTGGTCTAGGACAATCCCACTTGAGCAGGGAGGGTGGATCAATGACCCACTGTGATCCTTTCCAATATTACCCACTCTCTGATTCTGTAAAGTGCATTTTCCTCCCCCTTGCTTGATACTTTCACTATTCATTTTTATCCTCTGCCTATCTGGACAAAGGCTGGACAGAAATTCAGCGTAGCCCTCTGAAGTGAGGATCATTATACATTAACTGAATTCAAAAAGGTTGAAATGTAATTCACTTCCATTGCCAGGCATCTTAAAAAGATTTCTCAAGCAAAACCCAAGTTATGAGAAGATATTTTATCACTACGTGTGAAGACTAGTGTAACATTGCATTGAATAAATGAATTCAGAAGAGAAAAGGAGAGGAGCATTTTAGTACATGACAAAAAAATGGAGTGATAATTGTAGCAGAGAAGATAATGGTACATAATAAAAGCATTGATACGATCAACTGGAATGCAGCAGAGGATATTAAAATATATAAAGAAGTCCTTGAAGTCTTGATGTATTAAGAACCTTTCACCATTAGGGTTGACTACTCAATTTTGTTACAGACGTTAACATGTATGTACCTGCCAGTATCAGCAACAGTAAAGTTGAATACTTTTCTTGCCACTGCTGGATAACCAGCTCAAATCCTACTTAAATATCTAGGTTTCTTCTAATGCTACACTGCAGCGAATACTCTGAATTTACACAATGCCCCAGATGTTCTGGCATACAGATTGTGCAGCACTGCTAATAATAAAGCCACAAACCAAACATAAGCCCTGTGACGTGTGACAGTACGAATACACTGACAGCAAAAAAGAAGTTGTGGCTGCAGAAGTGGATCAAAATCAAGCTCAGCAGTCATGTATACAAGAGGGCATGTGTCCTCTTCTCCATTCAAAACACCTCTTCAGATGCTTATTGTTATAGTCTGTACAAGAATTTGCTAACAATTTAGCAAGCCCTGTACAAGTAACTTTAGAAGTAAATTTGCCTCTAGGGAATTCTGTACTGTCTGGATGAGGAAATAACTTCTAAAAATCCTTTGTTTGATGATAATCCTTTCTTCCCTTTTTTTTTTTAAGATTTTTACAACAGTTACATCACTCAATCCACATTCCCCCACTTTTCTTCCTCTAATGGCTGGGAGGGTAATTTTTAAACAGATAAAATTTTTGTATAGCACATTTTTCGAGCATTTTATATTACATTTCAAGAACTGATAAAATTTCATCTACCCACAGGCTACAGTACAGCCAGCATCCTTTATACATCCTGCAATATTGAACATAATTTCCAATACCTAATCAATAAGACAACAGCAATGACCAGGAAAATCCTAGGCTGTGACAGGGCTGCCAGACCAGAGCTACTCAAACAATGATTCTTGATCTGATCAAAGTAAAAAGTATTTTTGCAAGAACTTTGCTGAAGTCTCAGACATGAGAGATACACCACATTCCTGAGGCAGAGTTTACCACGCTCGAGAGTCTTTCAGGGAGCAACTACTGGATGCAGTCATATTTTCCAGCTGTGAAGGCAACGCAGAGCACCGTGTGTTAGGAGCACTGGAGCTGGCACACTGCATACACCCCAGCAAAAAGTCAGCTGATTTACCAGGTAGAAAATCCACCAAGATGTATACAGTATATACAGCACTTTTCCATACGACAAAACACCTTTAACTGCTTAGTAGTAATTCATAAATGTAATTAAGCAGTTGATTACTTTACACCAAATTTATACCCAGGGAAGCCCATTCTAGACTCAAAGACTGTGAATCCATGCAGCATTATCCCTCAGGAGAGATAACCAGCAGCAAACCAGGTCTCATCCATCCAGTTCAATACAGACTATTTTTCACCCTCCGTGTACATAATATGCATTATCAACTACAGTATTTATTTATACATACACACACACACAGAGTCCATTGAAGCATTAAGCACTGGAATACTCAAGTGATTTAGGAACCTCAAGGTTCTCTTGTCACTTCCAGGGAGGTTTCTCTGTGCCACCCACCTTCTCAGAGGGATCTCTGAGAAGCCTGCCCTTGGAAAAGCTGTTTTCCAGCCCTGCTGTCGACCTCCTCCTGCTGCTAAACATGGAAGGAAACTGCCCATTTTGTCAAATACCTTTCAAGTGGTAATTTGCTCTGCAAGCATTTGTTTGTCTTTTTGAAGGGCTCTCCAGCTAGAAAGCCCAGCTGAGCAGGCTGCAGTGTCACAGATGTCCCCACCACATCTCTCTATCCTCCCAAAAGCAGCCAAATGCAGCTCCCAAAGGGTCTGATCCTGCAAGGGGAAGGGATGGAGGAAGGTTACTCATCTTCTCCCTCCACTTCTACACTGAGATCATGATATACACAATAATCAGACAGGTTTCCCTTTTTTTAAAACCAGGAGGCTTTGCTACTAGCCCTGAAGACAGAAGTAATAAACCTCTTTAGGTAAAGTGCTCCAATTTTGGGGGCACAATGTGACAGGAGTAATGTGGTTCTCACAAAGTCTGTTGAGATTAAATGGTTCTTGAACAGGTTGCAACATTTTCCTCTTTAGTCTCTGAGCATGAGGATATACAACATAGAAGACATAAAGGTCTTTTAAGACCTGATGTTAAAGCTTTAAGGAAAATTTACCAACAGGTTCAGGTTGCACTTTCTCAAGAAAATCCCTCACTGAATAATTAACAAGAAACTGAAGAGATGTCTCATTTCCCTCGCTTTTCCAAACAAGAGCACCGGGGAAAAGAGTCCTCACAAAACAACATTTCATGCATACATATATATTAGACATGTTACTTGAAAGAAAACTTATGCAGGGACATAAGAACAAGCTGGGTTTTTGAACAGATAGCGTGCGGTGATTCAACATACTATCCTTCTCAGCTGCAGCAAGCAGCAGTAAGAGAGATCAGGAGCTGTAAATTCGAAACTGGAGGAAAAAAGAAGGGGGGAGAGAGAGGGGAGAGCTTGAAGACCAGATTGCAAGGAAACCATAGTTCCAGGTGAATTAAGTGGAAGAGCCCAAGTTTGACAACAAATTTATGTCTTCTACCTTTTCACGTATATATGCCAGTCAAGAGTTAAGCAGAAGAGTTAATGGAGATGTTTTCATACAAATTTCTACCTTGGACCTCAAGGACAACAGGAATTAAATACTTTTAGTCTGAGAGGTAAGACGGAGAAAAATGTGAAAACCAGTATTCTACCTACAAAGCTGTAGATGACAGAAAGTGTTTGAACAGTTTTAACAGCAAAGTTCCAGATTTACTGGATTAATTCTTCAGTAACTTCATTGTCATGTCATCTTACCTTCTCAATAAAACAGAAACCAAAACCCATGCAAACCTGTGAATACAAAAACTAAGAACGCCTGTCTGCAGATAACCATTTTATGATCTCTAATCTAGATTATCCAGAAAATTAAGTCTTTATTTTATGTCACTCCTATATGTATTGCCTGATGTTTAACACTCTAGCTGATACTTCAGGCAGGCCTAAGGTTTCTGTGTCCAACTTGGCCTGCTCCCTTCCATAGATTTCCCTTGAATTAGCATGAAGGCACTATTGCTAGATGCACACACAAGTACATTAGCAAAGCCTCATCAGAAAGAACAGTTAAATCTGGCAGAATATGCCATGATGGAAAAATCCACTTTTCTGTAATCAATTTTAAAATAACCTCTTCCAGACTTCTCCAATTAAATTATTTTATCATGAGATTTCATTTATCTTCACTTTCTCAATCACAATCAGCACTTGCTGCTTCTTTCTTCTCCTTGATGAGAAGCCCTGCTCAAGGACAAGGTCCAGTAATTCCTCTCCGTACCTTACTTCTCCTGCTGCATGTAAAGCTCTCCTCTTCCTCCAACCTACTGACATAAAATCGATTTTAGTGACACAGATTCACAAATCAGATTCACTTTTACATCACTTCTTCAAAGTGAGCAAGAATTTCTACACATCTGAGGGACTATGCAGAGCTCCAGAGTCCAAAAGGAATTTGCAGTAGGTGTTTCTTTCTTCCCTAATATGCTCCTTTGTACATCGATCCCTAAACTACACGTGTAAGACATTAAAGTGATGATGGTTTTAAGTACAAATTTTAAATTAACCTCAAGGGAGAGATGGGAGATAATACAAAGAAAGGTATGTCACAAGGAATTAGAATTGAAAAAAAAAAAAAAAGGCAACCCAAACATAAAAACCCAAACATGCAACACAACTGTTAGCAAGCAACCATCTAAAAGAGCAAAAAATTCTCTGATCTCCAAGTCTGCTTCACTTTCATTAGCACAAAAAAAATCCCCAAAATCCCCACAAAACCAAAAACCAGTCACTGTTCAGATTCAGACTGAAGCTTAAGATATTTCAACACCATACAAACACAATGGTCCCACATAGGTAGGATGTTCCATCCCAGGGTTGCAGCAACTGCATTCACAGGATGCTTTCTTGTATCAGATAAGACACGTCCATGCAGGAGTAGGAGAGCAATTCCTGTTTGTCCATAAGCACTCCCCTGGACACAAACCAGAAGACAAACAAGCAACATCCAGCAGGTGCATATGTTAACAAAATAGATGCACTTGCCAACTATATTGCCTTCTGACACAGGTAGTTGGCTTGAGGTTTTTCTTTGTCCACTGAGCAAGCAAGCATCAATTCCCATTTATCTCTCAGCATTCCAGGTTTTGCTATTTGCTACCAGACCTGTTATCAGTACATTCACATCAAGGCAGCTGGTGGCAGGCAGAGAAGAGGATTTCATGAAGGAAGTCTCTGCTCAGATGCTGTGGAAGTGCAGCAGAGGTGACAGCCAGACTCCATGCAAAAGCACAAAGTAACAGCAGCAGCGGCCAGATGAGAGCAGAGTCCATGTGAGGCTGTGGGACAGGATCAGAAGACTCAAAATGCTTCTCCCTACTTAGCTTATCTCTTCACTGTAGAATAGCTGGATCAGCAGGCCAGGCTGAACTGAAACAAATGTTCAAGCCTTTCCTCCCTCAGAATTTCTAGTTTGAAAAAATACTGGTTATCCTGCTTTCAGTGGGGGAGAGGAAAAGGAGAACACTTGCTCTGTGAGCATAAGGGAAGTAATCCTACAGTACAGATGACAGGTATACCTTTGAGAGCAGATGGCTGAATTAAAAAGGGAATGCACTGATGTGCAGGCACTGATACAAACAAGTGAGCTGAGTCTCAGAGAGAAAAGCAGAGATTCTACACTGCTCTTCAGCAGGACAGACTGATGGATGCTCTGCAGGAAAGATGCTGCCTGCTCACCTGGCCCTCCAATGACTTGTTGAATGAAATTTACCTATCACACAATGCATGTGGTGTCCTGAGGATGACCAAGATCTCTAAAGAGACTGTCAGGTTGTAAAGCGGCTATAAAGAATAAACATTTCAAATAAAAAGCAGAAATATCAAATCACCTGCAGCCGAAAGTGGAACAGAAAAATACCATTGTTGTAGAGTTCTCCAAGTACCCTGAGAACTGAAGACAGAACAAAATACAAGTTTCTAAATTTGCAACTGTGATCCATCTTGGAAGCAAGGAAAGCATAAGAATAAGCTCACGGAGCACTTGGATCTTCTAGAGACTAACTTCCAAAGTCTTGGACCCTGCCCAGGCCTTGCACAGCAGCAGTGTAGTCTTTCCTTACAGTGTAGTGACTACTGAGATGCCTGTGAGGAACCATCTCTACTGTTATGGTAATCCTAAAGTAGCAGATTTATCTTTGGTCAAATCTGTAATTATTTTCATATAAATGACAGCATATGGCAAATGTGTGCAGAGAGGATTCTGGAATGAGACTCTCCTGATGTCACAAGACTTGTGTCCAGAACAACCCCACTATCAATACAATCATAAGATCAGTTTAGCCAGAAACTACAAAAATGGGTAGCAACTATCATGTAGCCAGAATTCTTCTCTGAGGTGGCTATGAAATATGAACTGTACACATTAAACAAACAATATTATTGGATATCATAGTAAAGACCCATGTTGAGATTTTGGCATCAAGCATCATGCAGAGCCAAATATAGCTTAACAAGATGCACCCACACAGAGATTTCCTCAATAGATGCCACAGCCAAACCCATCATTCCTCAGCTCACAAGGTAATGGATCTCAGCTCCACTGAGAGCTGAGTCAGCAAACAGAACCAGAATAATCTATCTACCAGTAATATAAAAATCCATTTAATTCTCCCACTGCACTCACACTTGCATCTTTTCCACAGTTTTGAGACTTGGGGCTTGGACATAACACCAAACTGCAAGGTCACAGACCGCTTCCAGAGAAGAACACACCATTTGAGTCCCTTTACCTGCTGCCAGCTGGAAAGTCACTACAGTCAGTCAGTGCAAAACTGCCAGCACAGAGCAACTACCAATGCTACAGGCTTGCATGACCAAGTCCTCAGTACACACACTCAATGGAAGCAAGAGAAGCAGCAGAAAAGCCTGCCAGGCTTTGATCACAAAGAGACAGCATCTCACAGGCAGACACAGCAGTGCAAGAAGCTCCTCGCCTACAAAAGCAACGGGGTTAGCCTGCATCAGAGAAAGGGGTGGACAGCAGGACGGTTGAAATGGCACTCCTGAAGCTGGGAAGGGTAGGAAAGCCACTCCAGTGCCTCATGTCTAGCATCCCAGCTCACAATAATTTTCTTTTGATGCTAGAAGAGCTGAATTAAACAAGCTGCTGACAATGTGTCAATGGCTGTGAAAGGTGTATGACATTAGGAACAAAACCTGGCTTCCACAGCACACCTGTTAAGAGAAAATGTGTGCAGGATAGAAATTTCTTTCAAATAAGAATGCAACAGTTAAATTAACACCTTCGGGGCATTTTAAGAAACACGCAATATCATGACAAAAACACATCAGTGGAGTTTGGAGGATTGAGTATTTTTGTCAGAGGCAAACAAAAACCCTCTTCTGGGAGAAAAGGGATACTAAAAAGGATTGCATCACCTCTGGAAGAACACAGCATACATACATAGTACACATAATCCCAAATATCAACATGCATTAAATTAACTAAAGACACTTTATGCATTGCCCCTCCTGTTTAGAAGAAGCTACAGAACAAGAAAAGCCATTAACATTTTAATGAACCTGGGACGGCAGGGCCCTAAGCTTTAAGAATTTGGCCTCCAGGGGCTGTGCAAGAAGAAAAGGGGGGATGGAGTCACTGAAGAAAATCGCTGGGGGGTGAACAGCATGGGTAGCAACCTGCTACAACTCACAGGAATCTGAAACACACGGCATGCCTTTGGAAGAAAGGGAAGCTTAATGAAGTGCCAGTCCAGGCACCAGGAAAGAACTGTAGAAATTCAAGCACGTCTTTCTACCTTGGGAGATTGCACTTTATGAATCACGGGGTCTTTCAGGAATTGCCTGAGGGAATGTCCAAGTGCTATGGGAATAAAAACAGCACACAGGCACTTCTGACTATGCTTAGAGCAGAAGCTCGCCCTCTGTCATGCAGAGCAAAAACTTGCACTGGAGCTCAATGCAAAGAACTGGAGCGTACCCAAACTTTAGGGTCACCAAGCAAGAATGTTTCAGTGACCCAGTGTCTTCACAGAATTCACCCATGATATGAGAATCCAGGAAAAGATTTAACCAAGCTTGGGGAGTCTGACAAAACCAGAAGTATTTTCAGACACACAGCAGGTGAGTATCTATCTCAGGGAATACTCTGAGTTTCAGACATGCTTTGCCAGCAAGTCAAAAGCTCAGGCATCACTGTTGAAATCCTACAAGTCTGTTTCCTTTAGCCTTGCAACAAGTACATCAGCTTTTTGAACAACCTGATACTAAGAGGCAGAGATAAACAGGATTGCCAAATAACCTTCAAAGTGTTCACCACCACTATGCTGTTTTCTTAGCACAGCTCCTCTGCCCTCTTATATTCCAGTCCTTGATTCATCCATTCAACCTTTGCGCAAATAACAGCCTCAGCCAGACTAGAAAAGCACAGTGGGGATGCTTCCTAGGAAAATCTGCATGAACACATGGCCTTGCAGGGAATAAGAAACATCAACATGCAAACAATCCAGGAAAAGTTTAAGAATATATGGCTGCTTACCTTCCCAAATCCTTTTCCTTCTGCACCACTGAGGCTATCCTTACCCTCCCCAGACTTCTCTCACATACACAGGGAGTATCAAATTTACATCTGCTGAAGATTTTTTAGTTTTATTTCTTGGAGAGATTTTTGTAGTTCGATATTCACTCATTGACCAAGAAACTGCTTGAAAAATTGATATTGTAGCACATTTTTAACATATACTAGCATGTCTTGGACATTTTAAAACACTTGAGAATTTGAGAGAGACACATTTAAGAGTTTCCTTATGGACGTTTTCCAAGTGCCTATGAAGCAGGGCTATTACACAGCACATAACACTGCATGGCACAGGTATCCAGAGCTACCTCCAAAGATCAGGAGGGATTGTGCCTGGAGGGATTGATCCCTCCTCCAGATTCAACACCTCACTGCTGCTCCAAGTACAGCTGGCCACTGCAGCCTGGAAGAGCACCCAAGTCCACCCGTATGATATAGCCACCATCTCAGGTGGCTTCAAAGATCATATGCTGATCAAAGGGTTGTAAAGCAGGAGAAAGGAAGGTATGTTACCATTTTATTATGGCAGAAGTGGAAGTACTCTGTTTATTGAAAATCCTTTCCTCCTTCTGTGATGAGAGGTTAAAAAAGAGAAAGCTATTCCTGTGGAGACAATATTAAATGAATTTATATCTGCATTTTTAAGCTCTTGAGGAAACAGAATGGACAGAACTGAAGGCAATTAGTGCACCAAACCAGACAACTAGAACAACAAAAAACACAGAACAATGATCTCTTATTTCCCAAGCTCAGATGTCACCATCACACTTTCCTATTCATGCAGCATACTGCATTTTGAAAAGCAAGGCTCTTTTTCTCTGCCTGAAAGGAATATGAAGAGTTCACTTTTTTTTTTTCCTAAGTAGTTTTGGACAGTTAGAAAAACAAAACCTTTTGGAGTGCAAACCACTGAACAGGACAAACCTGTGGCAGGTTTAGAATGAGACATACTGAAAGGTGGGTTCGAAATACAAAGCTAACAAAATACTGTAATCTCAAAAACCTTTTGCAAGAATTCCCCCTGCCGCATCCCAGATAGTGTGTGTTTTGCCTTTTGATTTGGAGAACCATGAGACAACCATGAAACAACCAAACAGCAGAAAGTAATACTAGTTATCTTCTGCCACAGCCACCCTGCACCACATTGCATGGTGCATTTTTCATTTGAAGGGTCAAGTCATGCAGTAACTGGGACATAATTAAGTAGAGGGAAGCCTTATCAGTCACCTTCTGCAATGAAACACAAAGAAAAGAAAGCAATGCAATAAAATGGGTATTTAACACCAAACCTTGGATGTAGAAAAGCAACTGCTCCCTGCCACCTGCATTAGTTCAACCCATTACTGGAGAAAATACTTCCCTGTACAGTAACTTCTAATGACACATGCATCTATCCAGCCATAAACATTCACACCATCTGTTCTTGTTACAGTTGAGTTCTCAAGCCAACTTCCAAGTCAGGCTGACAAGAGTTCACATGGCTCTGATCCACCAGCTCTTTTCCAACTAGTTATTCATTTGCAAAGAGAATTACTAAGCCAACAGAGGGTTTCTTTTTGTATAAGGTCTGTCACTGACAGCACCCAACTCAGCCAAACTCAGTAGCCAAATACCACATCAACTAATGTTCATGTATTTCTAAAATGTTTTAACTAATCTGTCTCTTTTCTTGTTTTTTTTCCCAGTTTTCTTCTCTTAAAATGTTTTCCAAATGTGCATAAAATGATATGGTTCACAGAAATTTTTCAGCAATTGCCTGGAGACTCATTATGCTTCATCAGTTATATTATCAGATAAGGACAGAATTTAAAGCACCAAATAAATAAAGGAAATATGCTACAGAAAGGTGAAGTAGCAACAGAATATTCCTCAGTCACAAAGAGTCGATGTGAAGTTAAACCATAAAGCAAAAAAGATTCTCCATTACACTATTTATTTTCTTGAATATTCAAGTACAACCCGCATTTATTTAAAAGGTTACACAACCTTGATCGCTCCCACCCCTTCCATCACAGCTCAGAGAGCATTTTTGTGCACATGTACTGCATGTAAGGAGGCAAAAATAGCTGACAGTTGCTCTAATTTGGTAACACAGATTCACTGTTTCTAGACCACTGGGTCATAAGGCTGCTTAAAGGTGACCCACCAGCCCCTTAACTTCTTGTAGAACTGGTAAGTTCACCAGGCCACAGAAAAAAAAAAAAGTTTTCACTCCATCACAATGCAGGACAATAAATGCAACAAGCATTGCAAGCAAACGATAAACCCATGTTGTTTCCACCAACACATTTTAGAAGATACTTTCTCCCAGCATTCTTTTCTGAATTTATCACCGCAGATGACAAACAGACTGATTCTTCTTCCAGAAGTACAACTAGAAATACCAGCACTCTGCCTCTTGCTAATCCCAGGTAAAGAGCAGAGCAGAGATAAAGAACTGGACTTCTAACCCACAGGCAGTCCTTTTTTGAGCACAGAAAGCAGCCTTTTTTTTTTTCAACTTTTTTTTCTTTTTCCTGTTTTTTTCCATCTCTAAATGCCAGGCATCTCAGAAAGCATGGGAAAAGAAGTCAACATAGTGACAGAAACACATATAAAACTACCACATAAAGCATTTTTTAAACTGGAAAATAAAGCAGGGTCTCAGAAACGCAGAACTACAGTCAAGGATTATTTTATTGCTGTATTTCTACCACAAGCTCCTCTCTGCTCTTTCCCTCCTTCCCCTCTAGAACTACAGGCAAATCCATGAATTACACCGAAAAGTGTTCTGCAGGATACAGATAACAATTTCTGAGACAGAAAAACCCTACTAACCCAGTTTTCTAGACCATGTCATAGGACTGTATAAAATCAAACAAATTAACTTTGGAGCTTACCATTTCGAGACAAATCAAGTTCCACCAGCTGCATGAAATTTGCTATTTCTGGAGGGAGCCGCTGGATTTCATTATCACTAAGTCCAAGTTTCCGTAACTTCACAAGCTGGAAGAAAGGCTGAAAGAAAGAAAAAATTACATGTCAGAAAATATTCACATAACTCACATATAGGCATGATAAGCAATGAGGAATAACAGGAATCCCTTTCAAAATGTCAGCTAATTAAGGCTATTGCAAGGCATTAGTTATGTAAATCTCTTTCAGACCTGTATCAGAATGAACATTTTGTTTACATGTAAAAATTAAAACAAACTATAACCCGTCTTTTACCTAAAATGAAAATTTATGTAAAAAAAAAAAAATATCCGTAAACCTTGCTGTTAAAGATCATTACAGACAGACACTAGCAAAATCCAGAGTGCCAGCTTCAAGTCATTAATGGGGTGAGACTACCAGGCAGAGTAATTAAAAGCATCCTAATTACACACCAGGGCTCATTAGGAAGTTAATGCAGAGGGACACTGCTAAAGAACGAGATCCAGAAAACTGACGAAGAGGTGCTGACAAGGTCTTCTTCACCGGTGAACACCAAAACCAACTAGGTTACAGAACCAGCCTCCCTCAGGAAGGCTTTCTTTCCAGCCTCAAACACCCTCTGTTCTGTGGCCCAGTTTCAGAAAGACTAATGAAAGTTGGGCAGGATACACACAATTTCAGGTCTTCTTTGTTTGAGGAAAAACCTAAGCCAGCCCTGTCCACAGTGAGGACACAGGCACACAACGCAGACAGGATGGCAGTTTTCCCTGACCCCCAGCTATGGGCTCAGGGGGTCTGGCAGCAAGACAAAACAGCAACTAAACAGGCCAAGCTGAAAGCCAGGTCAACCCCAGGCACTGGGAGCAGCTGGTGACTGAAAAATGATCATTCAAAACCTAATGAGATGTAGGCATTCCTAAGAAAGTTGTGGAGCTCTTATCACAACTTTCCACTCTCCCAGGCAGGCCTTTGAAGGAGAGTGACTGCAAGAGGTGAGGATTTGTGCAGAACGAAATGACTTTACATACAAGTCATCTTGATCAAAACTGAATGAACTCCTCAAATTCTGGGCGAGTTTGGTGCTCCCAGAGTGCAGGGGGAGTTTCACCCAGCAGTCAGAACGTGCATCTCCATCTCACCCACTCACAGCATGTGTGCATGCCTGCACCCCATGGGTTTGCCCCCCCCGTAGGGTAACTGGAAGATACTTGTAAATTTGGGACACCTGCTAACATTTAATCACCTGCAATCCCTTCTAGGAAATTAGCACCTCTTTTTTAGTTTTTGTTTTATTTAGGTGCTGGAGTATGTGCTCTAACTGTCACTCAGATATGACTTAGATTGACACAAAAAGGAGCAGTAAGGCATCTTACTAGGACACAAGATAAAAGCAGTCTCATGAATCTGTATTACAGTACAGGTTTTCAATCTTATTTTGAGCGTCTTCTGTTCAATATCATAAATCAGGTTTTTAAGTGCAAAGTTTTGCATTTCTGCATCAATCTTTTCAATATACACTTTGTCACAGAAAAATAAAACACAACTGAAACTAATGTGTTTTCCCTCGAAAACATGGGTTCCTTTTAGGGAATAAAAAGGATAGAGCTTTAAAAAGTTTATAAACACTCAGCAGTAAAAGATGCACCAGACCTGAATGTGAAATCTCAAAGGCATTTTTGAATCAGAATGGCACTCCTCCACCCATATTAAAAGTGTTTTATAACAGAGTTGAAATTTTAAGATGAAGGTTAAAAAAACCCTATAATTCCATATTTCTAGCTCCCTAAAAACATAAATTCCAATTAAAATAGCCACAAATGCTTTTTAATCCTTCATTGTCCTCAAAAGATCCGTAACTGCATTTTCATATCGTTACCATTCTTATCTTAAAACAAATGTAGCCCTTTTTCTAAATATTTATTAATATGACTAAACCAAGAATCCATCAGAAGCTTAGAAAAGCACTTAAAGACACTTTTGTGAAAACATAGCAGGAGTACACTCCACAGAAGAAATCCCAATCTGTCCTAACACTCCAAAATAAATACTTGCCAAAATGTGTTCCTCAAGGCAGTGTGTAGCTGCTAAACTATGACAGTTACAAATATTGATGTTCTACTACAAATCTCATCCTAAGCAACAGTTGTCCCTGACAGATATTCAATGGCAAGTGAGCAAAGACAGAAGGAACATGGCTAAAAGACAGAATAGTCATCAAAAGCCTGTTAAGAGCTGGATATCCCCAGGAAGGCTAAAGGACCCTCACATTACCGTGTCCCAATGCAGTATATATTTATTAAATGTGCAGAGCACATCTGCAACGAGCAATATTACACAATATTTAAATACATTCCTGTTTCTTTAACTGACTACTACTTAAAAGACAAATTAATTGGAAGCTTTATTTTCTGTTTGCATAACAATTTTTTAATGAATAACACCATTTCCTAAATAAAATCAAACTGCAGTTACATTAATGGCATTTCTTTGAACTTCTCATTTGGTTTTTTTTTCCTTTAAACTACACGACTCAACCACTCTTGTATGTTTAGTGCATCCTACTCCCATTTCAGTAAGTGTTCTTCCTTTATCTGAGGCACATCATTAGTGCTCTGAAGCACTGCTGGAGAGTCAAGCAATTCCTTTTGGCTGTATATGTTCTACCTTTCAAAAAGGCCACAGGGAACAAAGAGAATTAAAAGCTTTCTCAATAGAGTTCAACAAATGTAAACAGATACATATATGCGTGTGTATAAATATCAGTGATTTCTTAAATCCATGCCAACAAGAAACATGTTCCTAATTTGATGTATCTAACAACAATTCTGCATCTATTTGATAAGCTCTAACACGATCCAAAGTGCAATGGGGTTGTTGGCCAGAGCAGCATATCCACCCAGCAGGCTCTAATAGCGGGTTTTGATTGCAGACCCAACGTCTCTAAAAGTATCTTGGCAACACTTTTAGTGCTGCTCAGTTTAGCCAGCCTAATTAATAGTGCCTCAATGAGAAAAATAATGTCATGAGCATAAAGCACTGAAGTAGCCTATAACTTGCTATTTAGTAACAATTCCCAATCCTCAATCAAAGCTTTTCCTCCTATCAAAGAATTTATAGAGGATTCCATTATAAGGATTTTCTAAGAACATACATCTTGAACAGATCCCTCCTCTCACTGGAAAACTAACCAAGTCTCTCTCACCCGGACACACATTTTAAAAAAAACTTCATTCTGACAAAATTGGGTCGATGTCAACCAACGGAAGAAAAAAAGTAACAGGTAAGTGAATGACTCACTGAAAAGTATAAACAGACAGTGTGATCCCACAGTTCTCATTTTTTATAACTTTTTTTTTTAAGAATACCACTCCAACTGGCACTCAATTCTAGAAAAAAAAGAATTAAGCCAAACTAGTAGGATATTTTCTCCCTTGCAAGTGGCCAAGACAACATATCTCTGGGTTTCTTTCAATGGCTCCTGAAACAATTCACTCCTGAAACAAAGAACATGCGTATCTGAGAATTTTCCCTGAAAATTCAGCACCTTAGCTGATGGGAATAAAAAAGCCATAAATGGAGATCCATGGGAACAACAGACAATTGAAATAATTGAAATAGGAGGGAACAAAGACGCATTTGTGGCTAATGCTGTTTAAGGGGAGGAGCAACATTTCAGCAACATCTGAGCTGCTAGAGCCTTTGCAGTGCTAGAGACATGTCACACTCCAAACCCATCTGGCACAGGTAGCATAACTAAATGTTACTGTGTTAAGCAAAACATTTCCATAAAAAGGCTACTACTAGCAACAAAGAGAATTAAAATTAGAACCTTTATGAATCCACTGCCTAATTCTCACAATGGGCCAGCAGAAGCAGTAGAAATTAGAATGAGATGTAAAGGAGAAAGAAAACTGCAAATTAACTTGTTACACGGTTACATACACATCAGATAGGATGAGGGTTTGTTGATTTTTTGCTTCCATTTTCGGGGTTTTTTGCAAGCACTTTAGCTGTTGCTGACAAGATTAAGAATTTGTAAGGGTTTGCTCTTATGTCAAATATCCCTTAGACACCAGTATGGATTTTCCACATACACATGCTGCCTCAGCTTTTAAGGCTTCTTCGGGCGATTACATTATTATATTAAAATTAATTAAGTAAGCTATAAGAAGAGAATGTTACTAGGTTCTTTTTCTTAAGTACAATCTGTATTTATTTCACCCATTTTCCAAACTTACAAATGAGCAACCAAAGGCTATCTGTGCTTTAGAATTAAGAAGTGGCACATAGTAATTTAAACACAGTTTAACTCCTAGACGCATTCTTGTTTCAAATCTTACATCAGGCTCCATTTTCTTCTTTTACATTGTAAACAAAAGTCAATGGGGACATCATTTCATTTGTTTACTTCCAATCACCAGCTGTGTGTCCTCCTTCAGTCACGGGATAAGGGAAATCACAGTCAATCCTTCCCCACACTTTTTATACTGCCTCAGAAAGAATTTTTTCTGAGGTCTTTCTTCAGGCAAACACAAGTAGAAGAGGTAATTTTGGTAAGCAAGGCAGTGAAGAAGAGATAAGGCATCAAATCCATGAAATAACCTCGCAACACAGCTGCTCCCCAACAAGGTTCCCAGTCCCTTGCTTTTGGCCCCTAGAAGTTATCATTTTGTCTGCATTGTTGCATGGCTCCAGTGGGAGCAGAGGAAGCCCAGCTCACTTTAGGTGAACACACTGCATGATGGTCAGGACACTATGAGGAAAACAAAGATTAAATACCATAATGAAGCAGCACTACTGAATTCAAGCACTCTGCTTCCTTGGGATGGTTTTAGTAACCAGGCTCTGGCACAACCATACATGCACATTCCCCATCTGTCTGAAGAGCAAAGGCAAAGAGGGAAGGGTGAGCTTCTCCTCATTCCTCCCCAACCCACTTCTGAAGAAGTCATCAACAGAACGGCCTTTGAAAGACGATCAGTAGGGGTCACCCAGTGCTAAGAATTCCAAGAAGATAGGACATTCAATACCCTACAGTAACCAGCTGGTGGGACTCCAAACATCACTTCTACTCCAGTCAGCCAGTGGGCATACCAGTCTGGAGCTCTCAGCAAGTTGTAATGAACCCTGCACTCCACTCAAGCCTCAAGACATCCACCCTCAGTCGAAATCCACAACTAACTCAGGAGCAAAAAACTCCTTCTAGGATGTAATCCTGTACATCATTGTCTTAACATCCAACCCAGAGACTTCTGCCAATAGCACAGGTGGGAGCACTGAGGAAAACCAGCAAGAGCACAGAAAACAGACACCCTTCCCCTAGAAGCACATCCAAACCAGTTGCATGATAAAATGCTGAGGAAGCTGAATCCTACTCTGGATTCATGAAGTGTGAAAAGAGATCTCAGCAGACTCCAGTAAAGCCTAGCATGGGTATTATCAGCTTGGCATCTCCCACAAGGGCTGCGAGCAACATCACGATCCCTCAAGTCACTCTGCCTGCTTTCACCTGCGACCAAAGACAGCTGGCAAGGGCAACAGGGTTTCACAAATGTAGATCCCATGTGATCCTTTGGGCACAATAAACTTTAACTTTCAAATAAAATACTCCCTGAGATAATTAAACAATTTCTGAGGGAAGGGACTAACTCAACGGTGTAGCACAGCAGAGTCATCATGCAATTGATGACTCTGCATCAAAGAAGCAGCTAATGGAATTCCTCTGGAGCCATGAGAAGATACAGCAGCAGCTGGTGATGGACAGCAGTACACAGACTTCTGCCAGCCTGTTCTGTAGCAAGCTGGCAAACGAACAACTACTCCATGCAGCTGAGGTCTCTAATTCTGTCTTCACATATGCCATGAGCATATTTGGCACGATGAAAGATTGTTTCACACACCTAACCATGTATGCAGAATATATTCAAGCTGTACTTTGGTCTCACAGCATTCTACTACCAACTTTGTCATCATGAATATTAATGAAAGACATCATGGAGGCAGACATTCAAGCAGGAGTCCATACAAAACATTAATAAAATTACTAGATTTCACAACAAGAGAAAAGTATTAATTAAAGATCACAGTTCATGGGCCCATATCCTAAACAGACCCAGATGCTGCAACTGCTGTCTCCCCCTCCAATGGATACTTGAAATGAAAGCCCTACAGAAAGATCAGCCAGGCAAGAAGGGCTGCGGGGGAAGGCCTACAGAAGACAGCAAAATTGATACCAATGCCTCACTGAAGCTGGTATTCAGCATCAACCTGCTACGCTTCTGACGCCCTATTTTCAAAGCATCTGCCATTTTCTGAACCACTGACAAGGATGGGCCAATTGCAGGTCCTAGTCTCAGTCATTACATCCCTTATGAAAAACAAATAGGGGATTATCCACTCTGAAAAACCAATACACTGCAGCACTGAATCCAAATGGCCGTGCTACCAAGCAATGCATTGACCAGGTTGTCTCATACTGCTCCTGGCAGGCAAGGATTTGCTTTCTCTTTTATGTCAATTAAGCAGAAGCAACAAAGGCTAAAGAGCACTCCATGCTAGAGCTGTTTGTTAGAGCACAGTGGTGAGAAGGACTGCCTCTGCCTTTAAGAGAGGCCAGAAAACATCTGCTGCAATGAAATATGGATTCATTGCAGTTAAATGCATTTGCCATTTGGAGAAAAAAAAACACGTCCAAAGCCCACATTAATCTCTCTAATGAATTTCTAGCATGCATTTTTCCAGTATACAAGACTGTTGGCAGGAGGTAATGTCTTTTTTTTTTAGACCAACTGATATAATCAGAAAAATAACTCTATCTATAATCATAAAACTTATTTTAGAGGTACAGATGTACAATCTCCGCCCACAAACCTTGTCTCACCTATGTACATCACAAATAGAAGGGAATGCTACCAGTTTACTACAACAGTACACACCTTACCAAAAAAAAAAAAAGTTAAAGGTATTGAAACATAATTAACTACTTTCTTTCAACTGAGGTCAAAAATCAGTAGAGCTGAGCTGTTACTACAAAAAACTGCCATCAGAAAATATTTCAAACCAAGCAGACTTCAAAAATCTTTTGAACAATCACAGGGAAGATTATGACTTTCCTTTGTTTAGGAAACAGCAGACTAAGTTCTTCCTCTGTGCCCATCAGACCGTGGTCTTCCATATTTGATGTCAAAAGGTAAAGTATTTCTTCAAGTCTGAAGCAATACAACAGAAAAATCTGGAAACTTGGAGGAGAGAACCTAGAGATATTTATCTGGTAATAAACTTATTTGTAGCCTTCAACACAGAGCTCTGTGTTTAGAAGTATGTCAATATAAGGATCCAATGTTGCTTCTCTACAAACCATTATGGATTTTAATAATTCAAGCACATACTGCATGCTAGTCCTAATTGACTATACTCACAACAGGTTTTTACAAAAGGTAACATATTCTCAAGATACTGAAGTTGTAAAGTTACACATATTCTTAGCAAGTATTTTAAGTACCATTTGTCATACTGAAAAAAATCTTAAACTTTCAATAAAACTACTTTTACTCTGTGTGTAGCAGTCTGCTTCAGCTTCACCCAGTGGCACAGTTCTCTCTCTGACACTAACTGTAAATACATGCTTGTTCAAATCATACAGTCATGTTTCTTTAAGGATTTACAGCAAGATGTGCAAAAACACTGTGACACTATCAATGTAGAAAGTAAAACAATTAAACTTTTGAGGGTGAATAAACAGGGAAAATCACGACAATTCTATCTGTATCATTAAAAACACCCAAGTCAAAGATGGCAAAATCTTTGATATGCCCTCTATAGAATCATAAAACAGTTGAGGTTGGAAGGGGCTCTAGAAATCACCTAGTGCACCACCCCCTGCTCAAAGCATGGGTCACCTAGAGAAGGTCACCCAGGACCATGTCCAGTCAGATTTACAGCATCGCCATAAACAGATATTGCACAACCTCTCTGGACAACCCATGCCAGTGTTTGACCATCCTCACAGTAAAAAAAGTATTTTCGTATTTCAGACAATTCCCTGTGTTTCAGCCTTTGCCCACTGCCTCTTGTAAGGTCACAGGGCACCCCAAGCAAGGTTGCACACTGATTTACACATATTTATACACAACCATGTGCCTTTTACTTCTCAAGGCTGAACCATTCTGGCTCTTTTAGCCTCCCATCCTGAGAGACGCTCCAAGCTCGTAACAGACTTTGTGGCCCTGCAGTATATGTCCAGTATGTCCATTCCTTTGGGATATCCAGCACTAGACAAAGCACTCCAGGTCTGTTTCCCCAAAGCTAGCCAGAGGACAAGAATCACCTGCTGGCAATACTTTGTGTAATGCAGCCCAGGATACTGTTTGCTCTCTTTGCCATGAAGGAGCACTGCTGGCTCACGGTCAACTTGTCCACCAGCTCACCCATGGCCTTCTACTGGAAAGGTGTTTTCAGATGGTTGGCCCCCAACCCGTACTGGAGAATTCTGAATGGTTATTTCTCTCCAGGTGCAGGTGTATTTCTCTTCACTGAACTTCATGAGATTCCTCTCTGCCTGTTTCTCCAGCCTCTCCCTGTCCTTCTGAATGGCAGCATAAACATCTTTTTTACCAACCTCTTCCAAGCAGAATTCTAAACACACCAAAGTTCGTTTTCTCAAGATGCTGTTTATTGTCCTATTCCTTCCTCTCAGGATCCTGAACTCCACCACCTCATGGTCACTACAGCCAAAGTGATCAAGGTCACTACAGCTACTGCAACCCTGATCTTCACATCTCAACCTGTCTTAAGAATGAAAACTCATGGATTGCTTATGTCCCACTGTGTTGTCCTTCCAGCTGTCATGTGGTTCAAGACCCACGTGAGGACCTGAGCCTGCAAACATGAGACTTCTTCCAGTTATCTGAAGAAGGCATCATCTACTACCTCAGCCTGATCAAGCAGTCTACAGCAGACACCCAAAACAATGTCATCCACTAATCCCAACCTGCTCTCAGGTGGCCCATCACCCATCCCAAGGCAAAACTTCACATATCTCTGCTGCTCTCTCATTCAAAGGGCAACTCTCCATTCTTGCCTTTCTGGCCCATCCTTCTTAAAGAGCCTGTGTTCATCCACTGCAGCACTCCAGCCATGTGAGATATCTCACCACATCTCTCCAAACCCAAGGAGAGCTATGCTTTGGAAAAAAGGAAATAAAGCTTCTATATATGTACAACATAAGCAGCCATAAACCCAAATTTACAGAGAGGGACAGTATGATAATCGTGTCTTTCCACAGATTACTGGCCACTGACCAAACAAGTGTTGTTCAGGCTTATGGTTGCATAATGATAGAAACAATGATAGAACAGTGAAATTCAGCTTGGAACAGGTTTTTCCCTGAGACAAAGGTGTGGTATGGGAAGAACAGAGGGGCTTACTCTAAAGGAGCTTTCACATGATTTTGGTAAGATAACAGCCCCCTGGATTTCAACACCGCACATAACAAAGATACCGACAGTGCCAAATGCCAAGCAGCAGCAGACCAGCAGCATCTCTAACAAAGAAACTGGGGCACAGGAGGAGGCCAGGGTTTAACCAGGTCTCTCAGGAAAAAGGTCTCCCATCTATCTAGTAACTCTACAGAGAAGCTTTAGTATATAAGACCAAGAAGAAAAATTACAGATGACAGAGATAATTTGTAAGCTCAGAAATGCGAAACAATTCAGAGCTGCACTATGTTAGGTTTACAAATACGACATAAAAATCATTCCCCAAAGAAAAAAAAAAAAAAAAAAAAAAGGAAGAAAAAAAGAGTTCCTCAGACTCTTAGGCTAAAGTAAGTACATCGAAAAAATTTTGAATTTTTTTTTTTTTGGCCACTGGAGTTTTTCCATAAACAACATCTGCTAGAAGTCTCATGGGAAAGTGGTCTTTATTCTTTGAGTTAAAGTGAGCAGCAGCAAGGCAAAACAGCAGCAAAACAAGAGTTATAAGCTATTTCCACCACCCACCAATGCAAAGAATGCTGTGATTTAATACCAAGGCCAAAATATAATACTGCATTCAAGGGTTCCTACGATATATTTTTTTTTTTAATCACTGGAAAAAGAAATATGCAGAGATTCGGATTTGTATTGCAAATTGGAGGCACAGAGAAATTAAGCTGACAGGATGTATTTGCCCTTAAATTCTAATGTAGGGGAGTAGAAAACATTTCATCAACTACAGACTGATCTATAGAATTGAAATCATTTTATTTTTATCTGATGCTTTTCATTAGAGAAGCTATTGAAACGCATGATGCAGAACGTGTTATTTTCTTCTATCAAAGCAATTTGCCAGAAAGCCTACTCTTCAGTGAAGAATAATTTTTGACGTCTAGCAAATGATATACTACACATTACAGCTTGAGTTGAAAAATCCTTCAAGTTTTCACTCCCAAGGAAAATAAAAATGCTACAGGTTTAGAAAAAACCACAAAAACTACCATTTTAAGTCACTCTATGCACACTGGCAACCTTTTTTTTTTTTCCAATAAAATCAGATACACAAAATAATCAACAGAAGGCACTTAGGATCCAACACAAGAGAAGGAATTATTTAAGCAAGTTAAGAGCTACACTTTACCACCAACTCTATACATAGCCCATCCTTTTCAGACCAAAGGGTGCAGCTCTTTAATTTGTCTTGTAAAGCAGAAGTGGCGAGAAGCATGCTGACAGCTAGAAATTGCTGTTCTGTGGGAAAACAGCCACATCTGCCGAGAAAGGCTTCAGAGAGACTTCATTATTGTGGAAAACCACCAGCAGCTTAATGGTATACAGCCTGCTCCTCCAGCACATCCCACCAGGCTGGCTTATCCTGCAAGAAGGGCAAGAGCAGAGGAGGGAACCTGGGAGGCAGCAGAAAGGAAGGGGAAAGAGCAGAGTACAAAGAAAAGAGATGTTTGCAAGGGCAGTCAAGAACCCAGCACAGAAAGGACAGGAGAGGAAGCAAAGCATCAGAAACAAGACGGCAGACAGAGCTGTTTAGGTTGGAGGAAATAAGCAACACCCTGGAACATTACGGACAAGGGAGGATGGGAAAGTATGAACATGCAGGGTGAGGAGTCTGACACACCAGTGGTAACAACAGAAAAAGGTCGCTGTCAACATGAGCACAAGTTCTGCATCACGTAACTGGGGAGTGGAGAGAAGAAGGGACCCAGGGATCCAGCAGAACAGTTAGGGAGACCTTGTGAAAGAATCATTTACTGTCACGGGAAACCAAATGTGCAGCAGCAAAATGATATTAAAAAACCTTTAAAGTACTCTACAAACTAAAATTATAGCCTTGTATTCTTGAAATGCTGACAGATACAGCTTAGTGAAATAAAGACACTTGAAGGGAAAAGGGGGTCAGAGGAACAGTTCTTTCTCAGGTCCACATATACCTTAATGCACAAGGATGAAAACACAGGGAAGAGCAGAAACAATGGGGGCCTCTCCCCTTAGAAAAAGGTGAAGAACTCTACCATACATTTTGGTCAGCCAACAGAACAAAAATAAAACTAGCAAAGTAATTCCTTCAAAATAATTCAAGTGTATTTCTTGTTTCTCCTGAGGATACTTCACATGACTCTCATAACATACAATTCAGCATCAGTGCTGGGGCCTTCTGCTAGTCATTTCCCTTCAAGATGCTACAGCAATTCTCTAAGTCGTCTTCTGTATTTTGAAGGGATTTTTATGTGTGTTTGTTCTGTTGGGTTTTTTCAGTAACACCCTGACATATGCCATGCTCTACTGACTTATTCTAGAATAAGAGAGGTTTTAAGTATGCTAGGAAAGACTGCAAATTAAACAAAGCCTAGGACTACTCCTTTATCTCAAAAGGGAGATTTTAGGACGAATCAGAGTGTATTCTTTTACTGGGGTATTGAATCAAACCAACCAAAGAACACGTTTTATTGCTACTTGATAGAAATGGCAGCAGAGAGAACCGGGGGGGAGGGGAGAAGTGTGTGCATCCAACACAAATTGCCTCATCAGCTTGAGAGAAATGCAGCAGGTCCACATATTTCATTATGCCATTTGCTGATACTTATCTCCCTCAGAAAGCTTTACATTTGAAGGGATGAAAAAAAAATATGCAAGAGGATGGGAAGTGGAAGTCTAGAAATAAAGCCATCATCACTGTCTGACTTGTAGCCATGGCAAAGCTGGTAAAAGAACTCCCCAATATCTACTCGATTTCAGAGAAGCATTACAAGACCTCCTGCCAGCTGTAATAGACCTTTCAGACCACAACTGCCCACACTGGTTAAATGAGCCTGAACTGCCTGTGTGCACAATGAAGAGCTGCACAGCAGAGTTGGGGTTTCCTCCTCCATCCACAGCAACTTCTGCTGCAAGTGACGGAGTTCACAGGGCGATTCTTCTTCACTGTGCCAAGGCAAGGCTTTACAGCAGCAATTTCCTAAGGGGCATCACAACCATCTCAGAGACACAAACAGATTATCAGTGTTAATGGATTATATTACGGCATCAGCACAGCCCACAGGTGATTCAGCAGGAATTGGCACAGATCACTGAACTTCAGGACTTTATCAAGCACTGAAAAACACCTAACTAACCAGCACGGAGTTACACAATTCTCCTGACTTGTTTAGGCCTCAACTGAGCCCAAACCTAGCTTGATTTTGTGTAACTGCCTTTATGTATGTAGAGAAGAAACTTAATGGATGTAAGGTCAGACTAATATCATGAATTACGTTAAATTAAGGATGTAACAACCACCTTTATCTGTGCTGACCTAACAGTTTATTAACTACACACTCTGATGATTTCCCCTGTGTTTTCTCTACCAGAGGTATAGTCTACCCCAGCTTTTTGCACTTATTTCCAATTCTGTATCTGTACTTTTTATTGACACTACCCTTCTAATACAACAGGAATGAGCAATGTATGCTGTAACTACCTTCCACTGAGAGATCTTCCATGATTCTCCTGAACCAGATTCCTATAGGAGAACTTTTAGAACTATCTGCTGGTAGAACAGCTAAACATCAGTTTCACCTTCAATAGATTAGTTTCACATTCAGGACTGCAGCTCTATTTTTGTACCTCAGAATTCTGCAGAGTCAACATTTACATGAGATGATAGCTCTATATTCCATTTATGAGAAATCATTAATAAGGAACTGACAAGGAAAGTTCATAGGTTCGTGCAGGAAGTCCCAATAAAAATGCCTCCCTGCATTGCTGACAAGGCACAAAGTACTTAGGACAGATACAACAAGTATGTTTCCATGGTTGTATTTCATCAGATTCCTCCTAGGCCAGCTAAAAACCCACAAACATATTCCTACAGTATATTTAGGCACTCCTGTAACATGATCCATGCACATTTAAAAAAAAAAGAGAGACAAAAAAAACTTTTTTCTAACTTCAACTTTTGCTTGATTCCACCGCAATGCCAAGGAGCCTTGGTTGGTTTTTGGTGTTTTTTAACCCCCTCAGCTATTTCTACACGAATGGGATGTAATGCATAGTCAAATGTAAGGAATGGGAAGAAGTGGTCTTTTTAAGCACCACAGGGCAAAAAAAGGCTATTTCATATATTATGGTTCAAGGAAGAGAGGAGAAACAATAAATAGTTGCACTCTATTTACAGAAATTAATACCATATAACACCATGAACAGATGTCAACCTTTACATTTGTACACAGCAACCAGTTGGCGGTGGATTTTTTTTTTTTTAAATCAGAGAGCTTCATGGGTTTCAATGGGATTTCAGTCACACGCCCATTAAATACCCCCGTAATATGATGTGTACAAGCCTGAAAGCCAACACGAAGAAGAAAGGTCTAGTACAAAGGGACTCCTGAGTCTGGTCTGCGCACAAAGCCAGAAAAAACTGCTGGAAGTAAAAATAGCACCCACACACAGGCTATGTAAACCAGTTTTGCTCTACTTCAGAAGGATAGAGAGTTCAGTCACAACAAGACGCAAACTTGTGCCCAGGTTTTTCAAAAGAAAAAGCCAAATTTAATATGTCAGTTCAACTGCATATCTTTACTACTGTCTGAAGGAAAACCTAGCCACCACGATTACTCTTACAATGTAGACTGAAAAAAGAGAGTATATGTGAGTGCACTGAATTTCAAAAAGGAAAAAGTAAGGCTGTTGAAGTCTCAGTAGGAACAGAGCAACTTTGATTCAGGTGCAAACAAAGGTGCTTTTCAAAAATTTTCTGGCTAGTGAGTTCAGTTTCTTGGATTCCAAGTTAGTAAAGAGTCCACACACTTTTAAGATGCAGCTTCCAGGTAAGATGCACTTCCCGTGTCAAACTCCACCAAGCACAGCTCACAAAGGCTTCTGAGTTGTCCAAAGTTTAAAGGGTAAACACGGGGAAAAAGCTCGTGGGTCCTCAAGTCAGAGGTCGAGCATACCTCCCACTCGTTCTGCATCTGTGGAGCCCAACAGTGCCTCGCTGGAATCACTCTGATAGAGTTCGTCTAGCAAAACCTGCAAATGCCACCTGAAGAGGCACACTGGCGGGTACCACCTCAAGGTCTCAAAACCATGTTGAATTTAAAGTGAATTCACCGTTGACAATATTACCAAAAATAAAGTATGCATAAAACTCTGACTACATGCTTCAAGTAAGAAGCAAAACACTGACAACTGTGCGGGACTAAGACTGAGACACAGAAAAGGCTCGTGTTTCACACAGCGAAGTTTCCAGGAGTAGAATGCAGAAACGGGAACGCGGTTATCTGCTGGAGGGTTTTGGTTTTCCCATGTACGGAGCAGATAGTATCTACCGAAAGGGGAAAAAAGGGGAGGGTTGAATACCCTCCAAGGTCTCGTAATTCCGATGACGTGAATGTTAATCACAATATACACTCATGTCCTGCGACTCCGGCACCAACCCCCCTGCCCTCCAACAGGATCTACCCTCCCGCAGGACGCGGATCTCCAGGTTTTGCTCGTGAAAGCTCATTTACCACCTAACTCCGGGGAAACGCCAGCCCGAAACTCCGGCTCTTCCTTTAACTCCCAGGGCGGCTACCACAGACCGACGGCCCCGGGATCCGCTCACCGCAGCCTCGGTGCGGGCGCTGGACCGGGGAGCTCGGCGGGCACCTGCCGGGGCAGCTCACCTGGACCCCGCTCCATTCCCGCTCACCTTGGGCAGCTCGCGGAGCTGGTTGGCGTCCAGCAGGAGCTCCTCCAGGCTGCGGCTGTAGCGGTAGATCTCCTCGGGCACGGCGGCCAGCGAGCAGTGCCGCTTGTCGATGGACTCCACATGGCGGTTGCACCGCCACAGGGGGATGCAGTGGAACATCGCCCCGCCGCCGGGGGCCGCGGGGCGGGCGCCGCCGCTCACCGCCGCCCCCTCCTCGCCGCCGGCCGCGGGAGCTGCTGCCCGCTCCGCCGCCGCGCAGCGCGGGTCCCGGCGAGCCAGCGGCCGCAACCCGCATCCAGCGCGCCGCCGCCGCCGGCGGGAAGCAGCCCCGGGCGAGCGCGGCGGCCCCGGGAGAACAATGGGCGGGAGCCGGAGCGGGGCGGAACCGGGGGCGTCCCCCTAGTGCCTCTCGGCGGGCCGCTGCCCTCCCCGCAGGGGCATCGCGGGGCGCCGAGCGCAGCGCTGCCGGCGGCCGCCGCGCATTCCCGCGCCTGACCCGGAACACGGGCAGCCGCTCCCGCTCCCCCTCCCCTCCTCCCCCGTCCCGGCTGACATCAGCGGGGCCGGGCCCTGCCGCCCTGCCCCGCCCCGGGCCCGGGCCCGGACCCGGCCCGCCGCTCGCACACCGCCCCGCGCCCGCCCCGGCGCCGCCTCGCCCCGGGCAGCCGGGGGCGGGCGCCCGCACAACTTTCTGCCAAGGGAAAAAAAAAGCGGCGCCGGCACGGAGCTTCCCCCGGCTGGAAGCGTAAAGTGCCGGTCGGGCAGCGGGGGCTCGCACTGCTCCCCTCTGCCCGGGGGGCTGGCGGGGCGCGGCTTCCCCAGCAGCGGCCGGGCCGGCAGCCGCCTCGGGCGGGCTCTGCCATCGCCCCGCGGTGTGCGGGAGCTGCTGTGGTGACCGGGAGTGCTGGGGAGCGGCTTGGGACGCTCATTTTACCGACTCTGGGACGTGCCGATCCCTACTTGAGGCGCTCGGGAACACCGAGCGGGAGCGTGCGCAGACCACGCTCACAGCTTCTTTCCAGTTGTTAGAACACTGTCTGGAAAGTAACACAATAAAATGTACGGAACGCACTCTAGGTACGTGGCCGTGGGTAATGTTTTCCCTCTCAAATTGCATTGGTCTAACATTAAAAAAAAAAAAAAATCCTCAAGACTGAAACACGTTTGGTTTTTTTTTTAATCCACTTTCCAATGGGCAATTGTAAGGTCACAAGGGTTAACAAACACAAATACCCCAGCAGTCCTCTGCCCCTGTCCACCGGCTCCGGGCTCCGGCAGTCCCACGCCACACCCCTGTGAGTGGGGCGATGTGCTCCTGAGCTCCGATAGCAAAACAGTCTCAAAGGATCTCGTCTTTCTGGTTGCATAATAGCAATTTTGTAATCTACACAGCAACACAAAATACTTTTCGAAAACAGGCAGTTAACATCAGAGCTGCTCTTGAAATATTTCTAATTTCTTGCATAATTATAATTGGGTGCAGGTATAGGAATAGGGGAGAGGGGGAGTTTATTGTAATAGTCTCTGTTCTTCAATCCCTGCATAGCACTGACAATACTTAATCTTACAAAGTCGCAATGTATTTATTGTTAGGTTCTTCTTAAATTAGCTGATAAATCTTGCAAGCTTAGCTTGTTAAATTTCTGTGGGAATTGGAGTGATCTGCCTATTTTTTGGTTTTTAAAAGGACATTTTAGGTGCTTGTGTGCTGTTACTCTTTGCAGACCTACAAAACAAGAAACCTTAAAAATGTTAACTTCTTCTTATAAATACCTTTTAAAAATAGCCGTCAGAACCAATAGATTCTTACTTCCATCAATGTATTCAGTAATTACAGAAGAGCATTCAAAAATGCGTTCACATGTGCTCAGAAACAGGACAGGCACACACCAGCACTCCCAAGCCTTCCCAGCCCCGCAGCAGGAGATTAGATAACTTTGACAGGAGAAAATCAAACGAACTTGTTGCGCGTTGGCAGAGCTTGGCAAAGACAGGGATGCAGGAAGCTGCCCAGCAGATTTTAGAGGTAGAGATGAGGAGGACCATCTCCATCACAGTTTGTGAGTCCCAACCAGTGACCAGCCAGGTGCTTCAGATGCACTTCTTGCAGCTGTTGGTGAGACTGGTCCTCCCAGATGCCAGGCAGAGGAGCCAGGTTCAGAAAATCAATCTTCTCATGGCAGCTCCAACCCAATATCTGATACTGGAGGTATCGAACCAGATGCAGGGAACGTGGAGGCTCAGCAGAGACCAACTGAACAAATACTGAGGCAGATTTAAGGCTCAAAGTGTTCACAAGCCTCTGTGACCAACTGAGATTTGCTGCCAAGATTGCTTTGCCTAAATTCAGTGACCTCAGTGCCTCTGTTCCTAGGGAACCCTCTGAAGAAGTGAGACTACAGAGGAGCCATGCACCAGGGCACATGAACAAAGGAGGGCTGCAGCTGACTGTCCCCAGCTTACCTAGGACATGTAGCACTACAAAGGACTACATCATGGGGACGAGATAAGTCAAAGCATGTGAAGCTGGAGAACAACGTGACTTGCTTAATTGCCAAACAGAAGGATGAACGCATTGACTCCTGAACTTCAGCTCTAAAAACAGACTGGTCAATGGCACCTCAGGACGTCATGTCCATCTTCTGTTTTCTGGAAGCATCCACATTGTCCCACAGCTGAGTCTGACAACAGACAAGAACTCCAGCAGTGCCCTCAGTGGAAAGGTTCTCTTGCCAGCTTATGCTGCTCTCTGTCCCACCATCCTCTGTGCCATTTGGGAGAAATGCCCAGCATGCCCTCCAGACAAAGAGGACTTACATTGATCTGTCTCAGATGCTTGTAAACAGCTTGAGCCTTCTGTGCATGACATGGACACAAAGTCTGACATGAGATGTCATTTCTGCAGATGCTGTCATGTGTCTCATGACTGCGCCTCACTGTGACAAGTCTAGGCAGTAACAGGAGGGTGACTATCAGTCGGGTGAGTCTGTGTACTTCAATGAAGTATGAGTCAACGTATTTGCACACTTCTCATGAGTGTCAGGGAGTCCAGGGGACAGAGTGATGGCAAGAGAGCTTAATACTTATTTATGAGATCTGCCTTCGCCAGCTGACCCTCAATATAAAGATTTTTCGCTTCTCTAAGGTGGACAGCTACTGTCATAGGATCTTTGATAAAATCCTTGGAAGCTTAGGACGTTAAATCAGTGCTAGTGCCCCTGGCCCACTGCACAGGTGAAGATATAGCGTGAAGCTATGGTATGGAAATAGGCATCGAAGAAGTCAAAAGGCAAGCCAGTGCCATTCTTGAGGAAACAGTATTCTCACAGCAGAAAGCAACTTCCCGAGAAAGTAAACCTGTTCAGCTTTGGTCAGTGTAATAAGTTATTGGTCTCTGGGGTTCCTCTGCACTAAGAAATAGCAGCAATAACAAAACCTTCCTTAAATGAAGAAGAGACCTCCTTTGGGACAAGTTTTGGTGGGAGAGGTCTTGAAAAAAGAGTGAGAAAAGAGAATTGTGATACAATACAGTAACTAGAAGCTATAGCCAGGCATGCAAGTTGTGAGAAAGGAGGACAGCAAGTTGCTAGAATTCATACTAACACATATCTGACAACCTTATTATTTGGGGCAACTGTGTCCCCCAGGGGTCAAAGCAGTACTGCCCTCTCTGATAGCAGCAGTCCTGCTGCATTACACATTTCCATAGCAAGCTAAGGTGTGGCTCAGGTGCAGAAGGAATTAAGGTGTGCTGCTCTCGCAGTCCTGCAGGGGGATTACTTAGCTCCAGCTGCCATTTGATGAGAGGTAAAGCCACTACCTCTTCTGCAGGAGGAGTAAATGAGTGTGGGGAGCAGCTTTGTGCTTCTTTCCCAGCCGACTGCTTTCTTCAGCCTTGTGCAGATAAGGTCAGACTTCTACCAGCTCTGATTCGGAGGGGAATAGATTAAATCTGCTCTCTGTGATACCACAGTTCACGTATCTTCCTGCTATTCGCACTGTGATCAGGCAACCCACATCAGGGTCTGTGACAGTCACTGCTGCCCCCGTTAAACAGTGTTAAAGTGCTCATAAACAAAGGTTGCAGCCCCAGTTATTTGCAGGACATACACAGCAGGAGGTAGGCAAACTCTCCTGCATGGCATTGCCAGCCGAATTGTGTTGAGTGCAAGAGATCCCCCTGCTGAACAGTTCAGTGCTTCCAGGGCTCTCTGTTGGGAATGACACCAGGGGTACCAGTTATACAGACAGTCACTTCTTAGTTGAAACTTGGGAGACTGGCCATGACCAAAAAATTAATGTCTTACAGTCCATCAAACAAAGAGCTATCTTTCAGTCACTACCAGCCTGGTCTGGGAACACAGCCAAGAGCTTCAGTGCTGAAAATCTCAATTTCTCTTGCTAGATACCATCATCCTGTGTGATCCTGAACAAAAAATTAGCTCTATGTGACTTATAAAGAATTCAGACAATGAAAAGTAAAATACAGATAAGGCTGGACTGATCTCAGGAGTGTTCCTGAAAGTTATGGTTTAAAAGAAGCAAGAGCAAGGTCATGCTGCAGCTCTCCCTCTTCAGCATGGCTCAGACAGAATTGCTTTCTGGCTTGTCAAAAGGCAATTCAAGCAAGCAATGCCAAGTTTCAAGTTGAGACTCTTATAAATAGGCCTAGAGCAAGGATATCCATGGGCTTGAGTGAGTGCAGAGGAGGTTAGTGCTGCTACAAGGAAAGCAGTAATATTCAGAATAATCAGAATTTAATAGTAAAGCACATTGTGGGATAGAGAGAAAACATACAGAATGGATAGAAATAGATTTTGCATCAGCATGGTTTAAGTAGTTCATAAAGCTCATAGTTCAAAATCCACGTAAATTAACACTAGGAAAAGTACAATGAATAATAATTTTTTTTTTTTTTTTTAAAGCAGATAAAAATAAAGCAGGCCAATTTCCTGAAGCCTCCTTCTGCATTCAGGACTTCTTCCTTCCCCCAGATTTCTAAGCCTTGCTATAAAGAGATACAGTTATATAGCACAGAGAATCCAGGGCAAAACAAGAAGAGTATGAAGACAGGAAGACCCAAGTATGACTAGTTTTGGGGAAAATAATTTAAGTAGCACTGTATTTCTGCTGGAAGATTAGTTACCCAGCACCTCTGAGCAAATTAGACAGGAATACTACTGAACCCACAGTAAGTGTATTACAGCCTGCAGAGCTGCTGAGAGCCAGCCCCGGCAGGGTGCTGGAGGTAATTAGCACTGAAATACTTCTCTTTGCTCAGTTTTGCTGGCTGAGGATTCTGGTCTCATTTGCTCTTCATTTCTATGTAAATTATTTAGAGGAGGGCTGTAAATACAGCAGGTAGATGTGACTATAAAGTGTTCCCATACTGATTACATAGCTACAGTTACAAATTACAGTTTAATCGTCACAGGTACCACCACATCTACAAGGTTTTTGTATACCTAGAATTACTGATAGAGAATCACATGATGTGTTACTAGTACAAAAGCACATCTAAGAGCTGCAATCAATTATTTTAGCCATAATACCAAGCTGAAGCGGCACACGCTCGTGGCAGCGCACTTAACACGTTCACTGTGGTTTTACAGTGTTATAAATAGCAATCACTGAGAGCAGAAGCTGTAGCATCTCCTATCCTCTCCACCCCCACCACCAAACAAATCATTCATGTTAACGTCAGCTTTTATTTGAACACAATGAGCTGTAATCACATGAGGTATTACTTTGATTTAATCCTACTTGCTTCAGTTTGGTTTGTAAGGAGTGGCCAGTCATATGTGGTTGCATTGTATCCAATAGTTTCATATTTCACACCATCTTTCAAGGGCTGACACCCCTCATCTTCTTTGGCCAGAAGAACAAATTGATGTGTTCTCGCAAATAAGGAAAAGACATATTCTGGCAGCCAGGACAAGTTTTTTCCTTCCTTCTTTTTTTCACCTCCCAATTGCTGGGCTGGCTGTCACAGCTGATGGATAGATTCTGGGTCCCAACCATTCTTCCAGGTTTTTGCTGTTTTCAGCTGGTTCAGTACAACCTCTCACAGCAAATTTTCCTTCTCCAAGTACCGTGAAGAGAACAAGTAGAGACATGAATTCAGGTCTATGTTTATTTTTTCAAATCAACGTCATGATGGAACTAATCCTTGACAGGATATAGTTTGGTGCTCATTTCCTATGGCCAGCAGAAACAACCACGCTGCTGGATTTAGCATGAAGTAAAAAGGTAGTTACAAGCACAAGGTAGGTCACCCTGCCTATCAGCCCAGCCTGAGGATTTGGGTAGGCATTAAGCCTCACCTTCATTTCATGATCTCTTTTGGCTGAGTGATGAGAGATCCCCAGCTGCCAGTGGGCTTTCAGCATTGTGAGGGTCAGGTGGTCCCATCTCTGTTGGGGAGGCTGAGCTGGTGGTTCCCACCAGTGCAAGGGTAGCAATAAGGAACACCACTTGGCACATCAAGAACCCGTATCAGGAGTATTCTTACAGCCCATCATTTCATGGACTGATTGATGGACCTGGAGCACGTTTTACGGAGAGGAGGTAGAAGCAGATAGCACCAGGGCTAATGTAAATTTTACAACAATTAAATGTATTTTGACTGGTTCATAATTGTTTTAAACTTTTTTTTTTTGCTAAGTGGTTTCTTATTTTTTTCTTCCTCTCAGCTGAAAGGGAATTTAATGCCCTTACAATAGTCAAATGGGGTGTTATCCACAACTGCACACACACAATGCCACATTTGGCATTAATAAATGCAAGTTTAATGTTGAGTCTGCCCTTCACTAATTTCCTCTATTACCTCATATAAATGCATGTTAATTGGACAGCTGTACTTCAATGAATTTTACCACAGAAGATTTTTTTAAATTCAAATTATAAAATACTATGTTATAAAAGTATTACTGGTCTTCAGTAAAAAGAATGAAGAAATTTCTGACATTTCTCCTTAGAGCAAGAGGAAATAAACTCTGAAAGTTGCTTATTTAAGGAAACAGACCAAGGATAAATAAAATATAACCAGAAATTATTTGGAATTCCAAAAACAAAAATTGTAGTAAGTAGTTGCACCAGGTAAAATATTTTTTCTACTTTTAATCATGTCACAATAACAACTGGCATTAAAAGCAGACATCTGAATCCAGTGAGATACCTGGTATGATGTAGCTAATCCATGAGAATCACGACTGTCTTCAGAATTAAATACCTTTCTGGAGAGATGTTATGCTGAGGACTGAAAGATGAACTAGCAATTTAGGACATATATACAACAGTTCAATCATACAGTTAGAAAAAAATACAGTTTAAGAAACCAGTAACATTTAAAAATAAATAAAATTGAAAAAAAACCTGCCTGTACTGTTGGTGAAATGTCAGAGCTTGTGAGTCCAGGTCACAGTGCTTATTAATCAGCTACCCAGTTCTGTAAAGCCTGTGCTAAGTTGTCACAAATGATGGTTTTCAAAAGAATTTAGGTCAAGTAAACACTTGGCAAACAGAACTAGAAGTCCATGCAGGCACCTCTGAAGCTCTGCAGGCAAACAGAAGGAGTGAATGGAAAGCAAATGTGACCCTTCAGCAAACTCCTAACTGCAAGGAACATCCACCAGCCCAACAGCTCAGCTAGATGATCACTGTAGGTCCCTTCACACCGAACTATCCCATCCTTGGACATTTGATGAGATGGTGCAGTGGCCCAGCCCATCAATGGGCTGTGGCAATCAAATGCCCACAAGACTCTAGCCCTCCAATGGCAGGATGAGGGCAGACCCGAGGAGGGATGTGGGGGTGGATCCATGGACAGATCTGAGGCCTGAGGCCACCACCCCTTTCTAGAAGGTTCTGGAAAGTTTGACACCCCCATTGGCTCCCTGACCTAACTCCCGCCTCCATGTTATTCCCATTGGTTGTTGTTTAAAAGATTCCACCCCTCTTGTTGTACCCCATTGGTTATTTCGCTTTTCCCCACCCCTATTCCCTTACTATAAGAACCCTGGACCCTTCCATTTTTGTGCTTTTTCTCTGGGGACCCTTCAGAATAATAAAGCTCCTAGAACTCACACAAAGACCCCTCTCTCCTTCTCTGGCCCCGGGCAGTGCGAGCTCATCCGTCTAACAGGTTGGGACGTGCTCCCTCCTACGAGGAGCCAGCACCAAACCGTTTACCAGCAGCCACATTGCAGCAACATCTGCCGAGGGCACGCTCTGACGGCGTCAGTGACAGGTTTTCCAAGGTACCATATCTTCAGTTAAGACTTTTTTGTGTTGGAAGAAAGTATTGAAATTAATTTGATTATGGGAAGATGTGAGATGACTGCAAATGTGAAATGAGATGACCTGAAAATGTGTGGACCGGAAAAGGACCTAGTGCTTCAAAAATAGGCTTCTTCCAGCCAACGTAGAGGTGCAATATACACCTTGTCATGCCCATTGGTGGGAATTATGGCATGGAAACACCATCACCCACTGTGGATACTGCCCAGCTTTAATTGTGAAATGCCCACTCATTTTTCAACCATCAGAGAAACACAGACCTTGAACCTGAACATTTTATTCAAGTTTTTAATTCTGTATTTCTATTTCCAGTTTTTAGCACATTGTCCAGACACTTTGCAGAGGCATAGACTGACAGGATGCCAGACAAGGGTGAGAGGGGAAACCCAGTCTGCTCTGGCATTCTCCTTCCAGCCACACAGTTGGCAAGCAGCAGCTTGTAATTTTGGCTGTAATTTTGCAGCCTAGCTGTCCATACCACTCTACTGTGCATCGCGCCAGGCTCCTGGCTTGTGGCAGAGGCTTGACTTCTCATCTTCCACTCCCTGCCCTGGGCTTGCTTTGTTTAGGCTTTTCAGATACATCAGTGCTTTCAGGTTTAGGAGCTGTACAGATGGCATTGTCCCCAGGTAGAAGTGCTGCTGGGACATGGGCTATCCCAAAGAAACAGAGCCCACCCAGGGCCCCTTTTCCTGTATGTCTCTTTTCCTTCAACTTTCCCAACACAACCATGGTCATCTTGTGGCTCACCCACAAGATGTTCAGCAGGAAGGACAAGCTGCCCTCAAGCAAAATCTCAGCAGAAATCTGATTCCAGGATACAGATGTTGGGCCTAATACAGACACAGTTGTGTGATGCAGTTTTTCCTTGATTCTTTTGTCTCCCATTTCATCCCTGTGCATCTCCTACAGGACCACCATGAGATCACATAATTTATTTTCTGGAAGGTGGGAAGCTCTAATGTATTAAGCTTAATTAATCTCAGGACTGCAAGCTGAAAACAGGAAGTTGAGAGTACACAACAGCTATAAATAAAGCCAAAAACAAAAGCATCTTGCCTTTCTAGCTTCTGGAGGCACACTTAGCACCAAATGGGCAACTTCCACCTCACACACAATGCCAAGCTGCTGTAGGCTTCTGATCTTTGCTTCCCTGCTAACTTTCCTCAGCCAAAATCCCCCTCACCAAAAACAAAGACCCTTTCTTCAGTTTGGAAACATCCCTAGGAAGCAGAAGGGCACCTTTTGTCTTTCTGTCATCAGAAGCAATGGGAAGAGATGATAATCCCCATCCTTAGCTGGCCAGTACTTCTTTTCATAAGATCTAGTTTCTACTTGCTTGCAACCTCCCTAAACTCCAGCTGTCAGGATAATGTCTTCTGCCTTACATGTCTGGCTCAGACCCAGGTATTCTTAAGAAAATTTTAGCTAAAATGATCATCTGCTTCTAAGAATACATTTACCAGACATAAAGATTGAAAAGATGCACATAGTTTTGTTGCTATGACTGTTTGGTTTGGAAGAAAAAGAGCCTTTTTACCAGAAAGCAGCAAGCTCAGCCTCCTGCCACCAGTGGGCCTTTTGCTGCCACAACCATGAAATTTGTCCAAGATTCCTTTAAAAAAATAATTTAAAAATCAGTTCACAAAGGCCCAGAAGCATGTGCATCTAATAAGCCTAGTATTTAGCAGCTAAAAATCCCCCAAATCCTCTGTGGACTGCATCATGCTGCCCAGGCTGTCCAGGTGCTGCATCAAGCATCCAGCCAGAGCAAGACACTGGTTCATTAACCAGCTGAAACAAAAATGAAATTCTTCACAGATCTGTTGTTAACATAGCTGGAATTTTTAGCTATATAAGGAATACAGATGTGTGACGCACAGCTTGGTGTGGCTGCACAGTCAGCGATCTGGGATACAGAGCACCAAACAGGGGAGAGTCACAATATGTTTGCTCAGCCTCATCCCATATTATAGTATCTCAGCTGAAATAGAAAGGCTGCATCCATGCTACTTATTTCCTTATTTTGAGGCAGATTTGTAGCCCATGCAAGCTACTTACTTTGGGGATTGCTGCCATTTCTCAAGAGGTAAATCCTGGCTGCAGCCTCAGCTTTAAAAGGCTCTGCGCTTCCCTAACAAGCTGTGTAACAGTTCAGCAGCTTCCATCTGTCTTGCCAGTCCTACTCGTGGCTCCCTGTAGAAAAAAATGTCCCTGGCTTATTTCTAGAAGGACTAAGTGTTGCCCACTTGATGAACAGATACATTTGCAGGCAGCCTGAGTACAAGCTGCTTAAAAGGAAAATATGCACCCAGGAATAAGGTTTCCTAGCCTGAATGAATGTAGATGTATCTGTAAATGCACATAGATCAATTATGGATTTTGAGCTGCATCTGGACTTCTGTACTGAAGAAGCAAAATCCTCTGTGTTTGCTATAAATCTAGGGTTTGCTGCTTGCAAAACCTTTAATCTCTTTTCATCACTCCAAGTTAAATCTCCAGTTTTACGATCTCTAAAAGCAGCACCTGACATTTTCCAAAGAGCTCTTCAAAAGCCACAAGAGAAAAGAGTAGGTAGATCCTTGCAAAATCACAGCAGGCTTCAGCTCTCCAAGGATGGCCATGAGTGCCAGAGGGAAAAGTGGAAGTGTCCAGCCTCAGTACATCGATGTGGGACTCCAATTCCATTTCTTCTTTGTCTGTATTTGCCACCACTGTTCGCATGGCCCACAATGACCTTCAGAATGACAGAAAGGGATCAGTAAGTCTTCTCCTAGAGGGTGAAGGCTGAGCAGTCTGCAGGCTGTCACCAGTTCCTAAGCAGTTTAGAAGCTGTGTTCTCTGAGAGACGATCATTTAGCCTAAGGTGAGCAAATTTCAGACTAGTATCACAGTTTCTAGGGCAGGGATATGACTTTTTTGATTCACTCCTACAGCCAAGTTAGTCTCCAGGAGTGGAGAGAGCTCATTTCCAGTCAACCATTTCCTGGCTCCTCAGCTGCTGGCAGCTCTGGAGAAGTCCTGCAACACACATCCTCTTCAGAAGCTGCTCTTTGCTCCTCACCGTGTCTGCAGAGCAGTCTGTTCCTATCACACTTGGCTCTTCTCCCTGTTATGGAAATATCAGCACATACTTGGGACTGAGGTAACAGCATTATGACAGGAATTGTATCATCCAGATCTGCCCATGGTGGTTTTCTCTCTGTCTTCCATCTTCTGAATCTTTCACATTAACGTTAGGCTTGTTCCAGAGTCAGAAATCAGCACAGTAACTGAGCTGGAGCAAATCCTAGGACTGAGAGTCCTATCAGGAGCTGTTTCTGCCCACCTGAGCAACTCTGGGCACACCTCCCTTTCCACAGTGGGCATAAAAGAATGCACAGGGGGTGAGCAACTTTCCATGAGGATCTACCGGTCCTGCAGAGCTGTGTGTGGAAATATGACATGTTCATCTCTTTTTCTGAAGAACTCACCTGATGCGGAACCACTGAGTGGGGAGATAAATAGAAGCATATCTGGCATCAGTCATCTTGGGAGACTTCAGCAGCTACAGGGGCTGACTCGTGCTGGAGATGTGCCTCATGCACCAGCCTGGTAAGAACAAAACTACCATCCTAGTACATGAAGGGTAGGTATCTAGCGTAAGTGTGACCAGAAGGTGGGTTTCCCTAATGAAGGAAAGAAGCCTAGCTTTAATTTTTTCTCCTGAGTTTGTTTTCCACTCACAGTAAAACCTGCTTTCACAATTTCAAACAAGTGTTTAGGGAGCGCAAGCTGCTGCCTTGATGGAAAGACAATGTGGTTTAAGAGCAGCTTAAATTAAAGAAATAAAAGGCAGAAAGCTAAGAAAAGTAGACTTTTTCTTTGAAATTTCGAACTGAAAAAAATCATCAGTACAGATTTTCGTGAATGTATCACATTTCATGATCAAACATGAAACCCACATGCACTGCAGACAGCCCATTGTCAATCTTTCTGCCAGCTCAGATTTTTATAAGTTGTTGGAGGGTGTCTGACAAGCAATGTCAAATCATTATCAGAAGACAGGAATGTTGTGGCAATAAGGATGATGCCATTAGAGCTGCAAGAATGAGGAGACTGGATGAGAGCTTTAGCTGCAGGGGAAGCTTGGGCTGAGGAACGCCCTCCGTGATGGTGCAGGCAGGCGAGCCTGCAGCAAAGGAAAGGTGGGTGATGATGGCTCATGAGCTGCAGGAGAAAGCAGGCCAGGTTGGATGGGGCTCTGAGCAACCTGGTCTAGTGAAAGGTGTCCCTGGCCATGTCAGGTGGATTGGAACTAGATGATCTTTGTTGTCTCTTCCAACCCAAACCATTCTATGATTCTGAGAGGAAGCTAAGTTAAGCTCTCTGGGCAGGTGTCGCTGCACACATGATGTGATTACCTAACCCTGACAAAGTCTTTGTGGGATCAGACAATCAGGACTCCTGCAAGCAGAGGGATGTACCCTTGAGAATTCACAAGAACTTTAAAAAACCAAGCTGCAGTCCAAAACCACACTAGAAACTGCAGTAAATTCCAGCAAAGGTAGCACTGGAAAGAGGAAGAAATGTAGTGAACTTCTCAGTGTTTAGGAATGCAAGTCCTGCAAAGCAAGGTGTTACATAAATTACACTTAAGTCATTAAAAAAAAACCAAAAAACTCGAGAAAACTCGAGAAAATAAGATAAAAGAAAAGACAGAAGAGAAGAGAATTGAGAATACATATTCTGCATCTAGTAGTAGTTCAATTACCTTGCTAAGTGAAACTGATTCCATTGCTACATGGGTGGTAAGCTTGGAGTTTAGCAACACCCACTACACACAGAATATTTTTATGCAAGAATATTTTTATGCAATGCAAACTGTCAACAACTTGTGGCTTTCCAGCTGATGAACCTTTGCAGGCCTTTGAAAATGAGGACATCCAGTGGCTGAATGTTATAACTGGGATTTTCATCAAGGATTTATGTCTGGGGCAGAACCTCACCAGTTATGCCAAATTTCTGCCCTCCACAGAGACCTGAAGTAGGTCGTGTGTGGAGCAAAGGCTTTTACAGAAATCCTCTGTGCTGGTGTGAATTCTACTTAATTACAGGGCTCATGGTTGTAACAAACTGAGGCAAGCTCCAATCACTCAGTAATACCTACAATATTGCTTCACTTTCGTTTCTCTGCTTCCCTGTGATCATAGGCTTATGCTGATATTTATATTAAAAACAAATGTAAAAAAAAATTTTTAAAAAAATGCAAGCTTCCAAATCCCATCATGTTTCTAGTTTGGTCTCTAGGTCTCTTATTTAGTTACAGAGAGTAAACACGGCTGTGAGTTTTAAAAACCCTTAGCACCTAGCCAGTCCCTTTGGAACTAATCAGTAAAGCAAGTGTCGCACACCATGCTTTTAGTAATTTAGTTTTAGATGAACCAATTTGAATATTTACACCTAGTTCCTGTATTACAATAATATTTAAAGACCAGTTGCAGTAATTAATCTAAATTCTAAATACACAATGTAGGAGAAGAACTAAAATAATAATAGATCAAATTCATGCTTTCCTGCCATGAAACTGCAGTAACACATGACTCAACAATATCACAAGAATATTGTGCCTTGTACAGAACATAGGAGAAACAGAATGAAAATATGAAAAAAGTAAAGTAACATCTAAAGAAAATGAAGCTTTTTCACATTTACAGGCCATGAATTCCCCTGGGGAATGACCTGTATACTGTGTATAGTATCACTGTCTGCTATAAGAAACATCTCACCCAACATTAGGCACTGAATTTCATTTGGCACTCAATGTGGCAGCTGAGAATTGTGAAACTGTGCTGAGTTTCCAGGATGAGCTGGGCTGGGTAAGGCCAGCAAAAAGAAAATCCCCTACCTTCCTCAAAAGCTGATTTGAACAAATGTCACTTTGGACTGTATCTACATGCCCCAGAGTAATCCCTTGAAGACTTTTCAGGTAGTGCTTCATACTATTCATACCTCTGAACCAGCAAAGCCAACTACTTAAAACAGAAGGGAAAAGAGCACCCCAGACCCTCCTCCCATTTGCTACCAATCCATTTCAACATGGAGCGCGTGGTGCAGTCTCCACCTTCTGCTCCCACTGTTTTTTCCAGTCTAGGCTGATTGTAGTTGCACTGATTAAGTCTCCCCACCTGGACAGATGTAGTACTGCTTCTCAGCTCACTCCAGTACAAAATGTCATTGCAATTTAAGCCTATGCTACTACACCCTTGTCCTCCTCTCCCCTGCTCTCTCTCCTGTGCTAGCCAGCACTAATGTTCATGCAGGCACATTCTAGCATGCCAATTCAACTGGAATCCAGTCCAGCCATCATTAGTAGCTGAACCTGCTCTCTGAACTACTTCAGTTCCCAATTCCATGGGACAAGTACCAATTCATTACACTTTTCATCAGTTGCATGTTTTTAGACTCTGAGGCTACACTTTCAGTGTAAGCTTAAACCACTTGGACAATGAGTTACTTTAGGCTTATACCACTGTGTCAAAAACTGAACCCAGTGCCCTTGTGATCAGCAAGAGAAGGTTTAGCCCTGCAATTCCCCAGCAGGACAATTCTCTCACATTTTGCCAGCGCTCTTGCAGCCAAGCACAGGCTGGACCATTTCTCAGAGGGCTTCAGACCAATTTTGACCATCCTGAACCACTCTTCAGCCTAAACCTCTCTAGTTAGAGGTTTCTGCTAAAAAAAAAAAAAAAAAAAAAAAAAAAAAAAAAAAAAAAAGCTATTCTCCTTTGCCTCCCCTTCCCCAAGCTCCCCTGTGCATTGGTCACAGCAGTGGGGTAAGATCAAGCTTGCTGATCCTGTGGGAAACCAAACTAGTATGAGAAATACAAAGAAACAGACAAGTTTTTTATTTCATTGGTTTTGAAGGCTGAATCAACAGAGCATGTAGTACATGAGCACTAGATCCGATTGACAAAAGGAGGTGGAAATGTTTGGTCAGCAGTTTGGGAGTGTATTTTTACCAATTTGGCTCACAGCTCAGTCAGAAAAACACTCAGCCTGGTGCAAAGAAGGTGCCAGGAACATACAGCAAGAGAGGGGAGGGAGACTGTATCAATGCCAGTTTTGATCAGCTCACATTGTTCTGTCTTACACTTGAAAATATTACAGCTTTTTCATTTCAGAACTATATTTAGAGCTCACAAAAATAAAATGGTGAGCAAAAAGCATGCTGGGCAGTACCAGGAATTTACTTTCTTTGAAGGAGAGCTGTAGTGTTCACAGACTGACTCTTATAGAATTGTAACACATTTTTCTTCTCTGGCTTGGGGCTTATGAAGAGCAGCATGAGAATCCCACCATGTATTTCTGGACCCTGAATTGAAAAGTTCCAGTGTGATAGGCAGTATTTGGGGTGGCCATGCCTGCTGGCTAACAGCATATAAGCTCCTGCTGTCTTTCACACATTATAACGTGGAAGCAAAGAGCATGAGTGAGAAATTCAGGTTATTTTTCTCCCCATTACTCTTAGTGTACTCTATGTCTCTAGTATCTTATATATTTTCTGGACCATTATTGTCACACTCAGCTACTTATTTGATTCTACATGGTATTGAGGAAACCAGTGCACTAAAAGCAAAGTCAAGTCAAAGTTCCCAAACTGAATGGCTCTTTGTTCCTCTGCAAAGGTTATTTTAATTACACAAACTTCACAGAGGAGCTCATGAGGCGCACCCTAAATTACAGGCAGCAGGCAGGGACAGGTGGGGAAAAAGTGGCTTGGAACTCTGAGAGGTGGTGCAACCTGTGCTGAAACGCAAGAGAACGGGCAAAACAACTGAATACCAATACTGGAAGCTTCTAGGTACTTTTCTTCCTTAATTCAGCACTGTAATATGTTTTTTACATAGAGCCTTACTAGCTCACAAAAACTTCATCCTGAAATTAGAAAGATCTTTTCAATTAGCGTAGTCTTATGGCTAGATTGTCATGGCTTTATACAAAGTATCTGCATTTCATTGAATTCATTATGAATGCAACCACAAAGCATGTACTTATTTCTCCAGAGGCTGCTTTAGATTATATGTTGACAAATTATACTGACAGATTACACGGTGACAAGCAACTCATCCTTGCATTCCTTTCACCAGCCCATCAGACAGAAACCTCACTGTAAGCAGGCTGAAAATGACAAAACAACCACATTAGTTCCCGCTCATGTGTCTAATTTGCTTTTGAAATGCCAGTTTTCATCTGAGAGGCATAAAGGCAAAATATTCTCATCCTTTCTACTTCAGAGAGAAAAAAAAAGGTGTAAATACTGTAAGTAAAAAAGCAACAGCAAATATGTAATTTGATTTTTCCAACAGAACAAAGTTTATAGAGCCATTATTGATAAAAGAATCAACTTCAGATGTCTGTGGAGGTGACTGAATACTCCCCCCACCCCACCTTCCATTCTGTATGGTATGAAAACTGTTCAGCTGAAAACATTCAGAAAGTTATGTAGTGCCTATGGCCAATCCTCTACAGAGTAAAAATATAAATAAATCCATATTCTCCTGTAATACAAACTAGATGCTACAACATCATCATTTTGTATCAGCCTGAGCCAGTAATCTGGATCTAACCCAGTTGTCTGTAAAAGAACCTATAAAATATAAGACGGAGAATTGTTGGCTGTATCCTGCTGAGGTTTGAAAATGGTGAGGCAACATATACTGTGTTTTGAAGAGATTCATCTATATGTTCACCAGATTAGCTTCCAATTTTGAAGTCCTACTGGATACAGGCTGTGCTTACTATATTGAAAAATAACAGATATCTATCACAGACCTTTGTTTTTCCAGTTTAATGATAGTGAATTTTTTTATTGGACTTTAATGGACTGTGAATATTGCAATTCGTCTGACTGAGTGCATATTGCCATTCTGGTGTTTCATAAGTTCCAGCATAAATTTTCTAGAACAAATCCCAAGTGCTGCGTATTAGCACAGATTTAAATGGTTCAGCTTCACAGCTATCAGCTGCTGACCAGTTATAGAAACAGCCTTTGCACAGCTACTCGTCTGCTGACACCCATTCCACTCCAACACAGGCACTACAGAGGCATGAATAAAGAGATAGGATCTTTCCCTGTTGCTCATAAAACAGATTCTGAAGGGATTATCCAAGCAATGGAAAATTAGTTTTTCTGAGTTCAATCCACATGCCCTCCCCTGCCCATCCACTGCAGTGTTTAGAGTCAACATTTCCACTCAGATTTACTGTCCAATCAAAGTCAGAAGGACTTCAGTGGATGACTCCTATTAACATTCCCCTAAAGTAAACATTGCTACCTCTCTGTCCTGGCAGCACTGGGTTTCTCTAACTTTCTGAAACACCCATTTTGATGTAAGCGTTACCTCATGCAAGCAAGATATTTTTAGATGACCTAACAACCTGCTCTCTTTAGAGCAGGTAAAAAGAAGATGAGTATAAAGGACCAATGAAGCTCCCCATGAAGAGAAGCGTGAGCCTCACAGTCTGTACACAAATACGTTGTAGCATATCTTGAAACTAATGTTACTCTCCTTCAACCTTTCGTGCTTAATTTTCTGTAGTGGGAAGTGGCAGGCCATTAGCAGCACACTCAAGTGAATTGCTGGCTCCTTCTGAATGCAACCTGGAGGTTTGCTGCCTGCCCCAGCCATGCTGCCAGTCACCAGGCTGTACCACAGGGAATGGTGTGACTAGAGGACGTCTTTTACGTAGCCCAGATGGAAAATGATGGAGCTCTTGCAAGGCATTTGAGGAAGCCTTCCCTCTAGCAAGTCTTCTCCTATTTAACAGGGACAAGTGACGCCTGATTAAAAATGCAAGCACAGACACTGCTCTCTGGTCTTTGTAGACTGCTGTGCTGAGGCCACCAGAGCCATGTGTGGTCCTGCATGAAGACCAACACAGTTACTACTGCTTTGAGGTATCTTGTCTCCACTAGATAAAATAGCACAGTGTTTTTCCTCTGTGAAAACAAGAAAAAAAAGTAAACAGTCTATTTTTAAAAACTGCCAAAAGGCATGGGAGCCAGCGTTAGGTGAGCAGAGGACAGCATGTTTATCTGCTTACTTCTGAACAGACAGCCCACTCATCATGTGAGGCTGTAAGCAGAGCTGCAGACAAGCAGTACCTGAGAGCAAGGCAGGTTTTGGGCAAGGAGAAAGCTCCCTTTTTTTTGAAACATCCCATTTTCAAGCACAGGAACTGAAATTGGACTTTCTAAACCTGAATTTGAAGCACCTGCTTCAAAGGAACACAAGCACCTATTTCACACTTAATTACAAATCAGCAAGTCAAAGTGCAGAGAAAACAAATTTAGCAGATTGAAAAGTATGAACACTTGAAGACAGCAAACACATCCTCAATTTTGGGATTATTTTGGGATACATTAGCAAGGAACAGCTGCATCTCTGAAACTAGGAAGCTTTAATTTCCTGTTGGAGTGCTATGAAAAATAAAAAGTGCCACTGGAAATACATTTATGGAATTATCTGTGATGAGGAACAGGGAATGGTTTTGATGTTGGAACTATGGTGACACCCCTAAAAACAAGGGGAAAAAAAAGCATGCATGTGCAACACAAAAGAAGGCACTATAGAGTATACACACTAGGGCTTCTCACAGAGACATTTCTTCGTGCAGCATTGCTATATGGCATCAGGAGCTGGAGGAGGAAGGGTTCTGATAAAAAGAGGAGGCAGATAGACAGACTGCAGGATCTGGGTGAACAGAGGAGGTTGGGGGTGGGAAGGCAGGTAAGGACACAGCCGGCTTTGGGTAAAAAAGAGATATAACCAAAACTCGCCTTACTCAATGTTACTGGGAGAGCTGTCAAGGCACAGAGCTACACTAGCATTTTAGATGACAGACTGAAAAAACTTACAGTATTCTTGACCTCTCAGAGGTTTCTCTGATTTTAAGATTTTCCATGCTTGTGGCTTGGCATCTGTCTTGAGGAAATAAACCCTCTAAGCTGCACACCAACATTCCCAGAAAGGGGCTGTTGAGGCGGAAATTACCCAAACAATAATTTTCATAATTGCCCAGAGGAGTTACAGAGTCCAACTGTACCCAGCTTCAGGAGGAAACAAGGACCTGGTTCTCGCAGCTTCTTTGCCACACTTGAAACCCTCTGTAACAATCCTTGCTGGGCCGTGGAGCAGCCACCAGGAAGGACGGACAATTAGGGACAGGAGCCATGCTCCAAGAAGGACACAGGATGTGGGATGCAGAGGACCCACCCAACTCCTTACCGCCCTCAGGACTGTGGTCTTGTGGTGACACTGTTAGCCTTCTGCTGTCAAAATTCTTACCAGATTCTGTTGCCTGACAATTGCTTTAGGAAGACTGAATAAACTTAGGTAAGCAGGATGTATCTCAGAGCATAGTAAGGAAAAGGCAGCTCTTTGCTCTCTCCCCACAGGTAAGAGCCCTAACTTCCCCAGGAGCAGAATGCTGAAAGAGAAGGCAGTGAATAATGGATGAGCATCCCAGAAGAGAGTCAGCAGTGTCTTCTCTCCAATGGAAACAGTCGTACCATAGGCAATGGTCATTTTTTGAGAATTATAGCAATTCACTCCTAGAAGAAAAGCATTATTCTCAAAATAATTCAACAGATTATTATGAACAATGGATAAAAGATGAAGCTTCCTGTTGCAGAGCAATGAGAAAAATACTGGTGAGAAAGAATGGCTGTCTTGTCACTGACTAGCTCAAAGATCTCAGAGGGTTTTAACTACCAAGAACTAAGAAAGATGTAAACAGCTGCTGCTCGTCACAGCAGCATCAAAAACATGATCTGTCACATCCTTGGTTTTTCCGTTAAATCTTCAGAAAAATCTTTTCTCTGCTATAAGTGCCATAATTTTGAGAAAATTATACCATATTTTCAATGTTTAACGCTGGCTTATATGCAAAATATAGCTCAGTCTTATTTAAACAATCTAGAAAAACACTTCATACATTATGCATGAGTTCTTCCACAAAGCTCTTGATAGAGATTATAGAGAAACAAGATACACTGGGTGTTGAAAGTTTTGATAACACTGAATGATTAAATAACTTCACAGTAAATCAAACTAAGGTTTTCTTTCTTTCCTACTCTTCTCTTGTTAGGCAAGCCAAAGAGATTCAAGCTCTCAGCAATGAAGAACATGTTGCTGTACCAAACAGCAGAGGAAACACCGGTACACCTTACTACAGCTCTCCAGATCAGGAAACTTCTGGAAAGGCATTCAATACAGACCACGGACATTTCCCTTCTTAGGGACCCATACCTTGCTGAGAATGTTAAATTTTAACTTCTTAAGACCACTAAAACCTTTTATGATCCCAGTCAACCCTGAATGTACACAGGATCTGCTGTTCTAGCTGGATCCCTCTAAGCCTATGGGGCCTGACAGAACTCATCCAAGAATACTTGAAGAGCTGGCTGATGTCATCACAAGGTCTCACTCAATGACTTTTTAATGGTCATAGGAATCTGGAGAGGTCCCAGCTGACAGCTGGCAAACATTGGTCCCATTTTCAATAAGTGCAAGGATGAACTTGGAAACTACAGGAAAAACAGGCCTGTCAGTGTCTCTTCGATAACTGGCAAAATTATGGAGAATATTATTCTGACACTTACTGAAAAACACCTGAAGGATGACACAGTCATCACTCACAACCAGCACAGCTGCATGAGGGGAAAGTCCTGCTTATCAAACCTAATTTTCTTTTACAACAAGGTAACCCACCTAGTTGGTCAAGGAAAGCCAGTTGATGTAATCTTGGATTTCAGCAAAGCTTTTGATACTGTCTCTCACCAGATCCTTCTGGACAAAATGTCCAGCACAGAGGTGGATAAACACATCATGGGATGGGTGAGGAACTGGTTCATGGGTCTGGCACAAAGGGTTACAGTGACTGGAGTGACACCAATCTGGTGACCTGTCACCAGTGGGGTTCCACAGGGCTCCATCTTAGGCCCTGTGCTCTTCCACATCTTCATAAATGACTTGGATGCGGAACTGAAAGGGATACCGAAGAAGTTTGCAGATGACACTAAATTGAGGGGAGCTGTTGACTCCCTTGAGGGCAGAGAGGCCCTGCAGAGAAACACAGAAAAATTAGACAGCTGGGCAATCACCAACCATAGGAGTTTAACAAGGAAAAGTGATGAATCTTGCACCTTATCAAATAAAGGAATTTGAAATTATGCCAGCTAATTAATCAGCTGGTGATCAACATCCAGGTCACAACAAAACCTTGTGGCACAGAGACCTCCTTGTTATAATGAGGTGCCCAGTATATTGATTTTGCCTTTTCAGAGCCCCATAGAATATTTTTCTCCTTTTCTATACAAGGATTGCTACCTCTGCTCAGGGCCTGTGATCTTCATCGCTTGGCTGCAGAAGCAAACTCAGGTCTCAGGCTTTCTGGAAGCCTGGAGAAGCTACTTTGTGCATAAGCCTTTGGGAGTTCTTTACAACATTTTAGTCTCTCCATGCTTTTCTAAATACCTAAGCCCAGAACTCAGCTGTCAGCACTGCTCAAGCATGATACTAATGCTCTGAAAAGTCACACTTTAATACACGACTTTAGTGTTTATCTAAAATTTGAGACAGACGAATCATCTAACTTTCATAGTGAAAAGTCTGAAAGTATTAAAAAGCACATCAACCCAGGTAACTGTGGGAAAATGTGTTTTGCAGAGAGCTGGCTATGGCACATCCGTGGGAGAGAAAAGCTGAGAACCCTGAGCACTGTGAAAAGCTGTAAGCAGCAAAAGTGCCTTGTCTGGTGAAAGAAACTTATGTAATACACAGAGCTAGATAGCATAAGGAAGAGTGCTTCAATGTTTGCCCCTCAGAGAGGTCAGCAACTTGAAAAGAGGGAATATTGCTTCCCAGTCTGGTCTCAGCAGCTTTTTCCCCCTCTTGCAGGTTAGACCCCTTCCTTCTTCCAGAGGCCAGCAGCAGTTTGCTCCTCTTTATTTCTGCCTGAGCAGTTAATTTTCCTGCTCCTGAAACAGCATCTCTTTCTGCAGCCTCAGCAATTCCATAAACACAAAGGGATAGGGCCTGGAGATGTGGTAAAGAGCTTTGTCTACTGCTTGGATACCTATTTACAGTTCTGTAGGAGGACAGCTACAGAAGATTTTCCAGAGTTGTTCAGCCCTGTCCCTCAGCAAGTGCCATTTTTAGGTCTGTCACCAGAGATAAAAAGAGGTGACTTCTCTGTAAACAGAGTTCACATAACATATGCTGCTGAAGGCTTCCTCCAGCACTTCCCACAGCAAGCACACCATTTAGGGCTTAAACTACAAAGATTACATTCATGACTTTGTAGTTTCACATTTAAAGCAGGAATTTTAAAGTTCTGCAATTTGAGGGGGGAAAAAAATAACAAAACTGCAACCTCCTGCATTATTCTGACCTGAATTAGCTTCATCTTCTGAAATTAGGAGAAACACTCGGATTCTGAAACTAGATTTCAACACCTTTACACAGTTGGCAGTTTTCTGAGTTTTTGATGCTTCATTTCTGAAAAAACTGTGACAGTCTCATAATATGCTTTCTTCTAGAATATATATAGCACTTCCAAGCTCCATTTTTAGTATAATTTTTGCCTAGGGCACATTGGTGAGGAAGTTGAGTAGGGTTAAATGCACAGGACGGTTAGACCTCAGATTCCAGGATGTTCCATCTCCAGGCCATCAGAGACTTGGACTTGGTATGTCCATCTGTGGAAACAATCTTCTCAAGTCTTCTGGGATTAGTACAGTCCTTTACACATTTGGGAATGCTTGTTTTTGATCTGCTTTTTTGTTGTTTTAGATCCAAACTCTCTACAAATTATATTTATCTTCTGAAAAGCCTGCAATTCTATCTCTATAATGCGTGTAGTCACAGAGCCCCTTTTTTGCCAATGATTAGGGTAGAAGTTTTAAAAACAACCCAAGACATGTAACCAAAGGAATTCTGTACCACAGAATAAAATATAATTCAGCTCTGTGAAGAAGTTTGGAGAGTGAGAAGATGCAATAGTTGTGCAAGGATGCAATTCACACATGTGCAAAACAGAAAATTGGAAAAAGCACATTAAAAAATGCTTACTACAGTCTGTAAGAGAGGAGGCAAATACATTGCACATCACTTCCATTAAGCAGGAAAAAGAATATCCTGTTTCCATTCTCATGCTAAGCAACACAACTGCAGAGAGATTCCATAGCTTTCCTGAAAGGTTTCACTGCTAAACAGTGAAAGCAGAGATGATTGAAAACCAAAGGCACATGATAACACCAAGAAAGGCTGAACCCAGCCCTTACACTGGATCAAATATGATTGATCATAGGAATGCAACACCATTCTTTTTCCCCTCCAGCTGATTCAGCAGATCAGAAAGGAAATGCTTTGGAAGCTGGAGGGAAGAATTGCTCATATGGAAATTAGGTGGGGGGGGGGGGGGGGGGAGGTGGAATCACTATATATTATTCCTATAAATAGGCAAACCCGAGACCATTTCTGCTACAGTGGTGACCCAGGAGAGACTTGTTCCTCCAGTGGCAGTAACTAGTTACAACTGCAGGAAAACAATCTTGATAAATTTCCCCCCTCTTTAATGGTGGGGGTGGCTGAAGGCGGAGACAGTAAGCTGTCTAACCAAGGCCTTCAATCAGCCACTGAAAAACCTCTCCTGTCTTTACAGAAGGGCAGGGAGATGAAGAACAAAGCAACTCTGACTGGTTGATGTGGGTTTTTGTGGAGTGGTGTTTTGTCTGGTTGGGTTTTTTTCCCCAAAAGCAGTATATAGAGGATGGTCTTCTTACCCATCAGTGCATCAACATTTTTCACCACACTAAACCCTGGCACAGATGTTTTGCCAAACTTTCAGATGGCATGTCTGAGATCTGCACTGTGAGGGGATTTCTTTTCCCTCTGCTGTGGTTATCTCCTATGACCACCAGAAAGCCTCAGACATCCCCAGGTACCACACAGCCAACTATAGCATGCTCAGAGCTGTCACAACCTCCCTGCTCACAGGGATCCCAGCTGTACCTTGCTTTAGCAGCAGCCCAGATACTGATCCCTAAACAGCATCAACTGACAACAGCATGCATGGGGCACTACACTGACATCTACAAATTCTTCCAGAAGGATCATGCCAAACCCTTCACCCCCTTCTGGCCCTGGCCCAGGATTTAAGCTAACATTTAAACGCCTACGTGGTCCCCAAGAAGAGTTTAGTTCCCGGAATTCATATGCCTTCTGAGCAGGGTCTCATAACATTGAACACTTCACCTCAAAACTGTTTTCCTTCTCCTACCACAGGGACTGTTTAGATGGCAACATCATGCATCCTCCTTTTTTAAGTGGTATAGCAATCAGGCCAAGCTTCCTTCTTGGGCCCAGCCACTAAGAGGATAGAAAACGTTCCTGAATGCTATGAAACAAACACTGTCAGGAAGTGGAAAGTGGTTTCTATGCTTGAAAGAAGAAAAGAGCTCAAGAAGAAAAGAAATATGCATTTGTGGTCTTTTCCACAACAGCAGGACTTTCCTTTTGTGCCCATATTTTTCTCCCATTACTTATTTAACTTGCCAGAAGTTAATATGGAACTTCCATATCACCTGGAGAGAAAAGCATTATGCTGCTGGGATAAAAGGCTCCAGAGATACTGCAGGAGGACTAGGAGCTGCAATGTGTTTTTAAGGAAGAGGAGGCCATCATGCACTTGTAACATTCAGTCTTTCTGTGAAAATAGTCCCTTATCCAAGAAGGATCAGAGGTCTTCTTTGATGAGATGTGGCAGCCAGCCTGGGGAATATGCAACAAAACCAAGCAAACATCTTTCACCCATCCACCAGAAGGAAAGTCATCTCCCTCAGGCCAATATAGTCCAATACCATGTGTACTATTCAGTATGTCAGATGCCAGGAACACATACCCAGCAATAATTCCTCCATACTGGAGTAACTGTATATAGGGATGGAAGGCAGGAGACTGCAGAAGCACCTACATTAGTGTTCTAGATGAAAAGGGTATGCTTTGGAAGCAGGCTTTGAATTTGCCTCCACATATGATTTGTATTGCGTCATCAAGCACTGTCAAACCACAAAAACAAGATTCCTCACAAAGATGCATTCCCAGAGTACCCCAATGAGTACTGCAGCCTTGGGTGGGCATTAGTCCATAGGAACAGACCACAGGACAAGCAAAAGAAAAACCCTAGCCTAAAGGGTGTGTAGCACCAACTACTTTACAATAAAGAGATTTGCTTGTCTACTGTGTTTTCTGAATTAGAAATTGTCAGGATGACAATCTGATCCCATGAGTACCCTCTGTGTATCTCTTACCAGAGCTGTATCTAGAGCCTTTGAAGTGAGAGAAAGTGAGAAGAGGAAATGAAAGCCACCTAATCTTGAAGTCACATTTGCCCTCTACATAACTCTGCTACTACTGTCACGGATAGGGAAAGTTACTGCCAATCAACAATGTAAGCCTATTTGTTAAAACAACTATTTATCCTTCAGACTCCCAAGGGGACATTCCCATCATCTGTATCTGTTCTAGATGGCTGCAGCTGTGTTCTCAAATGCCAGAGCCCAACCAATGACTTTGGCTTTTCTCACACAAAAAGCCACCACACTTGATAGAAACTTCCAGCTGAATTGAGCATCTGCCACCAACTGATTAGCAACAAAGAGTGGTACATTGGCCATTCAGCCAGATTCAGGTCTTGTGAAGAATGCTTCTGGGATGAACTCTTCAGGTATGTATGACAGATGCTGCATTACCTCTCCTACTAGTTTATGTTTGTTCTGATTTCAGAAACAGAGAAAGCTCCCCCAGCATTTCCAGTTCAACACACCTGTTTTCAACCTTCATTCTTTTTAGTGCAACTATAATGCATGGAGAAAAAACACAACACAGCAGCACACCTGCTGGCTTCAAATCCCTGTATAAACAGGGCATTTGCACAAGCTGTAATGGATGGGTGACTACATTAATGGCTTTAAAAGCCATTTTTAGTAGCAGTATTTTTGTAATCTACCTGTAATATCTAACATATAGGATAGTGAGGAAATTGACATATAAGGTGTTTTGAGTAAGAGACATCAATTCAAAAGTTTCATGACAACCTTACTCTGTCCTTCATGAGGAGTTCTAAGATGCCAAATCCTGGAAGTACAAAGACAGAAATAATACCTACTTGCAACTACTGCGTACAATAGAGTTCCTCCATTTCTAAGCCATGCCTTCAAAGCAAAGTCAGGCTTACAATTCATGCAAGTGAACTGGTTTAGAAGAAATTACAAAGACTTGTCTCATTTCTAAGAGTAAACCCATTCACAGACCAATCCCAAATTGCAGTAGTCCCTAACTCTTGAAAGGACAGCTATCCAAGACCAAATAGCTTCTTCACTTTAAGACAAAAGGCTGTAAGGTTGTGTATTGGGTTGACCCTGAGTTGGACAGTCTTTAAGACCAATTACGCTTCTCACAATTTACATATTTAAACCGCACAGAAAGGCGGGACTTCCCCTTTTGGTCGGAGCTCGCTTGCTGGGAGGTGGGGGGCTCCGAGCCTCCCGGCCCCGCCGGGCCGGGCCGGGGCCACTGCCCCTTTCCCCCTTTCCCAACGCTGCAGCACGGACCCTGGGTGGCTGGGGGGGACTGCCTCAGAGCCGCAGGCAGCTAAAACCAGCCATGGACTGCTCACAGCTCAAACCAGCCATGGACTGCTCACAGCTAAACCCATCCAGCGCGGCTTCTGGGGACCGGCGGGTCCCTCTCCTCTCCATGCGGAGCCGGCGGAGTCAACGGGAGCCGGCAGAGCCTCCTGTCTGCAGCCAGCACACTTCGTGCTGAACTGAAGAAGACACCACGCAGCCAGCAGCACAAAGGGAGCGAGGCTTTCCCCACCGTAAAGCCTGAACAAGAACACCCTTCAGCATGGCGGCGTCAGAGTCAGAGAGAAAGAGAAGTGAGTCCCATGGGACGGAGCTGGAAATGGCGACGGGAGAAAAGAGGGCGGTGCCGCGATTCTGGCGCGCAGCTTAAAAGAAACCTTCTTGCATGCCGTGGTAAGAAACTGTAATACCACAAACTGTTTGTCTCTTTAATCCATTTGAAGAACATGGGGGGATGGAGTATCTTCGTGTGCCTGTGAAGAGTGCCTATGCCAAGCTATATAGAAGTAGTAAGAGGCTGTTAGAGACTTGTGGCAAAGAAAAGCCTTTGTGTGCAGGCCAAAAGAACTTATCCTTAAAAAGATGAATAACCCCATGTGATGGCCCATGTTTTGTAGTGTGAAGGAACTGTGAGATTTTTCATGGGAGAGATGTTCTACACACAGCAGATTGTTTGTTTCCGGGCGGATCTGCTGTTGGTGGCAGTTTGGGAACCACGTGCAACTGAAGGAAAAACCCTTTTTTCCCTTAAGCATAAGAGAGACTTTTCAAGAACTGGAACACTGACTAACATCCCATGTTCTGTTATCCCTTGTGTGAGCTAGGTAAAAGGAGAGAAATGCTGGGGGGGGGGGGGTTGCTTTAATTTTGTTTTGTTATTGTCTCTTTACTTTTAATTCTATTAGAAATAAAACTCTTTCATTGTACTGCAACTGTTTAAGGTTTGTGCCTGCTTTGCTTTTCTCCTAATTCTTATCTCACAGAAGGAAAATAAGTACGTAATGAATATTTGAACCAAAACCACTACATTTAATTGGTGTTTCTGCCCGGTTTCGAACTCAACCCGCTACAGGTTGTAAGCTAGGCCTCTTCATGACAGGCTGAGAGCAGCAGATCAGAGTATAGTCCAAGTTTTCTTTCATCTCCACACTTAGTAGAATCATAGAATCACAGAATTGTTTCGGTTGGAAAAGACCCTGATCATCATCAATGTCCAGCTGTTAATCCAGCACTCTGATCCTCAAATGTCACATCTACACATCTTTAAAATATCTCTAGGGATGGTAACACAGCCACTTCTCTGGGTAGCCTGTTCCAGTGATGAAAACCCTTCCAGTGAAGAAATTTTTCCTAATATCCAATCTAAACCACTGGTGCAACTTGAGGCCATTTTCTCTTGTCCTGTAACTTGGGAAGAGAGATCAACCCCCATCCGTGTACAATCTCCTTTCAGGTACCTATAGAGAACAATAAGGTCTTCCCCTCAGCCTCCTTTTCTCCAGACTAAACCACCCCCATTCCCTCAGCCATTCCTCACAACACTTGTGCCCCAGACCCTTCATCAACTTAAACTGATAAATACATCATCTATAAAACTTCATATAAACTGATTTGTCATTAGTGTGTGTACTGACCTTATTTCAATTCAAGTAAGAAGGCAGCAGTATGAAACGACTTGGAGGTTTCAGTATTTATTGCTAGTTATTCATCCCTGCAATTTTTCAGACCTATTTCAACTAAGACAAATTAACAGTGCTTACATGAACATTACTTTCATTCACTGTAGCATAATATACAAACAGTCACATCAAATAAGCTTCAAATACACAGCCTCATTTTACCGTTGTCCAACTCTACTCCTCAGTGCTTTCAAAGTTTTCTTCATTATTGGTGCAATTTCTTCAACAACAACAAAACAAAGAGACCCATCAGGATTACAGCTATGAGCAACTTTAAATGCTACTAGTATAATATTAAGCATATAATAGTAGGCAGCAGGTTAAAACAATTAAATTTATCATCTTAGGAAATGCCACTTACTTTTGGTAGGCTTCTTTCCATCTTGAATCATGACAACTGAGCTAGAACTACTGTTGCCAGCAGCAATCAGGTTTGATAATGTGTTGTTTCTGTCTCTCATTTCTGGAATCCCTATTCTTTTAAAACAAGCAAATAAAGTTAGCATTTGATATCAAGCTACTATTTGCCCTGGCTCATTTTGAAAAAAAAAAACCAAACAAAAACAACAGCCTAATTGGACACATTTAAGAGACTTTATACAGTTCAAAATCATAGGATAATTCAGTTAGAAGGGATCACAGATGATCATCTTGTCCATTTTAATTCTTGAACAAATATTACATTTATAAGATTCCATGTCTCTTATTAGTCTTTAAATTATCAGAGTTTGTGACAGATCAAAATTCGTCAGCAATAACACTGTGATTCATAATGCTGTGCTCTAGTTTGCACCTTATGTTTATTTTCCTCTTTGAATACAGCTGAACTGCTAACTAGCTCATTGACAGAAAACGAGGGTAAAATGAGGGTAAATAAGAGTATTTAAAAACAATACCTCTGTAACTACGAGTAACTAGCAAAAGGCACAATAACTAACTAAACATGATGTTGGAATCCTCAGTCAACAAGACAAGGACTGAAGCAGATGCATATACAGAGCTGATGCCTCCTGCTGAAGACCATTAACCCAATGCAGCACTGAAGTGTCAGCACAATGTCACCAGTGTGACCAGCCCTGTGCTCCTCAGAGCCACTCACTGAGGATTCTGCCAGGGCTCAGCACCACTGCACACTGAGTGAGAACGGTGGCCTGCTAAGGATCTGCATGTCTGCCACAGGATTTTTAGCTCTTGCAAGACCAGCTTCTTAAGTGACAATTTCAGCTGTACAAATTCTGCAGCTTAAAAAACCAATAGATAAAGCAGTAAGTTAAATTCATTGTGCCTAAACAAACCCTTGTTTCTCAAGAAGGCAAAGCAACGACCTTCTTCACGGCTTCCTTCACACAACACCAGTTCTTCCTAATTTATCATGTCTGAGAAAAAAAAAAAATCACGCAAGGCTTGGTCTATCGACATCATTCAGTTCCTGGTCCAGAGTACTAGAGCACAAAGGACATATGTAATTGTATGCTACTGTACTTGAAGCACCTAAACTGGAAAGACTGGTCTCCCACAAAGCGACAATCTCCCACAAAGCAACTGAAAGCAAAAGCACAGTTCAAAGTGCCTTAAACTACTGTCTTGGGGGGGAACTATCTTTTCACTGAAAACAGCAACAGTATGGAAAGAACCTTCTGAATCTCATCAGCTAAAGGCACAGTTATGAAAATTTATCTGGTGTAAAAGCTGACTTTAAGAAAATTCTTACATCCAGGCTGCCCTTCCTGACCCATACTACAACCACCTTGAGCAGCAAGGCTGTTCGAGTAAGCTTCTGAAATTCACAGGAAAGAAGAAATATTAAAAGTTCCTGAGGTTCATTCTGGTCAGCTGTATCACACCAGGCAGCTGACTGGGATTTTATCAAAGCAGGAGAACACGTGAGGCTACTAGGCAGGTTTACAGACCCAAACTATCAACAATGGAATCGCCCTAGGATGCCAAGCGGCTTTGGTGCAATCTGGAGGAAAAAAAACAGCGTCCACTTACACTCCAGCTGGGAGGGTAAATTCACTGGCATTTTCGAGAAATGTGCAATGACAATGCACACGCAGCTGAGGAACACACAAGACTTAAAAGGCAAGTTTGTTTCTAGCTACTAGCCACATAAAAATAGGAAAGTAAATAGAGTTATTTAGAACTTTAAAATTATTTTGCAAGCACAATTTTGAACTGACAAAGACACATAATTAAAAGCATAGTACATAGCACTAACTTGCACTTTTCTGTGGGATGAAGCTGGATAACAGGTCCTGCTGTCCCATGGATTTCTTGCTGTCGGCGAATGTTCCTGGGTGGTTTTGCTGCACCGGTCATATAAGCCATTTTTACTTGCCTGCCTAATACAGAAGCAAGGAGTAGCAGATACATGTCCTTTATGTCCAAAACTCTTTGCATTGTTGCTTAGAATCTTCAGTCTAACCAGTAAGGTAAGATTTGTCTAATGCATAACATTTGCAGGATACACCAATGTATTGTATTAGTGCATGTATTTATTTTTAAGCAAATTTAAATTTAAGAGGAACAGTGTTTGTTCCTGATGATTTCTCCTAGAAGTACAGCATTAGTACTCACTGCAAACAAGTCACTAAACCAAACATATTGTCAAGAACAGCAGAAGAGTGGGTTTTGTAAGTGGAAGAGCTAAACAGAGATTTTACCTTTTGGTTTCTCAGACTGAGCTGAAAGAATATTTTTTGTAAGGATCTTCAGTTTTTCTTCTCTCTGATTAAACAGTCTCAAGTACATTTCACGCCAAGACTCATGTTCCCGAAGGCTCTCATTTTTAAAGTCTCTTTGGCAGTGCTTCTTCCACAAGTGGTCAGTCTCTTTTATAAATGTCTAATTTGAACACAAGATATTTTAAATCAGAGATTGCAAAATAACATTTTCAAGAGTACCTGTTACCTGAGCCTACAGACACAACCCAAGCCTCTGGTGGAAGAAGGCACAGAACAAATCCCACCACACGTGCTGACACAGATACCCGCACCATGGCAATACCATGCAGGGACACTGACTACAGCCTGGTAATCACACAGCTTCAAGCAGCAGACCTGGAGTCAGTAAGCCATGCCTACAGGCTAAACTTGTGAATACAGCAGAGGCTCAGGCCACTCTGGCTCTCAACTCGAAGCACACAAGAAAAGGTTAACTTGTCCTACGAAGGAGTACACACTGAGAATATCAATGTCCAAGTGCATCATGGAACTCAAGTCCTAACAACATAGATAAGAAATCTAACACACACATGAAATCTCACCCCAGCTACTTCCTGACTGATATGGTTTGCAGCCTTAACAGTTTGTAACTTAGAAACAGTTGGTTCTGACTTTCCCAGCTATTTCAGTGGTAAATACAGTGGTCATCTTTTTTCTTACTTTTAGAAACAGAAATACTCTTCTATACACACTGTCTTTCACTTAGTCATCAGTAGTAATTCTCCTGAATGTTTTGAATACTGACACTTGAGAAAGGGAGACTTGATAATGACAGCTGAATTCAAAGAAATTAGTATGCAAGACAGAAAACCAGTGCAACCCATGGAGTTGTGCAACTCTGTGGTTACCCAAATTTAACAAGGCAGAATTTACCAGATTACATTTCTCTATTCGAAACAACTGCTCTGGTGTGCAACGTATTAGCACTGGCTCAAGAATTTCAAAGGGCACATCTCCTGCTTCCTGTAGCACTACAAAAGAGGACAGTACTTTCAGTATCTCACTTATTTTACTCAAGGGATAACACCACTCAGTTTAAAAATAAAAACACAAGTTAATTTTAGCAAGCACTAACAGAATATCCTATGTCAGGCTATGACATAGTATTTATAAACCAGCAGTTCCATACTGACTAGCAGTTATACTTGAGGATGGATAAAGCATCTGAGTAGTCATTGCCCCATCTTTACTGATACGCATCTCTTCCTCCTCTTGCCCATGCAAGGAAGAAAAGAATCTCTTGATCACAACAAACATGGGGATGGGAAGAATTTTTGGTTTATTATTTATAGGACATTATTTTAAGTAAACTTGGACCTTTAAAAATGGTAAGCTTTCAAAACAAAGGTACATTTTAGCAGAGCCATCAATCAATCCATTTCTGCAAGTGCCTTTCAACCTGCTTCAAGTCACCCTCTGTAGGGAGGGACAATATATTTTAGTAGGCCAGTTGTTGGCCTAGAGAAAAAAAATCTCATACCCTTTGAGTCATGGCTGCTATAAACCCCCTAAAATACTCACACTCAATATTGTTGTGAAGCACACGGACACACTGTTCATACAACGTCAGCATCTTCGAAAGGCAGACTGCCTTAGAGCCAGAGTAAACCTGCATTTTAGAGTTTAGTCTCTGTCCTGTGAATTGAACTATCTCATCAACTTGCTGGGGCGCATCTAAAACAGCTGCTGTGGAAGCTGCAAGCAAAACACCAGGCAGGTTTCACAATGCTTCCAACATTCAACTCTGGGATAAACATGTATTACTTTTTCTTGAAATACGAAGTTATCATATTACAGTTTGGGGCCCTAGCACATACTGTAAATTGCAGAAGGCCATTTACCATTATCTAACACCAAGACAACATGTACACTGCAGGTGAGCTGCACCAACTCAAACCAGTCTTGTATTATTTATCTCCAGTCTATGTGAGCTGTGTTCACACCTCGATTACTCTGTTACCCACCTACAGGCACCTTAGTAATCCTCCTGAGCTATCTTAGAGAAGCCAGAAGCTGCAATAGTAGCAATTTTTCAAGATCCCAGTGGTATGAAACCACTGAAACATCAGAAGAGCTGCTAAGGGAACCACTGGCACGTTATGTCACCTGCCCATAAAGATTATAGTGGTTCCTATGCCAAAGCTAGACCTAGTGTGATGCCTTCGGTTTTAACTTTTGTATTTTTCAAATTCTGTACTGCTTGGTGCATGACTCTGAAGTTTCTTGTAGCCTGTTAACTTCTGCTCTCTCATGCTAGGTAGACATAACCAAGCCTCTCTGGCCCTGCTTTCCAAGGACACCAAGACTGTCCTAGGCCAAAAGTATAAACCAAAGAGCCACTAAGGGGGCGGAAAGGTGAGGGGAAAACTGGAGTTTTAATTGGAGAATTAACCCTGCTATGCAAACGAACCAAACCTATAAAAGGGTGAAGAACTCGTGACCTGGGGGTCCATCTTGGGGTCCATTTTGAGAATAGCTTCAGAGTCCCCAGGGTGTACCTTTGAAAGCCTTTCAAATAAATACCTACTTTTATTCCCTTACTCCTGTCTAGTCTCTGTTTCTGGGAGGCCTCTTAAGGCATCCATGCTTCATGTATTTGTTTTACCTAAGATAATTTCTACTAAGGCTTTGCCTGCTTTAAGATATAGACAGGAGTAAAGATAAATGGAGCCTGTAGAACTGCCTCTCGATTTATGCCTTCTCTATGCCTGTGGGAACCTTCCTCAGACTCAGCAAGCCATAAGAAGGAAGGCCCCGTAACTCTCTTCAGCTTCAACATGGTTTCTACAGGTGAGAAAGTGAAAGTGAGGCCCTTCTTTGCCATGGACTGATGAGCTAATACAGCTTATTGGAAAAGGGGATAAAACTTTTCTACACAGAGCTGTAAAAACCTGCACTATTTCATATTTATCAGCCTTGTATATTACTTACCTGTAAAGTCTGCAGCATATGGGGGAGATGATTGTGAGATCCCTGGCAGAATTTTAGGTAGTGGAGTATTAAGAAGCTCTTGGAAGGATGCCACCTTGGCCTGTGCACAGTCAAGGAAACACTGCTTCAACATTATAAATTTGGGGTTAACGAGGCTTAAAATAAACTACAACAAACCCCCAAACCTTTATGCAAATCCCAAAATGAACTAGGATAACTAGAATTCTTGTCTTTCTACACTAAAATTTACTCACAGGATTACTGTTCAGTATATCCTTTCATATTCCACTTACCAACACTATACCACAAAAGGAACTTAGTGGGACATCTGCAATCAGCACATAAAAAGATTAAAGAACAGAGCAGATATGTAGAGCTAAGGGGCTTTCAGATAAATCACAACTCAGGCATGCACTGAATGAGGCAAAACTGCAAGATGACAAAAGCATAATTCTAAAAGACAAGAAACAGCTTTATACCTGGTCCTACCGAGCCTGCTAGATCATGTTCAGTAAGCCATTTAGCCTAAAATGTTCACCACTAATCCCCTGAAAAGGGATTGAAAGATGCAGCAGCCTGTTCAGTATAGGTCCCTACAAATGGATGATGTGCAACATCTAAATTGGGTCTTAGGTGTCCTCCAATCTCAAGTCAGGCATTTAACAGCATTGCACTCCCTGCACTTACAACAGTATAGATACTATTTTAGTATCTATAGTAACTTTTCTCAACTGCTTGAATATCTGAGGTTTTTCCTCAAACAGTTTATGTTAGAGTATCACACAAGCCTCTACATTAATATTTCCCCATTTGGGACAGAAGATACCACACTCAGATTGCAGATCTTCCACAATAAAAAAAAAGCCTAAAGATTTCACATCACAGTGAAGATATAAATCTGAAGATAACTCTAATTTTCAGTGCACAAAAGCTCTTCATTTAAAAGGTCTAATTAATACACATTTTTACATACACATTTTCTCAGAGGAGCTACTTAAACTTTTTGTATTTCAAGGGACTAGGACAGCCCAGATTAAGAAAATGTATAATCTAGTTTTATATGCAATACTGTGGTTTACTTCAATGCACTTAAAGAAGGCTGAGTTCCACTGCAAACCTTAATATTCACTGTTAAAGAACCACAGCATCTGACAAAAGGACTGTTCTATACACAAAGAGCTGCAGCAGTCACAAACCAGAATGGTCAAGAAAGGAAAAAGGTGGACATCTTTCCAAAGGTATCTGCCTTTGCATTTTTCAAGTCAAATGCAGATTAGTTGATATGGATCAAACACTACTGTAATATTGGAAATAATACTAAAAATACAAGTAATTCAATTGCAAACTGTATCTTTTTTTCCCCCCAGTTATTGTAATTCTTGGCAATTGCAGTGCAGCTGATACATCAGAGTCATGCAATCTGTTCCTTCAAATACAGATAAATTTCACTGCAAATAGAAGTCCAAAGCACTTGTTTGTCTGCAGTTTATCTGCTATTATCTCAACCCTGTAGTGGTTTACCTTTTTACTGGGAGTTTCTGATTGCTCACTCTCACTTTTTTTTACATCTTCAACTCCCACTTTTGCCTGAGGAAGTTTTGAAGTCTTTTGTGGTAATGAGCTGTTCTTCTGTTCACTGCACTTTTTTGGCCGTGCACCTGTAGAACAAGCCTTTCTCTTTCTTTTGTTGGTCACATCATAAGTAAGATAAGCTTCAAAAGACATAGTAGGGGGTTCAAATTCCTCATCACTAGAGGATTTGTCTCGGTCTTTCATGACAAGATTTTGTTTTCGTTTCTTCACACACTTAGGATTTCTCTGTTTGGAAGCATCCTTACTGGGCTTTTCCTCCAGGGGTAATAAGCCTTCATTTGCTGCAGAGGAATGCTGCTTTTCTGAAACTTTCTTGCTGTCTTTGAACTCACTTTCTTTAGCCTGAGAATTGGTACCCTGGGAAGCGTGCTTAGAACCACTGGTGCTACATTCTTCATGATCACATTCTTTTGGAGATGCAGAATTTGTGCTTTGATGGGTCTTTTCACTACAAATATGCTCCTTATTCAACTTTGCAGAAATGGGAGCACTATTGGAACTTCTAAAGGCCAGAACAGATGTTTTGGGCTTCTCTGAAGGCTTAATCTCCTTGGAAACAGAAGATTTCATCTCACGTTTTTCATTATTTTTTCTTCTCCTGTGACCACTGCAACAATAAAAAAAAATTACATCCCATTCTACAGCTGACATTAAATTCTTAAACAATCTGTTTTTCCCTATGTTGGTAAAAATAAAAGCATAAAATCACACCATGTGTCATAGTTTCACAAAACCTAGAACTTTGTTCTGTGCTGTGTTCTTACTCTTCCATTATCAGCACAGAATCACAGAGCTCTTGGGTCCAGCACTGCTAAATATTGCAACAGGAATTGATAGCAAAACGAGTGGGGAATAGGGACATAACCCTGCGTAGGAAAACACACCTGGCAGTACTATCTGCTCATAACATGCTGGATACCACTTTCCACAAAAGACATGGTGCTTGAAATAATCAGGAGACAGAGAATTTATATCATGCTCTGTAGGCGATACAGATTAACAGGTCAGCCTTTATGATTTGCTTATCACAGATTCTAGTATTTTACTTTCCTGTTGTTTGAACAACTTCAGATTTAAAATGCACTATTTAGTCAAACTATTCCCTTGGCTTTCCCAGCTCAACTGCCTGGAAGTGTTGGAACTCTGCAAAACATCTAAAGCAGAGTGGGCCTGGCCATGGCAGTGGTGGCTGCTTCAGTCTCAGAAGAAACTGCATCGCTTCACTGTGACTCCTCCAGTGTTGGAAGGCCCTCTCAGTCCACAAGAACATTACAAGAAATACAACCAAATCACTGGAGAGCTGCCTCATTTAATCACCACCTCCAGGAAGAAAGAGCAAGTTTCCCAATTTCCTGAAGTGCAGAGCAGTGCCCATCGTGGTTTAGTCCCGTTTGCACTAGCTGGGACCTAAGAACTTGTGCCAGTCAAAAAAAGCAGCTGAAGTCAGAGTGCTGACTGGCCAGTTGACCAATAATGGTCTGATTATTTTTCTCATATTTTATAACTGCATTCTCATTTCTTCCATTCAATTCACATTCCAATTCAATGTGCATTTGTCATTCTAAACACCTTCCTAAGTTTCCAATCTGTATTTTAAAATTACACTACAGTATAACTAACTTATAGGAAAAAAAGTTCACCTACCTTTTACTTTCTGGAGAAATAATCTTCTTCCATTGTTTTAACAGACTTTTAGCTACATTCCCAGCAGTGGCATGTTTCCTAAAACTGTCAACTGTTTTGTCTATGCCAGTTTCCTTTTGAAGATATGCAAGAAAGATAGGCAGAATAAATCACAACTCTCATCCCAAAGAACACCTCCTCTAAAACTGCTACAAATAGTATTAGCCTAGTATTCAGGGCAGTCCTATGGCAGCCAAAGAATAAATGCACTCTTTATACTGCAAACAGAACTGAAGTAGTTATTTATAACCACACATGGGGAACAAGATGCAGCCTTAATTCATAAAATTAAGATAAGTAATTTTCCTCCATTAAATGTACAATATTTCAGGAATTTCACTTCTCTCAAATGCTTAAGCCCACAAAATGCATCAATTCAAATTTCCTTTAGGCTTATTAAGCACATTTCAGCATATTAGAGAGCATATATGTTGGGCATGGTGTAATGTAAAATACATCTCAACCAGTAGTACAGCACTGAAAGGTCAGAGGAGCAGTTATTTTCACAGTATCACTGTCTTCAAATCTCACGCTAGTGTGTTTTGTTTAAGCAAAAACATCTTGCAGACTTTGTTTGCAGAATCACAGGTGATGTTAATTCTGTATTATCAGTAAGCACCTCTGATTCACAAACTCTCATCTTTAAGATGCACACAAAATATGGAATTCAGTAGGTTCACTGCAACCTGTTAATGCTCTTGCTAACTAGTGAAATTACACTCCTGTGAAGTCTGAGCTATACACATTACTCCCACATAATCAGCTCAGCCCCTAGAAAGGGCTTCCCTAAATTCACTTCAAGTATATTTAGCTTTGAGCAACCTGATTTGGTTAAGTCAGTTATTGCAAACAGATGGAAGAATTCTGGTGGGACTATTTAATAAAGCTGTTGATGTTCTTCAAATGCATTAAAAATATGTGGAGCCCTCAGCTGTAAGACATCACTTTCCTCTATTTGACTTGAAGGCTTCCGTCAAAGTTTGTCCCGTTATAAAACACGCAACGTTGCTGGGAACATGAATCATCTGCAGAAACCCTTTGTCATTTTAAACAACAACTTGCAATATGAGATTATATATTTTTATTAGAAAACAAAATACATACTGCTTCATTCAAGCAGAAGTCTGCCCGTGTCTAGGCAGGCAAACACCTTTGCCTGAATAGGCCACCCAAATATCTTGGCAACTATATTTTTCCTCTTACTCTTCAAAGAATTCTCTCACAAAACCCACATTTTTCTTCTTCTCAAAACACAGACACATTGCTTACGATAGCTAGAAGCTTCACAGACCACTGTGACAATATGTAATATAGAATTTGATATGATGCAGCTTGGATGAGGATAAAAGCCACAGGAATCATTATTTGAGATGCCTGCTCTTTAAATGCAAGAAACTAACTTTGAGCTGCTAATAAAAGATGGAAGAGTTAGACAGCTGACCTAAAGAATGGTTCACCCATATTTGCTTTGTTGTAAGCATTGATTGAAGGCAGTTTTACAGTGAAGCAAAGTGTCCTCTATATGCTCCGTTCCCTCCTCAGTACTATCACTGTTGATGTAATACTGGATTTATCAGGTTGGATGACCAGCTTTTGGAAAATTTCTCTAACCAAATAGGATATAAAGTCAAAATTATAAAATGCAATATGTTCACTACTTCTACAAATGCACACTCCTAACATTTACATAGTAATTCACTAAAGAGTTTAATGTATTACTACTGATCACTTACCACTAGAATATCCAGCGATAAATCCAAACCTTGTAGTACCTCAAGTGTTTTAATAATCTGGAAGGAAACATTAGATTTATTGTTTTAAACAAATACTTGGAAATCCTATTCTGTTCTTCTCATCCTCATTCACATATTTAATCCAAAAACACACAATAGTGTCAAAAGGAACATCCAGTAACTCCTGGAAAATGTAAGCACTCCTTTACAGCACATCAGGGCCATGTTTGCAGTCTGTGCTGTGAACCTGTATGGTCCTGCCAACCCCTCAATTTCAGTAGCATCAGAAAATCCAGTAGATAGTTTGAATTTACTGCTACAAAGATTACAGTAAAAATAAGTATCACAGTAGTACAGGCTACATATATATGCCTCCTCGTCATGTAGCAGTGGCCCTAACTTGCCACAGAGCCAATAGAAAGCCACATTATGCAAAGCCACCATGCAAAAATCAGCAAGTCTCACAGTCAGCAGCACTACTGCATCAGTCCAGGCCAAGAAAGGACAACAGAGCTGGTCCAAGCCCAGACTGCACAAAATAAGGTTTTGAAAACATAACTGCAATTTGTATTTTAACAAAACAAGCACAAGCTAGAACAACTGTTTTCTTTTGCACTGTCAAAGCTTACACCTGTTACAAAACTCAAGACTTCCATAAAAGCAGGAAAGATTTTTTCACATACAAAATGCAGATCTTCCTATGAGAAGTGTTGTAATAACAAAGAAGACTCATTTATAAGCAGCGTATAAATTTCAACAGCAATATGATACAATTTCTTTGGCAATGGGTATATAGCATCCCAGAGTCTTGCAGCTAAGCATACGTCTTATTTTCCTGTTGTGGTTTAAGAATGGCATCTCCCAGTTTAGTGTTCCCACTGAAACATTCACAACCACACACATGAAACTATGTTATGGAGATGACAGAATTAATGTACAACTGAAATAGCAGCATTTCATAGGGCTTTCACAAAGCCTGAAACACTAGTCAAGTGTTTCAGATCATTGACACTTCTCAATGTAACAGCAGGAACACAAAACACACAACCCCAGAAATCTTCTGACAATAATAACAGCTATATTAATTTAAATAACTGATGAACTGTCATTTGTTATATTAGATACTGCTTCTTAAATGGCATTGCAGGAGGTGGAAGTGGTACTAAAAAATGAGTAGCAAGCTTGAAGAAACAATTTACAAATTGCGCTCCAGGGATATATTGCTCTACCGTTGCTCCAAGTTTCATTGTTCCTACAATGCATTAGAGTAGTGGAATCCCACACTTGACACTGATTTTCATCGTGTTCAGTGGGCTCTATCTACACGCCTGGCATGCAGTTCTGTAAATCATCCACCCCACAACAGTGCTTCTGAGTCTAGACAAGCACAGGAGAAATACTTCACAGTCTGGGAAAATGTGAGGCAAGTTGCAAAGGTAAGACATACACCCAGGACCAGAGCTAACAAATCAAATCTCTCCCAAAAAGTTCAGCTAGCTATAAAATGACAGGACACCTACCAAAACAAACAAACAAACAAAAAAACCCACAGAAAACCTTCCTGACCAAGATTTCAGAACCAGCAAAAAAACCATACAAAGTTCTGCTTATTTTAAAGATAAGGCACTCCCCAAGAAAAATAGTAATTGCTTACAATGGTAACATAGTTTCTAATGCTTGAGATGATCAGTGTCAAGTTAGTTCACTTTTATTTAATGAAAAGAATATATATCCTCATTGATTTAATTTATTTTGCAATGAAAAAAGGAAGTAACCCACTGCTGACACATTATATTGGATATAAAACATGACTAGATAATCAAGCAGTGCAAACCACTGGGAATAAATCCCATAGACCAGAGACAAACCTATTTGTGGAAGAACAGTAAGGGATGTTTTCATCAAGATACAGTGAATAGGGGTTTTGAATAGTTCCTCTTGACGGATTTTGGACTAAGTTAACTCATAAAGCCAAGTTTATTTCTGAAGAAAAAATTCAGGAAGCAGGCAATCACGATTCATACAACTTCAAACCAACAGGCTAAATTACAAAAGCACCTATACAACAAGCATGTTCAAAAGCAGTCAACACATTTTAAGGAAAAACAAAACTTTCCAAGTTTTCTAAACTAAAGACCACACTGCTCATTTTGGTTACTTGAAATATATATCACATTTGAAAAATTAAGACAAATAACACTGTTTCATTTAAAAAAAAAAAAAAAAGCAGAAAAAATTGATGAGACACACTGACAAGGTTTTTAGAAGTTATACCAACCACCTGAAAGCAGAGAACAGCTCAGGCTGCAGGGGAATCAGCAGCTCTGCATGTACAGGACAAGTATAAGACTCCGTTCTGTAACTGGACAAAGCAAATGGCAGCATCCAGCCAGTAGGAATCACACATCTCCAAGTTCTTGGGATTTAGAACCAAACTTACAGACACAATCAGAAGTAAAATATTTGTGGCAAGCATCTGTAGCAGCAGAGAAACTTTGTATTTATCCTATTTGCTAGAGACGTCTGATTTCTCTGCCAAAGACAAAGCACAAATACCAAGCTCCAGTATCTATCGGGCTTTGGTGAAGGCCAGAGAAAGGTCTATGGTGAAGCACAGGACACAGTAAAGTCTTTCACCAAAACCAGAGCTTGCTAGAAACACAAGCTTTGTTGTCATGATACCTATATATAGTATACCATTATAATTATTGCATAAAATAAGGCAAAATTGTGAAGTCTGTTCTGAGTAGGCCTTCAAAAGCACATTGAAGACTGACTATTGAGGCATGTTTCTCTAACCATTTCTTCTACCATAGCATTCGTGGCCTATCTGGCTCTTATCTCACTGGACTGGATCTGGTAATTTCTTTATGGAAGACTTTCCATATACAAACAATACATATGTAACCCTCCACTGGTTTTCAGACTGTTTTACCTCAAATACCACTATCAGCTATATCCTCGTGGAAAAATCTATCAACTTTAAAAGAGACTGTGAACTTCACAGAAAAATTTTGAAGAAAAGTTATCTTCATATACAATTCCTAGACTAGTCTACATAATTCCTAAATGCTGATTTAAAAAGAATGATCAAAACCCTTTAGGACTGGGGGTTTTTTTCCATAAAAGACATTCCAAGAAAACCCAAGACCTAGATCTTCATGCAATATAAACAGGCAAAGCCTTATGGACGAACTGAGAGCTGGCATACACATAGTGGTATGAGACAAAAGCAAAGAGGACAGTAGGAACAAAAGCCAGCAAGGATGCAGGGAAGAAGGGAACGCAGGCTGGAATTTGGAAAGCAGAGATCAATGGTAATCAGCAATGGGAAAGAAGCATGTGAGCAAACAAAATTTTCCAGAGTCAAAACTGAAAGCAAAGTAGTAACAACAGCTGCCAGGTGCACTGGGTTTGGTCTCTTCCCACGACACCAGTGTTGCTCCATCATCCTTTCTACAAGTGTTGTACGGTCTCCTCTTATTTCCCTATCTGAGCCGGGACCCATTAACAGGCTCCCAGACCATCTGTCCTTAGGGGACTGACAACATTTCTCTACAGTAACTCCTGTTTTCTCTCCTTCCTCGCTCAATAGCCACATCTCTTTTGAAAAGAGATCCCTATGATTCTTTAGCTCATTCTCTTCTATAAAAAAGCCTGTGAAATTCCATCAAGTCAATAACTTCTGGCTGAGCTAGATAACTCATTTGAAAGAGCACCAGGACTTTGAGGAAAACACCTTAGAAAAACCCAACTCTCCCAAGCAAATAATCCCTATGCCCTCAGCTAACAAAAACCCAAAACAAAAAAACCCCCACCCAAACAAAAAACCCCAAACCAAGACAACCCCCCCACACACACACAAACAAAACAAAATAAAAGCAAACAAAAAACCAAACCAAACAAAACCAACAGTTTGCCTAAAACAATTGCCTAGTATTGTTTCCAGCTACTAAATCTGTTAATTATACAAAAGGAGCTTTCCTCCAATCATCTTACACAACACAGAAATAAATGTAATTACTAATCACACACTTTACCTTGGTTCTTTAGTTTCATTAAGTTATGCCAGCCAGAGCTACAGCCATTCTCTGGCTGTCTTATTATCTTTCCAGCTTGGCCAGTGTTGTTTTTAAAAACAGTCCTCAGAACAGGACATAATATTCCTGTAATTGTCCGTCTATATAGCAATAATAACATAACCCTGCTAAGCTACCCAAAGATAGCATTTACCCCATAAGCCACTGCACTCTATTGCAATTTCATGCTCAACTGGTAATACATCAGAGCTCCAAATCATTTTCTGAGTCAATGCTTTCCAAAATACAGTCTCCTATCCTGAGTGACCTACATTCATAGCTCCTAGCTGTGACTTTCCACTGAGCCATGGTAAAACATGTGTTGCTCAAATGAATGTAGCCTACCACATGATCACATTTGGTTTCTAGAAGAGACTCTCTTCATTTGACACAAATTACTTCAGTATGTGTAGCATTTCCCTACAATGCTTGCTGTCTTTTAAACTAAGAAAGATTTTAGTAGCATCAAGTCACAAAGAGATGCATAATCACCCTCCTACCCCCCCCAAAAAAACACCACAAACCCACAAACCAATATTGTTTCCTGATGCGATCTGGCACTTATTTTTGGCAAGTGGAACTGAAGTCAGTTTTATGTATTATATCAGGCCCGTGACACCACTACTCAAATCAGGATTGGACAGAAGCAAGTCAAATGCCTTGAAGCTTGCATATATTTATTATAATTAGTGTCAGCCAAATGCAATTTGAGATAAATTTGGCAGAAAGTATCTACATAACATCTCACTGAGTGGTATGGATCATGACACCACTCTAATTCTGCATCAGTTACATCTTAACATCATGCAGCTGCTCAACATGTTCCTTTATGATCAGTGTCAATGAAGACCATTTTCACTGACCTTTATCACAGTTACTTTTTTCCTGTACCTTCCCTAGAACCATAAGCATCATTCAATACCTGTTCTTTCTTTGGTCAATTCTCTGAAAACTCAGTGGGTAGCTATCAAACTTCACACATTAAGAAGCTTTTGAAATGGACAACTGATGTTCTGCATGGTTATCAAAAATTTTTAGCACGTATTAAAAGTCCAAAGACAAATATCGTTCTCAGTATGGAACACAAGTATTTGAACAACAATGCTTACCTACATACACATCTGTAATATTGATTTGTAATTCTTTCCACACATTTCCACACATCCTCTTTGCCTTTAAAGATGCTAACCACATAATTTCACTTACTAGATTCAACTTCTGTTAGGAGTACCTTTCATGACTGCCAATTTACAGCTATCAGTTTCTCACTTTCCCTGCCACTCCTTAGGCCCTGTTACCCATAAATACTTCTATTTCAGTAGACAGTTTTAGCAGGGACAGAAGTGCTGCAGCACCACCATTAGGTGCTCCATTTTATGCAGCACCTACTTGCAGCTATGCTGCATAACAGTGTATCTCCTCCCTTAATGAATCATAAACAGAGTTGTTCTCATTTTTCACTTTAGTTGGATGCTTTGAAACGTACTGGTTTGGGATCACTTAAAAATTAATTACCTCTAGAATTGTTTCTTTTCCTTTGGTACCCCTTCAAAATAGCATAGCAACACTAATCCCAAGTACAATTCAGACACTATAATATCTGATAATTTCTGTAGCACAGGAAGAGATCTTAGGTTTATTGAACTGCAAATTAAAACTTCTGAAGAACCACCTGCACAGATATTTGCCTTTTAGACAGATATTGTCTACATCACAGGCATTCAAGAAGATAAACCATTACTGGCTATGAAAATCAGTATTTCCTCTATATGCATACACACACACTTTAAAAACAGGCTCTAAACATGATTAATAGCTAAGCTTTTCATCAACTACCAAATACAATGCCGTTTTTACTGCTGCCCTCTGCCTCTGACCACAAACTTGTATCAATTTTTAATGCCTTTGAAACACATCAAGGTAAAAGCGTTCTGTGTTTTCAAAGCAGATGTGACCCTCCGAAAAAAAAATTTTTAAAAAGCCCCTCAAAGCAAAAATGACATCACTCTTTTGGATACACCTTCTTCAGTCAAATGTGATTTATTACTTCATGAAACACTGACGCAAATTTGGCACGTGCTACTTTGCTTCCATTTCCTTGGGAGCGCCGGCTGCTGCTCAGAGAGCGGGGGGTACCTTGGTCCCCTCCAGTGCCCGGCGCAGCTTCACCACCTGCTCTGACCGCGCTCCCCACCCATCTCTGCCTGCTTCAGGTGTTCCTTAGCCACTCCTCGGGCGCACTGAGCAGCCTGGCCACCCTACAGGGGTCGTTTCAGAATAACATCTTAGTCCTTCTTGGACCAGGAAGAACAGCAAGGCAGGGCGTGACAACCCCCGCTCATCCGGATGTGCGCCGTTAAAACCAAGCAGAAGCACCTATTTCACGTAGAAGAGCTCTTATGAACACAAGAAATTACAGCGCAGCAGCTGCCGCATTTGCGCTCCGGGCCGCGTACCTCGGCGGACTCCTGCGCACAGCGCAGCCGCTCCTGCAGCCCCAGCACGCTCCGCGCAGCGCTCCGCCCCTTCTCCGCCACGGCCCCGCCGCCGGGGCCGCTCCGCCCCTTCTCCGCCACGGCCCCGCCGCCGGGGCCGCTCCGCCCCTTCTCCGCCACGGCCCCGCCGCCGGGGCCGCTCCGCCCCTTCTCCGCCACGGCCCCGCCGCCGGGGCCGCTCCGCCCCTTCTCCGCCTCCACCCCGGCGCCGTCACGGGGGTCAGTCCGCCACCGCCCGCCCCTCTTGTAGCCGCGCCGGCTCCACCATTGGCCGTGCCTCCCGGCCGGGCTGATTGCTAAGAGCAGCAGGCGGGCTGGTTGTCCGCTGCCCAGCTACCAGCAATAACAGCGCGGACTGTGTGCTTTTCTCCGCCTCGCAGGCGTAGTCGGGGTGGGCCCGTGGAGATGAGTCAGGGAGCGGCCTGCCCAGGGAAAGCCGCGGCGCCCACTGTGCCCCTGCCAGGGCGGGCTCGTCAGGGCGGCCGTGCCAGCCCCGGGAGCAGCCCCGAGCGGCCCCTGTGCCGCGGGCGCCGGGTGGGACACGGAGAGTGTCACTTGCTGGTGCACGCCTGATCTCGTAGCTGCAGTCACCTCGAGGGCCGTGGCATCCCTGGTGTCTCTGCGAGGCTGCCCTGTGGAAGGGTGCCTTGTGCTGGGGTGGCGAGGCCGAGCCGTGAAGCCGTGACTGGCGCCCGCAGGCAGCCCACTGCAGTCCTGCTCGGGCTGAAGAGGACATCCTTTTCTTTACGTCCTGCCTTACTTACAGCCTCATGCCTAATGCTTTTTGTTTTGTTTTGTTTTTTTTTCTTGGGCCCTGCAACTTCCAGCAGGACTCTCCCACGGGTTACCTAAAAAGCTTATGACAGGGAATCAGTCTTTGCTGCTGTGTGAACTGCACGTCTGAAACGGGATCTCTGCCACAGAGCTTGCCGGGGCTGAGCGTGGGCTTGAAAGACTCCCAAGATGAACGAGTCCTTCCTAGAAAAATCTGTGTGTTTGCAGAATTTCCTGGAAGTTACTGTAGATATAATGAAAATAGGTACACGGAACACCTTTCACTCTTTAAAGTGGTGTTTCAGGGAAGTGTTAAAAAAAAGTGCATCTAGTATGAACTACAGCGGAATTTTAAGTAGGCACAAGTCTGGTATTTGCACGTTAAGGTTGCTGCTCTTGCAAAATAGGTCTTATTACAGCTTGGCACACTGTATAGCAAATTCATCAGTAGAGAAACCAAAATAGCTGATAGGGCAATACAGTAGGTAGAACACTCAGGTTGGAAATGGAAGAAATAAATCCAGGTCCCTGATGCAGACTGGTTCTCCAGTTCCTGTACTCAAATTTTTATTTTACAGAAATAATTAACTCATCTTCACAGTCTATAGAGACTTCATCAACCCTTCCTTAGAATAGGTCCACAACTAGTTACTCTTTAGTTTTCTGGGCCAATAGTGTAACATTGTTTATACAAAGTGGCATTTATGGAGAAGAAATCTCCAGAGAAATTCAGCTCACACCAGCATTATGATTAAAAGTCATTATTGAGTAGAGAAGTTGAGGGTCAGATTGTCATACAGATTATGTGATTGAAGCTAGAATTCCAATATGTTGTTTGAAAGCCTAATTATCAAGCTTCTGGATTTCCTGGGATGAGGAAGATGTTCTTGCTGCCCAATTATACTGAAAGATCATGATTTCATGACAGTGAAGAAAACACTTAAAATTTCAAAAGTTTTCCTAGAACAAGAAAAAAATTTTTAGCCCAGATCTAACTGAAGCACTTTTTGTATTGCTTGTCATAACTGTCAAGAGGAAAGAATTCCAATTTACTCAGTCCTTTAAAACTGCAGCCAATGCTGATTATTACAAGGATTTGTTTGTTTGGCATTGATGTGTGACTCCTCTTAGGAAGAAGTGGGCTTGACATACACACAAATATAACTCCAAAAATTGTGCTGGCACTACATGCTCAAGAGATGTGTTGTGTCATCAGCTCTGCTCCAAGGCTTGCAAACTCTCTCCTCACCCTTAAGGACCTCTATATACCCTACTGGCAGTGCTTAGTGAGTTTCCAAGAAAAGATTGAAACTGTGTAGAGGAACAGGCTTTGTTTGAGCTCAGGAGACGAGCCTAGTGAGAACTTCAGGGGATGGGTCGATGTGAGAGGCTTGGCTGGGCACAACTAGGCAAGGAAGTAGGACCAAATGATGGAGTACCAGGGCAGGTCTGAGGGACCCACTAGGGCTGGGTGTCTTGCTGAACACTTCCTCAGAGCTACCTAAGTGAAATCAAGCCCTGTGCATTTGTTCCTAACAATGTTTTTGGTTTTACATTTATTCAGGTTAAAAAAACCACATTGCTTTTCCATCTCTTTTTTGAAAACACTGCCGTTCCCACTGAAGTTCAGTATGCTTTCACAGTTATTTGCAGTCTGCATAAGGAGTTTCACCCTTCCTAAAGTCATTGCTGGTGTGATTACTCAATACATTCAGATTAGTGCATTTAAAGATATTTTTCATAACTATTTATCATAGAGAACTAAATTTGGGCTTAAGGGTGTGTGGTACTTGGCTGAGCATACACAAAGTGATCTGAGCAAACAAAACAGTCATGATCTAGAGCTGAGCCTGAGTTTTGTTAACATCTGTAGCTGATCATAGTTTATATCTCCACATGGCCGTGGCTGTGACACTTGAGTTCCACCAACAAATCAGAGCATGTTGACTTCAAACAAAAGGCTTTCTATTTCCAGAAAGAGTGCAGTAATGGTTGTGCATGGATTAGTAAAGATGGTTATAATTGCCTAAAGGACTGTCTTTGCTGACAAAAGAACTTTCCCTATTGTTGATTCTGAATCATGCACATGGAGCAAATAATAACAATTGGTTTTGTTCATTAGGCTGAGAACAACTCTCTTGAAATGTTTCCACATTTTACTCCAAAAATGTTAAAACATTACTTCATGACCTGCTAGTGCTGCATGGACTGGTAGTATTGTCCTTAGTCACTCATACAGACCAATTGATTGTGAAGAAAATTAATTTTTTTTTTCCCAAGATTCACTCATACCTAAAAGGATACATCTTGAGAGGCTCAAGATATTTTTAAAAAATGTACTACTCTCTCTTTTAAGTGAGAAGACAATGATCTTTGCAAGGATTTCAGTCAATATAAAAATGTTTTATAGCAACTAATTTCTATGCCATTTGAAAGTAAATAAGCAGAAAGAACATGCTATTTTCAAGATATAAGGGAAACAATGTTAAGAATACCTGAAAATTAAAAAGCATATTAAATCAAAGTTTGATTTTTAAAACTGTATGATTTGTATTATGTAAATTATATAGCTATATGATCTGCATTATGCAAATATATTATTTTTGATCCTGAATCAGTTATTTTTAAAAGACTTTATTGTGTGCTAATTAATGGAAAATGAGAATGACTACTTCCAAGACCAGCTTGTGTGCCACACAATATCCAAGTATGCTATCAGTCATCCTCTAATCTCGAAGACCAAGTAACTAAAGGTTTTGTCCTAACTCAGAACCAAAGTTTCAGAACTATGTGAGATGTTTGACTTTGTCAGTTTTAGTACATTGAGATGTTGACTCAATCCCCACAAGATGGTTATCTCTACACTGTCTAGCTCAAAGCATGTCCAGTATTTTTCTGGAAATTAGAAATTACTTTTGTCTTTTCAGAGGATGCTTCTCCATTGTTGTTTCTGTTGATTTTCAACAGTGAATCTTATAAGGATGTTGGGAACACATTTGTAGAGACTGAATAAGAATTAAATTTATTTTACAATGTACTAGTAAATTTTAAAGATAGGAAAATTAGAATAATAATTTAATTTTCTACATATCATGATGTGTGTTTGTTCATAGGGCAAGTGTTCCCTTTATAAAGAAAACCCAACTAGCTGAAAAATAACAAAAGAAAAAAATAATCTTTCTCTGAAAAATGTTGGCTTTTTAGGGCATCTTAAAATTATGAAAATTGGTAGAAGTCTGGGCATGAGCTGTTAGAGAAGGGAACACTCAGTTCACTGATATGATATGTGTTTGGTAGTACTGTTTTAAAAATGTGCTTGTACTACCTACAAGACCTAATATTTTCCAAGTTCTTAAAACTCATGGGCATAGTGCAAAATAAATTCTTTGTATAAAAATCATTATAACTGATCCTATTAATGCAAAGCTTCAAAGTCTTAAAGATAGGTGTTGATATAAGTAATTTTATAATTAGATTGAACTGCCAAATTAAAATATATTGAGATGTTTAAAGATGATGATATATGTCATCCAGCATATTAAATTAATGCTATAGTTAGTTGTATTTTTCAGGCAGTAGGAATCTACATGTGAGGGAAAAAAAAGAAAGTATTAGATGGAGACTCCCTTTTTACAGGGAATCACAAGAAAAAGATGAGATGGGATGGGTACAAGTTACTCCTGGGGAGATTATGTCTTGACGCAAGAGGAAAAAATGAGAACAATCAACCATTTAAATAATTTCCCCAGAGAAGTAAGTGGTGGATTCCCCAAAGCTGGACACTTTTAAAGATTTACCTGAAGGGAGTGCTGGGCCTTCTTGTCAAGGCAATGCTTTTGCCAAGAAAGGTGGGACCAGATGATCCTTGATATTCCTTCCAACCTGGTATTCCATGATTCTATGAAAATAAGGCTTTATCCTTGATTTTTCATAGCTGTGGCCCTATTTTTCAAAAGGAAACCTGGTCACCTTGTTGCTTTTGGGAGGGCTGAGCCCTATGTCCCTCTCCTTTGCTCTCATTTCACACATTTGACATTCCTATTCTGTTTTTTCATTCTTACCTTGTGATGTTCTGTAGCTCCACCTCTGTAGCACAGCGATGCCCTTTTGTTCAAAAGGACAAGTGTTACTTTGCAGTGGTTGGCGTAAAAGCCCATCCAAGCCTGAAGGCAACCCAATAAATCTGTCGGATTAAGCATTCTACAAAGCACAGCCAAGAGAAAATCTTCCTGTTCTTATTCTTCCACTTCCCCCAATACCCTTCCCTTCCCCTGCAGACACTTGCACTTTTTTTCTTTCTCCCAGGGGATGAAATTCTCCTGGGATGTGGAGTTTTGACTTTATATCATTCCTGAGGTTGCCTAGCAAGGATGTGGAGGTAAGCTATTCCAGTGTACACTATAACCACCAAGTTAGGATACACACTTAAGAGACAGAAAATCAAAGTTCACATCTCTGTATCAGGATGTGAGCCATTATGCTTGAAAGCTGAGGCAAGTCTTTATGGAAGCAGTGACCTAACTCCACAAAACAGGACATGACTGAATCCCCGTCAGCTGGTCTCCTTTCCTCTGCCTGCATTTAGGCATGGAAAATCTAAGAAAGTGTAAAGTGCCAGCTTTTGCGTGGTGTTTTCTGTGGGTTATTTTAGGTCACAGAACAATATAATCCTAAAATGGGTTTTGATGGGACCTTCAAAGACTATCTAGTTCCAATCACCTGCCAGGGGACATCTTCTGCTAGACAAAGTTGTTTAAAGTTCCATCCTTGAACACTGTTAAACATCCGTGAACACTGTTGTTGAAGTTCCTGGCCTTGAACACTTCCAGGGACGGGGCATCCAGAGCTTCTCTATGCATCCTGTTCCAGTGCTTCACACCCTCATCATAAAAACTGTCTTCCTTATGTCCAGTCTAAACCTGTGCCCCTCCCTAGCCTCATGGCTTTCTCCCAGGCTCCCAGGTGGGCGCTGGGGAACCCCGTGGTTCACCATACACCCTACACCTGGGACAATTATTACCTGCTGTAATTATCTTCACCTTACCCTCTCTTTCCTTCCCTGTACTTATGCATTTGCAGGATCCAGCCTTGTCCTCCTGATTTCCAGTGGCCAGGCAGCCCAGGGAAGCTGAGCTCCCGTGGCTGGGCAGAGGCAGGGAGCAAGTCATGGAGAGGAGGGGTCATTTTAAAGAGCGCCAGAGCACAGGCTCCGGTCTCTTGCTCACTGTGACGGCAAAGTGCCTCACTGAAAACCAGTGAGCTGACACTTACCAAGTGGCCTCTGATCTTTCTCACTCCTTTTCCCCACACTTCCTCTCTTTTTGTGTTCGCATTTTCCAAGGAAGAGGCATTTTCACGGACAGCTCTGGGACTGTATCTTTCTGAGGAGGGTAAGAGGTTTTTAACTCCTCACTTTGATAGTTTTTAGAAGGTGGCATTTTAAAGTGGGGGGGAGGCTGGTTGGTTGAATGCATTGTTTGGGGACCCCAAGTGTCCTTTGGCATGACTGGTATTTAAGCTAAAATAAATTAGGTGAAAGCAAACAATTATAGAAGACCAAATCACCCAGGATTTTCAAAGTTCAGTAACTTGGTTTTATTATAGGATTGTTTGATTTGTTTCACTGGGTTTACATGTCCCGTCACTTACAGTGCTTGTACATTAAGCTAGCTTGTGAAATTTCTGCTGATGAAAAGGTGTTTCTCAGGAAAAAAACTTCGGATAGTGAGAATTTTTGAACAGAGAGCTTAAACTGTCACGTTTAAATGAGCTCTGCAATGAGGCAATAAACATTAAGTGCTACATATATTAGAAATTTTAAGTTACAATCTCTAAAAATACTTAGAACAGCAGATACGGCTGCCAAAGAATACGCACTCGCCAACTTTAAAATTGTGACTATTAATATGCAAAGCTATATGTGTATAACAGACAGAGATATCCAAAAGTTTTGTTTCACTTTTTTCCCATGCCAACAAATATATGCAACACTTGCAACATCATAGGTTTTTTGCAACAAAAGTTGCGTTAAACAGCCAAGTATACTAAAACACCAGCTCTGCCTTCAAGTGAACCTGTCTTAAAATGGCAAGCTGCTGGGAGGTTGCTATTCTGGGAGGTGACTCTGATAGGTCTCAACAGATGCAGCTCCTGGAATGCAGCCGGAGCTGGGGAGCCGGGCAGCAGCTGACCCCTGCGCTGGCACACTGGCATATCAGGGATCACAGCTCACGTCAGCACAGGCTGACACTGACACTTCGGGCACACATGGCCCTCTCCCTCGCCTGCTCTGCACATGGTCATCACCCAGCAGCAGCAGCAAATACTGCTGGTGCTCACAGGCACCAACCATTCCTTTCTATAATTAAATTACCATTTATTACATGCTGTGTGCTTAAGGAATAAATGATGTGCTGAGATTCTAGATTGAAATATTACTGAAGTCTTTTTATTAAGTTATCTACAATAAACCTGTCATTTGATTTATCATTAATTAGCATTTTTTCATGTTCAGGTTTTTATGACTTCAAGGATCACAAAGAAAATTAGCATGTGTAAATTGTTTTAAAATATATACTGAATGCTGATCTCCACAATTCTGTTTAAATTGTGTTATTGAAGATCAGTGCTTTCCTTCAAGTATATTTGCACATACATATTTTTGTTTTAAGTAACTCCCTTGTTACAAGGGGCTGTCTCACATTGCATTTGACAAAATGTGGCTCTTCATTTCATTGAGAGCTTGCCTAGAGCTGTTACATATAATTTAAATATGTGTTCTAACATAACTCTATGGGACTGATTCTTACCTTCACATATGCAGAACTTGTTTAAAATGACACATCCTGATAGTTTGCATGACATTTTGTCAAATAGAAGTTAGACCTCTTCTCCCTAAATCTCCACAAAATCCTAAAAGTAAGATTATAGCTTTCAAATTACTGATACTGAAAAACAATCAAAGTATGCTATGAGCAGAAAATATTTGCACATCTGACATGGGAAATAGAACACTATCAGTCTATAAAATCAAAAGTTACAAAAACCTGGAAGCAGTTTGGAGTAGAACCTAAATCTAAAATCAATATGACATCGTATTAAAATCCTCTTTCTCTTTATGTCTCATCTCACTTTTGTTTCTTTAAGAATTTTTCCCAGTCTTAGTATTTCCTGGTCAAGTTCTGAACTCACCTGTAAGTCTGTACCAGCCCTGGAGTAAGGATGAACAAAGTTGAGGGCCCATATTTTTCCTATATTTCAGGCTAATGAATTCAGGTCTAGAACCTGTCTGATTTAAACAAATATATACAAAATTTTACACTCTGGCAAACCCATTTAGAGAGTTTAACTTCCTGAATGTGGTGATAATAGGTGAATGTTAATTTATGACCTTGTTATTTAAAACAAAAAGGAATTACTGAATTACTTGTGGGTGTATTCTTCACAATTGGAGTATTGATTGTTATTAATAAGCTGCCATGCTACAACCTAGAATTTAGGAAGACAGATTATCCTGTGTGTTTGATTTTGTGGCATTGTATGTATTGACAAAGGTTAGATTTGTTGCATCATCACATAGCTATTAAATTTCACAACTGTGGTGTTTAATTTTATTTTTAGCAAGTGCTTGGCTGTAATATTTCATTGCAGTCATGGCCCCTAAGAAGAAGAATGTGAAAAAGAACAAAGCAGATATCAATGAAACAACTATCATTGTGGAAGATGGCCCCCTCAGTAAACTAAATGGCTTGAATGGACTCTTGGAAGGAGGAAATGGTTTCAGCTGCATCTCATCTGAGGTTTCTGACCCATCATACTGCCCAAACCTCTTGGAAGGTCTAAGCAAAATGAGACAAGAAAATTTCCTTTGTGACTTGACTATCAGTACCAAAACCAAATCCTTCAGTGTTCATAAGGTAGTGATGGCTTCAAGCAGTGAATACTTTCACAACATCTTAAAGAAAGATCCATCTACTCAAAGGGTGGACCTCAATGATGTGTCCCCATTGGGTCTAGCTACTGTTATCACCTATGCTTACACTGGAAAACTTACTCTCTCACTTTATACAATAGGTAGTATCATTTCCACAGCAATTTATCTACAGATTCACACCCTTACAAAGATGTGCTGTGATTTTCTAGTCCAAGAAATCAGTGTTGAGAACTGTATGTACATTGCCAATATTGCAGAAACATATGGACTAAAAACAACCAAGGAAGCAGCACACAAATTTATTAAAGACAACTTCATTGAATTTTCAGAAACTGATCAGTTCCTAAAACTTACTTTTGATCAGATTAATGAACTTCTTGCAGATGATGACTTGCAGTTGCCTTCTGAAATTGTTGCATTCCAGATTGCAATAAAATGGCTGGAATTTGACCAAAAAAGAGTAAAGTTTGCTGCCAATCTCTTAAGTAACATCCGTTTTGGTACCATCTCAGCTCAAGACCTCGTCAATTACGTTCAGACTGTGCCAAGAATGATGCAAGATGCAGACTGCCATAAGCTCCTAGTGGATGCCATGAACTATCACTTGCTTCCCTATCACCAGAATACACTTCAGTCCAGAAGAACAAGGATCCGTGGAGGTTTTAGAGTCTTAGTTACTGTTGGGGGACGCCCTGCTTTAACAGAAAAGTCTCTTAGCAGAGACATCTTATACAGAGATCCTGAAAACGGATGGAAGAAGCTAAGTGAAATGCCTGCTAAAAGTTTTAATCAGTGTGTCACAGTGATGGATGGATTTCTCTATGTGGCTGGTGGGGAAGACCAGAATGATGCCAGGAACCAAGCCAAGCATGCAGTCAGCAATTTCTGCAGGTAACTGGCTCTTTCTTTAAAAAGGTTAGAGGTATGTATTCCACAGAAGGCAGGTAGATAGACTAAGCTGGTTTGTCATGCAACATGGACCACTTGGATAAAGAGAAAGGGGACAATGTGGGGGAGGTACAGATGCTATTCTATATTATACTTTGAATGAGCAGAAATATGCAACTGGAGTTCTCCAAAAAACTTCACCATGGTTACATATGCACACTGAGAAGTGAGGAAAAACTGAGAAAACTTATTCCAATACCTCACATAAAGTGGAGAAAATAGATAGGAACATAAATAGGAAGTCATGGGATGTTCTAAGGAGACTTCTCAAATTTTTGAAAGCTTTTGATGCCTCACAGAAAGTTCAGAAAAACACCTTTTAGGTATTATAGACTTCGCTTTCTATGCACCATTCATCATATTTTCAACAGCTTTTATATTGCATTTCATATCCTTTATTTTTTAATTATTATTATCTAGAGTTTAGAAACAATGGTACCATTGCTTGAAGACTGTCTTTTACAGTGTACCCCGAATAATGCCTCGCTTCTGAAATACTGCAGTTCCCATCTATAGTCATCCGAGACTGCACTGGTGATAGCATGGCCAGAAGAGTGCATACACTAACATGCAATGCCACATGGGTGGTACTGGTTTTTAAATAGTTCAGCCTGAAAGCTGGCAGTGCACAGTAGCTTGAAGCAAGGGCTGGGGGTGAGAAAACTTTTATCTACTAACAGACTATGGACGTGCAATGGCATTACACAGCCACAGTTCTACCAGTGCTTCCTTTTCTGCTCCCAGAAGGAACAGTCAGCTTCTCCTGAGGACCTCAACCAGTACATGAAGTTAATGAATGAGGAACATTCTCTAGATCAATTTTATTGTGTAAACTACTTTGTCAGAAAAATATCTCACATAAAAGAGGTTATGCTCTCGACCTTCTGCCTTTAAGCTATGCCTCACATTGTCACAAGGAGCTGTGTGCTCATTGCACACCTTGGTAGCAGGGAGGAGGTGGGGGAATCCTCGTTGTGCCCTTAACTGTGAGCATGTCAAGTCACATCAGTATGTCTGTGGACTTGCAGATGACAATGCTGAATGACATATAACAATTAGTATTTACATTCCCATAGTCTTTTTCTCATGTGATTCTCTGGTCCCCTTAGCATCCAACAGAAGTGTGTGCGTCTACTAATGTACCTCACTCAGCATCTTCAGGAGTCATAATTTGCCATTTCCTATTTCAGAGTTGCTCATTTAAATGTCAAGGACAAAGAATGTTATTTCAGATAGGAATGGTGTTAGAAAGCACAGATGCTCTTTCTACATAAAACTTACTCCATGTGAGTGGCAGAGAAAGCATATTCACCATTTAGAAAGCACTAAGAGGATGCAAGTATAAATCACCACCTAAAGTTTTTAAAAACTCTATGAGTAAATTTAGACATCTTTGCTGTGGGTGTAAATTGCAAAGAAACTTCTAAAATTTCTACTGTATCTTGAAAGTATCTCTTCCTAGTATTCTAATGAGATTATTGTACAAAATCAAATTACAGAAGAATCAGATTTACTTCATTAAAATAATACCGGGTTTGAATGATACAAACATGTTTTTTCTCCAATCAAAACCTAAATTTATTGGAAATTTAATCAGGAATACCAGTTTCATTATGCTGACTTTTAATAGGCTGAATAAATAACTAAAGTTTTAGCAACTTTGCTCTTGCAGCCATGGCAGAGGAGTCCTGTATAATTTAGCAGAACGGTATATAAGACCTTCTTTTTTTAACCTTTCAGATATGACCCTCGTTTCAACAGCTGGATTCACTTGGCAAACATGAATCAGCGACGCACCCACTTCAGCCTGAATGTGTTCAATGGCCTCCTCTTCGCAGTGGGTGGCCGCAACTCCGAGGGCTGCCTCTCCTCTGTTGAGTGCTACGTGCCTGCAACTAACCAGTGGCAGATGAAGGCCCCACTGGAGGTGCCCCGGTGCTGCCACGCCAGCGCAGTGGTGGATGGCCAGATCCTGGTCACAGGAGGTTACATCAATAACGCTTACTCTCGCTCGGTGTGCATGTACGACCCCAGCAAAGACAGCTGGCAGGATAAGGCCAGCCTCAGCACCCCAAGGGGCTGGCACTGCGCAGTGTCCCTCCTGGAGAGGGTCTACGTCATGGGTGGGTCTCAGCTGGGGGGACGAGCTGAAAGGGTCGATGTTCTCCCTGTGGAGTGTTACAGCCCATACACGGGGCAATGGAATTACGTGGCGCCACTTCAAACCGGAGTTAGCACGGCTGGTGCCTCCACCCTTAATGGGAAAATTTACTTGGTGGGTGGCTGGAATGAAATAGAGAAAAAGTACAAGAAATGCATTCAGTGCTATAACCCAGATCTCAATGAATGGACAGAGGAAGATGAGCTGCCTGAGGCCACTGTGGGCGTATCCTGCTGTACTATATCTATGCCCAACACTAAGACAAGGGAGTCCAGGGCTAGCTCAGTCTCTTCTGTCCCAGTCAGTATCTAGACAGGTCTAACCAGCAATAAGTAAAACTGTTTACCAGCACAGCAGTATAATTAACCCTTTAAGTAGAATTTTTGTGCTTATGTGGAAAAAAAAAATCATTGGCTTTGCAAGTGTTTTAACAGTGCAAACTGGCCAGTTTTCATGAACTTTAGTACAGGTGGCATGAAAGAGCACATTAGGGATAAGATTAGTTTTCTTAGCAGGAACAGAGAGTTAACCCATAATCACAGAATTTCATTCTCTTCCTGACTTTGCTGCTTTTTCCTGACTATCTGTGGCAAATCATTTCATTTCTTTATGCCTTGGTTTCCTTACCTGTAAAATTGAGATAAACTTGCTTCAGAAGATTGTCATGAGGCTTTTTAATACTAAGTTTTAAACACTTTCAGAACCCCATATGAAAGTCAAATACGACTAGTAATAAATCTCAATATAGATCAGAAATGTTCCATGTCATTATAAAATTGATCAGTTTTGTTCTTTTCTAAGCATTTTCTATTTTCACAAACAGAAGGGGGAAAAAAAAGGCAGACCAAAAATATTGCATATAGCATGTGCATACCTTCCTTTTGGGGCAGGGATATTCACAAAAAATCTCAAAGCATTTTCTCCTTCAGAAGGTAGAAAAAGATCTTCATCTTCTGCCTGAAATATCACAGGGGGTCCGATGCTGGTCAGCACCAGTATGCCACAATCTTCCTAGAGAGAGCATCCTGCAAGGAACAACTCTTCCAGGGGCGGTGGCAGGCCTCCCTGGGCAGCAGGGGATTTCAGCAAGTGTAGCAACTTCTCTGCTGCAAGTGATTCCAGCTCTTGGGAAAATCACCCAAGACAAACTCGGGGACAGAGAGACAAGAGCCCTGTTTGGGAGTTCCACAGAGGAAGCCTTTATTGTCCAGCAGCCCCTGTACAAGGAAGGCCAGCAACACCCTGCTCAGGGCAGAAACAGGGGTCTTTTTATGGGAAAGGCAGGGGGTGGGGTAGAAACCAATTAGCAAACTGGGTACAGGCTATTACTGTATAGAAACAAGGCATGCTGGGGGTGGTTCACTTTGTCACCATGACCCAGAGGAAGGTTGCTTATCTCTGAGACAGTCTTTTTGGGCTCTGGCCTCTCTCCTCCAAGGGAGTGCCGAGGGCTCACAGCCCTCCACAATGAAACCTGTTAATTCCTATATCAAATGCTGCGACATGGCTTTCAAGATCTGAATCCACAAAATACTTTAGCTCCTGTAAGCACTATGGGCCAGCCCCAAGGGCTACCTTGGGTGCTGGATGGCTCTCCTGACCTCCATGTACACCAAGGAGCATCACCTCATCCTCCTCCTCATGCCAGGGACACACCCCTCTCATGCCAGGTGGAAAATCCTGGAAGCTGAGTTCATGCCAGGAGACACCAAGGGCTAATGGCATCTGAACCTGGGGAAGATGCACAGAGCAAACTCCCTTGCCTTACTCCAGCAAGTAACCAGTGGAGTGAGGAACACGGATGGAATAAAGACTTCAGGATCTGCCCTTTAGAATTTGTGCAGAAAACAAGGAATCATGGGAAAACTCCCTTAGTAGAAACAAAGAGATAACACCTTTCTTCCCAGGTGTAGGCACACCACCAACCAAAGTAACCTTCTCCTGGGCATACCATTATGCATCTTCTGAAGCCTTCATTACAGCCCTTTTTATGGAGATTTCATTCACATTATTCCAAAGGCTAGACTAATGCTCTTTTTGTCGAAGTTTTCCCAGTGAATAGAGTGGAGTCTTCACTCAACTTAGTTTACCTTCCAAGAACTTTTCTTCCTGATTTCAGCATGAAGTGGGGGAATTAAGCATGAAACCTAATCCTATTCCCATAGCCAAAGGGATATGCAGCCCATCATGTCCCCTGAGGATTTGATACCAAAGGACTGCTTTCAGCACAAAATGTCTACATCCTTCTTTTGGGAAGAAAGGAGGGAATACAAGGAATTTAAATGATTTAATATAACCAAAAGGGCAGAAGCTCACTCAACCAATTCATAGAGGCTTCACATTCAATTTCCTCAGACTATCATTGACTATCATTGACACCTCCAGGCTTCAGTGCCAATGAGAAGCCATGCTCTTAGCAATGTTTATGAGGCAGACAAATTTTTATCTCATTTGCAGAAAGGGAACACTATAAAATTGTCTGTCAGTGCAGATGTTGTTGAGGCAAGCATTTTCAAGACCCAAGCTGTCTGTAGCTTTGTTAAAGCTGTATATTGAGGATCAGGATGAGCGTGACATGGTATTAGAGATGAAGTAATTCACTCTGTTGGTTGGGATTAAACTCCATGGTACTCAGTCCTGTTTTCCACTTCTAACTTAGGGCTCATGTTTGTATCCTGACTACACAATTTAAAATTTCAAATTGTGTTTTTGAGTGCTGCGTGTTATTAGAATATACTGTCTTGCAATGACTTGTGGTCAGAGTAGCACTGTCATATATATTTTGATTCATTTAATTGGCATATAGTTGTCCTCTACCCCATATAATTCAAATTAATAACAAATGTGGAACAGAGTAACAGAGTAAGATTACTTTAAGTATGAAAATTCTGTTCTTGCCCATTCCAGTCACCAAAAGCTTTTCCTGAAGGAGAGAAAAATTTCTCTTTCCCCAAGTCATGACCATGTGTTCCACATGAATGCATTTCGGAAGCTCTTTAGAAATAACCATCTGTTCCAATATTTTTTTGTAAATTTTTTTTAATCCATCCAGTCCAATTAAGACACCTGTACACATGCAATTACAACTGTATACATGGTGTAGTTATTTAGTTTTTATCCATATCCATAATGTTGTATTTACAAATTGAAAAAAACAACTATTATGGCCTCAAACAGACATTGGATGGAATTGTCATATGCAAGTGTCTCTTTTTCCCTTTAGGAATTCAGTTCCAAAATGCTATGAATACTCAGACATTGCTGCATGCTTTCCTGGTTTTGAGCCAGCACTTCATATACATCAACAACTATCTTGGTTTTGGGTAGTAAATTATTTATGAATGATGGGCTAAGTGCAATGAAACTTCTTACTACTTAAAGGGTTAAAAACTTTGGGGGCCAAATCCTTTTCATCTTACTCACAAAAAAAAGGTTCCATTGACTTCAGTGGGACTACTGAATAAGATGTACAGGATTTTGAACTCTTGGCCAAATTCTGGCAGAACAGTAGATAAAACTGTCGTACCCAGAAGGAAGACTGCTCCTCTGCCTCCAGTGCCCTTGGCCACGACAAATCCATGAGGACATGTCCTAGGACAGGAGCCAAATACCGCTGGCCATGCGTTCCTTCTGTAGCACAAGTTAGGTACATACTTCAGGCCAAAAATTTTAGGTAGATTAACAAATGGTATTGTTAACAATGTAACATTTCAGGCTGGCTTTACATTTTTTTCTCTAAACATCTGTTTAGGCTTCAACTGCACATTGAGCCAGGATTTGGCCCTTAATATGTGACACTATTAGCTGGACTTAATATTATGTTGAATCATACTATGTACTGACCTATTTGTGACATTTTTCTGTATGACTTTCTTTTATTAGAACTGTGAAAATTATTTGTATGTTCTGTTTTATGGGATGGTGTTCTTTCATTGTCTGGTACCGTATTATCAATCTCTAGATGTTTAATAACGACATCTTGGTTGAACTTGAACTATTGTATATACCAAAAAGAAGTTTTAAAGTACAAGGAAGTACTGTATACAGTAATATTAAGTAGAGCAGAGGGCTTCCAACTGTATGAGATGCAGATTGTTAAAGCACTACAGGGATCTTCTTTAATGCTATACTAGCAGTAGGAAAAAAACCCAACCAAACAAAACAAATTAATATAAGCTGTTATCCTCAAAATTTTGTATAAAATGCCTATGCATTTTATAGTCAATACCTGTGCTTCAAATTCAGATCTGAAAAATAAGCTTTCTTCAGTCTGTGAGTGAAGCAATTTGCTAGGGTTTGTTTTCTTGTTTATTCCTGACTGTTTAGGTGCATGGAAGAGTGTGTTAGAGATTGTGAGGCAGGAACTTACTCTTGGAAAGTTGTGCTGAAAGGAAGATGCGATGTTTAGTCCTTAATCAAGATGAGATCATGATCATTTAATCTCTTCTTGAAGTTAACCTGCAAGATCATCTGTGGATCAGTCAAGACTCCAGTAAACTTGAATCCCTCAAAGAGGGAAGCAAGCAAAATTAGCACCAACCAAGCCCAATGAGGTGTTGAAAAGTGCTTTGTGTTGAGATTTTTAAATGGCAGTTCTTGCAGGAAAAAGGATGCAATGAATGAAATGACTGAGTAAGAACATTTGTATTATCCTGAAACCTAGATTAATTTATCTTACAGTTTTAGCTCTTACCAAACCATACTGGGTTTAGGACCAGTTTTTCCTTAGTAGCAGCTGGGCTTGGTAATTCTAGTTGCAAACCCAGCAGTCACACGCATGCTTGTACGAGCTTGCATACCTTCTTGAACTCAGTGGGACTTCTGCTACAGAAGTTATTCACAAGGAGTTATGTTTGGAAAAATAAAATATAAGAACGAAATCCATGAGTAGAAAAACATCAATGTCTAATTATAGCCAACATGAAGGTATTAGACTGATCCTCAGCATCACCATTCGCTTACCATACCAGCACAGGGCAATTTTTTGAGACTCGATTACTCCGTAAAGACAGTATTTCCTTGGAATGGCTGCTCAATGAAATCCTATATATACTCCAAAGGATGGGAGGTGCTCCAGGCTATGGAAAGGCCAAAATGGAGACACCTAGAACCATCAGCAAACTTAAGATTTTGTTCCCAGTCCTCAAGAGTGTTTGAGAAAAATGTCCTGGAAAGAAGCACCTACTTCAACACATACCTTTCCATAAGCAGCTTTCCTTATGTTCCATAACTGAGATTTTCATCACCTTTCTGATGAAAAGCAAAACTCAATTTTCAACTGTCTGTAACTTCAATTCTCAGTTGAACTGAATTTTCAGTCCACTTTAACCTGTTCACCCAAGCTGGGGAAACAAAGTCCAAATTCACCTGCTCAGAGAATGCAATTGAAGCAAATAGTCCTACTATAGGTTCTTGACCTTTTTACAGTGAATCTTCTCATCTTTTTTGTCAAAGATCTGCTTTGTATAATTAATCAAAAACATTGTAATGCACAGATTTATACTTTGACTTCTCCTTGAGAGGAAGGTCTCTTGTCTCTTTTAGTTTCTCTTTTCTTATCCATAACTAAGTGACTATCAGAGCACCAAAGAAGGTCCACAGATGTGAACGGTACATAAAAGCTCAACTGTGAATCTGTAAAAATCTCATTGCTGGTGGCCACAATAAAGAAAAGGACACATTCTGAAATGCCTGCTGGATAAAAAAGAGTGAAACATCACAGAATCACAGAATATTCTGAATCGGAAGGGATCCTCAAGGATCACAGAGTCCAGCTTTTAAGTGAATGGCCTGTATGGGGATCAAACCCACAACCTTGTTAATAAATGAGTTGCTGGTGCTCATTTGCAAGTGTGACCCTGCTCAGAGCTCTCTTCCCAGAAGTTCCCTAAAGAATAAAGGAAAACACATGCAATTCTATACAGCTCGTGTGAGATTTGGTTAATATCAGATAAGTTTTGCCATGCAAAAGACATACTTGTCTTAATGAAAATTTTCAATAACAATATAAGCAATTAACAAACTTATGAGGAATAGGCAATTTCTATTAGTAAGAATGGGAACACACACATTTAGATGAACTGTGAAAGGAAGATGATGTTACTCTAGTTGCAGTCTTAGCAGTTTCTTTATTGACAAGAAAAGTTAAAAATATAACTTATTTGTATAAAGCATTTTCCTGGCTTATAGGTGTTAGATTGGTCATACAGAAGGGTTTTCTAAGTGTACACTTTAAAGATGGACTGTGATAACACAAGGGAACATATTACAACAGAAAAAAATCTGTGAGTGTAATGTGAGAATGTTACTACTTAAAAATTGAAATTTGTAGTGCAGCAAGTTGTCATTAAGAGGAAAACAGCATGTTGGTATTTTTCATTGTGTGCTTTAAATAAAACTGTTGACACATGGCACAGACAAATTATTCTTGTTTTAAAATGAGTTGGAAACTGCGAGACTGTCTTTCTGATGAACACCTTGTTGCAGTTGAAATATGCTTTGTTTTCTGAGCCCCAGGCTGATCCTTGCTTTCATATCAGCCAACTGGAATGTTTGTTACACCCAGGCTGTCAAACCACTTTCACAATAAGCTGCACAATGTGACACTGGAGCCACTTTTCTCTTTTCCATTTTATTAGAAGGGCAACAACTTGCTTTTTAACCATGAATTTCAGTCTTTTGTTGTGATCAAAATTCGTAACAAGAAGTGATGATAAATCAGATGTCTGATTAGCAACTGAACATGTTTTCATTTGGACTGTATGGGTAACAGTACCAAAAATAAAAACATCTAAATTTAAAGAAAAAATTTATTCCATATTCTGAAGAGAAATTAATTTGTGCCGCAGATGAGAGGGTTTGACATACCAAAAATTGCTCCCTGTGTTTTGACACCAAGGACTTGGTTCAAAGTGTGATTCTATAGGTCACAACCTGAAGGGTTACCTGGCCTGTAGCTGTGCAGAGATCATGACTGGGTTCCTAAGATTACATAATACACAAGGACACAGAGGCTTTATTCTCTAAAATGTTCTACTTTATTACAGATTACCACAAAAATTGCTGCTAGCAAGTATACCGATAGTTATTACAGCTAATATGAAGATTAATAAAGTGAATATGAATTAATATATGTCAATCTATTACAATTATTATCAGCAATCAATAATACAGTATCAGTCAATAGTATGGTGTCAATCAATACTAGCATCAAGCAGTATGGTAGTACACCTGATGACAGCAACCACCAAGTAGGCATGGACTATTAAAATCACTGCAGCTTACCAGTGAAACAAACTGACCAACAATAATATAACAGCAAATATGCTTAATATATGTAATATTTACAGTCAGCAAATTAGCCAGATTTTTAAAGAAGACAAACCATCCCAAAAGGGAGGAACAAACTGATCCTGGAGGGGACACCCAACCATCCCCAAAAGAAGGGAAGAAAGGAAGACCTAAGCAGTAAGAAAACAGACAGTTTCCCTTCAAAACAGATCCCTGACACAGAGTCTTGAGTCAACCAGCATTCCCACTGAGTCCAAGAGAGTGGACAGTTCACGTGGGATTCAGCTGGGAAGTCCTCAGAGGGAGACAATTTTAGTCCATTTTATAACAGAGAGATGTGTGTGTAGGAGATTCTACTTTGAGCAGTTAATAGATGATGTTAATTTCTATTTTTCACCTCTAACAGGCAATAGATTATTCTGTTTTCTGATTTTTTACAGCAATTTTATATCCCCATGTTGTTTTCCATTTTCTCAGACAGTAAACTGTCATTACAGTCTCTTGGGTTTGTGCTTATTCTGGTTCCTTGGGATGTCTCTGGTTTCTAGGTCCCCAGCTGCACTTTTCAAGAATGATTGTGGTTCCCAGGCCTAGTCTTCAGCCTCGCAGTCCCAGGCTGGCAGACCTTTGTCTCTCATGATTTTCAACCAATAATTTCTTCTGTACAGCAACTGCCCTCTTCTAACCAGGTTGCTCACAGCTGGGTAAGCCAAGGCAGCCAGGTGAGCCTGCTGGCTCTGAACCAGGACCCATGCACATCTGGAGCAGCAGCTGGACTCCTTAGGGCACCTGAAAAGCCACTGCATGCCTGTGGGTGTGCTTACCTGCACATCAAGTCTGGGGATCAGGATTCAGTTGTCTAAATGTCCCTTGTGCAGATGGCCCTGGTGCTGAAGAGCATTTCAAATGGCACTGGGTGTCCAGCTATGGCCACTAAGTCAAGCCTGGAGAAGGGGATCTATTTGCCCCTCTAGTCTCCACACTGCAGTCCAGAAGTGAATGGCTGACCTGTGTGTGTGCTGGTATGTCCACTAGTCCTGGCTGCCTTGGGTAGTGATGATGATTATGTGACAACAAAAGGGACGATTTTGCTTCAAAATTCAGGGATGGTTTTGGGGAGCCAAGCCAGACTGTATGGTAAAAACTGCTAGAAAGACAGAAATTACAATTAAACTACGTGAAAATACTGTAAGCAAGTCTCGAAAAATGCATTATTTGCCAGCACTACTAAGGTAAACATGGATTAAAGTAGAAACTATCTGGATCCTTTATTTCTTATAATATTTGCCTTGTTTATTAAGGGTTTGGGAAAACTTATTTTTCTGTATTGCAGCTATATTTCAGAGCTTATTATGTCATCATTTTCCTCCAAAAACAGCTAAATAATACGAGTGAAATATTTAGTTAGAGACAGCTGGTTTTCTGTAAATCATCCATAGTTTAACTCTAGGTCTTGCATAGATTTATGGTGTTCAGTATAGCAACTTAAACCCAGTATGTAGAGGCCTATAAATTGGTACCCTGCTTCTTTTCATGGAATGCTTATAGGATAAATGTTACCCAAGATTATGTACTCTTTTTTCATTTGAAGGACACCATGTATTCTATAAGTAAAATGCCTGTGTAGCACAGGAAATTCCACCTGAATATGAGGTAGAACTTTACTGTGCAGGTGACCGTGCACTAGAACAGGTTACCCAGAGAAGCTGTAGAGTATCCCTCACTCAAGATACTCAAGAATCATCTGGACACAATCCTGTACCACGTACTCTAGGATGATCCTGCTTAGGCAGGAGGCTGGACAAGGTGACCCTCTGTGGTCCCTTCCAACCGGACCCATCCTGTGACTGTGTGATTCTGTAGTGATGTGAGAATAGCTGAGTAGGGTCAGAATTCTACTGAATTTAATTAGAAACAGCCAAATCAAACAGACTGCTTTTGTTTTGTGTTAAATTTGTGTATGAGATTATCCTGAGCCAAACAGTAAATTTGTTGAAGTTATTTCCCTAAAGGAAGAGAATAAATTCAGATTAAAGGTCTTTCAGTCTGCAACTTGTGTTCTTTTCAGTGAAAGCAGCTGCAGAACAAATCACAGCTTCTCATTCTATGTTGGGTAATGCCGCCTTTTAACTACGGTGCAAATGGTTATGCAGGGAATATCTTTGATAAGGCTGCTCTCTGAATTGTTACTCAGATAACCAGGAATGCTGTGTTGCTTTACTGAACGCAGCAACGCTTGTCTTTCTTAGCCTGACTTAATGTCATCTGGGCGCTTCTATTTCCTGCCTTTAGTCAAGGACACAAGGCTTGCCCAGTTAATTTAGTTTCAATCTTCAATTCGGCACCTGATGCTCACGCATCCCGAAGGAGCATCACTCTACGCGGGATCTCTGAAGAGTTTTGCTCTCCTGAATTGTTCCGGGAAGAAGACACTGGAGGGCACCAGAGGCCGGAGATGGCGTCGGACTCCCCGCGGGCGACAAGCAGGGACAGCCGGGGACGGGCCCTGCGGCAGAGCCGGAGCTGACGCGTCCCTGCCTCTGGGCATGCGGCCGTACTGCGGCCGCGGGGACACGGGTGTCCCAGTGGGAAGCTGACGGCAGTACCGGGGGAAAGGCAGAGGGAAAGCCATCAAGTGCTTGTTTCCGGCAGCAGTGCTGGCGGCTCCGGGGAAGAGGGAGAAAGAGGGGAAAAACATACAAGGCAAGAGTTACATCATGTGCAAATGTGTATTTCAGCAGTGGTCTGCCCACCTTCTCTTCCCTCATGTCCATCTATTGTCCATAAACATCCTGGGAGAAAAGATTCGTACCTCTGGATGATCACAACAGGCTGGTGCCATGATCCTAAAACAGCAGAGTGCAATTCAACAAGGATGAACTGAAAAAATTCCCATTTGCTAAAATCAAAGGGCACAATGGTGCATGAGGTTTGACAGCATTAGCATCAGGGAAACGTTTCTTGGATCCAGGATGAATTTCTGGTCACCACAAGAGAGTACCATCCCTGCTTTCACAGGGAAAAGGACATAGTCTTGACTGGGGAGGACATACATCTGTAATGTTTTTGCTCACGCCAGGGACTTGGTTTTTATGTTGCAGCTACGTGATCTCACCACCAACCTATCTGAAAGTTTTTCAGTCTCCTCTGTCAGAGCTGTTTCAGTTTGAATATATAACTTAATATTTACCACCCTTGCAGGGTAGGGAATACATTTCGTTTCAGCTTCCCAAGCCAGTCTGCTAAATACTGGTAGCTCAGCTCAGGACCACTTCTTGCAAGAACATATTTTGCTCTCTTCTCAGTGCAGTATGAACACATTTTTTAAATTACTGACATTTAGCAGATGGGAAAAACAGTTATTTCCTATGTTGCTGGGAGAACAGTGCAGCCAACAGATTCCTGGCCCAGCTGCTGCTCTAAAGCTGTTATGCTGGTCACTGCATACACTTGAGAGTTCAGCCAGTGAATTATGGTTTGCTATAATAAGAATATTTTGCTTTCCACTAGATCACACTCAGTGGAACAACAGCAAATGCACTGAAGCAGCCAAAATGGCTGTCAGTGACATTTCAGAGTCCCTTTGCTTCATTGCTGGTGTCAAACAAATTCTGGCAAAAGGACACCTTGGCCACAATGTCAGAAGTAACAGATCAACTCTTCTGAAGGAGGAACAGATGTGGCAGGCCAGCACAGTGAACTGCAAAGCACTTAGACTGCAAAGGAATCTTAACAAAGCTGAAAAAAAGAAAGAGAAGATCGTAAATTGTGGATACAAAAATGCTGCTAGCAAGGATTTTCTTGCTATTTTCTAAGCCCGTGAGAGACTTTTCTCTCTCACAGAAGAGGTAGCAGAGTTCTGTAAATAACCAAACACCTGCGGCCTTGAAAAGTCTTGTTTATAGTACAGTAGAAAAATATTTTGACAATGGATGTTTTAGGATTTTAGCCAATCACCCCAAGGGGTGGCTGATCCTTTGTCCAATTAGACTATGAAGAAAAAAGTCTATAAAAGAGTTTGTAAAATAATTAAATAGATCAATCTTGCTGCACAATTCCTGCCTGCTGGATTTTCTCTCCTCCTCCTCCCTACGGCTGTGGGACACAGTGATATACCCTAGGGCCCAGGCCTGTGGTAATAATAAATCATGTATTAAAACTCAATGCACAGCTCTCTTAAGGTGTTATGTGAGTCATAACACCCTCAGCTGTTAGCAGCAGCTTGAATTTTTCTCTATCACACAGCATCCTTTGAAACAATAGATACACCTGTCTCCTGGACTGAAATGGTTGCAGGAAATCAAGCAAAGAGGCTTGTTCATGCAGTAGAAGCAGAGCAGGAGGATGTCAGTTTGGGTCACTACCAGAAGTGGGATCTGTTCATATGAGAAGCAAGTGTTCAAAGAATCCCATATGATCATATCTCTTTGGAAGGGCAGAGCACTTTAAAAAGGCCAGATCAGTCATGCATCTGGAGGAGTTGCAGGCATTAGCTGCTGTGTAAGCTAAATGCTTTCATATCTGCCACTGCTCCTTTGAAACACTGAGGACAACCCAAGGTCAGGAAGCATAAATTTAGGCATCTATATATGCACTAGATATTAAACCTTCAGTTACAGGCAGTGCAGTCAAAGGTACACTATCAGCCAATGCAGGCACACAAATTATTTATTTGGTCACCCCCAAGTCCTACTGTAGGGTAACCTGAGTTGCTCCTCAGGCTTTACTGACTGTATTGGCTAGAGACAAGATTCACACATAAATGTCCAGCACTGCCTGTGTGCTGGGAGTGTGTCCTGTCTGGCATCCCGCCATCCCAAAAGGACATAGGTTTCCCTTATGTTTTAAGTGCCAGGTACATCTCAGACTTCTGAAATTCTTCCAAAGGCACTAACATTTAGGCAACTGAATCAAACCACTGGTCTCCACTGATCCATTGATCTCCACAGCCAAACATAGGCAGCAAGCATATTTTTAACTTTACCTACATGTAGGCATGTTAATTTAAGATCCTCCATCTTGAACTAATTCCACTCCAGATATTACCTGTTTTTCTCTGCCCTTGAAAATTTTGTTGGCTTGAAGTTTCATTTTGAGGCTGTTGTGTCTTCAATTTTAGAAGCTCTCATGCTTTGTTTCACTTACCTGAAATATGTCCAACAGCTCACATCCTTAAGCCGTAACAGGCTATTGCAGAACAAATACATGTGCACACAGGTAGCTCAGTGTTTAGAGACTACATTCAAACTTTCCTAACTGTGGCTCACTTGTGTTTTGCAAGAAAATCACTGGAAGGCAGTCCTATGGCCCTCCCTCAGCATACAGGCACAAAAATTGTAGTTATGGGTAGTTACGGGTGACACAGGAATGAACGTGTTTAAGAACATCAGAAAAAAACAGTAAAATGAGGGCAAAGGAATGGTCAATATTAATAACCAAGGACATGAATGGAAGCAGTCAGACTGGAAAATGCTGAGGGATGAGTTGTTAATTTACACCATGACCAGAAGGCCTCTGCTCCCTCTGCAAGAGGATGGCAACAAGGATGCCACATGGGCCATGCTTCCTTCTGCTGTCCCATGAGGAAGATGAGGATACCCCAAAAGAGGTATCATGGACAACAGACAGCAACCTTGCCAGAATTTTATGGAGAAGGAAGCTTTTGAGGATGAAATGAGGATCTGGCATTCACATCATCATTCAGCGTCAGACTCTGGACCAAATTCTGGTCAAGATCAGCTTGGGAGTGATTGTTCCAGTTCACTTGCTTTGAAGTTTTTCTCCCAGCCTGCATTCTTTTGTTTTTGCTGGAATGAAACACAAAACAAAACCTGCCTGCCATTCAAACTACTCTGCTGATGACTCACTGACCCACTCAATGGCTTTAAGCTAGCAACTAGCTCACTATCTCATTTGTGCCTTCTGAAAAACAGGGTAATGAGTTACACTTTGCTGATAATGAAAAAGTGAACATGAATGGAATTGTTCCCAGGAGGTAGATTACTAAATAAATATGCATTAAGAAGTGATCCTAAGACAAGAATATGCTTGTGGGAGCAACTGCATTTTCACTGAGGCCAGTCTTGAATAACACCCTGACTTAAAAAAGGTTGAGAGTCACCGTGACAAAGCACAAATTGTTGCCACCTTCCAGGTGCAGCTCAATCCTGTTTTTCAATCTCCTTCCACAAACAACTGGGTGCTAAGCTTAACCAGGAAACTTTGCAGTGGTGAGCGTGTTTTAGAGACATTGTCATAACAACTTCCAGACCCTTCAGTTTAGAAGGAACACCACTAACATTCTCACATTCAGGACAGAACAAGTACAGTAATGTATTCTCATTTATTTACTTGCATTACCATAAATTTTATAGACACAGGTGTGTTGACTAAAGACATCTATTGTGCTCAACAAAGAAATGCTCTGAACAGAAGCTCTTGGAATGGGAGCCATGAGGTAGAAAGTAACAGGAAACAGAAACAATCATCTGAGGCAGCAGTTTTAGTACACCAACCACTCAACCATCATCAAGAGTTTAGCAGGCCTGAGGACTTTCAGAGAAAATAATTAGGTGGCTATGAGGTGTTTATAATGACTTTTTCAGAGAAGAGAGAGTGCTTCTTGGAAAAAGCATCAAAAGCGCGTGCTTGAAAATGGAAAGGGAAATGGAAAATTACTAAGTTGCAGCATAAGCTGATCAGAGGTAGGGCTTGACCTCTAAATACTGAAAGGGTTATTTTAGAAGTTGTTTTATCTGAGCAGTCACAGCACACAAAGTTGTAGTGAGTTTCTGGGAACAGTCATTTAATTCCATGAGCAGTAAGCCTGGTGAAGCCTTGTTTATTTTGAACTCGTGTTTTATTTTCTTACTCGCCCAACACAATAACCTCTCCTGACCCTAAAGCTCTTTATGACTTTCTCCTCACTTCCGCTGTACTTCGTCAGCATGTTTCTTCTCATGACCTCTAAATACCACCTAGGTGAAGGGCTCCCTAACAAGGGGCATGTTCTGTCCGGCAGCCCGATATCCATGGTGAGTGGCCCAACTGTTGCTGCTGAGCACACACTTCACCTTTGCCTCATTAAACTTCCTTTCTTATGTAGAGATGGTCTTCAGGAGTCATGTTGAAAATCCCACTATTCTTCATCTCAGATGGTCATCCTAACTAAGCAGAAAAGAGAGAAGGCACTTTCAGTCCATGATTCATCCCGTCTCACAATAGACATCTAAATCAGGTCACTGGAATCATGGTTAAACATGCCAGCTGGTCTCCACTAACTGTAAGGACAACCAAAGAGATCATGTCAGATGGAAACATTGGTACTACAGAAGTGTAAACTTAGGTGAAATGAATCCTACTCTAATTCTTTTGAGCTCTGTGTCACTTCATGATGTTGAAGAGTGGTGGTTTGTTTAAAAGTTTTTAGAGTGGGACAGATGGATGGACACTGTGATCACTGAGTCTTCCTTCATCTGAATGCTAGGCTGAAAAATCAAAAAAATCTTCCCAATAGGAAGAGTAAGAAAACAAAAATATATTTGTGCATATTTTCACAGAGGAAGATGCTACATTTTCTACCACTTTTTTGAGCTCTCAACAGCCCCTGTATATGTGTGAGTTGTTAGAGCAAGGCACCTCGATGCTGGTGTCACCACCGTCTTCCCACCAGATAAAATCAATGCACACTAACAGCAAGTACCAACAAGTTGCCCTGTTCTACCACAGTGAAATTAGTTCACTCACCTTTTTGGTTTTTGTAAGCTTTTCTAGGAATTAATGTATATTTTTCTAGTCAGAGATAAAGAAGGTGATGAAAGAAAGAAGATGAAAGAGAAGTCACACAAGATATATTGGTTCCAACAAGATGAGAATATTTAGTTGTTCTGTATTGCAAAACAGAGAAAACAACCATTAACTAGTAAAGGACCTTGAAACCTTTCCTTGCAATGCCCTCTTTTGAGGACAGCCCGAGTTTCCACATGCCTCTGTTTCTCCAGCCCCGGAGCTAGCCTGCAAAATCCCTACTACGGGCTTGTGTGTAGATGCAAAGGTGCCCCACAACTCTGACTTGGTTTCTCAACACACAAAAAGTCAATTTTATGCAGCTTCATTGTGAAAAGCCACCCTGAACACAAGTTCTACAATAAATGCTCATGACCCACCTTGTGAATGAAATTCTAGGACAGCTGGGCTGGGGGCACCTCCCAGCATCTCCTACACACCATTTCACATACTCATCCTAGGTTGCAGCATGCCCATCTCCACAGTTTTTGTGGCTGCCTGGGGAATGCTGTCTGAGGGCTCCTGCTCATGCTTGTTGCTCCAGCACTGCCATCCTGCTTGTGGCATGCTGTGGTGTGGGGCTTGGTGCTCATGTGTGCACCATCCCAGCACAGGGAAGTAAGGATCACAAAAATTTCACGAAGGCTCACAGAGCTCTGATGGAGGTAGGTGTCATTGTCCCCAGGTTAGCAGCTACCCCCAGGCTCAGCCATCCCATGTGACCTCACCTTGCAAGGAAGCACAAGCTCCCAAAGACTACCCTGCATCCTCTTCCCGTGTCCCCTGAAAGACAGTTCTCTCCCTCTCCTCCAGCTCTGCCTCCTGTGGGCACACATGTCCACGTGGCTGGATGGAAAACCACATCACAAACCTGAGCCAGATTACAGTTTGTGTTTTTGTTCCCATTGGCTGAGACTTCAGTGGGATTAATTCCTCTGTTGTTCAGACCAGGCTTGTGCAAACTCAAGGGAGAGGGTAGGAATGAGCAGGCGAGGGAGGCAACAGTATATCTTCTAGCACCAACTCTGGCAAATGTCAGCTTAAAAATACAATTCCTATCCCTGAACCAACTTCTCAACCCTAGCAGAGCAATCCTGTCCAGCCTTCTCTCCATGAGTGTGGAGGGCACATCTGCTTCTGCAACTGGGCCACACAAGTCATACAGCCGAAAAAGAGCAGCTGTTGTTGGAACTGGAATGCAAACTGAAAGTGCTGGGAGAGGAGGCTCTGAAGGCATTCAGAAAGTCACCAGATTTTTGAAAAGCTAAACAAAGCTGTCAGCTGCCTGCATTGCATGGGAGCCTCATGGCAACCCTCAGGGCACAGTATATAGAAGTTTTTATGTTATTATTTTAATTATGTTTCAAGTCAGTAGTGACTAAGCATCATGACAAACTCTCGTTCTCCCCTCCGCAAAATGAATTAATAGATTTGAGCTGTATCAGACCATGACACGTGTGATGCTCCTCATTGACATGGGCAAGAGAGACCCAGACAAGGTGCTCTTGCTCCAAGAGGACTCCTGGACCAGCCAGGCCTTGTGCTGGTGAACTTATGGAAAATGATGCTGCTGCACAGTGACCTCCCCACAAATACTTTGAAGCTGCCTCATCTGTCTGCGCACCCCCCTTCTCCCCACAACTTTTAAGTGCAATTAAAAAGAAAGTCCCCTGAGTTTAATTCCTGAAACTACTTTTTTTCCTGAAAATCCTCTTCAAGCTGTGCTCTGTGGAGTACCAAAATTCTGTTTACATCTGCATTTTCCACTTGAAGCTTTTGGAAATAATTGATAGTGCACAAGATTAAAATAAACCAACTCACCAGCCAGAAGAGAAAATACTTCTTCCCATAATTATCCCTTTTTCTGTTTTAGTATGTTTCCTACAGTTTTGGTAGGAAAGTGGCAGAGTTGGTGGCAAATTTGATCTGTCAATTGAAATGAAGAATTAAAGTCATTTAGGAATAACAGGTGCCACCTGAAAAACAAGCAGAGAATTTAAAAATAATTATGGCTAAATGTATTCATTTTTTGCATTCTAGGAGGCTCCCATGGTCTCTCCTGAAGATAATACATTAACATTAGGATGAAATGTTGGCGTGCTCTTCAAACTTTTCACCTGAGATTGAATTATAAGCTACAGATGCTGAGTCACTGGTCTTTTTTATTAGCTCAGAGAAATAACACGAGAGCACTCAAGGATAGAGACCAGCCAAATTTTTCCAAAGATAAGAAATGGATGAATTTTCTCTGAAAAAAAAATAAATTCTTATCTTTCTGGCTTCATTTGGTGATACATCCAAAACCAAAAAATGAATTGATGAATTGATGAAGAACAAAATGAATTGATAAAAAGGATCTGTTCATTTATTTTCTTACAGAATATTTGATTCTTTTAGATGATTTCAAATAGCATCATATTGGGTCAGAAATTGCTGACTACCAAGGAATTGGAAACCTGATTTTCATAGCACTGCTGCCACATATTGATGTAATTTACCATGGAAAACACACCATATTGATTATATATAACCATAGTATGGCCAAACAACAATACAAAGAAACACATCCACAAATTTTAATTGTTTTCAACTCCAAGCAGCCTAAGATCAAAGCAGAGAGCAGAGATTTTAGGGGAGCATGGGAACAGCCATTTTGTTCAGATGGAATTGTCCAGGTTGACAGCGGGAATGGGGAATGTGGTGAGTATTTGCTAAAATACAGCATCTTATAGGTTTGTTATAAAATAGTGGTGTTAAACTTTCAGAAGCAAAGACCCTAATGATGGGTCAGTAATTAACATACAGCTTGATCCAGGAGAGCTCCTCTATTTGGTTAGTGCTTGCTGAAAAGCAACTAAATATTTCTGTGTATTTTTGGCAATTATGTTTACTTTTGGTACCATCCCTACAAATAGCAATGTTCCATTTCAAAGTTGCAGAATCTACTTCTAGATCTCTTAGTATTTCAAAAGGATGAGAATATTTAAAATAAACTACATCCTTAGTGCAGTCGATCAAACATTTCCCCATCAAGTAGGACAGTTTCTATCTTCTGATTCCTCTCTTGGGTTTAATTCTATTTTGGATTCTGCTGCTGAGCAGCTCTGTAGGTCTTTAAGAAAGTGCAGAAATCTGAGATGCAGAAACTTGCTTCCTTCACAAGTACAATATGCTACTGAATAGCAGCTACTGTCTTTATAGCAGGCAAAAGTAAGTTCTATTCTTTAAGGAATGATAAAATCAGGACACAAATCAATAATTTATCAGTGCTTTCTGATTGGTACCATACACAAATCTGGCCTCAGTGTTTATAGGAAGAAGTGTCCAGCAGTTCTCACATGAAGTTCTTCATTTGACTTTGCAAGACTTCCACACAGCTGAAAATTTTCATCCTTGGTATCACTAAGAGTGCCTGTCATTGGAAAATGTTGACAAAAATAGTTTTCATTACTGAGAACAAGAAAAGACATGAAATACACCTTCTTTTTGGAGGGGTTCAGTCACTGTTGAGAACTTGACTGGGTGGGAAACATGCTGTTTCCTAGGTTGACAAGACTACAATTGGTCCCTTGGGAAGCTCTTTGGTAACTATGAATTTGATGAAGAATGTCCCATTTGGGAAGGTGAAGGTTGCACGATATGAGAAACTCCTCACATTCCAAGGACACAACAAATATGGCTTTTAAGTGCTCAGGAGGTCCTGCTCCTCCAGTCTGTGGAGGTTTGTGAACCAAGCAGGGACTGAGAGATGTGCCATCCCCATGCAGCAATGCTGCAGCTGCTCTGCCTGGGCCAGCCTTATGCTCTTCTGAAGGCTCCAAGGCAAGATCAGCACACGGAGCCAATGGCACAAGATACACACTTATCACAAATAAATTATGAAAAGCAAATAGCCAGAGAGTTCATCTCAGCTCATTTCAACTTGTTCTGGAGCTGGGAATAAACAAGTTTCATTTATCAGCATATTATGTGTTAAAGTCAATGGGAACACATGTGTCATAGCATCCTTTTGGCGCTGACTCCCTGGGAAAGCCTTGTCTGAGTGCAGTTCAAATGGCAGAGGATGTGTTCTGAATCAAAAACATCCTAACTTGCTGATGAATGCATAAATGCCACCATGAGTATACATGTGTATACATAGGAGGCCTGCATTTTCACCTTCCCAATTTTGTGAACCTATGAGGTTAATCACACACACCACCCAAGCAAAAATGGCCCTGCACTGAAAGAAAATTACTATTGCAAAGTCAATCCCTTTAATGCCATGAAATGCCAGAATTAAGCTTGCCTTTAATGTGACATCCTGTTTTGTACATATTATGATACACTTTTTTAATGATACAACTGCATCATGCTTCTTTCAAGAGATCCCTACTTCATTCAGTACACAGGAACAGATGAAATTTCTTAATGAGATTCTAGGCAGGATTTTTATTAGCACTGATCTTCTGCACCCTCTTTTGTTTACTGAACTCACTCCCAGTACAGCTCTGAATAGGAAATTTAAAATGTAATATTTTATGTAATTATTCTCAAAGTTCAACTCAACTGCAGCTGAGTTCTGACTCAGTAATCCAAGACAGTAAACTAAAATATACAGACTAAGGAAACTATGAAAACCTAGTTTTCAGGTCTTGTGTCCCCAGCCTGTGTGACACAATCACGTCCAGCTGCATTTACTGTGGCAGTACTCCTACCCTCACTGAAAGTTCTCCACTCAACCCTAAAAGCCGACCTTTCAGAGAGCAGCATATTTCAGCTCAACTCCAGAAAATACACATTTTTTACTCTCACTGGGCAGTTACACCAATGTCCTCAGGCTGACTGACTGACTGTAGAATATGTTTTCACAGTACAGACTACAAAGAACACCTGAAGGTGTCATAGGGAAATATGAAATTGAAAGCTTGAAATTCCTTCTGATCTATGCCAGGACAGACCACTGTATCCAATGCCTACACGCACACACAAAGACAGAACTCCTTTCTTCAAAGGAGATCTGTCTACCTGAAAGACAGATTTGTCCTTGAGTTTTGGCTAATCTGTCCACTTGAAGGTGGACCATTCCTCCAGTTTTCCAGGAGACAGAACATGAGGGATGCATTTGTGCAACCAGAAGCACTGGGCTGAGAGCAGCCTCTAAGGCAGTGGCAACTGCACATGGGAACCTTGACCTTCAGGCTGCCAAGAGGTCCAATATGCTATGCCAAAGATAAAAACCAGCACAAATAGCCCATTTGTTTAAAAAGAAGCATAAGCCATAATCCTTTTAAAGGTTTCAGAAGAGAATCTGTTAAGGAAAACCAGCAAGTACATTCTCTGTGTGGGTTAGCACTTTCACCCATGACTTCTTAACATACCAGCTCTAGGGGAACTTCAACAAAGATGCAGGTTTTCACATGTAGATGCCCTCTTGAGTTCTCTGGCATATCCCACCCAGCCTCCAGCCACCAACACAGAGGGCAAGGAGGTCCAGTAATTCCTATGTTGTATCTTCAGCCCTGTGTGGATGTCTTGGACACCCTCTGCAGTTCATGTCCAGGCATCTGCCTTGTTCCCCACGTCAGTGTTTTGGCATGAATTGCCTGTGTGCTGCCATGCACCCGATGCTCCCTCGTACCTGCCACTGCACCTGCCCAGCCAAAGCAGGGTGCCAGAGGCAACGGTGAGTCACTGCCAAGTTCACCCCAAGACACTGTTGTGTGAGGAAGATGGGTTCTTGCTGTGCTTTTTTTATAATAGGGCTGTACTTCCACAGAGCTTAAAAAGTGAAAAAGAAAGCCTCAGATGACATTTCAAGGGAGGGTAGCTTGGGAGTTGCCTTTTCTCTTAAACTAACCTCAGCAGAAGAATGAGGATACAATCAGATAAGTGTCAAATGGAACGATGAATCCACACATCAGATAAGTGACCCAGTTTTGAAAGAATATCATACTTTATTATTTTAGATTAAAAAACAGGACTGTTCAAAACTTAAGGGATTAAAACTGCCCCAACTGCAGCCAATGGAAATACTGTCTTTGACTTCAACAGAAAAAGAAAATGTCTTCAGTTAATCTGGAAAACACTTTGAAATGCTGGAGTGATTACTAGTTGCTGCCAACCATTAACTTTCCTCCTTTTCCCCCAACTGAATTATGTTAAATCTTTCATGGGCAGTACATTTCATTGCCATTTATTTATTTGCTGTCTTGCTTTTCTACAGATTTTTGAGAGGAAGATGGAAAGCTGATCTTTTCTCAGAATTTATGATAAGGGGAAAAAAGCAGCTAAAAAAATGAGAAAAAAAAATAAAGGAGAAAGAAAGCCTACCTTGGTCCCACGGAGCTGGCAAGAGAGATTGTTACCTCCTGGAGAGAGCTGAGGGGCAAGATTACAAAATATGCCAATATTATTGACCACCTTTTCTCAGAGCAAAGCCTTGCTGCTGGTGTCTCACTGACTGATCTGTCATATTGCAGTCCCAGCTCTATCTACTTGTACCCACTCTGTGAAAGACAAATCCATAATGACAAACAAAGGTAACATGTATAGGCAGGATGATGCTGGACTGTGCATGAACAGAATTTGGCCATTTGTAATTCAGGAGTAGTGGCACTTTACCACAAAGAACATTAACCAGATTTCCATTGTTATAAAGCTCTTGTCTATTTTTCTCCTCTTCCTTTCTCCAGATCCAGTTCCAGTCACATCCTTTGCATTAGCTTTGTGCCCGTCAGTACATTCATGCTTTGAGTCAATGCCATATGCCATCACAACCGATTCACCTTTTTTCCAGTTTAATATTCTTCTCAATTCCAGTAATTAGAGTTGGCTTGGTGCAGGGTCAGAAAACACAAGCCAGTGCACGTAAAGGGAGGTAGGCCAAGGCAGAAGGAGGACAGGGAGCAGGGCACAGAACCTCTTTATGTGGAAATGAGCTGTTAGACAATCTCAAGCCTAAACATGTAACTTTTTACCTGTGCAGCTTTTCTGCAGACACTTTAATTCTTTGTTATGTGTCCTGCAGGCTTCTCTTAATGGCCATCTGCAAGCCTGACCGTAATTATATAGCCTGGCTCAAAGGATTGAGCAATAATGTGATAAGGTGAACATCAAGAACTCCAAAAGAAAGCTACCTTTTCAATATTTTTAGGGGCCTAAAATGTCGAGTAGTATCTACTGAGGTGTTTCCAAAGCACTTAGCCATCCCTTGAGAGCTGCATGTGTCTGTTTAGTTGTAGCATCTTTGTCTTTGAGAACCTATCCCTTACTTAACTCTCAACAACCTCCTGAGTCATTTAGGACCACATCTTTCTACAACAAAGGCTGAGAAACAAGTGTGGTAACACCACCAAAGACCCTGCAGCCCATTATCCATAGCTACTTCCAAGAGTGGTATTTATGCAGCATGTGGAAGCAGCAGTGAGACAGCAGCTGGGAGATGTTCCCTCACGTAACTCAGTTTCTCACTGGGAAAAAACAGATCTATTCAGCTTATATTCCACCCATTTCTCAGTAACTGAAGCAGAAATACAAGCTGCCAAAGAAAGATAAAAATGGAATGTAAAATTATTCAAATACATGAACTATTCAATGGAAGACCAATGTCATCTTTCTTGATACAGCTGGTCTATTTGCAAATTGGCATTTCAGCCTCACTAGTATTTGCTGAGCTAGCTAACAGTGTGTTTTACTCAAGATGCCTGGAACATGTTTAGGCTTATTAATAAATTCAATTTTCTGTTACATGTAGTAATACACAGGTTTCTACTTGGGAATTTGAACAACTATTTCATGATATAGTTAAAGGCTTTTCCTTGGTGGAGGGCCACAGAATTATACAGCTCTTATGAAAAGAAGATTACAGCAGACTGGAGTCATGAGAAATTTGAGAACAAAGGTTTCTCAGGGAGTGATCCGTATGACCAAAGCCTGCACCCATACACACACTAAAAGGAAGGTTATAACTAGCATTAGACTGAATTATTTTAAGCATGGAATCTTTTGGCTGTATCTGCTGTTCTTCCTTCTTGCTCTGCTGCTGTATGCCCCCAACAGCTTGCACTGAGGGAACTTTGCAGCTTTCTCTGCCGCTCTGCACCATGCATGGATCCGTGCAGGGCACAAACCCAACAATGCTGCCTTGCTGCTGCCATCCAACAGCCATGGCTTTGGAAAGAACCGGCCGGCAGCAGCTAATCCAACAGGCAAAACCTGGGAATCCTGGTGTCAGTACCATGGAGCGTGGGAGCACTGCAGGTTTGGCAGGCAGATGGTTGCTCTTTCACACAGCTGTGCAAAGTACAGTTCTTGTGATAAAACATTACAGTTCATGACAGGTTATTTGGGGCAAGGGTTACATTTCCCTGAGTCTTATCTTGGTGCCTGATGCATTCTTTGGCAGAAATCAGAATTTGGACAAAGATTAAAGAAGTTATGGATGTGAACAACTGGGTTACCACATGGAGGCTGTATTGCTGTTACTGGCAGTATCAGGAGAGGTTAGAAATGTGAGGCATATAATCATTTACAGGCATAGGAGAGGAACCAGGCAGTTATTTTCTATAAACCTCAAATACTAGAACAATGGAGCCTTGGGCAATTTGGTAATGCAAGCATGGTTTGGGTTCCAACCCTTACCTCACCTGCTCAGGTTTAACTGTTTCTTCCTTGAAGTAAAAATCTTCCTGAATGCATATATATATTATTATGCATATATATATTAGAGAGCTTGAGCCAAAACAGGGAATATAAGCAACTGAAGCATGAACCTTGTGCAAAGCAAGGTTAAAAATACATACTCGATTATATGAAGGTGTATCACTATTTTAAAAGCTTTTTATGTATATTTCTTACTTTATCATCATAGGTTTAATATCAGCTGGTGAATGGCCAGGAGAATATGGTTTGTCAGCCCTCCCAAGGCAACAAGTCTAAGAAGAGGTGAGGACACAGTACACACTTCATCTACCTGCTCCTCTGACCTTCTACGCAGGGAAATAAGTAGGCCACCATCCATCTCTGAGTCTGACACCAGGGGTTTGCCAGGGAATATACAGCTCAGACCAACACATCCCTCAGCAGCCCTGACCTTTCCAACAGTCCTCTTTGACCCAGTGCTCTCCCATCTACTTCTCAGCCACTGGTGTTTCTGTATTAAATGCCTTGTGGGGTTGCAGCCCACCAATTATGCTGTTTCAGGAGTGCTTAAAGGCTGCCATAGGGCAGGGATACCACTAACCAGTTCCTGGCTCCTGTTACATAGATAAATGCAGTTGGATGACAGAGTGCAGGACAAAAACCATATCTAACAAACCATTGCCCAGTTCACTGCCTGGGGGTCCCTCCTGGAAGGGGGGCATGGCAGTGGGGCACAGCATGGACAAGTTGTGTACCTGCCTGCAAAGCCCTCTGCAACCCACAGGCTGCCTCTCCTTGCAGGCAGGCTTGTCACTCTCCACTGCCAGCATCCCTGGCAGGCTGTCACTACTGCTTCTTATGCAGTAATTCCATGGCAGACTTTATGGGAAACTGAGGCTCTTACTCAAAGAGAACTGCATCAGCCCCTAGAGCTGGGGGCCTACAGTAAGGTAAACAATAATTATTTCAGGTATTTAAATTAAGCCTTCTGTATCCCTCACAAAGCAGCCTGACATCTCTCTTCCTCTGCTTGTCTACCTGTATACAAGACCACTTACCAGTTCCTCATCAGTGCTATAAATAACAGCAACATATTACAAAGTGCTGGAACTCTAAGTACTAGGCCAACGTTTAAAATTGTATCAACTAGTCCACCTAGAGAAATTTCACAAGAGGTATTTTCAGTATCTTAAATTTGATTTCTCTTAGAAATGGAGTCTCCAAAACATTTGTAACTTGCCTCTGGAAGGGACCCTGAGAAGTACTGGTCTGGTGGAAACACCTAGGAGGTATGAATGGTGTTAACAGTAACCTTCAAAAGGTATGTCATGGCAAATACTGAGTTTCTCTCTAAATGTTCTCTTTTGCCATAATTTCTTCTTACTGTTTTGATTTGGCACTCATCTCTGTCTGACTTCTTTTAAAAATCACCTACCAACCAATTTCATTCATAGAGACAAAGGGAATGCATTTCCAATAATTTTCAAGTTGTCAATAGAACTTTATACTCAATATAAAATCAAATATACAATATGAAGTAGAAGAAATGAAAATACTTTGCCATTAAGTATTTGGAGATACAGTCCTTTAAAACGCAAGAGGATTATTCCCATTTGGTTCATTGTTACCTGACCAAAGCCTACATGATGAGCAATCTTGTAAATATTGACTTATTCCCACCAGGAACCATAACTTACACTGCAGTAACAATATTGAAGGATGAAAGCGCACAGAACTGCAACACACAAGCTGCCAGGCAGTGAACAAATACATGAAGCGGGGAAAAAAACAGATCCTGTCTTGGGAAATTTGTGGTATTACCAGATTTGCAGATTTAATACTGTGGCAGTTCAGTATCTTGAGCTGGACCTGACCTGAAGGAATGCGGGTATGGATGGAAGAATCAAATTCATATACAATATCTACACAGCTCTCAGATGTCTGTTTTCTCTGGCAGGGAGACTTCACTACATTAAGGCACATCATGCTGCTCCCAGGATGGGAACAGCTTGTGGCTCTAGGTCGCTGCCTGGTAGAGGAATATGCCTCCAAGAGGGAGGGACAACTGAGCCCAGGCCACCCGTCCTGGCCCACACCAAGGCAGGAGCATGAGACAGTGCTACAGCCCCTCTGGCTTTTGGTGGCCTGGGGTATACCTGGCAGTGCAGCTCACTGGCTCTGCTTTTACTTCCCAGCCTGTAAAAAACTGAAGGCTGAAAACTGGTATTAAAATAGATACAAAAGCTGCTACTAATGCATCTTACTTAGGAATTCTACTATTTTTTTCACTAAGGATCAGTACTTTATTCTAAGCTGCTAAACTTCTTTCTGTAAAAAATATGCTACAGCTTGAGTGTGGCAAGAAAGATGACACAGTTGCTAAAGGGAAAAATGTGATTTATTTATTCTGCTTTTCAGCTAACTTTTGAGTGTTCCAACCCACATTCAACTAATATTTGTGGGTTTGTGGATTCTTTTCAGGAGATGTTGATGATGGAGTTAGGACTTTCTGGTGTATCATCCTTCAAGAGGATACATGTGTGCAAAAAAAGTGCACATTCCTACTCCTGCCTGTGGTGGGAATTCAAGTAACCAAGGAACTCAGTCACTTTGTTAAAATGCACACTGAATTCAGGCATGATTAGATATGCCCGACTCAGTCAAGGCACCATAATCATGTCCTGTGCACAGACACAGCAAAAGAATATGTGGGCTACTCAGAAAGGAGCAATTCAAGTTCCTTGCAAAAGGAACATGTTAATACAGACCAAAATGGTGAAACAATGTGAATATATTCACTTTTTACATAAATGCACGAAACTTTATAGACTGAAATGCACAATTCATCCTTTCTGAAGTAAAAAACTCCAACCCTCAAAACCAATTGTTATCAATGAAAAGTCACCAAAAAAATCCTAGAAATGCACCACTGAGACTCATGCCATAACTTAATGCTACAACAGTCATTTCTACATCAAGTAACAGCAAGAAAAATAAATTTTAAAGCTATACTGACAAGCCACAACAATGTGTTTCATACAGTAATTAAGAAGTTAGTTTGGAGAGGAATAAGCATTATTAGTTAGACCAGAATAAGTCCCCATTAATCATATTTCTCAATGCAGAGCAGGAATACTTTAACTGGAAGATACATCAGAAGATCCTTCACTTGAATCTTTTCAGTGTCCTGACTTCCTTCTCCCCCCAGACAGATCATTTATTCCAACTTGCTAGTCAGCAAGACTTTCTGCATCAAAAAATAATTGCCTGAGCACAGATCTCTCCAGTGCCTCAGGAAATGCCTGGAGGCCTCCTCACTCAAAAGGAAACAGTTATTGCATCTGCTGCTCGCCTGAGTCAATTCTGGTGGATGGATACAAGTGCACATGACAAATTATAGACCTGGAAGCATAAAATTTTGATCAAAAAAAACATAATGATTTTTTTTCTACCAAACATACCATTCCAAAACTTTGAAAGTGGATTATTTCATTTGAAGTATTTTCATTTTACTCAGAGAATAACACAATATACAGCAATGCCAACTCAACAATCACCTTGAACAAAGCTGCTTTAAAAATTTTTTGCAGATGATTCATGAAGTAAGACAAATCTTTCTTCCTTCTAATAACAGCCTTATCACAAGACATCTGCTTGGTACTTATTACTTTTAATGACAGACAGTAAAAGAAAGGATTCTGTAGGAGTGGTCTCACCTATGAGTCTACATATCTTTCTCCCAGTGGGTATATTCTCAAGGAGCCAAGCTACTCTATTTAAATTTAGTGGCAGCTTGTTTGAATAGCTTTGCAGCTATTCAAAACACAAAGTGAGTTATCCTCTGTGGAGAAAGGCAGGAACATGTGAAACAGCTCCTTGCTGTACAGGTTGCAAGTCACATACTCTTCTCTGATCAACTTACCAAATTACAAGTACATCAGCCCTTTCCCTCAACGATTTCCTTTGGACTGTTCAGAAAAACTAGTTAAGTCTTGAGGCTGGGGATATGGGTACAGAGTAAACTAATAATATCATCCAAAGTACTGCCTGTATGTTCAGAGATGCTTTTTTTCATATTAAGTGCATTGGAAGTAATTATACATGATACTCAGTGTACTGGAAGTAATTATACAACATTAAGCATGTAGGCAGATATTATACAATGGTGGTTAGTCCTGAAGTCATATTTTAGGCAATGTGCAAATGAACACTTCTGCATGTGATGCTGTCAACTTTAGAGTGGCTTAGTCCTCCACTGTGGATCAGCCCGCATTTTCAGAACTCATACATTAGAGCTGGAGGGGAAAAAGCTCCAGCTTTTTCATAAACAGAGCTGACTTGTCACACTGTTGTGCTAGACATTACAGTGTGAGAGGAGGTTACATCAGTTTTACTGGTGCAGAAGGAAAATACCTTGATTTTCTGTTATAAACAATGTATTAGCTCTACAGTTGATAAGACTAAGCACACAGAACTAGAAATACAGCAGATATTGGCACTAAAATAACATAAAAATTAGCTGAGTTTAAATATTGAGAAAGACAAGACACTGAAAATGTGCTCTTGAATTGCAGGTTAAAGAGTAGCATTAGTGGTCAGTTGAAGAGTACAGACTGCATAATAGCAGCATGCGATATAATAAAACTGATCTTAATTTTGAAATGTTGTGCATGTTGCTGGAAATATTTACAGTCCATTATACACCAGCACACTCAAAGCAGCTGGGATCATACCAAATACCCAATTCTTCCAGAAAAGTTTCTCAGTAACACAGGGCTCTTGCTGTCAGCCAAGTGAACCGAGAGCACGGACCCTAAACCATACAGACAGGCTGGCCCAGATTCATAAGATGATAATGTTAACTTTGATCTGATACAAAAAGGTTTGCTCCAGACCCAGGCTCACTGCCCCAAGAGCCAGAAAAGGGCTAACACAGCTGTTGGCTTTCAGGTGCTACTTGTCACTGCCAGGATGCCTCAGGTGCTTCAGCTCTAACTCAAAGCTGTGGAAAAGCTGAGGCTGGATGGCAGCATGGTGGCACCTACATGGAATCTTGATATTTTGGTGCAATTGCCCTCAAACGTGCAGGGCAGTGCATAAAATCCCTTTGTCCCCTTAGATAGATCTGAAATAAAGTACTTGGCTTTCACATCAGGGATATGCCTCATCAGAATGCCATTGCCAAGTGTGTGACTTTTGGCCTCTTGATGTTTCAAAAATAAAAAAGGCTGTGGGATTTTTTAGCTAGAAGATTGTTTTCTTGTCCCTCAAACTAACTCAACCATCCATCTCCAGATCTACAATAGTTCCAGCAACAGCACTGCTTTCAATCAGGCTGGCCTGTACAATTTCAGCCAAAAACATGAGGGGTTTTTTTAAAAAAACAAGAGCTCCTAAAAACCAGCTCATTATAAATTAAATATTTGTAATTTAAATGATTACTGATTGTTCTTATTCTGTCAGTGCTTCCCTTTTTGTACAAACTTGGTTATTAAAAATACTTTTGAGTCATTTTACGTCAATATTTGATATCTACCACTAATGCATTTTAGTTTTATTAGTCTACTATCTTGGGAACTTATTCTATCCTTTAGGCATCTCATATCCTGGAATAAAGACAATTAAGCAGTTCTTGTAAGTATAGTCATTCAGTTAATGAAATATCTAATAACATAGTTCATCCATTAGTGGGCTATATGACAATTAAAATACCTTACTAATTCTCAAAGCCTTAGTTTATCCTACTACATACCAGCCCTGCTTGTTCCTGCAGCCTATGACAAGCTCTGTGGATGTAACAACGAGGCTCGAGGAGTAATGAATTTCTGCTTCTCAGCAGTGAGAAACTTTCCCTCCATGTTAACGTTCAGTGCCTTTTGTCTCTTCATTTAGTAAAGACTAGCACTGATAGGCCTTCTACATTTTATCAAATGTAAAATACACGCCTTGACACGCCCCCGTATCTCCTTTCCTGAGACAATGCTGTCGCAATTCCCTCCAGAACAATTCCCAGGTAACAAACTCATTTTCAACATCTTCACGAGCTGGGCTTACGCTTGATACCACAACACCTGGTTTCCGCAGCCGGAGAGATGCAGAGGAGGATCTATGGGGGATGAGGTGTGACCTCTCTGGATTTCCCTCTACCCCTTCCGAGCATCACGCTTTTGCACTGTGCTCTGATCTGTAAAATACACAGCAGCGTTCGCACGCTATCCGCGCCTTGGGGCCTTTCAATCAGCACCTTCATTTCGGCGCTTTCAGGCGCACGAGGGTCCCTTTCCCCCAGGAACACCGGCCCGGCCGGACGTGGCGCGTCCTGCCCCGGCGGGCCGGGGACACCGTCCCGCCGCCATGTCGCCTCGCGCAGGCGAGCGGCGCCTCCTCCCGCGTGCCCGGGGCGTGCGCCGGGCGTTCGGAGCAGCGGCGCTCACGGGCACTGCCGACGCCGTGGCTCCCCGAGTTTCGCTTCCCCGGGGACGCTCCCTCCCCTCCTTCCCCGGCGGCTCCGCGCCTGGGGCGCCCCGGGGCCGCCAGGCCGCGCTCAGCCCCGCGCTCGGCGCGGCGGGGGCGGCGCCTGCCGGCGGAAAGTGCTGAGTCACGGCCTGACGCGCGGCCGCCGTCACGTGCGGCGCCGGGCTCGGTCCCGCCGCCGCGGCAGCGAGCGCACCCGCGGCCCCGAGAGCACCGCGCACGGGCGCACTCGCTCCGCTCCGGCTCCGCTCGGGCTCCGCTCGCTTCCCTGGCCTCCCTCCCTCCCTCCCGGCCGGCATGGGGCTGCTGTCGCAGGGCTCGCCGCTGAGCTGGGAGGAGACGCGGCGGTACGCGGAGCACGTGCGGCGGCACGGCATCCTCCAGTTCCTCCACATCTACCGCGCCCTGCGCGACCGCCACAAGGACGTGCTCAAGTGGGGCGACGAGGTGGGTGAACCCCTGCCGGCGCGGCCTCCGCCGTGGCCTCCGCCGACCCCTGGCGCGGGCGCAGGTGCCGTTCCGGTGCGGCGCGGGTCGGGCCGTGCCGGCCGTGGTGCCCCGGAGCGGGCCCGGCCGCTCGGCCGCGGTCGCTCGGCGGGAGGGGACGTTGCGGGCTGCCCGGCGGGGCTTTGTTTACCCCGCGCACACACACACGCGCTCGCCGCATTTCGTTGCGCAGCACGGCTGCCCCGCTATCACCCGCGGTTCTGAAACGCTAGGACAACTTTCAGTGTTTCCTCCTGGCACCAGTCGGTTGCCCGGGCAGCCCCTCGGGAGGTGTATTCCCGGGGCGGTGATGCTCGGCAGCACTCGCTCCTTCTCCGGAGTCTGTTTATGCTCTCTTGATGAGTCTGAGTAAAGCGTGTTTATGCCTCGAGTGCCTTGGACTCAGACTCAGTTTTTGGGAGGAAAGCAGGACCGGGGATGGGCGGGCGGCTCTGCAGTGGCGGCTCTCTCGCCGCGCGCCGTGTTCCTCCTGTATCCCTGTGTGAAAGGGACGTGCTGAGCCCTGCTTTACCCCATAGTTTCCTGGGCGTTTGGTACCTGTCAGCCTGCCTTCTGAACAAGGATCAGGATGATCGCTCGGGTCATGACTTGAACACTGTTACAGGTGCTTTGTGCCCGAGGAATGTAACTTTAGTCTTCGGTGTGTTGCCTTGTAAACCTGCGTTCAATTGTGCCACAGCCTGACAGCACTCTGCGAGGAGCAAAGGCTGCCTCCTCCATTGATCAGTTCCCCAGGAGACAGGGAGCAGCTTCACATGAGCTGAACTAGAAGCTCTCCTTGTCTGTGGTGTTGGTGAGATCCCGCACTGGTCATTTGAACTGTCCTAGATGAGGTTGCAGGGAAGTTGGAAGAGCAGACCCGGATACATTGCATCTCTGTCTCATGCACAGATTGCTTTCTGAGCAGCAAAGGCATTTGTGAGAAAACTTTATTCCAGTAGTAGCAGCTATTCACACATGCTCTTTCACAGAGGAAAATGCTGTTCACTGTGTGCACCTTGATAGAACTTGTCTCTTAAAGTCTGTTTTTTTTTAAATTAACCCTGTCATAATTCACTTAACAGCAGGGCAAACGTCAGCACATGGGAGCTGCTTCCATGAGTGAGTGGGGGCTTGGCTACTGAAATCTGTTTAATGAAAGCATGTAGAGTCTACACCACAGGGTTTTGCAGCTAGAGTGGTGTGGACTCAGGAAGTTTAAGTATACTTTTTTAATCTATCCTTGTCTGATGTTGGTGTTTCCACATGTCTTGTATGACTGAAGTTATGCTGACAAAACAGCCTCACAATCTTGAGTCCAGGAATATAGACAGAGTCTTCCTGTTGCTCTGAGGCTTAGCTAGAGGGTTTCCTCATTAATCTTTAAGAGATGGTACTCGTTTTTCAATGGGTGTTAGATTTTAATTGTCCTTGCTTTCTCAGAGTGAGATTTCACAAGATAGCTAAGGCTGACCCACTAGGAAGCTGGTTCAGCTTCCCTCCCTGTGTTCCAGGCTCACATTTCTGCTGCCTGCCTTGTGTTGTTACTGGCCATCTGAGTTCAAAAAGTTAACCCAGCAGAAAACTACTTCCATTCAGTTTTTTCGGGTGGTTGGTTTTCTCAGCAGAGCTTCAGCTCTTTCACAGGTAGACCCAACAAGCTCTGCTTAATGTAAGGAAAGTAGCAGGAGTGTGTGGAGGAAAGTACAACCAGCGCCTGCAGCACCCGCAGCTGATCACTTGGTAATCTTATCCGTATGATGAGACTGGACTCTGGGAGCCTCATTCTTCCTTTGGCCTGGGGACCATACTGAACAAAGTGGTTATACTGGGTAAATAGTGGAGCGTTGTGTTAAAGGAGATTCACAGTTTTCTTCTACCATGCTGCAGCATGGCAAGAGGCAGGATTTTAAGACCAGTGTCATTTACAGATGTGATTTTGATAAGGAGCTGAGAGCTGTATTAGAAATGTCTGTGAACATTCAGAGGAGGTCAGGTAACCTGGGTCGTTGTCTACCTCTTCATTTTAGCAAACGCTGATAAACTTAGGTGTGGCAACTTTGTTCTGCTGTGTTATGCAGTTATATATTTTTATGTAACACAGCATTTAGGAGTGTGTTAAAGGCCCAGGTACTTGCAGCCAGTCTGCTCTTGTGCAAACACAAAACCATACCTCGGTCCATAACTTCCTGGAGCTGTGCTGTAGATAGGCTAATGTAGAGGGCAGTACGTTTGTTTTCCATTTTTCCTCTCAGTTGTTAGAAAGTGGCGCCACATTTATATGCAGCTTAGATGAATCAACTGACTAATTGGACAGTTTTCATAAAAAGTCTTTTGTGCACTTTGACCTTCATGTAAAAAGTCATAGCCTGAGGGTGTTTAATTGTTTTAAAAACTTGTTGAAGATAGAAATCAAGAATGGAGATGACAGCCCTCATGTAATGGTAGAGATAAAATCAGAATAAACAAAATTACTTTTGTGTTCAAGACACGTTTCTGTGATTATGTTTAGTGAAAAATGTATTTTTAAATTTTTTTAAGGAATGTTTATGAAAAAAAACCCAACTTCAGTAGCACATACTGAGTTTGTCTTTCAGGGCATATCTGTGAATACTTTAAAGGTTGTTCCTCATCTAGGTGATGCCATTGTGGAAAGGAAATACTGTGTTTGCTCATGACTGTAGATACCAGCCTTTGCTTTGGTTTTGTTTTCAACAGGACTCCCGCTTTGCCGTGCGTGTTGTAAGACTCATTACAGAACTGTGTGGGTCCTTTGGGGTGCTTGTAACCTCCTAGGGACTCCATTCCCTGGAGTTCCAAAGGAATGAAACTGTGGGGAATCCTCATGTGCTGTTTCTTGGGTGCCAGACAGAAGTGTTAAGGCTAAGTGCTAACAGAGCATGGTGGTGGCATCTGTTTTGAAGGGAGTGGGACAGCATCACAGCTTACATTGCAGGGTAGCATTCCCTAGTGCTCCCATCCTCTCCTGAGTAAAGAGCTGGAAAGGTCAAACCGCTAGTTCTGCTGCCTTTTGAAAAGTCAGCTCTTTTATTGCTTGCAGGGTTAATAGAACCAAGAGCTGTTGTCTGTTTTGAGGTAAGTCCTTTTTTACTGTGTTTTCCACAACCATGAAGCCTTTGTAATGGTAAAAAATAAAAGCCTATCAAATATGAGTGTAACAGAGTAAGAGTTGCTTTAAAAAAAGCTTTCTAAAGGTCTCCTTAAATCTGTATTTGCAGGTGAAGGTCCTCTGCCTCTTAATCATCCTTCTACCTCATTTAAAACTGACAGTTGACCTCCCTGTTTATGCTTGACTTCTCCTGACTGTGGAGAATACAATAGAGTGAACTATCTTATTATCCGTCATCAAACCCTTACTCTCATTGCCTTAATGATCACAAAGTTTGGGCAACAATTACATCTGCTGGTGAGACTCTGTCATGCTAACAAGTACGATTTCCTTGTGTTCTCATCTTGCTCTTCCATCCAATAAAGTATGCTTGACTTTGGGGTTGCAGAGTTGTAATCATTGTTTATTTTTTTATTTTTGTGCAGCAGAATCAAAAACCTGCAACTTTTCAGTACTCCAGTAGAGTTAGCAGATACTATGTGAAACTATTAATTTGTGCAGCTTGGCAGATGGTAGCCTATTCTGCAGCTTCCCAGCTTTTGTCCCAAAAAGCTCCTTTCTGTGCCAGTGCATTACTTGTCTCCTGTGCTGTTCAGTGCCTCTTGTCTGCTGATTGCATTCCTCTGACGGATGTTGCTTAAATTTCCCTTTGGAGCTTTATGCGGACACTCGGATCAGACAAGTGGAATGGCTGGCCCTTGGCAAGGCTCACTGCTGCTGTTTTGTGCTGAGCGTACACACAACCACGAGTCACAGCATTTCACACCGAACTATGTTTACATATGTATGCACATGTGCATGTAATACTTGTCTTCCACAGTCTGTAAATACTGAGGAGGAGCTGTTTCAGCATAAGAAAGTTTAAGAAAGGTTTGCCAGAGGGATATCTCAGAAGGAAGATATGTAGAAAGCAAGCATGGGCAAAACATGACAGTTTATTTTAAAGTACATGTGAGTGAAGTGGGAATCTGACTTGCTCAGCCTTGTTTAGTGAAATTGGACGTAATGACTCTTTTGTTGTGTATGAGTCTTGTTCCCATCAAAGTGGGGACCTAGCATACAATAAGCATCTTCAACTTTTTAAAATTTGTTTTCTTAATGGAAACTTGAAGTGAAATTTGGAGGCCTTTAAATGGATTTGATAATGCTGTGTATGAGGCAGCAAGAAAAATGTACTGCTGCACTGCTTGCAAGTTGAAATCTTACTGAGTTAATTCTAGTTTGATTTTGTTTTCTTTCCTTCCTTTTACCTCAGTCCTTTTTAAGCTTCTTTTGATCTTTGTCCTGTACACTCAATTTATTCTCCTCCTTATCCTTTAGTTTTTTAATTATACCTTGTAAATAAGTTAAATGAGAACTAAAATGAGCATGTGCTAATGAGCACTTCCTCATGCAAGAAGCAAAGTAGCCCTTCTCAGGAGCTACGAGAGGCCAGAGGTTTCTTACCAGAATGTCCCAAAGGTGTTGCTTCTGATAGAAGATGCATGACTCTCTTGAAAGCTTTCTCCTTTTTCGTAATGAAAGGTTAGGCTGTGAAAAGAGCTCTATTTCCTCTTGAGTGATTCTTCCCAGGGAGCTACCTATTGCATTAATGTCTTGTTACAGTTTCTAGCCTGTTACATTTTTGGGTTTTTCCAGGGCAGTAGCAAGGTGTAAATTATATGATCAGAGATGTTACATTACAGCTTGTAGAACTTCAGACTGGTAAAATTATTGCTGCATATTAAGGAAGTGAATTTGGGTTCAGATGCACGCAGTTTGAGGCTCCAGTTTGTCTGTCACCCATTTAAAACCAGGAACAAAATCTAGGGCATTTTGTAGCAATGGTGAATCTAGCTCACCAGCTGCGTAAAATAAGTACACAGATGAAGTTTTCATCATCTCTTTGCTAGAAGACAACCAGTGAAGTTTGGTGAGAGACAGATGCACATTCATAAAAATGTTCAAAAAGAGATAAGAAAGGACCAGAACTGATGAAGGAGTAGGTTCAGAGAGCATCATGGTGTACAGAAAGGTAATGTTCATTTCTCATTTTACAAGAAAGTTGGTTAACTTAATGGACTAGAAGAGCAGATGTCCTTTTAAGATAATTACATATTTTACAAAGCTTAGATGCCCTGTGGAACAAGATGGCACATGATAGCTTTGAAGCCAAGATAGACATCAACTTACATGGACAAGAATAGACAGTTTATTACAGTTTCTTTAAACTTTACGTGCTGCAAGATGTTTGTCCATCTATCCAAACCACTCAGATAATTGTATAGTTATCTGAAACTTTCTAACTAGCTCTTTGTTTTATATGTTATAAATAAAACAGAATCACAAAAAATAGTTGTTGCATTTTCCAGAATGTCAATAATATGTGGTCTTTAAAAAAAATTAATCCAAGTCATTAATACAGATTCGTACTCAGTACTATGATGATCTCACATTCTCATTTTGTACAAACTGCTGCAATATACCAGTGTGCAGAAATTGCCTTTCTAAAAGCTGTTCCTGGTAATCTTGTGCCTATAATAAAGCTAATGGTAGCCTGCAGTCTTAGAAATTTTTTTGCATTCTTGTCATTTTAAGACAAATGCTTTTAGTCTCCCCCTCCCCCAGCAAAATTCCCCAAACAGAATACGTTTTTGAATTTTTTTCATGCAGAAATTCCTGATGATGGCCTCTGCCAAATGTGGCATGTGTGGATGCATCTCAATGGAGCTGTCTTAATCGATGTGCTCACCTGCTGGCCGCTTGGGGGGAAGCAGCACTCGTGAATGATTTCGTTATCTGTCACGTGTCTGCTTATTCACCCTTTCTCTCTGAGCTTTATTGGGCTAAATAAAGGGACAGTGGAATTACTTGTTTACAAATAGATTATAACTTCCTTAATACTTTTTGTATGGATACCTCCTGTTTCAAATAGTGGCTTTTCTGGGGCTGGATCTGAAGGTATGATGTTAGTGTATCAGCTTATGCTGCTTGACAGCCATGAGTGTGTATGTATGCAACCTCTAAAATGAATACACTAGTGCATGGAAATACAACTCGTTAAATATTGACTTGAGCAAGATAAGTGCCCTTGAAGAGTCTTCATGTTAATTCATTCTCTGGGTACTTCAACTGACTGTCATTAAACTACTTTTTCTGCCTGGTTTTAATCCTGGCATCAGGGAAAACCTAAAGTAAACCGTGTTGCTTTCAAAACATGCACAGTGTGTTAACCCCATGATGGCTTATAATTTTGCTCATCTCCCTCTGCTCAGCTCTTCCAGTGGCTGGGTGATAAGATGTGTATAGGTTGTAGTGCAGCACCAGTGACCTACCTGAGAGCTTTACTGCCAGATGCACTGTGCATGTGACAGTGCAAGACTCACTGAGATGAGTTTATACTGAGATGCTCTTTGAAAATTTAATTTTGTAATTAATGAAAACCGCTTTGGAAGTTTGGGGGTTTTCTGTTGTGTGGAATTTTGTTTGGATTTTTATTTAGGGGTTTTTTTGTGTGTGTGGTTGGTTGGTTGCTTGAGTTTTTTTAGGGCTGTTTTGGTGTGGTGGTTTTTAGGGGGGGTTTTAGGAGTTTTTTTTCCCTAAAGCAAGCTGCACTTGGTCATAAATATTGACCCACCCTCATGGTGAACATTGATTTCCTCCTTCCCAATCTCAGAATTTAGTAAGAGAAGCTTAAACTACCTATTGTTTGTGTATTTCTGATAACAAAATATTCTGTTCACAGTGTATGTCCTTCTGCGGCTATCAAGCGGATTGCTGTGGTTTTGTCATGGGATATTTTCTATTGTAATTCCTCTTTTTCCCTCAGGACCTCTTCTTGCTGTGCAGATGCCTTATTTTAGTTAACAGTATGAGAAAGGGTGAATCAGAAGGATGAGTACAGGAAAGATTTTGTTGTTGATGTTGTATATTCAGTTGTTCAGGTTTTTTATTTTTCTTTCTGATGCAAAAGGCAAATTACAAGCTTGGAGCATTTTGTTTCACAGGTGAATTAATAAATAAAGTTGTCTTTGCTGCAGAAATCTAAAGTTAACATGATCCTAGTCTTTTTAATAATACTAACCTCAGGTGTTACACTGTACAGAAGTCAAAGATGACACTTCTTTCTGTAATGCACCACATCTTACTTCTTTAGAATCATGCAAATGGTTATAACTTCTCAATTTTAGTTTTCAATAAGCCAGCTTCCTGGTTTGGGTTGTGTGCAGAAGGTTCTCTAGTCACGTTGTGTCGTGCACAAAAAAATCTGCAGCCCTGATGTTGTCACATGGGAGGGAGAACAGGCAAGAGTGCTTAGTTGGGGCTGGCTGTGTTGGCTGAGATGAGAGCCTCTGCATCTTCTTTGTTTTCTTTGTCTATGATAATATTTAATGTGGCATAGAAGTTCCTAATTTTTTTTTTTTTTTTGTCAGTGTAATGTAAAACATGAGTTGTGTTTTGTTTCTGGGACATGCCTTCTATGAGTTGGTTTTGTTTAGAGTTGAAGATGATGCTTTTTTCATTGGATTTCCACTTCCAATCTGCTTAATCAAAATTAAGCATTTTGAGCATTACATTTTAATCTTGGTTCTCCTGTTGCAGATTTTTGAAATTATTTCTGTGGCAGAGAACAGCCATGGTAATCTCATGAGTGTGGAAATGCCTTGCCTCATGCCAGTGCACAGTTTGGGGGCTTGCTGGCTAGAAAGAGGGTAACCAGCCTCTGTGGCACCTCCAGACTTGCTTTCCTTTGAAATTTGCTCCCTCAGGGGTTAGACTTACTGTAAGACAGTAAACCTTTAATTAAAGGTACATTACCAGCTGTTTAGTTCTGTGGCTCCATGTTTATCACAGCAGTGGTGAGAAGATAACTGCATCAAAAAAACTGACTTTGGGTATTATGCTTTACATCCGTCAGAAGTATTTCTACCTACAGAATAGAATCTGCTTTTTCCATCTAACACTGAAAACTTGTGGAAGAGGTTCTTCATTGAACAGTCAGATTATTAAAACTTTATTCTCCTCTAGACTGTCATTTAATGATAATGGTAGTTTAGTAATGCATTAACTGATGAATAAATATGTGGAAGAGCTATTGTTTTTTTCCATAAGTGAGCTTAATAACTAGTGAAAGGGGTATTTTCTGCTGTATACATAAGCATATGAGGCAAACTGCGTGAAAATACTTAAATGTTGGTAGTGGCTTTTGTTAACAGTAAATGATAGCCATGAGACTTCATTGGATGTTCAGGAAAAATTTTCAATTTCTCTTAAAGCTCCAGGCCTGAAGGAGGGTTCATGTGAGGAGACTGCTAAAAATTTCTTCAGGTACATGTGGCAATAGCTGTCCAGTGGAAGGAGAAAGAAGCTGTCATTAAGATTGTCCTTGAGAAACAGCACTGGTCCATGAGTCACCTATGATCTGATTTATTTAGAATCACAGAATAGTTGGTGTTGTAAGGGACCTTTGAAGATTATCGTGTCAACCTCCGTGCCATGGGCAAGGACATCTTCCATTATACCAGGTTGCTCAAAGCCCTATCCAAACTGGCCTTGAACACTTCCAGGGATGGGGCATCCACGTCTGAGATCAATGGTCAGGAGCGTGGTACAAGGCTAATGCAGGTACTGTTTTTCACATGTAGAAAGCATGCAGCAATGCTTTCTTCATTGCTTTTCTCTTAAAATAAGCTTCTCTTCAAATGATTCTTCTAAACTGTTTTTTTTCTATTATATAATCTTGGCACCTTACTTCTGAGCTTACAGAAGTCAGACTTTGTGCTTACTAGTGTTTTCATAGGCAGAAGTATCTCGTGGCAAACACTTTGAATGTTAAAAAGATTTTAATGTTTAATGCTACAGCAGAGGCTTTACTCTTAACTATTAAATAGGTTTTGTTCCCTGTGTAGTTAGCATGATGGTGTTAAACTGAGTGTGCAAGGACAGGTTTTCACATTGGGAAGCAGACCACTACCAGGGCAAGTATTTGGACGATGATATGATGTTGATATCCATGCATTAGAAAGATAAATTACTTGTTGGTAGAATTGCCATGTTAAGGTTTAGGGCTTGACACGCTTCAGTGATCTTAGGTCTAGGGAGAGAGGTTAGCAAAGCTTGGGGAGAAGGATGTACTACTGATAGTGGGCGCAAAGGACACAGAATTTACGGGCCACAAGGACATTTGGCAGAACTCCCAAGGTAAGTAAGAAAGTAACAAAGCCAACTCAGCAACTGTGCTGAGATCAGTTCCAACTGTGTAAAAGGTAATTCAGGCAGGGAGAGATTCCCACCACCATGGTCCACTGACTCAAGAAACCCACCCACTCAGGAGAAGTACTGAGCATGCACACTAATTAGGATGAGAAGCAAGAGAATTATTTAACCAACAGAAGCTAGAATTAATAAGAGAACTATGTAACTTGTAGTTAATCTAGTCAATTGCTAAAACGTATAAATGGTATAAAGCTTTGGTGACAGGGGAGCTAGCAGCCTTTTGTGGGTTATCACCAAGTTCCTTGCTTTGCACCAATTAGAATAAAGAAATATTCAGCCTTAAGCTGAAACATGGGTCTTTCAGATTAGACATTAGAAAAAAAATTTCACCATTAGGGTGGTCAGGCATTGGGATAGGTTACCCAGGGAGGTGGTAGTCGCCATCCCTGGAGGTGTTGAAGAGGAATCTGCGTCTTGCTCAGTGACATGGTTTAGTGATTTAGGAATTACGGTGGCAGTGGTGGGTTGACAGTTGGACTTGCTGATCCTAAAGGTCTCTCCCAACCTTGAAGATTCTATGATTAAATAGAAATACCTCATCTTGGTGTTGGCACTGCACCCAGGGCAGCAAGCCTGCCTTTGGGACAACAGTGTGGCGTGGGTGGCAGCTTCGGTCCACCTTGTTCCTTAGAATTATTAGTAATGGGTTGTTTCACTGATACCCCTTCATTTTTAAGAGGCATACTTTATGCAGAAATAATATGTGTAATTATGGTCAAATAACTCAGGCATTCAAACACAATTTCAGACATGCTTACCCATTTCCAGAGAGCTGTCATCTTTCATTTTGCCGCCAGACAAGTCAAGCACAACTGTTTGCCTTAATGAGTGGAGACTGGTTGTGGTTCTCCACAGTGAGAGGCTTCAAGGTCTCACTTGTATTTACAGAGGCGGTATCAAAGAATTTTCAAAAGCCTGAAATTTTCTTGGTAGCCAACTGTGAGAAAAGGTGATAGTAAGTGAAGTAACACCATTCTGGGTGCTGTTCTGCTAGCAAACTAATGGAGCATACTGCTTCTTGAGAAGATTCGGCAATGGAGTGGAGCGGAGCTGGCGTGGAAGTGCTCTGTAGATGAAGTTACATGTCAAGCCAGTAATTAAGAGGAAGGAGCCCACTAAAGAACAGTTTTTCCTTGTGTTGGCTCATGGGTACTTCTGTTATACTCCGAGTATTTGCTTTAACTAAGAATGTATTTGCTTTTTTAATGCATTTAACTGTGAACAATAATTTGTTTAGGCTTGCTCTGGGATGGGGGTGGGGTGTTGGATTTTCGGCTTTCTCTTTGCAACCTTGCTGGCCAAACTGTTGTTCCTTTGCCTGGTAAGGTACCACAGAACTTCTGTGAGCCAGGCAGACCCAGGGGTGGTCAGAGAGATTAGTCCACTGAGGTTGGGCAGAGCATGTCTGTCTGCAGGGAGAAGCTGGGAGGCCATGTCCTGTCGTCAGCAGCCTTGCAGCATGTGCCAGCCAGAAGACAGAGATGTGTAGGGTTTGCTGCACGATGAGAGCACTGACTGGAAGCATGGGTCCAAAGTGGCCACCTTCATTACCATGACAGGGCACATTGTCCTCACTGGCTCTAAGCAATTAGAGCAGCTAATGCTGCTGGTCAGCCATCTGCATCAGTAGTTTGATCTGATGTGTATTTTGCTTCTTGCTAAGGAGCCTAATTAAAATTTTAGAGAAAAGTGAACTCTAAAGAGCTCAGCAAAATAATGAATTATGGATGTTGGGTGAAGCCCCTCATATTTGGCCTTTGGACTAGAATCTCTGCCAGGCATGCTGATTCTCTCAGCTTGGCTGCGTTTCTCTGAACTTTGTTGTGGATAAAAAACATGTGAGAAGTCTGTGAATGATGACCTGAAGCTGAGTGTAAAAGTGTGTGAACTCTCAATTTGTTTCTTTCTTTGTAGCTGTAGGCTAAATCTTTTAATGAGCTGAAATTACATTCTTTAAGGATGCCCATTCAGTCAGTCCCTCTGTTGTCAAGATGCTCTGTGGGTTACACAGAACTGTTGGCAGTCATCTGAAGTTTTTTCTTTTCTCATTAAAATTAATGGCAGATCATGTGTGTGGTAAGCTTTGAAGATTTAGTCAATGTTTCTGGAGGCAAAAATAATAGTTGTTTCTAAAGCTGGAATGGATAAATGCAATATATTCTCTACTGTACGTGAAACATGAAGCACTTTGATTTCTTTGGGTTTGCCTTCTTGACTTAGTGTTTCTTTACATTTTAGGCTCTTTTTTTCTTTTTTTTTTTTTTTTTAACTTACAATTAGTTTGGTTTATAGAAAAGTACAGTCTTCTCACCACCAGCTCATTACAGCTACATTTGGAGAGGGATTTCTAGGAAAGGAGGCTAATCACAGTAGCATACTCACGTAAAGGTGGACAAGTGTTCAATTTTTGGTCCCTCAATAGCAGCTGCAGTTCCTGTACTCTCCTTTCTGTTACCCATTCCTACAGGCAATGTGGGGGGGGAGGCCAGGCATGTGTCCAGCTTGATGTCCTTTCTGTATCCATCTGTATGACTCACACCTGTGGACTTGCATACCCCCTCTAGATTAGGCCAGCTCCTAATGAGAATGATACTTTTACAAAGCAGGAGATGATGTTGAACATGGTAGGGAAACTTGAAGTCCCTTTTTCTTTCCAATAGTAGGGTCAAATGACACTGGAGAGACTGCTGCTGGGTAATAATGAAATCAGTGCTCGACTGTGTTCTGGTTACTATAGTCTCTAGTTATCTCAAGTAGATTATTGTGGCATAATACACACAATTGACAGAATATACTGTGCAAGAAAGTGCAATCTGCACAGAAACTAGAAATCATTATTTGTTCTCTAAGACGTTAAAATTTGATCTTAGAAAACATACAGTAAATGTGTATAATTGCTGGATGAGTCCTTCCAGAGTTTGTCTCTGATCAGATTCTGTAGAATTACAAACACTCTTGGATAACACTGCTTGTGATTTAATCACAAATCCCAACAGAGGATTGTATTTTTTGTCACAGTAGTAAGCAATAACTCTTCCATGGACACTGAAGCAGCCAAAGAACATGAAGATCACAAATCTACTTTACAGTGTGCTGTAAAATACAGCACAAGTTCCCTGTGTTTTGGCAAGCTGCTTTCCTATTTTCATCAGACTTCTGTACAAAATAGAAATTGCCATGAGTTGGTATGCTGCAACTTTAACATAAGCATCTTGTGTGAGTCTGAACTCCTGGGACTGGAGCAGTCACATTTGTTAAATACAGAGGGATGTGGCTCTAGACAGTGTTGGAAAATGAAACTGAGGAGCACAGTGCACCTCTGATACTCCTAGCTGTGAAATTGCAACCTGAATTTTTAACTATAAATTGATGTTTGGACTAGATGATTTTTGGAAGTCTTGGAGGCAGTGGTTTGAGAGCCTCCAACAAAAGGCACTGCCTGTAACTGCTGGTCCAACCAGGGTTTGAAAGCCCATCCTCTGGCAATGCATTTCCATGTGTGACTTCTGTTTCCACATGGTAGGCAACACATCGCACCTGGGAGCTGGTTTGTCTTTTACACTTCCCAGAGCATTGCTAAGCATCCTCTGACCTAGAGGTATTAGCAAATAGAGTGTATCCATAAGTATTGAAGGGCTATAAGCAGCTGTTAAGTTGCTGTGCTGGGTAGCACTCTGAAAGTCTTTATGGGAGCTTTGACAGCAGCAAGTGTGCAGGGAGATCAAGAAGTTTGAGATGAGGGTGTTCCAGGTTTGGCTGCTTTCAGATAATGTCTGTTGGAGGAACATATTCTCTAGTGCTGGGATGCAGCACTGCTGTCACGAGTAGCTTGTTGGATCTAGTGTGGGTTGCAGCCTGGAGTAGGGACAGGGGCGAGGAGGCAGAGCTGTGGGGGCAAGGTATGGTGCTGGGCAGGAGGGGAAGAAAATGTGGCACCAAAGCTGGATCAAGCAGCAGTGAAAACCACTGTGCTATGCCAAGAGCTGGAGTGTCATAATGAGAGGACTGATGCTGTCACCAACAGCTGTGGGTTTTCTGTGGTGAAAATGAGACACAGTGCTAGTCCGTAATAGCTGCCACAAGTGATGGGTGTAAATGGATGTCTTGTAGAATGACTTTTGGTGGTTTTGTTTGTCTGGGGTGTTTTTTTTTTTTGTCGGCAGCAGAGACTGGTGGGATGACAGTGAAATGTTTGTGGGTTGCATATAGCTTGCATGTATTAATTTTTTCTTGTCTAAAAATAATGTGAAGGCAAATACAAATTTAGGGGTTTTTTTGTGAAGTGTCTCCAATTAGAAATGGAGGGTAAGAAATTTCAAGACATTTTCATTCTTTATTCAAGATGAAATAAGCCTGCAGCCATCTTTGCTAGGATTGCTTACTGCATTCATAGTTAGTGATGTTTTTTAAACTTACATGAAGTTCAGTGTGATTTCTTTTTTTTCACTTGATGCTTAAAATTGTGTGCCAATGTGTTTGTGTCTGAACAAAACCTTACTGTTTAATTGTTTGTTTTGTTTTTATTATTTACAAGGTGGAATATATGTTGGTAAAATTTGACCATGAAAATAAGAAAGTGCGCTTGGTACTCTGTGGTGAAGAAGTTCTTCAAACACTGCAAGACAAGGGGGAGAAGGTAAACCCCAAGTGAGTAGCTGTTTCCAGTTTCTTTTTTTTTTATCCTCCTGTTATGGTACTGTGCAGAATTTTGTTAACCTGGCTTAACATTCAAGTTTGCTGTTGGTAAAACTGTAAACCACAGATACTGATATTTTCAGATAAATCTGGGGTTCAGGAAGTGAAAGATTTTGAGCAGACTTGCAGGCAGTCCATGCACTTTTTGTATTATGCTTTGAAATAAAGGAGGATGTAATGGTGAGCCCACAAAAGTTGCAGTGCGGGTACTTGTTTTGTCTTGCTCTGATTTTGTGTCTGTGTGTACACAGTAATCCATGTCCCATAAAATATACATGTGTGTGCACTTGCTCCCGTATCTCTTGACTACAGGAGCAAGTGAGGGCTGTATAGGGGAAGCCTCTTGTCTGTAGGAGCACTCTCCCATTTTTGGAAGAACTAGAAATGTAGATGTAAGAATGGCAGGGACGTTTTTCCCTATCCTCTCCTGTGGAAAAACAGCAGTGATCTGTATTTTCTGGTTCCAGTTAAAACCCCAAAAAACAAAGCTTGATACAGATGCTAAGGGTGACTGCAATTTTGGTGTAGGCAAATTCTGCTTATTGTACTACACAGCAGCGCTATTACTGCCAAACTACGCCTTGCTTTCTTTTCACCACTTCCTGATGGTGAGCTACATTGCAAGGTACATTGTGTTCCTCTGTCAAATATACAAGTATAGGAGATTTTTCTCGCAAGTGGTATTAATTTCTGAAATTCTCACAAATAATTAATGTTTTTTGAAGTTGCACAAATATCTAAATGTGGCTCTTCTTTCATCATAGTCACCCAACACTCTGGAGACCAGAATATGGTAGTTACATGATTGAAGGGACACCTGGACAGCCATATGGGGGAACCATGTCTGAATTCAACACTGTGCAAGACAACATGAGGAAAAGACGGCAAGAGGCTGCTTCTGTACTCAAAGAAAATGAGGCTGTTTGCACAGTGACGTCATTTCCAAGGTGAGATGGTTGTTGAAGTGTAATGCCGTGTTTCCTCTTCTCCTAACTGCGTATAGCTCAACTGTTTAATGAAATAGAGAAAAATATTATTTGATTAAAATAACTTTGGCTTGATGTTCCACTCATGTTTCCTAAAATTTTTCTTGCCATGAGACAAGCAAATAAGCATATTCTATATTTTTAGGTTGCTTCTAACCTGTGACGATTTTGTATTAGGAGAGACTACTGAATATTTGTAACATAAAGTGCTAAGTAGAGAGCAGTCCGCCTTCTTGAGTTGATGCAGAAAATTATATAGAAAAGGTTTCTCTTTACCTATTTTGCAAACTTTGATCTTTATAAGTAGCAGTTTTGCAAAACATGGCTAACCTGATCAATTTTTAATACTATTTTTTCACTAAATTAAATGCAAGCTTCTGGTAGGTTGGAGCACTTGGACTTAGTACTTCTATTATACAATACTCTACTTACTGAATCTAGAAAGGAGAGCATCTCTCCTGGGTGAATACCCTTAGAAAGGATAGATTTCATCCTTTTTATTGTTGTAAAGACGTTACTGAAGAAATTAAATTCAGGATGAACTTCATTATCTAGGAGAAACTGTATTTTGTGACATTCCTTTCAAGTATAATTCTAAGCAGAGGTGTATTACATTCATTCTAACTAGCCTGGTCAGTGAAGCAAATGAAGGTAATTATGCTTATAATGGTAAAAAAGTTTCTCTTCAGTAGAAGAGAAGCAGCTGGCCTTACTGGCTAGTTTCTTGTGTAATACAGAGTGCGATAGCCCAAATTTCTTGCTGAGAGGAGGAACAATACAAAATACGACTTAGCAGTAAAGGTGCCAAAATGTCTGCATAATGCCCCATGAATGCTGTTTTAAGAACACTCTGTTGACAAAATTTACTTTCACTTTATTAGTGGTACTAGATGTAATAAGAGCTTATTAAAGTGGTTAAGTAGTTCTCAGTGTATTACAGAATTGGGTTTTTTCCCCCTGCAACCTTACAACTACATTATGTCATTTAATAAATTTTACATACAAACATTTTGGATCCAGTCTTGCAGGGACTAAAGGGAGAAGAGTTCTTCATCACTTTGTAGATACAGATAAATACTTTTTACGTCACTGTAGGAGCGGTACATGGGACTTCAGTGAAAGCCAGTAAATCATGAAATGTAGTTTGTTTATTACTTAGGGGTCAATCCCTCAGAGATTGCTGTCCCTAGGGTAGCCTAATTTAGTTTATTATTTCTCCCTTTTGCTACCTTGCCGTTCAAGTCCCTGCTGGTGTGACTGGAGTCTGAGGTTATTTCTGAGGTTTCATGGGATTGAAGTTTTTTGCCACATTGTCTCTACAACAGCATGTACGTACACCTGTGTGCATCTGTGCATGTACACGTGTAATAATAAAATCTGTGCATTTGAAAAGACAAAAAAACTTGTTAGAGTGCAGACAGAAGAAAAGTAAAGAAGTAAGCTTATTCAAATTAAAACAACTCAGTTAAAAGTGAACTATTTGAAAATGCTTAAATATTTTAAAAATCTAGCTTAGATACTAAATGAGTGTCCCTAGTTCCTGAATTTGTGAATCCTCACTACTGGACCAGAAAATTGTTTTCTTTCTTGAGGACTGGAGGGCTGCAGTTCACAGTGTAGCATTTAGGTAAGTGATGAAGTTGGGTTTACAAGTTGTAGGACAACTTACACACTGAAACCAGGAAGAAGAAACAATATTGAAATACTGAAATTGTGTTGAGCATAAATAATGTTCTCGGAAATGTGAGTGTTTCCTGATGTTTTGAGTAGTTTGTAATTTTATCAGCTAACTTTTTGTAACCATCTAAATACTAGAGCCTCTCAAGATAACACAATCTTTCCCCTTTTTACTGTGCAACATGGAGAAACTAATCTGCTACTTTACCTCAACCTTGTCAAATGTTCCTTTGTCTCAGCTGTACTGAAAGCTTATTCTTGTTTCAGGTGACTCTGAAACTTAAAATGGAGTTTCCCGAGGGGGAGAGGTGTATCCTGATCAGCTTGCATATCTCTCAGCATTTTACACCTAATAGCTGCAATTTTTCTTTGCTTATGACATTCCCCTCACTGGGGTTTCCAGAGCTATAGAAGTGTTAAAAGACTTAGGATATGTGTACCACTTGAAACTACCACTAATTCTTACGGAGTTGGTTAAGTATGTATTTTAAAAGGGGTAGATTGTTAAGAGCAGAACTGGATAAATTACTTTGGCAGTTAACCTGTATCCTCTAGATAAACTTTAAAGCACAGAATGCAGCTGCGTGTCAGTATTAATAACAAGCACTAACACACTAGAATGTGTGTGTACCCCACACAGTACTGACGTTTCCTGCTTTAGACACTGAAAATGTCCATGTTTGCTGTCTAATGATAGACTAGTGGGGTTTCTTTAAAAAAAAAAGGCTGTGTTAACCACTGCAGAAGCTGGTTATTGGCTGGTTGTCTACTAGAATACTAATCTGATCATCCTTCCATTCTAGAATCACAGTCTGTTTTCATTACAGCTTGGATCTCATTGTTGTGTTACATAGGTTAGGGTGTCCTGGGTTTACACTGCCGGAATATAAGCCAACACCAGTAGAAGGAGGAGCTTCAAAATCCCTCTTTTTTCCAGATGAAGCCATCAATAAACATCCTAGATTTAGGTAAGAATATTTTTGTGAAGTTTGAGAAGTTGAGTATTTTTTCTGTGCCTGAATATCATAGACATACCTGCAAATTCTGTGCATTACTGGAATAGTAGCTAGTTGCTGCAGATATCACAAGGACTTGACTTGGACAGAAATGGTTGTGATGACCTGTATTTTCTTTTCAAAGTGTCTTAAGAAAATACACTGTTAAATTCAAGGAACTTTATGTAGTAGTTCACGCTATTATGGTGCAAAAAGTGTTGATTTTGCTACTGCAAACTGGTTTCCAGTTTGAAATCCTGTGCCTAAATGCTTCCATCACAGTTAATCCAGCTCTTGCTTAGGTGTGTCACAGTGACATCTCTGTATTCAGTAGCTTGGCCTAGTTACTCTGAAATGGACCATGTACTTCTCACTGTAAGGTGAGACTTTGGACTATGAAAATCATTCTGTTTAAAAACTAAGCATACCTTTTAACTTGCTCTTGTATTCTTCAGGTCCGTAGCCTTTTAATTCTGACTGTTTTATCAGCATAGTACTGTGAAGTCCATCAAAATAAGACTGACTTTACTGGAGAAAAATTCAGTGTTGTATATGTTACAGTCTATCTTAAAACTAGGAAAAGAAGCCTCCTGAAGGAAAATGCTCAAAATAAATAGAAAGTTGACATTCTGAAACCCTAAAAATTGTTGAGAAGGTAGCTGCAAAAATATTTGCATAAAGAGAAAATTTGATATAATTCAAAAAACTTTTCTTTTGTAGTACGCTGACCAGAAACATTCGACACCGAAGAGGAGAGAAGGTTGTGATAAATGTACCAAGTGAGTAAATTCAGTCTTATCTTTGTTCTTTTTCAAAATAATTGTTTAGTCTCATGCTCTGAGTTACTGAGTGCCTGTATTTTCCACACAGTATTTAAAGATAAGAACACGCCATCACCTTTTATTGAAACATTTCCTAATGATGATGGAGAAGCAGCAAAGGCAGCTAAGCCAGACTACATATATATGGATGCTATGGGTTTTGGAATGGGAAACTGTTGTCTCCAGGTAAAGTGCATCTGCTTTCAAGATGTTACTGCACATTGTCTTCTGTAAATGCTTCCCTTTTTAAGACTTGTCTTATGTCTACTTTCACCTTCATAGTTCAACTGATGCATTTTACATCGGTGTGGCAAAAGGGGAGATAAAAGAACAAATGGTATGTCTAGTATTCTAGTGTTCAAATCCAAGTATATTGGGGTTTTGTGGCCAGGTTTTGCTAGCAGAGGAGCTGAAGGGGTGGTTGCTGTGAGAAGGTGCTGGAAGCTTCTCCCATGTCCAACAGAGCCAATGCCAGCTGGCTCCAAGACAGACCCACTGCTGGCCGAGCCCACCAGTGACAGTGGTAGCACCTCTGAGATAAATACATTAAGAAAGAGGGGAAAAAACTGCACAGTGACGCTGCAAAGATAGGAGTGAGAATATGTGAGAGGAACAGCTCTGCAGGCACCAAGGTCAATGAAGAAGAAGGAGGAGGAGGTGTTCAAGGTGATGGAGCTGAGATTCCCCTGGAGCCTGCAGTTAAGATCATGGTGAGGCAGGAGACTGGCATTGGAGCAGAGATCCACCTGCAGCCTCTGGAGGACCCCACACCAAAGCAGGTAGATGTGTGAAGGATGCAGTACCTGTCACCCCATGGAGTACCCATGCTGGAGCACTCAGTTCCTGAAAGACTGAACCCTGTGGAAGGGACCCCAGCTGGAGCAGTTGATTAAGTGTAGCCCATGGGAAGGGCTGTTGTGGTTTAAACCCAGACAGCAAATAAGTACCGTGCCGTCACTCCCTCACACACACGTGCACCCCCTTGCCCCTGGTGGGATGGGGAGGCACATCGGAAATAGGTGAAACTTGTGGCTTGAGATAAAAACAGCTTAATAATTGAAATAAAATAAAATACAATAATAATGATAATGAAAATAAGAGAGGGGAGAATAAAACTCAAGAAGAAAGTGGTGCTCAGCCATACAGTTGCTCACAGTCTGCTGACAAATGCTCAGCCTGTCCCCAAGCAGCAATCAGCCTTTCCCAACCAACTCCCCCAGTTTATGTACTGAGCATGATGCCATATAGTGTGGGATATCCCTTTGGCCAATTCAGGTCCCAGCTGTGCTCCCTCCTGGCTTCTTGTGCACCTGCTCACTGGCAGAGCATGGGAAACTGAGAAGTCCTTAATTTAGAGTAAGCCCTGCTCAGCAAGAACTAAAACATCAGTGTGTTATCAACATTATTCTCATAGTGAATCCAAAACACAGCACTGTACCCAGTCACTAGGAACAAAATTAATAATCCCAGCTGACGCCAGGACAAAGACTCATGTTGGAGCAGTGAACATGTTCATTGGAGGACTGTCTGGGGGGGGGGAGGAGCAGCAGAGACAATGTGTGATGAACTGACCACGGCCCCCATTTGTCATTCTCTTGCATGGCTGGGAGGGGAGGAAGTAGAGAATTCAGGAGTGAAGTGGATTTTAAGATTTCGTTTTTATTTCTCATTATTCTGTTCTGATTTGACTCATGATAAAGTCAGTTAATTTCCCCAAGTTAAGCCTGTTTTGCCTGTGAGAATAACTGGTGAGTGATCTTCACCCCACAAAGTCGGGTCAGTGTTGATCTTCTGGAGGGTAGGAATGCTCTGCAGAGGGACCTGGACAGGCTGGAACAATGGGCCAAGGCCAATTACATGAGGTTCAATAAGACCAAGTGCTGGGTCCTGCACTTTGGTCACCGCAAGCCCATGCAGTACTACAGTCTAGGGGCAGAGTCGCTGGAAGGCTGCCTAGTGGAAAAGGACCTAGGGATGCTGGTTGACATCCAGCTGATCATAAACCAGCATGTGGCCAAGAAGGCCAATGTCATCCTGGCCGGTATCTGCAGTAGTGTGGCCAGCAGGACCAGGGCAGTGATTGTCCCCCTGTACTCAGCATTGGTGAGGCCACACCTCAAGTCCTGTGTCCAGGTCTGGGCCCCTCACTACAAGAAAGACATTGAGGGGCTAGAGTGAGTCCAGGAAAGAGCAATGGGGCTGGTGAAGGGTCTGGAGCACAAGGGTCTGTGAGGAGCAGCTGAGGGAGCTGCGAGTGTTTAGCCTGGAGAAAGGGAGGCTCAGGGGAGACCTTATCCCTCTCTACAACTGCCTGAAAGGAGGGTGTAGCCCAGTGGGGGTTGGCCTCTTCTCTCAGGCAACCAGTGCCAGGACAAGAGGAAATGGCCTCAAGCTGTGCCAAGGGAGGTTCAGGTTGGACATCAAGAAGAAATTCTTCACAGAAGCGGTGAATTAGATAATGGAATGGACTGCCCAGGGAGGTGTTGGAATCACTGTACCTGGAGGTGTTTAAGGAAATACTGGATGTGCACTCAGTGCCATGGTCTAGTTGACAAGGTGGGGTTCAGTCATAGGCTGGACTCTGTGATCTCAGAGGTCTTTTCCAACCTAATTGATTCTGTGATCTCTCCCTGACCTTACCTTGATCCTGAGCCTTCTGTTACATTTTCTCTTCCCTGTCCAGCAAAGGAGGGAAACGATAAAGTGGCTTAGTGGATATCTGGCATCCAGCCAGGGTCAGTCCAACACACCAGGTTTATTTGCTTGCATTATGTTTATTTTCTGCTAATATTCAAATGTAATTGGATGACTTGCTGAGAGGGTTTCTTGAACTGGTCAAACCACATTTGATCAAGCACCTGCTCCTGAAACTCCAGTACTTTTCAAGCGTGAAAGGTCATCTTCCAGTTTGGTCATCTTTCAGGCATTACCAAAGGACACTGGAGATGGAAATTGAGCAGTCTTGTAGGAATGGAAGAGGTTTTGTAGTTACTGATTTGGGGTGTTTTCCTCCTTCTGCACCCTTAGAACTGCGAAAGCAAGAGGTTGTGGGATTATTTTTAAAAATAAGTAGCTTTCTGCTTTTGTATAATTTAATTTCATTTACAAACATCATGACCTCCTGTATAAATTTTCTCATTCTTAAATATTTGTATATATCTGCTAAAGAGTTGTCTTCTCACTGCTTGTACCGCAAACCTACCAGATCCATGAGGGTAGTTGTCTTCTCTAACTGTGTGCTGGGAGATGTTTTTGATTCTGTTTTCTCCCATTTGAACATGCCCACTTTTTATTGGTTTTAGTTATTTGCCTGAGTATTCCTGTCTTACAGTATCTTCCTTTTAAATCCAGGTGCTGAATATTAAGAGTGCTTTAATCCTTTCATTTTCTGTTTGTTTTAAATGTTTCTCTGATGTTGGGCACTGACTAACACCTTAGGTAATCATGGTGTATTTGTCTCTTGATAAAATATGCCTGTTGCCACTGCAGTCTTGGAAGCAGAGCTAGGAAGAGGCTAGTGTTAACTCTCTATGGAATTAAAGGAAATTCTCCAAGCTCTTCTTGTTTCATAGCAGGGGCAGAAAACCTCATGAAAAGCACTCCGTTTGAGCTTGAGAAACTACAAAAGCTGTATAAATAAAAGTTCTTGACAGCTGCTACATACAGTTTCTGTCACTAGGGCAAATCAGGGAGAATCTGATGAGATAGTAAGGTGTACATAATACTCTATGGTTTTACAAGGTGTTAGTTTGGCATGGTTTGTTTTATGCCATCTCTCATTTAAGACCAATAAAAGAAATCCAGCCTTATTCAGTCATTGTATGAACTTTAAGAACGTTATTAAATTCCTTTTTAGCGGAGTACTATTTTACTATTACATTACCATTACATACTGTTAGATTTTTTTATTACGTTCTGGTAATCAGTGGCCAAATTCAAATTCAGTAGTCCTGTTATCATCAAAGGGAGAATGAAAACAGGGCAGGCAGCTGCTTCTGTATCAACTGATAATTCCTGATAACTGACTAGAAGAAAACATGTATTGCCCACCTATTTTTGTAAGGTAGTTTGTAGTATATATACTTCCTTTTGTGTTTGGGGGGTAGTCTTGTTGGTTTGGTTTTTGTTCCTGTTTTTCTTACTGCACACCAAGCTACAACTTGGTTTGATGCATTTCCAGGGTTAAAAATAATGTCCTGATGAGCTTGGGCTAGGATGGCCTGCACTGGCAGTGCCTGTAGCCCTCCTGGAGAAGACAGCCAGGCTCTTTTCGTCTGTAATGGGACATTTGCCTAGAAACCATGTTGAATCTCAGATTTAATGTGGTTTGGAATAAACATAAAAGGGAAGGGAAGGCAAATATCACTGTCTGGGGAAAGAGTGTAGGTTTCCTGTCAACCCACCCCCACTTCAAGGCTGGCTCCCTAGTGCTGAATGTCCAAAATTAGTGATGAGAAATCATACTTAGCTGCTTCTCTGCAAGATAATTAAATAATCTTGTCTTTTCAACAACTGTGTTTTTTGTTTGTTTGCTTGGTTTTCTCTCTGAAAAAAACAAGCCACTTGAAGGATAGACACAGAAGGAATATTTTCTCCACAGCAGAACTGTTTTCTAATCTGGGATGTTTTAATGAATATTGGCTGAAGAATTAAAAAGACGAAACAAACACAAACAAATCCCGTATTTTCCCTATACCACCATCATCAACACCCCCCAAAAAAATCCATCTGCTCACTGAGGTACCAGTGAACTCAGGAGTTTTGGAGGGATTTGTTGGTTGTTTTTTTTTTTTTTTTGTCTTACTTGAGGTGCAGTTTGGTTTAGTGGCAAGCTGAGAATAACATTTGTGTTTTGTGGTACTCTCTAATTCTTATCCTTGGAAGAGGAAAGCCTGTGTACAACTGGCATTCAGGACAGCAAGCAGAAATGCTGATATAGAGCTGAAGCCTGTTGTATAACATTATGACAGTGGTACAGAGGTACATTCCCATCTAAGTTTTCCTCTGATCTGTGAGTACGTAAACTGCTAAGACAAAGGGAGTTTTAAGACTGATCCCTCTCTGCATTATTTAAATTCATAAAGTGTTGGTTTGCAAGGCCCAGAGGATAAGATCTGCTACTAGAAATATGTCTTCTGTTTGATGCTGTTCTGAGTGAATTTCACAAAAATACTACTTTTCTGCAAATATTTCTTTTCTATTTTTTTGCTGAGTTCTGGCCGCTAATGCAGAAAAAGCTGGACTTTTTTTTTTTTTAATGAAAGTTACAGTAGATACACAGATATTCTTTTTTTTTCCACAGTTTTTCAGGACCAAAGGCATCTTGAAATATTCTTTAAAACAGGATTAGCGTCACATAAAACAAATGTTAAATCTACAATAGTGTCTGACTGTTGTTCTAAGTAAGTAGGTTCCTGGCTTATTTCCTGAAGGTGCATTACTCACCCATGTGTATTCTAGATGTTAACTCGGTTTTCTTTGATTCTGGCAAGTGTTTGTATATTTAGCCTCACCATGGAAGCATTATGGTCCGAAATCTTTTAATGAACATGGAAATGGCATGGAAAGAAGCTTGTAATATAAATGCTACTGGTAGGTGGGGCAGAAATGTGTCCAAGACTTAGGGTGAAAACCCACACAAAACCAACCAACCAGCTAAAAAACCCTAAAGCTTTTAGTATATAAATAATTATATTATATACTTGATTTTAAATGTAGGAAGACTGTGCTTCTTGTATGATTATAGAAATTGTGATAGCAATTGTACATCTTCCAACAGGTAACATTTCAGGCTTGCAGCATTTCTGAAGCAAGGTATCTCTATGATCAGCTAGCTACAATTTGTCCCATTGTGGTAAGTAATGGACGTCTGTCAGATGAACTCTTCCTTAGTGGCAAAACCACTGTATGTAAAAACAACAATATCCAAATTGCAAGCTCACAAATTGGGTACTCTGGGAGAAGATGCTTTCAAGAGTTGTGTTAACTATTTAATGTGCAGATGACACCACAAAACAGATGATATCTGTTCCTTCTTGGCCCTTGTGTCTATTTCTTCTCCTCCGCTCTCACTCCCACATGCATGAGACTCTTGTTAAATAGTTTCAGAAATAGATTTGGGCAGTTTTTCATGAAAACAAGTCAAGCTTGCTCCTTAAAACAATTTTTGATTTTTCAACTCTGGTGTTATAGAGGGTTTCAGCTTAAGTTGTGTAAATCTGTCCCTTTTATAAGCATGTTGTCGTAAACAGCTGCTTATAACGGGAGTTACAAAAATAAGGTATCTGTCTGGTCTGGATGATGAGTAGATCCTGCCCTAAGTGAGGTACATTCCAGCTGTGTTCCTAAGGTGTTTGGCCAAACAAAAATAAACCAAATAAAATGATTGCCAGGTGAACTGTATGAGCAGAATACTTGCTGATTTGTGTCAGAAATGCTACTGCCAGTATCATTTTTGTGTTCCTTAAATGCTGATCTGTAGAGGTAAAACATTTGGGGAGTGTCAGATGCCACTTCAGGAATGGTAACCCTTCACCCAGGCATTTTTTGGAGGGAGCAGTTGAGATATTTCTGGCTTTGGCTGTATGTTAAACTGAAGTATATATACTTCAGTCCCTTCTGGACCAGCATGTTCCCTTTCCAGTGGGGTTGTATTTTGCTTTTGGTTCCTTGGCCTGTCCTTTGTTTTGATATCGGGCTGTTTCATTGTAGATGGCGTTGAGCGCTGCATCTCCATTCTACAGAGGCTACGTGTCTGACATTGACTGTCGCTGGGGAGTGATCTCTGCTTCCGTGGATGATCGAACGCGGGAGGAGAGAGGGCTAGAGGTAAGTCATGGTACCTAGTAGGTGTCTGGGGTTTTTCAGGCAAAAAAGTTAAATCTCCTTTAGTATGAAATTCTGCTTGTGCTCATCAGAATCACTAACCAGGGAATGTGATGGTCTCTGTGGTAAATACAGGAGAGATGGTGTAAACACTCACCTTGGTTGGACGGTGTGTTAACAGATACATATTTTTAATTAGGTGTGGAATCCCAGTCTTCCACAGCTGGCTGAAAAGGGTCCCCTGTGATGAAACTTTCCAATTTGTGCTTGAGCCTAAAAGGCAAAAATTGCACTAAATTAAATAGCAGGTGCTGCTGAGTAGAATAAACTAGAACTATATGAAGAGAGCCAGGTGTCAGAACTTGAAGAGTTTCTCTAAGCAGGAATTTTCATTCAAGGCACTTAAAAACTTACATAAAATAAATAATTTTTTTAATTTACTTGAAAGAATTCTTGAACTACATATTTTAAGGGCAGCTCTAACAGTGTGCACATAGTGAAACTGTTGGTATGTGTTTAATGCTTTCCAGGTGCTTGGGGTAATGGTATATTACATCAGGAAAACGTTTCCACTGCTAGAGAATTCTAGTCAATGTGTGATGACTGATTTTTTGCTCAGATACATACATCTGCAAACAAAATAGTCGTAATTCCAGAATCACTTTATATTGAGCCTATTTAAGACTCGTGCTTTTAATAATTTTAATTGAGGCTGTAGGGTTTTTTAAATAGGATTATAATTCTCAAAGTGTCATTAGTGAGCAAAACTTAGGTAACATTGTTAACAAGCTGTTAAAATATTGTATTCTTAAATTATATAGCCACTGAAGAACAACCATTATAGAATCAGTAAATCCAGATATGATTCCATAGACAGTTATCTATCTGAATGTGGTGAGAAATACAATGACATTGATTTGACAATAGACAAAGATATCTACGAGCACCTAATAAAGGAAGGTAAGTGTTTGCTTCATTATGAGCAGGTTAAGAATTATGTTTGCAGTGTGTGGGATATTTTATGTTTATGTTCTTGTTTGTTGCAAGCATTGTGCAGCCCTCAGAGTGACTTCTACCCAGGAAGTATCTGTGTAGAGTGGTCTTAAGAGTTTTTTAAAAAGGATTCGTTTGTAACAGAAACTGTCCCTAATGCATCAAACTGAGTTTCTCAAGCTGGAATTAAGGTTTTATTTTTATGGAGAGAGCAGAACTGCTGTAGGAAACATGGCACAGAATGCATCAGGAAACAGGAAGAATGGCAGCCACACCAATATTCAGCTGCCATTTCCAAACAAGAACCTGTTTATTTTTGGGTTTTTTTCTCTTTTTAATCATTACCTTCCTTCCTGAAGTCATCATTTAAACTTTAACAGGATGTGGTGGGTTGAGGTAGCATTGCAGTGTTAGATATTTTCAGTCTTGTAAAAAAAAATCATTTCTTAGAACCTATTTTGATATGTGTGAATTGTTTGTTTGAATTTTCATTTTATAGGTATTGACCATCTTTTGGCACAGCATATTGCACACTTGTTCATTCGAGACCCATTGACTTTGTTTGAGGAGAAAATACATCTAGATGATGCAAATGAATCCGACCATTTTGAGGTTACGTTTGATTTAGAGGAATTTAATAAACATATATATATATATGATTGGTTATTTTTATAATGCTACTTAATTGGAAGATGGTTGTATTAGCTAAGAATTTTTTCATTGATTTTTCACTTCAACTAGTTCTTTAGCATATGACTGCAGTTATAAGCACATTCATTTATTCATTTTATCTTTTATTTAGAAGGTGATGGCTTATAGTTTAAACCAAATAAAATATGAAGAGCCTAAATTATAGCTATGTATATAAATGTTAAGGGGAACTGTTAGTTTTTAAGGCTTCCTAAAAACTGGTTTGTATTTTATTTATGTAGAAAGCTCCCTTTTACAGCTTTATGAGATAATAGCTATGGTCATATTAGGCCTTTTTAGTTTGGGATGTGTCAGCCCCTCATGAAAAAATAAAGTCAGCTGCATGTTAGTCCCTTAGTGTCTTGTACATAATACTCAACAAAAATAGCATGAGTAAGTACAACATATTTGTTCCTAGGATGGGTAGTTAATTGTACTGTAGGCTTTAGGAAGTTATGGCACTTACTTTGGAACCACTTCTCTAGCCTGATGCACTGTTCCAAGGAAAATACTAGGACTCTAGTTATCTGCTTATTTTTCTTTGACTGTATTATAGAATGATGTGTATCTTGATTGTGACAGATTATTTCATGTGCTTTGCAGAATATTCAGTCTACAAACTGGCAGACAATGAGGTTTAAGCCACCACCTCCAAATTCAGATATTGGATGGAGAGTGGAATTCAGACCTATGGAGGTAAGGAAGACATCAATATGTACAAGAGCACATTTCCTTTTAAGTGGAAAAGTACCAGGCATTCTGCCATCCAGTATCAAACTCCTATTACTTGTGCTGTGTTTTCTTCCCTTTGATTCGCTAGATGCAAGTGAAGTGGACAGCAGTATTTAATCAGACATGGACTGTGGGAATGTAACTGACAGGAGAATTCACTGCAGCACAGCAACGCATGCTAATGGATTTGGGGTGATGGGGAAAGGAATTAGGCTTGTATTAAAGCAGCAGTAAACAAAGCCCCATTTAGCTTCTAGAGACTGTATTTTTCCAGTACATTTCCTGGTACTGAACAATTCCACTGTCAGAGTTTTGTTTCTTTCAGAAGTGCTTTTATTCTATAGCTGTCTGTTTCTAAGCGCTCTGAATTTAATCCTTTTAGAGTGGAAATTTAAAAGCTACTATACTTCTGTAATTAGACAGAGAGCCTGAAGGTGCAGGTTATTAGATAGTCTTTAGAAACACAAGTGTGCTTTGGCATCAAATTGCAGGGTTGATTGAGTTTGTTGAAGCGTGTGCGTGCACTGTGCGCTGGAAGTCACTGCTGGTGATTGCGTGTGTGCATCAGCCCTCGGCGAGTGCAGTGTGTGTGGACACAAGTACCAACATGAACATCCGAGTCAAACTGTTCAAGGCTGTCCTTGCTGTTTGACTACTTGCATGAGTGTGTTCCCACTAAAGTAATTGAATCTCTAATCCTTTCATGTCTAGGTCCAGTTAACAGACTTTGAAAACTCTGCATATGTTGTGTTTGTGGTATTGCTAACCAGAGTGATTCTGTCATATAAACTGGATTTTCTCATTCCTTTGTCCAAGGTAAGTATGGAAGATCAGATCTATTAGAGCTAAATGTAAAGGATTTGCATCAAGTCTGACTTTGATCCCCTGCAAGCTAGGAAATAATTTGTGCACTTACAGAACAGTCATTTTTATCTTTCAGTCAGTTTTCATCTATACTGGTAGTTTGAATTGCAACTCTACAGTGTTAAACAAATATTTTACTGCTGTCTCATGAAATTAAACACAGACAAATGCTGTGGGAATTTCTGTGATGCCTAGCAGTGTCTGCAGAAATGTTGTGAAATACCACTGTCACAGGCTGCTTGGAGGCTGGGAAAGGGCATGTTTCCCCCATTTTACGTGCAGGGGGGAAATAACCTGTGGAGGTCAAAATAAATGCTTCAGACTTACCTTAGCATGGATATTGCCTGCATCTCATGCTTTAACTCTGTGTTTTGTTTGTATCTGGTGGAGAGGGAAAGGAGGAGCTCAGCATGCTTAGTGTTACACAGTATTTGAGTGGAAACAAATACTGCTGGTTCTGGACACAACTGTGACTTGCCTTTAGACAGAAGAGCCGTGCAAAATGTACTTTCTCCTTAATCTTGCCCTCACAATTGCTGAACTGTTTTGTGTGAAATTGTCCTTGTGTGTCCTCTTTCTGAGGCACTTGACCAAAAAATGTCTTTTTAGATAGAAACTCTTGCAATGTTATAGGTAACTTTGAAAAAGATATCGTAGGGCAGAAAGCTTTTGACGCTATGCTGGAAAATCCATAGTATCCCGTGGCTTTTCATAGAGTTTTTTAATTAAAATGGAGAAAAATACTGAAGTCATAAATTTAGAGTAATCATACCATGCATTTGGTACGACTCCCTGAAGTCAGGGAGTTCAGACTTCATAAATAATGCAGCAATTTAGCACTTAGATTACATAATTACATTGTTATTTGAGTGTCTCAAAAGCACAAAATTTTTAACTACCAGTTAAGAGTGAATAAGAGATCAGGTGCTGAAAGAACCTGAACAGAATCATAGGGCTGGGGGGTTTAAAATTGCTTGAGCTTGCCAAGCAATTTGGCAGGTAATGCAACACAGAATTGCACAACCATTGGTAAGCCTGCCTCTTTCAAGTAAAATAATAGGGGGTTATGGGGCTAATCTCACACTAATCTTGGCTGTCTGATTGAATGAGGTTGAACGCTTGTCAGCTGGGACTGGAGTTCTTTCAAACTTTCAAGACAGCCTGTTGTGTAAATAGGTTTCATAATGTAAAATGAATTGAAAACAAAGCTTTGAAAGGTAAGAAGTGAAGCTTTTGCATAGTCTTTAATTAAAGGTCAGACAAAGAATTCAGCAAATCATATCTCTTTTTCTGAAGACAATATGGTAAAGCTAATGCCCAAAAGCTGTATGATGTTAATTCCCTGAGAAAAGACCAACCACAGAACTTGGACAAAATCTTCCATCCAGAAGGATAGAGCAATGCTTATGTCATTTGCAGAGCATATGTACTTTGTACTTTGCAGGACTTTGGAGAGGCCTGAAATTTAGAACTTCTTTGATAGCAATCTAAGTTGAAATATCTAACAGATGTTTGGGAATGGAATAGATACAATTCCCATGCAAAGTTACTTGAATGCTGTTTCTGAAAGTTTGTTTAATACAGTGATAATTCTTCTAAAGACAGTGATGATTTTGTTAATAAAAGCAGCAAACTATGGCTAGGGAAATTGAAATTTTCTTCTTCCGTACTTATTTAAATTGCATCTAAATATGCAAAGAAGTAATCATAAGTGTTCCTGTGTTTTCATCCAAACTTAAATTAGCATAGCATGTTCTAATATGATACTGTTACCTATTCTGCTGGAGACCCAGTTTCATTAAATGTCATCTATTCATGGGTTTGTCCTGGACACTTAAGATGAAATAAAACTTACCTTCATAGCTTGACCTTGTGTGATGAAATAGTAAGAAGTATAGTATAGTAAGAAATACAGATGTTTCAACTTGTGAAACCCAAATGTGACAGTTTGGTAGAATCCTACTTTTTAAAAACGTCATAGATCTCTAAAGTACTTTTTTTGCCAGGTGGATGAAAACATGAAGGTGGCCCAGAAAAGAGATGCTGTCCGACAGGGAATGTTTTACTTCAGAAAAGATATATGCAAAGGTATCACATCAAGTAATCTGACTAACACTGTTGTGGATGTTTAGAGCATGTCTTGCCTTTTAACCATTTTTTCCTTTCCCTTTGTCACACATGAAGGTGGAAATGCTGTTGTGGATGGATGTGGCTCTGCACAGAATGGGACAGGCACCGACACAGAAGAGTACACCTTAATGAGCATTGATACAATTATCAATGGGAAGGTCATAGCCTCTTCTACCCGGAACACATTCTATTCTACCCTCCCAGAAACCAGACTGAGTGTGTTTTATGCTGATTCTGTTCTCTTACACAGGAAGGAGTCTTTCCTGGTTTGATCCCAATTTTGAATTCCTATCTTGAAAACATGGAAGTGGATGTGGACACAAGATGCACCATCCTAAACTATCTGAAGCTAATAAAAAAGAGAGCCTCTGGTATGTTTGACATTTTTGGACATTGACTTTCTTGGCCTTTTTCTACTTTCAGTTGGATAAAACTGACAGCAGCTGTGGATGTCTCGTTAGCTGTTCAATCATTAGAGTAAAGGATTGGAGTGTGTCCTCTGGCTTAAATCTTGTCCTGTCTATTTTTGATTTTTAATGTTTAGTGATCCATTTTAGAACTTAAATTAGGAGTAACTGATAGCGTAACAATCATGGTTTAGAGAGTAGTATATACCCAGTCCTTGATGGTGCTTTTCAACGTGATTTACTGCTGCTTTCACCATTTACTGCTGCTTTTGCCACTGTATTGTCCACTTCGTAGTAGTTTAAACATACACTAGTCCACTTTGCCCTGTCACTTGAGTCTTGTGAGAGTATTTGAGGTTGGGTCTTATAGCTTGCCTGGTATTACTGGTGTGACTCCAAAGCTGGCTGCTCCAAAGCAGTCATAAGTCTAAACTCAGATCTGCTAGACCATGGGACCTAGGCTTTAGCTCACTGATGAGAAGGTCCTTCCACATGTAGCAGAACTTCTTCAAGGCAGAGCAGACCCTTTCACTGGCTTCCCACGTTGCAATGTTTTTCAGGAAAGGTGTATAATGACTGTTTATGTTTCTTCTTAAAATGCAACCATATAGTGAATAAAAGATGCAAGCTAAACTTAATTCAGAACTGTGTGCTTAGCTCAGCCTGCAGCAACTTCTTAACTTTTTCTGTGTAAACCCCCTGTATACCTGCACTAATGTAAATTTAGTTAGATGGTTAATTTTAGCCTCATAAGTCAAGGCTTTTTTTTTTCTTCCCCTCCCCCAGTTCTAAACTAAAGTGTTGCATTCCTTTTTAATTCTTGAAAATTGCTGTAGAATCTTTTAGGTAAAGACCTTTCTAAAGCTGAGGTGGAAATCGGAATTGTGTCTTATCTGGTAATTCACTACTTTAGCAGTACTTCAGAGTGGTAACATGTTTTTAAATGTTCCCTTGTCTGTTGGGTTTTTTTTCCCTTCAGAGAAAGCTGTTGAAAAAACAAGGAATGCATAAGTCTAGCATAGTCTTTTTCCTAAGGCCTAGTGACCTGGGTCGAACCCCAGCTGCAGGTGTTACCCACCAAAGAAAAACTTCGCTACCTCGTGTAAAGTTGCAGTCATTACAAAAGTCAGCTCCTGTATTTACACACACCTAAGAGCTGTGAGAGTAGGTAGATAAGAGTCTAGGGTTTATAGTTCAGCTCTTATGAACTTATGAAATGACTTCTAAATGAGGCTTCTTAAGTGTCGCGGTATCCCGCAGCCGTAGGGAGGAGAAGAGAGATCCAGCAGGCAGGAATTGTGCAGCAAGATTGATTTATTTAATTATTTTACAACTCTTTTATAGACTTTTTTCTTCATAGTCTAATTGGTCAAAGGATCAGCCACCCCTTGGGGTGATTGGCTAAAATCCATTGTCAAAATATTTTTCTACTGTACTATAAACAAAGGTTTGCAAGGTCACAGGTGTTCATAGTATATAGTTTATATATTATCTACTAATATCTTCTGTGAGAGAGAAAAATATCTCACAGGACTGGAAAGAAGCAAGAAAAATTCTTGCTAGCAGCATATTTGTATCCACACTTAAGAACTAGAACGCACAGAATAAAAAAGCATTAGGTATTGTATTACTGTGCCGCGATGATTCTCAGTTGGAAGTTTTTGATTATTCCAGTTTACTCTCGATATTAAATCAAATGCTCCTGATCTGCAGCCTGTTTAGCATGAGTCATATCCACAAAGAGTGGCCATTTTTCAGATTTCTCAAATGGTGAACACAGCACTCAGGAGTTAAGACCACTGACACCTTAGCTACTGTGGCTGTAACCTTGCCCCGACATCATTCATTTGAGCTTCAGTCACATCGTCTCCTGCAGCACAGTAAGGCATTACTATCCTGGTCTCTGTTCAGATGGTGTGTGACTGCCACCACTCAGTGAGACTACAGATTTGCTAGGCAGGCAGCAGCTGCTGACCACCACCAAATATTAATGAAAGCAGTACTGAGGTAGCAGCAGCAAGCGGTCCTTGCCCTGGTGTGCTCTCCTGGCTCCTGGCTGCCTGCAGTGCAGTAATCAGAGCTTGATGAGCGTTCAGAAATGTGATTTCCATTATCTTTGCCTTACCTTTCTTGAAGCAGTTACACTTTTGGTCCCCCTAAAGTCATACAATAAAATTGACACAGCTCTATTATATGCTTTTTGCAAAAATGAATTCTGTAATTTTTCGTGTTTAAGTGCTCTTCACAGGTACTCCATGATACACCTTCTAGTTCTGTGTTGCAGAATCATGTTTGTCTACTCACTTGTCATCAGCATTCATAATTGTGCACACTTCTCCAGTATATTGTTGCTCCTGAACTTACAATTGGCTTTGTCTTGTCTCTCCTTGCCTGGAAGGTGTCTCACACCTTTTGTCAGTTGTGGTGCCTATCCCACGATGTACTTTGGAGAGCTGCAGGCTGTGCTCCCAGTGAAGGTGTGCAGGGTACAGCGGGACAAGGATGAGGAGTGCCTGGGCTGCCTGGCCACTAGGTGTCTGTGTTGGTGTGTGCTGGACGGCTCCTCCAGCACTGACGCCTGCACGGCTTGCAGTTCAAACATGAGTCTCTTTTTAAGCTTTGCTCGGCTCATCTGCTGACTCCACTGACTTTCTTGCAGGCCTCCTGCTTCTTGTTGGTGTCAGAAAGTTTTCATGTTGAGATTTTAGTGTCTTCAACAAATAAAGCCCCTTGAGTAATTTTTTTTCTGCCCACTTATGTAGAAGTGTAAACTATGACCTCATTCCTTTAAAACATTACTTCTGGTTTTTGGAGCACATTTTGATTTCTAGTAACCTTTCTTTGTTCTGCTTTTCTTTCCTCTACATTTTGCAATTTTTCTGATTTGTCTTTGTGTACATCTGTTCAAAACCACTGCTAGGATATTTTCACATAGTGTTGGATTCTTTTTACTTTTTATTTGTGTGTTCCTTCATGCTTTCTCTAACTTGATTCCTCTGGGCTTTTATAATATTCTTAAACCAAAGACTTCTGTAGTAGAAGCCCTTGACTCTTTCCACTCTCATAATGAAGCTGATGTTCCAGTAGCTAGCCATGAAAGTTTTTCTAGGCTCTTTGAGCATCCCATCAGCCCATCTTAATGTCTTGCTGTCAGAGCTACCTTAAATTTGTAGTATTTAAGGTTTGATTGCACATGCTGCATTCAGGAGCAACATTCAGCAGCCTGGACACTGGTGTCCAGCCAGTCCCCAGCTGCTACTTCATAGGGATACCAGTCTCCTGCAAGGGGTGTGTGTCATTCGGTGACCTTGTATAGAGGTGCTGGGGACCCTTCAGTACCTGCTGACCAACCCAAGAACTGTGTAGTGAAGCAGGGGCACTGTGTACAAACCAGAAGTTGGTATGATTTGGAACCAGCCTATTTTTTCCTAGAGTAGCTGCCAGAGGGAGAAAGAATAGTAAGCCAAGGCTGACTGATCAAAACTAGCAGCTTGGTTGGATGGATCAACTACAAAATTATTTTATATAAATGAAGTAGTGCAGAGGTGTCTGTTGATTCATCTCGGCCAGATTCTCTGTTAAATGAAATGTTTAAGACTTTTTGCTGTACAATCTGTTGGTAGCACCTGCTCCACCTGCTACTTCCCTCTGCATTATGTCACTGGAACATGTAAAAGTTTGAAAATCGCACCAAATAAGTGGCTTTTAGACCATCAGGGTTATGTCAGCATAATTGTGCCTGCAGTTCAGCCATATTTGAAAACCAAAAAGTATAGGAATGTGTTTCTCATGAAAGCATGAGCTACTCATTGTGTGTATAGTGCACGGAACTCTAGATGTTGTACTGCTAAATTAGTGTATAAACTGTGGAATTTAACTTCCTCTTGCCCACAGGAGAATTAATGACAGTTGCTCGATGGATGAGGGAATTTATCGCACAGCATCCAGACTACAAGCAAGACAGTGTGATAACTGATGAAATTAATTACAGCCTTATGTGGAAATGCAACCAAATCGCACAAGGCCAGGCAGAGTGTCCTGAACTGTTGGGGGTAGGATTCAACAAGAAACAAAGTGGAAACAAAACTGACTCTTTGTAAGGAATGAATGAATGCTTCTTAAATAATAAAAAGTTTAAGCCTTTTAGCAAAGCACTAGCAAAGATACTGTGAATCTGGTACAGTTTCATGGTGTGAAGACCAAAACAGGGATACTGCACTATAAAATGGGCCAATCTGCCTAAATTCTCATTTAAGGCATCCTAAAATAGGCATATTCTTATTGTTAAGGTTTATACAATGTACATGTAAATAGTAAAATATTTTTATGATTAACATCAATGTATTTTAATAACATTGTAACTAAAGTTATTGTGAATTAGCTTGTAACTTTTTTATGCTTAATATAGAAAGAAAAATTGTCCTGAACAGCTTTGTAAATGTAATGGTACTTCTATATTATATGCATTCCAGTTACTGAATGTTTACTGTAATTTTTTTAACCTGGAATGTGCTAAGTAATTTACCTTATTGTGTAAGAAAAAAAAAAGTCCTTCTGGATCTACCTGAATCACAGATACTTCTTCCTTCCATTTGGGTTTTGAAAGTATGTAAGAACAGACAAATATATGTGCATCCCAGTTGTTAATCTTACAGCAGTTTCTCAGTTGCCACAAGACCTGCATCCACTTGTAAACTGTAAAACTCAGAGGAACAGATCTGTCTTTATTCAGATAATGCAAGTCAGCCTGCCTGCAGATGCACAGTTATTTTCTTCCCCTCTGAAATAAGCTGTATGCTGTCTCAGTTCAGAAATCTGCCAGATGATTTCACCAAAAAAGTAGTAATGGGAGATGTGTCAAAAGAGAGGAGGAAATGAGAGCTGGACATACAGCTCTCTTCACAAAGGAACCAGAGACAGCTGCTCTGGACTTCAGCCTGCTTGACTGCTCTTCTCCCACACTGCTGGTGTTCCCATAGTCGACAAGTGACTGCAGCACAAAACCAAACTTCTGTCCATTCTTCCTAAAGATGGAGTTTCTCATTTTATTAATTATAAGTATTTTTGTCAGCATGTTTTATTTCCTGTAGGCTAATTTATGTAGCTGGCTGGGGTTACCTACGTAGCTGTAGTTATGGACAACTTAATCCCCTCTAGAAAACAGTTTCAAGAGAAATTTTGGAATGCACTAATCCTTTGAATTGGAAGCTGGTGCTGGGAGTGACTGTAAAGTATTTAAATTCAGCCATTGCATCTGTAAATAAAGCAAACTTAAGGGGCCTTTTTGATTTAGCTTCATAACTGATTTCTAGAAGTGAATTGCATTAGGGGTAGAAGATGTAAAGCTTTAATACAAGCATATATAAATACCTAAGATGTAATGATTCTTTTAAAAGAACTAATGGAGAAACTGCAGTGAGAGGTGCACTAAGAAGAAGCTTTTATGTACTGAATTACACTTTGTTCTGTGTTCACAGGTGTGCTTTAGAGAATAAAAAGAATGCTCTTTTTCTGCAGTGGTGAATTTGTTTTAATTAAGGTGTAGGTATATGCCAATTTAGTTTCTGTAATAAGGAAATAAAAATAAAATTTGCAGTATGTGTTGGTCACTTCCATGACTTGAATCCGCACTTTCAGATTCAAAAAAGGAGGAGTTGCATACCTGGCAAGTACAACTCATCCAGACTCACTTTGTTCACAGTGGAGCTTTTCAGGACTCAGACAAATGGTCTGCCACTTCTACAGTATAGAAGTCCTTGCTATTGTCAAGGTAGCATCTCTCTGATTGCACAGCATGAGCTGCTGTGCTTTGAGGACCCCTAAAAATAGTTGGAATGCTTTTCTGCTGGTACTGCATCAATACATGTCCATATTCCCTTTCAGTTGACATTGAATCACCCTTCTGGCAGACTATGTGTCCTGTGAGAGAACATTTTGTCATGATGTCCTGAAAGTTGTGGCTGGAAGTTTCCCTCCTGACTTGTGTGCATGTTTCCAAAAGGGATGAGTGAGATCAAACAGAGCTGCTGCTGTTTTTTGAGACATGCATGGTTGTAGTGTCTAATCATCTTACAGTCACTAGATGAAGAGTTGAAGTATGTGATCCAGTCTTTTTTTACAGTGTCGTGAGGGCTCTCACAGGGCAAACCAGAGTTGCTGCAGGGAGAGGGGGCAAGCTTTGCCACTAGTTTTGAATACAGCTTAGAACAGAGCCACCTCTCTCTGTGCCCACTCTGAGGTAGAGAAGCAAACCCTAGTCCAAGCCTCAAGTGCTGGCTGACTTTTTTGCAGAGAGCATGAGAAACTCCTTTGGGCTATGAATTCAGGACTTTTGGTCCTGCAATCATGAAGTGGTTTCATGGAAATAATGACCTTTCCAACAATCATGTGAGCAAAGGGAGGGGAAGAAGCATCAGACACGTGAGGTGAACTGTGATTGATTCCTTGCCCAAAGACTTTAACTGTGCAGCAGTTGTGGCACTTTCAGTGATCATTATGTTGGCCCCAGTTCATCCCAGTAACATGCTTCATGCCTTTCACTCAGTTTTCAGCTAGAAGATTCCATTGTGATCTCCAGAGGTCTTGATGCTATGAACTCTGATGCCAGTTTTCTCCTGAGTCAGACTACTTATGTTCAAATGTCTTTGTTTCTGGATTATTATAGCTATGCTTTTATTATGGCATGCATCCTTCAAATGTCTCCTTTTGTGTGTGCACAGAGCTCTGCAAGCAGCTTGCCTTTCTGGGAGTGGTGCAAACCTGCTCCAGCCTGGGTTCCTCTCTCCACAGGGCCACAGGTCCTGCCAGGAGCCTGTGCCATTGTGGAATTCCCACAGGATCACAGCCTTCTTTGGACATCTGTCTGCTTTGCTGGGGGTTCTTCTAGGAGCTGCAGGTGGATCTCTGCATCCCCATGGTCTTTCATGGGCTGCAGGGGCACAGCTGCCTCACCATGCTCTGCACCACGGGCTGCAGGGGAATCTCTGCTCCAGCACCTGGAACACCTCCTCTCCCTCCTTGTTCTCTGACCTTGGTGTCTGCAGAGTTGTTTCTCACACATATTCTCACTCCTTTCTTCCAGCTGAGTGCTGTTGTGCAGTTTTTTCCCTGCTTCTTAAATATACTGTCTCAGAAGTGCCGCCACTGTTGCTGATGGTCTCAGCCTGGGCCAGCAGCAGGCCCATCTTGGAGCCATCTGGCATTGACTGTTGCACGTGGGGGAAGCTTCCAGCAGCTTCTCACAGACGCCACCCCTGTAGCCCCCCCAATACCCAAACCTGGCCATGCAAATCCAATACAGTGTTCCCTGGAATAAGATTCCCTTAGAACTGGGAAACTCCTTGTAAGATTCTCCTGGACAAGTAAAGTCAGGAAGGCTTTGCAGGCTACAGCGCTTTCTGCCCATTCCTTCTCAAGGATGTATTCTCTCTGTACAGCAGTGGGAGCAGTAAATGCAAGTTTCTACAGCTGTGGGTCCCCGACATTCTTTGCTCCCACTGCTTTGCCTGCAGCCCATGGCGCTGCTCAGGGATGACCACCCCAGCGTGAGCACGTTTCTAAAGAGAAGCCCACCTGGTTTCTGGTAGGGCTTTATCAAACATTTATTCCAACCATATTGTCAAATTACACTGGAGATTGTTTCCTGAAAATGTACCTGATTTTATTTACACCCTTCCCAACTAGGCTGTGTAAACTAGGGGAGTGTAAAGGCTGTAAGGTGGGTAGCCCTGAAGCCTGCAGAGCTGCTGGCAGCACTGCTGAGCCAGACTCCACTTTTGGGCATGGGTCCTTCTTGCTGAGATACCACTGTTCTGAGCAGAAAGAATGAGGTCTCCACTAGCATGATACCTGGCCAGAGCCGATGGCAGATTCCAGGTGCTGGCAGCAGCCCCACGGAGCGCCCTGCAGCTGTGGGGAGTCCTGCTGCCTGCACCGTTCACGCTGCCATGCCTGCTCCAAGGGCTTAGAGGTGGGAGTAGCAGCATCACGTCTCCCTTGGAACAAAGCAATGTCTTTCCAGAAGAAAAGCGTAGCTGTAAATGCTGGCTATGAATTGAACAACTGGGCAAGATAGTATGGCTTATGTTAAGCAAGAAATGGCTGTAAACTCTTTTCTCAGTCTTAGAAAACAATGTTAATTTAGCCACTGAATTTAGTTATGTATCTCAGAGTTACTCCAAAGTTACACCCCTGTGACATGACACAAAGAGAAAACTAAAATCATGCTGACAGTGAGAAGGTAAAAAGTAAATTTTCCTTCACTTCCCAGTGAAGGAAATTAAGGTAATACCCAGAGCCACATTGTGCTCAAAAAAAGTGTTGGTGCATGATGGCTCCTCATTATTGACTTCTAAGAGTTTATGTTCTAGCCAGAAACATGCTAGTTTATAAAATATTTAAGCAACAACAATTTTTCTTACTCTGGAAAAAGCCCAAGCTCCTATTAAATGCAATTAGATCAAAAGTAAGCAGATTTTTATCTGATGGTACAGGATGATGGGACATATTTGGATGAAAGATCTTACAGAGTGCCTTACTATCTGTGCCTTGACTACAGCCAGTCGGTGTGGCAGTGAGGAGTTGCTTGCTGTGTGTTGCTCTGGCAGGTCATGTTCAGAAAAGGTGGCTGGGGGCAGGGAGGAGGAAAGAATGAAGGAGAGAAGCCTATTACCATCCTGAGACGTTCCATTTTCTCCCTACTCTTTGATTTGTGCTGGGGAAGCATCTGTGCCAAGATGACCTCAAGTTCTCCAGCATTTTTGAGTTAGGTTTCTTCTTTCCCTTCAACCATTTTCTAGCTTGGACTATATTCCTTCCCGTCTGTTCCCATCCGTGCATGCACAGGCAGAGCTGGACATCTAATCCCTGCCAGCTTACTCACAACATGGGCATTCAGAGGCCAAGAACTTGGAGTGTTTTTCTTGGCACTGTAAGGGACTGAGACTCCTTGCCCAGAGACCGTCACACAGCTGCCTAATGAAAAACAGGAAAGCCTTCCAGCAGAAAAAATACCTCTCTGCTGAGGGGAAGCAAGGCTTGGCATCACCCACACTTCCTACCTTTCATCCCACTCTGCAGTGTTCCTGTGTGTTACTCATCCCACTGGCATCAGCTACAGACATCTGATTTTAAAGAGCAGTAGGACAGAGGATGGCATGGGATGTTAGTGGAGGCAGGCCAAGCTGCAAGCCAGATCTCCAGACCCCCCAGACTGTGGAGAGAAGATGTGGCTGCTGTACTCTGTCTCAGACACAAGCTGGACCACTGAGCACAAACCGCTTCTGCCTGTGATTTCTCACCCCGGCAGGATGAACCAGAGCAATGCTATATAAACCCTGACGTGATCCCTGGGCTTCGGCAGTGTGACCATTGCCAGCAAAATGAAATAACCTTGGCACAGAGAGCAGAAAACCAGGCAGGGTCCTCACTGGGGTGTGATCAAGGCGCGGGAATGAGGTCGGACGAAGCTCATTGCTAAGCCCAGGGCCAGCCCTAGGTGTCCTCCTAAGGTAAGAGGCATTGCAGTGAGCTGGGAGAGAAAACAGCTGTTCTCGGCAGAGTAAAGGGGGAAAGGAGCCAGAGCCACAGCGGTATTCTACGTCCAAATTCTCTGTGGATTTATGCCCAAGTTGCTGCTCATGGGTTTAGCCCATGAACTCCTCGCAGTGGGGTCACACAGCAGAGCAGCGGTGATTCCACTCTGTCCCTGCTGCATTTGCACTGGGAAAGGGCAAAGGGCAGCTGAAGCCAGTGGTGGGGCTGCCTGGGGACACCCCAGCTGGGAGTCCCCCAGGCAGATGTGCTCTGTAGGTGCCCTACAGGCAGGGCAGACCCCTCTATGTGTTTAAAGGGCAGTCCAGACCAGCCTGTCCCTTTCCAACTTCTGGTTTAGCCACACAATTGCTGGCAGCAAAACTGCCATGGTCCGAATTAAGACGTGTAACATCCCAGTGCTTCCGGACATGACACATCCTGAACAACCATGTGAGCCAAAAAGGTGAATTCCCCTTTTAAATGCAGTTTGCTCTTGCTCTTAAAATAGTCTTTTCTAGACAACAAACTTCACTCAATGTTTTAAAAAAATATGTCCAGGCCTCCTCAGAGAATGGCACAAACCAACATATTTCAGATTTTTGTCTTTTTCCCTTTACTTCCAGTGCAGCCCAACTGGCACACATCCCACAGCTTCTTGTGGGGGAGGGATGCAGCCATTTACAGAGATGTATGTGAAAAGCAGAGCTCCAGAAGGGAGTGCCCACATGTCCCTGGAAATTCATTCTGACTTTCCACTTCCCACTCATCACAGCACATGTGGTGTCATCGGTGTCTGACCATTCCCACTCAGGCCACAGGGACTCAGAGAGGTGGCATGGTTAGGAAGGGAGAAGGTAGCCAGGCATCCCGCTTCAGTGTGACTCTGGCTTCCAGAAATGTGGCATGTTTGGCCCTGCCTTTAACTGATGAGGTGTGATGCTTGCCCTGAACCCCAACACAGTGCTAGGACAAAGCATTTCTCATCCTACCTCAGAAAATCAAAATCCACAGAACAGAAAGGAAGCTTAGAGGATTACAACTGTGCAACAAGAGCATCCAGGGAAAATCCCTGCAGGCTGCTATGTTTCTCACTGAGTGCCTTCAGTACTCATATGTTTGTACAAAGCTCTGTACTAGGTTTCAAGATACAGCACAGCAAGCTGCTCTCCAGGGGAGAGGAACACCTCCTCCAGGACCATGCTGTCCAGAGGGGATCATCTGCCAGGCACATCAGTTGTCAGGACATCAGCAAAATGGTTAACTGTTTCCAGCTCTGCTTTCATCCTGAAAGGGAGGGTTTATCCGCTTTTGTCCTGATGCAGCCAACAGAGTTTTGTAGTGTGTCAAAACTTTGGTGCCAAGCACGTTTGCTGTTGCAATGACATTCTACAACACCTCACAGCTGACACAGGGCAACCAAAGGCACAATGCGGGTCTAGAAGTACCCACAGGATGATGTGGGGTGGGGAGTCTGATGCTCTAATTACAATTAAAATGTAAAGCATTTTATCATCAAACTGCACTGTCTTTACAATTTTTCCTCACCTGTGCCTAGAGTTCGAGAGAGATGACACAGTGACAGTCCTGCACACCCATTTCCTATCTTTTATTATCAACAAGTACAGAGTGTGTATAAACTTGGTCTGTCCTAGCTACTTCCTTGTAAACTTTTACTTGTGGAGCCCACTGGCTCAAAATCAGCCAGACTGGAGATTCTCCAATACCTATAATGAAAAAACACCTCTGGTTGTGTCCCGGGATGGCATGTGCCTCCAAGAGGACATTACAGACAGTGCCGAAATCACTGAACATTAGTGCTGTGTCTTTATGGCATACCTCCAGCTGGAGATCAGCAGCTATGACAGGCTCTACAACAGGAACTGGTGATTTAGCAGTTACTTTCAGAAACTCTTTCAGTGGGGAAGGAAACACTGACATAACGCCAAGTTCCCAGTTTTGTAACTTCCCTGATGACTTCTGTGGGGATAGGAATGGGAAAAAATCTGAATCACATGCATCCAGTATATCCCAGCTTCTCTGTCCTAGTGTTGCCAGGAGCTCTGCCTGCTCCAAGAAGCAAAGCTAAACCTACTCAAGAGGAACTGCAAAGATGTTTTCCAGGGAAAAAGGCTACCTTCATCATTACTTCCCTCTCTGCCAGCCTTACCTTCTCCTTCAGGACCACACCCTTCTTGCCCCTCCTCTTCCCAGGTAGCACATCCTCCACCACGGTCGAGTCTCCTGTCTCACTGACTGCTTCTTATGCTCCTGAGTAAGCTCTGCCTCCTGAATTTGCCCTGCCTGCCTGCCCCTCTGCAGCTCCATGTCAGCAGCTCCACATTCATAGGATGCAAAGTGGGAGGCTGTGCCTGCTTCCACAACCCAGGTGGTGGAAGAGACAAAAAACCTGGGAAGCTGAGCACGGGCATGAGCCACACAATGGTCCTCTTAAAATGCCTCATTACTTAACATCGTGAAGGAAGACTCTGCAAGGCTTAGGCAGCTTAGACTTGAGGACTGAGTGCACAAGCTACAAGCTTGTGTGGCTTTTTTTGTCCATGGTTAACAAAAAAAAAAGAAAGGAATAAGGAAAGGAGGGAGGTGCTAAGGAGTTCCAGTTTGTCCAAGATCAGTTTATCTGGCAGCTCAGATTTCAATGTGGGCAGAAGAAGGCAGGTCTGGCCTAGAGAGTGAGTTGTAAATTGTGTGCAAAGAGACAGGCAAAGGAAATTCTGCTTTTATTCAGAGACAGGAGAATAGACAGCTGAAACGGAGACCAGCAGGACATATAGGAGTGAGAGGCTGACAATGACCCACTAAAGGGTTAACCCACATAATAAAGTGAGGTGACAGTCAGGAGGCAACCTAAGAGTGGGCAGAACAGGAAAAAGTCAGAGAAGATGTAGATAGCAGGGAGAGTTTAGCAATGCCTGTGAAACCTGATGGTGCAAGCAAGATAAGTCTGGCATGTAATTTGGGATGGAAGGCCTTTTTGTGTTTGCAGAATTTTATCTTAAAAAAAAAAACTTTAAAAAAAAAACTTTTCTAATTTTGAGCCACTCCTTCCATCAAGTGATCACCAAGGAATGCTTTCATATGCTTACCTCATTAGCTTTGGCACACAGAGAGGCAGGCAGGAACTTCTCTGTGTCTGGCGTCCGTGGAACCGGTTTTGGATATGCAGCTGACAACCCTTTTCTAGGCTAAGAAAGCCTAGCAACTCCTTCTTCCCAAGAAAAGCTGGGGGTTCCATCCTCCCTCTGCTTCTTTCTGTGTGGCAGATAGAAATCAAAAAAGAATGAAGCATCACTGAGGTAAACCAGGAATGGCCTCAGTCAAAATGTCAGGACTTTGTGCTGAAGAAAGGGTGAGGTTAGGAAGCAGCTGGGTACAACATGACAAATGCTCACTGTGTTGATGGCTGTGAGCCACAGGACAGCAGGTGAAGCTTTACATTGCTTATGTCACTCATCCTAACATGAACTCAGGCTTTTGCAGACTTACAGCAATGTTTTGTCTAGATAGGAGTGATAAAAGTCCATTTATGGTGACCTTTTGTTACCAAGACGGGTTAAGGCATCAGACCCTTGCTCATTTATTGCCCTCTACATTGCGGGTCTGAGCTCCAGACTCCTCCCACATTTGACCTCCCAGCTTTCCCAGGCATCTCAGCACACACCTCTCCAGAGGGGAGCACCAAGAGACCTGTGTAGGTCCAGTCACTGACCAAATCAGAAATGCCCAAGTCCCAGAAGGACTCCATCTGGAATGAAAGCAACAGGCTATCCAGCAACTGCAATAGTGGTCGCTTTCTGTTTTTCAAGAAGGGCTTGCTTAGCTTCAAAGTTTTTATGAGACCCTTGTGGTTAGGGCACTTCTCAGAAAGTGGAAGTTATATGGTGGTGCTTCTTTGGCATGTGTCACCTTCCAGCCAATGCTCCAAAACATCTGGCTTCTGGCCAGCCCATAATCTCCTCTAGGACTCCTGGGAAATGGGGTTTTCCCATTTGAGCTTGTTGTGTAATCAGCGATACCCACTTACTCCATGTAGCACTGTTGTGTGATGTGTTGAGGGCATGTTTCCTTTAAACATCCAGTGTAGGATGGGCAATTGTGGTGCCAAGAGGACACACTCCTGTCCCAACAGCTTCTGAGGCAGCTCAAACCCCCTCACAGGCTGCTAATATCGCTTTTTCAGCTGGAACATAGTGGGCTTCTGATCCTCGATAACTCCAGCTCCAAAATCCTAATGGTCGATCTTAGGTTTCTCCTGAGGTCCTTTGCCAGAGGATCCAGGTGAGACCCTGCTCTCCAGCTGCAGTGTAGTGTATATTCTGCATGGCTGGTCCTGTCCAAACAGGCCCAAGAGCTACTGCATGAGCTATTTCCTGTCTGATCTGCTCAAAGGCCCGTTGTTGCTCAGGGCCCCACTCAAAGTGGTTCTTCTTCCAGGTCACTGGATAGAGGGGGCTCACAAGCTGACTATAACCTGGAATATGCATTCTCCAAAACCTCAAAGGCCAGAAAAGCTTGTGTTTCTTTCTTGTTATCTGGTCGACACAGTTAGTTCCAGGTGACCTGGACACCCCTCCAAGTGAAAGCAAATTGTGGCCTGCACTCTGCCGCCAGAGGGATTGAGAAAAATGCACCAGCGATATCAATTGTGGCACCATTTGGCTGCTTTGAGTCCACCTCACACTGAAGTTCCAACATGTCTGTTATGGCAGTGCTCAGAGGCAGCATGACTTCATTCAGGCCACAATAGACTTCTGTCAGCATCCATTCCCCATTAGATTTTCGCACCTGCCATATGGGGCTGTTAAAGGGTGACCAGGTCCTGCTGATCACTCCTTGGCTCTCCAGTCGATGAATTAGTTCATGGATGGGAGTTACAGAGTCTTGGTTGGTTGCCTTTGACTCTAGCTCATACTGAAGTTCCAACACATCTGATAGGGCAGCAATCAGAGGCAGCATGACTTCATTCAGGCCATGAGAATCTACTGTTCATCACCCGGCCTGCACTTGGGGCTTCCCTTCCCTCTGACAAGTGCAGGAGAGGACTGATCTCTTGGGCTGCCCCTGACAGCTGGAGTGTGGGCTCACAGGAATGAGGAAATACCCAGAGTTTCTTCTACATTTCGGAGCCAGAAGGATGCCATCTCTATGGTTGGTGTATCTGTTTGTGGGTAATACAGTGCTACCAAGCTGCTGGAATATAATGCAGGGGTGCCTTGAATCACCTTCCTCCACATGGCCAGTGTGCAAGGGGCACCCTCAGAATCTTTAGGGACCCTGTCACTTTCTAGATCACTATAGACAATTTCCAGCACTGATAATTCTCTCAGGTACTGGATACCTTCATCTGCAGTGGTCCACTTCCCTGGGGAGTTCACAAGATCTTCCTTAAATGGATATCTTGCCCTCATGCTTGAGAGAAGCCATCTCCAGAGGCTGCAAATTGCTCCTTCTTTTCCAATTCCTCTTTCAGTTTCCTGGGATCTTAGCAAGGGATCCCAGCTGTTGGGCTTCATGACCTTCTAACTGCTGACTATCGGCACCACAACCCCAGCATTGAAGCAGCCAGGCAGAAGTCTGCTCACCTGGCTGGCGGCTGTAATCTCTTCTCAAGTCTTGAAGTTCTGATGAGATCAGGGACCAAGTAACTCTGGTTTCCTGTTTGATTTTCCTCACTCCATTTGATTTCTTTGTTGAAGGAACCTGGCCCTTTTTCTAACCCCTTCTTTCCTATTGTTACTTCCCCTTCTTCTTCTAGTGCTGCTTCTTCTGCTTCTTCTTCCTCCCTTACTAAATTGTGGTATGGGCCTGTAACTCACCTTGTCCATTTTTTGTTTTCGCTGCTGGAGCAATTACTGCAGTTGCCGTAGTTTGAGTCCCTGTCTCAGCCATAGTGTCCTCAAATGCAGTTTGGATTCCTGCCTCAACTAAAGTCCTCTGAGAGTACTGTGCAGTGGTTCAATAGGCACACACCAGGCTCCAGTACACAGCAAGAAGCTGCTGGTTTTCACTGGGGTGGGCAAGGCACCCTTCTATCAGTTGACAGGTCAGTTTGTCAAAGTTTATTACCTGTTCAGGTGTAAAGTCCTAGGTAATGGGAGGTGATAACCGCCCTTAAAACCTGCCCAAATCCTTCCATGAACCCTGCCACCCAGGAACTGGATGCCTCAGGGCAGATTTCAATAGCGACTCACCTAAAGATTGTTTTCTCTTACACCAGGATGATGCCAGATTCCACAAACTCCATAGCACAGCAATGGTATTAGTTGGTATTATTAACAGTATTAGCTAGTGTTATTAACAGTATTAAGCAGCTTGCATAAGGATGAGCAAAGACCATGAGAGGCTGCATTATAAAAGCATTCACATCAATCTCAGGCAGGGGGAAGGAGGTGTATTCCCTCATCCACAGAAGATAGCTCACCCACACAACAAGGCCATCAGTGTAAGGGCAAAGCACAGAGCCATTGTTTGTGTTAGCATGTTACCAAAAGCAAAATAAAGAGATAAGCAGTGCAGCTGACAAACTCAATGTCCTGCACAGGAGCTTGCTACTTGATAACTACTATTTACTATAGCATGCAATAAATAACTTTATTAATGCCTTTATCTTGCCCAACATTTGGTCACCAAAAAAGGACTGTAGTGGGTCGACCTTGGCTGGGTGCTCAGTGGTCACCAACCCACTCTACGACTCCCCTCCCCAGCCAGACAGGGGAGAGAAAATAAGATGGAAAACAACTTGTCTGTTGAGATAAGGCAGTTTACTAAAGAAAAAAAAAAAGAAAAAAAGAAAAAAGAAAAGTGAAAGTTTGCACGTGCAAAAGAAAAGGGAAAAGTCAGTCTCTACTTCCAATCAGCAAGCAATATTCAGACACTTCCTGGGCTTCAGCACATGCAGTTTCAGAAGGCCAACACTGTAGAATAACACATACCCCACCCCATTCCTCCTCCCGCCCTCCCTTAGCTTTTATATCTGAGCTGACATCACATGGTATAGAATATCCCTTTGGTTAATTTGGGTCGGCTGGCCTCGTTGCATCCCCTCCCAGGATCTTGCCCACTCCCAGCCCCTTGATGGGGGGAAGGAATGTTACTGGGACAGTACTGCTCAGCAGTAGCAAAAACACTGGTGTGTTATCAACACCTTTCCAGCTACCAATGCAAAGCACAGCGTGGTGAGGGCTACTAAGGACAAGTGAACTCTATCTCAGTCAGACCCAATAGAGATGTGCTGCTGCCTCCGAGGGTTTACATACACACAATCTCCAGACAGAGTGCCTAAATCAATTCCTTAACATAGTTTTTAAAGAGTCTCTGGTGGAGAGAGCAAAGGATGGAAATTCTCCAGCCTTTTTATCAGACTTTGCTACCACAGAGAACAAACCAGTTCATGCTTGTAAACCTCTGTATAATACACATTGTGCCGTATGAGAGTTCTTCCTACCTAATCTCAAAACACATAAAACAGAGCAAGAGATGGGCAAGGCCAAAGGGGAATTCTCAGAAAAGTAGAAGGTCTTTGCTAATGAGACAGACAAAGTAAGTTAGAAATTGTTCTCCTGGAAAATAGGTTTCTGGGAGATAAACATGATTGAATCATCTAAGTAAATTGTGGAACCAATCATTGCAAGATGAGGCAAAAATATAAAAGGGTTTTCCAAGTGATCAGCCAAATTAATGGAAAAGATGCGGCTAGTACTTAGAGAGTGGCATCATCGTCATTGTCATTACTATTATTGTTATTATCTGGCTTAATAGTCAGTGTTCTGATTACCATTGCCTCGGTGCCATCTCTGTCCAAAGAAATCCACAAACGACTGGATGGTGGAATGGGGTAAATAAGTCAGGGAAGGATCATTTTGTACCATCTATTCCATGTGTTCTCTCCCTGAGCATCCACATCTGCCAGGGAAACAACACCGGCTTTCTGGTCTGACTGAGTTATGTTCTTACAAAATTCAATGTTAATTGGGAAGCAGGCATAGTAGAAAGGACAGACTTCAGCCCATCAGGCAGGCATTGGGAGCTGGATCGGAATTCAAGCAGTCACTAGTAGAGTAGAGTAGAGAATGGGCTGCTTAAAAGTGGTTCCCTAGCAGGGAAACTCCCAGTCGCCAGCATGCACATGCCCTACACCACTGGGAGCCTTGTCCATGCCTAGGGGCTCCTCCTGTGGGATGGTTGTTAGTGGCTGAACATGTAAGGGAATTAAAGTCTTCAGCTTTCTGGGTGAGCCTCCAAACACAGCAGCATTGCACAGGAGACAACTAGACCAGCTGCAGCCATGTTACTGTGTTCCTTGACAGCAGGGTGAAGCCTGCCCAGCCCTCCCAGCAGTCACACAGAACAGGCAGGTGCCTCTCCTGAGATGAGTCAGGCCTCTCACAGGGCTACCTCTCTAACAGCCTTGGCTATGCAGGACGTAAAGAAAGCCCCAGTGTTTCCTACTGACTTTGCTATGCAGCAGCATTTTCAACTGTTCTGCTCCATGCTCCTGTTCTAGGTGAACTCAGTGATTCACATTGTCTCCCTAACTACTTAAGTAATGTTGCTCTTTCCTCTGGTTGCTCTTTCTCATGCCCCAACTACTTTCCCAAGGATGTCTTATAACCTGATTAATGGGTACAGGCCACATCTTGGTCAACAGTGTTCTAACAGCCTGTTAATATTAACTAGACACTTTGATGGAATTACTTGTTACTTGGAATCATGGAATGGATACCTAGCCCTACCCATTAGGGAGAAAATATTTGGGGCTCAGATACAGTCCAAGAAAACATATGACCATGATGTCACATGGTCTGGAATATCCCTTTGGTCAGTTTAGGTCACCTGTCCCAGCTGTGTCTCCTTCCAGCTTCCCATCCACCCCCAGCCTCCTCACCAGCATGGCAATATGAAAAGCAGAAAAGGCCTTGGCTCTGTGTAAGCCCTGCTCTGCAATAACAAAAACATCTCTATATTATCAACCAAGTGCTCAGCACAAATCCAGAACACAGCCCCACACCAGCCACTGTGAAGAAAATTAACGTAGCCAAGGCCAGCACACGGATACAAGTTAAGCGGGCAGGTGAGTCAGCCCCCTTGACTATTTCATTTACTAGTACAGCTATAGCTTGTGTGCCTCCCACCAACTTCCACTGGCAAAAACAGGTTACATCTATAAATTAGACATAATGACATCTTCACTTTCATGTACCCAAATATTTTTTTGGTTTTGTCACCTGACTCTCTACAGAACCAGAGGAATGTTATGCCTTTGTGGGTACATCCAGCAGTACTTGACGGCACATCATGTACTATACAGGACCAAAGGAACCGTCACAGATGAGGGGGGTGGTCAAGCACTGCAGCCCCAGGCAATGGCAAAGCCTCAGAAATTTATAATTCAATCATGTGTAAATCAAGCAGCATTTGAGTCTCATATAGTAAATGTTCTTTTTACACACTGTCTTTGTGTCCAACTTCTTCTAAAACATCTAAAAGCTACATCCTCGCTTTGTGTCTGAAATAGGAAACAGATGTTCTCGTGCATGGAGAGGGTCTAATATCACTGCCTGTTACCTGTAATGCATGCAGGAACTAATTTACTTTCCTGATAAAGGAAAGTGCAGTTTAAGCGCATACCAGTTTGGAAATCAGGGAACAGAAGCACATAACAGTTGAGGTTGGAAGGGACCTCTGGAGATCATTTAGTCTATCCCCGGCCACCCTTCTTAAGGCGGGGTCAGCTAGAACAGGCCATCCAGGACCATATCCTCATGGTTTTTTAATATCTCCAGAGATGGAGCCTCCACAGCCTCTCTGGGCAACCTGTGCCTGTGTTCGGCCATCCTCACAGTAAAAAAGTGTTTTCTTACTTCAGATAGAATTTCCTGTGCTTGAGTATGTGCCCATTGCCTTTTATCCTGTCAGTAGGCATCTCTGAGAAGAAGCTCTGCCTTCTTCATATCATCCCATCAGGTATTTATATCCAATAAAAAGATTGCCCCTGAGCTTTGTCTTCTCCAGTCCAAACAGTGCCAGCTCTCTCTGCCTTTCCTCATGTGGCACTTGCTCCTGTCCCTTAATCAACTCTCAGACACTTCATGGGACCCAGTCCTTTGAGGTCCTACCTTTCTTGTCCAGGAGAGCCCTGCACTGGCATAGCATGCCAGCTGTGGTCTCACCAGGGCTGAGCAGAGGGGAAATGTCACTTCCCTCAACATGCTGGCAACACTTGGCCTAATGCAGCCCAGGATACTACTAGCCTTTTTTGCCATGAGGCAGAATTGCTGGCTCATGGTCAGCTTGTTCACCAGTACACTCAGGGCCTTTTTCTGCCATGTTCTTTTCCAGCTGGTTGGCCCCTGGTCTGTATGGAAGCATGGAGTTGTTTCTCCCCAGGTGGAGGACTTTGTATTTTTCTTTACTGAGCTTAATGAGATTCCTCTCTGCCCCTTTCCCCAGGCTGTCCAAGTCCCTTTGAATGGTATCAGCCACTCCTCACAGTTTTCAACCATCAACAAACTTGCTGAGCTTGTCCCATCCCTCATCGCACATATTATTAATGAATATGTTAAGTAATAGCGGTCTCTGTATCAGCCTTTCGGAACACCCCGAGTAACAGGCCTCCAGATGGACTTTGTGCTACTGATCACAACCCTTTAAGCCTGTCAATTCACACAGTTGTCAGTCCACCTCATTGTCCACATATTGTGCTCACTTCTCTGCTTTTCTCTGAGGATGTTACAGGTGACAGTTTTGAAACCCTGGCTAATGCCAAGAGAGAGAACATCCACTCATCCATCAAGCCACTCTTCTCATCGTAGGAAGCTATAAGTTTGGATAAGCACAATTTCCCTTTCATAAATCCATGTTGTCTATTCCAAATCACTTTGACCAAGCAAGGCTTCTTCCACTTGCCTGAAGAAGACCTCAGCTATTACTTCTTTCCAATCCAATGATCTGTACAAGACACCCACAACTACATAACCCAAGTTGGTCTATCCACTAGTACAAAATGAATGACCATTCAGCTTCAGGCAGGTTTCTAAGGTAGTCCAATGGACAATGATCGAGTTGTGGCAGAGACATACACAAACACAGAGAGGAAAAGATCAGAAAATGTATCGTGGTTGGTGCAGAGGGTGCTGATGCTTTCTGAGATTAAGCAGCCAGAACACTGCTGTGTGTGATGGAGCATCATAGGTCTGCTCTGAATATCTCAGACTAAAAGACTCTAAGACTAAAAGCAGATAAGGATCTTTTTCCAAGCTGAAGTTTTTTGGGCTCTAAATATTGCATCAGAAACTTCAGGCAGGATGTAAGGAGCATGTCCTGATGTTTAGAAGGCAGATACTTCCAGGAAGGATATCCCTCCTGCCTGATTCCCTGCTACTCCCTGCTCCGCTCTTATGTTTCGGGACATACCCAGGATCCATGGAAAAACACAGCACCAAAGGGGTTTCAATAGGAGTTATGCTTCCTCAAATTTGTACCATAAAGCCTGATTACATCCATGAATGTTTTATGGGGTCGTTACCTGTGTCAGATGACAGGTAGTCACATCAACAATTTGGTTTTCGCTGACTCAGAACAGAGCATGCACATCTCCTCATATCTCTAATTCGTGATGAATGATGTCCTCATATCCTTACCTCTGCTGATGCTTGCTTTTGTCTTCTAGCTTGTTGCCCTTTTCATAGACCATTCACAGCATTTGGAGAAAGCCTCCTGATCTTCTAAGCATAAATTCACATCCCCTCATCCTTCACAAACTTCCAGTGCAAGACATATTTCCAATGCTACTGACCTCATACTTCATTCAACTTCAAGCTCATACGACATTTGTTTAAAAGATATCACACCTCAGAGCAGAGATGTGTTACTTACAAAGACTGTGCAGAGCCATGCAAACCACTGCCTGACAGAAGGAGATGTCCAGAGCATTTTAAATCAACACGAGGTAGGCCGCCAGATGTGGGTTCCCTCAACTGTGTTGCTGTAGATGCAAAGTTACAGCACTGAGGTTTACCTTGACATTACACAGACAGCAGAGTGTCATCCATAAGTGACAGCAGAGAGTCATCCAGCAGGAGGGTTTTGCAATTGGAATGGGTAAACAGATTATCTTTTGTTTTTCTTGTCTGCTTATCAATCACTGGCGATGTATAACCTACATCTGCACTCAGGGTTTGTTTAAATGTATGAAGGCAATATCCTTAGTCCTTTGCAAATACATTGAACGTATGTTGGGAAAAATTTGTTCAACATTTTTAAAAGAGGAAGACAGATCAAGAGTACAGCATGCCTGCTGTCCAGTCCTGTCCACTACAGCAGTTATTAGTATCCAATGGGTGGAGAGAGAAAGCTGTTTCTGAGGAGCATTTACCCCTCTTGAATGTTGCATTTGAATTGTGCAATTACAAGAACAGGGAAAGCAATACAAAAATCACAAAAAAGGTGATTTTGATAAAAGCTTCACCCTTTCACAGAATCTAGAAGATACAATATGTGACTTTGCTGCATTTAGGCCTTGTCCTTATTGCAGGAGGTGTAAGGAATGGCATAGAATTTCAAATTACTGCAAGAAAAGAAAGTGGTTATTGCTCTGCTGACACATGTACTTACACACATATTTCTGGCAAGGTAAAATTGCCTACAGTGCAGCATTTTAAAGCTTCTTCCCACTACCAGAGGACACAAAAGTGTCACAAAGTGCTTTAAGTGGTTTCTCTTAAATTATTCTCATCTTCTGGTAGTTAAAATTAGCACACAATTTAAGATTTTATGTGAAAGCTATCCGTTTGTCCTGTTCTCATAGCAAAACCAAAATCACCTCTCACTGCAAGCTAAATTTCTTGTGGATCCTGGAAGAAAGAGCAAGAAATCAAGCATGGAATTGTGCAGACATTAGAGCACATTCTTGTGCTTTCAGCTCTCTGTGGATGACAAAAATACATTTGTACTTATCATCATATGTTTGGCTTCTTCAGTTGCTGCCTGGAAATAAATATTGCACTAGCACATCTTTGGTGGTATTGTAAAAAAATCACAAGAGCAGCTTAGGAATACTTCAATACCTTGAGCTTTGTCTAACAGGCTTATTCAGTGACCTTGGAGCAAGCACTGAACTCTACAGCTGGGAGGGAAAAAGGGGAGACATGGCTTTCAGGAGGAGTGCAAGTATGCCACAGCCATGTCTGTTTGTCATGGCTGGGGAATAGTTCACGGACAAAGATGGGAAGTCCGAAGCCATTTTCCCCCAGCAAAGCATTACAGCTGTTTCCTCCTGCTACCAGTGCCACTGGTTTTGAACATGCATTGAAAAACAAGGGCATCTGTTCTTATGGATTTAAAAACATAGTTTGCTTTATATATAGCAAGAATAAATGTGTTCAGTTTTTCTTCATTGTCAGACATGGCTCTCTTTGGGCTTATGGCCATTTATGTTCAAACTCCAATTTTTTTTCCCTTGTGTTTCCCAAGTGTTGTTTTTTTAAAGCAGTTGTTCCTCTCTAACTGGATAGCTGCGGAAGTAAATCAGCTTGCATGTGTTTAGAAACAAAGGAACAATGAAACATTCAGCCAAGCTTGCCTCAACAGATTACTCTATTTTTTATACTTTCAAGGCAGTTTGCAACAGGAAAACTGCCCAAGAGCTCAGAGGATTTGGGAGGAGGTACTCTGAGCAGCAACTGTGACTCTCCTGGGAGATTAGGGGCCAGATCCACCCCTCATTTAAGCTCCTGGAAGTTGTGCAACTGCCCAAACAGAGCTGGGAGAATAATTTGATCCATTTTCTTGCAGTGGTATGCTGAGGGTAAATTACTGTGATTAATGAGTCACATTTGTCAGTTGAAGTTCGGTAATGGGGCATATGACAGAGGCTCCAAATTTCTCAGCAGAATAAGCAAAATTCAGGTGTGTAGAGACTCTGCTTATGTTTCTGGGAAGAGGTGAAAAAGCAAAGTGGGCCCAGAGCCATCAGGTGCCACGATTCTGTTTTGCTGCCACAGGCAGCTGCCGAGCCTTGTTTGCAACATTGATGAATTCTGCTCTGCCTTTCTCAGCCTGGGGCAGTTGTGAGAAGACTCGCTATTTCCCCCCTTGCAGCCAACAGGTTTTACGTGATTATCCTGTGGGCTGACAGCAACAGGCAATGGAGACCAGCTGTCACCTGGGAAGATGTCAAGGCACTTCTGTTCAATTGCCTGGACACACACTTCCTTAAGTACTAGGTGACACTTACATGCAGAGTCTCTTCTGTCTGGAAGCAAATAGTTCTTAATAAGGCTAGGGCCATATTTTAGACCTTGAAAGCAATTTCCAGTTTTGTGATCTGAAACCCAGCAAAATTATTAAGCATGTTGCTCTAAAATATGAAAAAGTGGCAGAGATAGAGAGAGGAGGGCATCACCTACATGCCCTCAGTCAGGAGCTGCAGTAACGACATGGTGCAGACACATCTCCCTAGCACTCCTAGGACATGCAGAAAGATACCAAATCCAGTTCAAAGATCTGGATTTATCTGAAGATAATTTCAACAGGCAGAAGGCAATCATGTGGGCTGGAAAACAGCCGAGATGATGATTAGCACTGTACAAAAAAGGCACCAGAGATCAGATATGATGAGGGCTATCTGATGAGCTGCTGCTGGGCTTGGAGCACAGGGTTCTGTGTTTCCCACTATGCTGAGCAGCTCTCCTACCATTTGCCCTTTGCTCAATGACCAGCTGAAGGGCTGAGCAGAAGTGGTGACAGGCCCTGGCATCTTTCCCTTCTGGTTTTCTGCCTTTCTTTGGCAGGAGGAGGATTTGGGTCCGTGGCAAAGCCAGGGAGATGGTTTACCTTCAGCTGGCTGGACTACTGGTGGTGCTAGCAGATGTTTCCAAGGAAGTGAAGCTTACAGCTTCTGTTGCTGTTTTAAAATAAGATATGGTTCTGGGGTTTGTCACAGGTATTTCAAAAAAGAGAATGTTTCGATAGATTTTTATAGGAATTGATGTATTCTTTATAGTTCTACAGTTTATTTAGGCTCTTCAAAATGTCATCTTTTTTCCAGGCAGCACTTCCTCATTACCATGTCTTCAGACCTCACCTGACTTCTTTCTGCTCCTCAGCTCTGCCCTTACGATAACTTCCTTTTGTTTTCTTACCAGTGTTCCACCAGCTTTCAGTTTTACTTTCTGACCTTCTTTTTTGATTCTTTTTCTCAGCTAACTAAACTGAACAACCAACACCATAAATATTTGTGATTTTGATGATACTATATAATGTAAAAAGGAGGGAGGTACAGGAAGGAAGTACATATTATTAGAAGAAAAAGAGGATGTTCTGAAAGTACCTGAAGACAGATGCCAGTAATGCTGGTATTGAAAAAAATAACATATGCAATGGGTGAATTCTTTCTGATCTGGATTTATCTGAGGGATGAAACATGGTCTGATGGAGGAACTTTGGTCCTAACCACAGGATTTAGGATGATAACGTGACCATGCAAATAGAGTGTGAAGAAAGAGACTTCTGTGTTCCTCCAGTGAACAGGGCCCAAACATCCCTGTGCTGGGCTGTACAGGTGCACTCAATAGTCACAGTTAGAAGAGCACAGACTGACAGACTGGAAGAGACATCAGCCGGTGGACAGTCATTGGGGGAGAAAATGCCAAGCGGAGGTTCATGTTACTAACACAAAACTGACCTGCAAATGGTAAGAACAACAGATAAGGTACTGGATGAAGTTGGAAGCAGTTTGGGTCCCAAACTTCTGCTCAGCTCATGTCCATTCAGCCCCAGCCCACTACCCTTCCTGACAGGTAAGCACAAGTCTCCATAGTGGTGCAGGCTGAGATGCTGAGCCGGGTGTGGCATCCTGACAGTCACATCCATCACTATTTGTAGGATTTAAATAATTAAATTAAAATTTTAACAAAAATCTGAACTGTCTGAACATAAAGAGAGACTTGTAGGTCTCTCATCAACCAAAGCTTCTGCTAATGGTACCTACTGTACAAATACTGTGCTCAGGGAGAGGGCTCCAAATAATGCCAGCTGATTTTCTCCCTTAAGGTCCAGAAGATTTGCAGAAGTCTCATAAGACACCTCCTCTACAGTCCTTATTTTCCTTTTCAAAACCATCCTCAGGACTTCACTCCTCCTGTCGGTTCTGGGAGCCCTTCCTGTCTCAGGCACCCCAGAGAGATGCTTGCTGTGGCCTGGGCCACTTGCCCCGGGGCAGGGCAGGGCACATTTGCACCTCAGCTAAGGCTAAAGCAATGTGAAGAGGGCATGCCATAAATAATTAGTCCCTAGGGATCTGCTGGGATGTTATCAGCACCTCAAGCTGCCTTTCGGGCACCTCCCCAGGCACTCCCAGAAGAGGAGGGAGCATGAATCAAGCCGAGCCAAACCTCTTCATGCCTTTAGCCAAAGCCTCTTGGCCTCGCCAGCAAAAACACATGCCTTGAAGTACCTCAGGGAGTGGCCCACAGCAGCACATCCTGAGGCAAGAGGACGAGAGGCAGGACTGACTGCGGAAAACAAAACCCCGTCTTCCCGGCAGGGGCTGGGCCGCAGCCGGCCCCGGAGCCAGCGCGGCCGCCCGTGGGTGCTGCAGGCCCGCGCTGGGCCAGGGCCGGGGCGGCCCCGCTCCCAGCCTTCGTTCCGAGCGGCCGCGAGTCCACTGCTCTGCTTACGGTGTTTACGGAATGCAGAATGTTGTCTGGTAGATAAAACTGAACTGAGTGCAGAATTTGCTTTTTTCCCCATCATAAGAGATGGGGATTTTTTCAGATGAAACAGCATTTAAAAGGAGATATGACAACAGTAGGGCTTTTAAAAAGCTTTTAAGCAAAGTGATGTAATTAGTTATGATCCAAAAACAGTTTGCCACACAAAACCCAATTTTTAGTTGTTGTCTAAATCAATGTGAGGCTCATTTCTTCTGCTGTTAAAATCAATGGCAATTTGAGTTTAAGAAGTTGGGTCCTGGTTTGGTAAAAATGTGAACCAGATCTTTTCCTGCTCTTTTTAAAAAAAGAAACCCGACACACCTAAACTATGTGAGTTTCCCTCTCTTATAAATATGTGTTTCTAAAGAAGTTTAATCTTTAAGAAAGATTTTACTCTTTTGACTGAAATATTTTCTTTATATCACAGTACCCATAAAGATGGTTCTGTGACCTTTCAGCAGCTACTTGTGAATTTCCCAAGTACACGGGACTGGACAGCTTTCATGTAGGTGGTGGTTTTTCACAGCTGTGTGACTCTGGGGTCCCTTACACTGTGCATCCTAACAAGCCTCAGGAACATTCCTGAGACTCTGGGAAGCACAGCCATCGTTTCCCACCACCTGTGGGCATGCTGCAATTTGCAGGGGCCAGTCATGGCACTAATTTGGTCTAAGGCTTCACTGACAAATAGAAAAAAAAAACAATTGAACCGAGAGAGGTCTAGTCAATACCTGCTGTTGTAGAGCTACTTTCTTTCAGTTCTACTTGTATGAGATCTGACAGCACAGTTTTCTTCCCCCTTGAACACTCAGCTCGAAAGAAGAGCTAATGTAGGGAAATAAATCTTTGATACAGGAAGAAAAGAGTACAAAATAATAAAATCAGAAAATGTATTAAGTGTCTGGTTTCAAGATATTGCAGGCAATTAAAGCAGAAAAGGAAGACAGTATTTTCAAAAGTCTGTTTGAAATGAGAGGTGGAAATGAGAGGTCTATTTCAAGGTACTTTTCTAGAAAAGGAGACCATCAGTGGGAACAAATTGTGGAAAGCATGTAGCACCCATACCTGTGTCTGCAGAGACAAATGACACCGTAATTCATTGACCCTTAATCCAGCACAAGTGCTTACTCAAGCTGGAAGGGGTTATCCATTCTTCTCCCAGCTCCCAGGCCTCAATCCCATTCTCTCCCTTGCACTTGCATTTGACCTCTAAAAGTCTTCTAGTCCAACCCTCCTGCAGTGAGCAGCAAAGTCTTCAACTAAACCAGGTTGCTCAGAGCCCTGTCCAACCTGACCTTGAGTGTTTCCAGGGATGGAGCATCTACCCGCTCTCTGGGCAATCTGTTCCAGGGTTTTACTTAGTCCACAGCAATAACCCTACAGTCAATTATTCCAGCCCCTTCTTAGTCTTTCAGTTACCAGCATGCCCATAAAAGTTGTTAGCTTTCAAGGGAAGCAACCCATCTTACTGACATGGGGTCTGCTTGATGCATTCTGGGGTTTACTGAGAATGAAAATTATATCCATACAGTCCATTAGGCAAAACCTGAGTTTAAATAGCCAAGCTTCATTTTCTTAGAAGCCTTTACCTCCTGTTTAAGCTAAAACAGGATCTAGACAACAGATGAACATGTTTACTGCACCCTACCCAGGCAGGTTGCTGGCACAGTTCTGCCTGTGAGCAATTAGGTATGTGATGTTGTGCTGCAAGCATCAACTAGGGATGAGTATTTTATAAAGCCAACGTTGCACACCATTCATTTGGGATGTGTAAGCTTCCCCTGCTGATTCATGTCAAATCAATTCTTCATACTGTAGAGTACAATGATGCAGTAAGAAACACTGATAAATGTATTAAACAGAGGCACTAGTCTGTGGTGCTAATACACACTGAGTGGAGTTCAAAGCCCTTCAGTGCCTGTGTGGCCCATCCTGCCACCCCTGGGGATAGTCATCCTTTAAAGCCTCAGTGCTGGGAACGCTAAGCCTCCTTGTCAGAGCAATGTTCCAGAAAAAATCAGATCGCTGCAGCTTTTAAGTCAGTCTGGCAGAGGCTAGGGTTGAAGAAAAGGGCAGGGGAACAGCAAGCACCTTGAAATAAAACACAGAGTCCAAGTGTAACAAAGCTACGTGTTGGAAGCAGGAGGGGTGGTTGGTAGTCTTGCCCACAGGTCACATCCCACGGGAGCTCCTTGTGGATGGGGCAGGACCTCTCTGCAGCAGGCACAGTGCTAACACAACTGAGGAAGAGACATGCTGCTTCAGCCCACCTTGGCATCCAGGCACTCATGGGGCCAACACAGATTGCTGCTTCAGTGTCAGAAGTCAGCCAGCTTTATGAGCTGAAACACAGTTTTCTGCCTTCCTTTAAAAAAGACAACTCTCCACTATCAAAAGGAGGAGTTGGACTCAGTTATTCTGCCATTCTGATCTTAATGGGCTTCATGCTGTTTTATTAGACAAGTCTTTTCTGTGTGGGTGGAAGCAGAAAGTCTGCCAAGACTCCAAAACTATGTGAAGAATGGGGATTTCTGATGAGAGCCTCTGATGATAAATCTCCTGCTACTGCATTCATGAGAAGGGCAGAAGTCTGAGTTCTGAGCTACCTTTTCTCTGCTGACAGTGCTCTCACTGCAGGGTTGGAACAAAAATGCAATGATTATAAAAAGTGACACGATCAATGATCCATACAAGGGATATAGCAAGGCAACTACTTTGTCAAAATGATATGAGGAGTGGTTATAGCAAAAAAGCAAATAGCCTCAGTGATGCTTTTTTTCCCTCTTAAAAGTAGGTTGAAGAAACCAGGATACATCAAAGCTGACAGTTCACTGAATTTGGCAGCAGTTCAAAGATAGAACATCTTGTCCAGGCTGTGCAGAGCTCACACCCACTATCTGCAAGAGGCAAGAAACAAGGAGCACAGACACCTCACACAGAATAAAGGAGTGAACTGATTACTCTTCCCAAGTTTAAGAGGATGCTCTATGCAGCCCCCACACAGGAAATGTGCACAGTTAATGAGAAACTACTGTAATAAAATAACAACCCCCTGGCTGGCAGGTGGCATAAAGGAATTATGTAAAAAAAATACACTCCATTGAGCCTCTAATGCTTCTCCTGGTATATAATAAAAAGACAAGAAGAGCTGTTAACAAAGACCATCCATATGTATAAAGTCCATGGTTCAAGTGAAAGGTGAGGAGGGTGTCAGGATATCACCCATCTGGAGCTAAAGCTTCAAAGCAGTTTTTCTCAGTGATAACTGCATCTGGAGTTTAGCGCATTTCAGATCAGACAATTTTTAACTTGTCTAATTATAGTATGTTGGTAGTGATACTATAATTATGAGAACAGAGGCACTCTCATAAATATGCCTAGAATTCTGAGCTGCTGGTGCTGAGGAGAGCTGGTAGCAGCAGTAAGTGCCCTCAGTATACACAGAACTACTTTAGTTCTTGTTAAAATGTATGTAAGGGCTCAGACAGCTGCAGCTGACCAAGTGCCTGTGCAGCAGCAGGAGCTGAAAGCTCTCAGTCCCCAGCAAAAGCATAGGTACCTTTGATCCATGACGGTTTAGACTGATGCACTTCTTTTCTCATTTCCAACAGAAAGTAAGAGCACAAACAACTTAATTCTGTGGGTTGATGTGGTAATTCATTAGAGAACAGTAACTTGGCATTTCTGAGTTCCAGCTGTTTTGTCGTGATACAGAGAAGCCATCCTGGAGATGAAAGGGTCCAGGGACACCCCACAGCAGCCGTTCCCACACAGAGGCTGGAGGCAGCAGTGAATGAGCTACAGCAACTTTCAGTTTTAGAAAAATTAAGTGAATAAAATTACTCCAACAATAAAATTAAAATAGCCTTTAGTCCAACCATACAAAAGAGCTTCCTTTTAAATGAGAAAAATGCAATTACAAGAATACAGAATGCCTCTAAATTTGATTACATACAAATATGGTATTTAAAGTTATCAAATCATGAGTGTAACTATTAGACAGTGATACAGCCAAAGCAGAAAATGAGATCAAGTTCAGAAACAGAATATTTTTCCACAGAAATCACTGAAAAGATAAACCTTAAATGTAAGAGACAAAATTGTAGCGGGACTCAAAACCAGAACTTGCCTCATTTAAAATGGAGTGATGTGGGAGAAATAAGGACAGACAAAAAACAAAGATTGGATCTCATCATTCCAGTACTTTCATAAAAGTGGCTGCTTAGAGGTGTGGATGCATTAACCTCCTGCTCAGAGAAACAGTCAGCATGACCCACATCATGCCATCAGCACCAAGAAGCTAACTAGGATGGATATGGATGTGAAAGGGCAGCACCTAGATTCTGACAATAGTGTAATCATGCCATACTCCTTTTCAAACAGACCAATAAACACAAGAAATCCTAATAATTGTTAGTCAGATATTGCTGCTCAAATACTGAAATGAAAATTTGTGTCAAAGGATTAGAAACAAAAATTACAGCAGACAAATACACAGGTTTTAGCAGACTGCAGCTTGAAAATGCTAGTAATGCAATAAATTATGAAAGCAGGAAGTTGGAAAGAAGACAATAGACCAAATTATGTACCAGAGGCAGAGGAGAAATGTTAGATGTCATCAGAATAGGTGTAAGGCCTAATGAAAATAACATAAAAATAAAAGAGAGGGCTGCAAGCTCAAACGTATTTATACGTAAAAGACAAGTCTGGAGAAATACCTCAGCAGCATAAAAAAAAATTTGTTTTGGAAGCAAACCCAAGTATTTGAAATACTATTTTTATGCCGAAGTAAGTAGACACTTTGTTTAAAAAGAGTTGTGAGGAAGGCAAGGCACTCAAGAAGAAATTAATGAGACTGACCAGAGCATTGTTTTAAATAAAATTTATTTTCAAAAGTGTAAATCAGGCTTGTTTCTTTGAAGACCAGCCCCCAGAGACCGCAGTTTCTGCTCAAAGCAAGAACTCTTCTTTCCCATGACCCTATCACGACCTCCTGTGGACTTTAACATGGCTTTGGTTGGCAGTCACAGTCTCAACCTACACACTTGGGACATGGTGATCTGTGGGGCTGGGGGTGTTCTTTTTTGGCTGCTGACCTTGCACAGCAGGAATAGTTCAGTATCTTTGGATATGCTGAGGAGAATCTCACTCTGCCTAAGGGTGAGGGAATGGATTCAGTTATCTTTAAGACTTTTGCTTACTTAAAACCTCATTATGAGCCCATGAGGCCGCTCTGGATAGCGGCCAGGAGTGTACCCAAGTCTTTCCTTAGAGTTCCTTGGGTCATTATCAGAATTACTCCAGGCGATGTGACATTTCTACACCCTTCTCCCATCTAAATATTTGAAGTGTATTATGCATGCACATACTGGGAAAGAGTCCCTGCCCTAAGTTTACAGTGTGAGTGCTCAAAACAAGAAGAGAGGAATATCCAACATTATTTATCTCATTATCTACCTATATCTTGTATTGTTCACAGCTGGGAAAAAACTGCATTCCTAGGAGAATAAAAGCCAAACCAACCATCCTTCCCAGGGAAAGCCAAAATACTTTTCATCTGACAAGAAGTAGGTTTATGTTAAAATACCTCCTACACAAAACCTGACCTGGATTGGTTGCTGTATCACTCACCAAGTATTATTCCCAGTAGCTGGCAGGGTGCTGCTGATATCTTACAGCTGAGGAGCCCACCCAGGGCCCCCTCACAGTTCTCCTCAGGTCATCAGCAGGGCTAGAAACATCAACAGCAGCCACTGCTTTGAGTGGCTCACTCTCCAGCTGCACATCTCCAGAGGGCTCTCTGAAGATGGCCAGTGAGAATGGGAAAAAACCCTAAAACACCGGTTATTTTGTATGTTTTATTTTTACCTTTGTTTTTTTTTTTTTTTTTCCAATTGCCTGTAAAATACATTCCCAGCCTTCCTTTTTCCCAGGCCACGTGAGTGGAGGTCCCAAGAAGACTGCAAAGACCACAGGACAAAAGCAGGTTCTGCCTTCCCAGGCGAGAGCTAGAATAATCCTTAAAAGTGGGAAAGGATATCTGAACACTTTATATGAGGCAAAAATGTTACTCTTGCCGTAGCACATGGGCTGAGCAAGCAACAGAGACAGCACATTGAATCTGCAGGTTCTCCTGGGAAGATGGGCAGGGGAGGGCTCAGTGTTGTGTACTGAGGCTTTAGTATCCTGCAGCCAGAAAGGCAGGCTGCAGGCTGGTCTGCACAGACAGCGATCCTGCAATAAAACAGACTATTAAAATTGTATACCATAGTTTTGACTCAGACCAAATGTCCAGGTATAATGGTTCTCTCAAAATGCAGAATAGATTTTCTATGGACACTTAAGGCTGAAAGAGGAAAGGACTTATGTTAGGATCAGAGTGTTCTGCAGGGAAACAGCCTCCTCAAAAACATGACTACAGTGATGACTTAATAACTATCCTGACTATCAGGAGTTGGCACCATGAGGTCCACCAACAAAGCAATTTGAATGGATTTAATACTTTAAAAATTCCAACACGGAATGACAACCATTCAGATTCATGTACATGTTTTCAGACAAACCAGCGCATTTACAAAAATACTTTCCCTCATCTCTTTTTTTAAAACATGATTTACTGTTTGCTCCAAGCAGTAAGACAGTGTTTTCTCTCAACAACAGGATTACCTCAAACAGTTTACCCTGGTTGTGGTTAAAGAGAAAGGGATAGGCAGCACGGTGCATGAAGAGGGATTACAAATGCTGCCCTTAACTGCTTCTCTAAATCAGAACACCTAACACTCTTCATGGAAATACAGTGTTGCACTCTTACCAGCTCCCTTACACTGAGTAACATGACAGCTCCAAATCCCTGTCCCAGTAGTTCTGAGATTAACAAGAAAATTGTTGGCAGGCTGCAGTGGACACGGATGGATTTATGATTCTTTGGAAGAGCACACATTGTTTTGAAGGATTAGATGTTGTAATCCATATAGTAAGTCAACAAAAAGGCACCATAGGAAGAAGAGGCAAGGAGCAAGGCATCCAATTACTAATGCAAAATAATGCAGTTTATACTTTGTTCACCCTACTGTGATTAGCATTAGCTCTTACAAAATCACTCTCCTCCAGCAGAAGCTGCTTGATATATGAAGTGACAATATACTTTCCCCTCGAAGAGCTTCTACTCTTAACTGAAGATGTGTCCAGATTGTGAGGGGAATACCCAAAAGTAGGCAGGGAAGGAGAGAGAAGGGCCAGGCAGGTCTCTCTGGGGTCGGAGCAGAGCAGTGGGACAGAGGCACACCAGACTGATCCTCCATGCTGCCCCTTCCCTGCCACACTGCAGCCACCAGCAAACCCCTGGATGGGCTAAGGTGGGTCATGCCCTGCCAGAGCCTGGGTCTGCCCCAGAGGGAGAGGTGTGGTTTGAGTACAGGGCTATAAACACGCCAGTACTGATTGCCACTTCTCCTGTAGACACTGAGAAAGATAAGGCAGACTGAGGAGGACAGCTGGCACTACCCACACAGGTTAGCTCAGCTAATCTCTGCATGACTCTGGGTTAAGTGACCACTTTCTTCATGCCCATTTTGGAACTACTTGATCTTCAGAAACACCTCGTTATTCTTTCCGTGTCTCCTATTAGCAGCCCCAGCACTGCCATAGGAGCAAACTAGCTGGTATATAGTGGCAAGATTCTTGGGACTCATTATTTTCTGAACTCGAGGTAATTAAAGCTTTAGCAGCATTGACAAGGATGGACTTTAACCACATTTTCTCTCTCTGAGATTATGAGCAACATGGTGAGAAAGAACATACTAACACCAGTGACAGTGAAAATTGCATAATTATTTGACCTATTTGACAAGAAACAAAATATTTTGGTCTTGTGGGACACTATTTGGGGTAAATCTGGCTCTTAAAATACACAGAAAATTTGGTGAGTTGGTGCAGGTCTTCAATCCTATTTAATTATTTGCCTACAGCACTGCACTCTGCAGGGAGAGGTAAGAGGAAGAGGAAATGCAGAATAATAACTGCTGTTAATGTAAAATGCATGAAAATGGATTAAAAACATAGGGCCAAGAATTTGCTTCCACTCTCGCCTGTGAGAATATTGCAAAAAGCACCCTCAAAAGTTGAGACCAGATTGTAACATGATCATGCCTCAGAACAGAGAGTGAGTGCGTTCACACCAGTTCCGTGTTGGAATCTCAAAATAGCAGCTTCATCCAGTCACTTGCTTATGAGACCTGAAAATACAAAATTGTGAAGAAAGCCTTTCTTAGAAGCTTTTTCTACAAAGATTAAGTACTTAAAAGTTAGACAAAGTTGTACAGACAGCATCAAGCATTTGTGGTCTGCACAATAGAAGAAAACACCATATTCAGAAGAAATAGATGCTGCATTTTCAAGCCTGATTCTTTAGTCCAGTGTCTGATTAGGAACAGTAATTGCATCCCATTTATTGTGCTGATAAAGAACATGGAGCTGCCACAGTCAGTTTGGATGGATGCCAAGGCAAACTCAGGCAGAACTGAAAAATCCCGTTAAGATGACCAAGTGGCAAATGATGGTTATTTATTCTAATCAATTTGTTAATTTACTTCTGGAAAAACTGGAATAATTTGTTCCTAATCAAAACAAGGACCTATTCATTACAGCGTGTATGATGAACTGCTACTAAATAGGCATAGCTAGGATTTCTAACAATTTTTTTAAAAAAAGAAGACAGATTTGGTAACTCACCCCCCAAAAGAAGACCATTTGGGTTCGTTTCCCTGGAACACACACTACCCCTTTATCCAGGCTAATTTCAAACACCATGCTGGTGGGCCTTCTACTCCGAGCTCTTTTGTCCTCTCGGTCCTGCAGTGCTCACTGACTTTTCACTCTACTTTCAAATGTTCCAGCTGTTCTCTTCCTACCCATACTCTCAAACACTAGTATCGATTTAACCTCTTCCCTTTGTGTACCATTGATTTAGTTAGGATAGCCCTATCTGCTGAGGCCTCTTGTAACCTCTACTGCTGCTGCCTAGGCTGGGTCACCTAGGACTTGGCTTTGCACAGTGCTCAGATTCTGCCTCTTCTCTCTCAAAAGGTAGGATTACCCTTAGTCATGAGATGCAGGTAAAAATTATATGCAAGGTATAACTTAATTTTACATCAGCCCTAGCAATCCTTCTGTCTAAATCCTGAATAATGTTTAATTTGCCCTTGTCTGAACTCCAGCCTCATTGATTCCACTATGATAACAAGGTCTCTGAAGCCTCTCCTGAGCAAATATACCAGCAGCAATTTCATCAGTGCTCAGTGGGGAGGTCAATGGTGATGTCTTCACTCCTGACAAACCTGCAGATGCTCCAAGAAGATGATGCTGGGACTCAGTACATCTGCAGCCCAGAATGACACTGGCCAGCTCCTACCCATATGAAATGCCAAACATTTAGTGCCAAAACACTTGTCATCATTTGCTTAGTTCTCCCAAATGGGTAATTCTGAAATGACATTTCCCATGCTGTGACCTTGCTCTTGTTCTCTGACTGATAACAGCACGAGCACTTTGGAGAGACCAGGAGAGGGAAGAACCAGCAGACCAGCTGGCAGTCTGAGAGTCTCACACTGGAGCCAGGCTGGCAAAACCAAAATCCCACCCCCCAGCCTCACTGTTTCCTCCATCAGCTGTTGTGTCTTCCCTCTCCAGTGCCAGTTACTTGGCACCCTGGGCATACAGAGCCTCATTAAAACCCCACCAGCATGTGAGAAAGGCAAGCTCCACAGTGGAGGGAGGCACAGCAGGTATGTGCCAGCCTCTGGCGGGCTTGGGGCACACTTCCCTGCCTGTGGGACACAGCATGGGGACCAGGCAGCAGCACATCCCTTTCCTGCACAGGGTGCTGCTCACTCCCCAGCTACACTCCTTATGCCCTGCTCCATCCTTTTTTGCATCTCAAGTTCTTATTTTTTATTTTTAAACAGCCAGATTGAATCTTAATTATTTAAGCACCTTCCAGATTTAGAAAGCTGTTTTGGCTGTGAAAACAACACTCAGTGCAATCATCTCTCATCAATAAACCATGGAAACAAATGTGTACGCCTGTCGGGAAGGAATTTTTTTAAAGCACACTGAAAAGTGCTTTAAATAAAGTGTGAAAGACGTGAAAAGACCTAATATTGGTCATGTTTCAGTGAGCTCAGGACATTTTGGCTCAAGTGAGAAAAAATGGGACCTGTGCCTTATTCAATTAAGATGGCTTGACTTCTCACAAATAGGAAGGGATGCCTCAGAAACATCAAAAACATAAACCTGGACAAAGGGCCATCAGAAAGGCACACTCACCTGACAGTTGTGCTGGGGTTTTTGTAGGGTTTGGGGTTTTTTTTTTCCACAGTGTTAAAACATATAGGTAAGGACAGCTGTGAATATTCATACTGCTATAAAGCCTCAAATCACACACACACAAATCATACAGGGGGTTGGTCCTTCGCGGAAATAGAGATTTAAGCTTTAAAACAAAAAGAGGAAAAAACCTCTCCAACACCAACCAAATAGTATTCTTAACATCTTACTCTAATAAAAGAAATAGGATTAAAGAACAGTGGCATAGTCTCAATGTTTACTTTAGTGATAGATTTTCTTTTGTCCCAGTAAGAGCTTAACGAAAATAATTTCAGATCCCACTGGGAAACACTCTCCATTATTGTACTCATAGAATCATAGAATATGCTGAGTTGGAGGGACTCCCCAGGATCACTGAGTCCAACTCCTGGCCCTGCACAGGACAGCCCAAGAGTCACACCATGTGCCCGAGATCATTGTCCAAACACTTCTTGAATTCTGTCAGGCTTGGTGCTGTGACCACTGCCCTGGGGAGCCTGTTCCAGTGCCCAACCACCCTCTGGGTGAAGAACCTCTTTCCTGATATCCAACCTAAACCTCCCCTGACTCAGCTCCATGTTGTTTCCTTGAGTCCTGCCTCTGGTCACAAGAGTCAAGAGATCAGTGCCTGTCCCCTGTCCCTCCACTATCCGTCTTGACAATGTTGAAAAGCGCAATGAGGTCTCCCCTCAGTCTCCTCCAGACTGAACAGACCAAGTGATCTCAGCTGCTCCTCATACAGCTTCCCCTCAAGGTCCTTCATATCCTTGTGGCCCTCCTTTTGATGCTCTCAAATAGCTTAATGTCCTTTTTATATTGCGGTGACCAAAACAACACACGGGACTCGAGGTGAGGCTGCCCCAGAGCAGAGCAGAGCGGGAATTTCCCCTCCTTTGACCAGCTGGTGACGCTGTGCCTGATGCACCCCAGGACACAGCTGACCCTCCCGGGACCTGTTTTTGACTATTTACAGCCCAGCATGACCTCTGGGGACTGTTTGCACATGGAATTTCAATCAGGTGAGGTGAGGCTGCAATACATTGCTTCAGCTAAATGACCATGGACATGGTATCACTGCCCAGGAGAAGCTACTGGATGCAGGGTTGGCATAGCCAGTTTTGTTGGCTTCGACCAATCAGCTGTCTCCTACAGCTCGGGGAAAGCTCCAGGAAACCCTTTTTACTGCAGCTTTCTAAAATTGCTAACTGCTTCCCATAGAGTGGAGATACTTGATCTTGAATAAACCCCATTCAAATTGCTTCTTGACTCCTCTCCTTTGCAAAGCAAAGCTGCTCTTTACTTACGTAACATTTTCATTTAATTAACAAAGAGACGGAACAAACTTTTAGGAGGGGGAAAAAATTAAAAGATCATCTTCCATCACGAGGGATTATGTGAGAGAGGGAAAGAAACAAACTGGTTTCTTCCTGTCGGCTATAATAACGCCAAGGCATCCTCACTATTGCCCCGTTAGGACCTTGTGGAGGTAATGAAGTGTCTGGAGGGCACGGACAGAACTTTCCTTCCTCTGTTGAGCATCCCTGCAATTGGAAAGGAGCCAAAGGAGATGCTTTGAGATTCCTTCCTCAGACATCTGACACTGTGGGGACCGGCTCAGCATATGCATGTAAATTACACAAAACCAGCGGTTTTATTATACGACCAAGTTAAAATACCACATACTTAAATTGCAGCCAGAGCTGACATTCAAAAATGCTGTCACGTTGCAAATCCCATTACTTCAAAACACAGGAAGCATCAACTACATCTGCCCGGGACCTTTAATGCAGGCCTGCGGCTCATCTCATTATGACAGTCTTTAATTACATGGTCCCATATTGTTTTTCACAGGGGCCCCCCGCTCCCACGGCCCGGGCTGAGAGCGCTCAGGGCCCGAGGAGCCGCTCTGTGATTCCCGGAGCGGGCGCGGCCGGACCTGTTGGACGCGGCGGCTCCGACCCCCGGCTCGGCGGGAGCTCCGCACGCGCCGCTCCCGAGCCGCCCCCGCCGCCGGATTGGCTCTCTGCGCCCGTGACGTCATAGCGCCCCTCCGCCGCCGCCCGTGAGCCCCCCGCACCACTCTGACGTCACCGTCAGCCCACGGCCGGCGGGGGGGCGGGGCCCGCCGCTCCGTGCCCGCCTCTCGGCCCCGCCCCGCGGCTCGCAGCGGGACAGACCGGCCGGTGCCGCCCGCTGCCCCCAGTGCCGCCGCCACCGCCAGGTAGGGCCGCGTTCCCGGCCGGGAGGGAGCGCAGCGCCGGGGCTCCCCGCCCGGAGACGGGATGCGGCGCGGCCGCCCGGGCCCGGAGGAGGATGCGGAGGACGGGGGGGGTGGGGGCCACGGCGGGCGGGGGGCGCCGCTCCGCGGGGCGCGCAACAAGTGCGGCGGCAGCGCCTGCGGTGCGCGGAGCGAAAGGGGGGCTCGGCTCCCGGCGAGGAGCGGCAGGGCTGCGGCCGGGGACGGGGCCGGCAGTGGCGGGCAGGCCGGTCGTGGAGGGAGGGGACGGGGCGGCGGAAGGGACGGGGCTCTCGCCGGGAGCGTCTCTTCCCCGGTGCAGTTTAGTCAAGAGCATGATGCAATCCCGCATTGCCATGGATACTGCATCCCGGGCGGCGGCGGCAGCGCCTTCCGCCGTGCGGGGCACGGAGTGGGGTGAAATAACAGGAGCAGGAAGGGAGGGGACCCCGCACCTCAGCCCCCATCCTTGGCCGCAGCTGCCTGCCCGGGGAGCTCCCGGAGGGCTGAGCGCTGCCACGGTTCCAGAAACTCTGATCCGTTTTTTTCCGCCGTGGCGGGTGTCTGGGGCGTGCGTCCCGCCAGCCCGGCCTCGCTGAGGCGGCTGCTGCCGGCCGGGGGAGCAGCCCGGCGGAGAGAGGCAGGGTGGCAGCGGAAGGGCTCGTCGGGCTCGGAAGGGAATGCTGTTACTACTTCTTCTTCTCTGAACTCTTGCCCAGTGCCCCTGACCGCCGTACTGGTTTAGAACTGGAGCTGCTGGCACGGTAGTTCCCGGGTCTGTGTGGGACAGGGCAGACGCCGCGTTAAACCAGCGCCCTGGAGATGTGCAATGCTTCTGAAAGGGGCCGGCCCGTTTTGAAACCTAGATGTTTAAACGAGTACATGCATTAGGAAATGAGCAGAAAAGGAAGGGCAAACGACAGAAATGTGTCAGTGTGTCAGATGCCTGTGCAGGGACTTTCTTAAAAACTTTATGGCTTTGCTTTTATCTCTTCATCTCCTGGAAGCCCTCGGGCACCAGCAGCATTAGAAGTCGGCAGTGCCCGGGGTTATGTGAGGTATTGTCTTGGGCAATAGTGTTTTCTCCTTCCCTGCCTGCGTTTGCTGCCTTTCTGCCCGCATTTCTTTGCCCTGATTCCCAGGGATGCAACATCTGAAGATCCCACTCCAGAGAGCTTTCCGGTATCAATCTGAACTGTGAGTCTTGCAGACAAAAGGCCAGTTTTGCAGACCTGGGCAGGAATAGTAGCACCTTGGCTCGCTCAGCAAGGAGGGCTCCTGGCAGACGACAAGAGGCGTTCCTCCCTCCGGCAGCTGGGTGCACTGCGCGCTCCGTGTCCCAGCCGCGGCTGAACGGCAGTGCCCTGTACGGCTCATTTGTATTCTCAGTGCTTCGGATGATCTCTGATGCTGTGGGATTCAGTGCCATGGCAGAGTTCTCGTGGCTGTGACAGAAAACTCCAGCAAAGAGCTCAGCCGGCTCCGAGCGATGGCGGGGGAAAACAAGGCAGGGGCATGGCTGCAGTTGGGATGCTTCCCATCAGGAAGTCTCCAAAACCGCTCTGTGCAAATGGAAACACGCTCTGCAGCTGAAACTGGAGGCGGACGAGCGTGCAGGCGTTTCCCGTGGCGGCACAGCCTTTCGCCGGAGTTTTGGGCCAGGTTGCTTCCAGGGTGAGGTTATCTCTGCCAGAGCAGCTCCCTGCCAGGACCTGGCAGCTGCGGGCCTGCCGTAAACCGCCGGCTGAAATTATCGCCGGCGGCCGCGGTGGGTGGAGGGTTTGCGGCTGCGAAGTTTTTGTAGATGCGGGCTAATGGTGCTGCTGCATCAGTGTTAAGCTGCTAGCGTAGAGGGAGGGGATTTTTTTTTGTTTAAATAAGAACTTGCGAATAACGCTGAGGAGTTTTGCGATGTATTTCACTCTTAAGCGCTTCCTGCTCCTTCGGTGCAGTCACAGCCGGAGATTTTCCTCTGCTGTTGAAATACTCCATAGCTAGAGATAAGTACTGGTGCAGACTCACCGCTGCTAACAGCAGCTGAAGCTCTGTCGGGGAGAGTCAGCCTGTGGCACACGTGATCGTCTGATGCTGTTTAGCAGTAAAAGCTGGAGTTTTTTATATAAGTATTCATGTATTTGTGGTGCACTCGACATAGTCTGCTTTCAAAGCACCAAGTAGCCAACGCAGGTACTCTGCCTTGGGGTAGCTGTACTTGCACACAGAGGGAGGATTTCACCTGAAACTTGTGGTATTTGGAGATAGCTGGGGTGGAGATCTCTTCCCAGCATTGTATGAATTTAGGAGCAAATGAAAAGGACCACAGTGCGGTTTTCTGAAGTTAAGAGTGGATTTGCCCTCACGGATGCTGTTGCCAGCTGACATTAGTCAAGAGCACTAAAAGACATGCCAGAATTATGCTTGATATTACTGCATTTTGTACAAGGCATATATTACATGTATAAGGTGTACTGGAAGCTCTTCTTTGTATTTTTTGTTCATAAGTAGCTAAGTTTATCATGTGTTCTAACCTAAGTCTCCTGTATTTTAGCATTCAAATGCAACCAGGGAGAGCAGCAGTGAAATGAATATGCAGTGTGGCTTTGTCTTGCAAGCTGGCAAAGGATCTGGCTAGTGCTTCATGCTGCTTTTTAAAAAACAGCTGCACTTTGTGAATTATTGCCTTTTACCTAGCAGCAGATGATCAGATGGACTATCTTTGATTAAAACTCATGCATATTTGGTACTTAAATATAGCATCATTAGTGGTATTTAGTTTATGTGCTGTTTGACCTGTCCCTGGCTTTACTTATTGCAGTATTTTTAGTAAGTTGATGTCGTTCTTAAATTTCTCAGCATGAATTCTTCTTGTTGCATTCTTTGTCTTCTTAGTACAGCCAGAATTGAAATAAAATATTTTGAATTCTCTGGCCTAGTCTCATCTTTCCCTGCTGACTTTCATTTTGTGTTGTTTATAAGAGGAATTAACTTAGAGAAGATAAGTTAACAGAACAAAAAAAAAAGTAAATTTGAAATAGTACTGTAGATTAATCACGCCTGTGGACAGTTTCTTTAATTGTGCTTTCTTTTGCAACTTGCTAGGAGCAGGCTTTTGGAAATATGTTTGAAGATTCAGATTTTTGGGAATGATGGTGGAACTGACAATATTTAGGATTTCAGGCTGACCTGGTGCTCAAGTGCAGCAGCCACAGATGGAGAGCCCAATGCTGAGCGTGGTCCAGAGCTGCCCCTTGGGAAGCATGTTCCTTGTAAGTGACATTCAGCTGGTAATGGGTTAAATGCTCTCAAGTACTGAGCTGACCTCATTCCTTTACCTTCCTCATTTTTGGGGCAGCAAACTTTGCAACATCAAAAGCTGCTGTTTCTGCTGAGCTCAGAAAAAAAAGACACCCAGATGAAGCACAAGGTTAAAATACTTGTCTTTTGCCTTCTTCTGGTCATCTCAGCAACGCTCACTCGGTGGCAGACAAAGCGAATCTCCCAGTTAATGCTGTCTGTATCCCACCTGAGTAAAATTTTTGGGAGAGAGACAGCAGTTGTCTGCACTGTTAAAACCGTGTCATGCCTCTGTGTACTGTTGTCCCCTCTGGCCCTCTTGGAGCTAGTGCTAAAAGGAGGTTACCAGTGAGTGCTCATTGTCACTGCTGCCTGCCCAACAGGCAGGACGGGAGGGTGTGGTGGTGTGGAGCAGTGACTGGATGGAAAGGTGGGCTCAGGGCCATGTCAGGTGTCACCCTGCTACCCACATGGTAGGTGACTTAACTCTCTGGGTCTGGGTTCCCACCACAGCAGCAGGAGGCCAGAGCACCTCTACTGTGCAGAGTTGTTCCCTGTGACAACTCATGGCAGGAAGGCTCTTTTGGACTGAGAAAGCCCTTTGGAGCAAATGTGCTCTTGGAGGCGTGTTTGGTTTTTTTTATTCCAGACATGGAGGTTTTGTTCTCTGACTTCGAACAAAAAGAGGCAGGGGTGCTATTTCGTCACTGAAGAGCAGAACCACAAATACCTCTACCTATTCTTTCTTGCCATGTTGTTTTACTCCCAGGAGTGGCATGCTGTCTTAAGATGGATCACAAGCAAAATGTCTCTTCACATCTACAAAAGCTCCACTTAGATTTGGCAGCTCTTCCTTTAGGGTGTGAAGGCATGTATAGGTAATTATGCTGTTTACTATAACCTCCCCTGCATAACTGAACAACTCATTCATTTTGACGTCTTAATGTCAGTCTTCTTTTGTTACCTTCTGTTGTTACCATGTCCTGAATTAATTGTGTGGGGGTGAGATCTATAAAACTGTTTAGACATAGGAATACTATGGGGGCTGTTGGCCTCAGCTCTTGCAGTAATGCTTTTGTTTTCCTGTTTTTACAGTGTACAAAACTACATTCTTCCAGGCCGCAGCATAAGCTTTTCAAAGCTGTTTTGCTACATAATAGATTGAAGAAGTTGATGCTTTCTGCATGACAGAGAACACTTCTCCATGTGCATCCAGACACTTCACAAAACTGACAATAATCCTTGTAATGTAGTTGCTAATTTGTTTTGTGATTCTTAAATATGTTAAAAATGCAGAATATTCCTGCAGTTTGTGCATACTAGCATTGAAAATGCTTTTTCCCTTAAATGGAAGAACACACAAGGACAAATGAAAAGGATAGTCAATTAATTACATAGATGTTGGTCTGTTTAAAAACTTATTTCCAGGTCAGATTGCTTTGCTATGACCTTTCCTCAGGCTGTTTAAATTTGGTATTGCAGCAATACGGTTAAGAGGGCATTGCTTAGGCTAATATCCCTGCAGTTCCTAAGTGCTGATTGGTAAAAGTGATTTTTATCTGGGTTTCTGAGGCCACTGAAACCTGTCCCCATCATCTGACAGAACAGCAGTTTGTTTAACAGACAGTGACATGAATTGATTTTTTTGATTGACAAATCACATAAATGCTACCTTCAATCTTATTATGGAAATAACTTGTAGAGTTGCTGTTGACTGTGTATGCATTGGGTCTCCTTATATCTATGTAATGAAATTAATCTCCTGAAATTTATTGCCTTGGTTTCTCTGTTTGTGTTTTGGCATTTAGAACACATTATCTTACAGGGCAAATAAGAGCACAAGAGCAAACTTGTCTGAAGTATGTGGTTGGTAAATGCTTTCCTGCTGTATTGGATGCAGTGGAGAATTATTTAATTTTCTTGGTGAAATAGATGACTTGTGTGAAACAGGAATAAACCTCCTTATCAGGTGCAGAGATTTTACAAAAAATGCATGCTGCTAAGTGCAATTGCTGCTTCTCCATGAACAAATGAATCATGCTGCTTATGATGAGCTCAGTGCCATGAGTTGAGTTGGCCTTGGCATCCCATTGGGTGGGTATTTTTCATGCCCTTATTAAAACTTTATTAACTGTAGAGGTTGTGCTTCATTAATCATAACTTTGTTAATGACCAGTGGCATACTGGGCATGTAAAAATATATATACAGACATTTCATGAACTTGTATTTAAGCTAAAGTTGTCTGTATTTAATTGACCTCTAAGTCAAAACTTTGTATCAAACATTTGCCTGCCAAGTGATATGCTTTGGGCAGTGACTAAATATGCTGAGTTGCCCTAATATTTACAGGAGATAAAACTTGGTTGTGCAATACAGCAAATGTGGAATAAACCTTTTTCCTGCATTTTCAAATTGTGCCCTGTGCTTTGATCCCTACATAACCGTCCTCTTTGAGACTCTGGGTCAGCAATTTGAACAAACCAACTGTTCCTCTTTTGTTATCGCTTGGAAGTGCTCCTCTCCCTCTTGACCTTGAGAAAACTGTTTCTCTTCTTGCCAGCTGTCTTGCAGTGACTGGAAGGTAATTGCTTTCTTCCGATGTGCATGTTCAGGCTCTCTGCTGTAAAACATGTACTTGATTTCATAAAGGATGTAGTCTTGATTTAGATAACACTCCAGCTTTTCTGTATGCCAATGGGTGTTTTTGTTGGTGTCATCTTAAGGATGTTACCAGGGTTAGATATAAACTAACAAGTATTAATTTGCAGAACAATGTTGTTTACCTTATTAAACCAAATACACCTTATATGTTTGGGTAGTTAATTCATAAGCAGGCAGATTGATGCCTTTTTTCTTTTTTTTTCCCCCTCACTTTACTTCTTGCTGTTAAAAGTTTGCTGGGAAGCATTTCGGGTTAAAGCAGTATTTCTGCTGTGCCCATGTGGACTAAAGAGCCCTTAGCAAGTGCTAGTTGAGCAAAAATGCCTTGTTCCCGTAGACGCCATACAGTTAAGGTTTGGAGCAGACCACAACTTTGTGGAGGAGCAGCAGCTCCTCTGCTGAGTTAAAACCATGACACGTGTATTTAAGTAGAGATCTTGAAGCTCTTAGAAATGAGCAAAAGAAATCTACTCTTATATTTGCCACTACTGTATCATTGTCAACATAGTGGTCTGAACATAGAGGTCTAGTCCTTGAGCTGATCCTGGGTCCTCAGGGTTGGGTTCACTTGAGACAATGAAGACTTGGGAAGCTATAGGCCTTTATGCCTTAATCTATGTAGGCTTCCCTTTAGATGTGCTGTTTCTATGCACATAATTGAATCAGAAAGCTTCAGTTAGTCTTTTCCTGAAGGAATATTCCTGCTCTTGGGTTACTTTTAAAAATACTAGTGTTTTGAATCATCATTTTGAGAATCATCTCCTTGCCAAACAGTAGGGAGAACCTTTGACTTAAATAACAATAATTAAACCTTTAACCAGTTAGGAGGATGACATTCTTCAATGTTTAACATCGCCCTGCCCTTTAGAAAAAGAAACTTGAGAAACCTTCCTGCATGTTGAAGGTCAAATGTCATGTTACTTCGGGTGCATGGCCCGCGTGCTTGCCGGAAACCATCTGTGGGGTCAGTTCATTTACATGGCTGCTCTCATGCTTTTGAGGAAGGGCTTGTGTGGTAGTCATAGGCCTTGCACACGAATCTGGATTTGGCTTTGAAGGATGCAGTGAAAGTTGTGCTTGCATTTTATGTATGTGCTTCTGTGGATTGCAGGGCAGCAGATGCCTATGGCAAGTGATTGTGGTTTGGTGGTTCATTTCTGTTTTGCAGTACTGACATGGAGAGGTTGCTCTTAGCTGATCACAGACCCTGTGAACTGGTGCAAATTCAGCTGGTTGTCCTAAATTAAGGTCATGCATTTATCACTTGCATCATACATTTATCCCTCGATTCACTTGGTGTACAGTGACTTTTCGGCATGTTGTTAAGGTGTGCATTAATCTTGTGAGCTTTACTTAGTGCATGCATAAAGCCTCATTAAAGGGGAAAATACCTGCATTTGTACAATACGGTGCAGAATGTTCTTTTTTTATTAACGTATGTGATATAGTGACAGAAAGTAAGCTGCTGGTCCAGTAGGCCTGGTTACCTGTGGATTTTTTTCTCTGCCTCTGTCACATGCCTAAGCAGAAAAGCCTCTTGCAAAAGATTTGGGCAGGTTTTTTTATTTTTTTTTTTGAATTCTGACTTGTTTGCCACCCAGAAGGTGCAGCTGAGACCATGGTTGCCTCTGCAGCCTCATTTGCTCTGGCTGTAGAAGGAGTGACTGGGTTTGCCAGCCACTAGATTCAACCATGGGCTGGGAAGTTTTGTGTGAATGTCTCCATCACCTGCAAGAGCTTGAAACACAGTGTAAGGACTAGAGGAGAGCACAAGGGAACACCAGCAATACATAGGGTGGCAGATCCTTACATAGAGTTTGAGAGAGATTGCACTGAGCAAGTCAGTAAGGGGTGCTGCATTTGTTTGTTCAGTTAAAAATGAGGAATAAAATAACAGTAATACAGGCAATCACAGAAGGCCACTGTGTTTCAGTTTGATCATTGCTCTGCTAATGAATGAGTTGTTGCTGCTGCCTCTACTTGCTTATAGGTAAAAATTGTGCATGGCTGTAAGCCATTTTTAGAGTTGATGGTGTCAGACCACTTGTCATGTGAGTTTAAATAGTAGTAGCTCTGTGTCCTAGTTTCATCTGGAATAGAGTTAATTTTCTTCTTAGCTGGTACAGTGATGTATTTTGGGTATAGTATGAGAATAGTGTTGATAACACACTGATGTTTTAATTGTTGCTGAGCAGGGTGTACTCTAAATCAAGGACTTTTCAGTGTTCCATGCTCTGCCAGTGAGCAGGTGCATAAGAAGCTGGGAGGAAGCACAATTAGGACAGCTGATCCAAACTGGCCAAAGGGATATTCCTTACTGCAGAATATCATGGTCAGTGTATAAACTGAGGGGAGTTGGCTGGGAGGCTCCAGCTGCCGTTCAGGGATGGGCTGGGCATTGGTCAGTGAGTGGCAAGCAATTCTACTGTGCATCACTTGTGTTTCTTGGATTTTATTCCTCCTTCTCTCTTTTTGTTATTTGTGTTTTCATTATTATTATTTTTCTTATTGTAATTGTTAATTTTAGTTCATTTATTAAACTATTCTTATCTTAACCCACAGGCTTTACCTTTTTCCAGTTCTCTCCCCTGTTCCACCAGGTCTGCAGAGGGGTGAGCAAGCAGCTGTGGGGTGTTAGTTGCCAGCTGGAGTCAAATCATGACACTCTGTTGTCCTCTGGTTTTGCAGCTGTCATTAGGTTCCCAAGTAATTCTCCATAGGCCATACCCACCCGATCCTCCACTTTTACGTGACGGGTTCCCGGAACCTCTAACTTCTCTACCCTTTTCTTAGCCCTTTCAAAACCATCATCTTCTCCCTTTGAAGCACACAAAAGCAGGCTGCAAGTCTGGTCATGCCTTGCAGAATAAAAATAATATCCTTTGGTACTTCTTTGTATTGATTTCTTGTTCTATCACCACTGCTAAGTGGTTGCATTATGGTGCAGGAAGGGACTGCTAATGTTGTTTTCAAATGTTTTTCTCTCATTTTTTAAAGTCTGTCTTAATTGGCTCATACTTTCTAAATTCAGTGCTGGGCTTGTTTAGATCAGAGACTCAGATCTAAACTCTAGTTGAACAATTGCAGAGCTATGATGAATTTCCAGTTGTGCAGACTGGATGCTTCTTGGTTTCACAAAACGCGTCAGGCTCAAACGATGCATCAGCTCAGGTATCAGTTGTATATAGCGCAGTGCAGTTTTCTAAGCATTTGTGGGATTGACTTTGTGTCTTAAAATATGCATTTAGGAAGCTGTTAAAATACAGTTTTGCATCCTGAAGGATGAGAAACAGAGATATTTCTCTGTGAGAACACAGTAGTGTTGCCAGTTTTTAACTGCGCTTTACAGTGTATGAAAAACCATCGTCTTGGATGTGTTTTATTTACATCCTTTAGTGTTGTGTTGCCTTCAAAGGAGAGATGCATGGCCTTGGGAGGAGATGACCATCTTTGAACCTGCAGTGACTGTGAGTGGCCAACTGCATGTGTGAAGAAGCCTAGCAGAGAAGTTACGTAGTTTTCCACCCCTCTTCTTACTTCATTTTTTGTTGCTGCACCTTTTCACACTTCCATATTTCTGTCTGTATCTATTTTTCAGTCTTTGTTTTTTAAAACCTTACTCACCCAACACCCAACACCCTGAAAGGTTGTTTTGCAGAACAGAGGAGCAGGTCTGGATTTTGCACCAAACTGATGGAGAAGCTCTAGTCTGCCATTGGTGGTTCAGACACATCCTCCCTTACAGCATCATCGCTCTTCTAAGATCCTTACCAAATTCCCACCTAAGCTGTCAGTCATTAGTGTGAGAGTAGAATAATAACAAAGTCTGATTTTTTGTTGGTTTTTTGGTTTTTTCCCTACCCTTATTCCTCCACCACATACCAGTTCCAGTGTGGGAATATGAACTTGAGCATTTAACTCCCTGGTCAAGAATAGCAGGTCTGTTTAATTGAAGAGTCCTTTTACTGCTGTTTGGTTTAGAGATGACACATCTATGTGGAGGGCTTGTATTACACAGAGATAAAAACATTGTGGAAAAATAACCTGCAACTACAGGAATGGTGTTTTGATACTTGAAAAATTGGTTAATGAAAGAGTTTTTTGCATAAAAGCATGTTTTGCTTTTAGCATACAGTAAAAATAGAGGTGTGTTGGTGGTGAGATTCCAGAGGGGAAGACTTTCAGAGAGCTGCTGACATGAATAAGCAATTTAATTGCCTGAAGCATTATTCTGTATCCTGTACAGTCTGTATGAAACATGTATGAAATACGTACACTCAGAATGTACAGGGTTTACCTGCTGAGCAACTTTGAATGTGTTGACATTTTAATAATTAATGTGCAGAGTCTTAATATAGAGGCTGAAGAGGATGTCTTTTGCCCAGAGTTTAAAGAGTTTCTTTAAAAGTGTTGCTGATGAAACAGCACTTAACTCTGTCCTTTCACTCCTGGTAGAATATGAGCATTTATAAAGTACACCGTAAGTTAGGTTTTCACTTTGCTGCAGTCAGCATTGTTTCCTATGTGTAAATCACTAAGTGCATAGCAATGTGTTTTTCTCATATAACGAATTTAATAATAAGCTTTGGGCGTCAAGTAAAAAATATTTGGTGTTATCAGAAAATCAAACTTCCCATTGAAATTTAGTCTTGGACTACTGTGTTCAAGATGTGTCTCAAATCACTAGTAAGGTTGCTGTTTGTTTTTTCTTACAGTATAACATACCAGACTGAAAATTAAAGGAGATTTTTTCCCTCTGTCCTCATGGCCCTCAGCTGCAGCCGGCCAGGGTATAGCAAGAGGTTTTGGTCATATTCACTGTCTGTCTTTTTATTTCAATCCTTTTCTGTGTATTTATTTCCATTAGCTCTGTTTCTTTTGGAATACTTTTCCTGTGTTTAGATTGAATAATAGTTGTCTTTTCTTGAAAGAAACGTGTAGTTGGTTCTTCATGTGTTTGGTCTCTCAATAGTTAACATTTTCATCCCCTTCCCCTATCTGACCTGCCTTGAGACCATCCTTAGTTCTGCAGTTTTCAAGACAGAAACAGGGTAATGCATCCTAAAATCTGCCTCTTTCATAGTTTAAACATGTCAAGGTTGGGTTTTTTGTTGTTGTTTGCTTTTTGCAGTGCAATAATCTGTCAGTTCATGCTGCTACAATTATATTTAAGAAATCTTGTAGGTTAGCTCTGCATGACGTATCCTGTCTGACCTTTTGTTATTTTGTGCTTTCTTTTTTCTGCAGTTTTTGTACTTTTCACTAGAACCATTCTTATATGTAAAATGATGATTGTGCAATGCATTTTATTTTGGCCTCCTCTTAATAGTATTTCAAAGTTCTGCATTAGACATACTTCATCTTCCATTTTGTCCCATCTGTTTCATTTACCTTTCTTTTTGCTATGGTTCCTTGCTGGGTGCAGTGTGATGGCTTTGTTCAGCTTCAGCCGCATGAGACCTGTTCGTCACCCACATGTCCACGTTGTGCTACTGCTTCTGCTGCAGTAAATCAGCAGCGTGATGGACCTGGCTGAAAGCTGATCTTGCTTGATTGGCTTCTTTGGGGCTACCTCAGTTTTTCCAGGTTCCTTCCACCCAGGCGGGGTGGAGAGTAGGGAAGGAAAGAAAGCAGCCTTGCAGCAGTGTCAAAACTGTTGCTGTCTGTTCCTCTTTGCTGCACATGCTCTGGGTATGGCTATATAAATAGTTATATGGTTGTATAGTGGACCAGGCTGAATAGAGAAGTTGGAGCCTGTGGGTTGCTGGTAGGCATGGGCAGGCACCACAACTGGATGGATGGAGATGCTTATCTTTAGGAATGAGTAAGTTGCTGAAGATGTTGTTTAAGAGACTTCGGACACGCAGTGAGGCAGAGGAGGCACGTCTGATGCCCCCTTTTCCAGGGGACTGCTGCCCTGCTGAGAGTGGGGTAGCTGCAGGGTTGGTAAAGAAACCTGTTGCCTGTTGTTTGGGTGGATATTGCTTTGTCCCTGTATTTAAAGCAGATATATTGCATTAAGTTACAGTACTAACCCTGCCGTTGTTCCAGTGCTTGTGAAAGTATGAAGCAAATGTAGCAAAACCTTCTGCATCTTGGTGCTGGAGCTGGGGCTTCAGTTTAGCTGTGTTCTTCCTTGGAACAGATTTTAAAATCGCAGCAGGGTTCTCACTGCACCAAGAATTTGATACCTCTTATTGAAAGAAAAGTGTGGCAAAACTTTGGAGGAAAGGGACTTACTTTCCTGGAATTCACTGCCTGACTTCTGCAGGTAACTGAAGCTTTTGTGTTACAAGTTTGCAGAAAACAGCTTGGAAGTTGCCAGATACGTGGAGTTTTTTTCCTCCAGTAGTCTATTTAAAGTTCATAGAAAGAGTCAGTGATAAGATCACACGCAGCTGTACCATTACAGAATTTCCTTGTAATTGGTTGGCTGGTCTTTCTACCCTTAAAACAAATAATAAAATACAAGAAACCACACTACTTACCTCCTGGAGCAGGGTCTTTTGATGAAGTAACATTTTGGAAAGTGCTGCCAAAATCAAACAAAGGAAATGTGCAGGTACAAATGTTTTCTAACTACTCCAGGAGTCAATCATCTTTCAGGGGCCTTTGTTACAGCAATGATTTGGTACCACAAAACTTTCTGATTCTCAGGAAGAGTTGGTTTGACGTGGGTCTGGTGCAGGCAAGGATGTTCAGCTCCTCAGGATTCATCAGGCTTTTCAGCCCTGAGTTCTGTAACAGAAATGCCATCAGCTGACTGCCTGGTTTTGGCAGTAATAACAATTTGCAGATGTGTGAAGTGTTGCACAAGAAGGGAAAGGTGTGGGAGAATGATCTGACAAATGCATCTGTAAGAAGTCTCCTGTCTCCTTGTTTTCTGTCCCTGTGCCAGGACATGTTGTCTTTCAGTACTCCTTGTGAATCCTAGGCAGGAACAAGGTCAAAAACTTGTTTTATATAGTGTTAGCACCTTTATCCTTTAGAAAAGCAGATCTTAAAGGTAGTTGATTTTCAGAATAATGAGCCTAATTATTTTTGCACTGTTTGAAGGCAGGGGGTTTAACAGGGCACATAGTGGTTAGGATTCTGTCCTGAGCAGCACAGTGCCATGGCATAACACTTGTACCTAAAGTAATGTTTTTTCTTCTTTTAATTCTAAGAATGATGGGAAAAGGAAAAATTTTTGGTACCTTCTTCTGTTTAAAGCTAGCCATCATTCATACTTGCCTGACCTCTGTTAGGACTGTTTACTTATGTATGATGGTGTAGTGGTTTTGGTTCAAAATATTCATTAGTTACTCATTTTCCTTCTGTGAGATAAGAATTAGGAGAAAAGCAAAGCAGGCACAAACCTTAAACAGTTGCAGTACAATGAAAGAGTTTTATTACTAATAGAATTAAAAGTAAAGAGACAATAACAAAACAAAATTAAAGCAAATCCCCCCCCCCCCCCCCCCCAGCACTTCTCTCCTTTTACCTAGCTCACACAAGGGATAACAGAACATGGGATGTTAGTCAGTGTTCCAGTTCTTGAAAAGTCTCTCTCTTATGCTTAAGGGAAAAAAGGGTTTTTCCTTCAGTTGCACGTGGTTCCCAAACTGCCACCAACAGCAGATCCGCCCGGAAACAAACAATCTGCTGTGTGTAGAACATCTCTCCCATGAAAAATCTCACAGTTCCTTCACACTGCAAGACATGGGCCATCACATGGGGTTATTCATCTTTTTAAGGATAAGTTCTTTTGGCCTGCACACAAAGGCTGTTCTTCGCCACAAGTCTCTAACAGCCTCTTACTACTTCTGTATAGCCTGGCATCGGCATTCTTCACAATCTTCACAGGCACACGAAGATACTCCATCCCCCCATGTTCTTCAAATGGATTAAAGAGACAAACAGTTTGTGGTATTACAGTTTCTTACCACGGCATGCAAGAAGGTTTCTTTTAAGCTGCGCGCCAGAATCGCGGCACCGCCCTCTTTTCTCCCGTCGCCATTTCCAGCTCCGTCCCACGGGACTCACTTCTCTTTCTCTCTGACTGACACCGCCATGCTGAAGAGTGTTCTTGTTCAGCCTTTACGGTGGGGAAAGCCTCGCTCCCTTTGTGCTGCTGGCTGCGTGGTGTCTTCTTCAGTTCAGCACGAAGTGTGCTGGCTGCAGACAGGAGGCTCTGCCGGCTCCCGTTGACTCCGCCGGCTCCGCATGGAGAGGAGAGGGACCCGCCGGTCCCCAGAAGCCGCGCTGGATGGGTTTCGCTGTGAGCAGTCCATGGCTGGTTTTAGCTGTGAGCAGTCCATGGCTGGTTTTAGCTGCCTGCGGCTCTGAGGCAGTCCCCCCCCAGCCACCCAGGGTCCGTGCCGCAGTGTTGGGAAAGGGGGAAAGGGGCAGTGGCCCCGGCCCGGCCCGGCAGGGCCGGGAGGCTCCGGAGCCCCCCCCTCCCAGCAAGCGAGCTCCGACCAAAGGGGAAGTCCCGCCTTTCTGTGCGGTTTAAATATGTAAATTGTGAGAAGCGTAATTGGTCTTAAAGACTGTCCATCAACTCAGGGTCAACCCAATACAGATGGTACAGTCTGGCATGATGTTTAGCATCTTAAAATGAAGGTACCAAGTATTGGTACAGCTGCAGCCACACAGGGTCTCGCAGGAGTACAGCATGAACATAGGAAAGTTTTAAGATTGACTTCTAGCATGGCTGACTGTATAGTGAAATGGCAGCAAGGCAAGCACTGGGGTACATTTACAGTGCCAGTATGCATCCTTTCTACCTTAGGTAAAAGTATAGAAATTCACTTGTATTGAAGAATGTAACTAATAAAGTGTATTGCATGTAATTTTATATGCTAGGGCTCATCAGAGAATTTCACTTCTTCCACAGCACTCCAGGTACTACCCCACAAGCACTGGAAATAGAGTAAGCACACAAATAAATACTTAACATACTGTGACTTGCCTAAGGGTGACTTGTTTGTGTGCTTTTTCAGTGTGATCTGGTTTCTTAAACACAAATGGTCCTCCAAAAGATGTCAGTTACCCACCTGAACACAGGGGTTGTAGTTTCACATCTTAGCAGGGCATCTTAATTCAGGTTTTATGTGCACTCTTATGGCTATACAAGTCAGATTTGCATGGTATAGCATTTACCTTTGTGACTGTCACGCTCAGCTTTCATGGTCTTCTAATTCCTCCACTTTTTATTGGATTGCTGTATCTACTCAGCATGTGAACCTGAGATAACCTTTATATAGCTAAATTTTGTTTACAGGATAGCTGCACACAGCCATTTTTTGCTTTGTACAGTGTGTCACATGTGCAGGAGAATTTCAAGTACTTTTATAGATTAGATGACAAACTTTCATGTGTCAAGCTACTAAATGCAAAGAAAGTAACCAAGAATTATATATCTCCATAGTTTGAGTTTTATTCTTGAGATGTCCCTAGGTTCAGAGCTTGGTGCCAGCAGTATTTTGGCAGGAGGAGGGGGCAGGTAGGTGACAAATGTTCTCAGTGCTCAGATTTGGTGCTGCAGCTGCAGAGTGTTGGAGGAAATGAGGGTTCATGTGGGGGGACAGTCCCACTTGGCACTCATTTTTTTTTCTGCTTCTTGCTTTTTAAATTTTATGGTGCCATTATGAGACATGGGCATTTAAAGAAAAGGTAAATTGAAGCTTACTGTCTGGAAGGTACACAGTGCTCTTGAAAGTAATGGTCCTGCAAGGCTGGGCTTCTCCATCCTTGGTCCTGCTGGCTGTAGTCTCACTGGCTCTGTTAGAAAATGCAGGGTTTTGACCAAGAAGGCTCATTAAAATAGGCTTTGGGGACTGTGACTTTATTTTTCTCCTGTGGAAGCATAAAGTTGATCTGAGTGAAGTACGCAGAGATTACAGGAATCCCACTATTAAATTAGAGAAAAAAATTTCAGACTTTCTTGCAGGTGACTTTTGAATAAAAGAAACGAGACCAGAAATGAAAGGTAAAGTCTTTATGGCCCTCTGGACTTAGCTTTTTTCCCTTCATCTTCTCAACCCCCTTTAGTTTCTCAGGCCTCCTGAGGCTAATTTTCCATTGTGAGCTGCAGTCACAGAATAAGCTGAGGTGAAACGGACCCACAAGGATAATCAAGTCCAGTTCCTGGCACTGCACAGCACCATCCCCAAGTGTCACAGCACATGCCTGAGAGCATTGTCCAAACCCTTCCTGAGCTCTGTCAGGCTTGGTGCTGTGACCACTGCCCTGGGGAGCCTGTTCCAGGGCCCAGCCACCCTCTGGGTGAAGAACCTTTGTCGAATATCCAACCTAAACCTCCTCTGACACAGATTCAGGCCATTCCCTCGGGTCCTGTCACTGGTCACCACAGAGAGGAGATCAGTGTCTGCCCCTCCTCTTCCCCTCACAGGGAAGCTGTAACTGCAATGGGGTCTCTCCCCTCAGTCTCCTCCAGGCTGGACAGACCAAGTGACCTCAGCCACTCCTCATACAGCTTCCCCTCAAGGCCCTTTACCATCTTTGTTGCCCTCCTTTGGACACTCTCTAATAGTTAAAATATCTTTTTTATGTTGTGGTGCCCAAAACATCCCCCAGGACTCGAGGTGAGGCTGCCCCAGTGCAGAGCAGAGTGGGACAATCCCCTCCCTTGCCCGGCTGGCGATGCTGTGCCTGATGCCCTCCTGGCTGCCAGGGTACTGCTGACTCATGTTCAACTTGCTGTTGTCCAGGACCCCCAAAGTTTTGCAAAAAAGCACAGCTTTTGTAAAAAGATGGAACTTCAGATTCAAAGACTAGCTGTTAATAAACTGCCATAGTGATTGGGGAGGGGGGCTTTAGAGCAATGCTATCTAGCAAACACTGTGCTTTGACTTTCCTTACAAAAAGTCAGTTTGTTGCTCTGGTGCCATGTACATATTCTCCCTGTTTCCTTCTAACCTAGTTTGCTACAGATACTCTCTTCTGTTTCAGTTTAAAAAAAAAAAAAGCAGTTCTTAAACCCTAGCCAGAAGCTCTCTGCAGTGTCATTGCTGTGTATTACAAATACAGCAGTTGAAATAAACCTGTGTGCTTTCCCTTTTCTTCCTCCACATTTTATTTTTGTAAATACTCCTGCAGTTTTGACTGTATTGCTCTCACAGCACCTGGCTGTAAGCTAGCAGTGGTGAGGAGGTTTCAGTATCGCAGTGCTGGTGTATGGGCAGTGTTCAGGCTCAGGATATACCCCCTTGAACACTTTATTCCAGGAAAGTGCATGCTCTTGTGAAAACTGTGGTGCTGATTGATGCCAGATTGGCTGCTGCTAAGGGGGCTTTGCAGCTTTGTTTGTAGATGGATGCTGAATGCATCCTTCTGGCATGGAGAGGAAGTCATGAACCATTTTCCTCTGATTCTTAGTACTTCCATGGGTGTGTTTGTGTGCTTGCTTCCAACTTGCTCTTCCTGCTTGGCCATCACCCTTGGTGTCTTCCCTCTGCCTGAAGTCATCCCATGCCATATCAAGAGCTGTTGAGTGCAAGGGGATGAATTTTGTGTGAATGTCCCAATCCTAGGACAGTCAGATCCTAATTTAAGCTAGTTTAGATCTGCTGAAGGTGTGAATAAAATTGCAAGGACGTATTATTTCTCTTGCCTATCTGAAGATCATTAGATTCTGGTTTAATGAGGTATTGTGTACTGAATGCAGTTAGTTATTCTGTTTTGCAGTATCCTTTCTTGTATTTATTTCTGTTCTGTAAAATATTTTAATTACCACATCCCTGTTTATGTACTAAGTTAACCCTTACTGAAGGACTTGAGGGAATGGAATGACAGGAGTAGTAATGTTATGAAATTACCCCCCTATATATGCCCCTGGCTGAAATCTTCCTTTACCCCATGCATTTCCGAGTGGTTTGAAATCCCACTGAGGTTAAACTGTTTGAAACTAGCATCTCTCCTTTGACCCACATTTGTTACGCTTCCCTGAATTTTATACAAATTATTTATTTCTAAACTTCCTTATGCTGGTGCTGCTGGTGAGTGTGAAAGCTCAGCACTGTGGGTCCTGATGTGTCAGCAGCAGGCTGGAGGGTTTGCTGCTGATGCAAGGGGGCCAAAAATCTGCATCACTTTGCTAAAGATAGAGATGCAAAATAAAGTTTAAAAATAGCTTCTTGTATTTTAACAAAATTCAAGTGCAAAATCCGCAGCATTCGTGCTTCACCTGGTTTCCCATAAAATAAATGTACCTACACTTTCAGATCAGTACGGACTACAGTTTATTCTGAAGTCCTTTTTATTCCTAACATTAAGCATGCTTGGGATCTAGGAGGGTATTCAGAAAGGGAAAAAAAGGGTAATCTGGAGTTGGCAGGAAGTTGAAAGGCAAAGGGAACGCATTCAAGGGGCCGTTACGGCTTTGGAATAGAAAGGAGAAACTGGGCAGCTTTGGCAAATGGACAGAAAACGGTTGACAGCTTTAGTTATCAGTGCTGTCTTCCAGTTCTCCAGCAGCGGAGTGTTTTCAATTCCAGTACATCTACAAAAGCAAACAGCAGTGTAATCATTGGGGTTTTGGAGAAGGGATAGTTTGTACTTTTGGAGGAGGAAAAAGAGGAGTCACCTCTGCAGTGGCAGGGACTGGGAAACATTACTTTAAAAGAAAGCACAAATCAAGATTTCCAAAAGCAAGTGGCTAAAATTAGGCTTTGAAGTCCTAATTTAAGAACAGAGAAAGTGGCTGTTTTCCAAAAAGGCTGAGCAGCCAGGCCTGACAGCACATTTCTTTCAGAAGCCAGAACAATTATTTAGATGCCTATTTTGGGGATTTTTTTGGAACTCAAGTTCAGGCACTTAGCTGTGAAAACTGGGATCTGTTTCAGGGAGTTGTTGAGCAGCAGGGTGAGAGCTGGAGGATCCTTCTAAAAGGGAGCAGGCTCCCAGTGCTTTGAGCTTTCAGCTTAAAATGTTTTTTTGCTGCTGTTTGATTTGCTTAAAAAGGGTGTCATGGGACAGAAAGCAAACCTTTATATTTTTGTTCATCATCTTTACACCTGGAAAGTTACTCCAAGAAGAAACTCAAGAAACACCATCAAAATGGGATCAAGAATTCTTAAATTACTTCATAGCATAAACCATCCAGAATGTGTTTTCTGTGGAAAGCATAGGAGAGAATTTCCTTTCAAGGGCAGGAGCTGGTTGAAATCCTCCAGTATGTAGTAGCCCTTTCCTCAGAAAGTAGTTATGTGCATTAGAAGAGCAGGTTGTCAATGCTGGTAGCCTGTATGAAACACTTTCTATAAGTAAATATTAAAAATATATACTACAAGAAAAGCATGTTTCTGTGTAGGCTTTGAACTGTATTTTTGGTTGTCACACCAAGAAGCACCGGGGCCATCCATGCCTGGACTGAGTGATAGGGCAGAGCTTCACATCTTCTGCCCAAATATTTGGGTGGCTTCTGAAACATAGTGTTTGTCTCAGCTCATAGTGCCAGAAATGAACCGAGGATGCCAAATGGCCTGTGGATGTCCAGAAAAACCTGTCTGTCAAAATCCAAAGGATTATTGAAAAAAGTAATATTTTAATGATGTTGCTTGACCTTGTTGGGGCAAGGTGCAAGTTTACCCATTGTTATGTTTGTGTTGCAGAATTAAAGTCCAGTAATCTTGTTTGTTTAAAGCATCGGATAGGATTTTTTTCTGGATTAGATATTTGGACTTGAAGGAGTAAAATGTCTTCAAGGTTGTAAGCCTGAGTGCTTCCAGACTCTGATCCAGCTTGCCCTGGTCAAGGGCCTTACTGCACTGGTAAAATTTGGTGTCAGAGAGGATAATTTTTTTTCCATTGTAGAAGGGCAGGTTAGGAAAAAATAACTGGTGTATATAGAGGTACATGTTTTAAAAAGCATTGTCTGGCCTAATTGGGTCTTTTTTTTTTTTTTTTTTCTGGCTGTAGGTACTGCATAAGGCTACAGGTGTTGTTGGTCACTTCCTACAAGGCCTTTGACACAGTCCCCTACAACATTCTTCTCTCTAAATTGGAGACATATGGATTTGATGGGTGGATTGTTCACTGAAAAGGAATTGGTTGGATGATCACATCCAGAGGGTAGTGGTCAGCAACTCAGAGTCCTGATGGACCAAGTGGTGTCCCATGGGGGTCCATACTGGGACCAGTACTGTTTAATGTCTCCGTCAGTGACATGGAGAGGGGAATCGAGTGCACCCTCGGCAAGTTTGCCAACAACACCAAGCTGAGTGGTGTGGTTGACATCCCTGGAGTGCCATCCAGAGGGACCTGGACAGGCTCAAGAAGTGGGCCTTGGGAGCCTCATGAGGTTCAACAAGGCCAAGTATGCAGTCCCATACCTGGACTGGGGAAGTTCACAGTGTCAGTATGGCTGGGGGGATGAAGGGATTGAGAGCAGCCCTGCTGGGAAGGACTTTGGGGTGCTGGTAGAGGAGAGCTGGCAATATGTGCTTACAACCCAGAAAGCCAGTTGTATCCTGGGCTGCATCAAAAGCAGCATGACCACCAGGATGAGGGAGGGGATTCTGCCCCTCCTCTCTGGTGAGACCCCATCTGGAGTGCTGCATCCAGCTCTGGGGTCCTCAGCACAGGAAAGACATGGACATATTAAAGTGGATCCAGAGTAGGTCAGAGGGCTGGAGCACCTCTCCCTATGGAGACAGGCTAAGAGAGCTGGGGCTGCTCAGCCTGGAGAAGGGAAGGCTCCAGGGAGATCTTATTGTGGCCTTTCAGTACCTAAAAAGGGCCTACAAGAGAAATGAGTACAAACTTTTTAATCGGGATTGTAGTATTAGGACAGGGGGTAATGGTTTTGAACTAGAAGAAGGCAGATTTAGACTACATGTAAGGAAGAAGTTTTTTCAGTGAGGGTATTAGAACACTGGAACAGCTTTGTCATGGAGGTGGTAGACGCCCCATGCACAAAAACTTTCAAGGCTGGATAAGGCTCTGAGCAACTTGAGTGGAAGATGGTGTGGGAGTTGGACTAGGTAATCTTCAAAGGTCTTTTCCAAACCAAACCATTCCATGATTCTGTGAACAAGTGTGCCTTGCTGTGGGATGACTTGTAGGTAAAGGAGCATTGCTGCTAATCTGCTCGTGTATGCGGTCAGCTGCAGAATTTGCTTACCTTCAGTATTGGGAAATATGCCGATCTCAGTGTTTCAAATGGCCACTCGTTTAATTTTTCTGGGAGTCGATGTTTCTCTGAATTGGGAAACTATTCTAATGTAAAAAGAACCCTTGTAGTTGCTGCTGTTGAAGCAGTGTTTAATGTTGTGTGGCTGTTGGCAGGAGACTTGATGCATTTTCACATGACCCCCTCTGGAACAAAAGCAGATTGTTTCCTTCTGTTTTTCTGTTACACAAATGAGTTCCTTTTGAAAAAATTTCTTTTTCTGCAAATTGTGGAAATCGACACCAGGAATAGTTTTTCCTTTGCTGTGTCTTTTACAATCTGCTATCTGATAATGCTGGCACAAAAAGCTGCTTTGGGGTACCAGCCCAAAAAGGCTGAGACCTCTGCAGAAAGCCTCCTCCTCTTGGGGAATGAGTTTTTCTTCCAGTTTTATCGAGGGTTCAACATGGACTTTCATTTCTTGCTGTCTTTGCTATAGCTAGGCAGAGTTTGTTTCTCATTTCTTAGTTGTTTCATTTACATACATGCATTTTTAGTGTCTAGCAAATGTAGCAATGTATGTAGCAAGTCAGTTCTGGATTGAGCTTTTTTGTAAATTTTTGTATAACAAACCTTTGGTTTTGTACCGGCTTCTCCCGTCTGAAGCCTTTGCCTGTGAAAAGGGTAGTTGAAGTCAGATGCAGGTTTTTGGCTGATGCAGTGCTGCATAACTAGACCAATCAGTACTGGATCAAAAGAGCAACAGATTGATTAAGTGGGGATCTCAAACAACAAAATGAATCCTCCACCAGGGACTGGGTTTTGTGGCAATATTTAATAGCTGACAAATTTTTTTAAAAAATGGGGTGACAAAAAAAAAGGGTGCTTTCTCTAGAATTTTTTTTTCTCCTTGTAATTATATACTCATTTCTCACAGCCTTCCTGTTGTTCGCACTTCTGGTGACACAAGTTATATTTCCTTATTCCTAGGACACCAGTGTGCCAGTGCTGTGGCCATTCACACAAGCGCTTGCAGTACAGTAGCTGGTGAGGTTTTATCCCAAAAATGCACTTTCTTCTGAAGTGTTTCCTTACTCGGGCTGGGCTTCTTAAGTCAGAAAATAAAACCAGTATAAATCAGGGCTGCAAAATACTTTTTAACACTTCTTGTTATTTTGATCAAGCCCTTTTCTTTGTGCCTGGTGACCAGATTCCAGTGATGTTTCTGTGGCTTTCTGTGGGTCAAAGCGGTATGACACGAAAGGGAAAGTCTCTTCTGTGTGTCCCTGAGAGGCCTGCAGGGAACAGTGGGTGGTGGTGCAGGCACAAGTCCCTGGGGAGCCTGTCAGCCTCCTGCCTGGGGCCCTGTGGTGCAAGGGATATGGGCTTATTTAGAAGACCACAGAATGGAAATGCATGACCTAAGCCCCTTGTATTTGCTTGGTCCCATGGGAAGTCGGAGCCCCTGCAGGCTTTCCAGCACTGGCTCCCAGACCCACTTCGGATTGGGGAGAAAGCGTCATTTGCATCCTGCTTGGCTTTTCTTGTTGGACCTGGAAGAAATGGAGGTTTCAGTCTCAGCTAACTAAAACCAGAGGATATATGATTAACTTAACTTGTTTAAATCAAAAATCCCCTGGAGAAGTTGGGATTTTCATGGGTGGAAGAGAGAGGTTTCTTTAGGTAGAACTAAAAAAAAAAAAAAAAATAGATACTAATTTTTTTTTCTTAGCAACTACATATAAGCTTGTGTAATTGTTTTGGTTGGTGCTGTGGGTATGCTGACAGCTTGTGTTGCTTATGTTATTTCCCCCTAACTAAAAATTGTTGTTAATATTAATACTTTAGGAAAGGAGAAACACCAAGAAGTGAAAACCATTCTATTAAAAGTGCATACAATTTTATTAGTGAAAGTTCAGTACAATTCTGGATAGAAAAGAAGAAATTGGAAGGGTTGGGGGCTTTTTCTTAATCAAGAAGAAAATTACTTCCTCTTCTCTTGAGAACAGCTTCATGCACAGTTGTCCCTGCTTGTGGACAGTGTTGCTGCTTCTTTCCTTCTTTAACCATAGTGAGGTACCTCAGTGTGAGTGCCTCAGTGTGCAGACCAGGTGCTACCAGTAACTAGTGGCCACGTGAGGAGCTGACAGGTGACATTTGAATCAGTCTACTGATGTTGGACGAATTTTATCTGGTAATGGCTTAGCAGTAAGCAGTTTCTGGAACTGGAGATGGTCATGCCATAAGATGCTGTGTTTTCTCCCTGGCCTCTGCAGCCCTCTCTGTCACTCAGTGATTGTTGATCTCTTGGTTTTATGGGCTGTTAATCACAGCTGTAATCAGTCACCTATCTGCAGGTGATAGCAGAGCCAGTTTTTACTTCTTTTCTCCTTCCCTCTTCCTCCCTAGCTAGCCTTGCTAGTTATTTGAGATTCTTTGTTAAAATAGCTTCATAGTATTTATCTGAAAATTTCAGTGTTGCTGGCTTTCTCAAAGTCCAGTCCTCCTACTGATTGAGGGATCTTTCAAGATGCCGTATTTTATTTGCATGTACAAAACACAGAATTAGAAAGAACTTCAGGTTAATCTGAACTCATTATTTTAAGCTTCTGTGCATCTCTAACTATGATTAAATACTTCGGTGGGAAGTGTAGCTCATACACCAATGTCTCTCTGAGAATAGAATAAGCTTTATGTACTGAGAAAGCCCAGCTTTATATGCTGAGAAAGCCCATTATGTTTGCTGGAATTTTTGCATACTAGTATTTTCTTTGTTAACCCTAACAGAATGTGTTCAGATGATTAAACTATTTTCCTTAGCAGAAGAACTAACTGTCTCCTTTTCTTTCAATTTCAGTAGGTTGTATAATGGAACTTGTGGATAAAACAATCAATAGTTACTTTGATGTTTGGCTTGGACCCAGAGGTAAGATTTCTCAAAAGTTAACACATAAATAAAACTGACCTTACTAGAATATAAGAAACATTTTTCCTCTAACTTGACATTGACAGGTGACTACTTAGTTTAGGCCCTTCAAAGCATGTATGACAGTGTAATAAATAGGAGTCTACTCAATGCTTCTGATCATTTGACTTGAAGAGGTCATTCTTCTTACTATCAGTTAAGCTCATGGTGTTTGTCTTAGTGAGTGACCGACCTCACTCGGATCTTTGCTGCTTTTTTTTTTGTTAATTTAGTAATAGCTTTTATTCCAAAATAGCCACTTTAATTTGCATTTAATTAAATGAAAATACTCTTGCCTTCATAACTAGAGCTCCTATGGAATTTTTCACTAAAAATATCTGTAGTTTTTGGAAAACACTGCTTCTTTGAAACCATTCTTTTTTAAAGAAGCAATAGTTTTGGTGGGTTTTGCCCTGGGAAAAACTCTGCAGGTGGAGAAGTGCAATCCTGGTCAGTGTGAGGGAGGGAGAGGCCATGGGACCAGGAAAAGCAGTGGCCTCATGCTGAGGGCTTGAGTAGGATGGTCTAGTTCCCCATGGTTCTGACCAGGGGAATTAAATGCCTGCATCCTGCACAGAGTGTGCCGAGCACTGCTGGTCAGTGGCATGTGCTTTCTTCCTCTGACTGCTGCAGTAATGCCTTTTCTCTGTCCCAGTGAAGATCTAGTGATACTGCCCCTTCTTCACAGGACAAAGTCCACAGGAGGTGGAACAAGCCTCTCATTCTTCTAAGTGTGTTTTCATTTGCTCTTATTAGTATCTCAGTGCCCTTGTTGCCCCTCTCTTCATACTAAGCCTGTGTAAATTAGCCTGGATGTTCTGATATAACATATTGCATGTGCTGGCATACGGTCTCTATTTGCTGTGTGTGAAAAATAATGAACCATAAAGGTGGCAAATCCAAACAATTCCCTGGCTTGGCTACCTACTTTCCAACCTACAGTTTTAAGGCCTCATTTCGTACATTCAGGATCCATGTATGACTCCTCTAAAATTAAGTCAAGACTGTGAATGACAGCAGTACTTGAATTGTTCATTTATAGTTTGGTTAACTTGGTTTCAGTACTTTGGGCTGACTTTAGTGAGAGGAGTGAGATACTGTGCTGTTGCCAGGTATGGACAACACAGTTGTGGTTCAAAAGGATCACACAAATTGTTCCAAGTGTTCCCCTAAAATTCTCTGGTTCAGGGTGGTTTATGTGCTTTTCCCAAGAAGTTGTTGTGTTGCCAGCTGGCCTGGTTGCTTGGGCTGAACTGACCGCTCTGTGTTCCGTTGCTCGTACAAGGACTCCAAAATTTAGTTCTTTCTAATAGCACATACAAAATTCTAATTGTATTAGTATTGACTGGAAAATAATTATCAGGATCATCCACCAGTAACTACAGAGGTATCTGCTTCAGTCCTAGGTTTGCTAACTTTAGGAAATAAGGTGTCTACCATCGGAAAGGGTTGGTTTGAGAAAATAAAGGGGATAGATTTGTTGAAGCATTTCTTTGTAATTTAAGCTTATCTGTGGTATTCAAGTGGGTGACAGTTCTGAATGGTAATGATTATTTTAAAATAATAGTGGTAATAACTTAAGAATATTTTTGCCGTAGGAAAATAATTATTTCTGCTTTCTTTAACAGATACATAAATAAAATACTGTTGTTTGCAATTAGCATTGTGGCCCTTAATAAAAGGGCTTGCTGCACTTCCTTTGTCTTTCTTTGGTATTCCAGCACTGAAAGCATTTTGGGTGGAGCTATTTTTAGATGTGTTGAATTCTTCTGCTTACAAAATCTTAGTGTTTGTATGTTTTTGTTTGTTTGTTTCAGACCCCAGAGTAAAAGGATGGCTTCTTCTGGAGAACTATACACCTACCTTTATCTTCTCAGTCTTGTACTTACTAATCGTATGGCTAGGACCAAAGTACATGCGGAATAAGCAACCGTTCTCATGCAGGGGTATTCTAGTGATCTACAACCTTGGACTTACACTGCTTTCTCTATATATGTTTTATGAGGTAAGAGAAAAACGGTTGGTCAGGCTTACTTTGCAGTGTCTGTTTTAATTCCATTGGCTCATGTTGAAAATAATCTCTGAGCACAGTGCTCCTAAATTGGGGAAGCAATCTGCAACCATTTTCAATGTCACTTCTCTGGGGAGAAAACCCTGATTGTAATGTTACCTCTAAGGATCAGGTGAAACAAATCTTTCTTCAAACATCCTTGCTGGCCTCGGTTAGCAATGTTTCAAATGCACTTTTCTCAGTCAGTACAAGTGAAGGCCTGATCTTTCAGCATGAACTTGGCTACTCCTTGAGTAACTTCTCCTTGCTCAATGTGATTGTGCTGGTGCACTGTACAAAGTACTTTGTAGCAAAACTGTGGCTTTATCTGGAGGGCAAAACATGTTTTGTTTACTTGTCTTTAGTCATGCACACACTCCTTGCATCTATTTTTGTAAGTTTGCAATAGGTTCTTTTGCATCCTCTTAGTTTTGCTGGGAAAAAAAACGTTGCTGAAACAATGCCATTGTGATTCATCTCTTTCTTTGAATTTAAAATCTAAGCATACAAATATATTTCAAACTGAATTGAACTTTCTGTGGACTTATTTCCTTTCATAAAAACCCAAAGATTTAGGCAGTGTAAAGTTTCCACTTTCCAGAGAGCTCTTCAGCTGCTTTTACTCAGAACCATGTATTTTTGTTCAAGTGAAAATGAAGAACTACGGTCGTGTAAATAACAGTGTGGTCAGAAAATTACTGGTTTGCTTTAATATACAGAGTATTCTGGCATGCTTTTAACCAAAGTATTTCTCCTTTCTGTAAGGAGATATTTCATTTTCAACATCCTCTTTTCAATTCTTTCAATACAGTCTTTTCAAATACAACCTAGGACTAAAACTACTACCTTTTTTTTTTTTTTTTTTTTTTGCATGTGCTTAGAAGTGTATACAAGCTGCAATTTTCCTTTAAGTTTGTAGTTAATTCTATAGTGTTTTACAAGGTGAGTGTTTAGAGATGAAGTGATTTAAATTCAATGTTATTTCTCTTGTGTAGTGAATTGTCTACTCAGAAATTACTGAGTTGGGTTATTAAGGACTTTGATACTTAATTGTTCAGTTGGGAGCAGTTTTGGATTCAGTAGGTGCTGGGAACTACTTGTGTTCTTTATGTGCTTACATTTCTAATCTCCTTGTCAGGGTGTTACAAGCCAGAAAAAATCTGTATTGATCAGTTTAATTTGTGTAAATGCAGTGTACATCTGCATTATTTTCATCAGATATTATTTACAATTATATAGTGATCTATTGTTTTAACCTCCAGTTATGTTATTGAGAGTTTACAAGTGCAGACTTCCCTTCAGTTGTACCAAGTGTGGATAAAAGTCTCAGGATAGCCAATCTTTCTTCCTTGAATACTTGGAATAATACTCATAGTTTCTAAATTACTGTAACATTCTGCTGTGTTACAAAACCTGCTGGTAAACTTAAACAAGAGAAAATACCTGAACTGTTGATCCTACGAATGCCTTTTTCTCACTAACAATAAACTGGTGACCAAGAGAGGACTGTTCATTATATGCTGAAGAAATCCTCATACTTGTAACCAGATACATAGCTTTTATATTGTGGCGCAATGACACAACTAAAATACAGTGAATATTAAGACCACTCCTTCCTATATAATGAAATGCTTTATGTTAAAGTGAGTGTTGCTCCTAATCTAATATTATCCATGTGGAAGTGTTCATTAATATTGTAAATATACCTTCCCCTTGTAAATGGGCATACACAAAGCTAGAGCATTACGAAGGTTATTAAACGCATGATAGTTGCAATGAAATGTGGTTGGCAGCACTAGCAAGCTGGATGTGAGGGCAAGTGATGCTCTGCAACACGGGACCTATCCCATAAAAATGCTGCAAAGCAGAGAGCCATGCTGACAAAACACCACACTGCTTGATGCTTGCAGGGAGAGAGCCAAGGGCATAGGGAAAAAATGGGCTCTTGCACCTCCAGGTATGTTCTCTCTCTGAAGTACCTGTACAGTTACCTCTCTTGGTGCACAGCATGTGATAACTGTGCTCATTTCTCATCAGTCTTGGAAATTTCCTTTGAAGGATTAGCCATATATCAGTAGCACTTTATAGTACATTTACTTGCTTTAAGACAAAATGATGAAGAACAGCATTCAAAAAACTTGTGTAACTCCCTGTTCTTTTCCTTGTTGTCATTTTGAGTTTCAGTTGGATTAAAATTTTTCAGTCCTACTGCGAGGAAAATCATAAAATGTCACCATTTATGAACTTGTTTAGTAGCGTGTCTGAAAAGAAGTTGCTTTAATAGCTTGTGTACAATACACCTGAAACACTGCTTTGAAGTTTTTCCTGAGTTATAGCTCTGGTGATTCAGGTCATGATTCATAGCATCACAGCTCAGTTTGCATATTATGTGACCAAAACAAGTTCAAGTGAGGCATCCTCCCAACTGGGATGAAAAGGATGACCTACTTGGTTTTCTGACCTTTATGTCTGAATGGTTGTAAGCAATAACATGGGGGAAATTGGCATCATAGGATTTGTGTAACTCTAGGTATTGTGTACTTTGGTCTAAAATCACTAGAAATCTTAGACTTCTTATATGGAATTCCTAATAGTTTCTGTCTGTGCTTGCTATACCTTTTTTATTTGGATATTTAATGACTTGGCTGGGTTTTGGTACTCGCAGAGAAGCAGACTGCACTTGTCCCAGACAATATGAAAGGCAAGGCAGATCTAGGGGAGCTGAAGAGATTTCTCCAGGTTGATTTGTCACATACCTTCAGGAGGACGGGATGTTCTTCAGGAGCAAACAATGTTTTTTATTCTGTAAAAATCTACAGTGCTTGGACTTCAGGGAGAAAAACAGTCCTGTGTCTTAGGCAGGGGCAGCAAGGGGTGGCTTCCTGCATGGTGGAGGAGGTGTGTACTGGGGCTGGTAGAGGGGTTATAGAGCGGGGCTGATCACCTGCTGACTGGTACAGCCGTGTCTGAAGGAGCTGCAGGAGCAGCTGGAACAGCAGAGGCAGCACTGCTTCCACCTGTGTTGCTGTTCTGCACTGGGATCACAAGTGATGAGTAGGGCCCTTGCCTCTCTGCTTGAGTCTCAGCTGGGTAATATAGCAAAGAAGGGAGAGCGCCAGGTACCCAGTTACACAGTGCACAGGCCTATGATGTTTTGGGGGTGTTTGTTAGCAAAACTAGCCAAGTGCTCTGTATCACCTAGGCTTATGTTAGAAAAACTGGTCAGCGTTGAAGGCTCACTTTGTTAAGTGATTTCTTTACTGTCTTTTTTCTTCATCTGAAAAATTAATTCCCTACTGAATCTGCTTGAGAAAAGTGATAGACTTTCCTGATGAGGGAGGTGTTGCATATGCTGTAGGAAAAGTTTTAGGAAGTAGGGGACTCTGTGCAGAGGTGCTGTGTCACATGAGCCATGGGTGGCAGCTAGGCTGCTCTTTCCTCTCCCCTTTCTTTCTCCACCACCCTGAAGCCCTTATCTCTGCCCTGGGGTGCCTGCATTCATGTAAAGATAAAGTTCCGTATCTCTGCAGGCATTTGCTTTCTTTGATCAGACATCAACTTCTGTTTCTCTTCACTCTAATCTAGCTCTGTTTTGAACCTTGTAAACTGCATCATGCCTTGACAGCGTGATGCAGTGCTAGGTGCCTTATCTGCCCCTCTCCAGTGAGTCTCAGATTTCAGTTTTATCATGAGAAAAAACAAAATCCTCCCCAGTAACACCTCTCCTCCAGCCCAGTCAGACTGGTGTTAGTCTCCTGGCTTATTTTGGTAGCAGAGTTGATAAAAAAGCATGTGCCACAACATTTTAAAGAATTCAGCAACAGAATAACAAAATTAAAGTAATATGAAAAAAGAAAACTTCATTGCAGGGGAAGAAAGTGTGGGTTGTTTCAGCACAAATGCAACCTTGAGCTGCAGGTTTTCCCCCTGAGCTGAAGGACTTAGCGTTAGGTTTGAGTACCATTTTAATTGGCTTACGAAGAAACTGCCTTTTTGTGCAGTTTAGAAACCACATGAAGTGGTTTGCTCAAGTGAAAATGGTTATAATTGGCCTTTTCTGGACACGTTAATTTCTCAAGAGAAGGTTTGCCTGTGGTTGTTCATCAGCAGTGCCATCAGCAGGCCTGGACTGCTGCCAGCCTGAAGATGAAGGACTTCCTAGAGACAGCGGGCAACGAAGTGTTGTCTCAAGGCTGTGTTGGTTGAGGAGCCACCACTCTGTTCCTGGGCAAGTTTCAGACCTACTGTACAGTGGTGTAAGGAGGGCTTGGAAACGCTGGCCATCCAGGGAGCAGACTGCAACAGCTGTGAGCAAGGACTTAAATGCACTGCTGGCAATTTCTGAGCCCTCCTTATCGCTTTTGTGGTGGCAGGGAAGCAGCTTCCTGGGGCTGTACACCCATGCATAATGGGGCCATTTGGGAGCCATTCATGGTCATGTTACAGAGTGATCTATTGGTTTTGTTTTCTGAAGCCTTCCAGCATGTGATGAAAGCATTGTAGGTGCAAAAAATAGTGATGCCAGGCAAAGGAGCAGCTGGCTAAATGGGGAAAAAGATTATTTACATGTTGTATGTTGCACCGAGTAAGGTTTGTGGGCAGCAACAGCAGTTTGTGGGCAGCTGTAGCAGGTTTTTACCAATTAGTTCCTTCTGGGAAGTGGACAATTAAATTATTTTTGTAGCTATACTATTTATATGATAAGATATGCTGACATTTCCTACAAATGTTGCTTTGCTTATATCATTTGTGGCTGTGAGAGTATTACAGTTCCTAGCATACAATATGTTCTTTTGTGAACAAGGGAGTACTCAGGTTAAGCCGAAGCCACTGCTCATAGCTCCACTGATGCCATTGTCCTTTAGAGAGGTGGGATCCATGGAGACACCTTTGGCTTCATTATGCTTTAGGTGGTGAACCTGTACCACTTGCAGGGAAAGCTCTGTGGATTCACTATGCCAGCCTTTACTGGGGAGTTTATGGAGTGCAGCATTAATGATGGATGTTGTTTGAATTAATTACAGTATAAACAATGTGATTATGCTTCTATTCCTAGAACTGTAAGAACTGTATGAAAACATCTGTAAGCTCTTAACGTGGTCACAGCACGATGTGGTCTTCTGTCTGAGGGACTGGTGGGCACTTGCAAGGCCACACAGTCTCCCTCAGTGGCCTGAAAGTGGCTTGGTGCAAAGCTTGCTCTGGGGCATAGCTGGTCCTTTAGCAAGGTACCACTTTTAAACTGGTGTCCTCTGCGCAGCCCTGCGGCCAGGACAGGAGTCCTTCCATGGCTGCCTTGCCTTTGTTGCTTGGGTAGGGAAAGTGCCTGGGTCTGCTGCTGATGTGCATGGCTGCCCTGCCCTTGCTGTGGCAGGGTGCTATTGATTTATCTCTAATACATGAGATACTTCCAGGTTTATATATTATGATATAACTAGATGTACATTTTTTCCCCTAAATTGCAGCAATAGTTCTGTCTTAGAAGGTCAAAAATAATGACCTAGGCTGACTGAGTATTTTAAAAGCTAATTTAGGGGGAAAATGAGGCGTGAAAGAAATAACATTGGGAAAAAGTAGATAATTTAAGTGATAATCTTTACTGAACCTTTTAAAATTAGCTTCCTGTTCACAGTTCTGAGCAGCATTTAGTCATACCAGTTATTGTAGTCCTTTAATCAAATGATAGTTTAAAATTACTTACAGTACAAGGAGTTTCCATGTGGCTTTGCAAAGCTGTTTTTTATTCTGCAGGTAGATAAGGCCAAAATTGTACAACTTGCTTCTGCCTTTCAGATGTTTTTTGAGATACCTAACAATTCTATTTTTTTCACCTGGGAGTCACCTAAAGTTTTTACTCCTCTCCTCATGCTATTCCCAAGAGGAAAAACATCTTTTTAGACAATGTCCAGTGATCCCTTCTGTTGAGATATTAAAGGGGATCTTGTTCATGTCCTTGCACATGCTCCCTCCTCCCATTCCACCCTCAACCTGTCCTACCATCTCCAGCCTGTGAAAGGGTGAGGTGTGAACATCCAGCATGGATCTTGTTTCTCTAGAGATTTCAGCCAGCCCCACCACAGCGGGCACCCTGTCATCTTTCATGACTAATCATTGGACATTACTCTTAATAGTGATTTCATTACGTTTGAGGTATTATTTGTTTTGCCAGGAAGTCAGGCAGGCAACAGCATATCCTGCAGAGGAAGTCACTTACATTGGGAAGGATGTAACGTGCTTGGGATGAGTGAATTGCTTGAAGAGATCTTGAAGAATGGCAATGCAGTGAAACATCTGTTGTGAGCTGTTAAGTGTAGCAAAGCTGAAAATACGCTCTGTCACATGGTTGAAAAAATTGTAGTCACATCTTGAGTATAAAATTTCTTAAAGATGTAACAATTTCCAAAAGTAATCAGAAGAAAAATGTATTTACTGAACTTTGGTTATTTACTTTCTTCAACAATGAGATCATCAGCAAAGAAGGAGATTTCATGAGAATCTGTCTGGAATATGACTCTGAAAATACTCACACTGTGTGGGATAAGTGGGGATAAAATGATACCTCCTATTTTTATTCTGGTATACCCCAGTTGGGAGAACTTATTAATTCACCCTTCACTTGGAACTTGAATTCAACCTCATGCCACTCTCAGGTGCCCAGGAATCTCTTGACACCAGATGTCTGGGCAGAGCCACTGCGGAGGTGCCATGGAGTTCAGCCTTCTCCCTAAATAACACTTCATTTTTTTTATTTGCTCAGCTGGTGACGGGAGTATTGGAAGGAGGATACAATTTCTTCTGTCAGGATACACACAGTGGAGGAGAGGCTGATATGAAGGTACCGTAATTGAGACTTAGAGCTGGTAATGTTTCAAATTGTCCACTTAAGTGGAGAGCAGAACAGTATTGATTATGCACATTTTGCTTAAACTCTAAGCTTTCTTCCTCCTTTTGTGATACAATGGACAATGCACTGTCAAACATAATAGTTAATCTATGATATATTCACAGTTGGTATTTTTGTGAGTAATTATGTGCAAATTTTCTAGTGTTCTCAGATCAAAAAGTGAGGACCTGGTCTTCAGACTGTATCCAACCACTCTGTGTTGTGACTACCCTTCTCTTTCTGAGATGTGGTGATGATTTCTTCTGGTCCCACTTCTGATCTCTCCTTTACAGAGAGCACTGCAGCACCAGCTCTAGTTAGGTATTTTCTTGTTTCTCCCTGGACAACCCAGGTGCACAGCAGTAGCCTCATAAAACAGTCTTTGTCATCCTGTTTTCAGCAGTAGCTATAGGTTTGTACCTCGATCTCCTATGGAGAAACCTGAGGCAGAAGTATTACAGAAGACCCCAGTAATGTCTTCAATCCAAGTAGTGCAGCACAGAATCTGGATTTTAATTACTTAGATAGCATAAGAGTTGAAAGCCCCCTCAATGTGCAATGCTTCTAAAACTTGCTTCCTTCTTTCCAGATCATACGTGTCCTCTGGTGGTACTATTTCTCCAAACTCATTGAGTTCATGGATACCTTCTTTTTCATTTTGAGGAAAAATAATCATCAGATCACTGTTCTGCATGTCTACCACCATGCAACAATGCTGAACATCTGGTGGTTTGTTATGAACTGGGTGCCTTGTGGTCACTGTAAGTACTTCATTATGGTGGGGGAACATCTGCAACAGGGGCTTCACTTTGGTGGTCTTTTGATCAAACCAAACATCTTCGGTACCTTCAGCTGCAGGATTTGTTCTGTACCATGCTAAGCTGCTTTGCTGAATTGTAACTGTTGTAGATGGTCGCAGGAATTAAGCTGCCAGCACAGCCTCTAGGAAAGAAATGTCTGTGTAGTTTGAAGAATTTGTGTGACAGTGTGACATTTATCATGTGCAGTAGCCCAGGTCAGATACCCATCAACCTTGCTTTCTCTATTTCTGCTGTAGTTACAGACCCTCTGATGAAACAATACTCTCTTCCAAGTCAAGCCAGAAGCTTGTTTCAGCTGAAAGACAGCTAAGAGGGACTCTTGTCCTTGTATCTGTGAAGTTCACTTGAGATACGACTTTCTTAATTTAATCTCATTATACCACTAGCCATAACAAACGATTTCAATTAAAATCTTGTCCCCTGAGCACTAATGAACATGAACAAATGAATCTTAAGTGGAAGATTTCCATGTCTCTCTTGTCTAAATCCTGCTAACCTTTGGCAATCTGGCTTTGATTCTTTACTTTAATTGCATTTAGCTGACATCTAGCTTCCTGCTGCATTAGCATGGCTTAGTTGTGGTTTAGATGTGCAGCTTATAGATACTGGCTTTGTTGAACACTATTCAAGAGAAACCTTTTCAAACCCAATGGATGTGACCTACTGTCAGTGCAGACCAAGAGGCTGCGTTCCTCAGGAGTCTGCTCTCTGAGCCAAACAACATAGAAACTCGTATTTGTTTTGTCTTGTCAGCACAACAGTGAGTAATACTGAACTTCTAAAAAGTCTGCATCTGGAAATGCATTCTCCTCCAAGGAAGTCAATCCCTGTTCATACAGCAGTCAAAACTGTATATACTTAGAATCTATCTTGTGTTCCTGTGGTCTTGAAAACACTTTGGTGCTATTTCTAGTCATGTGTTTTTCTTCTTCCAAGCTTTATGTTCTGTTGTGTCATCACAGTTCTATGCAGTTCAGTGTTAAGATAAAAGTTTCTTTAAGGACTAAAGGTGCTGTAAACAAGGACAAATAAGTAGCTAACATGCAGTTTTTGAAGGTATCTGAAGCTTTTGGTTATAAATGACAAAATTGGCTCCTACCTGGAAGGAACTGAAATCAACCTAAAGGTAGATGGGCGAAGCTATTGATTGATTGGTATGTGAGCATTCCTCCTTCCAATCAGCTTCCTCAGTTCCTCTGAGAAACTACAATGCAGATGTGATAAAGAGTAACCTGAGGAAGCAAAACCAGAAGGCTGGTGTAAAGCACGAAGCTGCAAAGCAGCTCAGCTACTCCATTGGGTGAGCAGAATGAAAAACAGGGTTAAAAAAAACCCCTCTTGCTTTTCTTCTAAGTGAAATCATATTTTAAATAGAAACATTTTGAACTTGTTATTTTTGTAGCTTCCATGAAACAGCATGTTCTCTCCTTGTAATGCAGCGTACTTTCTTTTTCCCTTGCCCTTTTTTTAGCTTACTTTGGTGCCACACTGAACAGCTTTATCCATGTCCTCATGTACTCCTACTACGGATTGTCCGCTGTTCCAGCAATGCGTCCTTATCTGTGGTGGAAGAAGTACATCACTCAGGGGCAGCTGGTGAGTGATTTGCTCTTCAGTGCTTCAGCAGGCTTTTGTATTTGTGAGGAGGTCCTCTTGTCTTTACCGAGTTAGGAAATTTTGGCAGGGGATAGCAGAAGGGAGAATGAGAGCTGGTACCTTCTACATCCTGTAGTACCTACATCACCTTAGAAATCCAGCCTCTGCCTATCCATTTGCTCTGTTATCAGGACAGTGGGCAGCTGGGGACTGGTGGGGGTCTATGAATCAGTGCTGAGGTCACCATATTGTGTGGCTAGATGTATTTGGGAGTGGCAGTGCTGGGATTTCTGGGACTCAGTAGCCAGGGAGGAGGCTTTTCTTCCAAGCCTGCTTGAACTATCCTGCTCTTCCCTGTGCTTGCTTGGTCAGGCTGGGACAGACCAGAAACGGAGTGCAATGCTGTCCACAGCTAACAAGGGCCATTCTACTCCTTTGGGACAATACCTTTTCTGTCCTACTTTTGCATGCAGTTGCAAATGGTTTATTAAAAACTATTCAATATTTCTGCTCTCTTTCTGCACTTTAAATGGGCAGATTTTTTTCTCTTGTAATTCTGTGTTGGACTCCTTGTGTCCTCTTGCATTGTTTCTAGTGTGTGTGGTAATGAAGCCTGACCACTGTGTGCTGGAGGTGGTAAGAGCAGTGAAATTAAGTAATACAGCACATGCTGTAGTGGTACTGCACAAGAACCAGGTTTCAATGTGTACAGCATGTTAGAAGAGCTCAAGGAAATGTGTATCAGTGTTCTGTCTTCCTCATTTTGTTGGTGGGGAAACCGAAACCTAGACATAAATTATTTTGTTATGTTCTTCCCCTCCCCCCCCCCCCCCCCCCCCCGTACCCTCTCAGAGCTGTGAATAGTTTTTTTAGCACTTTCCTTTCTGAAGGAGTGCTAAGTATTGTAGCTGTGGGCTCATTATTTTCATGGAAGGCATGGGGGGGTTGCTTTGGTTTGAGGTTTGTTTTTGTTTTTCCTTCCAGATTTAGGCTCTGTTCTTCATCCTGGTTGTTCAAGTGCTACAGTGTGCAGTGTCTCAGTGCTTTGGTTGCTCTCCTGGCTATTGTCATAGCTGCTTTCGCTTCCTTGCCTGCTCTGCATGCATAGCTGTTAGAGCAGCAAAATAGCTGAGCAGGACAAACAGTCTTTCCCTTTTAAAATAAACATTCCCTAATCTGGTAGCCTTCATGTGAGGATGAATTTTGCCTAAGGCCCTCTGCAGCACATAAGCCCAAACTCTGTTTTCCCAAAAGAGATAATTAAAGATAATTGGACCCTGATCCTCCTCCCTGACTCCCCAGCTTCCCTACAGCCTCCACCGCAAAAATTCTTCCACTGGAGCCATATGTCAGACAGTTCTTGTCTGTGGGAAGGGATTGCAGGGGTCCCTGTGTAGACCAAGTGACCCCAGATCTTCTGCAGCTGAAGCAGCGAGATGCAGATCTCCATTAGGATGGTGCAGTCAAATCCCAATGAACTCTCACTAGGAAGAAGGTGGTCTTTCCTCCTTGGGACATTTATATATCAATTCTGCATGGGTTACTCTAATGTTCTAAAATGGAAAAATACAAATAAACACGCTTAACAGGATACCACAATCTGAATGTCTGCTAAGTCAAGTTTATGGAGAAAATACTTGTCAAACACACAACATTAAATTTTTTTTTTTACTTGTTTTGGAAATAACTGTTGAGATTTTGGTCACTAATGGATTTTTTCCTCCTTCCATTAATGTGCTTCATTTCTCTTATTTTTTGTTTTCTCCCCCCAGATTCAGTTCGTCTTGACAATCTTCCAGACCAGCTGTGGTGTTGTTTGGCCATGTGCATTTCCTCAGGGGTGGCTGTATTTTCAGATTTCTTATATGATTTCTTTGATTATCCTCTTCACAAATTTCTATATTCAGGTAAAAGTAACAGTCATCAACTCTTTCTAGCATTCTGCTGGCTGTATCTCACTGGAAAACTGTTACAGAAAATGCTTGAAATGTCCTTTTGCTGTCCTTCACTAACATGCATGTGTTCCTGAAGTACTGCACTTTATCTACCCTCTACTTTGAAATCTTCTGATGTTTTGTACCCATAATTCAGAATGCTTCGTAATTTTAGTAAGCCAGAGTGATAAAAAAAAAAAGGCTTACTATTGCAATTTTAACTGCAGGTAAGGGAGAGGAAGAGCTTTATGTAAGGAACAGATTTCTAGTCTGAAATAAACCAGCAGCATGTGAACCTGTGAAGCACCTGAAGGAATTGTTCATTTCTGCTTTTACAAGGGCAAATGCTTGTTTTATGTCCAGGGAAACTTCCTAACCTCACAACATGAAGACATCTGGATTTGGTTCACTTTTACAGGCATTTGTTTTTATTTTCATATGGGAAATTAGTGGGTTTAGTTGTGTTTCTACAAAGCTGTTTTAATGTTTGAGAAGATTCAGACTTGGTATGTGTTGTTCTGAGCAGTTCATAACTGGGCTCTGTACAAAGATGTTCTACTGTCTGCAGAAAATCAAACCAACACAGCCTGCTGTCCCCAAACAAGCTAACTCTGTTGTATGTTTCAGATGTCATTTGAGAGATTTGGGCGTTTTGGTTTTGGTGAGAATGATTCATGGGGGAAAAACAGCAGGCTTCCCTGGCTGTTCTTCTGGTACTTCTTATAATCAGTCCCATGATTTCTATCACTTGCTGCATATGAACATGCTAGTTAAACATGATAGTATATTCCAGATATTACTTGATTTTCTTTGTCAGTTTTGCTCATATTTGAACTTTTAACCATTTTAAATTCCTTTGACGCAGAAATTTGGGGAAGCATGCTTTTGTCAGGCAGCTGGGCCCCTTTGAAAAAAAAAAATTAATGTATATTTTTTCACTGTCTCTAATTTTTTTAGATAGTCTCCCTGATCCTGTTAGTTTTTGATTCTCGTGTTGGCCAATGAAAATTCCCCTCACATTTCTATCTCTGAACTTCCCTCACTGTTATTGTTTGCCTACCTCTTGTTCTGGCTTTGTTCAAGGTACTGTCATTTGCGGTGCCTCAAACCTCCTTCCTCAATGTCATTTTGAGTATATTCTTATGCCATAGTCTGCTCATAAAATCGCTTCCCTTGTTGCTAATTTCCTATTAACATAACACTACCATCATACTGCCAAGCCTTTTTCTTTTCAAGTGAACTACTCCTCTCGCTGTGATGAATGAAAGGCGTAGTACAGTCTCACACACAAAAAGTGATAGAGCTTGTTAGACTCTAACCACCGGCACAAGGTCTTTAAAAATGATGAATGCAAGTTTACTTCTGTGTTTCTAGAGTTACTGTGAGGAAGTGGTTATTTATATCTAATTGAGCAAAACCACGTGTCTTTCCGTGTATTCTAGACTTACAACAAGAAGGCATCCTCGAGGAGGAAAGAGTATCAGAACGGCTCCACGGCCATTGCAAATGGGTACACAAACAGCTTTTCTTCCCTTGAGAACAATGTGAAACAAAGGAAACAAAGGAAGGATTGAAGACCAAACTGAAAAACCATTTTGATAACCCCAACAACAAAATCATCTGATTGTAAGCACAATGAGAGTTGTGCACTAATATTCTAATGGCTACTGTAACTATTCCTGCCTAGAATAGTGTGATTTATGTAGGACTTAACCAGTGCAAACACCCTAGAAACTGTATACAGAACAAAAAGTAGGTTAAAGTTTAAAAATAATTCTGGGCTGTCACTGACCCTGCTATAGACTGTGGAAGGGAGTATTATCGTATTATCCGACACTGCTGTTGCCTTACTAGTCAATATGATAGGTGCTGAATTATGATTCACAATTTGAAAACACTGTAATCTAAACCTCCATTTTTTAAAGGATAGATCATGCATGTGATTGTAGAGGTAATTTGTATGATGCTGGTTTCAGTAGATAAACACACATGCCTTAAATTAAAAAGCAGGGCCCAAAGCTTATTACTGGTTTAAAAATTAGGGTATGTTTCAGCTTTTCAGTTGATTGACTTTTTATTAAAAAGTCATTTAGAAGAATCCATTGATCATTTTACTGTTCTGTATGTGATACACAATGCTACGTATCTCTTACTTGACACAGTGAAATTGAAAATGGCGCATTTAGTTTTGTATATTTGGCTTTAGTTGACTCAACAGTCACAAAACAGATGGAAAAGTTATTTTACCTTTTTAATAGATCTTATTTTTTTATTTGAAGTACGTCACTAACATAAAAGTAATTGGCGCTTACACAGTCAAGTAAGATTTAAATATTGTCTCTAAAGTTTAGAGCATATACAGGGTGGACCCATCTATTCTTTTTACTTTTTTTCTGTTTTTTCTTTCTTATTTCTGAGAATTCTTAAATGCTAAATGAAGAGTGGTTTCCAATATGAAACTGGCAGTTTCAAGTGTTATTACCATAGCCATATCCACATTTTAGGAGCTACCGTTTAAGTGTGTGACATATCCAAAAGCATATTTAAAGGTGGAGGCAGAAAGATGCTTTTCTGATGGAATTGTCTGTATTTAAGTCGGTATCTGAACTGTTCTTCATGTAGCATACGTTCACTTTCAAAATGTGCCTAACACAAAGATGGTTGGTTTTTTTTTCCAAACAAGCAAGTTATACAGTTTGTCATAGCTAATGTTTTTTAAATGTTGCTGAAATGTGCTGGAAATGTCTGTTTCTGTAATGTGAGTTGTGTATATCACTGGTAATGTTTTGGCTTGTTATCTAAGGATTTGGTTTGAGTGCTGGTTAAAGTTACTCCTTCTTGTAAAATCCTGTCTTGCACATATGAGGAGTCAGTTGCAAAGCCAGTATCTGTTGCTGGTATTCTGGTATCTGCCACAGTGGAGTCCAATAAGATCTGAAAAATTAAATTGTGCAAGACATTCTGCTGGTCATTGCTCAAGTTTAACTATTTGTTTTTTTGATATTTATATAAATGCCAGTTTTAACACGTTTAATTGTTTTTAAATCTTTTTTAAAATTTTTGCACATCTCTTGAGGAGTTAATAAGTTCTCTTACTAGCCTTGTGGGTTTTCATTCCTTGTTTTGAAGGAGGCAGTGTCTGTTTTGTTTACATTATCAAAGCTTGTGCGTGTGTCTTCATTTCCAGGTACTGGTTTGCAGAGTCTTTACATAGCTCAGTACAGCAGCTATAATGGTCAAAATAGGCTGTCTAAATGTGCTAGAAATAAACCTTCGCTCATCTGAATATACTTCATTGTTAATGTTTGACATGGTTTAATCATTAAAACACTTTTGATGATCTCTGTCTGAATTCTGTGGGTTTGTACAGATTTAATGCATTGCCCCATCCTGTGTCAGGCCAAGGAGGAGCCACCATGATGGAAGAACAGCTGCAGATGTTCAGAGACATGTAGTGTACCAGAGACTTGGCAAAAAGTTCTTTACAGAAAACTTAGGCTGTTCCTAAACACTGTTCCCTTGCCTGGCTGTAGAAGTACTGGTCCGTGTGATGGATTTAACTCCTGCTGGGATTACTGGCTCACTGAATGCAGAGCAGCCCCAATAGCTCGAGATGATGAGTGCCAGGAGCAAAGCTTGATGTGACTGAGAGGGACTTTCTGCCTTAGCTGTCCTGTCTATAAAATGGGGATAATAACTCTCTCCAGAACTGGGAGAACTTTTGCAATTTCCTTATAGCTCCCCTTGCCCTTAGGTGATTGTTTCGGAACCCTCTGATTTGAGTGTTCAATCAGTACATTGCAACCCCCCAGATAGGCTGGTGATGGACTTGGTAAAACAGAGCTATTTGTGTAGCTGTCTGTCTTCTTACTTGCAGGCTCTTAACACAAAAAACCTAGACCAGGGAAATGGCTTTACACTTCGTGTGAAAGGCTCAGAGGTTTCATGCTATGTTGGTCTCCTCTGGGAGGGTGCTCTGAATGCCTGAGGTGGTTGCTAAGACAATTTCCTCTCCTTCACATGCCTGTTCAACTATGAAATTGAGTGTGTTTCTAAGCAAGGGTCAGTGAGGTGCAGTTCTTTGGATGTTAAGCCCAATCTACAGGAAGGACCTAGAAGGCAGAAGCCACAGCACCAACCTGGCTTCCCTGTGTGAGCCAGCAGAGATGGGGCTGCTGCACTGCAAACCTCGCCTTCAAGGTTAATGGTACTTGGTGACAAAACCCAGTGACTTTGTCCGAAAGTGGCAGCAGATGTGATCTTGGGAACATGAGTAGTGTCCACACCTGTGTGACAAAAACTGTGGCTCCTGGGTTCTCTTTTACAGTCTCAGCAGCAACTGAAAAGTGTGTTGAGAGCTTGGATGGGTTGGTTCAGACATCATCTTGCTGTAACTGATGGACCAAGACATGTGCCTTGGGTCTGCCCACCTGGCTCGGCTTCCAGTGTGTCACTTGACCTGGGACAGTAACAGCCTTTGGATTGCCTCAATTCCCTGATTACATGTCGTTTTCCTGGTAGCTGTGATTGGTGTTTAGGACTATGAGAGAGTCCTCAGAAAGGACTCTGTTGTAAAGGCAGGAGAGGTGAAAAAAGATCAACAGCTGCCAAGAGGATGGGGAGATTTCATGTAAAGGTGGCTGAGGAGAATGAGTTCAGTGCCTTTTTTGCAGAGAGAATGACCAAGCTACAAACTGTTAGGTTAAGATCTTGTGCAGCTCATGAGCTGACCAAATTCCTCTCTGCACTCAGGCTCTACAGCCCAAGTGATGGAGAGAAATGTTAAGCTGTTCTTCAGCTGTGAATGGGATATATAAACTCAAATGCCAGAAAGCAGCTTTTTTAGGGTGGTCCTGGTGCAAAGACCCTGAGTGCTGGGTCCTGGGTGTGCAAGCCACCCCTGGGACTGGGATCACTCAGGACCTGGGGTTCCTAAGCTGGCAGGGAGAGGAAAAGCAGAGAATTCTAGAAATCTGTGTGGTTGATTGTGTATTTTACTTGATGCAAGAGAGATCCTAAGTAAGTGGTGGAGCTTATGATACGACTTACATCCCCAAAACTGGGGTAACAAAAGCCCCAAACCTCATATAGAGCAGTTCTGGGGGTTGCCTCTGCCTTTGATATTTGGTAGCTGTCTTGAGTTTAAGTTGATAAAATGTGTGTTTCTTGTATGAGACCGGAATGTATGTTGTTAAAACATATGCATTATTCAAAAAAAAAATGTAAAAGTAAGATGGGTGCTGAAGAGAAGTAAAATAAAATTGGAGGCCAAATTACTTGAACTGTGTGGGTTCTACAGGGAATCCCTTTGAGGCAGTGCAGGGAAATGATGAAATACAGATAGAGATCTGTTAGAGAAATGCTGCTCCAAGTTGTACTGGTATAGAGGATTAACTTACATTGTCACTGTCATCCTCTTGCCAAGAATTACTGCAGCAACAAAAGTGATTAGTTGTAATCATCAGAATGTTTCACAAACTGATCTATAAAGCAAACTTTGATTTGATTTTCAACTTTTAATCCATTTACTTTAAATAGATGGATATACAAGACAAGGTCCATGTGTTTCTCAATTTCAGTAGAGCACATTCGGTATGAGCAGGGAAAGCTGGAGTCCCCAGGGCCTCCCATGACATGACAGTAGCAGAGGCATTCGTTTTTAAGTCAAAGGTATTAAAATAATCTTCAACAGAAAGGAGGGAAAAGAGCAACAAAGGTCCAGTTGAAAAAAAAAAAGTATTAGGTTTAAGTGTATTATGTTTAAATCAGTCAAACTGGGATGTGGAGAAAGAGGAAAGAGACTTACGTGTCTTGTATTTCAATGATATATAACAGATACTATATTTTCGGTAGGAGGAATGTAAAAAGTCTCTGGTATGTGGTGGATTTCATAGTTGATTTCAGTATGATGACAGGTTTCAGAATAAATGGGAAGAACATGTACAAGGAAGTAAAAAGAAAATGGGAGAAAATGTAACGCAGCTTTTCTGGAAGTAATTAAATCTGATCGACCCATATTGGTTTTTAATAAAAAAATACTGTGTAGACAAAGGAAATACATCTTCCATCCCTCTGGAACAGGTAGTGTTTTTAATCTTTGAAATTATTATGTAAACTAGAGGGTGTGGTGACCAGCAACAGGATCCATGGATAAGCAAGGTCACACTGATGAGCAGGTGGTTTGTGTCAATGCTTTCAGCTGGAACAGAGCCCATTAATAATGTTTTAGGAGAGATGCTGGTGTAAAAAACAGGAGCAATTTGCAGCAGTGTTTGGAGATGACAACATTAGAAAGTACTGTCAGTGCCAGGGAAGATTACATCCCCTACAGCAACTGCCTTGATGGCTTGAGTAAGAAATGGGATTACTGTAAATCCCCCTTAGGCACCAATAACAGAATTTCAGCTGTTTCCATGGGAGTTCTAGTTGGACATGACTGAAGAGGAGAGAAGGAAAGATACATTGCGTATCATCTCTTCAACAACTTAGAGCTGCTACTATGAAAAAATTGGGGGAAAAGCTTTTTTCTAATTGGTCCATTTTTTGTAGGAGGAATGTGCTAGTGTGGGAGGATGAGGCTCTGATGGGACTTCCTTTTGATGAATACAGCAGCTCTCAAGAAAACTGATTTTAAAAGATCTGCTGTACAGAAGAGTTACTGAGATGGTCAGAGAAGTGGAGTAAGTCCTGCAAAACAGATGTATAACAAGACTAGTGTTGAGAATGAATGTGACCACAGCCAAACAGACATCACAACAGTAGATTCAAATTTTCATGAAGGACAGTGAGCTGTTTTAAGTGCGTGACGCAAATCAAATGGGTACAAGCTACCCGAGAGTCTTCCTAGGCTGGAAATAGGGAGAGTGCCTTTGTTAGTGGAATCTGGCTCTGGAGCATTTTTCCCACAGAAGTAGCATGAAGGGCTGGGGGATTGCTTGAAGATGGGGCACTGGCCACTTTAAAGCTGGTAAGAGCAGGGCATGGGACTCCCCAGCGTGCTGCTCTGCATTCTGGCTAAAAGCAGCTGTTGGTGCCTCTGTGAAAGTATACCTAAGAAAGGTCAAAACACTGCCCAGCAGAGACAGGAGTGATGACAAAAGTGTGAGAAATAGCCCTGCAGACACCAGGGTGGGAGAGGAAGGAGGGGGAGGAGGTGATGCTGGAGCAGATTCCTCTGCAGCCTGTGGAGAAGCCCATGGCAAAGCAGATATCCACACTGCAGCCCATGGGGACCACGTGGTGGAGAAGGTGGACATGCCCTGAAGGAACTGCAGCTTGTGGAGAGCCCATGCTGCAAGTTTATCCTGAGGGTCTTCAACCCATGGGAACGACCCACACTGGAACATGAGTAGGAAGGAGAGAGAAGTTACTATGGACTGACTACAACCACCCCCATGCCACTTGGAGCATGGAGGAGGTAGAGGGGGTGAGAATGAAGGAGTGAAACAGCCTTGGAAGAAGGGGGTAAGGAGTAGGTGTTTTAGTTTTTTCTTTGTGTCTCACCATTCAACTGTATTTTAATTGGAAATAAAGTATTTTTCCCAGAATCCATTTTGGCCATGATGATTATTGCTGAGTGGCCTTCCTGTATTTATCTCAAACCTCAAGCTTTTCATCTTATTTCCGCCCCTAATCCTGTTGAGGAGGGGGAGAGAGCATCTGGGTGGGTGTCTGGCAGGTGGCCAGGGTCACCCCACGCCACATGGGTGCTTTGTCCTCTTACAAATTAGCAGGTCAGGTAGAAGGCAGCTTCCTTGATCATAGGGAAGATCTGCTAAAGGCCACGAGGTACCAGGCACCAGAAAGCCTGAAGGCCATTGTGGTACAGCTGGAAGTCATGTAGTCTGGGAAAACATGCTCCCTAGAGTGAACCAATTGCTTTGCTTTTTTTTTTGTTTGTTTCGTTTTCTGATTTGTATTGTTTTTTCCAGATCTAATACATGTTAAAGAAACACCTTTTCCAGGAATCTGGCCCATAATTCTTGGAAAGTTTTTAAAGGCAGTGGAGGAACCTCCTGTTTGCTGATGGAAGGTACTGCAGTGGCACGACATGTGAAGGAAGCTTGTGTTCAGAAGAAAGGTCCTGAATTTCCTCATGAAAGGAATTGCCTCACGTCCTTCAGAGGCACCTGGAACTCCACTCAAACAGGGATGGTCCAGCCATGTGACTACAAGAAATGTAAAATTGTACTCATTGTCACATTTCCTTTGGGAGCAGGTGAAACTTCAAGTGAACTGAATCTGTTGACATAAAAATGCAGTCCCATAGGGTTGTTTACGCCTGTGCACTTGCTGCTCCTGCACTGGTGTAATGCAGAATGTGCAACCCCTGTGGCATAACTGCACTTTCACTGCCTGAGACTTGTCTAAGTGGATATTCACAGTGTTTCCACTAGGATTAGCCAGCACCAGAGGTAATTTTATGTGGTGGTAAACTACTTGGTAAAAGTATTTACACTGAAAGGAAGTGAAAATTTTTCCACACATACTGAAGTGAGGTATTGTGGTAGTTGTGTGATTGATTAGACATACGGTGTCTCATCCCATTTAGCAAGCAGGAAGCATATATTTATCAGCTGTTCTGCCTGCCACTGGAAGCCAAATGTTTACTAAATGCTACTAATTCAATTTTACCAGCTGTTGTAGGAAATCAGAATTTCAGCTCGCCTACCAGAAATAAGAGCTTTATGAAAATAAAACTAAAAATAAAAATTTAAAAATCAAAAAAAAAAAAAGAAGAGAAAAGAAAAGAGAGAAGAGAAGAGAAGAGAAGAGAAGAGAAGAGAAGAGAAGAGAAGAGAAGAGAAGAGAAGAGAAGAGAAGAGAAGAGAAGAGAAGAGAAGAGAAGAGAAGAGAAGAGAAGAGAAGAGAAGAGAAGAGAAAGAAAAGAAAAGAGAAAAGAAAAGAAAAGAAAAGAAAAGAAAAGAAAAGAAAAGAAAAGAAAAGAAAAGAAAAAGAAAAAAGAAAAGAGAAAAGAAAAGAAAAGAGAAGGGGAAAAGAAAAGAGAAAAGGGGGTGAAAAGAAAAGAAAAAAGAAAAAAAAAAGAAAAGAAAAAAAAGAAAAGAAAAGAAAAGAAAAAAGAAAAGAAAAGAAAAGAAAGAAAAGAAAAGGAAAGAAAAGAAAAGAAAAGAAAAGAAAAGAAAAGAAAAGAAAAGAAAAGAAAAGAAAAGAAAAGAAAAGAAAAGAAAAGAAAAGAAAAGAAAAGAAAAGAAAAGAAAAGAAAAGAAAAGAAAAAAGAAATCTGTAGCCTTGTAGTTATCTAAGTGCCTTTCATCCTTTAAAATCAATGGCATCTCAAAGCTTCAGGGCCTTTCTAAGTCTAACACCTTTCTGTATATTTAGAAAGGATTGCCTCTCTGAAAGATCTTCTGTTAATTTATCAAGTTGCTTTGTTTCCCACAGCACTTGGGGTTTGGAAGGGAGTGTGAGAGCAGCTCTTGGTGTGCTGGGCTGCTAAGGACTTGAGACATCTTTGATGCAAATGCACTTTTGCTCAGTAGAATAGTGATGAGTTTGCCAAAAAGACCAGGAAATACGTCCCATGCATATAGATAGCATAACTATTATCAACTAACTATTATCAGCTGTGTTTCCATTTTAAATTGCACAGATTTTTGCAAATCATCATGAAAAAGACCCTTCTGTCCTCAGAAGTTTAAATAATAAGCTAAGAAGTAGTCTTTACATCTGATTCTGGTTTCCATACTAAGTAGATGTGAAGAATTGCTGCCCAGTCCCACTGTTATAAAGTAGATTTTTGAATGAGTGGGAACTCCTGAAACCAGACCAGGCTATTTGGTGGTGGATGCTCTGCTTGGTTTCTTGGCATTTTTGCAATATGCAGTATTTGCCAAACGTTTCCTTGCAACATAGGAAAATGGGAATAATTAACTACTAACTCTCTCTTGGTCGAAAGGAGCAACATACAAGGTTTCAGAAACCTCCAGAACTATGGGGCCAACTACCTGGCTCCACTGTCCAGAACACTTAGAAAAAAATTATAGTCAAGGTGAGATTTTGCTTTTTGAAGTAGAAGTAAAAAGTCCCAGAATGTAAGTAGAAGTCCCAGAATGAACTGGACAAATACCCACCCGCAGCCTCTCACAAACAAACCCCATCCACCTCACCTTGCCAGAATAATACTAAAACTAAACCAACAAACAAAAAACCCAAACAGAGCTATGCTCAGTTTTGTCCTCTGGCCTCAAAATTTGAGAGAGCAGATCTAAGCAGCATCTGCAGAGGTGTTTTACCTCTTATGAAGATGGTTTTAAGGAGGTTTCAGAATGGTGTAAGCAAGCACGGGGGTTTTAACCCAAGTCCTCCAATAGTCAGGTCTGGTTAAACCCAAGGCTGGTGTCAGCCCGGCTGGCTGAGAGGGGGCAGTGGAGTTACTCCCGGTAAGTAGGGGAGCACCCAGGGCCAGAAGCGGGGTGCGGGGGATGCCCGGGGGCTGCGTACCCGAGGCGATGCGCTGGGAGCCGATGCCCTCTCCTGGCGACACCTGTGAGGGGACAGCTGGGGACACGCTGCTGCTCCTGCACCCCGGAACCAAGAGGATTTCATAGAAAGATGCAGTTGACACCAGTGACAAATATGCCAGCATTTAGTACGGGCAAGGATGGCAGATCAGTATTTACAGTGATACAGGTTTCACAGCCAGAGACTTTTTCCTTGCAATTGCACTGTAGTACATTCTTTGAAGACCATGTTTAGCCCCTTCTTAAAAGAGGAGGACTGGGCACAGAGGGAAGTGTTAGACAAACACCTCCTGACCTGTGTTGGAAACATCTGCACAGTAGTTCCTGGTAGTAGTACAGATGATCAGAGTATAATTGCTTTAGAATACCACGTACAAGAATAAACTACTGAGTTGTCTTTTATTTCACTGTTGCAAAGACTTTGTAATCAAGAGCATTTCCTAGTGTTGAAAAAGGGGCCATAAAGGGAGAGGAGATTAAAAGCAAACATATCCTACATAATGGTTTTTATGATGCACCTGACCTTGCTTGCACAAATAACTTTGGGAACTCTGGCTTTCATGGAAAAGCAGGAACTCTTTTGTTTTAAATTATCAGAATACTGATCTGTGCATCCTGCTACCCAGGAATATTTCAGAGCACTTTTTAGGTGAAATTTGTGTGTTTAAGCAGGGAAGAAAAAAAAGAACAAATTCATTAAACTCAGCCCAAATCTCAAATCAAATGTATTTTCTCGTCAAAGCTTAGCCTGTAATGTTTATTAACATAATGCATCACCAGCTGTCCAGCACATGCAAGTGACTGATAATTATTTAATAGCACTCAGTATTTATCATGCTTTATACTAGATTAATTTAGGTGAGCAAACCTCAAAATGTCTGGCCTTGGAAGAAGACTATGAAGGGTGATGCTAGGACAGCAGCTTCTCTTTATTACAGAAGACAGCATCCTCCCTGCTCTGACACCTCAGTAACAGGAGGCTAGTTTGGAAAAAATGAGGAAACAGTTCAGAGGAAAACATATACTGGAAGCAGAAAACACACAAAATGCCAGGAAAAAGAGCTAATGAGGAGAGGGCTCTAGCAGGCAAGAAAGAAGGATGCCCTCATGGCATTTTTGAGAAGAGGAACAGGAAGAGAAACTGGAGAATATGAACTGAATTGCTCTCATTTTCAGCAAGGCAAGGGAGATTATGCACAGATGAGAACATGACACCCGATCAGTTTTTTGACTAGCTGCAGTTACTCTCTCAGCAGTAGGTGTTTGATGAACATCCAAACCCATCCCTGCTCTCTGCAGAGCAGCCACAGCTTGGCCTCGAAGCAAGGGTAGCTTTCCCTCAAGCAGCATTCAGAAATGTGTTCCCTGTCTTTACTCCTTTCTTCCTTTGGCCTTATGTTGGAAGACCACACTCCCCATCTAGGCATGAATTTGCCTCTCATGACGTCAGCCTGGGTGTAATGATTGCCAGGTCTGCTGGCCACCACACTGTGCCTCCTCATCTGCACACAATCCTCGGGCTGCACTCCCACCACATATGGTGATGTTGCTGTTTGCTACAAGCACCTCCTGGACTGGGCTACCTGATCATGTTTTTCTTTACTGAGAGCTCCTCTGCATTTCATAGCCCTTGTCTCCAGTCTTGGTGGCTCTTGTTGAGCAGAATCATTTAAAGTATCTGTAGAGGGAGAAATAGGTTGACATGGGAGAAGCATGAATAGCATCCCAATACTGGTGTTGAAATAAGTGCCACAGACCTTCATGGCCAGGTTAACCCTTTATGCCTTTAAGGTGGTGCAGCTTTGTGGGTTGTGTGGGAACACCTCTCTCCTGGCACATGCCCTCTGTCCTGGGCAGTGGGAGCTCAGCACAAGCTGAGACTAATCCTGCAGGAAAATGAAAATACAGTGCAGTATGGGGGCAGCAAAGGAAGAGAAAGGAAAATGGTTGCTGGGCTTCCACCTCCCCTCATTCTCACTGATCTTCCTGGGCCCGTCCTCAGCACTAGGCTGTGCTGGATTATCCCCTGAGGAAGTGAAGATGGCCAGTGTCTGGGAGCGAGTTTTCTGTCTCTCTCCTCGCTGATGCTCCTGCAGTAACATACTGTCCCTTCAGATGCTCTTACTGCGTTGGTCTGGCAACTTCCCTGGGAACCCTCCCCCAGGGAATACCATATCCATTGCCTGAACAGCAGGTGTCACTGAGGCCCTAGGATAACATTTCCTTGCTTTTTATTTCAGCTGGTATTTTTCAGTTATTTTGTTGAAAATATTATGGGGTTTTTCCCTATGGAAAAAAAATACGTCTCCATTTCTGTCAAAGTGATTTATAGAAAAACACAACACAAAAATACTCTCCCCCAAGCAGTACTGAAACATAACTTGAAAGAGAACACACAACCTTAAGTGTCCAGAAGCCTGCTTGATGTTTGTCATACTAAAGCAGCCATCTATAAAAGCAAGCCTTGTCCCAGCAGCTGCTGAAAGAGCAAATCACTTCAGTGAAGCAACTTTTTCTCAGAATAATGCTCAGAAACATATTTATGATTGCACTTTTGTTGCAGAATTGTAATAACTTTGCTGACTGTTGTGATGCAGGATCCTCCTCAAGGGAAAATCATTCATGGTATAACATGAAGAAACCAGGTCATAAGGAGACTGAACATGTTCTGAAAATAATGTAATCTGGTGGAGAAATGAAGAAGTCTGCAGGATGCAAAATTAGAGGACACTCTGACTTGACTCTTTCGTCCTTTGAAACTGAAGATCCCAGATCAAATCCTGACTAGGTCTTTAGGAGTGTAAGAACTGAATATGTAAAGGTTGCATCCCAGGTTTAACTTTTAATTGAGTGAGTCTGTGTATCCTGCCCACCAATGTTTAGTAAGGGTGACCTTTTTTACTGACTCCACTGGGCTTTTAGGCAATTTGAGATATTTGGAAGTGGCTTGTCTGTACTTAAGATGTCTGAAGTCTTTCAATTGTCCTCACTTTTTGAGGATGCCTATTGGCAAAGCAAATGTGTTTCTGGGTCCTCTGTCTGCCAGAGAGCATTGAGATTCAGGGAGCTGCAGAGTAAAGATGGGGACACCTCACTGCTGTTCTCAGCTGCCTGAGGGTGATAAGGAGGAGGATGAGTAGAGAGCTCTTGGCAGTAGAGAGCCAGAAGACCTACAGGTGCAATGAGAGGACAAATGCATAAGTTGCAGCAAAAGAAATTCAGAATAAATGTATGGAAAAAATCCTTCACAATGAGAGCAGTCAAAGATTGACACAGGCTTTCCAGGGAGGCTGTTCTCCATCCTTGGAGATATTCAACTGGTCAGGCCCTGAGCATCTTACTGTAACTTTGAAATTAGCCTTGCTGTAGGTAGGTGCTTCTCCAGAGGAACCCTTTATCCGAAAATATTCTGTGATTGTGGCAGTGCAGAGAGACAGAGACAGACATCTGAGATGTAGTTTACAGGGGCAAAGCAACCATGATAAATTCACTACTCTGAAAAAGTGGAATGGAGTGCCTTGGACTCAGCCTGAGCCAAGCATGCCTGAACAGGAGTTGCTGGGGTGGAAGGCTGGTGACTGCTTTGTAGCATATGAACTTTGCATAGATGAACTCTAAGAGTGATTGAGAGAGAGCCTGGTTTGTAACCAGCACTACTGAACTACCCATTGTAACCCAGTGGTGCTTATTTGTTCTTCTCTCCTACAAGAATTCAGTCCAGTAAAGGAATGAGCCTTACAGAAAGGCAAGTAATAAGGATAAAGGAGAGAACAAAGCTGGAAGAGAAATGTATTGCACACGTGGGGATAAGGAGAGAAAATGTTGCCAAGGGCTCGCAAGTGATGTTTTTTTGGAATTTGTTTCTCTAAGGGAACAGCCTGCTACCTCCTGCTGAGGGAAATAAGGGCATTTGTCAATGGTATGTTGGTCTTCTTCGTCAGTGCTATGTTGGATTGCATCTGGGAGATGGTGCTGCTCTTTGTGACAGGAACATGGCTGATGTGACCTGCAATTCCTCCTGTTACTGATTACATGGTGTGCCAAACCATGCATGTCAACTACTCTTACACTGGCACGCCTCTCAATGTCCTGACTCAATACTTGCTGTCTCCAGGCTTTAAGTGGTGTGGAAGACAGCTTTTGCCCTGGGACACTCTGTCCTCCTGCTCTGCCAGAGCCCCGTGGGAACATTGCTGACTCCATCCTGTAATTGCCTACACGTGGCAAAGTCAAAGACTCCCAAGACTGGGGAGCCCAGATCACATTTGGTGGGGTTTTGCCTTTTCTTTTTTTTTTTTGGTCTGTGTTCTCTTTCTGTCCAGAGACTGTAAAATATACAGATCTCTATCAGTTTAATAATGCCAGGAAAGTAAGAGCTACACTAAGGAGGACAAAGAGAAGAAAAAGGCCAGGGGAGGGGTGGGTTGGGTGTGGTGCGTGTTCACCCGTGAGCACAGGGCTCGCAGTGACTCACTGATACGGCAACACTGAGACACGGGGGAGCCTCTCCAACATTTCCAGCTAGAGAGATCATTTATTGTAGTGAAATGATTCAGTGACCTTAACAAACAGCCAGAGGCTTTCTCTGGAGACTGCTGGAGAGGCAAAGTAATCTAATAGATGGGAAACTGCACTGAACACATTTTTTCTTGGTCTTGTTAATGATCTCAGCATGTACAGCTCATTTCAGCACTCTGAAAATAGTTGGCAAGTTGTTATTGAGATTTTCCAATCGTTTTAGGGCTGGTACTCAGTTACCACTGAAGAGTATGAGAGGTATTTTAGCTGTGTGGTGTTAACTTTCCAATGTGATTTTTGAGACCTTTTGTAACATAGGTGTCCATTTCTTATTTAAGGTCACTATATAGCAATTCCCTCTAACAAAATAAAAATCCACCCTAAAGCAAAACTGGAAAACCACAGTGTATTTGGGCACAAACTGCACACAGCTTGGAGCAGAAAGAAGCCATTCGGACAAGCAGTCAGTTTAGGTGAGTTTCAAAGTTTGTTACTCCCAGCTTTACAATTCTGGAACACTTTTTTAAATTTCATGCAGCTGTACTAAATATGGAGGCACAGCACGTGAAATGGGAGCTAGTAACATCCAGAACAAGCAGACAGGGCCTGTCCACAGAACAATTTCAGCACCTTATACATGTTCCTTTCAAACCTATGCTTAGGAATTTTTGCTAAAAGTTCCCACACGACTCAAATGGGAATTTGCTCTTTGTGCAGCTCAGGCGACATGGTGATTCCTGGAGCTATGCTGGAGCACCCGCAGCATTGTGGTGATGGTTCTCTGTTCCATCTCTACAGAAACTGCTGATTTCTCAATATCCTGAAAGCCAGGCTAAGTCTTCTGCTGTCTGTAGACTGCAGCAAAACTCTGGCTTCATACTAATGCAGAGCCAGTACTGAGAAATGCATACAGGGAAACTGACAGGGGCAGCTGACTGCCCCACAGCATTTTAGCTGGGGATACATACTGAGGCTGTTCAGCCAAGGAAGAGTTCGAAGGTGGCTAGAAGTCTCTATTTTGTGAACCATTTCCACAGTTTGTCAAAGACAGGGACAGAAAATGGGCAGGAGCAATGTGTAAGGACATGTTGTGCATCCTGCACCTGCACAAAGCCCTTTCCCATCTTGTCCTCTGTTTTCCCTCTGTGTTTCATAACAAGGTGGGTATGATATCTGAACAACAGATGTTTATCCCAAATCCAGCCATTTATTTTATTATTTCCCTAAGAAGTTGTTTGTTCTGAATGAGATGACTGATTCAATTTTTTTTCCTTTTGAAGAGTTAGCTGAATGGAAGTGAAAGAGGCAGCTTTGCATTCCAAGTAGTTTCATGTTTCTATTTTTTTTCTGCTGTTATGTGACTAATAGATGTTGTAATGGTTGCTATAGTCATGGCTGAAAAGTCCCTTTGCACAAGCTCTTTGTATGTAGATAAGTGAATTGTATGGCTTAAAAAAAAAAAAAAAAAAAGCCTTGGTGAGTTCAGCTATTTCTGACAGCACCACCTCTGGGATGGTCACTCATTAAAGTTACCCAATCCTCACTTTCCACATGTGCCTCAGAGAAGCTGCATGACCAAGTCTTAATGCCAGTAGCCAGTATTACCCCTTTTTTTGATGTTGCTTTTCTCTATTTTTCTGTCAAAAATCTTCTAGGGATTCATTTCTGTTATTTGACTGCCTTAAGGGATCAATACTTGTTAGAAATTTTGTGTGCCCAAATATGCACAATAGCAGCAAAGTTAGAAAATACCATTTTTATCTCCAAGGTGATTTATAAGAGAATCTCTTGCTTGTACCTACTTATAATGTAGATATTTCAAGTATTTTACATTTTAAATAAGGAGGAGGAACAGCAAAATTAAGTGTGTAAACAGGCTAAGAATGGAAATAATCATTTGCAAAGCCAGAGGACTAAACAATAGTCAGTACATCTGGAAAGGAGAGAGGGTGAGGAAGGGATAGTGGGAATTTGTTTCTGAGCAGGGTGCAGGCAGGGAGCTTTTGAAGAAGGTGTGAAAACTGCTGCCAGTTAGAGCACTAGGACACTATTTTAGCAGCACTCTTCAAGTTGTAGTTCTTCATATGGACGTTTCCTGATCAATTTGCTGCCTTTGCCAAGGTGAATTGGAGTCATGCACGAACTGTGGAAGGAATGAACAAGAACATAATGACTTTCTTTGTCTTTCTCACTTTGCAAGAAATTCTGCTTAGCAGCTTTGAAGGTAGTTGGGAAGGGGGAAGGGTGTAAAAAGCAATTTTCACTTGTTTATCAACAACAATTAAAACCAGGATTTTTTTTGCCACAAAATTAGATGATCCCCAGAGAAGCAAGTTGCTAAAAGGTAGCTAGAAGAAAGGTAATTCAGAAAACAGCAGTAAAATTATTTTGATCTCAGTGCTTTGAAGAGAGCTGTACAACACCACAGGTCCATTGTTTCCATAAGGTTAAGATGTATAAACAACACCATAAAATATGTAGGAGTTCCTGCCATAGGCTGTGGGTGTCCCTGCAGGCTCTGCCCAAGCACACATGTTCCCCATCTGCTGCTGCCTCTCATTTGTTGCCTTCCTGCTGCTGGTGGTGCCACAAAGCCAAGGTCTGGATTTTCAGGACAGTCAGCGACAACTTGCTTTTGGTCAAGGTGCCCCATGGTGTAACTTCTGTCCTTGGTCTCTGCTGTTCCGTGTTGATGCCGGTAGCAGGGTCCCTGGGTCTGTGGCACCAGCACCACATTGCCCTCCCTCGCTGCGGTCACAGATACAAGTCCAGAGACTTTCGCTCCGTGCAGTGCAGAAAAAGCTCCGGGCTTCTTCTTCCTGAAGGACAAATGGACAAGCAAAATGCAGAGAAAATGAAAGACAGGCTTGTGCTTCTGTGCTGAGAGGAGCATGAGATGTTAGGAAACCAGTGGTACCTACCAGACTCCTGCTGCGTTTGTGCCACAGCACGACAGCAGATCTGTAGGCAATCATTGGAGTGTGTCATCAGATTACCCAAACACTGCTGCACCATGTTATTAGATATGCTGAAAACTGTACTGTATCTAGTTTCAAAGGCATGGTCCATCTTCTGAGAGGGCAGTGGTTTGTTTGGAGCAGTCTGAGAACAACCTGCAATACCATGACACTCATGTGGATGGGCTTTTATAGCAAGGCTGGCCTGACATTTGTCCAGCTGGGCAGAGACAGAAAGAAATTCTCCTGTCATGATACAGTGCCAGACATGAAAACTAGAGCCAGCAGAACTAAGTAACCTTGGCAGAGCCACCTGGTAATGCAGCTGCACAGCTTCCAATACCTAGCCAGCTACCTTGCTTTATGGAGGCATACCCACTTTCAGTGAAGTGGGGGATCAGGTTGCAGGAGTGCCTTAAAAGTTAGCCAGTCATTCTGCAAACATGATTCAAGCAAGGCAAGAGGGGAGGTCAGCCTCAGAGCTAAAGAACAAACCAGGCATCCTGGGCTACTCGTTTTGCTGACTCTTATTCTATACCAGAAAAACTACGTGGGAAATCTGTAGGTACTGTAGACACTGTACTGTGCACTCTCCACGTAGCTGGGGGATAGGTGAGTGTGAATGGAGAAAGAAAGTGAGGAAAGGAATGTGACATGGGGAGCAATGTCACCACTTCTAGGGAATTAATCTGTTAGCATGTGAGGACCTTAGCTGCAGTAGAGAGTCGTCTGTCTTTTCAGAGAACAAGGTGTTGCCTTGTGCCACTGGATTGCATTACTGGAGTAACAGGTGTCCTAAGATGAATCCATGCTGCCAGTGAAACAAGGTCTGCAAAGTGGCTGCTACAGCTGGAACCAGGAGGAAATACAGGGAGGGTGCACAGGCAAACATTGGGGTGAATTCCCACCCACAGGGGTATTGTAGGTGTCAGACCAGCTCGGAAGCCTGAGAAACTCTATTGTGTTCCTTCTCCTGGAGCAGGTACAATAGCAAGGACAGGCAAAACTTATAAGAAGGGAGATTTTCTCAACCCAATCTTGAGAAAGAAGTAGCTTAGATGTGCACTAGTGTGATAGATGTACACCGAATGAGAAAAGAGCGTGCTGGCCATAATATTGACAAAGAAAGATGCAATAATTATCAGCTGATCAGTACAGGCAGGGACTGCCCATGTGGGTGGACATATCTGTCTGGGTTTGGCTTGTTACCAGTTTCCATAAGGTGAAAGTGCAGCTGGCCTTCACAAGTTTTGCTAACGACCTACAGAAATAGTTCCTGGGAACTGCTATGAAGGCCAAGGAGAAAATTTTTGAGTAGAGGGTATTGGAGCAGCTTTTGTTGGGTTGCAGCAGATAAGACCAATGGCATGGAGGGTGCTGAGAAATTCCAAGGTGTGACTAACAATGTCAGGATGCTACACCGGACTGCCAAACCTAGGCTTATAGCTAGGATTCTTCTTTCCTAAAATCAACAGATAGAACCTGGAATCAAATAGATAATCAAGTGTAATCTGGCACTCCTCAAATTGTAAAAGATCTGACCATATGTCACTGTTTAAATTTCCACCAGCCTGCTGGGTACTGAGCTATGATTTCTCAGGAGTAAAGCAAGCTGTGCTCTGTTGCAAAGCAAGTGACCAGAATAAAGCCCGGTTTCCCCCACACAGTGCTCCTTTCAGCGCCCAGGCTGTGGAAAAGTTCCTCTCATTCTTGAAAGTATGGCAGACCAAATTAGTTAAAGTTTTACAGTTCTGCCTGAACACTTGAATCTGTGAGATATCCTAGAAAGAGGAACACATACAGGATCTCCACAGCAGCTGATTATACCAGAAACTGGCTGTTCAAAGCTAGGGCACGGTTAACTGATAGGAATTTATTTTGGAATTACCTGCAGCTGAGGATGGATTCTGTAGATAGGATACTCCACCTGACCATGGAGAAAAGCAGAGCATGCTGTCAGAGATATCAGAAATGAGTCGCTTCCAACAACACAAAAATTAGAATGCGTATTGCAGCAACAGAGTGGGAACAAGGAAAACAGCAATCATAGTGACATACCAAATTCCTGTTCTGAAGCAGAGGGACATGAAAGACAACTCATTTAGCAATTACACATTCTTTAAATCACAAAAGGGAAAATCACGGAATTGTAAGGAAAAGAAAAGCACCACATTCAATATGTGAGTGTCAATCCATGAAATGAGATTTTGCATGCACGTGATGTTCACGCCAGGCAGAACTACAAAATTAAATGTATTTGTACCAGATGCAAAGGCAAGATGAGAAATGGAATATCAGATCAAGAGACAAAAGGAGTGAATGCCTTAGGCTTTGAAAAGTAGTGAAATAAGAAAGCAGAATGGCCATAAACTGAAGTAATTTTTAAATCTCATGATAACACTGCCACTAAGAGATTGTAATTTTTAAACATGACACACAAAAAGCATTCCAACTAAAATTTTAGATAGTCCATAGAAACCAGTGATTCCAGCTAAAGCATGTGAATTTATGATCTTAGTGAAAAAAGCCACAAAAACAAACAAACCAACCAACCAACCAACCCCACAAAACAGGATGGATAGTTTATATGGTCAGAAAGATGAACGAATTAAATGAAAATTTTACCCAGACCTAAGTTTTTTACAGCATCACAACATTAATACTGTTATATTGCCATGGTGGTTTTGTTTCTGTGGAATAACTACCATTAATTTTACCCCGGGAAGTTAATGTGATGGTAGAACATCACCTGTTTTGCAGAGTGTCTGATGTGTTACGACAAAAAAAATCAAAGGGGTCAATAAAGTAAATAAAAAACCTAGACTTCACTGCCAAAGAATTACAGCTCACAGCTTTAATAAAGAGATACCAAGAAATAAAGTGAAATATGTATTTGCATACACTCAAGCATTCCAAACAATGATTAAAATGAGCTCAGGCCTCAAAACTTCCACTTGTACTATGTTCTTAACACGGCAGAAAAAGACACATTCCTAGCATTTGATACTAAACACTGTCCTGGAGAAAAGGAAGAAAAAAGTTAACCAGTTACTGGTACTAATCTGTTCAATAGTAAATCATTCAACTACCAGGCTCTCAGCTGAGAACACTGCTTGGAAGCTAATGCAGACGTGGATGAGTATCAGTTTTCTCAAGAAGAGGGACTCAGCGGCCTGGCAAAAATATTTACTCTATGCAATACAAGTGTGTGGACATGAACCTCATGTGGCAGAGTCTCTGAAAAACCATGCCCACAACTGCATCTCTCTTCTGGAAATAGCCAGAAAAGTAAAATAGAAAATGAAAAATGAGAATATTGCAGCCAAATGACTGTTCCATTGACACAGAGGAAAAACTGAGATGGTTACAGGCTGTTGAGTGAGACCAGTTCAAGAAATTACCATCCCAACAGCAGGATTTGAATATTCCCTCAGTAAGGTGCTTCGATGGTCTGTGTGTCCACCCCCGGTCTGTGCAGTACAGGCAGGAATACACAGCACCTCCCAGGCGCTCTGGCAGAGACACCCTGAGAGTCTGTACTGAGTAGTGGCTGCAGCCCATGAGGGCAGGAGTGATGCAAGATACATATTTGTAGCCTGAGAAAAAAGAGGTCAAGACATTAACCAGTGTTTGAGCTTTGAGGTGAACTCTGTACTAATCTGTCTGGTGTACAATCTATGGTGTAGATATGTCTGTGTCATGCGATGGGACAACCAGAGAAGCCTGCAGACTATGTCACCTGACACAGCGCTCTAGAAAGAGGATGTTTGGAAAAGGTAGGAAAACAAAACTTCTTTTAAAAAGCAATTTTAAAATTTTTTAAAAAGTTGTTCAATGAATGTGACTGAAGCAGCAAAGCTGGGAGAACTACACCACCTACAACTGATTTCTTATCCACAGCAGTTCAGAATTCAGAAGGATGGTAACTGAACAAAAATAGGAGCTCATCAGCTGGTTCAGATCTCAAGGGATATAAAAATAAGTTTTGAGAAAAGAATTAAAGAGAAACAAAGGATAAACAAAACCAACCAAGGATTTAAAAGTACTTCCATCTCAAAATATGTCCATCTTCCTTCTAAGACCCAGACCACAGGGGAGAAACTTCCCCTTTTGGATACTGAAAGGTGAAGACATCATAAGCATTTCAAATGATGTTGAATATAGAGGCAGCCAACTTGAGGATCTGTCAGGACAATCTGACAACAAAAGCTTGTCTCATTGCTTATTGAAAATAAGCAGCATCCCCAGCGCATTTTTCCACAGGCGGAAACTCATTATAATGTCTATTTGCGGTGACTTTATGCTCTGCATCTGGGAGATAATCATATTGCTTCATCCTACTGCCACGGTTATCACATAGAAAGGCTGAACTGGATGATAAAGTTGTTACTTTTAAGTTTACAGAATGTATTAAAAAAAAAAAAGGCGAATCTGGAGCAGTATTCCTCAAGGAGTATCAGTAGCATCTTGCTATAAGCACGCATGTTCCTTGGTTCCTGTGGAGCAGCACCATGAAACTCTGTGGTAGTAGAAGTGGGACAAGAAGCGTGCAAAGGCAAACAGCCGCAGTGAAGGAGAGGCAGGAAAGCTCCCACCAGCAAGGTGAAACTTTCAGTGTCAGAGAAAATCATGAACTTGAGGCAAGGCACAAAGGCAGCCATGGAAGAGTGCAACATAGGAGGTTGGTGAGACAGGTAACTCAGCCCATGTAAAGCTCCACTGACTGCACCTGACATCACTTAAAGGTTGTCGTCATTGAAAGATGACACCAATGAGCCAAAGGAAGACTGATGGCAGCACCGACTAAAGCACCTTCTTTGTGTGCTGGTAAAACAATACAAGAAAGGAGCCTGCCCTGGTGACAGGGGACACCCCTGTGTTCCTGCTGCCAGCCACCGCCCTGCAGCAGAGCCTGGCAGCTGGACAGTGGTGGGCAACCCCTGCAGGGACAGCTGCTTTCCGCGGCGCTGCTCTGCAGGGTTTGCTCAGCCCCCTCCAGAGAGAGAGCCTGAATGCGAGACGCCTTTTACAACTCCAGGCCTTTTTCCAGTCCTCAATCTCTTGTTGTAGATGGCTGCTGAAGAACTGCTAAAATATATCTGTGGTTATGGTCTGCCAGACTGTCCTCCCAAATAAATCTCACAGATGAAGTTGAATTAATTTAACCTATAGGCTCACATAAATTGGTAATATACATAATTTATTTTAAAAATCCATAATCTCTTCCTAAGTGGTCAGCACCAAGTACTTGCAAGGAAAATTGAAAAAATCTTCCAAATCCTTGCTAGTCAAGTCATAAATATATGGTTTAATGACTCTTTCTAAATGTATTGTAACATATGTCAGATGTTATATAGAAATAAGAATTAAATAGCAGATCTTGAAATATTATTTCTTTCCTACTTTTTTTATTTTGTCTTGATTAATGTTCAACTTTCATGACATATCACAGCAACACCCTTGTAGCACAAGAGTATAGAGAAATAAGTAGTACAAAGCTTTGCTTGCAAGTAGTTAAATGTGTGATTCTCTTGAACTTCATTTTTTGGGTGTATTATTATGAAATTATCTGTGTCTTTTGTTAATCTTTACATTATTATTTAATTCTTGTTTTAGCTCTATTAATATAGCATAAAGAAGAAATACTCCATTTTCTCTAATGAAGAAAATTAAAAATCAATTGCCAAGACATCTCATTTATAAAAGTAATTTTAAAAGCAATGAGGCCATGATTTTGAATTGTGTGACAAATCATTTCATGTTTTAGAGCACACAGTAGTCAAGGGTGATTTGTTTAGCAAATTCAACTCAGTTTTCTAATGCAGCTCGTATTCCGTTTGTCCTGACGTTACTATCTCCATTTTCATTGTAGCACAGTAGGAAAATACATGAAGACCTGACGTTTCTTACAGATGTTTCTATTTTGGATTTATTGTGTTCCCTTCTTCTCTGGTCTAACATCTCATTTGAACCTGTTGGTTGCCCTCCCAGTACAGTGCCCTCAGTTCAGATTCCTGAAAGCCCTGGTGCTGACTTCCAGGTACCCCTCTGTCGGGGTCTTTTTCCATGGAGGATGTTTTGCTTCTTTCTCCCTCACAGTCTGAGTCACAACATGGGGCAGTGGGGCTCTGACTATGCAGCCAGAGCACCATGCAGCCAAATGTCTCAAGTGCTCTGCAAATATCCACAAACTCTTCCTTTAGAGGTGAAAATATAACATGAGAATTTAAGTTCACAGGTATTTTATAAATAAGTAAACTAAGGACATGGAGGCTAAATCACTTTACAAGGGCGATACATATACACAGAGCCAGAAATAACAATGAAATATATTATGCTTTTGAAAGTCTATGAAATAGAGTATCAGGTAGGTTTTACTTCTCTCACTGCCCAATAGTCTTTAATAAATCCTTAACTGGCATAACTACAGTGCCCTCCTGAAAACATTGAAACCTTCCTGGTTTCTTGAAAGACAAAACTGATTCACCTTTTCTGTCCTTAGCAAAGGGAACAAAGTTTTTCATGCATGGGATCACTGAGGATCAAACCCAAAAAAATCTCTATATTATCAACCCTGTGTTTGGAATAAATCCAAAACAGCCCCATACCAGCCACTGTGAAGAAAATGAACTCTACCCCAGACAAAACCAACACAATATTTTATTAAGCTTGGCTGGTACTGAAATTCAGAGTAGGGCAGCCACATGCTTTAAAAGATTTCAGGGCAAATCCGTTGGTTTTAACAAACATACCTTGGTGGGTCTTTTTTATTCAGTCTACCATTGAGACAGGAAAATGCAGATAGCCCAACCTCCTTTTCTATACTGCCCTGGTGCACCTGGTAAGCTCTCAGAGATACCAGCAATGTTTGAAATGGCTGAGCACCATTTCTTCTGAAGTGATGGAGCAGACCCCTCTTTTGCTCACCTTTGTTACATGCAGAGCAAGAGATATCTAGTGGGTAAGCAGTGACTCAAAAGACCCCTTAACAGCTGCTGAGCTGTTCAATCAGTTTGGCTCTAGGAATACAGAGCCAGAGTTGCAACAGATGTACAAAGAGCCTGTGAGCAGAGTTACATGGCTATAAACTTGGTATGAGAGGAGATTGAGCAAAGCAAATCAGATGCCACAAGCACGATTTGCTTGCTGTTAGAGATGTCTCTGTAACATCACAGGCTATCTCTAAGCTATATTTTCCACTGCCTTGCTGGCTTGCAAAACTTTTAATGGAACAAGTTTTTCTGGCAGAAGAACACTGATTTTTATCTTTAATAAGCAGCCTCTCTATCATTTAGCTTCAGGAAACAGCTTCCTGGTTGTAAACTGCTTGAGACTGCTGACAGCCAGGCAACTTCAAAAGCAGCCAGGAGCGACTTTCTTGCTAACTTTGGGAAGGAATTCAAAAATGCTGAAAGGTGCAGATGATTCTGTTATGGAGCAGGAGGACTCTGCTTCCCGACATGGAGAAATGACGAGTTGGGATATCAATGACATCAAACTTCCCCAGGTATGTATCTGGATCTTAGAAATTCTTTTAGTTCTGACCAGTCATCTCCACCACTGATCTTAAATGCTTTCTCAGTCATCTGTACCTCCTTGCCATTATTCTCTTTGTCACCTCAAGTTATGGGGGAGTGTTTTGCTGGAAAATATTGAGAAAATATTGACATTTCAGAAGCATTGTTTTCACTGGTGGATTAAGTCCAGACAAAGCAGAGGGAAAAAAGGTGCCTCCTGCTGTGGGCACTTAATTAGAGCTGTCCAGGAATTGCTTTTTGCCCTGGGTAGTGCTTTATGAGAGGGGAGCACAGCATCCACAACTGCCTTGCAACTGTGGGTGCTCAGTCTTGCTGCAGATTGGGCTCCAGCTCCAGGGCTGTCTTCCCACATGGAGGTAAGTCTTTTCACGAGCACCTGGGGAAACCTCACTTCATGTTTGCAGATTTGCTGAGAGGCACAACAGTGATCTTCCCCTCCCTCTGTCCTTTTCTAGTTCTCTTAGCTAGAAGTTTCAACCATGCTGTTCACTGAAAGCCCACACACCCTGCACACCAATGTCACCTCCCTGTCCCTCACCTCTGCATAGTTCTGCCAGATTCCTCCTGCTGCAGTCCTTCAGTATCCAGCTCTGCCTTTCACCTCCCAACCCTGCCTTCTTACTGGATCCCAGCCTCTTCCCTACTATGACAGTGCTGTTTGCCCAAAGCCTCTATATTCTGGGATGTCCCCTTCCCTGCCCTTCACCCCAAGGTCCCCTTCACCTGCATTTCATTTTGGAGGCTTCATTGACACCCTTCCCTACACTAGCCAGTGGCTACCGGGGGGCATGGGAGTTTTTATCTTCTTGGTTGATGTGCTGTCGTGGCTCTTTGTCCTGGGATTAGCAATTTAAAGGAAATTTCTACTGAGCTTTTGTATGCCTTACAAGAACTTTTCCCTCAAAACCATCATAGGGTGTGGTAGATGCTTTACAGCTTACTACATTTTACTGTATTGACTGTACCCACTGATGTACGCTGATGTACTGATGTGATGTGTGCTTGGGCCTTTGGGGTTTTTTTCCAAGTTTTATTTTTATTGCTCCTTACTGTACTGTCCTTGAGGTTTAGTGCTTGTTAGGGGGAGTTTTTTGGTGGTTTTTATTCTTTTTGTTTGGTTGGTTGGGTGAGTGAGAACAAGCTCCTGGCCAGGCCTTCCTGATGCTCTGGTGCTCATGGGGAGCCACAGAGATCCGGGTTTTCCCTGCCTTATCGCCACTGCTCCCTCCTGACAACCAGCATCACCTGGAGTCACCTAGGCTAGAGGACACCCAGCAGAGGTCCAGCTCTGCTCAGCTCCTGGACAAGCTCTTCTCTTCCCCAGTCTAAAATGTGGCTTGCTTTCTTCTTTCCACAGCATGTAAGCCAGACAGACTGGTTTCAAGAATGGCCAGATTCCTATGTAAAACATATCTATAGCTCAGAGGATAAAAATGCTCAGAGGCACCACAGCAGCTGGGCAATGAGAAACACCAACAACCACAACTCTCGCATCTTAAAAAAGTCCTGCCTTGGGGTGGTGGTTTGTGGTAATGACTGCTCGACCTTGGATGGGAGGAAGATCTACCTAAGACCAGCCATTTGTGATAAAGCCAGGCAAAAACAACAGCGTGAGTACGAACATGGAAGTTCATCATATGGCAGTTCATAAGTGAACACAACAGAGCAGAAATCAAAGTATAGGATACCCTTTGGATTATCCAGCCTTCCTTCTGCCATTCCTTATATTCCAAAGCAACTCTTGATTTGGAACAGTGCATTTTACACTTCTTACTGTTGGGATGCAGCCATCTGCTTGTTTATTTTCTTTTTTTTCCTAATCATTTTTTCATCTCTGTTTCTGCTGGTTAGGGATGGGTTCCCAGCCTTCTCAGGCCCATGAGTAAGGGTACTGAGAAAGCTGTGCAGTGCAGGCAGCTTCCTGTCCTGCTGTTTCTGCCCACCTGAGTGTTCATATTGCACTGGCCCAAGAGTAACTCAGGAGGCAAGTCTTGCAGGAAAGAAGTTGCTCATAAACTGTGATGACTGGAAATCTGCCTCATAGTCACGTCACTGGAGCAAGACAATGCAAATAGAGAACATGAGCTGCAGGCACATTTTTAACAAGACCATTCCAAACAATTGTGATTGCTCAGTAGAGCTAGCACATACTGATTTCTGGATCTGATGTACATTCTGGCTAAAGAAAGCTATTACTCAAGCACTCACTGAGGCCAGAACAATGTTCTCTAGAAAAGCCAAGACAGGTATACATATGACATTCCAAACACTGACAAGAGAAAATCTAAAACTGACCATGATAATAAATGATAAAATTGTAATAACATTGTAATAGAAATAAATTTTTAAAGTTAAATTTAATAATGGACAGAATAAAGGCAGTGATTAGTTTGTTTATATTGAATTTGTTTATGTTTGGAAGTTTTCTGCATGAAGTTTCTCTCAGTGTGATTTCTGAGCACCAAACCAGAAGTGGCAATCTGCCACCAATGAACCATTGTATCACATGGGATTCATCTAATTAGTGCTGCTCAGAAAATGTTTCCCTCTGTCTTTGCTCCAGGGAGATGCTGTCCAAACTGCAATGGACCTCTGCGACTCCTTTCCTGCCGAGGCCATGGTGGTTACCCAGTTACCAACTTCTGGAGGCATGAAGGCCAGTTCATATTTTTCCAGGTTGGTATAAAATTACCTAACGTTATGCAAGTTAATCTTAAAGACTGATATTTTAAGTTTTATTCAGCAAATTTTTTCTTCCAACAAATAGGGGTTATTGAATATGGCAAGGTCAAATGACTGTAAGGAGAACAATTTTCACAAGGTCCTAGCAACCTGATCTAACTCTGAAGTTAGTCTTTCCTGAGCAGGAGGTTGAGCTAGAAGGCCCTTCCAGCCTCAGTTAGCCTATGCTACTGTGATTTTACAGCATAGTATATTTTTTATTTAGGCTTCTGTGAAAACCTGTTGATTTTGAAGCATTTTGCCTCAGGTACATAAGAACCAACAAATCCTCAGAAGTCAGAAATACCATGTTATGTCCTCTCCTCCATAGGGGCTGTCTATGGAAAATGCCATCTGTGTATTATATGTAACTTATATCTAGAACACAGTGTATGCAAGTGTTTAAATAATGGGCACTATTTCTGGAAGCTTGTAGTCCTAGTTTAGTAACATAACCACTTTCCTGCTTTCCAGTCTTTTCTTATGTGCAGGCTAAATAAAATTAATTCTCTGTGGAAGTTAATGGAAATTAATGTTCTGATAAACATGTCTAAACCATGAGAAGAATGAAAGTGACTGCACTGTAGCCAAACTGCAGAAGACCTCATAGCTTCAGCTGGGGCTCTGTTGTGGGGACCATCTTCTCCAAATAAATGTGGGGCCCTGATTTTATGATTTCAGTGAGTTCCTACCCCATCCCACTTCATCTGGGATATGTTCATTATTTGAGTTCACAGTAACTAAATCCTGTTAAATACAAAGCATTAAATTAGGCCATAATGTGTGGGTTTGGCCTGTGCTATAAATTCTGCTCCCTTAAGATTATTAACAAGGTTTCCTCTACCTTTAACACATCATAATTCTTTCTGAAGTCCAAAGGAGCTCATGACCACCCACGTCCAGAAACAAAACTAGAAGCAGAAGCAAGAAGATCAATCCAAAAAGCAAAGACAGCTTTCTCTCCATCTTCTCTAAGATTAAAAAGAATCCAGGAGATTGAGGTAACCCTTGCTATTGGTCAATGAAATTTTGGTCAAACAATATGTGGTTCAAGGCATGGTGGAGGCTATCTGGGCTTTGGGTCTGGATGGGAGCTGGCTTTACATCTCCACGTTCTGTATGCTCATGATCAGTACAAGAAGGACCAGGGCTGTCCTGAGCATCCTGCTCTCCTTAGCACTGTCATCCACTGCCAGCACCCCCTCTCCAGAGCAAATTTGTGCCTGGTGGCAGCAGGAGATTACATCTATGCTGGTAAACAAAGCAGGGCTCCAGGGCAGGCTAAGTTTCATCACCGTGCACGTGGAACTTCCTGTGCATCAGTTTCTGCCCATTGCCTCTTGTTCCTATTTCTTGGCACCACCGAGAAAAATGAAGGCATCCTCCGCCCCTGTTTATTCCCCTTCAGTTTTGCCACGGTTAAGAAGGGGAAGGTGCATCACCTATACCTGGTTTGCCCTCTTTGCTCCCTGGGTGTCCAGCAGGGCTTTGAAGGCAGAAGAGTGCTCTGAAGGACTTTTTGAAGCATTGATGTGAAAACATCCGCTCTGATGGGTGTGGAAACACTTGTGAAAGCATCTCCAGAGATCCCTGGGACTGCTGCATGCCTGATGGGGGAAATCAGGCTGAGTGGTGAGGCTGCCTCCAGTGGCCTTATTGGCAAAGGCTGTGTTACACTCAGTTGTCATCACCAGTATTCACATGCAGTTTGACTTTTGATATGGTGCATTATTCCCCCATCCTGGTGTTAGGGACAGTAATCCACACCCCTTCAGCCACAGACAGAAGGGATAATTGGTCTGGGTGGGGACAGATTTCTTAAATGGATGACATGGAGAAGCAAGGGGGTCTGGGAACCCAAAAAGTAGATAGAAAGTGCACAGGAAGTTACAGCCATTTGAATAGAATGTGAATTTAGAAGCTGCAGCTATTTCTACTGGAAATACTCAGGAGGACACTAAAAACCAGAGCATCTTGACACAAGTGTGTGGGAACAAAAACATAAGAAAAAACAGCTGAGCTGTCTAAATGTCTAACAAATATAGCAACAATGCTTTTCCTATAACTCATTTAGTTCTGTCTCCATGAACGCTGAAATAGTTTTCACCTAGGAAATATTACTGAGCCACTGGCTTCTTTGTTTCTTGTATAACTCAGCCTACTGGTCAGCCTGCTTGCTTAGGTCAAGTTCCCTGTAGACATACCTTCATCTTTCCCTTCCTAAAACATCTTCCTGAGGCTTTCACTTTCAATTGTGTGGGAGTAGAAACAGACTAAAAATGTCACAAATGTCTAATAGTAGAGTCTGCAATTTGGCTGTTCTGACTCTGTACAGTCAGACCATTTACCCACAGCTGGCTTTCCAGTTCATGGCTCTCCAGCAGGTTTTCCTTGGGAATTACACATCATATTTGCGTTTTGCCAAAACTAGCTATGATAGAACTAACTCAGGAGTCTGGTTTGTCACACAGAACCTGTGTCACTGAATCTGCAAAAATATATTCTGAAAAGATTCAGTTTTAATGTGCTCATAAGAGATGAGGGAGGAGAACTTTAGAAAAAGGTATGAGCCCAAAATAGAACAAGTGATATATAGGATGTTCTCTCTATAGCATCATCAGATCTGTAGCTGAAGATGGGCTGGGTCCTACACCAGACTGCTGGAATTTTTTCTCATAGTGAGTGGAGAACAGCTGAAAGGAGGTTTGCTGCTCCAGCAGTCTGCAAAATCACTATAATTAAATGGATGAAAACACAGAATTATAAAGAAGAGAGACCTGCAGGTGCTCATCAGAAATGAGTGTTCTGAAAGGAATTCACATTTCCATAATTATAATCCAATAATTGGGGCAATTAAAGAAGTTGTGAAATATCCAGAACAAAAGACCCAGAAGAATAATTCTTGTGTGCTGATCCCTCTCTGAATGAAATTTCTGTGTCTGGGGTAAAAAAATGTAAAGAAAGGAAAATTTATTAGTTAGAAATAGACTCTAGAAAAGCTGAAGCAGAATATTATTGTAGTGAAAAGATCACTTCAAAACAATCAGTTTAAAAAATCATACTTAGCTTTTCCAAACTCCATAGAAAAAAAATTAATTCTGCGGTGTCTAATGTATTAGCATAATTTCATTTTTAGGTCCTTCTTCAGTATATGCTGGCAGTGGATCCCAAGGGCTGTCAACACAAGGTCTAAACAACTCTTTCAGTGTGAAACAGGCTTTGGGCAAAAACTGGTGAAATAAATGCAGAGCTGGGAGCTGGGAGCCTTGTTTAGTTTGTCCTTACAGCCCATGGGCACCCCCTCTGTGGTGGGGGAGGTTCTGCTATGCCATCTGCTTTGTTACCTGTGCTCCTAGAACCACAGAATGGTCAAGGTTGGAAGAGGCGTCTAAGATCATCGAGTCCAACCATCACATTAGTTGAGTGCCTTTGTAAGCATCTCACAGAGAAGAGGTGCTACACCACACCTTGTTTTACTAACCCATGCCTTGCTTTCCCAAGTCTCTGACAGGTGCAGTGCCGACACAGGAGGCTTTGCCTTTGGTTCTTTCCAAGCTGGATGCTCACACATCACCTGCTAATTTCACGGGACATTTAAGCAAAAGCTTCCAGGAGCCAACACTGAGCAGCTGCTCTGGGCATCTGCCATACCCAAGGACAGCCAGGGAGGATGGGGCCTCCGGAGAGGCACCAACCTGGAGCCGAAGCCTGTCCCTCGGGAGGACCCCCAGAGCTGAGAGGCTGTGCAGTGTCCCTGCTGTGCCCTGCACAGCCCCTTCCCCCCAGCAGTGTGCCCACCTCAGCACCCAGCACATCCTGCCCATAACAAAGGGTGGCCACAACCCCTTCAGGTCTAACATGGGCCCTTTAGGAGATGGATCCTGTGGGGAAAAATCCCTGCTGACCTATAGTGGCAACTGCCTCTCTCTGCCGCCCTACCCCACACCTCAGGGCAGCCCCTGCCCCGTGGCGAGCGAGGCACAACCCCACCGACAGCTCTCGGTGCCTCCAGGGGGAAGCGAAGGAGACCGAGGCGGGGGAGGCCACCAAGTGTGTCTCAACTACTGCAACAACGACATGTTTTTTAACCTGTACCCACTACGGTGACTGGGTTTAAACACCCCTGCTGGCCCTTCCTCTGGCAATGGGTCCAATTCTCCATCCCTGTGGCAACAGAGACGTGAATGTTCTACCACAACAGGTCTCGTTTTAGCTCCTCTTGTAGGCCCCAGGAAGGGGGGCTTGTCTTTGTTCCTTTTTATTTAACAGTCATATTCCCCCCCACTGTTTCATGGAACTAATAAAAGGTATCAGCTCCTCTTGCAGATTGCCTCGCTGCCATTCTGGTTTAGTAGCATTTCAACCCTCCTTGATACACAGCTTGTTCAAGCCTGTGGGACTGTGGAAGGTGTAGATGGATGACCTCAAGGACCACAACTCTCATGTGCAACCTTCTGCACTCTTCCAGCTTCTTCAGTCAGTCCCTCTTCAGACTTAAGTCCCTCCACTGCACCAGCCTTACACACGTGTTGTATAGAGCTGGATGCAGCACTTCGCATGGGATCTCATGAGAATGGAGTAGATGGGAAGAATCCTCCTCCTCCACCTGTGGCCACATTTCTTTTGATGCAACCCAGGATACAGTTGGCCTTCTGAACTGCATATGCACACTGCCAGATTGTGTCCAATATACCAACTGCCTAAGTCCTTGTCTGCAGGGCCCAGTTTCATACATGTATATATTCAAGGTGCCTTGCTGCTTTTTCCAGCCGCTTTTCATTTCTTTCATTGCAGACTGTAAACAAAACTTCAGCATCCATTCCACACATCACCCCTTTTGCTGACCACTACCATAAGCTGTATTTCAGCAGAACCCATCAGTTCTCTACATTTGTTTAAAAAACTAGGGTGCCAAATAGGAATTTTCTCGCCTGAACTTAGTGGCTCAGACACCTTTGGCAAAGACTCCTTTACCTTTTCCCATAACTGAAATCTGCATGACTTTCCTGCATGACTGGCCTCTGCTGCTCTCTGGACTGGGTTTCAGGGGCCACCAACCTCCCCTGCAGAGGCAGACACTGACACATACCCCTGCTGCAGGGAAGAGCTGAGCGATGTCATGTATGGAGCCACATGAAAGGGCTGGTTCCTTTAACCACCAAAGGTAGAGAGCCTCAGCTCCAGCGGCTGCCCAGCTGTAACCATGCCCTGCCTTGCCTGGGGAGCAAGTCATGCCCCAGAGATATGAGGAGAAATAAACCTTTCAGTGGGATGAGTCTGGGAGGACAGCATTAAAAAACAAGTGGCAATAAAAACTTCACAGTACCTCAGAATGGGATGTATCTTGTGTTCATCAAATAGGTTCAGTCTTACCGTGCTTTTTTTTTTTTTTTTGGTGCTATTTTTTACCCTTTTAGATTCTCTCATTTCTTTTTTTAAGATTTTGGAATAGATTAGTTGCTAGGGAAACCACTCTCCTGGTGAAGGGTGTAGTTCAGAGACATTTACAAGACAAGAATGAATTGTATTTATAGAGCGTTTCAAAATGTTTACTGGAATTTGTGAAATGGGGTGCATAATGATTTAAGTGGAAAAAAATCTAAATGTAGATCACAAAATAACAGTGTACTATTGTACATGAAAGTCAACTCTCCAAACTTTTTTTTAGTCAGTGAGTTTCTCCCACACTAATTCCAAGCTCGGCATGCTTTATGATGATTTTTCAGATCATTACCTCAAAGAAGGAAACTTTGATCAACATTTGTAAAAACCTCTATCTCTAAGAGAGAAAAAGAGAAATTAATAGGAGCCATGAACACTTGTGCTTCAGGAGGTGATCTGCAGGATTAGGGACAGGCAGGGCCCCCAGGGCTGGTGTCCCATAGCTGGGATTCCTCTGCAACTGCCAAACCGGCCACACCAGTGAGGGACCTCGCAGGGCATGACCCCTGCCACTGCCATCTGGCTCTGTCTCACCTTGTCTCTCCTCTGGATTCCTTGCCTCTCCACTGCAATGCTGCCAGCATCACCTCTCAGCAACTGTGCCATACAGATGTGAGGCTCCTTGGTAATTGTTCCCACACCAAAGTTCTATCAGTTCCCTTTACACTCCCCAACCACTTCCTCTGCTTTTAGAAACTTCCAGCAAAGGGAATTTAATAACTAATCCTGTTCCATGGCTTCTCCGTTCCAATCCCAACTGTTCGCATTTTTTCACTCATCTGATTTTCTTTCCTGCAAATCAATCATTTCTTCAAGTCTTTTAAGATGGGTAGCATCCAGTTACTAAGTTTCACAGGCTTCCTAAAGGACTATTACAACCAAACCTCCCTAAAAGATAATTACTACCAACATTTCTCCCTGCCTGAGGAGGAAGAACCTTTTTGTTGGTTTGCCTTTGAGTCTGAATCAAACAGTTTACAAAATGAAACCTGTTCCTGTGATCTCAGCTCCCCTCAGTAGCTCCCTGACATAGAAGAGCCATAGAGGAGCTGCCATCTTGCAGCTTCCAGGCTTGTAATCCTGTGCAAGCAGGACTGTGCCACAGTTTGGGGGGACCCCCAGCCCCTGTTCACGCAGCGTTCATCACACCCAGCACGTTTCTGAGAGAAACACATTCCAGGCTCAAGGAGGGCAGGTTATTCATTTTTAAAAAGGAGGAAATGAAACTTTTATGATTTTTCTAAGGTTAAACACAGAAAGGCTTTCCAGATTTATAACCTGCCAGGGTCATTTTGACCTTTCCAACCTCTTGTAGCAACTTCTGTGCTGGTAGCAACCCCCTCCGCTTTAGGTACACTCAGCATGGTGGGTCAATACAGCACCAAAGTTATCTGTTTGGCTTGAAATACAAAGACACCAATCCCATCTCTGATCTTCAAAAAAATTAATTTTTCAATGTGTTTGGGATACATGAAAAGAAACATATGTATCACTGCTTTAAGCCTCTTTTAACCCGACCGGGCACTGATAAGAATAGCAGAATCATACATAGAATGGTGTGTGTTGGAAGGGATCTTAAAGACCATTTCGCTCCAAACACCACTGCTATGGGCTGGGACATCTTCCACTAGAGCAGATTACTTAGAGCCCCATCCAGGCCCCCTCTAGGTACTGGAAGGTGCTCTAAAGTCATCCCAGAGCTTCCTCTCCTCCAGGGTGAGCAGCCCCAACTCTCTCAGCCTGTCTTCATAGAAGAGGGGTTCCAGCCCTGTGATCAACTTAGTGTCCTCCTCTGGACTCGTTCCAACAGGTCCATCTTTCTTGTGCTGGGGGCCTGCCATGGTTTGACACTGGCCCAATGCCAGGCACCCACGAAAGCCATTCACTCACCCTCCCCTGCCTCAGCTGAGCAGAGGAGAGGAAGAAAAAATTAACGAAAAAATTAACGAAGGGTTCATGAGTTGAGATAAGGATCAGGAGAAAACACTTCAAGGGCAAAACAGGCTCAACTTAAGTTGCAAAGTGAATTAATTACTAACAGAATCAGAGGAGGATAATGAAAAGTAAAATAAGCCCTTAGAACACCTTTTTCCCCCCACCCCCTCCCTCCTTCCCCCCGACAGCACAGGGAGACAGGGCATGGGGGCTTGGTCAGTCCATCACCGAGATTTCCTCCCACTGCTCCGGGAGAGGGATGAGGCCATGGGGTCCCTCCCACAGAAGACAGTTCTCCGTGAACTTCTCCAATGTGGGTCCACTCTCACGAGCAGCAGTCCTGCAAAAACTGCTGCAACGTGAATTCCCCCCATGGGCACACAGTCCTCCCAAAACTGCTGCGCTGTGGCTCTCTCTTCCATGGGGTGCAGCCCTCCAAGGACAGGCTGCTCCAGCCTGGAAGCAGGGCCCTCTCTCTCCACTGGGTCTCCCACTGGATCACAGCCTCCTCCAGGCATCCACCCGCTCCAGTGTGAGCACCTCTCCCACGGGCTGCGGGTGGATCTCTGCATCCCCCGTGGATCCCCATGGGCTGCAGGGGCACAGCTGCTTCACCATGGTCTGCACCACGGCCTGCAGAGGAACCTCAGCTCTGGCACTTGGAGCACCTCCTGCCCCTCCTTCTCCACTGACCTTGGTGTCCCATGTTGTTTCCGTCACTTGTTCTCACCTCCTCCTCCTCTCTGACTAGAATCCAAAACCTTGTGACTTTGTTTCAATTTTCTTTTTAAATCTGTCACCACAGAGGCATTAGCAACCTCTCTCATTGGCCCAGTTTTGGCCAGCAGCATGTCCATCTTCAGAGCCATCAGCCATTGGCTCTGCTGGACATGGTGGAAGCTTCCAGCAGCTTCCTCACAGGAGCTACCTCTGTGGCCGCCCCCCGCTACCAAAAGCCAGGCCAAGCAAAACCATCACAGGGCCCCAGACTGAGATATAGCACTCCACTCTAGGTGTAGTCTCACGAGAGCAGAGTAGAGAGGGAGAATCAGAGGTGAAAGAGCACTGAGTGCATTATCCTCTGCATTTTTAAGAAAATACAATGAATGCTCGGGTTATTCAGATTATTTCATGAAGAAACACCAACTGATCTGTGAGGATCCACGCATAAGTAACCCTGTAACCTTGTTCTCTTCTGCAGAAATGGTTTTCTGCAAGGCACAGCTGCAGCAAAGCATTAGGAAGCCAGCAGAGAGGTGAGGAGGTCAGGATGTAGATGATTACACAGGCAAAATGGTTCGTTCTGGCTTATTGCTGTTACGGATGGCTGTAGCTGCTGCCAAAGCTAACACAAGTGGCATGGATGATCGACACTACATTCCCAAAGTCTTAGCTCTGAAAGCACTGGCCTCAGAATTTAAGGGCTAATTCTTTGGGAGTAACCTCTATGCTTGCTCTGAAGCAAGTACTTTTATATATAAGGGCTCTTTAAAGGCCATCAGAGAACTACAGAAATGTTCCTCAGAATCCTACACTAGCCAGGCTGTATCTTACAGAAACACAGCTTTTATATTTGGGGGGTTTTGACTAATGCTGCATTTAAAGGTGAAATATAGACATATCATGATAAGGAATACATAAATAGTACAAGACAGCAACTGGGCACCTCCATTTATTAGTGTATTTATCCTGAGAATACCAGTTTGAGAAAGGGAAATGGTTTAGTATCAGTCACACCAAAGGGGAAATGAGAAGGCAGAACAGGGATTTGACCCACATCTCTCCAGCCCTGGGAACATACACAGTGTTTATTCGGCCTTCCTCTCCCCAGGGCCTCTGCTTTGCATGTGAAAAGAATTGCAGGTCAGACTGAGCAAAGATAGATATTTTCCTTTTCAACCCCTTATACAAAGCTCCTGTCCCTGAGGAGACTGGTAAGACTATGAACTATTTTCTAAAATATGGTCCTAAATGCATTCTCTGTATTTTTAAATGAAGGAAGGTTGTCAAACTTCTGGTGGTGGAAAGGACTCCAGCTAAGGAAGCTTTAGGGGATACACCTCGATTCACTGTAGAAAGCTTTTCTTTCCTTTTGGTCCTTGGGATAGTTAGTAATCTGTGTGTCTGGTACTCCTGGTAATTTTGCTCTGCTTTCCCTCAGGGTAGTAATCTGGGGCTTTTTAATAATTATGGTCAAGCAGTCTGTGTTTTACTTCATTGCAGGCAATATGTAGAAGTAGCTCCTGTGGTGGATGTCATCAGGGATATGGCAAGGAAGAGGCACTGTACTGAATCAGGGTCAGCCAGCAGAGATTGCACAAGTCAGGTTCAACTGCTTCGGGTGTTTAGATGTGAAATTTCAATATGCTATTCATGCTCTGCTTTGATTACTGATTGCATCTATTTTTAGTCTGACACCAGCAGACTTCCTTAATTTTTCTTTTTAAATGAACTGCACCATTTTCCCATTCTCCTCTGCCTCTCTTGGGTCCCCATGCCATGTAAAGCCTCTTCCTCCCTAAGTTGCTGCAGTCCCCAGGCACTAAGGGGTTTTTGTCTTTCACAAGGTGAACTTCCCCAACACTGGTCATTTCCTGAAGCAAGGAGGACTCACCGTCAATGCAGGGAAACAGGTTAGGGAACACTTAAACAAACCTGACATACATAAGCCCATGGGCCCTGCATGCACCCATGAGCACAGAGGAGGCTGGCAGGTGTTATTGTGAGGTCACTCTCAATAATCTTTGAAAAGTCATGGTGATTGGGAGAGTCTGAAGACTGGAAAAAAGCAATGTAACTTTTGTCAACAAGAAGGAAGATTTGGGAAACTACACACTGCCCAGCTACACCTTGAAATGTGCAAAGGTAGTGGAAAAAATCCTCTTCATAACACTGCAAACACATGGAAGACTAAAAAGTGATTAAGGCCAGTCAGCATGGATTTATCAAAGGGAAACTGTGCTTAACCAACCTCAGAGCAGTCTACAATGAGAGGACTGGCTTGGTGGATGAGGGGGAAGCAGTGGATATTTTTTATCTTGACATTAGCCTGGTTTTCAACACAGTCTTCCAAAACAGCCTCAGAGACAAGCTGATGAAGTATGGGATTGTTCAGTGGACAGTGAGGTGGACTGAAACCTCTGCTGTTTTGTGATTCTGGTAACACTTAGGATCAGTCATAGCTCTTCTCATACCAGAGAGCTGCTGTCTCCAGATGTTTCTGTTTGGATTAGCCATGTGAAGTGTGACATATCCGGAAAGCCATCTGAACTCTGGCATATGAGAGACACCCTGGGGCAGCAGGTCACAGCCTTTGTGGCCCTGAAGACAGCAGCATCAGCAGTGTGAATGCCACAAGCATGTTTGCTCTCCTTGTTGAATTATTTGATTTCTGTGAGCAATGTTAGATGATCTTCTGTACAGCAGATAGTCTCTTAGGAGACAGGGCAAGCCAGGAAGGTCTTTGGCCAGCTTTTCACTCTGAGCCCGTTTCTGCTGTTTCCAGTTAGTAGGTGAGGAAGCAGAACTATCTTGGAGGGCATGTCTCAGGCAAGTGGTTTTCGTTTCTCAAAATCAGTTGTGTCAAGATTTAAACTTCACTTCATTTGGCAATTGTATCATCAGTGATGTGGCTTAAGTATTCTGTTTCCAATGGTTGCCCAATCTATTTTTTCTTCTGAATAGAGACAGTCATAAATAATACAAACCACAGCACAAGTGTCCTCTCTGCGCAGTGCTTTCTGTCCCTGGTGGAAACTTGTAGGAACCCAGAGTGCCAAGAATATTTCTCTGCCTGTTTTTAAGGGTTTTACCCCCCTGAACAACACTGTTTTAGCCTCAAACCTTGGAAAAAATTACCAACGATCAGACAAGAACTTGAAAATACAATGGTGTGAATTAGGTGATAGACTACTATGTAAGATTGTCACAGGGTGAAAATTTAGAGGTTTTGGGCTTCTCTTTGTAGTAAATAGATAAAAAATATCAAAATGGAGGATTGTTTTTAGTAACCATTGGTTAAATTATCTTTAAAAGGCTGTGTAAATCTTGATAGAGGGGCCTCGCTCCTGCTTTTATGTGCTCTACGCTGTATCTGGGTCACGCTAGTGGCTCTGTTCCTCTGATAAGACTTAATAAACAACTATCTGGAAGCATTGAAACTCAAGGAAAAGTCTTGGTTTATCTTTGAAACTCCTTGCAAGGACTTTCAGCAAATTCTGTCCCATCCGGAGGGACTTGATTTACGGCACGGTACAGTGACAAACTGTTAAGCAAAGGTCAAAGCCACATGGGAACTGGGCATCCAGCTCCTTTTTGCTTCTAGAGGAGAGAGCAATTCAAAGGCGGGGCTTCCTTTGCCGGTGAGTCCAAGCCCGGCGTGTGAGGGGCTCTAGGGAGTGTGGCAGCGGGCAGAGAGGAGCGTGGCACGGCAGCTCGCACAGGCAGGGCAAGCAGGCAGAATTGCAGGTTTTTGGCGAGTAAGGTCAGATTGTTGTCTTTGTTAAAAATGGTTTCCATGAGATCAAAAACTGTGGTTAGTACAAGTGTGCGTAACCAAATCGAGCCTTCCAAAAAGGATGTGTCTGTACAGACCCCTCCCTGTGCAGAGTGTTTGAGCCTATCAGTAGTTCCTGGGGCTGTAAGCAGAAGAAGCTTGCCTGAGATGTGAACAAGTAAATAACCTCCTTTCGCTAGTGGCTGAGCTTAGGGGAGAAGTTGAAAGACTAAGGAGCATTAGGGATAGTGAAAGGGAAATATTGGTGGAGCTCCACCCTTACATCCTTGAGGGAGGCCCACCAGGAGTCAGAAGACTCCCATGCCTCCTATTGCCAGGGACAGGGGACAGGGAAGGGACCTGGTCGACAGTGTCCGGGTGGAAAGGCCCTGGGGGTGCTGGTCGACAGCTGACTGAACATGAGCCAGCAGTGTGCCTTGGTGGCCAAGAAGGCCAGTGTCATCCTGGCCTGCATTAGGAACTGTGTGGCCAGCAGGAACAGGGAGGTCATTCTTCCCCTGTGCTCGGCACTGGTGAGGCCACATCTTGAGTACTGTGTCCAGTTCTGGGCCCCTCGGTTCAGGGAGGACATTGAGATGCTTGAGTGTGTCCAGAGGAGGGCAACAAGTCTGGTGAGGGGCTTGGAACACAAGCCCTATGAGGAACAATTGAGGGAGCTGGGGTTGTTTAGCCTGGAGAAAAGGAGACTTAGAGGTGACCTTATCACTCTCTACAACTTCCTGAAATGAGGTTGTAGGCAGGCAGGGGTTGGTCTCTTCCACCAGGCAGCAACTGACAGAATGAGAGGACACTGTCTTAAGCTGCATCAAGGAAGGTATAGGTTGGATATTAGGAAAAAGTTTTTCACAGAAAGAATAATAAAGTACTGGAATGGTCTACCCAGGGAGGTGGTAGAGTCACCATCCCTGGATGTGTTTAAAAAAAGACTAGACGTGGCATTTGGTGCCATAGTTTAGTTGAGGTGTTAGGACATGGGTTGGACTCGATGATCTTGGAGATCTCTTCCAACCTCATTATTCTGTGATAATTGCTTGTGGCAGGATCAGGTCCCTCACTCCTTCATCCCCAGCAGAATGTCCCTACCAGGACACAGCATGGACCAGTTCGTGGGGCCTTCTCCTGCCCCAAACACCAGGTGGGGAGTGGAGGCACAAGGACATGCTGCTGACCTTGTGCCTGCAGCCTCTCCCCTGGCACCTGCGGGTGGCAAGGTGAGGTGGTGACAGCCTTAGACTGGACTCTGGCACCTACAGCAATGTAATGACTGCCACATGAACTGTTGTGACCAACTTAATGTGCTGTCATGAAAAGCTGTTAGCCAAACATCCAAATTTCCTCTGCTCAAGTCACAGCTTGGATGGGAGGCAACAACAATGATCTTCAGTGCAGACAGCAGTGGCTGTGGGCAGAGCAGATCTCTGGAAGCAGGGCCTTCCAAGCTGACAGCAAAAGCAGCAGTACATTTCAGGGCAGAGAAGGGCTAGTTCATGTTCATTGCCTCTAGACTTCCCTGATTCCCCACAGAGACGAGTGGGATTCCCTGTCTGAGAGGCTGGAGATGGCAGGACATGGTGTGACTGGAGACTCACTGACTCCTGCACTCAGAGGAAAGTTTGGGGCAGGAGGTGAGCAGAAGAAAAAAGAATGAATGTCTTGTCTTGGGATGAGTGAATACAGATGAACAAACAGACCTTGGCCAAAGTGAGTTAAAATATAAGTAAATAGATGGTGTCTTGCCAGTTTACTCCACTGAAGTCAATGATACATGTTGGTCTCTGTATGCACAGGAGAAAACTTCAGACTGTAATCCTGCCCTGACCTTCTTGCAATTCAATGCACTTAATCACCCCACCAAGAAGGACCAAACTTTCCAGAAGCCCCAATTACCTGCCAAGAGCCACTCTTAGAGAAATGAAAACCAAAAACTGTTCCTCTTTGCACAGACGGGTTAGCGCTTGGTGCTCCAAGGCAGTGAGCCAGCAGAAAGCCTCAGGCAGCAGAGCAGGTATGGCAGTTCCCTGCTGATGGGGGATTCGTGGCAGGGTGCAAGATTACCTGCACAGAGCACCATCATGGCACCAGCATTATGGACAGTGAGAGATCAAAGCACTGAAACACACAAAGCTCACCTGAAGAGCATCACTCAGCAGGTTACTGGGGCTGGTAACCTGCTCTCCTCTCTTCCTCTTGCTCAACACACCACACACCACTGGCAATGGGCAGAGGGCAGGGTTCAAGCAAGATATGTTCTGGGGTTTTATTATTTTATAGCTCAATAGTTAATAATAGTTGTGTAGCTGATTTAACAGGGGTTCTGGTGTTACTTGACTTGCTCTAACTAAACTGAAGCACTTAGACAAGGCACTCACTGAGTACTTCATTGCAATACTACTAAAACTTGTCACGTACCAGCTTCCTCTTGTGAACTTCCAGAAAATGCTCCTTCAAATACACTGAATTATTTACAGCTTAACCCTGCCCCCTCCCAGTGCCTTGTGGAGCCCTTCCTTGGGGACCAGAGGAGTTTGACTCACTTGTTAAATTCACTGTTAACATTCACCATTAACGCCTTTATGCATAGCAGTACTGACAAATGTAAGGAATAAAGGTTCATCTTCAGCCAGCTTAAACTATTCTTCATAACCATGATTTGCACAAGGAGACCACTCACAAACATGTCTGTGTCCTTCCTGCAGCATGGCAGTGAGTCCCAGCAGCAGGAGCCCTGGCAGCAGGAGAGTGCTGCTGCATGGCACGCAGCAGCCGGGCTGGGGTGACCTCAGCGGCTTGGTGAGGTTGCAGACTCCCCACACAGCAGATCTTGCCTGACCCCATGATAAAGGTCTGATTTGCTCTTTCCTGTAAAATCAATGCTTTCTCAGAAGGGTCTTTCCAGGTGCCCACTAAGGGATTGCTTCAGTATTTTTAAAAAGGGTCTCTTGAAAGCCCTATTCCAATAGGAGGAGAAAACCTCATTATTCAGCACGAAGCTTTTAAGTTTTTCTAAGCAGATCCTTTTAAGCTTGTCAGTGGGTTTTACTTGGCCACTCACACCCCCTCAAACAACACATGGCTACTCTTCTCCAAGCCTGATCACTCCTGCATACTGGAAACCTGGTGTCCTGAACTCCAGACAGCCTCCTCCCTCCCTCCCTGTCATTCCTGTCATACCTCCCTCACTCCTGGCACAGAGTGGATTTATGGTTTTCCACACTTATCCTTGAAGTTTAATTTAATTTTTAAAAGCTCATTCAAAATTTTACCTACTTGATTAAAATCTTGGTCTTACATGGCAGAAATTGTGAAGCTGGGCTTGGCCTCCTCTGCCAAGCTCTCCCTTGTGAGGTCTTTGGGTTCTAATAATGGAACAGTATTAAAGTGCTATAATTTGTGATGATATAAATAAAACCTGAAAATAGATGTTGTATGGCAGGCTTTCTTTCCATGGAGATACTAGAACTGTGCCTCTTTCCCCCCATTGCCTACTTTCATCATCAGAATTTGGTGCAACTGAAGCTTTGGTCCATCTGTCAAATTTATTCCGCAACTGGTCAGCAAGTTCAAAAGCTTTTGGTGGAATCTGTCAGGCTTGACAAGATGACTGCTTAACATTCATTTTGTTAGAGAACTGGATAAAAGACTCTATGGAGGTATCTGGATGGGCTGAATTGATGGACCAAGGCCAGTTGTCTGAGGCTCAACAAGGCCAAGTACTGGGTCCTGCACTGGGGTCACAATAACCCCATCCAAAGCTAAAAGCTGGGGGCAGAGTGGCTTGTTCTGTTAGGTCTTTTGGAAGACCTTAACCGAGGCTTACTGTAAACCTGGGGTAACTTTTTCTCTGTTCAGGTGCCATAAGTTTAAACTTGGTTTAGGTTACAACTTTTGTATAGCAAACCATCTTCAAGGCCTGGTAAGAAGCTGAACTGCAATTTTAGGACAAGATGATCAGGAGAGCTGCTGTGCTGAAGCTCAGTGATCATCAGTTGATCAACAGTGCACCCCATTGTTATTTTTTTAATTCCTGTGAAAATCAGTAATGACATGCTGACAATACACTGTATGACTATGGTCTCATAAAAGACTCAAATTAGAGTCCTTTGAGAAGAAAGAAGAAAAACTTGATTCATTGTGTTCCACACACCCAAATATTTATCTTATCATCAGATTACTTTTCGTGGCAGTTTTTCAGGTTCTACAGACTTTGGTGGATTTTCATGTGAAATTACTAAAAAGGCACACTTTTTTAAGAGGAAGCAGGTTTCAAACAAAATTGCTGGCAACTGTGTTAGCCCCCCCCAGTCTCCTCCCTCTACTACCACTGGGAAATGTGGCTGACTTTAATATCTGTAAGTTTATTTTTCTCAGACTGTACTTGCCAGATCACCATCTGTCTAGACACTGTCAATTACTAATATGTGTACTCAAGGCAAGTGTCAGGGTACTCAGTATTTTCTTTCTCAATATTTTTGTGATTAAATTTACAGGGAGAACAGATCCAGCCCACTATATTCATGTTTGTCATTTAAGGCAGATGTCAAATTATCCAAAACAAACTGAAGACCTTTGCATCAATTCAAAGTACAGAAGTTGTGATAAGTACCCTGAACCTCAAAGATTTTCTTGAAGGTTGTATAACAGGAACAATCTTTTCCTTGGGTATCCCCTCCACCCCACCAAAAAATCAGTAAGGCGTGGGAAGGCCACATCCATTGGGATAAATCAGCTAGTAAGAAACCCGTAAAGCTCCTGATTATATATACTCTTAATGAAAACTGGTTGTAACTGATTATTACTTTCATACCCATTTATCAAATTTCCTTTATATGAAGGGATTTGTGTCTTTTACTCTACACTAAACCACTGAATCCTATTCCCCAACCCTGAGGTGCCTGCTCCTCAAGTTGCCTTGAAAGCAAGTCAGCTGTTTGCGTGAACACTGTTTGAGTTAGGAGGGAACGGAAAATGGGTTCCAGGGAAAAAGGAGAAAAGGGACCAATATTTTGTAGGTTTTTTTTCCTTGAAATATGCAACTGAGAGCTAATAAAACTTAATGCCCCTATAAAATACCTTAATTGGCTGTCCCAGGTTAATAAACTCTGAAGTGTGAAGTACTAGACCTAAACGAAATTTCTTATCAGCGTAGATAGAAAGGAGCTGCCTGAACTCTCCTTGCAATAAGAAACCCCTGCAGTATCCTCTTAAAAATATGAGAAAAGATTGCTCCTTTTTTCTCCCCAAAGACAGCAGGTGATGCAACATCAAACTTTGGTGGAGACACACACCCGCAGCTCATGGGTTCACCTCTCTGCTCTCACTGAGGCACCTCATTCACATCCAAATTAACCAGTTTTACAGGGGTTCAGGGGAGAGATATTTGTTATGCCTTATTAAAGCTGTTCTATAACAAATAGATTACTTGCATATACTGGGGGGCAGGATGTCCAAAACCCCCAAAAGCACGTCTGCTTGGTCCTGGCTGGGGCCACCAACCTCGCCCCAGCAAACAGACTGAACAGAAATGTTCAGAGCAGGGCAGGGACTGCAATGATGACCCCCTGCTTTGGGAACATATACTCTCCATGTGGCAGTGGTTAAACACACTACAGTGCATCATCCTTCATCATATAGGGATGTTTTCCCTTTACATACTGGCTGCCTCAGATCCCATTTGGAAGCCATGATTCTGTGATTCAGATAATTAAAATCCCTTCTAAGAACTGGCCTGTTTATTCCCATTCGGTTGTGTTATTGTGAATGTCTTCCTAGTGCAGAAACCCCAGGAGATGAATGCTTGCTGGGCTAAATGTAATGTGTAACGACTGCTTGGTCCATTTCCTCCATTTTTCCTGGAATGTGCTCAAACTTTATGTAAGTTGTAGGGGAAAATAAATATACTTAGTTTATGAAGTACAAAGAAAAGCTTCACAATGTAGCAAGACACCTCGTGGCACAACAGCAACAGTGTGCACTGCCCCAGAAAACACAGGAAGCTGCATCCCAAAGCTCTTGTTTACTACTGAGCTGCAACAACCTGCAGGGCCCTACCGCAGAAATAAACTAAAACTAAAACTAAAAAAAAAAAAAAAAAAAATCAGGCAAACTCCTTTTTTTAAAAGAAAGTTTACAAACTAAACCAGGTAGAACTTTTTTTTTAGCAACTTCAGCAATCTCTTACCCTCATGGAAGTAGAATTTACTTCCATACTACTTAGAATTTACACATTTACGTAATGTGTAAATTTAGTATGGAAATGTTGGGGTCATGATGCTTGTATGTAAGGGGAAATTCGTTCCTTCAGAAATAAAATGTGTGGAAAAAAATGTCTACCCATCTTGGCCTTTCACATTAAAGAATTATTTAATTTGGCAGGGTTTAATTGTCTTAGTTTCCTTACCTCTGCACCATATCCAGCTGTTTCTCATAGAGCATTCTGAGGCTAAATTAATAAACGTCCTACAAGTATCTTCAAAAGATGTCAAAAAACTTGCAGTTGCCAAGGAAGGATGCCAATCCCAAAAGATGCAGCAATGTTGTCTTCAGAAGCAGTCATGCTCCATGATATTTTTCTATTCATACTCAGAACATGTGTTCCATAAAGTCGCCCTATACTGTACACTTAACACCTGTCTGTTACTGCCTTGAATGACAGGTACACACCAGCACGGTGCACCTTCCAGATGGGCCACCCTACCAGAGCTGAAAGAGTTTTAGCTAAGAGAGAATGCCACTTGTACACATCCTCAGAAGTTCCATTCAATAAAACAATCTTACCTCTCTTCCCAATCCTTTGTTCCAGTCGATGTTATATAGGACTTCTGGCTCTAACAGTTATTTTAAGGACTCAGGAACTAGACTCTGGACAGGCCAGAGGCAAGACAAAGCATTAACTGTTCCTTTTAAGCAAACAATTATGCAAGTCATTTTAATAAGCAAGCTGCTAGTCTTAGCATAAAGGACAAAGCTTGAATCCAGACTGAGCAACAATCAAATGGCAACCTTTTGATTTCTCCACAGGTGTTAGTAATACTAAGTAGCATATGTAACAATAATTTCTGAAATCCAAACTTTCACAAATGCATAGAAGCTTTTATGTTTTTCTCATATTGGACCGTAAAAAAATGGTGACGCACCTCAGTAGTTCAGCCCTTTTAACGCCAACAGAAGTTTCCAAATACACTGGCACACGTTCCAAGGGAACTCTTTTGAATTAAAAAAAAACCAAACAAAACAGACTCTATTGTTCTCTTTCATTAAATAAAGAAACTCATGTAAACACCACATGTTTTTTAAATCCTGACCAGCTTGGCTTAGGGCTATTGAGCAACTCAGGAGCTGAACTAGCAGCTGGACAATGTCTACCTGCTGGTCCCTTGCTCAGGGTGCTGGATTCCACCTTCTCTTTACACACGAAGGTTTAACTGGTGCTAATCTCCAATCAGACTGAGACAAATCAGCATAACATCTGATCACCTGAGCATCTTCTCTACACGAAACTGTGCACTCTGCTGTCTTTAATTCAATGCATAGAAAAGATCCACCGCTCCGAGAATGATGTTTCTGTCACCTTTTGTAGCCCTCCTCCCATTTTTCTAAGTGAATTTGTCTCAACTCCTTCAGTAACTCTTGGGAAAAAGGACTGTATAGGTGTACACCTTATTCTTTTAGTCAAGTTACTAATACAATTAGTAAAGGACAGTTTTACACCAGTAAACTAGTTATACCAACTAATATCATTATATGATAATGAAAAGGACAATGAAACTAAATTATAAGAACATAGAGTCTCTAGTAATTAGAGCCTTGGACTACTGAAAACACTACACAGAATGAAGGAAAAGCAACTAGTCACCAATTTTTTACTGAAACAGATGCTATTTTAATAGATGCACAAAGTAACAGTGCACATATACAACAGTAATAGTACCTGCTCATTAACCAATTCAAAACACAAAACTAGCTTGACTCTTATATCACTTAATGCAAGCAAATTCATCACAGCTCAGTCTCATATATAGAAGGCTCACATAATTTTCTTGGTGAAGGAATATTTAATATAATCTCAAAATAATCATTGCTTGAGACTTCTGTTGAATCAACATCTCAATTTGTAGCTAGCCAGCTTTTCCTTACGCCCAGACTTACACATGGCCAAAGCAAAGAAAAACAAAATGTCAGAAGAAGCAACTAGGTTTTGGTATGAAAAGAGCTCTGAGTTAAAAGGCTCCTCTATTACATCCAACAATACAAGAGTGTACCTCAACTAATAATCAGGATCATCATCTGACTCTTGTGGCAAAACTCTGACACTTCTCAGCAGGCAGAACCAGACCTTTACCTTTCACCCTCAACAAAAAGCGTTGCTAATTAACAGATTTTCCTGTTTACAAACTTTGAAATGTTTCAAAACATGAAGCTGATGTTCTAAGCAGTTGCTTTTCCTTTGAGCAATGAGCACACACAATAGACTCCTTATTAAACATTCTGTTGTATGAAGTGATAGTGCAACTGCAGTCTAAGGACGCAGACCAAAGTCTTGTAGGCAGAGCCTTATTACAATAGCTAGAAACATGAACTTTCAGATGTACACATCCTTATTGAGAAATCCTGTACCTGAAAACTGCTCTACTTTTCTCAGCTAACCTGTAAGGAGCGTAATAAAAAGTCGTTAAGAGGTTAATTCTACCTGTCAATCTTGTCTGGCACGTAGTTTACGCATGGTAGCTCATAACTAATACCATTAACTCTATGAAAATACGGATTTCTTGGGAAAATAAGAAATTGCAAGGGATTGCACGTTCAAAATCATGATTTATTGATGTATTTTTTAATCATGTAGCTCCTTGCAATGATACAGTTTATAAATCATAGAACAAGTATAGTTCTTTCCACAGCTTTCACATTTTAGTCCTCCAGTCCAGATCAGTATTTTGAAACAAGATGATCAAAGGTAAATTATGCAAAATGGCTTAAAAAAAACTACACTAAAAAGCTTCAGTTCTTCCAGGATCCAAGATACACACATAATAAGCAGCATTACAATGTCTGCACTACACCCCCAAGCGATATATGCAGGAGAAGCAGCGTACAGTACCTGCACCAGACCTCAAGGTACACTTCATGATTAGCAGTACACAGCACCTGAACATCTACAGCAGCCTCCAAATTTAACTTAGTAAAACAAATGCTCAAAGGGTTTACAGCATGTGTGGCAAGGTTAGATGAAGGGTTGTAGCACGTTACAATAGTGTCCAAGTGAGCCCTGCTTACCTGTGCATTCACACCAGGCCAGTGCACGAGCAGTACACACCAGCATTTCACCCCTGCACTGTGACACTCTCCAAGCAGGGCCACGGACCTGCAAGCTCATCCTACAGTACACAGGAACAACTCATTGCCCATAGCCCTCTCCCTTCCACGCACATCCCATGGAGAAGGCAGGCAGGCTCCACTGAACTTCTACCAAGATCAAATTACATTGAGGAGCAACTGACACCACTGCATTGGTGGGGATGTACCTCTGCAGTCAAACTTTAAACTTTGTGCTTGCTTGGCCTTGATTGTTTTTCCTTAAGGTTGATGTTGACAAAATGCCATATCTTAAAGGCAAACAAAATTAAGTTTAATTTAAAGAAAACATTTATTTGAAGTTCTTTGAAGTCACACAGTTTAACAGATGACAACTTTCTCCCTTTCATATTTCAAGTCTTCACCAGAGACCATACACACTGTCCCATGGACAATGAGATTTTCCTATTGATTCCTTTTGAACAAATCAGTGTCTAGGCAGATGAAGATTCACATTTTAACCAGACTAATTTAAAAATAGTTTTAAAAAAACCCGAACACAACAAAACAAAACTTTGTTATCAAATTCTTATCACAAATAAAAGGTGTTTAACACTCATAAGCTTGATCTCAAAACAAAATCCCAGCCATTCACAATCAAATAGAACATACCGCCTTCAAAAAAATTCCCGGAATTTTAAAATGCTCCAAATATATACACATTTATAACTTAAGTGCTTATTAGCTACAACCTTTTACTCATGCAAAAGTTGTGAGAGGAGAAGGAGTTTCTTAGAGTGGCTTTTCTGAATATGCAGTAAAACTCTTCACTCGTGCAAAGAACAAAGGGGTGTACATTTTGTCAATGTCAAAAGTAGTAACAGCTGTCTCACCAGTCGATCTGCAAAGAGCATTGTAAAAGTTAAATCAGACATAAGTTGCTGTCTGAGTCCCTCAGTAATGCAATCACGTTCCATGGTACAGTGTGTGCATCAAACTACAGTTGGAATAAAGTGTCTTTTGTAATGCCTTGTTCTGAAAGCATTTGAGTACTGGCTGAATCACACTATACAGAATTCATTTCTACTTTCATATCTAAGAAACCACTTTCCCTTTCCACTCTTATTATGAGCTCTAAGATGTGAGTAGTACAGAAACTTCATGAATGAAAAGAATGTCTGCAATATGCACACTTCTTCATAAATTAGGTATGACAACATTAGCTTTTACAAAACTGATTTTTCTGTTTATGGAAGTTACCTATACTCCCAACCATCAGTAGTTTATTTCCTGTATTTTATATTTCCTGCATATTCTCACAGCTCAACAGCTGAGCTATGTTCCTATAAAAACACTGAATATAAAGATTAAGAACACTGGAAGACAAGGCCTAAATCTACCCTAACTGCCAACATCAAACATTTGGAAAGCCAACTTGCCAATAATTTGGAGTATCAGGTGCAAGAACAGTGGTCATGGCTCCTGCCTGGTTAGTGATCAGAACAGCTGGCCACATGCCCATATTCTGCACTGCTGAATTATATATCTTAATGAATATACACTTTCCCTCACTAACACCACATTAAGTCATTCAACCCTGATTCAGTTCCAAAATCAAACACTCTGAATAAATCCTTTAAAAAGCTGAAATACTGCATTTATACTACTTAGGAAACCTCCTATTATCATTAGAACAGGTTACTAAAATCTTGGGATTTCTTTACATAAAAGTTCAAATTAGGATATTTTGTTAAAGCCACCTAAGTCTCAGACTCTTTACATTTTTTGTACTTAGTACTGGACAAATTAACATCACTTTTAATTCTACAGTTTAGTACCCTTCTTAGCTCCTGTTCTCCATTTACTTACCTGCAAGTGATGTGACAAGAATGATGTATCCACACAAGTTTGTTGAACCTCTGGCGCCCACTGGAGCACAACTGTAGTCCTACATGGAAACTGTGATCTGTTTCTTGAGCAGGAACTCGGCGGAAATACCTGTATTTGTGGTAATCAACTGGTTTCTGTACAGAGAAATAAGAAGTTTCATGACCTACAAAGAACACATTGTGCAACTATTTATCGTGAGTAATTGTGAGACCAGACTGGTAAAACTCTGATACTTAAAAACAAGTACTACTGTTCCTTCAAAATACATAAATGTGTATGTTAATCATGGAAGAAGTTTTCAGAGAAAACAAAATAAGCATGGAGGACACCACCCAACTGTGCATACTCACTGTAACACTTTTTACTCTTCACAGGTTTCTCTTGACTAGCACTTTGGTAATCAGAAGAATGTGTAAGTAAGTTAATCAAATCATTCATAGTTCAATTAACAAATACTGCTTATTTAGTTTTACTAAACATAACTGCACACAGTCAAATCTGATCTTAGAAAAGGACCTATTCATCCTTCTTTTGTGTTAACAATGGTGACACCTAATAGCACCACACCTGGAAATAAAGCCTAAGGGGGAGAACAACTGTTTAAATGTGAACCAGATATTTATTTGCCTTAAAAATTTATTACAGATCTGGGGACAAATGTAAGAGACATCACTGAGGTTATTTATTTGTATTTTATTTTTAAACAATTTTAAAAATTAAATTAATTTTTTAATCCTTTGGTGTAATGCAAATCTTTGGGTCCCTTAAAACATTCAGTCTGAGTAAAATCTTGTCAGGAGCCCCCTCCTTAATCCACTTCTCCTCTATTCTATTTTTCTACCTACCTCTTCCTTCTTCTTCATTATTACAGCAAATACTTTGGTTTGATTGTCTTTTTCCTGGGAAAGGCGATAATGGCCAAGCAAGATTGCATCTGTTCTGCAAGGTTAAAAAGAAGGATACTGTCAAGGACATAAAAATATTCCGTGTCTCAAAAGCATGACGTTCTTGTAAGACAAATATCAGCAATGAAACAAAGACTGACTACATAGCATAATTATATAAACTATTTCTTATTTCCATTCAGTAAAGGCTCATCAATGATATTAAATGATGAAAACATTTTGAGAAGTTGCTTCTAATTTTCCCGAACAGGACAGAAAAGGTAGGTTAGTTGGTTCTACCTAGCCTACTGCTTAATATTTACAGATTTCTGGTGAACAGCTCAAACCTGTTTTGAAGTTGCAAATTGTTTTCTATGTTTTTATGTGCAAACATCAAGAAGTAATAATTTCAACATAACCCAATGAAATCTTTATTTTCCTTCAGCTAAGGAAGTGTGAGAAGGAGTCAGTAACCAAATAGTATCTTTAACAGGACTGTTCTATCTACGTGCCTTAAAAATTTCAAATCACATAACCCACAAATTAAATCTAATTACAATATCAGGACCCTAAAAGGAAAGATATCTTTGCATAAACATCAAAATTTTTTGTAGTTCTTAGGAGAGAATTATAAACATCTATAACACAATATAAATAACATTGTTTTCCTAAGCCAGGATATAGAATCTGAGACAAAAGTAAATAGAAATTGCTAGGTAAAAGCAAAATGAAAACGGTAGAGCCAAATACTTTATTTCAATAACCTTGTGTTTTTCGTCCGTAAGCGGGGAACTATAGATTGAGGATCTTCAGGAGTTGTTAGCATCATAACTTGACCATCTGGAAAGAATCTCAAATATCTGCAAAAACACAATTACACAATGCAAACCTAGAAAATACATCCTTTTCCTGTCTTTCTTTCTGTTTGTTTGCTTTTAAAATCACAGGATGTCACCCAGAAGGATTTAGGACTTAATTAGTAATAGCATTTGAAAACACATTTCTTCATACATAACAGAAAAAAAGAGATCAGAAATCAAAAGAGAGTTATGAATATTGAAAGAGGAAGTTATGAAGAGTTACAAAGTTTTGTCACCTCTACCAAAGCAAGGTGCCTACCCTGGGATCAAAACTGACCTCAAGTTTCTCCATTCCTAGCATCCACTGAGACCAATGCAACAAAATCTGTTACAGTATCAGTACAGAATTAGCAACGTCATAGGGACTTTTTCAGGTTCTGGAATCCAACTGATTTTTACAGGACTGAAATACTGTGCAGATGTTTGAGACTACAGCAATAGCCATCAGGTTCAATGGTTTCTATGAACAGCTTCCAGCCTCAGAAGGGACAGCAGAATGAAACAATAAATGCTGGCAACAGCAAGACGAACAACAGCAGAAAAACAGGCTGAGGAAACAAATGGCAAGGCATTTACATCAAGTTGAGAAAGCCCAGCCTCTTGAGTTTTACAACTGATTACACATAAGCTAAACGACTAATCTTGAACAATCACATGTATTTTCTTTGCTGAATTCTGTCATGTGTTCTATCAGAAATGTAAAGCAAAAGTTGTTTAGGGAAAGAAATCTGCAGATGAGTATTAACTGTTATACGTGTTCAAGCTTTAGCCACATTACATGGTTTAAGTGAGGATGAAACATGTTTCTAAGCTCATTTCTAATTATCATAGTAAATCCTATTTCTAAAACCTATTCTCAAAAAATACACATTGCTTTACACACTGTAGCAGTCCCATTCAGTTTTACAGAATGATTGTTGTCTGTGATAGCCAGAGGTGGATGTAAAGAACTAAAGAGAGAGAAACATTTCACTCACTCATTGTACTACAGCTCTACCTGTAATATTCCACTTGGTGCCATGCTCTATAGAAACCATCAAGAGACTGTTCTCCTTGACGTATGTATTTTGTCTTGCTGACATATACACCTACAGAAAAGGAAGATATATGAACAAAAATTAAGAACATAAAATATTTATGATGAAAAAGCCAATAATCTAAAACTTTTGATACGCTTTTGTTACTTAAATACATGGAAGTTTTTATTTTCATCCCTTGCACCTTTCCCTTCTCTTTGCAGATATTCTACAAATTCAAATGCATGGACAAATTCAGATTAGGTCTAACAACAACAACGTCATAAACATCAAACCCACCTGACTGTTTCTGTCATGGCTACATACATAGTTACAACTATTTCCAGAAGTACTGCTTACCATCAAATCGAACGCGAGGCCTTTCCAAAAACATGTCCCTCCAAGACGCATATGGAACAAGTTTATTGCAGCTCCTGCCCCATATTTTCAAACAGACTTGATGCCAGATTTCAGGATCTCTAGTGAAAATGAGAGAAAAGCAAACCCCATAACTTCCCTACAAACCCTGTTTAGCTTTTATGTATCAAAGTAACACTCCCTTACTTAGTTTGGATGCAACTAAAAGAACCTTTCTCAAACAGAAATAGCTCATAATTTAAAACCCTTGACTAATTTACTTAATCCTGGAGTGTTTGAAAGCTTTTTCCTCTCCCAGTGAAATTTAAGAACAGAGTGTCATTTTCATCCTAGTACAGAACCACAACACTGCAGCACACTGGCACTTCTCTATGTGGCTGTATGAGGATGACAACATAACAGACCCTATTTTGGAGACCTGAAACTAATTTGCAAACAGGGTAGAGCAAGTATTACTTTCTGCTAGATTTTTTATTACAGTAAAGTCATCTATCTCACATACAATTTAATAGTCTATTCAAAAACTGATTAGCACTGTGAGGAGCTTAACATGAAAATGTCCATGGGAAGGAAAAGCAGGACATACTCAGTGCAAAGAGAAGCTTCACTCTGGATAAATTATCTACAATACCTGGCACAAATGTAAAATCCTCGACAAACAAGGGATAATTGCTCCAATGATCTTAGATCCAAGTCACTTGAAACCACCCATCGGAAAATGTACATTAGTACTTCCATAGGTAATGCTTAAAAGAGAAAAGAAATCCTTGTTAGATGCAACCCGTAAATCAACAGGTTATTTATAATTCCATGTTCAGCTTTTGACTATCCATTAAAAAATCCTACTTTTCACACTGTAGCCCAATGCCAGAGAACAAAAAAAAAATTATCTTTAACTTAAAAGGTCACTATAGATTAGATGTGATATCCATAAAGAATCCTTTTCAGCCTACTAACTTCCGAAGCAGACATTGTGATTTTTTGAAAGTTTTCATTCTGCTATAAGAAAGTCAGTAAAAAAGATACTCTAACACAGGACTGGCTGGAAAGCAGAATATAAATCTAGAGACCAACATTGCTTCTCAAAGGACACATCTCCTGAGATCATTTTAGAGTACTGTCTGCAACATCTTGTCTTTATTGGCAAAAAAAGAAAATACATTTTCCCAAGTGTACAATGCACCAGTTATTAAAATAAAATAATTTTTTAAACCCTATTTTCTTTATGTTTTGATTTGCTTCACTTACTTCATTTTCTTTCCTTGACCAGAAAAAAGGACATCAGGCCAAGATTTCAAAATGCAACTGATAATTTAGGATGCAGAACAAAAGTATCTGTTTTTAAGAAAGATCATAGCTCATATACACTCTCTACAATTTAGATCTCATAAGGAAGTCTCAGGGTACCTGTCCCAGAACTGAAGCACTGGAAGTCATTAACCTTCAAAAGACTTTCTAGCTTTGTTATATAGTCTTTCTAAACCTGAAAACACACTTGTTACAAAAATCTCATACAGAATCAGATAAAATCAAGACATGTGAAGATGCATACCATTCACAGAATAATTGTCTCTTACTCACAGTTAAAAATTGTAATACGTATTTGCAACCAAAACAAAAGAACTGGAAGGAAAACTGGAATACACTTACTTCAGCAAGTCATTCCTAGAAGTTGCTACTTTTAAGTATGCCTCTGATCCTGAAAATTCTACTCAGAAATACTACATGGAAACAGCTTGTGTGATAAAGACAAGGAGAACAAGGTACGTTTACCTAGTTGATCATTTTTTGTCCTTTGTATCTAACTATACCAGTAAATAAAGAGATCGTGTATGCACTTCTTCAAAGGTGGCTTTTGAAGTAAGGAGACAAATGTTTTCATCAAGTGAAATTCTGCCTCTCAACTCTTACAGTGTATCATAACTCATACCTGAGATATGGGTCTGGCTGACATCAACTTCAGGCTGACAAAGTTTGACTGAAGATTCCTGAAGAGTTAACTGCTGTTGGAAATCCGTCAGGAGATCTGCCATTTTGTCATCCTCTTTGTTATCCTCAACACTAGAAAAGGGGCAATGCCAACACTGTAATATTGGACAGAACATACCAACAGATGTCCTCATCTTGGCATCAATCCACTGCCTTACTCTCATTCAATAGAGTTGTTTCCTGTGTGTTTTTAAAGCAATCTCATTTCATCATACAATAAAGCAACTACTGAAATATGATAAAGTTCATTTAGATGTTGCTGGAATGCCTCTGACAGTAACAACTGGGTTTTTTTCATTAAATTCCCATCCCAGGTTTTTTTTTGTATTTGAGAGTTTTTTAGTGAAGTCACTGAAGAATTTCTTGACCCTATGAAAAGAAAAATCTCATCTTGCACTTTGTGTAAAATATGGCATATGCAGGAAATAAAGTGCCGTTAATGAAAAGTTGTATTTTGTAATCCTTCTCATATAATGTAAGATATTGGAAACAATTAAGGATTATTTTTCACTCTTGTGTTATTCACTAAAGAGTGATCCTTGGTGGGTTTATTCAACAACAATGAAGGAAAACTATTTTTGTACATATTCTGTAAATAGGCAGAAATAATAAATTTCAGGAGCCAGAACAAGATAGAAGAATGAAAACAATAAGCTTGCTACTCATCAGTAAACTTGAAGGATTACTAAGTGATAAAAGAACATTACCACACTGAAAAAATATGTCTAAATTTAAGTTGTATGTCATAATAAGATCTTTTAATAGCTGCCTGCTTGCTTGCCCCAAATTACCAGAAACTACATAAAACCCCTTAAGCGCACCACAAAACACCTTTTTTCCCCTGACTTGGTATACAAGCCAATTAAGAAATCTTCCAGTCACTTTTTAATACTATTCAATTCTACTTTAAACAAGCTAACAGAATGAGCTGAGAATATAGGCAAGCAACTAGTAGACCTACCAATGGGTTTTGAAGTATCATAGAGAAGACAATTATGTTTGGGCCTGCCATAACTAAGACTACAGTAAAATGTTGCACTGAACATATCTCCCTTTATTTTGATGAGTATGATGGTTGGTCCCAGTATCTACAGGCAACATTGTAAACTGTTCTTTCAAATTTGATTGTGTAATTTGTTTTTTCTCATTAAGACTGTATGAAAAACCTTCAACAGTAATTCAGAAAGCACAAACACCACAACTAAAATCTCTCAAAAAAATATATCTCTACAAATACTGCTTTTAACCAATTGAGACTACTGGTTGTTTTCCCATCACTGCCACATAGTGCTGGGAACAGTACAGCAACACTTAGAAAACTAAATAAAAATCCACAGATTTGTAGAATCATTTAGGTTGGAAAAGACCTCTAAGATCATCAAGCCCAACCATTAACCCAGCACTGCCAAGTCCACCACTAACCATGTCCCTAAGTGCCACATGTACGCATCTTTTAAATACCTCCAGGCACGGTGATTCAACCTCTTCTCTGGGCAGCCTGTTCAAAGTGCTTGACAACCCTTTCTGCGAAGACATTTGTCCTAATATCCACCCTAAAGCACACCCTGAGGTCATTTCTTCTTGTCATGTGCTTGTTATTTGGGAGAAGAGAGCAACCCCTACCTCAATACAACCTCCTTTCAGGTGGTTGTAGAGAACAGCAAGATCTCCCCTGAGCCTCCTTTTCTCCAGGCTTAACACCCCCAGCTCCCTCAGCTGCTCCTTGTAAGATCTGTGCTCCAGACCCTTCACCAGCTCCATTGCTCTTCCCTGGACCCACTCCAGCCCCTCAACGTCTTTCTTGTAGTGAGGGGCCCAGACCTGGACACAGCACTCGAGGTGTGGCCTCACCAGTGCTGAGTACAGGGGGACAATCACTGCACTGGTCCTGCTGGCCACACTACTGCAGATACAGGCCAGGATGACACTGGCCTTCCTGGCCACCTGGGCACACACTGGCTCATGTTCAGACAACTATCAACCAGGATCCCAGGGTCATTTTCCAACATGCAGATTTCCAGCCACTCTGCCCCCAGCCTGTAGCTCTGTGTGGGGTTGCTGTGACCCAAGTGCAGGACCCAGCACTTGGCCTTGTTGAAGCTCACACAATTGGCCTTGGCCCATTGATCCAGCATGTCCAGATCTCTCTGCAGTGCCTTCCTACCCTCCAGAAGGACCACTTCCACCGAACTTCATGTCAGAGAGTCTTAATGGAGTAGAGAAAGTGATGATAAAGAAAATAGTCCTATGAAAACCAAGATTTTTACATGACCATAGTGCATGATCCAGTAGTTTTCCTAGTGCACAAATGCACAGCAAAGATTTCATGCCAGCAACACATTCAGAAATTAAAATAATGGATGTAAATAAAGCACTTAGCTCATCTTGCACTGTTTTATATTAAGTCAACTGCTGCATTGGAGCTGTACTGTCCTGGGGCAACAAGACTGAGCTAGTAATACCACAGGGACATTATTGTGCTTTCCTTTTTCAGTCTCCATTTTAAAACTCTTGATTTCTTGATGCAGCTATCAGCAGCACCAATGGCTGCTATGAGTAAGCAAGTAATTGGGAAGCTGTTTCATAAGCTTGTCTACGTTTCGCTGCAAGGGCTGTAACAGAATTTTGGCCCTCGTTAAACAGATGTCTGGGGCTCATGTTACACCAACCATAAGTCACTACACACACATCCACTGTACTAAGGCTAGGGGTATTCTGATGCCTGTAATGATGACAGACTGGACTACTCAGATTGCAATCTTTGAGCTTCTAAATGTATTGCTCTACTGAAAATGCTCTCATTTGGCTGTGTTAGCACAAGAACAGATTATTCCATCGTTTAAGTAAGATGCTTATTTCGTACTATGAAGCTTTGACTAATTACTCTTTTTGCCATCTACAACTTTGTAGATGACCAAAAAACAAAACAAAGTGACTGATGCTTTTTTTTTCTTAATTAAGTAACAACGTAACTATTTGTAATCCTTCCCTCTGAAATCAGCTACCTCCAAACATGCCTGTTATCATCTTCAAAAACTACAGTAAAGTCCTCCTTGGACTAATACATCTGTAAATGTTCTGTGAAGCAGTCTACTAACTGAGATTAGGTAAGTTTTCCACATACAAAGAGACTTAAAACTGCATGTTACAGAGTATTGATATCCTTCAGAAACAAAATGCCATGTTTCAGTACTCCTATGCTACTAATCCTACTTAATCAGTAAAATGTCATACTTACCACCTCTTTCCAACTCCATCGCCATCTGGGGACCGTGTATAGGTGATCTTAAACTCTATGTCAGGTACAAGCTGCATGGCTAGACGATAAAACTTGATGGCTGAAAATAAAGGTTTGATGTTCAAACATATCTGATACCCATACTAGCTTATCAAAGCAAAGACTATTTTCAGAGACATGGTTTCAGCTAAAAGCATTAAAAAGGTGGAAAATGCCTTTGCCTAAGAAAGCTTATTTAGTCTAAACTGTTAGGTTTAAATTCAATACAGAAGAGAGGAACATTAAGTACCTATTTTCAAAGCTAAAACCTCATACACTTTTTCAGAATAAAGAGTTATCTCAGATGTGTTTCAGCTTTTACAGATTTATGTTATTTACCACAAATTCAACTATGGAGTAGAAGATTTTACATTAAAACATTACAAGTCCTGATGTTGCTTGTTACCCAGCACTTCCACAGATTTCTCAACAAGCTGTAAAGATTTTAGACAGAAGATCCATAACTAGCTGTAAGTTAAATGAAAGAGAAAAATTATGCAGGTAGCTTAAGTCCCTGGTATAGCAGACAAGCATTCAGATATATACAACACTACAAAGGTGAGAATGATGAATAAAATATTGTTGCAACTTTAAAATTTCAACAATAGATGCAACATATCAATTTCTCTATGGAAACCCCTGGGAACTAAAGAAGGCACAGAAGCAAGCCACTCAACACATTGAAGGTGAGGAAAGCAGCCTTGTCACAAAACTATGGGATGCGAAGGAAAACCTGACAGATTGGGTTTTGCACACTTTTCTCACACACAGAGAAAATACTTCTGCCTCTTGCACTACAAAGATCCTACAAACACTGAGTAGAGAAAGGGGTTCAGGAACATCACTGTGGCAACAAACTGTTATTTAAGCTGCAGAATATCTTTTTTCTGAGTCAGCTCTGTGAATCCTTCTTAATTTAAATGAATTGATTGTATGTACACTAAATCTATTTTAATACCAGTATTAAAATCACGTATATGTTTCTTTGTATTCCCGTATCATGATACCAAGATCAGACGGCAATTCTTCTTCAAGCTTGGACTCTTAAAACCCAAACTCAAATAAATCATCAATGAGTGTGGAGCTCAGAATTTGCCTAGTGAGTCTGAGAAACCTGAGTTTGAGGCTAGTAAGTGTTCCTATTTCCTTGAGTTCATGTCAGGGCCAGTGACTGATAAATAGTATCACTGGCTGCTGAGGATGAGAAATACCAGCAGACACAGATCAGTCTCAACGTTAGCACTTAATATTGCAGACAAGGCCTCTACTGTACTTAAGCAAGAACAAGCTGCAGCACATAACTGTCTCACAAACATCAGGTATCAGCAGATTTCAGAAGCAGGCTTGGATTCTGGTGACCTGGGCCAGGTCAGCAAATAAAAGCCTGGTCTGAAAACAGATGTTCCAACATGCGCTCAGTACTGTATCTGTGTCTGGCATAGGACCGTGCCTCTGAGGTCTCACATAGATCTATGTGCAGAAACAGTACAGTTGAGTTCTCCAAGTCTCAAATCAAATTCAATTGAGAAAGATGAATTCACATTCATGCAATCCAGATGTCTGAAACACTTTTGTGAATGGAACTCTGGTAGATATTACTATTTCTCTGCTGCTATGTTTAACATACACGGAGTGCAATAAAGCAGATGAAGCAACAGCTTTCATTTTATATACACAATGGTTAAATAGACTGCTTTCCTCACCTTTTTTTTTTTTTTTTAATTTACTCAGAAAGAACCTTCACAATCTACTACATGATTTCCTCAATATGTTACCAGATTTTTAGTTCTGACATACTTTTTATTGTGCATTTAATCCTATACCAAACACCCACCATATCTTAGCCTAAAGTAGTTTTGCCCTGTAAAAACACGTAACAAATTAGAAACGGAGACAACTAATTTTATTAACTACAGGGGACTCATATTTCTCTCAGTTAATATGAAATATGAAATAACAACCAGAAATCCCCTGAAAAGGAAGGAAAATTCCCATGGTGGAGTAGAAGTTTTGTATTCAGCAGGTGGCTGAGTTCAGGAGCTTCCAGAGTTCTCTCAGATTTTTGTATCTTAACTTATTTTGCAGCTGCACTTTAAACACAGTGGTCAAACCCTCTGGTGGACGAGCAGGATGGCACATACGTTCTGCTTTGCTTTCTTTCTCGCATGTAAGAAATAGAAAATTGATATCTCCACTACTGACCTACAGGACTTGGAAGTCAGGACAGACTTTTTACTTTCTAGATTCTAAAAACTAAGTATGACAAAGAAAACTTTGAATTTCCATTTTTACTAGTGCTGATAGCAAGAGTGCAGGTAAGCAAGCTAGGCACCTTAAACATTTATGACAAACCTCAAAGACTACCAGACTTAAACATTCACTTCAGGAATTCTTGAAAAAGCTAATTTAGCTGGATGTGTTAATTAAAAAAACAAACAAAACCCACCAAACCCAAACAGCACCTTCAAAAAAAAAAAAAAAAAAAAAAAAGCACCAAAAAAACCCCACAACCAAACAACAAAGCATTCCACGGATTAAGCAGTTTCATTCTCAGTGGAACAATGAAGAACTGTGAGCACAGGAAATACAGTATATTTCCTTGATTAATTATTATGCTAATTTCATGTTACAGAAGTAACGTAAAGAAGCATTCTATATGAAGAAGCAATCTAGTGCTCCATTAAATTACAGTATTTCAAGATACTGTTATTTTCCCTGAAAGCTAGAAATTCCTTCCTTGATATCACTTTTAGCTTTACCTCAACCTTATAACTGTGATACGATGGTTCCTTCTATAGCATGTTTGTTTTCTTTTTTGAATAACAGAGCTCTCAAATGACTAGTAGCCTGTAGTTTAAGTTCACTGACACCATGCAGATTTTCCCATAAATTAGAGGGTGTTAGATTTTTCTACAATAAAGGTGTTCATTGTAGACTTCCATATTACCTTCATAAAGGGCCCCATTTTGTTCTTCTTCCACTGCCTTCAGGAAAAGTTCTTTTGCCTGCACAATAAATTACACAGAGCACTTATTTAATTCCTTATAAATACGCATAAATATGACATAAACGTATGTATAAGGATAACAATAATATACAATAACGATATTTACAATATAAATAAGTGCAATATCACTTGACTTAGAATTATTTTTTGATCTTACCTACTGTACCCTATGACAGAGATGAACAAAATAATTCCATAAATAGATAAGACATACTCATGTGCAACAAGACAACCGAAATTTCCAGTCAACAAACTATCTATATTCCTGCTACTCGCCCTTTACCTACAGTTTTTCAGAAAGCAATTACAAAGGTGACACCAAGGCAAACATAAAGACTAGAAAAATCAGTGTAGAATTATAAAGACATTTAGTATGGAGACAACAAGATAATAACCTCTGTTGTTTCTCCAGATTTAATTCAGCATTAGCTTTTAGAATAGTTATACTGGAACAGTAATACAGACAAATAAAACCTCAAAATTATGCATCTTTTTCTGTACCTTTTCCTCTTTTGCTATCTCCTGTTTTCCCCTGGCATCAACAGACTTTAGTCCAGGTCCTCTTGACGATGCTCTGCATGGCAGAGGTTCCAACCCACTAGAACTCACACCTGGGGCAAGCTCGAACATCCACTGAGCTCTGAACATCTGGAGCTCTGCCTAAAAAACATTATTAATTTTACCTAGTATCACATATTCAGACAGTATATCTTCTGAAGAGACATTATAAAGTACAAACACAAAAAAGAATTTCAAAACTATGCTTTACATTTCCATGTCTTAGATGGCTTCCGTGAATTTAGGCACAGAGAGTCAGCAATTGTTTTATGGTAAATTAAAAAAAAAGGTGCACAAGTGCTTGTTCAGTCTCATTCAATAACAAAAGTGCTTTTTTCTGGACTGTTCACCTCAGAAGAAAAACTGGTGTTTCAAGAAGTGGTTGTTAGTACTATGGTTATGACCCAAGATTTCATATGAAACTGTTCTTTCCAGACATGATCATGTTTGTTCTTGTTTATGCAGAATTATCATAAGCAAGAAGTCAATTAGCTCTTAAAATCAAAATTTAGGAAACCTAGTTTTTTGTACACAAGCATGCTAAGGTCTCTGACAACCAAAGCAGTCATTTATATATTATACAGATAAGACCTTACTCTTTTCTCTTTTAAAAATTATGTACTATGCTCTGTGAAACAAGACAAGTTACAATTCTCGCCATGCCTTTTTTTCTGCATCTTTGAATTACACTTTACACGTCTCTTGCAATCATCACAACTTTTGAGGAGCAACAACACAGAAATCTAGTCTTGTAAAAGAACACACTTTTCTATTACACTGCTTTTATCAGCTTTCTGGTCCAGTAGAGAATGACAACTTAAACTGGAATTTGATCCATACAGAAACAGCTGTCCAATTCCTACAGTTCTTCAAAGAAATTCCAGATCTGTCATAAACTTTCTTTTCATCTACACAGACAACTGAAGACTGAATTTGACACTTGAAACACAATGCAAAATTTATCTCACTTTTGGAGGGGCAGATAGATTAAGTATTTGTCAGATCAACAAATGTGTGGTGACTAAATGAGGATACATGATGCAGCTTAAATCACAGCAGTACTATGTTTGTAAAAACTCACTAGCATGGGAGACATACCTGAAGATTTGCTTCACCAGATCTTTCACTGTCATCAGTTCTTACCAAATCAGTGTGACAATCTTCTTCAGCTTCTGCCTAGTAAAGAGCAGTCAAATGTGATTATAGGGTCTGCATAAGACCCCACAGCATATTCACAAAGCACAACTGTCATGGACACACATTTAAAAAAAAAATTAAGCATACTCCCCTTTTGATGATAAAAATAAACTTTAGAACTACTGAGATCAGTTGTACTTCCCTATTAACTCAATGAAGATGGGTTTTGCATTTTAGACAGGTTAATCCAACACAGATTAGTTGTGTATCACTTGAAGGCTTCCATGCTTCAATACAATGGCATACCTGACTAAATACACTCAGTATCTACGTCAAAGCATAGAGAAAAAGCTTCAGTATTAAATAATAATGTGCTTTGTTCCACAAATTAAAATTTAATCACTATCTTCTCATTCTAAACATAACCAGTAGTTTTGATTTGTTTAATATTTGCAAGAGCACAAAATGCTTTGAATAACAATAGATATTTTATATATACATGTGAAACTAAACAAAAAATGTATTGGAAAATAAAACAAAAAACTAGCATGAGAGCTTGACAGCTGGTGTTATTTACAGTACAGCTGTGAGACAGGTTAAACAAATAAGATCTGAAATAAGACCTTTGACTAAACTTAACATGGCTCTACATAGGAAGTTAAGCCAGCTAGTTTAAGAGGAAAACTTAAAAATATGCAAATTAATTCTCATTGTGAAATATACTGAGATTTACAGTCTACACTAAAACAAAGGAAAACTAATTCTGAGCATCAGTGACAAGTCACTACAATGACAACAGCAAGATGCCAGTAAGGGGGAAAAAAACCCCACAACCTCAACTAAGACACTTGTTTAAGGTTCTTTCTGCAGCTGAAGAAAACCAGTTTTTCTGCTATTCTGCACTGAAATTCACACCTGTAGTTCTGCAAGTAGATAATGCAAAGTGAGATTACAAGAAGGCAAACCTGACATTAAGATTATCACAACTACATACAAGAGTTTTATTTCCCACTCCTTTCTATTGTACACAGTGCTCAGAGACTTCAAGCAACATTCTGTCAGTGAGATTCTACCAAGCTCTCAAAAAGAAATCTCTACCTCCTGCACAAAGTGCAAAAATCAAAGCATTCTTGTATTCAGAAAAATTATACCATTTTTACAGCATCTGGAAGTTCTGATCAAACTACAGAATACTAGCAAACATGATGGGAAGGCAACCTCTAATCTCTTTGTCTTGGTGACAAGCACCTCCATGGAGTTTGCTTATGTCTTCAGATTCCCCAGCAACCACAAACTTACTGGCTTGTCATCTGTAAAAGTGTTTTCACTGATGTCTCAGATAATTTATCATTTACAATTGATAGACATGGTTGGTTGGCTAGAGATAAACAGATATTGCATCTATTTCTACATTCTCATGTTTAATTTCTGTACATTTTTAATTTCCCAGTTGAGGAAACAGGTGAGCCAGAACACTACAAAACACCACTGGCATTAAATCTGAGCAAGGAGGAAATAACTTGGAAATTTCATGGGCTTTGATTCCAGATTTTAATTGCAGAGAGTTAATGCCCTATGAGTTGAGACAGTCCTACCACATTATTAGCATCCAGGAATATTTTGTAGGCAAAGCAGAGCCAGCCTAGGAATGAGCTAGCTCTGAAATGGGCGTCTGTAAGTGCATTACTATGGCACTGGGCTGACAGAAATAAGGCGTAAGTCTGTGCGTAGTGCAAGGCCTCTGGTTTGCAGCTGAATTATGTCCAGTCAGCTCTCCAGTCTGGGCAGAATAAGCCTGGTTTTATCTCCAAAATGCAGAAACTAGCATTTTCTAAACTAAATCAACACACTATCTTCTTGTGCATAAAGGAACGCCCATTAAAACCTTTAACTCCTGAATTCTGTAAACAAGCTGATTTAAGCGTTGAAACTGCTTAGAAGGTTAGGAAGCTGGATGAAGTTTACCTCATTCAAAAACTTTTTATTTCGCTAATATGTTCAACTCTTGATTTTCATCCCCTCCTCTCTGTTCAACTGCCCTATTTCTTCATTTCTGAGTCACAGTCAGACATGGTAGTGGACCAACTGCATCCAAAATGTCATTTGATGCTCTTTAAAACCTAAATATGCTCTCAACTCAAACCAAAAATACTATGAAGACTTGGCCCACAGTCTAAAAGCTGTCAAAAACCATCATGAAAATGCTTATAACCGATGTTTTGACTTTTGTCATTACCTTCCCTATATTTTACGCATGTGTGATCTGCAATCTCTCATACCTCTCAAAGGTCTGTCTTCTGGCAGTGGTAGCAGCCTAAGTGGCCACACCTCTAAATTTACTGGTAAAGCAATTGATTCACATTGCTACTGCACAGAAATGAACTGGAAAACTGATGTCTATTAACAACCTTTCCAGTATTTATTTGACCTGATGACACCCTACGATTTTGCTAGGACAAATGAGTAAACACAGGTACTGTGAAGCAAGGACCTTCACCTGCAGACAGCTCATGAGATGACACCTAAAGCACTTTGCAAAGCGTAAAAATTGGCTCCTTGCCCCCACTCTGACAATACCTGTGTTGCACTTATAGTTTATAAAATTCACAACACTGTGCTCTGACTGCTACTTAGTGGATAAATCTAGACTGTGCATCCTTGTGCTGCTGGGCTTCCTCCTGATACAAGTCAGCTGTCACATGGAACAGTGACTTCATCCTGATTGAAAGCAAGACATCGTAGTGTGTACTGACTGATTGGCTTGATTATTTTCCCTGAGAAAAGCAGTAGTCTGTCAAGCCACCAAAAGGCAACATGTGAAAAGTAAACATCTGAATTAGGCTGCAACCTGTAAAAAATGAAGTCAGCTGAATAGATTCGATTCTGATTTGCTTGCAAAGCTTTAGAAATCATTTGCCAAATGCAGAACTAGTTTATTTGCACAGTTGAGTTTTGTTTTGCAATCAATAATTGCATACTGATTTCCTCAGAGCACATTAACTGCTTACTAAACTGTCTGTAACATCACGTCCTTTAACAGTTCTGATCTCTGTTTCAGCAAAATAAAACCAAGATCAGAAACAGTTCAAAGCTGAGTGTCACCAGTTGAACAGGGCTCTGTGTTACGTGTGAACCACACAGAACTCATGGAGGAGCAAGCACGGCAAAGCGAAACAGTGACTGTCAGCTAACATTCCTCTTGGTTTTATAAAAAAATGAGAAAGCCGCCCTATTTTTCTGTAAATGTGGTAGAAGCAACACCATATTCAAAAATAAGAGTTTTTATAACCGTGGCGAGACATTTTAAGAGCTCCTGTGTGATATAAATGGTTTAACTTTGAATGATTGAGTTCTCATCATGGATACTTGAATCCATATTGAGGCGCCGTCAATAAAGCAATACTGAACCAAGGAGTATTTCTGATATGTTAAATAACAACTCAAATAACTCGAGTCCCTGGCCCACGGAGCCCTTTAAATTACTGAGTGACTTTAAGCCACCACATTTTCGAGGGAAGAAAGGGAAAGGAAGGGCACGCTCCTCTGTAATGACACAGGGATTTTGTTACGCGTTCCTACGGAGAGCTAGATCGCTCCACAACCAAGAAGCCCCACTGATCAAAATCCTCTGCGGGAGGCGGCCGTGTCTCGCCGCGGTGGGGCGGGATCACGGCATGTTTCCCACAAGCACCACTGGGTGCCCCGGGGCGAACAGGCGGGCAGGGCAGGGCTGCCTGTCAGCAATTCGGCCAGGGGGCCGCTCCCACGCACACACCCCTTATCCCGGTCCCGCCCGGCCGTCCCTGCACGGCGGCCGAGCCCCCGCCGCCCGGGCCCGCTCACCATGCTGCCGACGCTCGGGCGGCGCTGTCCCGTCCCGGGGGCTCTGCCCCCCGGCTTGGTCCGTGTGTCCTCCCTGCCCGCGGGGGGCACTTAGCAGAGTTCTCGGTCGGAGAAGCGCACCACGCAGCGGGAGTCCCTGCGGGCCCTGCGGACGGCAGCCATCTTCCCGGCGAGCGGGGCCGGCGGCGGGAGCGGCGGGACACGGCCCGGGCGAACCCGCCAGGTCAGAGCGCCGCCTCCCGCGCGGGCCGCTACGACGCGCGACCGCACAGACTCCCTGTCCCAGTACGCACCGCGGTCCGCGCCGCCTCTGCCGCCCGCGGGGGAGCGGCGCAAGGCCTGCTGGGGAGCGTAGTCCGCGGCGGCATACCACGGGAAGGGTTGTGGAGCAAAGGCTGCCGGGAATTGTAGTCTCCGCGAATGGAAATCCCGGCAAGAGGGATCCCACGGGCGGGAGCCGAGGTAAAGCGGCGATGTCCGCGAGCCGCGATTTCCGCTGTGACTGTGGTCAGGCCGGGACCTGGCACAGGCGAATTGTCGACGGGTAACGGGAGCGCGCTCAGTGCCGCGGCTGCGGAGATAACAGCGGTGCCGAGGCCATTGAATCTCGTGGCCCTGGTCATTTGCCCGTCCAGTTCAGTGAGCGCAGTTATCACCTGCTGTCAGCACACGCCTCGTCAGGTTTTCTAAAATTGGACTAAACCTATTTTTTTAAGCGTATCACAGTCTTTTTGTTCCAGAAGAAAACCACGTGTATGGATCGGTGAACCTTTGTGCATGTCTACTGCCCTGAGCGTTTTGAGGAGGAGGAGGAGGAGGAGGAGGAGGCGGCGGCGTGTGTCTTCTCTGGAGGGGTAGGTGAGCGCTCAGGCCCGGGCAGCGGGAGCAGGAAATGGGGATGCAAGGGCTGTGGGAGCCGGCGTCAGCAGTGCGTTTCAGATCCAGGTGACTGTAGAGCTGCTCTGGAGAGGAGAGCGTGAGAGGCAAGGGAGCTGCCCGACACGCCGGGCGCCGATCCCTGGGCGGGCAGCCGGAGGTGGTGCGGAGCAGCGGGGACTGGGTGCTGCTGGCGTGCTGGTCGGCCCGGTGTGAGCAGTGGAGATGACAAAGCATGACCACTTGAGGTTTTGATATGGGGTGCTCATGGCTACAACTAGTTACCATTAGTGCTGCTTCTTGTTTGGAGTTGGAGTCAAAGCTGCTTTTCTCCTGCCTGGGTGTGCCTCTTCTTAAGTATTAAACATTAGATATTAGTAAAAAATCCTTTAGTGTGAGGGTGGTGAGGCACTGGCACAAGTTGCCCTGAGAAGCTATCCCTGGCAGTGTTCAAGGCCAGTTTGGATGGGAGTCTGAGCAACCTGGTTTAGCAGAAAGTTCCCCTGCCCATGGCAGGGGGCTTGAAATTAGATGATTTTTAAGGTAATTTCCAATCCAAATAATTCTATGATTCTTTTGGGAATGAAAAAGCCTTGCCTCTAACAACAGAAAAACGGCGTCCAATGACTGTCGCTGGGCTGAGTGCTAATATGTGGTTATGCACATGGGATGTAATACAGGTGGCTTAAAGCAGAAGTCTCATGTAAGTGTACACTGCTCCTCCTGGCTTCACTGAGAATCATGCCTGTCTGTTGGAGGGAATTTGAGTCTTTATTATATATTCATGTAAATGTAAAGATAAGCCTCTGACTAGATGGGTTGGAGAGAGGCACCCAGAGCTTTGTTTTTCCCCACACCTGTTCTAGCAAATGAATGTCTCGTCCTACCCTGTACTCCTGAAGTACAGCACCAGCTCATCCTGTCTTTCCATACCCTGGGAATTAACTCTATGATTTACCTTTAAAACCTAAGCGATGAAGTGTAAAAAGAAGTGGAGACTTTCTGAATCACTATTACAGTCCTCATAATCAATTGTTCTTGAACAATTTTTTGTTCCTTGTTTTCGTTTTTCTGCCATTCCTGGTATGTCTTAGGCTGACCCTGTCAGAGCCAGGGTGAGCTGCTGCTGCTTGTATGAGGAAGGTACAGGCCCCTCTAGCAGCACTTAAGATGTCGATATTCTTCCCATTTGTTCACAATTTAGTATTTCTGCATTCTAGTCTTGTTTAAATTCTTCTCTACGATGTGGGAGAGGCCCATCACCGTTGTGGGGTTTTTGTTTGTTCGGCTGGGTTTTGTTTTCACAGAATCACAGAACTGTGAGGGTTGGTAAGGACCTCTGGAGGTCATCTAGACCAACCCCCTTGCCAAGGCAGGGTCACCTAGAGCAGGTTACACAGGAGTACATCCAGGTGGGTTTTGAATGTCTCTGGAGCGGGAAATTCCATGACCTCCCTGGGCAGCCTGTTCCAGTGCTCTGCCACCCTCAATGTAAAGAAGTTCTTCCTCACGGTTAATGGAACTTCATGTGTTTTAGTTTATGGCCATTGCTCCTTGTCCTGTCACTGGGCACCACTGAAAGAGTCTGGCACCATCATCCTGGCACCCACCTTTGAGATACTTACACGCATTAACGAAATTCCCTCCCAGTCTTCTGCAGACTGAATAGGCCCAGCTCCCACAGTCTCATAAGAGAGATGCTCCAGAGATGGTTTTTGGTTTTTTTTCGTTAAAACCCAGCTCAGCGCCCCCTCTGCGGGGGGGCCGGCCCGGCGCCCTCGGCCGCAGTCGTGGGGCGCTGTCCCCCCGCGGGGAGCCCCGGCGGGCCGGGCCGGGCCGGGGGTGCGGGGGGCCGGGGCGGGGCGGGGGCCGGGGCCGCGCCATGGGCCGAGCGAGGCCCGCGCGGGGCCGCCCTGGGCCGCAGCTGCTCCGCGGGGCGGCGGGGCCGCGGCGTCGCCATTCCGGGCCTCTCCCCAGGCCGGGCCGGAGCGGGGAGACGCGTCCGTGGTGAGTCCCGCCGGGCACGGGCACGGGCACAGGCACGGGCTGGGGGACCCGCGTTCCGGTACAGCGAGGAACGGGAGCGGGGGCACTCGAGTGTACAGCGACCGTGGCTGGGATCGGGCGCCGCCGCAGCGCGGAGGCCGGGCGGGGGCTGGGACTCGGCCTGAGTGGCGGACCCGCCATCGCACATCTGTGCCTGCCTTGGTGCGCAGCTCACGGGGCACCCCCAGAGCCCTCTGTAACAAACTCGGCAGCCGCTGGGACCGCACCCATGGACACCCACGGCTTTGGACCGCGCCTTTCTCAGCGCTTCCTACTAGTAATACCTTCGAGTAATTGCCGGAGCACAGCGCAAGTTTAAAAAGGCACATGCTGATTGTTTACTGTCTGCGTTTCTCAGCTGTGGCAGAGTGAACCAGTTTCGCTTTCAGTTCTCGGCGCTTCAGCCCTTCAAACAGGAGTGGATACATATTTAAAGGGTTCATAAGCTAAATAGTAGGTTTGAGTTGTACTTAGTCAGAACGTAGTCTCGATGCATTAAATTAAGCTTGCTGTTAAAGGCGCATTACTGGTTGATTTCTGCGGGGAAAAAGTTACAGGTAAGGTAGAGTCTGAACACGGTGTTACAATATGGTGAAAATAAGGGGTTTACATTTTACTTTTAGTATCAACACACCTTTTACTTCAAGATATTTTTGCAGTTTATATTTGCATCCTCTAACGATGTGAATTGGTGTAGATAGTACTTTTAAATTAGATTATGCATGTTGTAGCTCTGCAGACTGCTTTTCGGAGACTCATGCTCTTTTCAGTGATTTCAGTGGGACTCAGGCGAAGCAGTTGAAGGCCAAGTAAAGCAGATTTTTAAAAACAACTTCACTATGAAGTTCAAGAAGAAATGGTGCTGATTGAGTTACCCAGAGAAGACTTTTATTTGGGGTTTGGTCAGTGGGTTTTCATACAGGTGGGTTTTTGCTTCCATAGGAGCTGGGGTAACTTCTGTGCATCCTGGACTGTTTTTTAACATGCATTCCTAACTGAAATCTCTGTTTTCTGACTGATTTGTTTCTTGGTTGGTTTTTTTTTGTTTGTTTAGTTGTTTTTTTTGTTTGATTTGGGTGTGGGTGGTTTTTTTGTGTTTTGGTTTTTTGTTTGTTTGGTTTTGTATTTGGGGGGTTTTTGTTTTTGGTTTTTTTGGGGTTTGTTGGTTTTATTTGTTTGGGGTTTTTTGTTCAGTTTTTTTTTTGCTCTGCTCACCTTTATTCCTCAAAAATATTTCAATTAGTCTATTTTGGTCACATTTGACACCAGAGCTGGGATTGCAAAGATAATTTCATACAAGTTTTGTGAAAATTGGTGGTTGTGGAAAGGAGAGGGACTTAAATTAGTATCCTCAGCAAGGAATAAGCAGTTAGGTTCACCACTTCATCTGCTCAAGAGACATCAGACAAACAATCTATCCAGCCACTGGTGATTATTGCTAGTAGTGTTACACATCTTTAGTTTTGCTGTGGTTATCAAACATGAAGCAAGGGTGCTCCTCCACTCTTCAGTCACAGTTCCCTGAAAGGGATATGTAAATGGTAAGTCAGGGACAGCATAGGAGTCTGTGAATTGTAAGACATCACATCTGTTAGGGTCACAGTTTCAGAACTCTGTTGTTAGGGCAGTATGTGCTGAAAAGTCCACAAGTCCCATCTGTGTTGATTTGAAATTACTGTATAAAATTGTTTGAATATTAATAAATTTTAGATTTTCAGACTAAAAGAACATGCAGGGATTTGTTGGTGTTTGAAATTTTGTTGCCAAGGATCTGAATAAAGGCTTCTGAGTTGCCATCCAGTCACTGACCAGCTGGAGTAACCAGCTTAAAGCTTTTTAACCTGGATGCAGATCATAGAACATAGCTTTATGCCATTCAGGTGCACAGCCTGAAAACCAGCCAAAAAGGAACTGGTACTCCAAACTGCTGTTGTTACAGACAGGCTCTGTGTTCCTTGGCAAGTAGTACAAAATGTGGGATTAGATCTCTAATGTAAGGTGCTCAGTTCTGGTTCTCTGTAGTAGTGTGTGGAGAGAAACAGGTACTGCTAGAGGGTAGTTCCTCCTGCCTGAGACACTACCCAGTGTCTGAGATAGGTTTAGAGACATGCTACTCAATGGGTAAATTGTCAAAAGGTATGTTAACTTCGCATTTCCTGATCTTTGTTCCTGTATCAGTATTAGTAGGACTAGTAGGCTTAGAAGATGGAAAATAAAGGATGTTCATAACATCTTGAATCTACTGGATTGTGGCTCTGCAATGATGTCAGTTCAGAGTTCTAGTAATATAATCCCATTACTTCTAAAATCATAATACAGCTTTGTGAAATAAGAGAGATATAAGGCTACTACCAAAAAAAATTGTGAAAATGTAGTTAAAATACATGTTACAGAAGGCAAAAGTCACAAGCCATGAGTATTGCTGTCTTTTTTAAGAGGTGGAGAATAAGAGAACGTAGGGACCAAACCTTCCTTGCAGGGGAATTCTGTTTTATTTCAAATGTGTGGTTAGTTTACAAAGAATAGATTACATTTTTTCTAAACTGTAGTGGAGGAAATACCAGCAACAATTACATTAAACTAGAAATAAGAAGTTTTTTGCTTTGTTATGTAGCAGAGATTCTGTGGATGCCTCATCCCTGGAAGGATTCAAGGCCAGACTGGGTCAGGCTTTGAGCAGCCTGGGTACTGGAAGGTGTCTCTGCCCATGGCACAGGGGTTGGAACTAGAAGGTTTTTAAGGTCCCTTCCAACCCAAACCATTCTATGATCATTTTGTTCATACAGTGTCACAGCAAAAGATCAGGTAGATAATCTGATGTAGCTGCTACTTCTAGAAACCGATTCATGCTTAGAGTTACTGTAGTAAAATAATTTATTCTTACCTGACATGAATGTAATATTCTTCCTCTGAACACTTTAAGGGAATGCATATGGCTGTGCTCTCTCACATGGGATCTTATGGAAATTCAGGATATTGGTTTAACTGATGGCAGTGTGACTTGTAAGATGGTAACTTACATGTCTAATAATTTGACTAGGACAGATCCTCTCCTATTGCATTGTAAAGCTTCATTTTTTCTGTTACCAGACTGTTTTCTCCAGGCCGTGAGATTTTATCCTCTGACTTAAGCAATAGTGTCTCCCATCAGGGCTGTCTGCAAGCTTGCTGTAAGGTACCTTTAGCTTTAGCATAAGAGTGGCTTTGGGGAACATATCGAGTTACATCCAGATACAGGCTGGCCCTCTCTGATAAGAGACCAAGACGAGGGTTTGTGTATGGCTGATGAGGACTGTCCTCCTAGAGGAGAGTGGAATCTGCAAACAAGCAATCTCAGAAGGGTACAGAAATCAAATGGATTGTGTTCTGTGCTTTCAGACCAAAGGCTAAGTCTTGAAAACATGATTCCTGCAACTGTTCACACTGTCCTGAGTGCTCTATATTTATGCTGCCACAGAAAGAACTGGTTACGCTCGGAGGAGAAAAAACACAAGAAATGCTAAGGACTGAAATGCACTTGCAGCTAAAGTATCCTCATCATGAATAGGTACAAAACTATCAGACAGCTTGGTGATGGGACCTACGGCTCTGTTCTCCTAGGGAGAAGCATTGAATCTGGAGAGCTAATAGCCATTAAAAAGTAAGTGTTTTCATACATTACTTAACAATGGATAGTCCAGGTTTTTCTTTTCTAGGTCTGCATCAACTTGGTCATGCTGGTTTGAGTACTTCACATTTCATGCCACTTTTTTGTATGGAGTTGTATTGGGGCCACATGAAAAACTCAAGTTCCTTGTATCCTCCAAGGCCTCAGCAGGAGATAAAGAGGGTGAGATACATAGGCTTATCATAACAGCACTCTGCTGCTATGTGCAGTCAAACGTGGTATGTATTAGAGTATTCTGCAGTGCTGCTATGAAATCTACAGCCCTTTCGCTGCTGCTTACATGGAGCATATATTTTGTAGTCTAATTTTCAATGTAATAATAATACTGCAGTGATAATTAACAGAATTTATGTCATTGTCCATTATCTGTATCTTTTATGCTATTGCATATTGGTCTTTTCAGCTTAAGATTTTCCTTGAGAAATTCATTTGATTTTCTCTGCTGCTTTGGCAGTGACCTTAGTTTGTAAATGGCTTATTTGTCCTAGCTATGGTAAGAGACAGCTGTAAAGCATTGCAGGCACCTTCCTGAAATACCAACCAAGACCCAGGGACAGACTTGTCAAAAAAGCTTTCAGTACAATGGTGTTTTGTATGAGCAGTCAATAGCTGGCTTTATCAACTTTCTAAATCCTCTATGCTGAGGGTATTTTGCCTGTATCATACCTGGCTAGAGGCACCTTTGATTTTCAGTTTGCAGTACGGGAGAAACTCAGAAAAATCAGAACAAGCTAGAAGCATTCTCTTAGCGTACACGTTAGTGCCAGTCCTTTATTAAAAACAGAAGTGGCCTGGTAACTGAGTGCACAAGACAGTAACTGCAAAAACACTGCTCAGAAAAAAATAACCCCGACCCCTTTATGACATGAAGGGTTTGTAGTTCTTAAAACTACTCTAATTGTAAGAGCTGATTTCAAACTGGAAACTTGCTACAATAATATGTAATACTGAATTATCATTAAAGGCAAAGGCTCATATCTTCAGAGAGTGCCTAACTCCCTCTGAAATCCAGACTCTACACAGTTGAGTATTTTTGTAAGTTTTAATCTGTGATCTTCTGTGTGCATGTGTGTGTGAGCCTTCATCCTATTGGTCCTAAAGCATAGAGTTACATCTCAAAGAACTGAGTGGTAATCAAAATGTGTATGAGCACACAAAAATAATGTGTTCAGGGTTATATTCTGGCTTAGGAGAAAACTGCCATGCAGTTTGTTTCTGTTAGAGCAGAGTCGCTTATAAGCTTGAAGGGAAAAGCAGAATTTGACAAGTAATTGGCATGATAGATGCACCTTGCGAGGGAAGGAGAAACATAGGGAGCAGTGGACAAAGGAAAACGTGGAAATACAGCAAGATACTAAAATTACAGAGAAATCAAAATATAGAGAAGAGGAGTAAGGAGAATATAATAGAATTGGAGACCCAGAGAAGTGGTTGGATCTTCATTTAATTTGTTTCAAAACTTTCCTCTGAGTTGTTCATAATTGTCAAAACTACCCTTGTTCCTTTTACAGACTCTACTCCACCACATTGTTATACCAGAAAGAAAATTAGCATGCCTAGGCTTGTTGAAGGCTCTGAATTATTTTCAGCAAGATATATATATATATATATATATATATATATATATATATATATATACACAGAAGAATGCACTCCCATGTAATAGTAATTATTATTTGAGTGTAATTCTATTTGAGTGTGTATTCTGGTAATTCTGTGTGAGTGTACCTTGTCTAGAGATGGAAAGTTTTTTGACAAAGGAACTAACATCTTCTATTTTGATGGAAGAACTGAATTGTTATGATGCAGTGAGACTTTTGGTTCTAAGAACAGTTGATGTTTTCAATGCATTAGTCATTATTTTCCCCTCTACTTTTGTAGAATGAAGAGAAAGTTTTATTCCTGGGAGGAATGCATGAACCTTCGGGAGGTTAAGGTACTTGTTTTCTTCAGTGGTTGACTTCAGATTAGACGATCACTGTCACATTTTGGGGTTACATCAAATTCTTTACAGCTCTTCCGTGAAAAACTACTCCCAGTGTGAGCTGTGGCATATGACATTACAGTTCTGTTTCCTGACTCTGCATTGGAAGGGAGTGTCTGTAGTCTTAGGAAAATGCTTATTGAAATTATGTAGTCTTGCAAAAAATCGTTTGATTGTAGAGAGCTGCTTCCTCCTTGCGGTGGAGGGGGGGAGTGTGTGAGTGAGAGCTTTCCTGTCAGAACACCTGGAGCTTTGGTGTTTGTTTTTCAGAGCTTTAGAACACACGCCCTTTGTGCAGCATTAACTTTTGTACATGCAGTTGTTTCTCTGTAGTTGGCTTGGGGGCAGACATTTAGCATGAAATTCTGATGCCAGTGAAACATTGGGGGTATGCTTTAAGGACCTCCTTAATTTATGCTCAGCACCGAAAACATGCAGAAAATCTAGGTCATTTTATTACAGTACCATGTAAAAATTAAGGTCGAATACACTAAAAATCTAAAAAAAATACCCAAAGAAGTGTATGTAAAGAAGGAAGACCCAAATATGCTAGTTTTGGCTGGGGTAGAGTTACTTCATGGCAGCTTCTCTGAGTCTGTGTTTTGGATTTCTGACCAAAAGAGTCCTGACAACACAGGCATGTGTTATTGTTGAGCAGTCCTTTCACAACCTCAGGCCTTCTCTGTCTTTCATGCTTCCCTGTCAGTGAGTAGGCTGAAGGTGGACAGAAGGCTGGGAGGGGACATAGCCAGGACAGCTGACCCCAGCTGACCGAAGGGACATCCCATGTGACATTGTGCTGAGCAACAAAAGTTGGGGGAAGGAGGAGAAAGCAGGAGACCTTCAGAGTGATGGCATTTGATTTCCCAAGTTACCATTATATGTGATGGAGCCCTGCTGTACTGGAGGTGGCTGAACACCTGCCTGCCCGTGGGAAGCAATGAATGAATTTTGTATTTTGCTTGCATGCTTGGCTTTTAAACTCTGTGTCTCGGCCTATGAGTTGTCTCACTTTCTGCCCTTCTGATTATTTTCCCCATCCCGCTTGGAGGGCTGAACAAGCTCAGCTGCCCACAGAGGTTAATCCACAGTACCAAGGAAGACTTTCCAGGGTTGTTTTCAGTCTTGACTCTGACCTGACTGTTACCAGTGCAGGTGCAAGAAGGATGTGAATTCTGCCATTAAAAAGTTACTTACAGAGAAAATGCAATTGTTTTGGTGCTTACAGTGGTAGCAGATAGCTGGCTTTTGAATGACCAGCGCATTAAATTACTACATAGGCTGTATATGTATGTGGTAGTACTTGGAGATCTGGCCTTTGTTCTCAGAGCTGTCTGATTATTTAAGACACCAAAGAGTTTTTGAAGTTAATTCTTCGACAACAGTTGAAATAAGTTGGGGTTTTTTTTCTTTTTTCACTATATTAAGACCCTTGTAAAATGCTGTTTGTATTTTCTCTTTCTAGTCTTTGAAGAAATTAAACCATGCCAATGTGGTAAAGCTGAAAGAAGTTATCAGGGAAAATGATCATTTGTATTTTGTGTTTGAATACATGAAGGAAAATCTTTATCAGTTAATGAAAGAGAGGTATGTAACAGCATCACCCATTCCTGATACAAATTAATTACTTTTGTAATGTGCTTTTAACACCCCTGTTACTGTTCAAAGGACTTTGGATCATTTGTAGGCTTAGATCACTATGGCTTAAAGCTGCAGGCTGTAGTGGGAGCTATGGCTGTCACCTTTGAGCATATCCAGGCCAGTCTAATGAGAGTTTCCAGTGTCTTGTCCCAGATTAATGTGGCAGGTGAGTAGGGTGCTCTTTTGAGAGATAGGAGCTGGGTAACAGCCCTAACACTGAGGAAGTGTTGGACCTAGAACTTTTGTCTATGTAAGTATTCCAACCATGCTTTTTTATAAGAGAGTGGTAGCACCACCTCTTCTTTTATGGCTTCCTCAAATAAATGAATAAATAAAAAGTAGTTGGAACAGTAATCAAGAGGTGTCAAATTTTGGGTTGCTTCCAGGAATTATTTTTCCTTGCAATTTGAGCTGACATGACCAAAGACTGCCTGTTTCATTCGTCACCATTCTTAATAAAATCTAGCTTTTTGATATTTGCTGGAGCATTAATAAAGTCTTAATTTTAGCCTTTGGGCCATGATAACATCCACCAGAGGATAACTGAGGGCAACATTCCCTTCTTTGAATTGTTTCTCTCTATAGACCATGGTATCAGCCTGGCAGACGACAATAATCTTCCTTGATTTAACAAAATAAGGTTATTGTTATAATATGTGAATGCTACATAAAATACCTTTTTAAGCATAAAAATACTTAGTATGCATGCACAGGTATAGAAAACTGTAGCTTAATTTGGCACATATGTATGGGTGCTGATTTTCAGTTATATGAAATAATGAACTTTGAAGAAATGATTCAAGTCTATAACCAATTATCTTCAGGAATTTCTTAGAAATGCTTGATATCCTACCTTCTTATGAAAACAAAAATCCCAGATGTCTTTAAAAGTATGCTGTGCATCATATTCTCTATGGTTTAGCTAGGCCTTGGACTTGTTAGACATTGTGTAAGTCAAACCTTTAAGAATGTGGTTTATTTGCTTAATTCTTAGTTAAATTGCCAGTTTTTTGCCAAAGGACTGTAGAGGAGAAAAGAATTTCTTCTGTAACTAAAAAAGATAATAGGCAAATACAAAAAGCTGACTAGCAGCTTTATTGTCGTTTCTACCTTTTATCTTTGGTTCATTAGAAAGCATAAGCTGATGTGTGAATTTAATAATTAATAATTATTTATTCCCTTTTATTCCACAGAAACAAACTGTTCCCTGAGTCTACTGTTAGGAATATTATGTATCAGATCCTGCAAGGGCTTGCATTTATTCATAAGCATGGTAAGTTACGTTTTCGCTATAAGCATTCTAAATTAGAGCCAGATAATGTTTGTGTAAGTTTTTTGATGAATATACTAGCAATTACATTACTAACTTTAGTAGGAGTGATCAAAAGAATAGCACTATATGAGAGATCAGGTTACTGAAAATACCTGTATTTTATAGTTGACTAATACTTCAGTCTGGAGGTTTGCTCAGTTCCTTGTCTGTAGATTTCCACTTTCTCAGTCTGGCAGCTGGCCACTCTCAAACTCATTGGATGTTAATGGACACATTACTTGATAGATTTAGAGGTCCCCTGAGAGTGAGAATAAAGAAGAAATGACTCTTTTCTCAAGGTACACACAGATACCTGAATAAAACACACATTCTCTATAAGACACATTTAAAGTAATAAAGTCTGAGTGACAAACAGCTTTTGTTGCATGGGCTTCCAACTAATTTTTCCAACAATGATAAAAGCTAAAGCTGATGTACGAGCCAGTAATAACAAGACCCACTTAACTAACAAAAAAAAAAAAATCTCAAACACCTTATTTCAATTATAGCTTCCTCACCATGTTTTGGTGACCTCTGCAATTCTGTCTGCTAGATACACTGTAGGGTCTGTTGCTGGAGAGCTCTCTGGGTTATCCCTTCTGATAAGGAAAACTGTGTTTTCCAAAATATTTTCAAGCTAATGGCTTTATTCGCTCTTCTGATGGGTTTTGGATACTCATCTGAAACCAAACTAAATTCTAGTGTCTGTTGCAGTGACATGTATAATCTGTGAAGATAGATTTTTGCATAATATTTTTCTAAGCCACCTTTTTTCAATAAATTGTCAGATGGATCACGGCCTTTCAGAACAGCTTTTATTGCTATTTAACTTACTGTAGCTGTGAAGACTGAACAGTTCTGTGTCAAAACTAACTGTCTTTTTCACTGACCTGCTACCACACTAGACTTTCACTTCTGCCAAGATGGTGCAAATCTGTAGTTAAAAACACCTGGAAATGTTTGGCAGGCCTGACAGGATGATTGTGATGGTATTGTGGCTCACAGTGTAAGAGTGGGTCTCCCAAGATTCTCTCTGCAACAGTTTTGGAAAAAATCACATGAACTTTTTTTCCCTCTCTGTATTTCTCTGTTCTGCTCCTGTATGGCATAGAAATGCTTGTCAAGTATACTTTTTGCATTCTTTGTCCATCCAAACTCTTAAGCATCTTCTTATATTTGAGCACACAATGGATTGCTCTTTTTACAAGTTTGTCATGAAATAAATTGCCTCACAAGCATTCTGTTGGTGCATGTCTGTGCAGCAAAATACAGAAGTGATTGCACTAAATGCTAAGAAAAGCCTTGATTGCTCTGCCTAGTACATTGCATAAAGAGGCAGTAGCTCAAGCTGGCACCAGAACGTCAACTCAACATCCCTAGGAAGGATACAGTGTCCTGGTTAGCAGATACCTACAGCACTATGTCTTCAATGCTGTTATACATTAATCTAACAAACAAAAGCTAATCTAGTTATGGTGGACAGTATAGACACATCCTGTGTGAATGTTTAGTCCATTCTCTGTGGGAGCATATTCAAACCCATGGAAGAAGTAAGCATATTGGAGTCTCTGAAAGGAGCTCAGTAAGGTAGTACAGAGGGAGCTGTATATAGGAACGGTGGTTTCAGATGCTTGCAAGAAAGAAGCATAAGGACAAGATTTGCAGGCTAATGGTGGAAGCAAATTTCAGAGACAGTAGTCAGTGATACTCCAGTCCTCTTCTCTCATTTGTATTGAAGGAGCTCTTGCGAAACATTCATTCATGATCAGTTCTTGCTGAATGCAGAGGGCACTAAAAAAAATACACTGAGATCTTCTTACAGGATGATGAGTAGCTGAGTGCTTGCAGATTATGTTCTGAGATTTAAAAAGTTCAAAATGCAAAAACCCCCTCATTTTCATTTATATTGTTTAAAACAACGTTACGTAACTGATCAATAACTTCATTGGGCAGTTTCCATTTAGAATGAAGCTAGCATTAAAATGGTGTAGAGAAGTCTCACTTTCTTGAAAGAGCTGTCTGACTGAATGCTCTGAATTGTTACAAGATAGCCAACTTGTGTATACTGTTTTTCACAGTCCAACTGTACAACCTTGTACTGACCAGCTCTGCTGATCACTTAAGACTTTGACGTCTGTGTGATGCTGTTCCAGCTTCAATGCTAAGAACTAAAATAAAACAATCCAGTTGGGAAGTAAAGGATACAGCTATGACATTGCAATCCACATCAATATTTCATTTGAATTTCAGGGTTCTTCCACAGGGACTTGAAACCTGAAAATCTGCTTTGCATGGGACCAGAACTTGTGAAAATTGCAGATTTTGGCTTAGCCCGAGAAATCCGATCTCGACCTCCTTACACCGATTATGTATCCACAAGATGGTAAGTGCTAGTACTCAGCTACATTGTAGGAACTTGACACTTTAAAGCAGTACAGTGCTGAATTTGTGCTGATCGTTATACCACTTTTAATGCCTCCTCCTTATGAAACTTTTATTTATTTAAGGTTGCCATAATTTGAAAAGCTTCAGTTAGTGCAAGACAGATTACAGATGGCAGGAGCACAGAGGGAGTGGGGTAAGGCAGGTGGGAACATGCTAGGATTGTTGCATGTCAGGAAGGTATAAGAGAGTTTACAGAAGCTTATGTAGTTTTAATCAAAAAAAGAAAAAGTCTGTGTACAGGAGAGGAGGTTTTTAAAGGATGTTTACTCTTAATAGCAAAGAATGAAGAGGTGAGTGATTTCATGTATGTTTGAATTGTGTTGATTGTTGGGGTTTCCTTTTCTTTCTTGTTACAGGTACAGGGCTCCTGAAGTCCTTTTGAGATCCACCTGCTATAGTTCTCCAATCGATATTTGGGCTGTTGGTTGCATAATGGCAGAAGTTTACACGCTGAGGCCTCTCTTCCCAGGCGCCAGTGAAATTGATACTATATTCAAAATTTGCCAAGTCTTAGGGACCCCAAAAAAGGTAACTGAAGTGGTGTTCCATAGTGCAGTAATCCTGGAGCTGTTCTACAATACACAGTGACACAGTAGCAGTAAGCATAAAAATAATAAATTTTCCTCTTACTGCTAATTTATGGTATTGATCTCAGATATAATAATCTAAATTAAAGCTTATTTTCTGTGCAGTAAACATTATGTAATTATGCTGTAAAAGCTGACACAGAGAGGAGGAGGAACAGATCCCTGAACAGCAAACTAGGTCCTTAGACTGTGATTTCATTAGGTGGGAATTAAATTTTCTCTTGTACATTGCGTATAAACCTATGGTTTAAGAGGCTAAAAATTGGGATCATGGCGAGATTCCTATTTCCTGGTTCCGTCTGTGCCCTTGACTCTGTTGGATGTACAGCAAGACTCACCTCTCACCAGAGGTTTGAGGTGAAGATTTTTAGTGAAATTTTCAATATAAGTCCAGAACAAGTTGGACACAGTCTGTTACTGGTAAAATATGTGCTAGAGTGCTTAGGCACTGATACTTTACAGCTTGACCTTTTTTTGTGTTTGGAAATCTCATTCTTTCAGAACGACTGGCCTGAAGGCTACCAACTTTCAGCTTCCATGAATTTTCACTGGCCTCAGTGTGTACCTAACAACCTAAAAACTCTCATACCTAATGCTAGCAGTGAAGCAGTGCAGCTCATGAGAGATATGCTTCAGTGGGACCCCAAAAAGCGGCCAACAGCTACTCAGGTTTGATTTTGTTTTCTTTTTCTCGTTTCTGCTTGTGATTTTTTTTCTTTTACTGCAAGGAACAGTCATTTAGCAGTTGCTCAGGGGTGCAGTTCTTAGAAGGGAGAAGAGGAGAATCCAAGAACAATTTGCAAGACAAAGGCGGGTAATTAAGAGAGTGTCATCAGTCTTTTGCATGAAACATTAACTGCTTGGGGTATATGCTCGATGATCAAAGGTGTGACTGCAGCATGCAAATACACTTGAATTAAGTGTAACCCAGTCACTGTGAATAGCAGCAGAGTGAAGGTAGGATGTATGGCTGCAGGCTGTGATGCTGTTCTTTGCTGTTCGCCACAGAATGGCTGGAATCTGGTTCAACCACCTTGCCTTAGGCAACCTGTGCCAGTGCTCAGTTATTCTCAGAGTGAGAAAGTGTTTCTTGATGTTCAGAGGGAGCTTCCTGTGTTTCAGTTTGTGCCCATTGTCACTGGGCACCCCTGAAAAGAGACTCCATCTTCTTTGCACTTCCCCTTCTGTTTTTTTGCATACTTTGATAAGATCCTCAAGAACCTTCTCTTCTCCAGGATGAGAAGTCCCAGCTCTGTCTTTCCTCACATGTGAGATGCTCCAGTCCCTTAACCACCTTTGTGGCCCTTTGCTGGACTCTCCATTATGTCCATCTCTCTCTTCTGCTGGGGAGGCAAAAACTGGACACAGCAGTCCAGGCATGACCTCACCTGTGCTGAGCAGAGTGGAAGGATCACCATTCTCCACCTGCTGGGAACACTCCTGCTCAGGCAGCCCAGGAGTTAGTCTTACTTGCAGCAAGGGCGTATTTGGTAGATCATCCATGTTCAACCTGGTGTCTACCAGGTCCTTTCTTGCAAAGCTGCTTTCCAGGTGGTTGACCCCAGCATGTACTGGTGCATGTGGTTATTCCTTCCCAGGTGCAGGACTTGGTATTTACCCTTGTTAAGTTGATGAGGTTCCTGTCAGCCCATTTCACCAGCTTGCAGAAGTCCCACAGGATGGCGGCTCAACCAACCGGTGTGTCAGCCCCTCCTTCCACTCGTGTCATCAGCAGACTTCCAGAGGGTGCACTCTGCACCACCAGCTACGCCGTTAATGGAGGCGTTGAACAGTGTTTGCCCTGATAATGACCTCTGGGGAAGACAGATACTTCCTGGCCTCCAGCCAAGACTTTGTTCCATTGATCCACCACCCTTTGGCCTGGCCTTTCAGCCAGCTGTCAGTCCACCTTGCTCTCTGTTCCTCCAGCCCAGTGTTGCCTGGGTAAGGCTAGCTTTTGCAGGGCAGCCACAGCTCAAGTGCACTGCAGGTATGTTCCAACATCCTGTGCATAAGTATTGCCCAAGTCATCCATACTGCACATATGGGTGGTGGTAGCCACTGGTTTCGGATAGTACTCAATTAAATGAGCAGGGCACCTTTCGGAAAACAGATGCGATTCTGGGTTCAAATCTGACTTGACTTCAAGGGCCATAGCTGTACCTTTGTGATTTAATTAAACCTTCAGTACAAATTGCAATAAAAAGCTTGAAATCTAATTAAAACAGTTTAAAAGTGAAATAGATTAAGAACTCTCAAAGGTAACTAAAAACAAAAAAATACTGACTGTAACAGTATTAAGAGCATTAACAAATGTTTTACAGTAAAGTACAAATAGAGTGAGGAATCTGAGCTTTTAGAAGCTTTTTGCAGTAAGAGGTCTTTGGGAAGATGAGTATGCTTGAAGTAGCAAGATAGGCAGATTAATTTCCTTTACTGACAACTCCTTAATTACTTTTAAGGCAGGATAAGAGTACTTTTATTAACTTGTCTGTGAGAAAAGATAGAGGCTAATTTTCATAAGGGTTGTATTTCTTTCATTTCATTCCATCTTGGAGAATGGAAGACATGGGATGTCTCTTGGGGTCATTGAGTTTTGCTGGCTGAATCTGTAATGATGGGGGGGATGTGTTTGCACATGCACACATGGAGAGACAGCATGTAATGAAACATGCCTTTAGATGCCATATACTTGGTTAAAAATCTTAATTCTGCAGAACCTTTCCTTCTGTACTAGTCCACAGAGGATTTGATAACTCAGTATGTTTTGAAACTTCTCTACTATTGTAGCATTTTTTTGAAGTGGATTGTGCTCACTAGAATCTAGTGTTGAGAGATGGGTCTTCTGCTGTTTCCTACCCCAGAAAAAAAGGAAATTAAATTTTTATTGACACACAGGATTGGGGTAAATGAAAAACTATGGGTTTCTAAGCCTAATGTCTATATTACTTTTTAGGCACTTCGATACTCATACTTCCAGGTTGGGCATGCCCTGGGCATTCAGGAACTGGGAAAACAAAAGGAACTGCACAATAAATCATCTCTGCATATTAAGCCTGTCCCCCCAGCACAGCCCCCTCCGAAACCTAATGCCCGAATTTCATCAAGGCCTTTTCAACAAAGTCAGTCTTCCCAGCACGTGGTGTACGCATGTAAGACAGACAACTCTGGGGCTGAGCACGGTAACTACTTACAGGAGGACAAGTCTAACCAGGTTCGTCTGCCTGCAATTCACAATAAGGTTCCTCAGCAGGTAAAGGTCCATCTAGCATAAGATAAACTTTCTGATGTACTGCCTAACTTTTTTCCTTGTCTTTCTTTTCCTTGTTCTCTTTTAAGGTTCTTTACTGAAAGGATAGTGACTGGGAATAAAAAATGGTTACAACTTTCTGATAGAAACTGGGACTTAACTCTATTGAAATCTAAATCCAGTTGTTGTAAAACAAGCAAGTCAGTTTCTCATTTTAGAGCCATTTCGTGTTTCCCTTTGATGAAAAGCACCACTTACAGGATGACACTGATTTCATATCAGTAAAAAGGATGTACGGTGTTCAAACTATTAATGGGATTGATGCTAGAGAAAAAAGTATTAAGCTAAATAGTATGGAAATGAGGGAAAGGAGGCTATTGCCTTCATCCATTTATGGCATCCAATTTATTGACTGGGAATAGTATTCCCTTTGGTCTTCCATACTGAACGTGGAAACCAACAGATTGTTCTTTCAGCATGAGAATGTACCCTTCTTGTTGACTGATACGGAGACTGGATTAATAAGATAGATGACGAGAGCAGACAGTGTGAATCAGTCATAAGTAGGGTCTGTACTGGCCAGTGTCACACAAGGTCAAAATGTACTGCTGAGCCTCAGTGGCTGAAGAGACACAAATTTGTACCTGTGCTGTCCTGCAAGAGACAAACTTTTTTAAAATGTCTAGACTCAGGCTTGTGGAAACATAAGCGTTCATGCAGTTTCTTACTTCCAGCATGGGTCTAGAAGTAAAAATTGAGCGTAAGGTAATGGTTTGGGAGGTGCATACTGAAACATGAGTAGAACTGGAATTGAGACTTAAGAAATTTCTTCTTTTGTCAGTTCAAGACACTTTATTACAGGATGAAATGCAGAAGATAAGTAATAATGTCAGCAGGCTACAGATTGTGTTCTTAGCACATTTAATGGAAGATGAAGATTGTGTTGTTACAGCTCTATTACCACTATTACTCTTTGAGATAGAGAAAAAAAAAATCCTCTTTGTTCCTGTCACCTGATTTATGGCCTAAGCACATGGGTTTGTTTCTTATCAATCTTCATACAGAAAACATCTGCTGGGTCTGAGAATATAAATGGTGAACTTAAACCAAAACCTAGGCGAAGATGGGGACATCTTCCCAGGACAGTTAAGAGTTCTGAAGACTGGGATGACTTAGAAGACCTTGATTTCACATCTTGCATCATGAGAATGGACTTGAAAAACAAAAAGAGGCAGAATGATGAAACTCTTTGTAGGTAAGGGGCTTCTTATGTGCTTGTGCTGTTTGGTCTATTTCTTTGGCCTTTTCCTCTTTCTTAGTGCTGTTGCTCTTCATGCTTTCTTTGTATCTGGAAATGTATTTCTATACAATTTTGTATTCTTTTTTTCTTCCCCACTGAAAAAATGGGCTTAAGTTTCCCCAGGTTAATCTTTGAACATATACTTTGGATTTTATATGCGGAATATTTTGACATACTCCGTGCATATAAACTGTTTTGGACAACTCTAAGCTGCAGTTTCCATGGATGGTATACAGAAGAGAGAAAAACCTACTGAGTGATTTATAAAAACTTTAAAAGCAGTATATAAGGGAACTAGAAGTACAAATGTGATTTTCAGGGGCACTTGTATGACTTCAGGTTGATAATATTCCCTGTTGTCTGTGTGCTTACAGTGTAGCAAACACAGAAGGAAATGATTCCTGGAGATGGGATGGAGTTGAGAAAGCCATCTGTGAATAAACATGTGCTGCAAGAATTGGATGTGTACCAATATGTGTACCAATTTTTGAATTACAGATTTGAAAGCATTTTGAATCTGAAGCCTTCGGATGCTGTAGGCTCTGGCAGCAGTGCCCGAACTTCCCATGCAACCTTTTTGCAGCAGGATGCTCCCACACTGAGAGTTTCTGCAGCAAAGCAACACTACTTAAACCATTCTAGGTATCGACCTGGTTAGTAAAAAATACTTTCCTTTTCTTCCTGCAATTCCAACAGCAGTATGAAATAGTCATTGGTACATTAGCTGTTATCCTTTCACCTTGTGGAAGGGGGCTACTGCTTAAAGAACATGAGGAGAGAAAGAGCTTTGCTACTGTAGATGGCCGTGACACAAACTACATTCTAGCAGTCTAGCAACTGAGAAGTGCTGCTTACAAACAAGGGGACAGGATTGTTGGTACTTCCTTCTCCTGATGGATACTTTTATACTTGGAGGTGTGTTAGAAGATGTCTGTATATGTGCCAAACTATTCCCTGTCTCCCTAACAAGTATAAGACTAGTCTTCTAGACTGGGAAAGAAAGTGCCGTGCATTTACCTCATGGGTGTATAATACCATGAACAACAGGCTAACTAGTAGTGGGAATATGCTTTGCTGTAGTTCGAAGTTAAGTAAAATGCAGATCCATGTCTCTATAGAGAATTACATGCCTGTCTTCATGATAACCTCTGCTATACTGAGACCAGTGCTGGGGCAGGATGAAGTACAGGAGGCAGACAGCATATCTGCTAGTATTTAAAATGAGCTGAAGTGTATTCTTTCTCATAATGGCTATTCATAAAAGTAGTGTTAAGTATTCATTCACTTGTAGTACTAATGCTTCAAAATGAATTAAGTAAACTAGAAGGTATTATGACAACAAACTCAGTCTTTTTTCATGAAACAATTAATTGACTTTCAAATTGTCTCTCACTTAGGTAGTTTTGGTAGCTAAAACTTGTTTTACTAGAGGAGGTTGTAAAACACATTGATCCCAAGTCTGCTTTAGCCTTATCATAAATTGTGGGTGTGTCCTTGAATGTTAGGTACCCTCCTTAAATATGGGCTCTATGTTAAATACAAATAATAGGTGACATCTGAACTGTACTGCAAATTGTTGGCATAATCTGTGCTTGCAGTAGAGACACCAAAGATGAGTACAGTACTATGAGAAATGGAATTGCTAGTATTGCCTCTCAGGTTATGTTGTCACCGTTAGGCTTTTATGGGAACTGTAGATTTCATGTACATAGCAAGGTTCACCTTCTGTGACTTGAGAATATTTGCGGCCCTGATGTAAGGATCCTGCCCTGTGATCTAAGCAGCCATTGATGCTAGTGGAACTACATACATTGTGATGTTTGCAGATTAGGGCCTGTGGCTAGTTACAGCATTGCTGTATTATGAGAGGATGGGGAGTGACCCAGAGAGTTACTGAAAGGGAGAGATTTTGGTTAAGTTGAACCAGACATCTCCTCTAAGACTGTGCATCAGGTGGAATGCATGCAGGCCTGTGTGGCAACAGGAATTTTAATGAAGTAATCTTTGAATTTTTTGCAATATAGGAATAAGCACAAGGAATAGCATAGTCTCCACTTCAAACAAAGAGTCTGCTCCATCTCATCCCTGGCCCAGTTCTGGTTTGTCTGGGAAAACTTCTGGTTTGGGAGGAAGTACTACCAACAGGATGAATTCAGGTAAGAAGGTGTGCTAAGACTCTGAAAAACAGTAAGTGATGTCTCTGCAATTCCCCACAGGTGTATGTTGGAGTGATCCATTCCCAAAACACTGTCAGCTCCTAAGATACCTGCTACCTTGTCTTTGTGTTAAAATTGGTTATGAGTACTCTTCTTTGGGAGACTGCCTTAAACTGAAACATAGTCGTATCTTCTAATGAATCCTCACAAGTCTGAAGTACCCCATGCATAGAAGGCTGGACAGCTTAGGTCTGTTCAACCTGAAATACTTCATCTTGCTTTCAGTTTCCCTCCTCAGTTTTTTTTAAGTCATATTTTCTGGTTTCCAGAGCATTTCAGTCCACTGGCTGCATAAATGGCTGTCACCACAGGAGGAAGCTGGTATAAACTGAACTAGCCATACACACCAGTCTTCTTACATGAATAAAGCGAAGAAAACCTATCATTATGTCTTTTAATTGAAGTTGTTTAAAATAATGTAATAACTGTAGTTTTAAAAATTCAGACAAAAAGCAAAACTTTTCAATTTTTCTTCTTCAGGTTTTTTTTGGCATTTGGTATTTCAGGTATTTAATCACTGTTGTTTGAGTTGAAGTAATTAATTTGTAGATTTTTACATTAGATTTTATCAGATACACTTAAACATGTTGATGTTTCTAGACTCTATCTATGTATTTCCTCTCTCAACTGTGGCTTCAGGTTTTCATGTGATACAGTTCTGCAGTGCCAAACTTCTTTTCTGTATGTTGTTTAGAAAGTATTTTATTGCCAAAGTTTGTGTTGAATCTTGGCCCAAATAAACATTTTGGACCTCTAGAAGCTCAGGTTAAAAAAAAAAACCAACCCAACTTAAAATTTTGGATGTAATTTAATCAGAAAATCATTCTTTAAAGATTCAAGATGGGAGGACACTGTAAACAGCTAAACTACATGAGAACCTTTATATAACGTAGCATGTCTCCTTCCTGGCTCTTCTAGAAGTTTTTGCTTCTTTTGTAGCAGCATAGAATGTAATTAGTTTTTTCTCTTTTTTATTTATTACCATCATTTCCCACAATAGGCTTTGCCACCGCTCTAGTACAGCATAGGCATGTGTGCAATGGTCTGTGCATGATATCTTGTTTAGTGTCCATCTGTGCTATAACTCTAGACTGTTTTGTTCCCTATCTATGGCTTATCCTACAGGTCAGTCAAAGCTGCTCATCTTAGGGACAAGTTTTGTAACTGGCTTTTAAAATTTGAAATGTGACTCTGTACCAGATTTTCAAGTTGTGCTCTCACAGGCTTCAGTAAGAGCTCTGTGTAGTACCAAAGCCCCAGACTCACCACATAGACACCAAGAGTCAATATACTCTTAGCACATAGTTGCTGAAAGTCAAACAAGATAATTCCAACTGAATGCTAAGTTTTGGAAGCTTGAAAAAACTGAGATGTATTCTCCCTGACAGGTACAATTTGTAACTGTTTTCCATTCATCTGTGATGCAGTCTGATGCTGACAGTCTCCCAAATGCAGGTGTATATATAGGAGCTGTGGATTTCTAGTGTCTTCAATTAAGTTCTTGTTTTGATCAGTCCATGATCAGGCTTGGTCTTGAATGTGACCCCTCAGGGCACACCTTTGTCATCTGTTGATAGTATGGGAGATCCATTGTGTTCAGATGTTCCTTGCCATTTCTTTCAGGGCCCATAGGATCAAGTGGTCTAACGAGTGCTTATGTCCCTTCGTTTCTGAAGAAGGAAGTAGGCTCTGCTGGGCAGAGGGTTCAGTTAGCACCAGTTGTGGATCCATCTTCTGGTAAGTATAGTACCAGTGTTCTCTTGGTCCCTTGGTCAGTACTCCAGTAATGCTGTATGTATGCAGCACTGAACTGCTTACCTTTGCTTTATTTTATTTGTCAATATATGACTGACTGGAAGTATTGTTTGTAACCTCTCCTTCATATGGCAAAGGATTTTCTTTATGTTTACTTTTGTTTATTAAATATGTGGGTTTATCTACAGCCTGTTTCAATGGGACCTAGAGGCTGGTGTGAGAGCTGGCACAGAATTCACGCTTGTCCCATCAGGGATGTAAATAGTCTTTGTCTGCTGAGTCTTTAGAGACTGGATGCACTATTGTTTCACATCAGCAAACTCTGTTAAAAAAGGAGGCTTATTTCCTGAAGAAGTAACTGGACCTGCATCCAGTTGTTGTTCAGTGTGGATGCAGTGGATGTTCAGTGTTCACTGAACCTTTATATCACAGAATTTTTTGTCCTTTAGATTTTGCTTCTCTGACGTCAGTCAGACCCCTTCTTGGATGGCCCTCGTTCAGTTCACCTACCAAGAGCTCACCGAGGTTAATGCCTCTCCCGCCGGCCGCGGAGCCGATCCATGGGCGCGTAGACTGGTCTGCGAAGTACGGCGCTCACCGGTGACCTGTGGAAATACTCTCTGACCAGTGCATGCTTCCCAGGAAATGGCCAACGTGAGACCATTTCAGACATGTATAGGTTTATATACCTGTACCTTTAAAAGAAGCAGATCTTCCATGAATGAGACATTTTTTTGAAGGGGTTTTTTACTTATTTGCATTAATTTGAATGCAGTCTTGTACCTTTTTGTATAAAAATGTTTTGTTATGTACTTGGGTCCAATTATTTTCATAAAACTGATACATTTTGTATATAAGGCTTAGGGGATTTGGCATTTTTATACAGCAAATTTTTATAATGAACTTTTTAAAAAAATTAACTTTTTTGTTAAACTTTTTGATAGAAGTGGATAAAAATATGTGGTGCAATATTGCAGTGAAGGAGAAGTACTGAGGAAGCAGCATTCATTACACATTTTCTAAAGTTTATGTGCTAATTGAGGCTGTGTAATTTCAGTGATGCCATGTCTCAATGCCACACTTCTGTTGTCTTATGATCATTTGCCTTTGTACTGGCATCAGAGGAGTGACTTAACAGTCTACACTCTCCTTTACAGTCACTGAGAGACTGCTGAATGTCAGTGAGAGGCACCTTTTTTAAAATTTATTTTTGCCTTTTAAAAGTTTTTTTGTTGGACTGCAATCCAAATTTACCAAATCTGAGGACTCTTGTTTGGTGAAGGGTATTCTTCTCTTGATCCATTTTCTGACAGAGTGTTCCTTTTTCCTGCTTTAAAGTTGTTCTTTGGCATTGTTCACTATGAAATAGAATGTGAACCTACCTCTGTTAAATTCATTTAAATGTTCCAATGGTTTCTAAGGAGAAAAAGCAGATTCTGTTTCTTCTTTTTCTTTCGTTGTGAATATAAGATCTGAAGACCTATTAAAGACTGTATTAACAATTAATAGTAAATTAATAAAATTAATAAAACTGGTTTCAGAGTAACAAAATATTAATGATATGCCAGCAACAGAGTTTAAGGAAACAAGATCTATGCAGCTGACTTACTTTTCACAACTGTTTTAAATCACTGCTGTTTTAAATCACTTAAGAGGGAAAAAACCCCCAAAACAACCCAGAGGAAATAAGTCAGTCTAAGCTTGCTTATGTTTATACTCAGTTCTTCTTCACACAATACATCTTCATTTACAATGTGAAGAATATGTCAACTTCCATAAATTAGGCCCAGAGGCTCTGCAGGGAAAGATGGGATCTTAACGTGATCCTGTTAAGAAAATGTTGTAAAACTGTGGTTGATTTCACTGAAATTTATACAGTTCTTTGAAGAGCAGTTTAACTCAGTTTATAAGAGAGAATGATTTATATCAACTTAGAGAGAAAAGAAAGTAGCCCCATAATCTGCTTTAGTTCTGCTCTGGAAAGGAGTGCCAGAGTCCAGCTATCAGCAGAATATTAATTTAGGTCACAGTCAGCATTTGTCTATTCCTGCACCTCCTTCTACAGAAGAAAGATAAAACTGTTCAGTGCTGTGGGAGAACACCTTCCGTAGCTGTGTTCTGGAGCAGTGCTGCCAAAGCTGAAGTGTTCTGAGAGAATGCATCTTCCTGCAGAAGTGTGCAGAAATGCTTATCTTTCTGAGCTCATTGTGAGATCAGCTCAGGCAAATGGTTTATTTATGAGACTTAAACGCAGCCTGAAGGGATCAGAGCAGGTGCAGTTCTCAGCTCCCAGCCCTTTCACAGGAACTGAAGGGCTTGTGTGCCAATGAGATCCTCTCTGTGGGATCTTCTGGCGCACACACAAGGGCCAGCTGCTGTGGACTCCGGACTGAGAACAGATGCTGGCCGTTTCAGTGCTTCCCATGGAGAACGTGGGATTTCAAGGAATCTGCACCCTAGGTGGGCTGCTGGCTCAGTGCTACAGGGGGAACCCCGAGGAGCACTGGTCGCTGTTTGCTTTTATGGGCTCAGCCCACACTGAGACAGTACAAGACAAAGAGGGAGCAAAAGTGTGCATGTAAGACTTACACATGCCAAAGACATCTTCTGTGTCCTGCTGCTCTGTTATCTGGGCATAGCAAGTACTCACTCCAAACCATACCTAACTGCTTCCACAGCAGTGATGCCAGTGCTTACCAGGAAAGTAAAGCAGCCGTTTAATTTATAAAGCACACACTGGTAGGTGTCTGTGGGTAAGTGGAAAGGGAAATATGTATATTTGTGCAAGAACTGGAAAGATAGTTGTTTCTCTTGGTGGAAATAAATACCTGTATTTATGTCTACATACCATGTAATTTATTTTCTCACTGGGTAATTTGTCTTAAGAATGAGCACCCTGAACCTATCCTGGTATCCCTAGACCAAAGTAGGCAATTAAAGTAGTCTGGTCTGTACACTTAGTTCCTAGGAGTGGAAGGAGGCAGGCCATGAGAACAGGTGGCTGAGGCTTGGATTCATCATACCTAAGTGTTGAGCTCCTTTGTTGTGAGGTGACTCACCCCTGGTGAGTGAAAATCATCTCGAAATCTGTCTCATTTGAGAACATGCAAACACTCTGGAGAGACCTGAGTCTCCACTAAGGAGGGGGACAACTCTGTGAGATTCAAGTAACACAGGATGAATCTGAACCTGGCCTGTAATCTCTGAACCTTTATCAGACCTTCGGTGATTTTTTTGACTATAGCACTCAGGCTTTAGTCAGTCCATCAAAAAGATTAGAAAAAGAAGCTGTACTTTTAATTTTTTTTTTTTTTTGTATCTCCTCCTTTCCTAAGTTAAAGCCTTTTATTTTGGGGAAAAAAAGCTAATAATATTGCATTCAAAATCACTGCTAGTTTTCACTTAGTGAGACAGAAAATTAGCTATATTTAATGGTTGAATCCTTTACTCAAGCAAATTCTTACTGAAGTTGGAAAAGTTCTTTTTGAGCAGGACAGAGGTGGGTTTATGTATTTTAACCATGATGTCTCTGTGCAGTACAGATACGGAAGAGATGGAGGTCTTTATATACTGAAATCTGGACAAGCAGCATATCTGAGAATTTATGATATGTAACCTCCTACCTTGTGCTTCAATGTTTAGCAGCATCTTTGTGGAAAATGTTTTTAGAATTGTACTGTTTACATTTTCTCAGGCTTAGGCATAACATGTAATAATAGTGACCACTGGAAATAAAGGAGTCTAACAGTGGATTCATTCACCTCTGTAATCCAGATTTTCCTAAAAGTAGTGTGTAAGTGCCATGATGTTAGCCAAAAAAAAAAAAAAAAAAAAAAAAAAAAAAGCCAGAAAACCCACTCCCATGGTGTTCCTGTATCTGATATGGCTGTTGATGTGAGCAGGATATTCCATAATGTGAAGACAAAAACATGTACTGAAAAAACATTTTAGAATGTAATATGGAAGGAGGGAGTAGAATTGTCATTGAGGGGAGAAATAATGGTTCTTGTTTATTCAGTGTTTTCGTTCAGAAACATTCTAAATGCTTGTCTCATTGCTTCTGTGTCAAATGTCCTGCCCAGAATAAAGTTATTCTTGAAGGAGTACTGACTGACTAACCTGCTCTTTTATTCAGTTTTTAATGAAAACACTTTAGTTTGCCTTTTGTTTGGTTGTTTTTTTTGTAGTTGGGGTTCAGTTTTTTAATAAGCCTTCTTGGAGGGGCACTGCACATTCACTGACCACATGATTCGAGTCTAAGAATGTAATTTCTTCAATATACTGTGAGCTCCATGTAAAGCTCATCACTGAGTCCTTCCTTGGATGTCAGCTCCTCTGAAACTACCTGCAAGACTGAATTATAACATGCATAACACTTCAGGAGAACAGGCAGCTGAACTAGAATGTTGTGGGTCCCTCCCAAGGGAAAATAATCCTATTCAATTCTAGTCTAGTCTAGTCTAGTCTAGTCTGTTCTGTTCTAGTTTTGTTCTCAGTGTCCTGTGTTACCTCTTTAGCCTTCTCCCCTGGCTTTCAAGGCAGTAGAAGCTGAAGACAATTTATAACTTACAAGCCCAGCCCTTTTGTTAGCTGTTTAAGTGGAATGAAAACCACTTGCACAGGTGAAGAACTAGATGAAAAATACATTTACATGTGCAAGGATTCTGATTTTACCTGGGGGGCGTGTGTGTGTCGTGCGGAACTCACGGATTCCTAGGTGATTGGGGAATTGAAGCTGGAGAAGCGATAAAGTGAAAAAAAGTACCGGCTTTGCATACACACACCTCACTGCCAGGGATGTGCGTATGAGGCACAAAACAATGGCAAACTGCCCCATGCAGCGCCTCACTTGGATGTGTCTGCAGTCTTGGAAGCTTGACTACCCTACGTTCTCCTACAAATGGACCTTGAGCTTGTTTGGAGGTTCTAGCAGGGGAGCGCAGCTACCGTATACCCTTGACCGATGAACGGTACCGTCTCTATCGGGGAGGTCGTCCTCTTCGACCGAGCGCGCAGCTTCGGGAGGGACGCACATGGAGCGTTGAGGGAGGAAGGGGACACCCGCCTAGCCAGCCAGATCAGCCGAATCAACCCTGGCGATCAATGGGGTGACAGATGTCGCAGCCAGATCGCCCTCACATCCAGGCATAAACTTCGCACACACAGTTATTTATAGCTCAATAGGCCAGGGTCCCTTTACCTCACGGTTTGCGGCTGCCGCCAAAAATCCAATGGCACAGCGCATGGAATCACCACTTTGCAGCAACAAAGCCTTCCAAGACAAACCAGTTCTTAACCCAGTTTAAAAGTTCTAGCGAAATTCTTTGGGGTGAGATGTCGTCTCAGAAGGCTTTGCGAAACATGCAAATATGCGGCTTCCTATTGGCGGCTGTGCCGCTCTCACCGCCCCGTGTCCTGGGCGGGGAGGGCCCGGCGGCGATGGCGGCTGCGGGCGGGGCAGGCGGGAGTGCTGGCGCGTCGTGTGTTCGTTCGGCATCACCGCTTTAACCCCCCGTGTCTGTGAGTACTGTGGGGCCCTGGGATTTCCCTCTTCCTGTTTCCCCGCTAACTAGTGCCCGTGGCTTGGCTCAGGTGAGGCGGGGAAACAGGAGTCTGTGCCGGGCTCGGGCCTGAGCCGTGGATCCGCTCCCGGTCAAGGGCTCCCCGTGTCACAACACGGACCGCTCGTCATCTCGTGTCTGCCAAAAGCTTGTCCCCCGGAGGGGTGGGAGCTGATGGCCCCGGGGGCTGCTGCCTGTCACACGCTGAGCACGGGACGTGCCCCCGGGTCGGTGTTGCGGGGGCAGAGTGGGACCGCTGTTGGGCTGCTGAATGCAGGCAGGGGAAATCGGGCCCTAGAGTCCTGGATCTGCGGGACGTGCGAGGCACAGCTGGTCCCCTGGCCCTCTTCACCGATTTTCTTCTGGTCTGTGTTCTCCTAGCGTGGGAGTGATCGCTTCTTGCACTGATATTCATGTTCCGTCATTCCCCCTGTTAGCCCAGATGGCCTTCATAAATCACACCAAGGGAGCTAATCTTTCCCAAAGTCCCTTTTGCTGTTGAGGTGTCAGGCTGAGGGGAATGGACAGCAACCTACCAGCAACTGCGGCTCCTGGCTGCAAACTGCCGCTTTACCTCCTTCTGATGAAGGGCGGAGAAGGGAGAAGCTCTTTACCCATCACCAGGGTGCTCTTTCCATCAGATTTTAGTTCACAAGTTGGACCTTCTCTTCGAGTATAGCACGGCAGGCTTGGTCTTAGGAACCTAGGATACTACAGTTCATTTCAAACCTTGTTGATCCCCCGGTATTTACAAGACAAGCACCCACCACGCCTTTACCTTCCTTTTGCTTCTGCTGCATTGAGGTGTGTTGGGCATCAGTGACTTGCTTATGTTCTGTGACCTGTCCACTGGCTTCCTAAGAGCAGGTCTCTGGAGGTGGCACTCAGGAAAAGTGACTCTTCTGTTTGTTTAGTTTTTTAAACTGCAAGTTAAAAGTAACCTTTGGCTTTTTTTCTGTGAACACAGCTGTATTGCAAGAAGCTCCTGTTTCATTCTGTTCTTTTGTGTAGTTCACCGTGATACTTTTCTTCAGTCTTTTTGTATGTTTCTAATTCAATTGCTATATTTATCACAGGTAGAGATACTACTTGGCAGTGTTTTAGTTCCCTGTGACTTACCTAAGAGCAGTCGGAGGCCCCTGAGCATGCGTGGGTGGAATAGCCTGGCTCGTTTGAATTCCCATGTTCTGATGCAATCTCGTATTTTGTGTGCTCTTTTCATGCCTGTTGGCTAACAAGCAGATCAGTCTGTGCGTGCTCTAGGTCTTTTTTGCCTCTGCTTATGAAGGAGCTCTTGGAACATTGGAAACTGGAGATGATTGTTCGCATGCCAACAGCCTCTTTTTCAGAATTACTTGAACTGTGGATTGAAGTGACAAGAAACCACCTTACAGAGGGAAAACAGCTTTCAGTTGCAGCAAGGACTTGCTGTTACGGAATTCTGCATATGAAATGCCAGTATGATTAAATTTGGTTGCTCTCTTGGCTTATGGCTCTACAGTGGAATCCAGTTCCTGCTGAGGCCTAAACAACAGTCTATTCAAAAAATAACAATTAATAGCCTCATTTATTAAGTCATTAAAGAACTAAAATGCTGCTTGCAAAGCAGCATTTGATCATCTGAAAAGTCTACAAGGTTTTGCATAGCAACAGGGTTTATTAATAGAAATATGGCCTGTAGAAGGGTAAGTAGTGCAACACTCTGAAACTCTGTATTTTAATCTGGATTATTACAGAAGAAACAGGCCATTCTTCTGAAGTTTCTGCTGATCCTGGATCACATATTGCGATACTTTTGAAGTTTCTACTGACTGCTGCATCACCACAACTAGAAAAAAAAGTGAGTGGCTTAAAAATACATTCCCATGCTTCACCTAAACATGTGTAGAATTACTGTTTAGATACTTTTGGCATTCCTTGATACAAGGTCTGCCAGTTTTGCAAACCTGGTCTACTGCCTCTTCTCTTTGGTCATGACTTTTAGTGGTGTCTGTGTAACTTTAATTCTAAAACATAAATTTTCTAAAAGTTTTAAGGATTTTCTTAGTGGTGTTTTTTTATTTTTTCTGTTATCTCCTGCTTAGCAACTTGATGCTTACTTTTCCTGAATTTCAGGGGGATGAAAAGTCTATGAAATCATTTGACTTTACTGTGCAGCAATAAAATCAAATCAATTTAGACTGAAACTTTGCTGAAATATTTTGTCAAAAATTACCTTAAATTTTTGTTCTGTGGGTGAACCATTATTCTAGCTGCCATCAGATATTTGGATCATTATTAACTTACTGTCTCTTACAACTATTTTAGGTAACAGGAAGTTTGAAGTCATGTCTGGAAAACCGAAACTTTACTACTTTGATGGAAGAGGCAAGATGGAGTCAATTCGTTGGTTGTTGGCTGCAGCCGGGGTCGAGGTTTGTTTTAGAGTTTGTAACTTCTAGCTGCACATTGGTAAGCTTGTCTTTGAGGCAGATCCCATGTTATTAGTCAAAAAAGAAAAGGCATCCTGAGATGCAATAGCAAATGAATATTGGCTGTTTAGTGTAATTAAATACTTTTACTTTAGGCACACAAAAGCATGGCTTCAAGTTACGTGTCTTCTGAGCAGTGACACTGTAAACCAGGTTCTTGCTTAACACAAGAATGTCTAATCCTTAATTAAGCCCTTGATTACTGACCCAGAGCTGCTGTGCTGATAGATGTGTTCCTGGCATAAAAAGTGTTATCTGTGCTAAGTAAAACAGTAATTTACTTTCTCTAGTCTTTCTGTTTTCAGTTGAACGCTCACACAGAGATTTTTGTTTTATTTTTCACTCCACTGCCTGCATCCTCCATAATTAGCTGTGACACAAAATACGTTGTGTCTTGCATCATTTAGATGAAGCTTAGCAGGGTGAAATGGGCAAATTGACCCACATGTGTAGGGCAATTAGAAATCTCTGCACAGGAGGAAAAATACTTGGGTAAAATAGAGAAGGAAGATACCACTTTAACATATTTTTTTCTGATGGTATATAATTTACTTATTCATTCGCTATCCATCTTGGTGGTAAGCTGGTAAATACAGTTTGAGGACACAAAGGACAAATACTTGCTCTAAGTGTCCTCTTTTATACAATAAGCTGTTAACAGTACATACAGTTATTTGTGTACTGAGACAAAGAATACAAGTTTTTTAAAAAGACCACCAGTCTTTATTTGAAGGCCTTGCAGAAGACAGAACTGTCTGCTTCCCTTCATCATTTGTTCCTATGTCTCAAGTCCCTCTCTCTTCTTTATCTTTTTTTTTTTTTAAGTTAAAAAAAGCACTGTTGATGAGTACCAATTACTATGTTTTTCCTTGGAATATTCTTTTCTCAGCTTCTCATCAGCAGAAGCCTGGGTTCTGAATTTAAGACTGTGATCACACTTGCTATGGTTGAACATTGGCAGTATATTAATATGCCTGATCATCTAGGGTTTCCCTAGTATAGCAAGTCTTAATTACTGACATGAGTGGCACAGATGTCATGAGAGAGGCTGACTGAGCTCTTAGGGATTGGTAACATCAATCATTTTCTAGTCTCCATGTTCTGCACTGACCATAGACATGTATGGCACATGCAAATACATACATGTAGATGTCTAACTTTGGTGTCTTAATCTTGAACTCAGTTTCTATGTAAGTAACACTGACTGGACCAGCCATCCTCAACCATATTCAATATAACTACATCCATCTGATCACCAGCAATTCTGTATCTTTTTGTTTCTCATCTTGTGAATAATTCATCTTCAGGTGTCTGAAATATGCATCTGTACTAACCTTCCTGCAGGCTTGCTACTTGTACATTATTTTGTAAAAGCTTTGTTTTAAGTGCCAAAGAATTTGTTCCTGTCTAGCTCCCAAATCAAAATATCCCACAGCAGAGCTTTATTCCACATTCCAGAAAGCATTTTAAGGACAGCCTAGACTGTATTGTTGATTGTTTCACATTAAGTTGACTGTTCAATACCAAACAAACCATCCTCACTCCAGTTCTTATTGCCTGTTCTTCTGCTAGGGTTGCCCTTAGCAGCATTTATCAAGTGTGACAATCCAGGAGATTTTGCCAGCACTTCTGCTCTGGGTGTTTTCTCTCTTAGAGCCGTATCTGGAATGAAAGGAACCATGATGTATATTCTTTTCCTTTTATGGTGCTGAAAAAGTTTATCTCTTCTAGAAATGTGAAAAGATTCTTATTTCCTCTTCTTCCTCACTCTCCCTTTGACAGTTTGAAGAAGAGTTTTTGGAAACTCGAGAGCAGTATGAGAAGCTCCTGCAAGGTGAGTCCATGTGAAACCTCAAGAAAAGTGTAACCAGGCATAGAGAAGATGTGTGAAGTCTTTGAAGACTGTATGTGACTTCCTTTCCACACAGAAGAGTACAGCTGAGAGCCGTGAGCAGCTGCAGAGGCTGATTTTTTCCATATGTGGACAGATGAAATTGCAAACTGAATATCTTTCCAACCTGGAGGGTTTGCCAGGCCTCTGGATTCTTCTACTCTCCATCTGTCTATGCATCCCACCTTGTCCCACAAACTTAACCATGGGCTTCAGTAACTAGAAAATATGTATCCGAAATTTTCATTTTATGTCCTGATAAAGCTTAAAGATTGATCATAAGAGAGAAATCTGTGAATCTAACATTTGCTTCAAATACTGTTTGAATAATGGAACAGAACTTCTTTACATTGTTTAGAACTAGACACTTTTTACTCAGTTGAGATGTTTAGTGTGCTTGTCTCCACTGCACTTCAGTTTAATTTTAAAAGCTGCTGTACACAGTCCTGACTGCAACTACAGTGAAGTTTTTTAAAGGAAGGATGGTAACCCACAATAACTGTGTTTTTCAATTGAATTTGTCTGCATCACTGTAATTTATTCTTTGCATGGAAGAACTCCAGTTTAATACAATAATTGCCCACAGCAAGCTCACCAGAAAAGCAATGATCCTCTGAAGACAGCAAGAAATCTGACATGGACTTACTAGATGAGTCAAATAATGTGTGTCTTTCCTTTTAGGTGGATCCCTGCTGTTTCAGCAGGTGCCCATGGTGGAGATTGATGGGATGAGGATGGTGCAGACCAGAGCCATCCTCAGCTACATTGCAGCAAAGTACAACCTCTATGGGAAGGACCTGAAGGAGAGAGCCTTGTATGTAACAGTATTACTCTTCTTGAATTTAGTATAGTAGTTCAGATGCATCAAAAAGTAATTGCATAGTCACACACACACAGAATCATCTGTGGGCCTCAGTGATATGCAACTTGCAGTCAGCGTGAGAGGCCACAGTTAGATGTAAGCCAACTGATTTGTTCTAACTCAGTTACTTTTCACATAAAAATATTTGAGTCAGGGGTTTATTGTGCCTTAGTGAAAGCTTAATACAGGTATTTGAGTGACTGGCATGTAGATGCTGAACTACTTTTGTAACCAGAAAACTCTGGAAAGAAATGGTTCATTTCTAACTTCTGGCTGCAAAATAAGAGCTATCATTGACATTATCTGTGGTTGCATGATGTCCCACTGCACTGTAAAAAGTGCATGGTTTAGATCTTTGGGAGCTGGGGAAAAAACAGCTAAAAGCTGTTGAAAAACTATTGGTTTAATCTGAAATTACATCCACATGAAATTACATCTTGATGTTGTGCCTGTGAAAAAAAAAGTATGATTGGGCTGTCTCAGTATGTAGCATTTTAAATGTCCATCTACAGTATGAAACCTGCACTCATAGTTCTGGAAAAGGGACAATCTGAAGAACTGCTGTACTGATACTTTAGCTGGATGAAGAGCCTGGTATGCTTCAGACTTCCAACCCCATTATTTATCTATTTGGCACTACTTGGATTTTGAATTAAATTCTGAAGGTGGGATACATCCAGACAATTCAGTCAGTTGGGAGTGAGTCCTTGTGGTGCTGTGTGTTTCTCTGGTGATTGTGATCTGTAGCACCAAAGTTACACTCTTAACCTCTGTGCAATCCTGTTTAAACCTGCACAGTGACGCAAGTAAAGAGCCAAAACCACTACAAATACCAGTAAACTCAGACTGTGACATGTTTTTTTAATTGCATAAATAATTTGTATGAGGGGGTGTCATGAATGAGTGTGTTTGAGATCACTTAAAAAAAAACATTTTTCAGATCACACTGCAGCCTGGAAAGGAGGGAGGGGGAATGCACCACCACAGGGGGATGGGAAATACAATTTTTACTATCCTAAAACAAATATAAGGTAATTCTGCTTGTGAAGGTGCCTTCTATTTAATGTTTTTGTTTGCTTTGGTTTTAAGGATTGATATGTATGTTGGAGGAACAGATGACCTTATGGGCTTCATTTTGATGTTCCCTTTCTTATCTGCGGAGGATAAAGAGAAGCAACGTGCTTTTATAGTTCAAAAGGCAACAAGCAGGTATTTCCCAGTATATGAAAAGGTATGTAGGAGGATCATTCTCTTCCCTGATTCTGTAGGGATAACAGTGGGAACACTGGTATTTCACCACAACCAGAAGCTAAAGTGTCAGTGCAGTACTTTACACCAGGACATCCATACTGTCTGTTGGCTGGAGATGGGTCAGAGCAGTATCAGAAAAGTTGGGGCAGGTCAACCCAAGAGCCTTTCATTGAATTTTCTTCCCCATGCCCAGGTGAGGAAGGGAGTGATAGAGCAGCTTTGATGGGCACCTGGTGCCCAGCCAGGATCAACCCACCACAGTAATTTGCATTGCAAAAGCAGTGCTAATTATCTTCTTTGTTTAACATTTCAAATACATCTTGTTGGGTTTTTTTTAAACACAGTAATACACAGCTATCACTGCTGACTTCTAGCCATACTGGAATCTTGGTGTTTTTCTGACTATAGTTTGAGAGACAGGACCCAAGAGGTACTCACAATATAAATTAAGATGCATGGACAGGATGATCTAGCAGGAATAGATCCTTCTCAATTTTAAAGACTAAAGAAAAGACAGTTTTCCACTTTGCCAGGTCTCCCATACATGGTTGCCAGGGTGCATTCTGCCCTATATTCTACTTGTTGTTCCACTTGTTTTAGCCCCAGTGCTTTAGGCTGATCACCTCTCTTTCATACGCTCTTATTTTCCCATTGAAGGTGTAACAATGTGTAGAAAAATTCCATATAAATTAGACTCAAAAGGTGTGAATACCAAGAAGGTATCTAACCCTGTACTCCAGTACACAGGGTTACCTAGGGCTATAGGAAGAAAGGACCAGTAAGAGAAACCCTGGGATTCTAGATTTCTGCTGTAAAATCATCAGTGACTGCTGGCACATCCCCTGTTCCCCCTGTTAGCTGCATGGGAGAGAAGGGTGAAAAGGAGACAGTAGTATTGTCAAAGAAGGTGTGCCTGTGCATTTTGAAAACATGAACCTCAGCTGGCTATCCACACCTGAGTGTTTTCATTTATGACATTTCTAGGTTTTGAAAGACCATGGGCAGGACTTCCTTGTTGGCAACAATTTTAGCTGGGCTGATGTTCATCTTCTTGAAGCCATTTTAATGGTAGAAGAGAAAAAGTCAGATGTGCTCTCAGGCTTTCCTCAGTTACAGGTACCCTGCACTAACAAGATGCTCATATGGCTGTAAATGTGATAAGTGATATTTCAAAGTCTGTTATGTGTAAATAATTCCACAAAACATTTGTTACTTTTTCATTCCAGTCTTGCTCTTCTTGCTTTAGGAAGAGCTTGTATGATGTTTCATCTAAAGAAACTGTTATTTTCAGGTGTAACCCCTGTACACACTGAAGAAACGCACCCTCCCTTTTTTTGCCTCTCTTCACCAGTTCTGTGGTACCGTTAAGTGGAAGATAGTTTTGGATCACAAGAACTGATCTGAGTAACATACATATCAGAAACCACAGATAACTGTTAACACTTCATCCCATATCAATACAAGACACAGGGCTGATTTGTTACTGTGGAATATAAAAGGGTTGAAGTGAGTGGGAGTAAAATTCATCCACGGTTAAAACCGTATTTCCTGTCTCATCTCCACATACAGCTTGTTAAAGGATGTTACATAAATCAGCAAAATAGGGGGTTTTCTTGTGTTATTTCTGTTCTTTAAATACCATGTACTTACTCTTTACCTTTTAGGCATTTAAAGCAAGGATAAGCAGCATCCCCACAATCAAGAAGTTTCTTGAGCCAGGAAGCCAGAGGAAGCCTGTTCCTGATGATAAATATGTGGAGACTGTCCGGAGAGTTCTCCGCATGTATTATGATCTAAAAGCAAATTAGTTTGCCTGGCCACAGGCTGTAAGAGAACTGCCAGATTGCACGTGGCCAATTATGCTGCGAAGGAAGGCGAAGGGGTGTTTGGGAGGTGTTTCAGTGGGCAGGAGGTCGTGCCCTCACACAAAATATAGTAGGCAGGTATCTTTTACAACACTTCAGTACTAGTCTATTTTCTCTTTCATTCATCTCGAGATTTTTCCGGGTAATTTTAAGCAAGTGAAATAGCAGCAAGTACACTGTCTTCCTAGAGACTTCATGGAATAGCAAAAAAGAGAAATGTGAGTTGTTGACTGATAGCTTCAGCATGTCATGCTATTTCTGATGACTTTTTTCTAGATCTAGATCAGATTTTTATATGATGATTGCTCCCAATGTAGGTCTTTACTGTTCTTTAATATCACTGTTGGCAAATTAAACAAGTGGTTTTTAAAGACAGTAGGAGTGAGGTCTTTCTCCTGCCAGTTTTACTGGACATTACTGACTTGTCTGAAATGTCAACACTGTGCCTTTATAACTATGCTGCACTTTTATTAATGAAATAGGAAATAAACTGACTGCCAAATGACATTTTTGTTTAACTGCTGCATCTAGAGGACCTGTACTAAACAAATAAACTTTTTATGTAGTCACATTGTCCTGTTGGTCTCGTGAATGAAGGTTGGGGCTTGCAAACATAATTTTTACTTTTCTTGTAGCTTAAATTCTTTGTATTTGATATGAGGAGGGTCCTTGTTAACCCATACGCCTCATGGGAAGGCATATTTTGTTTGTGTTTATAAACAAGAGAATGGAGATGTGAGAGGTAACAAACCATCACACAAACCTGATACAGTTCCTGTCTAGTACCAACCTAACTCAAAATGTTGTTTCTTCTTCTCTTTTTTTTTAACTCTATGGTTTCCACAGACAACTAGATAATGGAATTTAAAGTTTTAATCACTTCAACAAATGGCACTTGGGTTTTGAAAAGCTGCTCTGCAGGATGTTATCTTGGGGTTTCATATTTGTTATTTATAGTTCTACATTAATGACATATCTTACAAGAAAAGACTTGTGCTCAATCGCTAATGGCACTGGTTTATTCCTGTGTTAGCTTGAGTTGAGAAATGTGATGCTGCTTGACACTGGGATGTAGTAAGTACACTCATCTGATACTTGATGAACAAATTGCCCACTTGAGAGCTCGTCAGGCTCCCCAGCTTCAGTACGATCGAAGTTTTCAGTGCTACAAACACTTTTCCCTCATTGCCAGGTATACAAAGTTTGTATTGACCTACCATAGTTCATTAGCTACTGTAATGTCAATTGCAATTATAGTTCAGTCCTTGGTTTAATCTCAGATTAGTTGAATAGAAAAGTTTGGAAGACCCTGTAGTTGTTCATTGTAATTCCTTGCTAAGTGAACTTCTTCTCCACAATATGAGAAAAATTGTGGCGTAATGCTGTTCAAGAGGACCATAAGCAAAGATGCAGCAGATGTAGGAGGTGCCTCTATCAGTACTTGTTGGTGATAAGCCTAACAGCTGATGGTTATGCCTTTTAGTAAATAGAGTGGTACAGCAGCAATGAATGTGAGCAGGAGAACAGTTGGTACTGAAGCCTTGTCATCAACACTGTATGTGTTTGGCACAGGGTTAACTTCAGCATAGCTCAAGAGTGGTTGTGTGGAATGAATGCCCCTTAAACAGCATTTGGTGCACTCTTGGAGCACATTTTTCAGTTTAATTTCATCTAGAAAGAATCCAGTTTATACACTCCAAGATCACACTGTGATGGGAGCCAAAGTACAGTTAAGAAACTAAATTTTAAAACATTGTCCTGTTTCAGACCACTAATGTAGATATACCCTGCAATGCTCCAGGTGTGGCCCAACTGATGGTTCATTTCCTGATATTTTAGTAAATTGTTGATGAGAAGTTCTATTTTGTTTCATTATTTTTTACTTACCTTCTTGATTTGTTTTGAAATGAAGACACCTTAAAAGTGTTTATACATCATGTGGACTTCTCCATATAAAATCTACAGTCATGTTTGCTTATGCTGTGGTGGCAGAGCTGTATGGTGTGACAGTGCTGCAGGTTAACCCTGCCTGATAACCTTCTTATTTTGATATTCCCATGCAGGTTTGTCAGTTTACTTTCTAACCTGTGAAGAGCAGCAGGTTTACAGACTATTATTGTGATCTTCCATATTCTGGGCAAACTAGGGATGAAATCAGCTGAAATCTAAGTATCTTACAAAACAGTTTTTTTACTGAGCAACCTTGAGTCCTGTAAGTGTTGTAAACGAGGCTGACACTTTTGAAAGGAAAAGTCAACTTGTTCATTTATTAACTGCTGAGAGCAGGAACTCAGGATAAGCCCAGGCTCTGCACGACACGCCACAATAAAACGATACATAAACAAGACAGTGAGACCCGCTGGATGCTCCCTTGGACCCCAAATTCCGCAGGAGAACCCCTCCCACCCTGGGTGCAGGTCGCTTTTAAAGTCTTTGGTGCCACCGGTCTGGTGCATCTCTTAATCCTCGTGCTGATTGGTCCCTTTCCTGTTCGCTGGTTGGTCTATACCTCCGTGCATTCCTCACCAATCATTTTCAAACAAGTCCACTTCATTGGTTGGCTCGTTCTCCAGTCACAGTCCAGGGCATCGTCCTCATCCCTTGTACCCTATGAAGCAATGTACTAGAAAGTTCCTGCTATTAAACCCATTGGGTCCTTGTTATATCCCCATCCAGTGGTTACATTCCAGCATTACACCCGTACAGTCTTGCAACTTCCCTTCAATTAACATGTCCATCTATTCCACCCTCAACTCCCCTCTTTTATATCTCATCTAAACAGTAATAACCAACACCCTGAAACCAATTCATTTATTACAGTAAGCACTCTAGCAGTAATTATTTAGGGGGGTACCTTACTTCAGTATTGCTTTTACAACACATCAGAGCTTTTCAGTTCTGTTACCAGCCTTCAAGACAGTGGTAAACAAGTAAAATATACAGATGTTTGTTGCCATTTGTCCTATGTCTCTCAATGTTGCCAGCCCAATAATTCCTGGCTAAAAATTAGTTAAGAACACATAATAACCTCAGGATTTGTTTCCCTCTTAACTGTCACAAAGTACTTAGGTGTTAAACAGGCAGTTTTGATGTGCTCTCAAGAAGGACTTGGGGTTTTCTTCAACTTTTGCTCTGGTAGGACCTATTTATGTACAAATCAGCCTGGAGCATCATTCTGCTAGCGAAGTAAATTATGCTTAGTGGAGGTAAGGGTTGTGAGCCTAGGTAACCATTTTTGGTTTAAAACACTCTCTGGTAATGGAATGACAAGTTCATTTCCATTGAAAACACTAGGATAATTCTCACTGATTTAATAGCGAGTACAGGATATTTGCTTTAGTACACGTTATGGTTTCTGATGACTGTATGGGATCTTTACTCTGCATTGTGCTTGTTGATGTTTTGGTATATTGCAGTTAATTCCAATGGAACTCTGCTATTCGGATGAGCACATCTGAACGTGTAAAAGAAGCATCAGCTATTCAAAGGAATTTTTCAAGTCGCCTGCATGCTTCCTGAGGCACTTCCTCACACCTGACTGTAGCAACACTAACCAAAAAAAAAAAAAAAAAAAAGCAAGATGCCAAATTTAGGGAAAACTAGCCAGGTCAACTGACTGGAGGATTCCTAACATTGCTTCTAGCGGGCACTTAACAGATGTTCCAATGCTTAGTATCATTTGCCAGTTGCCACCATAGGAAAAACAGACTTGATTTGGGGGAAATGTCTTTATTATCAATTAATTTAGTTAGTGAGAAAGAAAAACAAAAACTTGAACACCTTTGCTCCCACTCCTCTTCTTCCCAAGTTCAACCTCTCTCCTTCGTTCCCAACTCCTCTGCCTTCTCCCCTCCTTCTCCTCGTGTGCAGGGCATTTTCTTCGCTGTTTTTCCCCGGCACTCTGCCGTGCAGTGTTTTACCCCTTCTTAAACACATTCCGTAGCGCCGCCCCAGCTGTGGGCTCAGCCGTGCCCTGCGGTGGGTGGTTGGACCCGGCTGGAACCGGCTGTGTCCGGCTGGGGCAGCCCGGCCTCCCCTCACGGAGCCCCCACTGAAGCCAGCGCCCCATACAGCTGTGCCTGCTTTAATAAGCGGGTCCCTCAGCGGGTTTCCAAACGGGTCGTGGGGATCACTGGGATCTGCTGGTGGTGGCCCACAGCCTTGCGGCCCAAGAGAGGAAAAATTCGCGTTCCAGAGGCGTGTAGGACCTGGACACCAGGGCGCCTGGGCACCGCTGGTGTAGAGGAGTTCTCAGGAGGCTTCACTCGGAACCCGAAATTCGGAATTTGCTTTAAAGCCCAAATCCTGCTCTTAGGAAAGGCTATTTTATTTGCTGCTGGGGAAATTTGAGACGTAGGCAACTCCTCGGCGTGTCCCCGGGCTCTCTTAACTACTCGGGAGCTCTCGGCATGGAATTAGCCTGACAGTACTTTTCCTGCCCCCAGGTGGAGCCCTGCGCTTTCGGCAGGTGCCCTTGGTAGGGGCTGGCGGGAGGGAGGCGGTGCATCCTGGAGCCATCTTCAGCCACAGAGCCCGAAAAGTACACCCTCCGTGGGAAGCACCTGAAAGACAGACTCTGGTGCAGTAACTTCAAACCTCGAAGCACGAGATGCTCCTTTTTAACATGTGACTATTTTTGGAGTCAGTGGCAACAAATAATATTATCAGAATGCAATTTATCTGTAAAGCATGGTCAACCTCTGAGCAGCTGACTGGAAGCATGTTTACAAGCCACCTTGGAGTGCAGAGTAGAGAAAAGCATATATATACACATTTCCAGCAGCCCTTTCCAGGCTTTATTTCAGTGCTGATGTCTTGTTGGAATTTTCCGTGCTACTGCCTGTGCCTGTTGTCTCTTCTACTTTCACTATGCTCCTCCAAGGACAGCCTGGTCCTGGCCCCTCTGCAGCTACATATTAGGTAGGTGAACAGAGTAACTAGATCCTTGGCACTTCACTGTTTCACATTTTTATCAAAGGGCTAAAAGAAAAATTAGCATGTTTCACGGTAAATAAAATAAAGTCCCAATAGGTAGGCAAGTTGAAACTCAGTGATCTGAATCAGTATGCAAACTGGGAATTAATAAACCAGAGGCATTTAGTCTTGTTAAATGCACTTTGCCAAAATTCCCACTGATGTGAGAAGCAGGAACTCAAAGGAGGAGGAGCTGAAGAACACAGTGGATAATTAGCCATATGCCATCTTCCAGTGTGCCACTGGCATCTGAAAATGCTGATGTGACCTTGGTGTATAGTGGAAATTTTCAAATAGCATTGTATGTCTGACTCTGACATTGACCCAAGAACTACCCAATAGGTATCACTTAATCCTAATGCAGAAACTGGGGACAATTTTCTAGTTATGCTGCAGATTTGTGCTGCTTACCCTACAACTACTACTTTCCATTTAAGACCAATTTCAACACTGCAGCAGTGCCATTTAATCTCACACCTGTAAATGTTATCCAAGAGAAGATGGAATGGAATGTTAGCCTTTCTGGCAAGAGAAAAGGACCTTCACCTCATGGTTCAGCCTCGGATGCCAGAGTTTAGTACATATAACCCTAGCCCTGCCACCCTGCTTGGATACACTTTAGTTCAAGCAGGGATTATCTTTCCACTCGCTTTCTCAAGGAAGTAGTTACCTTATTTAACTCTTGCTATTATTCAGCAGGTGGTTTTGCTGCAGAATGTCAGTCAAGGGGTGATCTGGGAGACAACTGTTCTGGATTCCTTTGAAAATCTAATTTGAACAATTATTTCTGAGAAAGTTCAGAATGGGTTTGCTGGGGTTTTAGCTCTCCTCCTGGTTTTTTTGGTTTTTTTTTTCTCTTAAAGGAATTTTCCCTGTACATGTTGCCAGGGGGACAAATTACTGGGTGCTTAAGAAAAACAAAGGACCTGGACACAGAGGGAGGGGTGCATCTCTTTCACCTGGGTTTGTGGGCAGTCAGTTCCCGGTGTTTGGACAGAGAGAGAGAGGCTGCTTCTTCGGCTGCCTTCCTTCTACCGGCGAAACCCCTGGATCCCAAGCCTGCCTTCCCTGCCCCGCTGGGAGCTGGGCTGCAGCCGCCCTGCCCCTGCCATTGCCTCGAGCCTTCGCTACTCTGTAGCCCCGCACGCCCTGCGTGCCCAGACCTCCGGGGGGTTCCCACCGCGGCTCCTGAGTTTGGATATATCTCGTTTGCCACCCAGGATTTTTGCTCGTCCCTGCCATTCCAGTCTGCCGTTCCAGCCTGCTGTTCCCGAGGGTCCGGCCGGACACCGGGATCGGCTGCCCAGGGGTTTGTGAAGCCTTTGTTCCATCCCTTCCCGGGATCCCAGGCCGCCAGTGCCGCGTGCTCCCCGAGCTCGCTCCGGAGCGCCCCCTGCAGCCGCGGGGGAACCATCGCACCTGCCCTGCTCACCGGGAGCCGCCAGCGCCCCTGCCGGCTGCGAGCGGAACTGCACCCGAGGGGAAAGGGCCCGACAGCCGAGAAGGCTGGCACTGGGTTTGGGATTGTTTGCTGATACTGCCATGGTTATTGTTGTTTGTTTGACTGGTTATACACATGTAGATATATAATAGCAAAGAACTGTTATTCCTGTTCCTCATATCTTTGCCTGAAAGCCCCTTAATTTCAAAATTATAATAATTTGGAGGGAAGGGGGTTGCAATTTTTTTTTCTTTTCCATCCCAAGGGAGACTCCTGCCTTCCTTGGCAGACACCTGTCTTTCAAACCAAGACTGGGTTGCACAGAGACAGCTTTGAAATAAGCAGTGTAACTCTCATACTTTTCAGAGTATTTTGTTGTTCTGCATTCTCCCGAAATATGCTCACAAAACAAAACAGAGGTCTAACAGAAGTGTGTATGTTTTAATTAAACAAGCACACTATTCTTCTAGTACCATGGTGCTTTTTTGCTAATAGTAGCAATTGCTAAAATGAAGATGGTGTAGGGCTGAGGCTAGAGAACGTGTATCTCCAGGATTTGGGGGTCATTTTTACCCTACAAGACAGACAGAGTAAGACTTCACTAGTTGGATAGTGTCCTGGCTCTCCTTGAAGCAACAGGGATGTCTCTTCGAAACAGACAACTGAACTGTAGAGGTTTGGGCCCCAAAGATTGTTGTGTCTTTTCTGCTCATTCCAATACAGAAGATTAGGAATCTCCACATTCAGCAGTGAAACATATCCCCATTAACACTTTTCTAACATGAGTGTACGTATGGTATTTTATTACTACAACTTTATTACCTTGTGTATAGAGACCTTACACAGTTTCAGCATGGTTCTCAAGCACACCAAAGTCATCTTTCAGTATTCGTGATATGGTAAGGACAGTTCAGGTCTCTGTGTACATACATGCAGTTTAACCTGTCACCATGCAGGCTGATGAAAAGAGGCTTATGTATGTGTAAGGGAGCTCTTGCCTTTGTGAACTGGGCGCTGAGGTCTATAGTGCTACTAACTAGCTGGGCAGGATGAGCCAGATTCCTATTCCATTATCAAACTTGCATTGAGAACTTCCCCTTGAGAACAAGGGAACAAAAGCATATGAAGGTTTGTCTCTGACCCAATGGACTTATCTTTCCCCTCACTTTTTATGTATCTTGTACCATATTTACAGTTTCTTCTGATATTTTTCATTTTTCGTTTTTATGGAAATGTAACAACTGTTGTATATGTGCAACTTACAGAACTGACTAAGGATGCAGAAATAAACCTGAAATGAAGGTTTAGATTGTTAATAACTTCATCAACTCTTTTCTGGAGCAAAACTCAGAAAAGTCATTAGTTTTTTAATTCCTGTAAACATTTTTCTTCCTGAATCAAGCTGGTTACAATCTTTCATACCTGTCAAACTTCTGTGGACAGAAGTCCAGCAACTGATGGAAGCTGTCCTGATGGTAGACAAGAAAGTGCCCTCCATTCTCTCCACGTTTCCTTTTCTGTGGGAAATTAAATTGAATAGTTATACACACATGTACGTTTCAAGTTTTGAGGAAGACAAAATGCCTGGCCGTTTCTTGCACTCTTACAGAATGCAGATGTAATCAAGAGAGAATTGGGAAATAGAGTCAACAGAGTAAAATACAAAGAATAGAAGACAAAAAAGCAGAGATGAGAAATGCATGTGAGAAGTGAATTACAGCTCCATTAGTTACAAAAATTACTAGATAAATTATTTTTATGCATGTGATTTCAGTAAGAGAGACAGAAAAGGGCTTTCATCTCCCCTATCTTATAATACAAGCAATGAAAAGCAACATTTTCACAGTAAGACAGTGGATCTCATTGTTAGAGGATGTCATTGAGGCCAGGAATTTAATTGGATGAAAGTAGTATGAAGGATATGATGAATGTGGTGAAATCTTGAAAGATTGAACATTTTGGAGCAAAGCAGCTCTCTTGTGCAAAAAGATTAAACTTTGAAAGGCAGATTATCCCAGTATTGATCACTGTATGGTTTTATACCTTGCCTCGTAGGTTTGTACCATCTGACTTGCATCTGCTTTTCTCTGAAGTTGTGCCATCTGCTCTTAGGAAATTGCCTCCTCCCTCATGATCAGCCTTGAGCCACCATCTCATGAAGCTGATTTCACAGGCTTTTGTTGGTTTGATTAAAGCTTTCCCCACCCCTATTCTTAGTAGTAGAAAATAAAAAGACTCTTTAAACCTAAGTTTAGATTATTACTAGTTTTAGTTGTAATAATGCACATAAAGTGAGAGTCCTAGAAAGACTCCAAGAACATAAGAGATACCAAACAGAGGAAACATACACTCATACAAGTTTCTATGAAAATATGAAGTAATTATAATACATGAGCTATTTAAGTTAAATATTTTTCAATGAAATTTGTACTGCTAAAGGTATGTTTCATTTGCCTTTGAAACCTTGATTTTGCCTACCACATGCCTTGATAAATCAGCCCTTTGACCATGTTGAGATCATTAGATCAATAAAGGCTTAACAATCCAAACAACAATGTAGTCTCCATTTAAACTCTCCTCACAGCACTACAGCAGGTCTAAACCAGAATTAGGGTTATTGTTTTCAGACTTTCCTGTGCCAGTGGTCCAGCTGAGAGCCAAGGAGCTCAGAGAAATATGTGTGAGTGTGACTAGAGACTTGGTTAACCTTGCTTTGGGCATTCAGTAAAGCTTCCTGCACAGAACCAGAGCAGTCACTGAAGGTTTGCAGCAAGCCTAGGCTTAAGTCATGCATGACTTGTACCTACTCATGTGGACTCTAATTTATCACAGTGGTGTTGCGCTTCAGTTTAGGAGTGCAATAAGCAGCGTGGGGAGAATCCTCCTACCCTTTTGTGTTTAATTCTTTGGTGGCAGTTTGTCATGTACCCTGTGCCCACCTCTGAGAGGATGCTGCAATCAGGCATCATCCCCCAAGCCAACTGCTTAGTGTTTTGTGAGGATTGCAGGTAGATACATTTTGAGAAGACTTTGAACTTGCCTCATCTACAGCACAAGGAAGTGTGTCCACAGAGCACAGTGGAAAGGTGATATGCCAGGACATGGTATACTCACTAGTTAAAATCTGCCTTTGCCCAACCCCAGATCACTTCAATGGCACCTGGGCCCCATGCCTGCTGCCTGAATACTCGTGGGTGTGGCTTAACAAATAATGTGTAAAAGAAACTTATTTTCTTTTCTGCTCTAGAGGTTTACAGAACACCTATTCAAGTTATAGATAGCAGCAACCTCATTGATATGATTACCTTCAGATTCCAAAGGAGCTTTGTAATTACGTTATGAAAGGCTGTGCTGGAAGCAAAATAAAAAGAGAACAAGGGGGAAAGTCTTCGAACAGGAATGTGTAGAAGGGGAACAGCAGTCGAATCTGGATGTGGCTATATTCAGCAAATCCAAAAAGCATCAGAATGCTTTGCTTGACCACTCAGTCATCCCTGAGCCTTAAATTAGGGACCTCTCCCTCCCATTCTTCTTTGCCACCAAGCCTACTGCTGTCCTTGGTGGCATCTGAGACTGCAGAGACGACAAAGAGACTTCAGTTACACGCATGCCCTTCAGTGTTCTCTGTTCCTGAACCAACTCTTGCACTCAGGTGCATGCTGATATCAAAGACCTCAAAAGCCGGAACAGATTAATCTTGATTCAATACTGCCATCATGGGTAGGTATAAACAAATGCTCCTTTCTTACTCAGCCATCTGTGTATGTGCCGCATTCCTACTGTAGCCACATCTGCATTACTGGTTTAGGCTCGTGGGGATCATCATGCCCATGCTTGGTACGGCATGCATTTACACATTGTTCAGACCTTCCAAAATAGGGTATGTATGCTGCTAGCTGGGAACTGTTCTGGGCCTCTGCTGGACTTCTGACCCATGTTTAGGAATTTTCTGTACGGTAGCCTGGTAGTAACTAGGTTTGACATAGAAAAAATACAGAAACATGCATTTAATGTTACGCTTCACTCAGTACATTATGAACTTAAGAGAGAGTTAGAATTAGGCAAAGTGCAAAGAAGCACCATACAGTTGGGTTTTGCTGACAGCATCAATCTCTGTAGCACATAAATTACAAATTTGCAGGAAGCCTCTAGGGGAAGTGCATCCTCTAGAAGACACTGCCAGCAATTTCCAGGCAGAAAAACAAAACTCCAACTGCGAGGAAAAAGCTACCTGGAGACTTTTGTCCTCAGATTCCCCATAGTGAGGTGCTATGTTAGTACAGTCATAGCTTTAGACAGACAAATACAATTTTGATAGCAGTGTGGGTTCTGTGAACAGATCTTCAGATTAGTTGTACTAATGTTTGCTGCAGGGATGTAAAGCAATGCCCAACATCACATGGGTCTGTGCCAGAGTAGAGAACCTTATATTAGCACCCAAATCCTGTTTTCCATTTGCTATGCCGTCTTTGTGTCTGTTCACATCCACTTTCAGTTTTGGGATTTTTAGCTGAAATACAGATAAAAAAGCTGACACAGTGTATTGGGTTGACCCTGAGTTGATGGACAGTCTTTAAGACCAATTACGCTTCTCACAATTTACATATTTAAACCGCACAGAAAGGCGGGACTTCCCGTTTTTGGGTCGGAGCTCGCCTGCTGGAAGGTGGGGGGGGGGGGGGCTCCGAGCCTCCCGGCCCCGCCGGGCCGGGCCGGGGCCACTGCCCCTTTCCCCCTTTCCCAACACTGCGGCACGGACCCTGGGTGGCTGGGGGGGACTGCCTCAGAGCCGCAGGCAGCTAAAACCAGCCATGGACTGCTCACAGCTAAACCCATCCAGCGCGGCTTCTGGGGACCAGCGGGTCCCTCTCCTCTCCATGCGGAGCTGGCGGAGTCAACGGGAGCCGGCAGAGCCTCCTGTCTGCAGCCAGCACACTTCGTGCTGAACTGAAGAAGACACCACGCAGCCAGCAGCACAAAGGGAGCGAGGCTTTCCCCACCGTAAAGGCCGAACAAGAACACCCTTCAACATGGCGGCGTCAGAGTCAGAGAGAAAGAGAAGTGAGTCCCGTGGGACGGAGCTGGAAATGGCGACGGGAGAAAAGAGGGCGGTGCCGCGATTCTGGCGCGCAGCTTAAAAGAAACCTTCTTGCATGCCGTGGTAAGAAACTGTAATACCACAAACTGTTTGTCTCTTTAATCCATTTGAAGAACATGGGGGGATGGAGTATCTTCGTGTGCCTGTGAAGATTGTGAAGAATGCCGATGCCAGGCTATATAGAAGTAGTAAGAGGCTGCTAGAGACTTGTGGTGAAGAAAAAGCTTTTGTGTGCAGGTCAAAAGAACTTATCCTTAAAAAGATGAATAACCCCATGTGATGGCCCATGTTTTGTAGTGTGAAGGAACTGTGAGATTTTTCATGGGAGAGATGTTCTACACACAGCAGATTGTTTCCGGGCGGGTCTGCTGTTGGTGGGAACCACGTGCAACTGAAGGAAAAACCCTTTTTTCCCTTAAGCATAAGAGAGAGACTTTTCAAGAACTGGAACACTGACTAACATCCCATGTTCTGTTATCCCTTGTGTGAGCTAGGTAAAAGGAGAGAAGTGCTGGAGGGGGGGGGGATTTGCTTTAATTTTGTTTTGTTATTGTCTCTTTACTTTTAATTCTATTAGTAATAAAACTCTTTCATTGTACTGCAACTGTTTAAGGTTTGTGCCTGCTTTGCTTTTCTCCTAATTCTTATCTCACAGAAGGAAAATAAGTAAGTAATGAATATTTTGAACCAAAACCACTACATTTAATTGGTGTTTCCGCCCGGTTTTGAACTCAACCCACTACACACAGTTACTTCTCATGGGTAAGAAAATCATAGTTTATTTTATCTCTGAGTATTAGCCATGTACATTCAATTTAATAAATTAACACTACTGCCTTGAGACATAGGGTGAGTTGTGACATAAACGGTCATCTATTTTTTATATCAAGTAGGCTTGATACTGTATTTCAAAGTAATTGAGCCCTGTTATCCCATACTCTGGGTAACTTTTCCATCCTATACAGCAGCAAAAATAAAAACCTGCTAAATAATTAAATAAGCCTAGAAACTTAAGTGTTTTTTCTGTAAATGATTACTATTACCTTAAATATGACCCAGAAAAAAATCTATAATTTTCTCAGTGTTTTTAAATGTCTTGCTGTTGTATTTGGGTAAAATGCCCCCAAAATTCCAAGAGAAGAGTTTGAATAGATGGCTACCATAGAAACTATGAGGTTACCATCATGATTTAGTCAAAGCAGCAAACAAAGACTGTCTCTGCCTTGGGTGTCAGTTTTCAGAGCCATACGTCTTTAAGCTGGATAGTGTCCGTTTAAGAGCATTGGGATTTTTTTTTTCTCTAATTGGGCACAGCTGGAAACTCCCCCAAACTGCAGAGTTTAAACAGCCCTGGGGAACCTGCCTGTGCTGGGTGGAGTCTGAGTTAAAGTCAGAAGGTAAGTACGAACTTACAAATTCCCTTTTCTTAAAGCATTTGCTCGACTTTTTAAAAGTGAAACTACTTCTAAGTTTTTTAGGGCATCTGCTGGTGCAATGTAAATTCTTTTTTCTCTTTAGTCTGTCTGTGTGCCAGGTAGCCTAAAAATGGCTCAATAGTTATTCACCAGCTGGAAGCTGCAGGAAAGAAAATGCCAGAAAAAGATGTGTTTTAACCAGGAAATTAATTCTGCAGTGCAGTCCAGAGCTGACCGGGACAGCCATGGAACAGCCGAGGGGACAAAGTGCAAGCCTCTAGCACTGTGTTGGTTTCTTCTAGGTTGAAGCAGGAAAGCTGGCCCGTGGGATATGCTGGACTCTGATCGCAGCTCCAGGGCCAAAGAGCACTTCATGCTGAGTGCTGCTGTTTCTGGAAGATGATGATCTCTTAAACTGTTCTTGCATCTCTCAGATGCATGCTCAGAGAAATTCCAGACAGGTGTGTTACTAAGGCTCACACGGAAATAGGATAGAAATACGGACTTTAGACAAAAACAATTTAAAAAAAAGTATATAGTCAAATTTTGTATTGAGGTCTTTGCTAGATACCAGGGTAGTGTATGCGAGATGTGATTACTTATTTGGCTTCAGCATAAATTCATGACATGAATCAGTTCTTCAGCAGTGTCTGGGTTAGTGCAGTAGTCCCCAAATGCCCTGAGTAGTGAGGTATTTTGGCTATGGGAATCAAGTATTACTTAAGTAAAATTAGAAGGTTTTCCATGTCTGCTCTCCACATTCCCTGGACGTTTGGCTGTTTGTACCTTTTGCAAGAGTCAATTTTCTTCAGCAGGAGCAGTCAGACAGCTTTTCAGGAGCAAGCAACACCAGGTCAGATCATTGGACTGCTTGTAAGTCCAGTGGTTTGTACTGCTGTTGTGCAATATATATTAGACCATTTCCTATCTCTTTTTTGTCCTTCTGCGGTATGGTCTGGCTGACGAATGATAGCACGTTTCTCTGGCAGTTGTACAGCTTTAACAGTTCAGTAATGCATGGAGCATTCGATATTTTACTTCCACTAGAAGTCATAAATCCACACAGCTTCCATAACTGCCCAGTGGCAGGGCATACACCAAATGCGTATTAAGAATCAGCATAAATATTTACAGTCTCTTCTTGGAACAGCCAATAGGCCTTTGTTAATGCAATTAATTCAGCTGCTTCTGTGCTCAGCTTTGGACTGAGTGGTGAAGCTTCCACTACTTCGTACACAGTAGTCATTCAATAACCTGTATTCCAGTTGCTGCTCAGATAATATGACCACCCACAAATAACAATTCCAGACTGAGATTTAGAAACAGTGCATCTGTTAAATCTGCTTGAGCCTTTTAGGCTTCATAGATGGTTTCTACACAGCTGTGATGTCGTTCCTTCCCTAGGTGAAAGGAATAATGCAATGGGATTCAGCATTAGTTACTATCCCAGAGGCTATTCCTTGCCCTTCTTGTGCAAACAAGGTAAAAGGTTTACCACAGTCTGGCAGTCCCAGGGCAGGTGCAGCTAGCTTCAAAATCTTGAATATCTACCTTGTGTGTTGCCCAGTGAATGGGTTCTTCATCATCTTAGGTTATCAGTATTGGGTTTTTCTATTCCTTGAAAGAGCTGTCTGGGGGTGGCAGAATCCTACAGCTCCTGAAAAGTATTTGTTTTGAGTAGCTGGTCTTGGAAGATTTTAAATTATTTTAATATGATTTTCAGATAATCGCTACTCCTCTTGCTGAAGAATGTAACACAGATATATTCTGATATACTTCTCTTACACAAATTGTAACTTATATAGAAAGGTCCAATGATGATTTTTAATTAAAGCAAACAGTAAGGAATGGGTGACAGCTATACAAGATTACTTGGCTATTAATAAAGTATCAACATATTCTATCAGAAATGGATCAACTTTTTTAAACAGTACATTCTGAAAGTCTTTTATTAAAACTAGAAAAATAGTGGAGGTCTGAGCAAAATCCTTAGGCCTTGGCTCTGTAGGATGTATCTTTCCCCAAATATACGCAAAAAGGTGTTGAGAATCTGGATGAATACGTGTGCTTTCTTAAGGTAGAAGTTGCCCAGTTTCGAATAAGTTGAAGGTTGTAGCTTCTGATCTTTAGGAAATCTCAGGTGTCAGTACTCACAGGGGAATGAGTAACTAAAATGAGCCCACTGGACAAGACTCAGGTCCAGACCCACTAACTGAAAGTAGCTGCCTGTATGTGAGCTACAGGTGTCAGGTCCTTGTATAGTCAGTGGAGATGCATTCAGTAGATCTAAAGATTGAGGCGACTTTTAACCAAAACCCAAGAAGTTGGGGGTTTTTTTTGGTTTTGGTTGGTTGGTTGGTTTGGTTTTGTTGGTTTTTTTGGTTTTTTCTGTGTTGGAAGCTTAAGATAACTAAAATCCACTCAGAGCTGATAGTGTTATTTTTAATTTAAAAAAATGATCTTAAAACAAGTTTTAATTCTATGTTTGTCATTCCTCTTCTTGCATAATTTAATGCCACATAGAATCTCTTGTTCGTGTAAAATAATAAAATGATACCTGAGGCTTCTTACTCCTTCTACTCTTCTTCTGCAAACGAAAGATAATGTTTCCAAGAGGATTAAGTTTCATATACTTGATATTTCAGTCATTGACTTTTTTACTTAAAGGAAAAGTCTTACTGTAAGTTTCTGTGCATTACAAGTTGGGGCAATGTGTGTTGAAATGATACCGATGCAATGTAGCTGAAAAGTGTGATAATGAAAGAAGCACTAGCTAATTGTTGTGAACTAAGTTGAAAAGCTGCCCTGCAGTGAAAGCTAGTCACACAAGGTGCAGAAACTAATAAAACACTGTCCTTTAAGCCAAACATTGTAATTAGGAACAACTACTCACACTTTAAAACTGAACATACTTTTTTCCTTAATGTGTACTTGGATTATATTTACTAAATTACCCAAGATATCCCTATATATTCTAGTAGCATGACTCAGTTCTTACTGGAATTGCTCAAGAGAGAACCCTCGACCTTGTTTTTTCAAGTCAAATTTTGGCAAAATATGTTCCAAATGTACTTTACTTTAAGTACACCTACAAAGCACTGTGACTTGAAGAAAACATATCACTAGAGTGTACTGAGCCTGATTCAAATAAGAAATATCAAGTGGATGCTAGGTGTGACAGATGTCATGTTGCAGCTTTGGCTTTTAACTGGGAAAACTGGAGTCATCTGGAAATTTTTTTAAGTGAGGCACTCTGAGCCACTAGGAAATCTATTTTAAAGGGTTTTTTTCCTTCTGATCATTAGTGTATGATACAAACGTCTTTATGAAGGGGAATGCTAGTCATATTCTTTTAGTAATTAGGGCATAAGCACAGAGGAATTAAGACCTGGATGCAGAAATTCTGCTCGTGTGTGAGCACTGCCAGTCCAGCTGGTTGTCCCTACATATGAAACAGCTCGGTACAAACGCGCTGTCTCTGCCACGCGCTCTGGGAGAGGCACAGTTACAGCAAAGCATCGACAGCCTCGATGAGCCTGCCAGTCCCCGGGACATGCAGGGCCCCTGTGCCCCAGGGGCTACTTCTGAGTGCACCTGAAGCCAGTTGTTGGGGTTTTAAGAGGTCTAGTTTTTTTTCCTGTTAAAGGAATTTTCCCCCAAACTGTTACTAAGATACAAATCGCTGGGTGCTTAAGAGAAAACAAAAGACCTGGCTGCTCCTTTTGTTTCACCTGGGTGTGTGGGCAGTTCGGTCTCTGCGTTAGGAGAGAGAGGAGCTGCTGGTTCTTTTCCGCTGCTTTTCCTTCTGCTGGAAACAACACCGGGATCCCAAAGCCGCCTTCCCTGCCCCGCTGGAGGCCGGGCTGTGGCCGCCCTGCGCCGCTGCTGCTTCGAGCCTTCGCTGCGTTGTAGCCGTGCTCGCCCTGCCTGCCCGACCTCCGCGGGGTTCCCCGTTTGGATACATCGTATCTGCCACCCGGGATTTGTACTCGTCCCGGCCGTTCCAGCCCGCTGTTTCAGCCTGCTGTTCCCGAGGGTCCGGCCAGGGGTTTGTGAAGCCTTTGTCCCATCCCTCCCGGGATCCCAGGGCCGGCTGCGAGCGGAACTGCACCCGAGGGGAAAGGGCCCGACAGCCGAGAAGGCTGGGACTGGGTTTGTGTTTGCTGTTACTGCCATAGTTATTGTTGTTCGTTTGACTGGTTATATATATAATAGTAAAGAACTGTTATTCCTATTTCCCACATCTTTGCCTAAAAGCCCTTGATTTCAAAATTATAATAACTTGGAGGGAAAGGGGTTACATCTGCCATTCCAAAGGAGGCTTCTGCCTTCCTTAGCAGACACCTGTCTTTCAAACCTAGACACCAATGCAGCTAGGTTCCACATCTGGCTTCAAGGGACACCTCAAGGCTGCCATAAGCATCAAGGAAATGGGCTGCAGCCATGCAGGATGGCTAAAGAAGCTCATTCTGTTTCATGGAATAAAGGGAATAGCAACAATTCATTTACCCCTATTTGAGGAAAGAAATGGACTGCATGTGAAGCTGCAAAATGCACATACGGCAAACAAAGCAAGACGAATTTCAGCTTACTGGTAAAACGTGTTTTCCTTCTTTTAATCTTTTCAATGATGGTGACAATAAGGCTAAGTGAGTAGCTTCCCTGAGATGTGGTGGCATTTTCAGTGGTTTTGTATAATTGTCTTCATGGGCAGCAGTGTTCCCCCTGTAGCTAGGGACTCATACCATTTGTTTAAACATGTCTGTATTTGCTTTCAATCATAAGAAACCCTCCCTGTCAGCACTGGGTACGGCTTTACAGATTCACACATCTTTCCTTCCTAGCACTGGCTGTCTCTCATTTTACGTTTTGAACCAAATGAAGTTTAAACTTGATCAGGCATAGTGAGAATAAACGGTGCTGTCTCCCCTCAAAATAATGGTGCTTACACCAGTTTTATGAGAGACTGTTTTCTGCTTAATATCTTTCAGGGAACCAGGAGCTCAGGAACATGTCGGGGAAGCCCAGGCTTACCTACTTGAATGGAAGGGGCCGGATGGAGCCCATACGATGGCTGTTGGCAGCAGCCGGTGTAGAGGTTGGGTGACGTTTTCAGTAGAGTGTTACAGACTGGTGTTTGCAACTTTCCTCAGTGAGGGACAATTTAACATGCGTGTGGAGGATAAAAGCTGCATGAGAATGGCTAAATTCATATGTCCAATAGCACTGCATGTTTGTAGCTACGTTGTTCGGTGGTTGATATGTGGGATGCAAAACTCATTGGTATTCAGAGTTTATTAGCAGTAGTGTCAATCTCCTGATGTAATTAACCCTAACGGGACAAAATGGGGATTTATTTAAAGGACCTTTATTACTTGTAAGTTTTGTAGCTGTGCTAAACCTCCTTAACTCAGTCTTATTAAGTGTGCAGTTACGATGTTTGTAAACTGGGGTGGGGTTAGAAATATTGATGTGCCTTTTTTCCTTTGGCACTGGCCCCAACCTGTCTTGTGTCTGTAGATGCCTGCACTCTGTTTCTGCTTGGTCTTGGTTTATTTCTGTATTAGTGCACTGATGCAGAAGTGGCCAGGCCCTCCTGTTCCCCATCAGCTGTCAGGGAGTGTTGGATCCTCAGGACATCTGTACCCAAACAGTGTGATTGAAGATCTGGCCCATTACCTTTTGCTTGACTCAGTAGTTCTGTGCATGGTTATGTGCTATCACTTAATAGAAGAAAGTTAACAGAAGAATAGCAGTGTGACACTATTCTCACTCCTTTTTCAGTTTGAAGAGGTGTATTTGGAAACAAAAGAGCAGTATGACAAGTTAATCAAAGGTAAGAATCCTGACACCTGAGGTGTAGTCCTTCAAAATATTTGTCCAGCCTAGCTAAATTTGTGTTCAAAAATAGTTTACTTAAACGAGGGGAAACTTCTAGGTGCACACCTTGAATAGTGCAATACTAGTTTTGAATAACCTGTTATTTCCAGTGCCAAATAACTGCTATAAACTAAAAGCCAGAGCATCTGTGATTGTGTTTATTGTAGTACATTAAGCATGCAAACACTTCTATTTAATACAACTTACTCAACTGTGCTGTTGAATTGTTAGCATGGTACCTGGCACAGTTTTCGTCCAGGGCAAATAGAACTCCCTGAGCCTGAGATATGAAGCTTCCCCTAGTTAAAAAGCATGGAGCCAGCAGGGAGACCTGTGGAAAGCCTGACATAGTCCAAGCAGCATGCCACAAAGGCTTCATGCCAACCTTGGGCGAGCAAGACCAGTTCTTCCCACACACCAGTGCAGACCTGTAGCCACTGCCCTTGATATCTGGTCAGAAGAAATCCATCAGTGAACCCCTCTACAGACACCCTGGAAGGAGAAGACCTTCCTGCCAGGGTGGGGAAGGAGTTGTGACTGTGAGGAGCAGTAGAGAGTGCACATGCCTCACAGTTTACCTGCTGCCCAAGACACGTGAGAGAAACCTCAGAGCAGGCTGAGCGTGCCAAGCTATACAAGGAGACTTGGAAGAGGGCTTGTATGTATTCTGGCTGAGCTCAGAAAGGAAAAGCTGTGTCTAAAGAAATTCTGTCAGGGAAAGCTAAAGTGAACAAAAATAAAATAGAAGTGGTATTAACTAGATCAGAATTAAATTTGCAGGTCCAGTTGGCTGGGACTCTTACAGTGTGGGAGGACAGTGCAGTGTATACAAACCAATTATAGCTCTAAATCTAAGAGCACAGGTAGTGAAAGACCAAGTCTGTAAATCCTTCACAAGAATAGGTTATCTAGAAAGAGTGATACTGTAACCAGGATTGTATCTGAGCTTATTGATATCCACAGAGAATTAAATTACGGTGAAAAGGATAGGGAAGTTTTATAAAGAAGATCAAGCGTTCTATGTCTATATATTGAGCTTAAGATGGTGAGAACACAAAGAAAAAAAGGTGTGGTTTAATAGAATGGGTTGAAGAAAGAAAGATAAATTAGTCATCCTGATAAAGGGACCTCTGGAATGTTGCCAGTTGTGCAGGGCAGGACTCAACAGGAGTAACTCCACATTACTTCTCCCTTAAACATTTTTTCTCTCCCTACCAATATGCTTTTTGACAGGGTTTCCTGTGTTTAGACACTACCACATCGTTAGACTGGCCCAGGCATGATTTTGGCGTGTACCAGCTGACAATCCTCCAAGCAATGCCCCAGCAGTGTCAGGATGATGCCTGGGCCAGGGGCTCTTCCCAGCAGGCAGCTTGCAGACAGACAGCTGTTTCAGAGGCAAAGAGAGTCAAATAACTTTGGCCTGGGCAGACCTGTACCTATTGGCCTGAGGGATAACTAACCTGGCACAGTCTGTGCAGCCAAATGTTGGCCAAGTGCTACCTGGGTATCAACGAGCTCTGCTAGTTGCTTACAAATAACAGGTTGTTGAGCTTTTGATGGGGTACCCTTCCTTCCCGGACCAGGGTAAGAGAGCAGAGGAGGCTGATGTTCTGCTAAGTTCAATAAAGAACTTATATAGTCTCATAGCTTTCTTGAAGGCAGAGTTCAAAGGGGGTTACATGATAAAGGCAAGCAGCAATAGCAAACAGCAGGCAAACAGCTTCTTCTTCTTCGATATGCTCTATACTCTATATGCTCTGTATTTTTTCTTACAGAAGTGTGGATTATATCTGTTAACTGACCAACAAGATTAACACACAATTCTAGTTTTCTTTTTCTTAACCTATCCTGGTCTAATTCTAACAGTCGTAAGTCTTACACATGTGTTACACATGTATTACACAGATTTGCATATACAGTTTCTATCAGTTCTTCTTGTTTATGTGAACACTCCATCTAAAATATGTGAACAGTACCATTCTATCTATATTTTGTCCTAAAGTAAAGAATTCTGTGAAAAGGTACCACTGCTGCAGCAAGAACTATGTTTAAGGTCTCTGCTACAGCTTTTTAATGTTTAAGGCACTTAGCACATATTTCTACTAAAAGTTAAAAATCTATATTTCTATTTCACTTCGGGATGGCTTCATGTATCTCAGCTTGTCGAAAGGTTTTAATTCAACCCCTGTGCTTTGGCTTCCCTCTGAGCCCGAGTCCAGAGAAGCTTTCACTCCAACAACAGGTGATTGGTTTTTTAATGTGTACTCCACAGACCACCTTTGGGCAGCACAGTCCAATCCCTGAAATTACTGGCAAATTCCTTTTAATCCTGCATATGTATTCTGTGCTGTGGTTATGTGAAGTGGTTCTCCCTGCAAAACGAGGGAGGAGAGGCAGTCCACTACTGATTTTAAGAGGGACTCCTCTTTCCTGTACATACGAAACAAACGGTGTATTTAGTTCAGTCATATTTGCTACACTGCTTTTTGTCAAGGGCCAGAAAGACAAATTTCATTTTTCACTTCACATCTTTCTGCTGAAAAATATTCTTCCCAATCTATTAGTTTTCCCATTCTGTTGTTTCTGCTAGATAGATACCAAGTAATGTTTCTTCCTTAAGATGCAGAAATGTGTTCTGGAAAGGCAAGAACACACATGATCTTTCTGTGAATGTTTACAAGAAACAAATCCAGGCTATTTGTTGCTGCAGAGAGAACTAATTTTTGAATTTTATCTGTAAATTAATAATATAGAACAAGTGAAGAATCTTTGTTAATTCTAGCCTAGCAAGGTATTTTAACAGCTGTATTTTAACAGCTCTGGAGAAAGAGGCAGGCAGACGTGCCCGTTAGAATGAACCTTTATATCTGAAAGAAGGATTCACCAAACAGATAAAAATTGAGCAATTAAAAGAAATCATTAACTTTGAGCAATGTGAGTGGCAGCTGCCTGTTTGGACCTGGAGTTCTGCTGTGATTATAAACAAGGCAGGATTGTTCTCTGGATGCCCTTAGTGTGTAAATGGAGGAGGGAGTGTCTCTGAAAACAGTGAATTAGTCCAGCAGAAAACTGGTCTAGAATAGACTGACTTTGCAATGCTAAATCTCTGTGTCTACTTAGCTCTCAGAGCTGCCTCACTGAAAGCTCAGACAATTGCTCTGACCATCACCAGCAGAAAATGAGACTACAAAGTTGTTTCTAAATAGGCATGAATTGTTGTAGAATGACACTAAGGCTAGGCCTGTAAAATCTATGGGGACTCTCAAACTCTTGTCCTGGAGTGACTGTGTGAAACTTACTCAAACACCAACAGCTGTCACAGGCTCTGCCTCTAACTCTGTGGCTTCAGGATGTTCAAAGTGGCCTGACCCCTTCCTGTATTCTATCAGCTTGTCCTTGCTGCAGTACTACTCATGTATGTCCCTGACAGGGAATTGATCTGCATTCTAAAGAATTGGAATTTTTTAAAGTTCTGATTTACCACATATCTTTATTCTCCTCCTATCCCTTGGGTTGGAAGTGCTGGTTCAGGCTTTTCCTGCCAGCATGAGGCAGGCTCCAGAAGTACAAGCAGGGCCAGCTCTCACCAGCCGGTGAAGCTCTGGCAATGCTGTCAAGCCCAGGCCCCAGCTGCACTGTGGTGACCTCACTACAGGAGTGTGATGCAGGCTGTTTGATCTTCCCCACAATGTTAGCTGGGTGCAGTGAGTCTTACAGTTAGAGCAAGACATTGGTGGTCTGCTACACTGCAAGAGAAATGTGCTCAGTGCCTTGCTCTCCTGTACAGCTTGCAGTCTAGGAGGAGCTAAAAGGCTTTCCTTCACCTCTCCACCCTAGATGGATTCCTGCTCTTCCAGCAAGTGCCCCTGGTTGAGATTGATGGGATGAAGATGGTGCAGACCAGAGCCATCCTGAGCTACATAGCAGGGAAATACAATCTGTATGGGAAAGACCTGAAGGAGAGAGCCCTGTATGTAACACTTCCTATCACTTACAGACCAGTTTGTTATTTGATAGCTACATTATATAAACCAAATTCAATCCTGTAAATCCAGTATAAAGGCATCAAAAAGACTTAACAATAAGTTTTAACCACTGCTTCTGAAATGTTCCTAAACAGAAACAGGCTTTTATTCCTTTTGAAAAATATTCATGTTTAGTTCATGCTTAGTTTTGGCTGTGAAAATTGGCACTGTATTCCTATAAGTTGCCTTAGTTAATTGGAAAACAGATGAAATAACTTCTGTGCTTTTTTCTATCATCTTCCCCTGACCAACAGGATTGACATGTATGTGGAGGGAATAGCAGATCTGATGCAGATGATTTTGATGTTTCCTTTTTCTCCACCTGATGCAAAGGAGAAAAATCTTGACTCAATTAAGGAGAGGGCAACTAACAGGTACTTTCCAGTCTTTGAAAAGGTAAGTGACAGCAAGTATGTGTCTATCAAACTTGCAATTATCCAAAAAACTTTCTGCAAAATAAGAATGCATTTGTAGTGTAGGTCGGTTCCCAATCCTCAGCTTTCTTGGCTGTCTCAAAGAAGGAGAAATATAGCAGCACATTTTCCTCTATTTGTTGGCTTGTGTTGTCAGGGCTGTGGTATTTGAACATCTGCAAAGCAATATTCTCAGCTGTACAGAAAAACTTTTCACTAAAGTGAAAGCAAGCACATGAGATTATTTTTGTTGAAGGAACAGTCCTATACTTACATTTGTTTAGAGCCCATCTCGCTGCCATGCTTAATTTCATTTGGAAAAGTTTCACTGGAGGAATGCAAAAATCCCTTGCAAATAAATCAGATAGAGAGATTAGGAGTACTTTGGTAAAACAACAGTCATAGATTTATAAAACAACAAACCCAACCCACATGATTCATGCATCTGGCAATATTTCCCGCTTTTGTAATATTTATCTAGTTTTGGTGGAAAACAATAATAAAGGCTGAACATCACAGAACTTCTTAACACTAAAATAAAATAACCTGTTCCCAAAGGCAGGGATTTTCATTACTTAGCTGTTGCAATTCTGCATTTCTAAGTTTGCTTCCTGATATCAACATTGGACATCACTTTACATGAAGCATCTAAATGGGAGTTCTATGAATTCCTTAAATTGCTTGTTACTTCTTCCATTATCCCTATTTCTAATTCTAGGACTGTTACTAGTTTACTTAAGCATGTGGTTTTGTTTCTGTTCCCGGTGCCAATCATCATTCATCATTACTGAGTGACCAAAGTTTGTAGTCTGTCTACTAGAATATGAAATGAACAAAACTTCATTTTTTTTCCAGCAACAGTGAAATTATGTAGGCTCAGCTTCAGCTGAAAAGTCCACCCTGAAATTTCAGATAGAATTGCTGCTCAGCTTTGCAGCTGTGCTGTGAGGCTTAGCTGCCAAGGATGCCCATATACCCCACTCTCACCTGCAGCCCATGTTTTCTTTTCTTCTCCAGGTTTTGAAACAACATGGCCAAGACTTTCTTGTGGGCAACAAATTCAGCTGGGCAGATGTTCAGCTAATGGAAGCCATTTTAGCAGTGGAGGAGAAAATTCCTGCTGTGCTGTCAGGGTTTCCTCAGCTGCAGGTAATTTTATTACTGAGCATGCTGTATTCAGGAGCTGGAGGTCAGTCCTGAAGTGATCATCTCCCCAGGCTGTCTAAATCACATTTTTGTGGCCAGAATGTCTCTCTTAATTGTTTTTTAATTATTTTTTTTTTAGGCGTTTAAAACCAAAATGAGCAATATGCCTACAATTAAGAAGTTCCTGCAGCCTGGCAGCCCAAGGAAGCCACCACCAGATGCCCATTATGTAGAAACTGTGTTGAAGGTTTTTAAGAAATGAAAGCCATGCCACCTTTGGTGAGACCCAAAATGCTGGGAGAGCAGGGGAGAGCAGAGCAGCAACTCCAAACCCTAAACAAAGGAGAAGGAAGCTCAGTAAATTAGTATTGTTTTAGTTAAAACCCTGCTAGAAAAACAAAGCAACCCATACCAGAAATAAAGCATTCTATTACTCTGGCAACATGACAACAGCTTTGTCTTTATTGATACTAAATGCTTTGCAAAACATGAAAACATAGGCATATGGAGGCAAAGAACTATTTGTAGGGTAGGGAATTTATTAATTTAGAGAAAGAACAGTGCATTGTTAGTATTGTCAGAATGTAACTTGTTGAAGAAGATATTTTCTACATGAAAAGAAGCTCAGAGTAAGACCTGTGGAAATGAAGAAAGAGAAGACTATTGGTACCACTTACTCTTTAAAGAAGTAGACTTGTTCAAGTTTCCATTCTTAAATTTAAGCTTGTGGGTGAATTGGATTTTTAAGGTCTCTCAGCAAAGTTTTTGCAAAACTGATTATTTTTCTCTATAAATCAAGTATTTCAAACCTTTTGTATGATCATACCAGCTACTCACAAGCATGTTACAAATACATTACCTCTTGAGAGCAAAGTGTCATGAAAGAAAGGTGCAGTCTGTTTTGCAGACTCTGGCGAGGCAGAGGGGGTTTATTTTTACACATTTAGGACAGAACACAGAGCAACAGATACTTAGGTTTCATTGAATTTCAAATAAAAATATTTACAGCAGACACTAACAGCCTTGTGAAGTGGCCTGATGCAACAGAGAAGCAGCTGCCTAGAAGGAAACTTGTGTTCCAACAACTGTCAGTAACCAGATCTGATGCTTAATATTCTATGACATGAGTGAAGAAAAAAAGAAATTAGAAAAAAATATGGGAAAATGAACCTGAGGGAGAAAACAGAATACCATTTCCCAAAATAGCTCAGTGAAGTGACATTTACAAAAGTCAAGTTAGGAGGTAGACTATATTGGACTTATTTGCCTGAAATCTCAATGGATACTCATGACTGTCCTGGGGTGACTGTAAGATGCTGTATTCCCTATCGTCTGTCCTATGCCAGACATGAATCCTGTGCCTTCCTGTGTCTTTAAGCTGTTTCTCAGGAGAGAGGGGAGAGAAGCCAGGCGAATTTTTCAGAGTGGTTTGTGCTCATGGACACACACTCCCTTGCATTCCTGCTGCTACAGAGCCGAGGAAAGCACCTTCCTGTTTTTAGCCAGCTTTCATCTCTGTTCCTCAGGAGAGAGACAGAGAGTTAAAATTCTTTGCTTTTTAGCTAGCCTGAGGCAAGAAAGTTTGTCCCTGGGACTTTGGCTTCTTCTTTTATTCTGGAGTGTTCAGCAACACCAGAACATCACCAGCAGACCTTACACTGCAGCTGGGGGGGGCCATGCCGAACCCCAGCTCCGGAGAGAGAGGGTGAACCACACCCACAGAAAGGACTTTGAATCTTCTCAGGTCTTCTCCACGGCGAGAGGTTTTATTATTTAACGTTATTCTTTTTCTGTGCCTGCGTGCACTTTGCTTGTTAAATCAGTAGGGTTTTTTTCACTTACTTCCAAGGAATTTCTTTCCAAACCTGGTGGGGGAGGGGTTGCTGAAATCTGCCTTCTAACAGAAGGACATTCATTTTGGATGTTTTCCTCCAAATTTGTCTCAAACCAAGACAGTGACAGGACAAGAAATGTCAGTGTTGGGATAAATCACCCTCTGAAGAGTTGTGCTCCTCTCCTCTACCTCTAAGGGAAGGCTGAAGGGTCTGGCTTCATCTAAACTTTTAACTACCTCAATTGAGACAGAATAATTTTGAGTAGTTCAACTTTAACTAAAGAGCATGCTGAGGGATTCCTCCTGAATTTTAACCTGTTGGAAGGAGACTAGACAGCTAGACCAGATGTAGGTGTCTACAAAGCTAGGTGAGATGAGTTTTCCCAAGTTTTCTACACTAGCTACACTATTTCTACATTATTAACTTTCAGGCTTGAACTCGTGTTTTCCTACAGTGCAGTCTCTAGACCCAAGATGTCTCCTAGAGTTTATCATGGCCAGGCCTACAAATGGTAAATCCAGGCAGCCTACCTAAGAGCGAGTTTGGGTTTGTGAAACACCACCAGATGCACCTTGGTGCATATGTCGATGCATGGAAAGCTTCAATCTCCCACATTATCCTAGATTCTGCATCATAAATCATATATGTCAAAAAAACACGGGAAACACTCTCCAGCAGTGTCAGAGGCTGGACAGGAGACCTGCCTAGAGCCCTAACCAGAAGGGGGAGCTACAGGAGGTGCTCTCAGTAAGGGGTCTCCTTTTGTGAAGCCTGGCTGTCCTTAGGTGCCATATGGGGTACAGAATATTCCACCTGGGGACTAGGCACGTCCTAAAATACAATACATTGCAGTGGTGACTCTTTTGATGCCTTGTCCTTCTGTGGTTCTAGTTCTAAATAAATTATTGAGCTTATTTTATTGTCAAGCATGGAACACATCGTTGTAACAGGTACCAACAGTGATGGCTGATAGGATGAGGATCATTTTCAGCTACCGAGCAATGAAGTATGTGTACAGGAAGGACCTGAAGGAGACAGCTACCTGTACTGTAACTGCAGGTAATGCCTCCATCACTATTAACCACATAGATTAGATAGGCAGGATGGTGCATGGGAACGCATGCTGTATTGACTTTTTGAAACCAATACAGTTGTCCAAAGAAAGCAGTCAGGAGTATAGAGGGCAATTTGCCTTCTGATACCACACTTCACTCACTGTCTCTTACGTTGTCTTTGGTGTGTATTTTCGCTGAGCCAAATTAAGGGAAACATTTTTGGCAGAAATAACAAAAAAAGTCCAACCCAGATGTCCAGAGATGAAATTCAGCTGAAGTGTCCTGAAGGAATGTACCCTAAGCAAGGCTTAGAAGCTTGTGAAAGATTTGAGCTGAATTAGTTGATGTGTTAAAATTAAAAAAAACCCATAAAATATTAGAATAAAAGTGTGATTGGCATAGCACTATTCTTTTAAACTGAGTGAGCTTTTTGGCTGTTATAATTACTTTTAACTAGCATGGTGCCAAGCAATGAAAATGGGAGGCATATTACCATTTTGTGCTGGCACAGATGTTCCAATGATCATGATCTCTCATCTATCTTACATTTGTACATAGTCAGCATGAGGCAGGAATTTATTTTCTGTAGTTGAAAAGTAACTAAACAGAACAAATTGATTTGTTTGCTTAAGAGAGAAGTTTCCCGTTTGCAGAGAACTGTTTCTAACTCTCAGTGTAGGAGGGGCTACAGAGTTATGTAATCTCAAGGCAGGGCTGCTGGGAGTTTAGAGTTACACTGTGCCCAAGGTAAGTGGGGTTTTTTCTTTATTTTGGACATGCAGGGAATTGTTGTACGTGAAACTCAGTGAATGGGTTTTATAGATTAAATGTGTGTATGTACTTTCTTTATTAACATGGTTTTGTGACCAAATGTTAGATTCTTAATCAGCTGCTTTTGAGGTGTACAGAATTAAGAAAAAGAAATGTAGATCTCAGAAATGGGGCATGTTTCCTCTCACCTCCTTCTTTCTTCCTACAGTAGAGAAGCTGCTGACATGTTATTTACAGGTGGAATGTGGGGGGGGGGGGGGGGTTGGGTGTTTTCCTTTTGCTGCTGTTAATGCTTTAGCTTTGTTGTGGACAGGGTGTCAGTAGCTGTGAGGCTGGCATAAGCTGGGCACTGTTTGTGTGTGTTTGTTGCTGATGCGCAGCGGGGTTGTGAGTTGGGTGGGTGGCTGTCTGCCTAGAAACTGCTGTTGCTTGAAATTCTGGCAGAGTTGGAACTGGACCAAGCAAGCATTGCCCTGTGGCTTTGCCTGTGGTAAAGGCAAATCTGATGTTAGCAGAGGCAAAAGTAACTTCCATGTCTTTGGAGGCTTGTCTAAAGAAATTACAGAAGCAGGGAGTGTTGTAGAAGAGGTTGCCTGGGCGAAAGAATTCCTCCCTGGCCAGTTATAATGGAGCATAATGGCTGCTGGAGGAAGCACAGCAATTGCTGAGTTTATAGCATGTATCTGGTTAAACAGTAAACTGTATTCTGAGATAATGCCAAATTACAGAGAGAGCACACTCTGCTTTTTGGTCAGAACAGAACACTTTGGATGCAAATGGTTTTGATTCATTTGTTCTCTGACTGGGCCAATTGCCCTAAGTACAGGGTTCTCTTTAACTATCCTGCGTGTGTAAGAAATATTTTAAGGCAGAATGTTACAAGGCAGCCTCTCAATATAGTCTTTTACCTCCTCTATTAATTTGGTGAAAGTCTTGGACCATAAATCATCAGTTTCAAACAAGACAACTTTGAGAGCCACTTAGAGACTCAAAACCAGGATTCTGAATATTTATTGTGTGAAGCTTATTTTTTTATTGCAGATACTAGGAAATCAGGCACGTGGAAACATGTCTGCAAAACCCAAGCTGCACTACTTCAATGGACGAGGCAGAATGGAATCAATACGGTGGCTACTGGCAGCAGCTGGGTTTGAGGTTTGCCTGTGTTTTTTTATACTGAGAGCATGTGACAAAGATGTACTTTTACTGTTCCTTATGAAAAGTGTGACTGAACAGCAGTTTCAAACTCTGCACTTAGTGCATTGCTGAGCAAGCCAACAGTGACCATGAGCTTGCCCGAAGCAGGGAGCAAGTTCCTGTCTCACTTCCACACATCATGTGCCAAGCCTACTGGTAGCACCACAAATGCCTCTCCCCTGTAGCCAGCGAAAGAAAAAATTTAAACCCCAGCAGCGCAGCAGAACCTGGCTTCTTATCTTTTGATCACCGAGGTCAAGCACTTGCAATTCTGAATACCTTCAGATAAATTCCAACGTCCAAAATAGCAAGAGATTATTATTGCTACCATGATGTAGTTTACCCTTGAAGGTACTGTATACTGAAAACCATAGTAATATTTTTTTACCTCTAACAGGTTCTGATATTAAACCAGAGATGGAGTGTTTCAAGATTTGTGTGTTTCAAGAGCCATGGGTTTCTGTCACAGCGACGGCCAATGTGCCTGAAAGCTTTCAAATATGATTTATGTTTTAGAAAATAGAATTCCCCAAAACACAGCCCTTTTGTGCCTTCTTTACCTAAATGAAGAGAAACTGAAACATGGAATGACAACAGAACTTTTCTTCTCTATTTCCTGCAGTTTGAAGAATCTTACCTGGAAAAAAGGGAAGATATGACAAAGTTACAGCAGGGTAAGTTTCCTTCACTTTTAAATAATAACAATAGCAATAGCGATAATAGTAGTAATAATAATAATTAGATTTAGAAGTACTTGTCTGAAAACACTTAAGAAGTCTAAGTCTTAGTCTCTGAGGAAGAAAATCTCTTAACTGGATTGTACATGAGGTTTCAGAGATGCACACTGCAGTGTGTTAAGTGGTATCATCCCCCCAGTTTCTTCAATCTTCACTGATTCACAGAAGTGCTGAGGTCAGAAGGGACCTCTCAAGATCATCTACTCCACCTCCCCTCTTTAAGCAAGGCTGCCTACAACCAGTTACCCAGGACCATGTCCAGCTGGGCTTTAGGCATCTCCAAGGGTGGAGAAGTTACAGCTGCTCTGGACAACCCACAGTCAAAGAGCCTTGTTACAGTGGGGAAACTGCAACACGCGTATCAAACAACGAGCCCGTGGAAAAGAAATATATATGGACCAATTCTTGATAGATATTTCAGAGAGATGTTTATTTTCCCAGCCGCATGGCCGGGGCTCTGTCGAGGAACTGCAGCAATCACGGGACCCGAGGGTCCTTGCCCATGCAGGGGAACACAAACCAACCAATGGGAACGAGGCTGACCAGGGGCTCCATGTCTCCCCTCAGGGCCCCTCTCCCAGGACCACATGGCAGGGGGGAAGGGACCCCGACAGAGCCTTTCTTTAAGTTCAGATGGTTGACTCTCCTTTGATTCAGCTGGTGTCCATTGCCTCCCATCCTAGGACATACAGGCTTTTGTCATCAGATCATCTTGAAATTCACTAGCATTTTAGGTTGCCTACAACGTTGTTGTTTTATAATCCATATGCAAACAGAGTTCCAGATTTCCAAGTCTACCTGTACCTCTGCTGTGTTCCTGCCTCCCAAGGCAACTACCCACTGTGCTAGCTTCAGCTTCCATCTTCCTCAACATGATGTTCGCGTTTCCTCCAAACCAAATTACATGTCTGTGCTTTTCACTTGGCCTGTCAAAAGAAATCTGACCTAGGGGTAGCATGTGCAGTCCTGCTCTCCTTTAGGAATAATGACTTGATCCCCCTGCCACAGGCTGCCTTTTAAAAAGTGTTTTGAGACACAAGTATAAATGTAAATGCACCCCTACTAGCAGAGACTTTCTCTGCATGACTGTCTTACAATGGATACAAAGAGGGACATAGCTGATTAGTTATCTGAGTCGAGACATGATTCCCTAGAGCAAAACCTCTCACTCGCTCCTCTGATCTGATACCTCTCTTTCCGCAGGTAGTTTTACTTCTTTCGTTCTAGGACAAGGCTTCTGCAGGCTAGGAAAAGGGTTACATGGCTCCAGCCTCACTCCAGGTGATATTTGGGTCTTGCAGGAATCTCATGGAACTCACTTATTTTTCCCACTACATGCCCATACAGATCAGATGCCAGTTGTAAAGTCAATAAAGTAGACACAAAGATATTTTATGCTTTTATATTCACTATTATTTATATTCATTATTATTCACGTTATATGTTGGCTGGTGCTTAGAAAGTCCAGACTTAGCAAAGCATGACAGAAACTGGCTGGGTCAGACCTTCAAGTCCTTCTCATCTGTGTTAATCTCCATGAAAATCACCTGAGTTAGGGCCATGCAGTGCATGTAGTTTTCAGTGTATGACAGGTAGAAGTTGTGCATTTGGGTGCTTCCTCAAATCTGAAATTTCCACAGTTCATTGCTTTAATATTAAGTTATTAACATGTCACTAAGAAATGGTTGTTGCATGCTGAGCATTTTCCATACCTTCTTGTAAGAATGAGGAAGATTGCCACCAAAAGGGTTGTCAAACTCTGCAACAGGCTGCCCATGGAAGTGGTTGAGTCACTGTGTGTAGACTTGCACTTGGGGACAGGGTTTAGTGGTGAAATTGGGCATTGTTGGGTTTACAGTTGGATTTGATGATCTTAGGATACTTTTTCCAGCCTAAATGATTCAGATTCTAAATAAAAAATAGTACACATGGTTACGTTGCCTAACACACGGTTGTGGTTCTCATTCAGGGACTGAATGTGTCCTTGTTATTCCCTTTCCCCTAGATGGATCCCTGCTCTTTCAGCAAGTGCCAATGGTAGAGATCGACGGGATGAAGCTGGTGCAGACCAGAGCCATTGCCAACTACATAGCAACGAAGTACAACCTCTACGGGAAGGACCTGAAGGAGAGAGCCCTGTACTGTCACAGTAGCACCTTTGCTTGTTAGACCCCAGCTCACACCGTAGCTCTGTACAACACAAGGATATCCCAGCTCACAGCTAGATTTAGAGGGAGAGAGCAGTGCTTCATGCAGCATGTGATGACTGTGACTGCAGGTGACGGCTACAGCAGTGACAGCCAGCTAGATTAGATAGGGCAAGCGAGCCCATGAATCATCAATCAGAGGTCAATGCAGTTATGAGAGGAAAGCAGTCAGGGGGCAGACTGTCTTACTGATGCTGCTTTTCATTTTCTCCTGCACTTGTCAGCAGCATCATTTTCACCTCATCAAATTCAGGGCAATGTTTTCTAAGGAAACAAATAAACTTCTCTCTCTTAAACCCAGGAATTAGTATAGAGTTAGAGTGAATAACTGGTTGTCAAAGGATAGGACTCTTAGGGCACGCGTTTTGACCTGAGGTATTTTTGAATGTTTCAAATTAATAAGCACTGGTAAACACATGTCAAGATATTTGCTAGATATTGTACAGACCTGCTGCTCAACTTACCCTGTCTGACTGGGTTTTTAACACAAGTTTGAGTGACACACCCAGTAGTTTTGCTCAGGAATTTTGCATTTGTTTTTCACCCAAGCTCCCCTGCTGCCTGCCCCCAATGAAACTTTTCCAGACTATGTGTGTGTGTGATAGAAGAGGCAGCGATTTCCCAGCATCTCAGTGAGGTTATGCCAGTAGCTTTTGTGCTGTTCATACCTGCTGTGTTTGACCTGACCAAGTGGATCCATTCCTTTCAGAATCGATATGTATGTGGAAGGAATGTTCGATCTGAATGAGTTGCTCATGACACACGAAATCCAGCCAGCGGACAAAAAGGATCAGCATTTCACTAATATGATGGACAAGGCCACAAACAGATATTTCCCAGTCTTTGAGAAGGTATGTGGCAAAGAGGTTGTAGCTTAATTGATGCTGTTATCTTGAACCTCCATCCTGGATCCACACAAGTTTTATGAAGGAAAACAGAAGAAAAATTACCACTTGAACATAAATGCTCTGGTTTTGGTGGAGCTGGGAGTAAGATGGAGGCAGGACACTAGAGAGGGGACAGAAGGCACTACAGATCTGGGAGAGATGTAAAGCTGCAAAAACCTAGCACACACTGAGCTCCCCAAATGTCCATGTTTGCATCTGTGTGTTGTTTCAGACAAAAGACACTACAGCATCAGCTTTGACATAAAGTTTCCTCCTGAAGTGCAGATTCCCCTCTACCACAGATGCTATGTAAAAGCATTACAGTTCCTTCTGTATCTAAAACTGTTGTAACCGCTAGATTTTGCTTAGCAGGCTGTAGCTCCCTGAGAGCTCAGCGTGGGTTTCCTAAGGCACTGCGACAGTCCCGCAGTCCATTTCGGACGGCTCCGCGATCTTGCTCTGGTCAGCTCTCAGCGTTACAACCTGTGATGATGAAGGAAGTGAGAAGGGTCTCTCATGAGGGTTGAGATGGCTCTTATCACATCTCTCCCTGCTATCTCCAGAGGCAGAGAGAGACCTGGTGGTCAGAGTACAGGGGGGTTTTGTCAGGGGTCCAGGGGCGGTCCCTGGGCAGGGTTGGGGTACAGGAACCAATAGGGAGAGCCTGAGAGAGTGGGCAAGGCTAAGGCAGGGAACGGGGGCGGGGAACAATCTGGGATGGGAAAAAGCGTGGGTGAACAGGTCGCCAGATAAAACAGCTTAGCCTTCAATGCAGCTACAGCAGCCAAGGCCAGATGAGCACAACTGAGCTGCCAGACAGCAATGTGGAAGAGAAAGGGCTGATAGATCATGCCTAGGATGGCAGTGCCATCAGATCACTGTTTGTACTACAGGTGTTTGAAGAACAATGGATGACCCTGCTTTGAAGATACCCTATTAAGTAACACAGAGAACAGACATCATCTCCTTCTGGTTCTCTGTTTTTAGGTTTTGAAAGAGCATGGAAAAGACTTCCTGGTTGGCAACCAGCTGAGCAGGGCAGATGTGCAATTACTTGAAATCATTTTAATGGCAGAGGAGTTCAAACCTGATGTACTTGCCAAATTTCCTCTCTTGCAGGTAAATGAATGGGCAGTTTGAATGGACAATCAATTGGAAAGGAGCACTGATTTAAACTGGCTGAGAAGTATGGGAGAGTGGGAGGGTGAGATGTGATATGCAAAATAATCAGATGCCTTAAGTACTTCTAGCTGGCCTCACATAATCATTGATACTGCTACCTTCTGTCACCACAACCCCAAAAGTATAAGAGGGGGATGCATATAGTTTCTTCTGCAGCATCAAGCCATAATGTGACTTTCAGAGTATGGATGACATTGAAATGTCTGACAGTTGCAATGATTCTTAAGCACAGTGCTGTTTTGGTTTTGGTTTTTTGTTTTTTGTTTTTTTTTTTTTTTGTAGAGCTTCAAAGCAAGAATAAGCAATATCCCCACAATAAAGAAATTCCTGCAGCCTGGCAGCCAGAGAAAACCACCATCAGATGAGGAAGTTGTGGACAAAGTGATGAAAATTTTCTACTCCTGAGCAGCAACCTAAAGCCACAAAAGTCAATTTCATTGTGTTTGCTGATAGTAGCAAAGTGAAAATAATGAAAAGATTGGCAAAGTGAAATTAATGGAAAGAGTGAAGAAAGGTTTTTGATCTCTCTTTCCTTAGCTACAGAACTGGTTTTAGCCCACTGCAAACACTTCAAGGTAAAGCTACATGAGCCTACTAGCAAAGGAAAGAGTTCACTGATTTGGACTGTGGACTGTGGACAACACAGGATGCCTTTACTAAAGAGAATACCTGAAATAAAGTCTTACTATTGATACTCAAAACCCAGCTGTTCATTGATTTCTTGCTGCTGCTTCTATGCCTAAGAACTCTCTGGTTCTGTTTTTCCGGCGTTCCCAAGGATAGTTGGAAAATTAGGAGAGTTTATCCCAAACAGTAGGTCATGTATTTTTTTCTGGGAAATGCCAGGAAAAGCCTGCAGGTTGTGGTTAGATTGATGCCATGAAGATTTTTTTGCCTTTTCTTTTATACCCCTGTTATACCTTTTTTACAACTTCTGTATTCCTAGTGCTTTTTGCCAACATTCTTGGATTTGTTTGTCAAGCTAAGAGACTAAACATTTTAGAAGCTTCGTAGCTAGGGATCAGTGTGCCCCAGACTCCAAGGTCCTCTCCAGAACACATTCTGTAAACCAAGACAGAACCATCGAGGGGAAGGTTCCTTGGGGAGGCGGGTTCACTTGAGCCTCTCATTGGGGAATCTTTGATAGATATGCTAATTAGTGAGACCTATAATGTTATACCCGATCTTTGGGGGATACTCGGGCAGGGTGCATCTCGATGCATATGACGTGGACGTGTGCACCTAAGGATCCTTAAAATAAATACCAAGGTAAAATCCCTTTTCCCCTTCTAACCGTGTACGACTCTTGATTTTAAGACCAGGAAAAGGCATCAGGATGGGGATGAAAGGTTTGGATTCAGCTTTCCTCTGAGCTTAACTTGGAATATCCTTGGACCAGAGGTCCTACTGCACCTCTGGCTTAGACACTTAAACTCTTGTACTGCAGCTTCACCAATGTTTCCTTTATCAGAAGGTCTATTGTAGCAGCTAAAAGCACTTTGCAGACTCTGAGAAAGGAATGCTTGTCACCAGCTGTGAAGTTTAAAACCTATTGTTTGAGGAAAGAGGATGGTGTCAGGTCTTAGTGGGACCTTGGAATGTAGGACTCCATGCTGACTTACATCACTTTTTATTAAACCAAGTTTTATACAAGTTGTACTCGAGTTGTTCATTACCATCACTTAAGCTCCACTACTGAGGTTAGCAAGACTGCTGAACTGACAAATATGTGCATTTATGTAGTGAAAGGTGTTCCTGCCCAGGGCAGGAGGGTTGGAACGAGATGATCTTTAAGGTCCCTTCTAACCCAAACCATTCTATGATTCTGTGAAATTATTTGAACACCAAATAAACCAAGTAAATGAAAGAGCCAGTGCTCTAAATCCAGCTAAAACTAGAGCACTGGCAGTTTTCATCTGGGTATACTGAGGGCAATGTAGCTCTTGCTAAACCCAACAGTTTCTTTATAAGAAATGTCATGCAGCTGGAACCAGTTTTTGTCATCAAAAAAGGAAAGCAGCAGCAAAGCATGTATTACAGAGAGTTGCTGCAGGAGTTGTTTCCCTCCTGCCTCACTGAAGCATTCAGACTTGCAGATGGAGTACAGGAAGGATGTGCAGGAGACAGCCCCTCGTACTGTAAAAACCAATCTGTTTTGTGTGACACACTGCAATTTATACAACCTCCCTCTGTAACATAAGAAGAACAACCCAAGTCGCAGTTATGTCCAGGGCAATTCAGCAAAATGTTACATATATATTGACCTTGACTGCAGGTAATGAATGCCTCCATCACTATTAACCACGTAGATTAGATAGGCAGGATGGTGCACGGCAATGCATGCTGTATTGACTTCTTGAAACCAATACAGTTGTCCAAAGAAAACAGTCAGGAGTGCAGAGGGCAGTTTGCCTTCTGATACCACACTTCACTCACTGTCTCTTACGTTGTCTTTGGTGTGTATTTTCACTGAGCCAAATTAAGGGAAACATTTTTGGCAGAAATAACAAAAAAAGTCCAACCCAGATGTCCAGAGATGAAATTCAGCTGAAGTGTCCTGAAGGAATATACCCTAAGCAAGGCTTAGAAGCTTGTGAAAGATTTGAGCTGAATTAGTTGATGTGTTAAAATTAAAAAAACCCCATAAAATATTAGAATAAAAGTGTGATTGGCATAGCACTATTCTTTTAAACTGAGTGAGCTTTTTGGCTGTTATAATTACTTTTAACTAGCATGGTGCCAAGCAATGAAAATGGGAGGCATATTACCATTTTGTGCTGGCACAGATGTTCCAATGATCATGATCTCTCATCTATCTTACATTTGTACATAGTCAGCATGAGGCAGGAATTTATTTTCTGTAGTTGAAAAGTAACTAAACAGAACAAATTGATTTGTTTGCTTGAGAGAGAGAAGTTTCCTATTTGCAGAGAATTGTTTGCAGTTCTCTATGTAGGAGGGGCTACAGAGTTAACATAATCTCAAGGCAGGGCTGCTGGGAGCTTAGAGTTACACTGTGCCCAAGGTAAGTGGGGTTTTTTCTTTATTTTGGACATGCAGGGAATTGTTGTACGTGAAACTCAGTGAATGGGTTTTATAGATTAAATGTGTGTATGTACTTTCTTTATTAACATGGTTTTGTGACCAAATGTTAGATTCTTAATCAGCTGCTTTTGAGGTGTACAGAATTAAGAAAAAGAAATGTAGATCTCAGAAATGGGGCATGTTTCCTCTCACCTCCTTCTTTCTTCCTACAGTAGAGAAGCTGCTGACATGTTATTTACAGGTGGAATGTGGGGGGGGGGGTTGGGTGTTTTCCTTTTGCTGCTGTTAATGCTTTAGCTTTGTTGTGGACAGGGTGTCAGTAGCTGTGAGGCTGGCATAAGCTGGGCACTGTTTGTGTGTGTTTGTTGCTGATGCGCAGCGGGGTTGTGAGTTGGGTGGGTGGCTGTCTGCCTAGAAACTGCTGTTGCTTGAAATTCTGGCAGAGTTGGAACTGGACCAAGCAAGCATTGCCCTGTGGCTTTGCCTGTGGTAAAGGCAAATCTGATGTTAGCAGAGGCAAAAGTAACTTCCATGTCTTTGGAGGCTTGTCTAAAGAAATTACAGAAGCAGGGAGTGTTGTAGAAGAGGTTGCCTGGGCGAAAGAATTCCTCCCTGGCCAGTTATAATGGAGCATAATGGCTGCTGGAGGAAGCACAGCAATTGCTGAGTTTATAGCATGTATCTGGTTAAACAGTAAACTGTATTCTGAGATAATGCCAAATTACAGAGAGAGCACACTCTGCTTTTTGGTCAGAACAGAACACTTTGGATGCAAATGGTTTTGATTCATTTGTTCTCTGACTGGGCCAATTGCCCTAAGTACAGGGTTCTCTTTAACTATCCTGCGTGTGTAAGAAATATTTTAAGGCAGAATGTTACAAGGCAGCCTCTCAATATAGTCTTTTACCTCCTCTATTAATTTGGTGAAAGTCTTGGACCATAAATCATCAGTTTCAAACAAGACAACTTTGAGAGCCACTTAGAGACTCAAAACCAGGATTCTGAATATTTATTGTGTGAAGCTTATTTTTTTATTGCAGATACTAGGAAATCAGGCACGTGGAAACATGTCTGCAAAACCCAAGCTGCACTACTTCAATGGACGAGGCCGAATGGAACCAATACGGTGGCTACTGGCAGCAGCTGGGGTTGAGGTTTGCCTGTGTTTTTTTATACTGAGAGCATGTGACAAAGATGTACTTTTACTGTTCCTTATGAAAAGTGTGACTGAACAGCAGTTTCAAACTCTGCACTTAGTGCATTGCTGAGCAAGCCAACAGTGACCATGAGCTTGCCCGAAGCAGGGAGCAAGTTCCTGTCTCACTTCCACACATCATGTGCCAAGCCTACTGGTAGCACCACAAATGCCTCTCCCCTGTAGCCAGCGAAAGAAAAAATTTAAACCCCAGCAGCGCAGCAGAACCTGGCTTCTTATCTTTTGATCACCAAGGTCAAGCACTTGCAATTCTGAATACCTTCAGATAAATTCCAACGTCCAAAATAGCAAGAGATTATTATTGCTACCATGATGTAGTTTACCCTTGAAGGTACTGTATACTGAAAACCATAGTAATATTTTTTTACCTCTAACAGGTTCTGATATTAAACCAGAGATGGAGTGTTTCAAGATTTGTGTGTTCCAAGAGCCATGGGTTTCTGTCACAGCGACGGCCAATGTGCCTGAAAGCTTTCAAATATGATTTATGTTTTAGAAAATAGAATTCCCCAAAACACAGCCCTTTTGTGCCTTCTTTACCTAAATGAAGAGAAACTGAAACATGGAATGACAACAGAACTTTTCTTCTCTATTTCCTGCAGTTTGAAGAATCTTACCTGGAAAAAAGGGAAGATATGACAAAGTTACAGCAGGGTAAGTTTCCTTCACTTTTAAATAATAACAACAGCAATAGCGATAATAGTAGTAGTAATAATAATAATAATTAGATTTAGAAGTACTTGTCTGAAAACACTTAAGAAGTCTAAGTCTTAGTCTCTGAGGAAGAAAATCTCTTAACTGGATTGTACATGAGGTTTCAGAGATGCACACTGCAGTGTGTTAAGTGGTATCATCCCCCCAGTTTCTTCAATCTTCACTGATTCACAGAAGTGCTGAGGTCAGAAGGGACCTCTCAAGATCATCTACTCCACCTCCCCTCTTTAAGCAAGGCTGCCTACAACCAGTTACCCAGGACCATGTCCAGCTGGGCTTTAGGCATCTCCAAGGGTGGAGAAGTTACAGCTGCTCTGGACAACCCACAGTCAAAGAGCCTTGTTACAGTGGGGAAACTGCAACACGCGTATCAAACAACGAGCCCGTGGAAAAGAAATATATATGGACCAATTCTTGATAGATATTTCAGAGAGATGTTTATTTTCCCAGCCGCATGGCCGGGGCTCTGTCGAGGAACTGCAGCAATCACGGGACCCGAGGGTCCTTGCCCATGCAGGGGAACACAAACCAACCAATGGGAATGAGGCTGACCAGGGGCTCCATGTCTCCCCTCAGGGCCCCTCTCCCAGGACCACATGGCAGGGGGGAAGGGACCCCGACAGAGCCTTTCTTTAAGTTCAGATGGTTGACTCTCCTTTGATTCAGCTGGTGTCCATTGCCTCCCGTCCTAGGACATACAGGCTTTTGTCATCAGATCATCTTGAAATTCACTAGCATTTTAGGTTGCCTACAACGTTGTTGTTTTATAATCCATATGCAAACAGAGTTCCAGATTTCCAAGTCTACCTGTACCTCTGCTGTGTTCCTGCCTCCCAAGGCAACTACCCACTGTGCTAGCTTCAGCTTCCATCTTCCTCAACATGATGTTCGCATTTCCTCCAAACCAAATTACATGTCTGTGCTTTTCACTTGGCCTGTCAAAAGAAATCTGACCTAGGGGTAGCATGTGCAGTCCTGCTCTCCTTTAGGAATAATGACTTGATCCCCCTGCCACAGGCTGCCTTTTAAAAAGTGTTTTGAGACACAAGTATAAATGTAAATGCACCCCTACTAGCAGAGACTTTCTCTGCATGACTGTCTTACAATGGATACAAAGAGGGACATAGCTGATTAGTTATCTGAGTCGAGACATGATTCCCTAGAGCAAAACCTCTCACTCGCTCCTCTGATCTGATACCTCTCTTTCCGCAGGTAGTTTTACTTCTTTCGTTCTAGGACAAGGCTTCTGCAGGCTAGGAAAAGGGTTACATGGCTCCAGCCTCACTCCAGGTGATATTTGGGTCTTGCAGGAATCTCATGGAACTCACTTATTTTTCCCACTACATGCCCATACAGATCAGATGCCAGTTGTAAAGTCAATAAAGTAGACACAAAGATATTTTATGCTTTTATATTCACTATTATTTATATTCATTATTATTCACGTTATATGTTGGCTGGTGCTTAGAAAGTCCAGACTTACTTAGCAAAGCATGACAGAAACTGGCTGGGTCAGACCTTCAAGTCCTTCTCATCTGTGTTAATCTCCATGAAAATCACCTGAGTTAGGGCCATGCAGTGCATGTAGTTTTCAGTGTACGACAGGTAGAAGTTGTGCATTTGGGTGCTTCCTCAAATCTGAAATTTCCACAGTTCATTGCTTTAATATTAAGTTATTAACATGTCACTAAGAAATGGTTGTTGCATGCTGAGCATTTTCCATACCTTCTTGTAAGAATGAGGAAGATTGCCACCAAAAGGGTTGTCAAACTCTGCAACAGGCTGCCCATGGAAGTGGTTGAGTCACTGTGTGTAGACTTGCACTTGGGGACAGGGTTTAGTGGTGAAATTGGGCATTGTTGGGTTTACAGTTGGATTTGATGATCTTAGGATACTTTTTCCAGCCTAAATGATTCAGATTCTAAATAAAAAATAGTACACATGGTTACGTTGCCTAACACACGGTTGTGGTTCTCATTCAGGGACTGAATGTGTCCTTGTTATTCCCTTTCCCCTAGATGGATCCCTGCTCTTTCAGCAAGTGCCAATGGTAGAGATCGACGGGATGAAGCTGGTGCAGACCAGAGCCATTGCCAACTACATAGCAACGAAGTACAACCTCTACGGGAAGGACCTGAAGGAGAGAGCCCTGTACTGTCACAGTAGCACCTTTGCTTGTTAGACCCCAGCTCACACCGTAGCTCTGTACAACACAAGGATATCCCAGCTCACAGCTAGATTTAGAGGGAGAGAGCAGTGCTTCATGCAGCATGTGATGACTGTGACTGCAGGTGATGGCTACAGCAGTGACAGCCAGCTAGATTAGATAGGGCAAGCGAGCCCATGAATCATCAATCAGAGGTCAATGCAGTTATGAGAGGAAAGCAGTCAGGGGGCAGACTGTCTTACTGATGCTGCTTTTCATTTTCTCCTGCACTTGTCAGCAGCATCATTTTCACCTCATCAAATTCAGGGCAATGTTTTCTAAGGAAACAAATAAACTTCTCTCTCTTAAACCCAGGAATTAGTATAGAGTTAGAGTGAATAACTGGTTGTCAAAGGATAGGACTCTTAGGGCACGCGTTTTGACCTGAGGTATTTTTGAATGTTTCAAATTAATAAGCACTGGTAAACACATGTCAAGATATTTGCTAGATATTGTACAGACCTGCTGTTCAACTTACCCTGTCTGACTGGGTTTTTAACACAAGTTTGAGTGACACACCCAGTAGTTTTGCTCAGGAATTTTGCATTTGTTTTTCACCCAAGCTCCCCTGCTGCCTGCCCCCAATGAAACTTTTCCAGACTATGTGTGTGTGTGATAGAAGAGGCAGCGATTTCCCAGCATCTCAGTGAGGTTATGCCAGTAGCTTTTGTGCTGTTCATACCTGCTGTGTTTGACCTGACCAAGTGGATCCATTCCTTTCAGAATCGATATGTATGTGGAAGGAATGTTCGATCTGAATGAGTTGCTCATGTACTACGTTTTCCAGCCAGCGGACAAAAAGGAGCAACATTTCACTAATATGATGGACAAGGCCACAAACAGATATTTCCCAGTCTTTGAGAAGGTATGTGGCAAAGAGGTTGTAGCTTAATTGATGCTGTTATCTTGAACCTCCATCCTGGATCCACACAAGTTTTATGAAGGAAAACAGAAGAAAAATTACCACTTGAACATAAATGCTCTGGTTTTGGTGGAGCTGGGAGTAAGATGGAGGCAGGACACTAGAGAGGGGACAGAAGGCACTACAGATCTGGGAGAGATGTAAAGCTGCAAAAACCTAGCACACACTGAGCTCCCCAAATGTCCATGTTTGCATCTGTGTGTTGTTTCAGACAAAAGACACTACAGCATCAGCTTTGACATAAAGTTTCCTCCTGAAGTGCAGATTCCCCTCTACCACAGATGCTATGTAAAAGCATTACAGTTCCTTCTGTATCTAAAACTGTTGTAACCGCTAGATTTTGCTTAGCAGGCTGTAGCTCCCTGAGAGCTCAGCGTGGGTTTCCTAAGGCACTGCGACAGTCCCGCAGTCCATTTCGGACGGCTCCGCGATCTTGCTCTGGTCAGCTCTCAGCGTTACAACCAGTGATGATGAAGGAAGTGAGAAGGGTCTCTCATGAGGGTTGAGATGGCTCTTATCACATCTCTCCCTGCTATCTCCAGAGGCAGAGAGAGACCTGGTGGTCAGAGTACAGGGGGGTTTTGTCAGGGGTCCAGGGGCGGTCCCTGGGCAGGGTTGGGGTACAGGAACCAATAGGGAGAGCCTGAGAGAGTGGGCAAGGCTAAGGCAGGGAACGGGGGCGGGGAACAATCTGGGATGGGAAAAAGCGTGGGTGAACAGGTCGCCAGATAAAACAGCTTAGCCTTCAATGCAGCTACAGCAGCCAAGGCCAGATGAGCACAACTGAGCTGCCAGACAGCAATGTGGAAGAGAAAGGGCTGATAGATCATGCCTAGGATGGCAGTGCCATCAGATCACTGTTTGTACTACAGGTGTTTGAAGAACAATGGATGACCCTGCTTTGAAGATACCCTATTAAGTAACACAGAGAAAAGACATCATCTCCTTCTGGTTCTCTGTTTTTAGGTTTTGAAAGAGCATGGAAAAGACTTCCTGGTTGGCAACCAGCTGAGCAGGGCAGATGTGCAATTACTTGAAATCATTTTAATGGCAGAGGAGTTCAAACCTGATGTACTTGCCAAATTTCCTCTCTTGCAGGTAAATGAATGGGCAGTTTGAATGGACAATCAATTGGAAAGGAGCACTGATTTAAACTGGCTGAGAAGTATGGGAGAGTGGGAGGGTGAGGTGTGATATGCAAAATAATCAGATGCCTTAAGTACTTCTAGCTGGCCTCACATAATCATTGATACTGCTACCTTCTGTCACCACAACCCCAAAAGTATAAGAGGGGGATGCATATAGTTTCTTCTGCAGCATCAAGCCATAATGTGACTTTCAGAGTATGGATGACATTGAAATGTCTGACAGTTGCAATGATTCTTAAGCACAGTGCTGTTTTGGTTTTGGGTTTTTTTTTGTAGAGCTTCAAAGCAAGAATAAGCAATATCCCCACAATAAAGAAATTCCTGCAGCCTGGCAGCCAGAGAAAACCACCAACACGAGAGGAAAATGTATCCAAAGTGAGGAAAATTTTCTACTCCTGAGCAGCATCCTAAAGCCACAAAAGTCAATTTCATTGTGTTTGCTGATAGTGAGAAATTAATGAAAACACTGAAAACCAAGGTTTTTGATCTCTCTTTCCTTAGCTACAGAACTGGTTTTAGCCCAGTGCAAACACTTCAAGGTAAAGCTACATGAGCCTACTAGCAAAGGAAAGAGTTCACTGATTTGGGGGTATAGTGGACAACACAGGATGCCTTAAATAACTAAAGAGAATACCTGAAATAAAGTCTTACTATTGATACTCAAAACCCAGCTGTTCATTGATTTCTTGCTGCTGCTTCTATGCCTAAGATCTCTCTGGTTCTGTTTTTCCGGCACTCCCAAGAATAGCTGGAAAATTAGGAGAGTTTATCCCAAACAGTAGGTCATGTATTTTTTTCTGGGAAATGCCAGGAAAAGCCTGCAGGTTGTGGTTAGATGGGGATGAAAGGTTTGTGTCGCGGGTTCGGTTTGTAACCGGGCGGAAACACCAATTTAGTGTAGTGGTTTGGTCCAAAATACTCATTACTGTTTATCTGCTGTGAGATAAGAATTAGGAGAAATGCAAAGCAGGCACCAAACTTGAAACAATATAAAGAAGTTTATTAACAGACCTAAAAGAGGAAAAAAAAATTATACCACCTTCAGAACTCTCCTCCTCCCCCCACCTTCCTCCCTTCTCCCACTGACAATGTGAAAAAACAGCCCTTAAGATGTTCAGTCTGTTTACCACTGCCATAATAACCTTGTTTAGTCCATTTAGAAAGAGAAGTCTCTTCTTGCTCATGCTATGAAAACAGTATCACAACGAGACAGCCGCCCACTTCCAAATATTGTTCAGTCCATTTAGGAAGAGGTCTCTCTGCCTGCGTGTGAGTCCTTTCCCCCCCGACTTGCAGCTTTTCCCACAACTGCTTTCGAGGGTCCACTCTTGAAGTCTTTTGGGGTACTATTTTAAGGTTGAGCCGTTCAGAAACAAAAACAGAGGCCCTTCTCCTTCCCTGGGAGCAAAGGGTCTTCATCATCTTCATCGTTAAGACTATCTCTGGGAGCATCTCTAGGGACTGAGGTTTTCTCCTTTCCCATTTGGAGCAAAAGTCCTCATCTGGTCCATCTCTCCCTGTCCAAACTTCTCAGGAAATTACAGCTGTGTCAGCATCTGCCTATCTCGGCGCAGGTGCTTTTGCTTACAAGTTGAACACTCCACCCCCCATATCTTCATGAAATTACAACAGGATACTCTGATATATCATAGCTTCACAACAGAATTTCAGCTTTAAGCATCTCCTCTCTCTCTTCCCTCAGGTTTTCAGCTCTTCACAGCACTAAAAGGGTTAATCTCACCTCGGCCTTGCAGCTTTGCAGCTGGAATGTTGAATTTTTCTTATCGCAGTGGAGAGGGGGGAGAGCCAAGCCGCTCCGGCTGCCCACGGCAAGGCAGTGGGGGGGGGTTCCATGGCTGGAACAGGTCCATGGCTCCAGGATGGCCGTGGCCCGGCCCGGCCTGGCCCAAGCAGGGCCTGGCCGGGCCCGCTGGCCCCCACACGGGGCCTGCAGCCACCTGTGCCAGCGCCGGAAACGAGAGAGAGCTTGGAGGGGGAGTTTGTCTATTCTTAAATGTGGATCACAGAGGTGGTCACAACTTTAAGTGGCTTAAAGAATTGTCCATATTCAAACTGGCTGCTGATAGGTTCTGTCAGGTCCCAGAGGAAACTGTAAGCACCCCTTAGCAAGGACATCCCTTCCGGGACTGTGCTTGCTAACCTATGACAGTTTGGATTCAGCTTTCCTCTGAGCTTAACTTGGAATATCCTTGGACCAGAGGTCCTACTGCACCTCTGGCTTAGATACTTAAACTCTTGTACTGCAGCTTCACCAATGTTTCCTTTATCAGAAGGTCTATTGTAGCAGCTAAAAGCACTTTGCAGACTCTGAGAAAGGAATGCTTGTCACCAGCTGTGAAGTTTAAAACCTATTGTTTGAGGAAGGAGGAGTCAGGATGGTGTCAGGTCTTAGTGGGACCTTGGAATGTAGGACTCCATGCTGACTTACATCACTTTTTATTAAACCAAGTTTTATACAAGTTGTACTTGAGTTGTTCATTACCATCACTTAAGCTCCACTACTGAGGTTAGCAAGACTGCTGAACTGACAAATATGTGCATTTATGTAGTGAAAGGTGTTCCTGCCCAGGGCAGGAGGGTTGGAACGAGATGATCTTTAAGGTCCCTTCTAACCCAAACCATTCTATGATTCTGTGAAATTATTTGAACACCAAATAAACCAAGTAAATGAAAGAGCCAGTGCTCTAAATCCAGCTAAAACTAGAGCACTGGCAGTTTTCATCTGGGTATACTGAGGGCAATGTAGCTCTTGCTAAACCCAACAGTTTCTTTATAAGAAATGTCATGCAGCTGGAACCAGTTTTTGTCATCAAAAAAGGAAATAAACCCCCATTTTTCAGCAGCAAAGCATGTATTAAAGGGAGTTGCTGCAGGAGCTGTTTCCCTCCTGCCTCACTGAAGCATTCAGACAGCACTTGCACCTGCTGAGTGCTGTCAGAAACTCAAGCCAGAAACTGGGGCTGTGTATACTGACTCCATGCCAGGAGGAGCTCCAGGCATGGCTGTGTGGTTTCACGATCCCCCACACAGATCCCCGTCTTTGCCCACACAGAGCCAGAGCCCCTGGCACACGGAATGCTTGGCACCCCTTGCACAGGGGCTGCAGCTCCGGTGTTTCCCCTGGTCACACCATCACTGCTGCCCACTGCTGCCTCGGGGGTCTCCAAGCCTGTCCCCTGCCCACTCCTGTCCTAGCCATGTCCCTGAGGTGTGGCTGCCTCGGAGCCAGCCCAGTGAAAATATTGACCAGAAAACCTGGGCTTGTTACCCAGTGCACAATAATTACACACTTGAGAGAGACTTTGACTCTTTATTTCAGAGTTGTGCAAGCCTGGTTGTTTGGTGGTATTCCAAAAATCAAGCAAAACTTCTTACTATTTATTCATTTTAGCAAGCAAAGGCATTAATGTTCATTGATTACATATTACCTAGTTCTCTTAATAATTACTATTCTGTCTTCTATTGGTCAATTATTCTCCCTCTTCTCATGCTAGTTAGTCCACATGCTTGGTCTTTCTCTTCTTTTGAGTTGGGTTTCTTGAGTTGGCGGGCTGTGAGTCAGTGGTGGGGGAATCTCTCCCTTCTGGAATTACCTTTTACTCAGCCAGAGCTGATCTCAGCACAGTTGCTGAGTGGGCTTTATTAGATTCTTCCTTATCTTGGGAGTTCTGCCAAATGCCGTCGTGGCCCGTAAATTCTGCATTCTTTGTATCCACTATCGGAGGCACATCCTTCTTCCCAAGCCTTGTTAACTCCCCCTAGGTCTGAGATCATTAAAACATGTTCAGCCCTTAACAAGGCAATTCTACTAACAAGCAATGACTCTTTCCAACAGCTGGACATCACTTAGACCTTGTTTGGTAGCTGCTCTCTGTTTCACGGATTAAAACTTCTTTCTTGTTGATTAAGCTTGAAAGTATACAAAGATCAAACTTCAAAGCACATCCTTTCTCAAGAAAATGTTTACATATTCTACATTTTGGAACAGAAACCCCGCAGGACTGCAGGGACAAGGCCGAGGTTGTTTTTCCCTGAGCTGCGGTGGCAGGGTTTGGCGGGGCGGTTTGGCGGCGGGGCGGTTTGGCGGCGGGGCAGGCGGGGGGCACGGCGAGGCCGCGGCCGCAGCCCAGGGACGAGCGGCCGCCTGACGGGGCGGGAGGGCCGAGGGGCGGCGTCGGCGGGGTGGGGAGACGAGAGGAGCGTGTTGGCCGTGTGGCGGCGGGCCCGTGCTGTGCTGTGCTGTGGCGGTGCTGTGCTGTGGCGGTGCAGCGGCCCGGGCGGACGGTACTGCGGCGGCGGGCGAGGGTCGCGGCGGGGGGCGGGCGGTGCCGGCTCGGTGGAGTGTGTGGATTTTGCCGGGATCAGGGCTCCTCTGGAGGGCAAAGGGCGAGGTGCGTGACAGACCGGCTAGCCCTCGAGGAACGTCCTGCCGTGCTGCTCCAGGGAGTTTGTCCCGGGGTTATTCCCCAGCCTCTCTCCGGCAGCAGGGACTCAGGCGGGTGAGTGGGCACAGAGGAGGGTTGTGTTTGGCTCTGGGTACGATCAGCGGTGAAGCTGAAGAGGAACTGCTCTTCGGAGTGCAAATTTTGCAATCTCTGGGGGCACTTCACCTTTCCCCTCGTCCGGACACTCCTCCTAGCTCGGGCGGTGGAAGGAAGCGTTCCGGATCCAGACTTGGCCCGAGCCCCAGTGGAAAGCAGCCGCTGGTGAGCAGCAGCTGCAGCCTTAAGGTGGTCCGGAGGCCGAGCCGGGCGGTGCCGCGCGGTGCTGCTGCGAGGTAGAGCAGCCCCGTGCGGGACGGGTCCGAGCAACAGAGCGCTGCAGAGAACTGCTGTGAGGCCCATATCCAGTTAGGAAGAAAGTTTAAGATCTTGGATCAGGTTGTGAGCTCGCTGCTAAATTAATTTACTTATTTCTCACTGAAAGGCTGGTGCCTGAATTGTTTTGTACAAAACAACGTGGGGAGTTTTTAATGCAGCGATCGCAGCACTAGCTGTCTCTCTGACACCTGCGTGGCTGTGGTCCAAGGAAGGTCTGATGCACTGAAACATCAAGAAAGTTTGTGATTAATTTTCAGGTCCATTATTGCTATTCAAGAAAGACAATTTACCAATTTTGTGACTCGTTTAAAATGACTCCTCACTATTTACAAAGGGATATTCATTACAGAGCCATAATAGGGTCACCAAAATACTTTGCAGCCCTATGTAGGTATTCAGCCTAAACCCCAAATTCAGACCTTTAGCAGTGCATTCCTGGGAAGATATTCACGGCTGTTTTGAGTGGAACACTGAGTTGAGACTGGCTCTGGGTGGGTTGAATTTTATCAGCTCCAGCTCTGCTTTGAGGAGAGGTCAAGGAAGTTTGCGCTTTCTGCTTATGCTAGTATTACCGCAGGCCTGGGCCCTAGGGTATATCACCGTGTCCCACACCCATAGGGAGGAGGAGGGGAGAAGATCCAGCAGGCAGGAATTGTGCAGCAAGATTGATTTATTTAATTATTTTACAAACTCTTTTATAGACTTTTTTCTTCATAGTCTAATTGGACCAAGGATCAGCCACCCCTTGGGGTGATTGGCTAAAATCCTAAAACATCCATTGTCAAAATATTTTTCTACTATATCATAAACAAGACTTTTCAAGGTTGCAGGTGGCTTGGTTGTTTACATACTCCGCTACCTCTTCTGTGAGAGAGAAAAGTCTCTCACGGGCTTAGAAAATAGCAAGAAAATCCTCGCTAGCAGCATTTTTGTATCTATAATGCTAGCCTGTCCTTATAGTGTATTTCCCAGCCTTGATCCCACGTGCTGGAGGTTAGAGTGTTTGTCCAGTCTGTGAGGGTTCTAGTGCTGTTCTTTGATGGAGTGGAGTAGAGACCTACTTTTTGAGCATCAGGGAATGAAGTATTTCTGAAGTATAGAAGATCAGGAGCTCTCTTACTTGGTATAGTGTAAGTCATACATGGGAAGTAGAAATGAAGTGTAGGTCATGGTCTTAAGTGTGTAGGGCCTGGTAAGGAAGGTGTGCTAAGTCACTTCTCTGAGTGTCTTGTTGCTCTTCAGGTGTCAGGAATCTAGCTGGGCATCTAGCCGTGCTAGATTAGATGCCAGCTCCAGTCAAGACATAATCTATTGACAAGCACATCTTTCTGTATCAGGAGAACTTTGCTACTAGAGACTGAGGTGTCTGGGGACACGGCCAGGGCTAGGTGGAAGGTGAGCAGTGGTTTTGAAGACCTGCATTTTGGATGGGGGCACCTGTTTCTCCTGTGAGTCAGTTCCTAACAGAGTGATGGCTGTTTGCTGTGGAGCCTGTTGAAGATAGCACCCAACACAAAGGACTTAATTAGAGAGGGCCAAGGATGCAATCTCCCATGTCACTGTTCTATTTGTTTGTGCCTCTTTATTGATTGGGATTATGGCCAACACTTTGTGGCTCAGCTATGTATTGTGAAGTCAATGCAAGCATAAATAAGCCTGCCTGTGAACAGATAAACCCTTATCTTAACAAAGAAGCATTCTGTTAGTCTGTGACTCTGTCTTCTCATGAAATCTGCTTCGTTCTTCTGTGACCCATTAGTGATAAGAGTACAGCGTTAGCTTTGTTTCCAGCATCAGGCAAGCTCACATCAGCTGCCAGTGTCATACAGTGGCATGTGACTGCACATGGTAGGGAAATTTGAAAGGACAAAGTGTTTCATCCCAGTGCTATCATCTGATGGGCTGACTTGAGTCCCCTGCTGCTGAGGGCATTGCCCACGCCTTATCTGCGCAACAGAGGTCAGTTCCATTCATTTGGTTTTGATTTTAAAGTTAAGTTTTCAGGGCAGAAAGAACATAAATCCCTCTTATGGTTTGATTGTAGCAGAGCTAGCTAAACAGGGAACACAGTAGGCCTGGTGAAATACGTTGCTTTTAAAAGCATATTTGTAAAGGCACAGGAGCACCGGGCTCTGAATTGTCATATGAGAAAGGTGAAAATAGTGCTGGTGTCACTAGTTTTGTGTTCTTTGGAGGCCATTCATTTGATAGAGTACATTTTTCAGGTATGGTATGACATGTCACAAAGCCCAACACCTACTGAAGAGATTGCATCACTGCAAGGTTAAAAATGTATTAATTCAGGAATACCCTACAGTTCTGCTTTGGTTGTAAAACACCAGTAAGCTGTTAAAATGACATTAATATATGATTTAGGAGATGTTTATTGTCATGATGTGGTTGAATGGCTGCATGTTCTGATAGTGTGTAGTTTTTCTTTTATTCCATTACTCCACAGGAAACTTGGTTGCATCAAGCACAAGTGTGTAGGACTTGGTTGTTCTTCTACTTTCACATTCATCCAACTGTATTTAGTAGTTTGGAGTGGGACATTCAAAATGCTAATTTAAAGCATGCTTCCTATAAGATCATCGCCTTGATTTTATCAGGAAACAAGAACTCTGACATCATGGCGGGGAAACCCAAGCTGCACTACACCAAGGGAAGGGGGAAGATGGAATCAATCCGATGGCTGTTAGCAGCAGCTGGAGTTGAGGTTTGTACCTTTTTTTATAAAGTGATTTGTGATTAAAACAGGTATTCTCTGGAAAGGTTTCCCAATTGCATCTGTGCTTAGGGATATGCACATCATCACATATTGTGGTGCAGAATGCTTAGATTGAGTGATGTACTCCTGTGTTGTATTTCATGTATTCCTTGAGCAATAGTGGTACAGTAAAGAGATTTTAACATACAAAGAGAATTTATGGGTGTCATTTTTGAAACATACTTTAAACTGAGTAAATTGTTGCTACAGACAAAACTGTGGCTTTTTCTCAATGCTCATAACTTCCCTGTATCTCATGAGTCTTCTCCAGTGAAACATCATGCATACCACATGAAAACTTTTGAACATTCTCTCCAAACAAAGTGCCTTTTGTTCTTTGGGTCAGGACCTGAGTAGGATAAATCAGCAGATCTGCCCCAAAGGCAGTGTTAGAGGATCTATTTAGATTCACATCAGGTGAAGACCATCCTAAGGCATCTTAATTTCTACAATAAGTTTTTGTTTGAATATGGTTTTTTGAAACTATTTATACTCTGTTGGAAATAAAAGGCTTTTTTAATGGTGCTCACTTGAGAATGTTGCTGACAGAAAATTTGCAGAGCATGAGTGCTGAGGAAACTAAGATCTTGTCCTCGTTCAAATGTCCTCATTCAAAAAAAAAAAAAAATCCAGTGGATTAAAGAGGGAGATAAATGCTGTGTAAGAGAGGCACAATTTACAGAAAGTTTCTCAATATTTCATGTGGCATCAGCTGCTTTTTAAGTGAATGATTTGGTGTTTGTTAATGGTTCATGCAGGCAAGTAGTCTGGTCTTTATAATGAGGAAGTTCTTTCTGGAGCATAATGCATTGTACAGTCCTGTAGGGTTGGGGACACCATAGTCTTGGGTTATTTGCTGGAACAGAGATGAAGTAGGGGGTCTGTTAAGGAAACTTTCCTGTCTGACCATCCAGGAGCCTCTCCATCAGTCTTTAAATCGTGGTGCAACAACAGAGCAACAGCTCGAGCTGGTGCCGCTGGGGAAGGACCCGGAACAAAGGAAACCCCGGATCTTTTATACCCTTACAGTCTAAGTGAAGGCTTGGGGTCATCGGCTCCTGCTGTGTCTCACCTGGCCAGTGCCACAGGTCCCCGGGCCCTTTGTTGTGCAAAGGGAGGCAGTTCCCAGCTCTTGCCTTGGGCTCCCAGAACTCCACAAGCAGCTGGAACTGCTCCTGCTCACCCAGCTACTGGCACTGAATGGGTTCCTCCACAGGGTCAACACAATGAGAAGAGTATGGAGAATAGTGTGGAGAGGTGGACTCTAACTGCCAGACTTCCTTCCACTTCTCCACTGCCTTTGGAGTGACACAGTGCTTTCTGTTGTTGCTTTTCAGTTTGAGGAAGAATTCATAGAAACAAAAGAAGACTTAGAAAAATTGCGCAGTGGTGAGTCTGTAAACTGTACCGTAAACATAAATTCACACGAATATAACAAAAAAACAACAGGTGGTATTTTTTTGAAGACCTGCAATATAATGTGACCTGTAAAGAAGAGCTGCTTCCTTGTAGATGCTTTCATCCCTGAGAATCAGAAATGTCCTGGTCTCTTACCACGTCTCTTCCTTCAGCAGCCTGAGTAGCTTGCTCCTTTTTCTTCCGTAGATGGAGTCCTGCTGTTTCAGCAGGTGCCCATGGTGGAGATTGATGGGATGAGGATGGTGCAGACCAGAGCCATCCTCAGCTACATTGCAGCGAAGTACAACCTCTATGGGAAGGACCTGAAGGAGAGAGCCTGGTGTGGTAACAGTGCACCACTTACTAACACTCCTCCGTGATTGTTAATATTTACAGAGAGAATGTTGCTGTGAAGTATCTGCATGTAAAGGTGATGATGCCTAACAGACTGTCACTTACTATTGAGGGTTTATTTTGTGAGAATGGAAGGACAGCTCCAGAGATGGTGGAGATTATTTTGGGCTGGCAATTGGTAGCCAGCATCCTCTCATGATTAGACCTCAAAATTATTTTTCTTTTCCTAATGTGGTTTGCATATGCAGTCTTTCCTCCCACAGCATAAACGAATAGATTATCAGTGGAAAACATCATGAATTCCACTTTAAATACATTAATTTCAGCCTTTTATCTTGCTTATTGCATACACTGTGAGCCTGTTTTAAAATTTGTGATTTGAAAAAAACTGGAAGTTGTCTCAAAGTGGAAGAACCAAGAAAAGAAACCAGTGCCTTACGTTACATCCACTAATAAGCATTTTATTCAGTGATCACTTCAGCACTGTGTTTCAGGAAGATAATCAAAATGGAAAGTTTGAATGATATATGTTGAACAAAAATATTTATTTCAGGATTGATATGTACGTGGAGGGAACTACAGACCTAATGGGAATGATCATGTATCTCCCTTTTCAACCAGCTGATACAAAAGAAAAGAATCTTGCCTTAATCATTGAACGAGCTACAACCAGGTACTTTCCTGTTTATGAAAAGGTAAGTGGCAAATCACCAGTAGTTCACAAAGAGAGTGAGTTCCAGGCTCCCCCTCATACCCCACTCCCCTGTCCTCCCCACACATGTACTTTCTAGAAGGCAAGTGACAGTACAGCTCTAGAAATGTATGATGGAGCCAGTATTCAGCAATGTGAGAAGAGGGCCACAAAATAATTTTCAGCTGGTTTCAGTACTGGGTCTCTTTGCTGTCCTTCTTTTCTTAGTGGCTGATGCCTCCCACCATTTTGCATAAATGCACCATTTCTGTACTTGTGCCAGCCTTCAGTACTTACTGCCTGGAAGTGTAATGTGTTGTCATAGAATTGTTAAGGTTGGAAAAGACCTTCTAAGATGATCAAGTCCAGTTGTCAACCCAGCACCATGATCATATTCACCATTAAACTGTGCTCCTGTGACATATCCACATGTTTCTTGAACACTTTCAGGGACGGTGAGTCCACCAGTTCCCTGGACTGTGTGCTTTACAACCCTTTACGTGAACAGAAATTTCCTAAGATCTAATCTAAACCTCCCCTGGTGCAACTTGAGTCCATTTTCTCCTGTTCTATCACTGGTTACCCAGGAGAAGAGGCTGACCCCCACCTCACTTCAGCCTCCTTTCAGGGTGTTGTAGAGAGCAATAAGGTCTCCCACTCAGCCTCCTTTATTCTTGCTATTCAGAGTTAAATATATTTGTGCTTTACAGCTAAGGATCCAATTCTGTGATCTTCCTTAAATCCATTGCTTAAATGTATTATACTTACAGACTATGATTGTTGTTCTCTGAGTTGCTACGTGGCATCCTTAGGTGTGCGCAGAGAGGCTCTGCAAACAGGATACATGTAGCTTAGAAAGCAAAAAGCAATTATTTACTGGCTAACATGCACTAAGGAGTTAGCCTGAGCTGTGAGGGAAGGCATTGGTATGCTTGCCATCCACTTAGAGCACATGAAGAGGCTTTCTTGGCTAGGGAAGAGTAGGTCGGGGGGGCTGGGTTGTTCTTTTCTTCTCCCTGGAACATTGCCTGGATGTTATTGAACTGCCATTTTCTACCAATTTGCTGTTTGTTCTGTTGTTTTATTTTTCCTGTAAGGATAGTTTAATTTTTTAATGTGTTAAAATTTTCCTGTTTGAATTGAGCCAGCTGTGACCCTCATGTCATGAGTTTGCTTCTGTTTGTAAGTCTTCCTATTGTGCCATATGTGGTTGTGGTGTACAGACCTTCTCACAGTGCTTTTTAAGGGCATAGTGGTCTCCTCAGAAATCTGCCAAGGGTACAAAGCTGTGTTGTTTCAGAGCTGAGCTGGGTTTCCAGCTTGAATCCCTGGTTACCAGGCAGCTGAAGTCCAGGACTTGATGCAATTTCATGTCCTTCCACTTTATTAGAGCCTTAAATTGCACAAACAAAACCCACAGAGGCTGCCCTGTAAAATAATGATGTAAATTACATAATCTAGCACTTCTGTAAGCAGAGTTCCCATCTATCCACTCCACAGCAAGGGAGAGCTGTGCTGAGAGATATTGATTACTCACATCAATGTTTCAAAGACTAGAAGTCTGGTAAGTATTTTCAGTTATTAAACAATAAAAAAGAAGGCACCAAAATTCTCTAAGTGTGTGTCTAGGTGGCATAAACTCCTGTTGTGATATGTTTTAGTGTCTGTGCTCCCTGTAGGAGAGTCTTTAAAGTAATCCTTGTTTGCATGTGGTAAAGACACAACTAAACTTTTCTGTGATTTTAGCCTAGTTAATTTTGTTAGAATGGTTAATAGTTTTCTTTCTGTACCAGCTGTTTAAGATGTCCATTGATTCAGCTTATCAGGGTTTGCAGTCTATGTGTTATTCATTCAGCAAGCTGACAGGAAACATCCCTAGCTGTGAGTGTTCACTTTAAACCCTCGGCAGCCAGATGGAGCAGCAGAAGGCAGTGTAAAGCCCTGCAGGCAATCAGATTCTGATGCTGTTTGGGAGTTTTTATACAGGTCAGATAAACAAGCTGTGGTGGACCCTGTTGGAGCAGTGTAGGAAATAACTATGTGAAGGTATTAGCTGTGACTCTGTCGGTGATTGCTGCCTCTATGGTAAAATTGGCAGATGGGCCTGGAGGAGCACTTGCCTTCCAAAGTCACAGACCGATGTCTTACTGCAATTTGTTACTTGTTTAAGAGTAGCCTTAGTGTGACTTAGGCACAGACATGCCCTTCTCTAGCTCCTGACAGGAGGGTGACAGTCTTTAGGACAGAGAGGTAGATAGTTAAGACAGATAGTCTTCATCTGGAGAGCTACTAACTGCTCTGAAGCTGTGCTGAAATGTTCATCTCGTCTACTACAGCTGTTAGTAGCTTTGGCAGGCTGTGATTTCTGCATCAGCAGTTTGCCACAAAGGAATCCTTCCTTATAAAGGGTAAGAAGGCTGTATTCCTTCATTCTGGACCTATTTCAAACTGTAATCAGCACTCCCAAATTTTGCTGAAACAACCTTTTTCTTAAAAATTCGAGGTGTGCTTACACATAAACTGGCCTGACTACTTCTTCCAATTACTTTAGTCCTGTTTGTGTGATTAAGTTTTTCTTACGGTACTGGACTTGCTATACAGCTACCTGGTGCAGTAGGTTAGAGTGAGAGATAGGATCATGCACACTGAAACATGAATTCTGATTTTTTTGTTTAAAGAATAACTTTCTAACTTCATAGGTTCTTGCATGGCTTTGCTCTGCTGTATTTTTTTAGAAATCTGTCAGCAGTGAAATACCTAGATAAAATTGTTACATCCCATGTGACTTTTTAAAAAATTGTTCATATTTTGTAGGCCTTAAAAGATCATGGACAGGATTATCTTGTTGGCAACAAATTAAGCTGGGCAGATGTCCATTTGCTGGAAGCCATTTTAATGGTAGAAGAATGTAAGCCTGATGCACTGTCTGCATTCCCTCTGCTACAGGTTAGTAATCATCTGGTCTCAATAGGAAAGGTAACAAACAAATTTCACTGACTGTTGTTAAAAGTTAATTGGTGTTTACATCTTTTGAGCCATTGTACTGACATTTCTCTGGTCTGTGTGACTACAAAAACCTGCACTCAGTGCACTGCCTTGCCCCAGAGCTGCTGGGAACTCACCTTTCTCCCGCTCTACTTTTTCCAGCTGTTCTCAGCTGCCAGCAATTCACTCACTAGTGCTACCAATTTGGTTCTTTAACTGCTACTTTCATGTCTTCAAACACAGCAACAAGCATCAGGAAGGGAAGTCAGTGGCCTGGTGTGTCTGCAGTTCCTGTCCTTTTCTTTTTGCCAGCAAAACTAAATTTTTAAGAGATCATATAAAAAGAGCAGTTTTGTATGTCTTGACTTCTGTAGTGCTTTGCACTGAGGTATTCCTGTCCTTGCCTTTTTTTTTTCTCAACTATATCTGCAGGACTTGGATTCAGGATATGGGTTTTTGTTTCTTTTTTTTTTTCCTTCCATTTTTTACTAGATGAATCTTAACTCTTTAATATTAATTTCTCCCATTCCCATCTGGGAAACTAAGGTAAACTTTATTGCACCAGCATTATAGATCAGAAAAAGCTACTACCTTTCTCTGTTTATAATAAAGTATGTCTGACAAGTAAAAATCCAAGTCACCTGATCTTTAAGCTATGAAGGATGGAATTATAATTTCCTTACTCTCACTGGCTTTACTGTTGCTTTTTACAGGCTTTTAAAGGAAGAATCAGCAACATTCCAACAATCAAAAAATTCTTGCAGCCTGGCAGCCAGAGGAAGCCACCAACAGATGAGAAGTTTGTTGCTGTTGTGAGGAAAATATTCAATATCTAATCTGATGAAGATAACCCAACCGTAGTATGTTACCAGAGCTTGCTTTGTAAGGTTAAATTGCATAGATATGCTGTGTAACTTGCATCATATGGTCAGTGTTGAAACAATACACTGTGAATACACTTTTAAATTAGAGTAGAAGGCTGATTTGGACCTGTTGAGTCCAGAAAGCAGTATTTCATGAAGCCGTTATATGAAATAAAAAATGCTGATACTTTGTGTGTGTTTGATTACCGTGCATGCCTGGTATAGTAAAATGTTTCAGCTGTAGCTTCCGGAGTACTGTAGAAAGCCACATGATCCCCAACCCCCCTTTTATAAACTGCAGTAGAGAGGAGCCACACCATGAAAATTGAGAAGTCATTTAAATTCAGGGCTAAAATCTTTTGGGTTGGTTCTCTAGATGGTCTCTGTGCTTACAGCTGCAATTTAAATTGAGTAAATAAAACCTTTAAAAATCAAATCAAAACTCATGATCCTTTTAAGTTTAGGGGCAGAAGTAAGAAACTTTTCTAATCCCCACATGAATCACTTAGGAGTGATTTTTTCAAGGAAAGATCAAAGTCCTTTGTTTAATTGGCCTGATGTGGTTTTCATCCACTGAAAGCACCTATTTCCTTGCTCTTCTTTTTGCTGCTTGGCTGGCTGGTCAGTGAGGCAAATGCCCCTTGAGTGTTTTATTTTTTTAAGGTTTTACCTTCTGCAGTCACTTTCCACAGTTACGAAGCAAAGTGCACTGGCTGCTTACCTTTTCAGTAAGTGAGTTTTACCTCAACAGTGCTTAAAGCATGCACTATTATGTCAAATTCTTTACCCTAATTTCATGGGAACCATCACTGTTTCCTTTATGAACATTGCCATAAACCATCCTTCTTTGCACTTAGCTGTTTCTCCTTAGTAGGACTCCCAACTGATTAGGCAACAGTCAACCCGTGTACATAATGAATTACTGCCCAGCAAAGTTAACTCCTTTCCTGACTTGTGCCTAAGAAGAGCCACATGCATCTCAGAGGTACAAACCACAAGTGCCCCACTTACCTGGGCACTGCTGAGTTCCAAACAGGTTTACATTAAAATTACCTCAGTAGCTGGAAGCAGTGCTTTGCCATGCCCACCACAGTACTCGTTTCACTGGGCTATTCCTCTCCTCCAAACAAGTGCTATGATTTAGGAACCATCACAAAGACTGGCACAGGACATAGCTATTGCGTTTTGTGAGTGCAGCTGCCCTTCCAGTCTGAAATCCGTAACATACCAGCTTAATCACCTGTAAGCCTGGCACCATCTGGAGGTGACTGATACCAACATTCACGAGCAAAAGAGCTGCAGGCTGTGGTTTGGGGTTGGTAAGAATCTTTTTGTGTCATGTTGTCCTGTCCCCTTTTTATTTTTTATTGTCAGTTGTGCCTTAGACATCTAAGCTGCTCACAAGGCCTTGTCACCACCTAAGCCCCTGACAGGAATAATACACTTGGTATTTTCCTCATGAATTTGTGCAGCACCGAGATCTGATACATGATGACCTTCATAAGCAATCTTTGTATGAAAAAAATGAAAAGCAGCAAAATTTCTCTTTGTCTTCAAGAGCACACCCACCCATACTGTTTCCTAATGATTTTGCTTACATGCCCTGTACACCAGAAGACAGTCTTAGCTAAACTTTGAGACCCAGGCAATATTTATTTTGTATACAAAGCAACTTCAATCCCTGAATAGTTCATGGCTGAATATTCTCCTTTGCTTACAGGGGGGGACTTCAGCAAGATGATCAGTTTAAGAGTGAAATGGCAAACCTGTTCCAGAGTGCTGGCAGTTTGGAACCTCTCTGTGCAGTGACGAACCTCAGCCACGGTTCATGTCAGTGGCAATTTACAGCATGCTACAAGTTTTAAACCACCACTGAGTACAAAGCAGAGCACCAGACTCTTCCATTGACAAAATGGCTCACTCGCCTGCTTAAAAAATTGATAAGCTTTGAACATTTTATATTTTATTTGAATATTGATTATAGTTTTTACATTTAGAACCAGTGGAACAAGAACGTGTATTGGAAAGGAAGTTGGTTTTCTAGCACAACACAGTACAGGCCCAAGACATTTTTGATTTAAAACTGATTATTTAATCTCAGAAACTACAAAATCATACTCCAATACAAGATACCTTTTTAGCATAAACATGTATTTATATATATTCTTCTCTCAGAGACACAGTGCAAGAGTAATTCAATTTCCTGAGGTGCTCTGCACCCCTAAAACAGATCAAACTTAAAAAGAAAGGTCCCTTGAGTTAATAGACTGCTTAAATGAAAGTAGATCAAGATATACCAACAAAACACTTGCTTTAGTTGTTAAAAAAAGCTTTTAAAATATCAGCACATGTCAATAATCAAATAACAGGTACAGATCTCTTACAGAAAATATAAATGCAGTATAAGACTTATGTTCAAACTTGTCTTTCAAGTATGGAGAGCATGTCTGTTTGGTGGGCATGGCAGTCATATTCGGTTCTAAATTCTCCTACAGCAGCATAAAAACAAGCCTCAAAATCATCAAAAGGCTGAAAAAAACCCAAACCAAGAAAACATAAATATAGCTGTCATTAATAAAACCAGTGAAAGTCATCATTAAATAACAGTGCATTCATAAATAACTGACACTAGAGTCTCTATTAAGCTGTCTTTTCAAGTGTCTAAATCTACAATCTCAGTGTCTGTTGAAAAACAAAGCCACCTAGGCTGGAAAAGCAATCCACAATGGACAATAACATTTTCCAGTGTAAGTCCTGATTCTTAAATTTTGCACCTTGACAATTTACTTCAGATTTTTTCCTCCCTGTATGTAACTGAAGTAAAACAGAATGGTGTTATATTAAATCTGGTAACAATGAAGCAACAGTTACTATTCCTTCAGAAGATGGGGATTCTGATTTACACTTCAAAAAATGTTTTGAGTTACAGACTCATTGGGAAAAAAGTTTTGAACTTACTCCATAATTTAATTCCAAAATAATAAGTTCAGAAAATTGTATTTTCCAGAATGCCAAACAGCAGAAATAAAGCAGCTGGAACAGTTAGAAACATCATAATTTGCATTAATACTGACCACAGTTCTTAGCTCAGGTCAAAAATGTCCTGTTTTTCAGCAGTACTGTGGTTCCAGTAGTTTTGAATGCAGCCAAAACTAAACCAAAGTGTTGGCCTTTTTTTTAAGATGACTGTGTTGTATGAAATTAGACTAATTTTATGTGGATGTGTTCAAAAACACTAAGGCTTATCCAGGTTCTTCCAAAAGCCTTACCAATATGCATTAATATTTAACTCCTGACCTCTCCTTTCTGTGCTGAGAAAGTCACTTCTTATCAGCTGTATCTGCCTAGTGAGAGAAAAAAGCTGTTCACTGGACCTCCAAACTAATTTCACTTAAGCTGTATAGTTGCTGAATGACAGTGACTTCCATCAATACTGCCTTGAATCAGGTGTGAAATGGCAACTATTTGAAAACCAGTGAAATCTTTACATTAAGATCTGCAATATATCTTTACCTCAGGCATGCTATTAGTCCGGCTGGCATTAATTTCTTGGACCTCTTGAACCGCATTCCCATTATAATGGTCAAAAGAAAAGATGAAACTGTAAAAGACAATCCAATATATTTATGTTCTCACTTTTTGCAGTGGGCCACTCAGGAACATGTGGAGTTATCAAAGGTCATTGCTGTTTTCTTATGAACTGCAATTTAGTAAAACACTAGATCAGAGATAGAGTCTATAAAATCATTCTTGCTTTTCCAAAATACACCATTATGATTTCTTTTAGCTACAAATAAGGTGTCCATGTGCAGCAGAATGCTAAATCCTATTCCATGGAGACTAAGTTTGTTAGTCAGTCAATTCTACTCACCCATATCTACATTCATGGAGATACAAATAAAGTAGAAAGAATCTTGGCCATAGCAGTAACATGTATACTCAATTACAGGAATAGTGTCTCATAAATCACACCACCCTAGATCGTTGCAGCTGTTTTCCAACTATTCAAGGAGCTAGAGCATTCAACTTCTTTTCGGTTTTATTTTTAGAATATTAGCTCTTCATCTGCTGAGCCTTAAAAACCGTATTAGAAGGTTTGCCACTTGTTTTTGCTACAGAATATGGCTATCAACATCTCCTTCTTCATGACCACGAGTTCCTTTGTAGCCTTTTGCTAAGAGGGAACCATCCTTGCCTGTGACAAGAGCTGGGCAGCCCAAGAGGGCAATAAATGCAGCACAAGCAGCAGAGAACAAACATCATGACAGAAACTACATCTTCTTCCTGGAGCAGTCTTAACTAAAAATGGAGGCAACAATGAACTCATCAGGCACGGGGGTTTCATCTTGAACTGTGGCTGCAGAGGGCTACATAAATGAGAAGGCTGAGGAGAACACATAAAACTGCAAAGATAGCTACCTTCATTAAAGAACTGTCACTTGAAATGCTTCCTAGAAGTGGGCAGAGAGGCAGAACTTCTCATGAGCAGCAGGGCTTTATCACTCTCGCAGCCAAAGTAATGGCAGTTACACAGATCTCTTCCCTTTAATGGAGCATTTAAACCTTCTGGCTAATTCTCTTCAAATTCCACTGTCTAGTCCTGGGGCCAGTCCTGTGTTCATAGGTGTCAAAAATTAGTTTTAAGCTCACTTCAGCGTTATAAAACAAGCCCTGACAGCTACAAGTATCTTACAGAACTCTACCAATTATGTGCACTCATTAAAGATACCTTGCAAAAAAAAAAAAAAAATTACGCTCCATTAACCATTGCTCTTATTTTCTAGTCACATAGCCTTGATCCTCTCAGGAATGTCTCAAGAGTAAACTATTCCACAGCATGTGTCTTGCCAGAGTCCTGAGTATATTTACAGTTTATGACAAGCTACAAAGCATGTTCACTCTGTAATGTTCTTTTTTTTTCCATTTGCTAGTATATGGCTGTTCACAGGTTCCAGTGACTTTTTAAGACATTCAAGTTTTAGACCTGATTTTAGAAAGTTATATACATTCACTGTTTCACCTTAAACCAGGTCAAAGAAATTCAATAAATCAAGACAAATTCAATCCAGTGAATCATATTCAGATCAGGATCAACTTGCACTGTGAATGCTACTAACTCTTGCATACTGAAATTTGAATTTCTACACCTACTTCAAACACATAAAAATGCATTAAAGTATCCAAGAGAGCACAGAGCTAATTTCAGATGAAGGAGGAAAATGCCTGAAATAATAAAACAACTGAGAGAATTTGCCTGCGGTATAGGCTACATACTCTTTGTATGTAGCACAAGTTACAATAACCTTCCTATCAAAGTCTTGTACTAAAATATTACCTAAATTACTGTAGGAGACTCTTGCATAGGTGAAGAATACTGGCAATAGTCATGGTTTGGATGGATGGGTTGTTTTTAGATTTCCTAACCTTTTAAAGGCTTGCTTTATTTAACATTGTAATTTACTGTACTGGTTTCTAAGTTCAGAATGGTCGCTTTCTTCCATGCACTCAATTTTCATCTTTCATTTGTGCTCTAGCTGCTTTTCACACTTTGAAATGTTAAGACATAAGTGAAAACATTCTAGTTTTCCACAAAAGCAATATACATTTATAATAAAAAGCAATTAAAACATTTTTTTGTAAACATTCTAAACTAAGACTGCTTTAAAAAGTCTTTGTTCCTTTTACTCTATGTAAGAAGAACTTTTTAGGGCAGGTGTAGTGAACTCTGTCTCATCTCATCTCATTGCTGTGACTTCTACTAAATAAGTAATATACATTTCTCCAGTTGAGAAAGTCCTCAGACGCCTACAGCTACATGAAATGAAAAACACTGACTATTTTAGATATCAGACATTCAAAAGCACATTAAAGGAAAATTTTGTATTAGTCCCTTCAAAACCTGGGAATTGGGAAACAGGCAACATATATTAAGTTTTAATGAGTCTTCCATAAATTCTGTATCTAACTTAGTGGCTTAATTAACCCATAGAAGTATAATACCATACACTAATTAAAATCATCTCACACTAATGATTATAAATTTACATATACTTAAGGCTATGTCTTCATTCCAAATGAAGTTTTGGCGTTTTTTTAAACAGTGGGAAAACTTAATCTGAGCAAGGTCTTGGTGGCAAAAGTGGAAATCCAATTTAAGGCCATCTAGGAGCAGATCAGGTCCACCATTACCACCTTTTCTAAAGAACCTGGTGGAAACACTTCACTGACAATGCTCCTCAACATTTTTTTGAAACGTAAATTTTTATAATTGTGACTGAGGCAAAGCACAAAATCAGAATGAACAGTATACCACAAATTCTAAGTTGAGAAAAAACAATTGTGTACTCACATCATCTGGATTATATGTATTTTAAATGTATTTCTGCATGTGAAACCACCTTTACTAAAACCATGAGTGAGACAAGCTCCCAACAGCTCTTAACTGCAAATCACTTGGGCGAGGTTAATGCCCCCCTTAGAGAATGTAGGTTTTGCCTCCATAAGGCAAACTAGCTACCGTGACAATTACTGCATAGTTTGTATCCTGTCTTAACAGCAAAGGAAAAACACTAAATCAAACTATTTGATTCACTGGGAGTTGAGGATACGTTAAATTATGCAACACCGGATCCTACACCCACTTTACTGCTCAGATGGTGAAATTCTAATCTGTAGCGCTAGTGATTTTATTACAGTACTATCTCCTGTTTCTCAGCTGGATTTCACAATCTGTGCAATGTTAGGCAACCACCTCATAAAAGGAGGTGCTGCCAGGTGGCTTGGCACTAGTCAGTGTTTTGCATTCACACACCTGCTGGCTTTGTGTGAATGATCAGCCTTACCTTGCAAATGGCTCCTGAATTTTGCAAGCTAAGTTGAAGTGTTGACCTCTATTTAAAACTCAACATTTAAACCAAAGCAATACTCAAAATTTACTAAAAAGAGAATTTTACATGCAGTTAAGGATGCTGCTTGTTTGTTTGTTTGTTTACTGTAATGAAACACTTACACAATGATATCTTCACATTTCTTGGATCACATGTTACACAGTAAGCTCCATAACCAGCCACAGAGCCAAAGGTGAGTCCAGCAGCTAAAGAGATTTTACTACCTGCAAGAAATCATTCAAGTGTTATTTCTCAATACAAGGTCTTTAAACTCAATCTTTATACGGCAGTTGTCTCTCTACACAGTATTATCCAAATATATTAAAAATAAAACGGATTTTGCCACATTCCAGCTTACCTCACCCAGTGTGAATAGAGAGGTAGTATTTCTGTAACTGGGTCATTCTAATACGTGGCATTAGGGGCAAAGTCAACTATGTTAGAAGGAGATGATCATGATCCAGTAATACTTACACCTTGGGAAAAATACAACCCTAAATTTGGCTATTTTCTCTATCATACTTAATAAGGACTTTGGTAATTTCTCGGAACTGTCTGTTTGTTTTAACTATATCTTACTGCACTTGGGAGTCTCCAAAAATTGTAGAAATATGTCAATATATAGAGTAAATGGACAACATGTGTGGTCATAATGTCAGGCCTTTCAGTCTGACATCAGTCCTGGACAAAGAAACGCTATCACCAACATCCCATTTAATAAATAATGAAAAAACAAATAAATGGCAGTGAGGATGAAAATAGGGCTTCTAAAAGTAACTTGACATCTTCTTGCAGTGCTATTGCAAAACTGGTTCATAAGTCCCGGATATATCCGTAATATATTTAGATTTCTGAACAGACATTTGTCTTGGTATCATATGATAAAAGTGTAGAATCTGCACAGCAGACATTATTTGGATTAAGCTGATCCCCAAATGTTTATAAATAAAGAATCCAAACCCCCTGATGTCATTTAGCTCCCAATCCTTTTATTTTGAGTACTTTTAATGATGACTTTGCAAGAAATGGAAATCATAACCCATAAAAAATAATCTAGATTTGCCACGAGGATTGACCAACTAATAAAGAGTGAAAAGAATAGGTGAATGGGATAGTCAGAGAGTGCAGCTGGCTGCAAACACAAAAATACAGCGTTTCCAGAAATTCAGATGCGAAGCCGTGTCTCCGAGAGCACAGCATGTGCACACTGCGAAGGGAGACAGTGACCCTAAATCACAGGAATCGTGACGGATAATGGCCACAGGGCCGGAGAGCGAAGCGCTGCCGAGGTTTGTGAACCCGCCTGCAGCCCCGCCTGCCCGTCCTCGGTTCCGCTGCGACCTCTGCCGGTGCAGGGCCCGGGCACGGCGCTGCCACCCGCGGGACCGCGAAAATCCCTGGAACACCGAAACTGCGCCTTGTGGTACACTGCCCGCTAAAACCTGCCTCGTTATCTTGCTGTGAAAAGGCACAGTTCTAACAGTACCAGAGAATTAACCACCAACTCAGAGCACATAAGTAAAGGGGTTTTTTTCACCGTGCATCTGGAAATGTCAGAATCAAGCCTGGATGTCTCTGTAGAAAATAAGCTTTAATCAAGGATCTACTGTGCTCAACACAGGAATGATTAAAAGGAGATGAGAAAGCTCAAAATTCACTTAAGGTCAAAGATAACATGACAACCCCCACTCTTTGCCCTGAAAACAAACTCAAGTGCTTCAGCTGGCCCAAGTACATCTCATGAGACTCAGTGCATTTACAGCAGCATATGATGGATGTAAAATGCAGTTGTGTTACAGCAAAGTTACAGTTACAGCAAAGTTGTCATGTCTCACACTGCATAGAGGAAATTCAAATGCTTTGATTTCCTGCTGTCCCAGTACTTACCTTTACGAGTGTAAGCTACAACACCTCCAAACATCAGCAATGAAGCATATGCAAAACCAATCCAGTCAACAGCCATGGTCCCAACTCTGGAAAAAAACCAAAACATATTGCAACTGAAGGCAAACAAATTCCTTCCTCGTGGTAAAAAAGAAATCATTACTTAAGGGTTCTAAATAACACTCCAATCTCCTAAATTGTGTTTGACTACTGTGTCAAAACATTCAGAAGGTGAAGGTGTGTGTGCCTTTTGACTATTGTACCATCCTTTCACTAACTGCTGCCCTTCCTTACACCCCAGTATCTGGGTATACCATATTTCCATTAGCAGATTTTTTGGGATGTACGTGGCATGCATTTTTCCCAGTCACAAATACATGTACGCAGGCAAAAAGCTTGACACCATCCAAAGAACGTTTTGTCGCACTTGTGCTACAGGGCTGAGCTGAGCGCACACTATGGATATGTACAGGTCTTCTGAGTGCTCAGCTCAGTACTTTCATCTCCTTTCAACCACACTGCACCTGGTGCATTTCAAGTGGAATCTAACAAACCCTGCACGAGACAAAAATACCAATTTTCAGAGTCTGTTCAATGTTTCCAGACAGAAGCTTAGGCTGTTTTGGGAAGCTATACATACAGCTGCTTTGGCCTGTGTCTATGCCCTTTTGTTTCACCTTTACATTTTGGTGCATTGTCTGAAGTTAGGCTTCTGCCCCGCAAGAAGCATTTAAGGTTCTGTTGTGATGCTGGTCCCTACTTCCCTGGCAGTGCTGTGTAAAGGCATGAATGGCAGTGCTCTGCAGCCAGAGAGCTCCTGCAGCACCACGGCCTCTCTCCCATCAGCTGGTGGGACACATCTTTTCCCTCCTTCTCCCAAATTAAGTATACACTTAATTAAGTACGTCCTTCTTTATACCTCAGCGCGTGTGTCCTTGACCACAGTGTTAAAGGGCAGTAGCAAACAGTGCTCACTCAGCATTTCATGTCAAGCCTTTAGTATTAAAAGTAAGCAACTCACAGCGAGCCCCCTCCTCCCCAGGTCGTAACCCCTCAGGACAAAAGCTGGATTTAGGGGGCCATGGCACCCCGGAGAACGAGGTTTGCAGAGGCAGGGGCCAGGGATGAAGGGGCCAGGGATGAAGGGGCCAGGGATCCCCAGGCCTTTGATGTGCCTGGCCTTCGCGGCCGGGCCCGCTGCCCGGACCCGCAGCCCGCGTCTCGCTTCCCAGCGCCGGGCGCAGCCCCCGACACAGAGCAGGTGCCTGCGGAGGGCGGCCCCGCACCCCGCCCAGCCTCCCGCTCGCCCCCGGCCGCCTCCCCGCGGCTCGGCCCCGCCGCCCCGCCGTACCTCGTCCCGCCGCGCCGCCCTCTGACCTGCCGCGGCCCCGGCCCCGCCTCCCGCCGGGCTCCGTGGGGCGCCGGGCCCGGCCGAGCTGCCGCGGCCCCGGCTCAGCCCCTCGGCGGCGGAAGGAGGGCGCCTGTCGCCGTCATGGCGCGGCCCGGCCCGCCCGTAGCGCCGCCGGAGGAGCGGCGGCTGGCGGCGCTTGGCGGAGCCGGGCTGCGGGAGACAAGCGGGTGACCATGGGCCGGCGGTGCCCTTGCGGCCAGGAGGGCAGTGGTATCCAGGGGTGCATCGGGAGGAGGTGATCCTCCCCCTCTTCTCGGCCTTAGTGAGGCCACATCTGGAGTGCTGTGTCCAGTCCTGGGCTCCGCAGTAAAAGAGAGACGTGGAACCACTGGAGATGGTCCAGCGGAGGCCACAAAGATGACTAGGTGTCTGGAAGATCTCTTTTGTAAAGAGAGACTGCAGGACTTGGGTCTGTCCTGTCTAGAGAAGAATGAGAGAGGGTCTCATTCATGCATATAAATATCTCAAAGCTGGGTGTCGGGAGGGTGGTGCCAGACGTTTCTGGTGGTGTACAGCAACAGGACAGGGAGCGATAGCCATAAACTAAACCACACGAAATTTCAGCTCAATTGGTGAGAACATGGTGCTAATAATGGACTAGATGGTCTGCAGGGGTCCCTTCCAGCCCTAACAGCTCTGTGATTCTCTGAGTCGTGGCTGTGCTGGTGCAGGGCAGCACACTCTCTTTGTTGGGGCCCCCTCTATGACAGCGCCCTGCTATGGGGTGGGCATCTCCTGCTGGAGACTCTTTATCCAGCCCTTTACACAGTGGAAAGGTCCGTGGATATTTTACTCTTTTAAGGCCAACCCCTCTTGCCTTGCCGTGTTTGAGATGGAAGAGCTCATGAACGAGGGAGTCACGCCTGCAGATCCACCTGTCCCCAAAGCATGCCCATCCCACAGATGGGCAGGGGCAGGGTGAGGGTCTCCTTCCTGCAGCCCCCACAGGCACCCTGTGACCCAGCAATGGGCCCTCGTTGCTGTGCCAGGCACCCTTCTGTCCCCTCCCTCTGTCCTAAAAAAGTTTCTCTCTGTCCTTGCTTCTGTTTTTTGAAAGTCTGAGGGCTGCTGCATGAAGTCAGGTGAGCAGGCACGTAGGCTGAATGCTGGTATGTGTTTGTCAGGGAAAACAGCAGGCACAAGCCCCAAGACTCTGATACTGAACACGTAGCTAATTTATGAAACTGCTTGAGGTGGTTATTTTAACACCCTGACTTCTTGTCTACTAGCCCTGTTTGCTGGACCTATTCCACTACAAGCTATTTTTGTCCATATTTTGTCCCCCTCCACAGTGTTTCTTTAGCTTTTTGTCAATTGAGCGATTCTTGACCAGCACAGGATGTGTCCTTCAGGAGTGATTCAGGGGTGCCTGTGTGCAACATTCCCCACACTTCCCTTGTTCCCACAAACAGACTGAGCATAAACATGGCCACAACAGGGAGAGACTCACAATGCCATGTGATAGGACTTGGATACCTGCCTTCTTCAGGGGTCATTTGAAAATCTCTGCCAAAATCCTGTGTTTCCTTTAGATTTCTTTGCTTAAAGGTGTGGGAGTTTTCCGCTCCAAAGAGCTAGCTGGAAAGCAAATCAGCATTCTCATTAGGGTTAACATATCTAATTTCCACTCCTAACGTTCCATTTGTTTTTTCTTGTAGTGTTTAACTGCTGCAACACAAACCCACTCCATGTGAGCTGTCCAAGTCTTCTGTCTGCTCAGTGGAAAACAGAACTGCTCTCCTTATCTCACCACAGTGTCTGTTGGAAGGAAGACTGAAGGTGCAGCAACTTTGGAAAACAAACATAGGACACTTGAGGGCAGGATGGCTCCAAAATGCAAACAAGAAGTGGATTCATAAGCTGAAATCCAGAAATCTTGGATTTCTTGATGAAGTATTATGAGACTTGCAGCTCTTGAAAAGCACAGTAAAATAAACAGGGAATTAAATGGAGCAGAACCATGCAACCCTATTTGAGGGGATTCCAAAGTGGAACACATACAGTATCTTTTGGCACCTCTAGGATAATGACCAGTTGTGATTACTGATTCAATGATACTCATCACTTAAGCAGACTGGGTAACCCTGAAGTCTGGATAAAATTTGAATTCACATAATTATATGCTGCTTGTTATGTTCCCTTCAATTTTCAATTACAAAAAGTATTTGGTACTGTTTTCCCTAAGGTTTTACTTAACTGTTGTCTGATGTGAAATGGTTGCTGTATTTTACAGCACAGATGGGAGGTTTTGAATAGGAGGAGAGTTAATTAAATTAGTTTGTTGGTAGCATGACAAATCAAACACCTCAGTCCTTACAGTGAAGTATAACAGCCCCAGCAGCATAGCTAGTGTTATTGTTGCTATGTGCTTTCTAGTATAGTTTTCACTTGCTTGTTACTGCCAATCTGAGCTGAAATTTCCCCTGCTGGGTGTCCGCTTCCAGCTGTTTTATTTTAGTTTGTTTTGGTTATTTTGTTTTGTCTTATGATTTGTTTGCTTTGATTTTGGAAAGTTCCATTTACAACAATTGAGCCAACTACAAGGATGAATTTAGGGGAGAATACATGGTTTTGTCCATTATAAACATAACCATTTCACTGAACAGCCCCTAGCATCTCTCTGCTTTGGAAAAACAAGCTTTCAAATCTGGCAAGCAAATTCCCTTAGTTTCAGGGATATATTTTTTCGTGTTCAGGAAAATGTGACCTGAAGAGAAAAAGAATTTAAAATGTAGAGTGGAGGCTTCTTAAAATTGTACAGCCCTGTCCCCAGAAAGTTTCACCCATATTGATCATGTGTGACCTTGTGTTAGCCCCGGCTACATTCTCACCTGAATGTAGGCATTCTTCCCTGAGAAAGTCTGAGCTTGTGCCTTGCTTTGCTTATGTCCTGTCTAAAACAAGAAGCCTCTAAGGGGCTTGTATAACACAGTCCATCTCCCTCCCCTGGAACATTTTTGCTGGGGCTACCTGTTGTTAGAGAAGGTATTGGCAGCATGAAGCACATAAAAGACCTCTCTCTGCTGTAAACTGTTTGTGTTATTTGTTGGTTTTCCTGTGTTAACTCTAAAGGATACTCATAGTTGTAAGCACCAAGTAGGATTTAATGCCAATTGCTATCCCAGAACATAACGTGATACCAGAACGGATCTGTGGAATGGAAGAGTGCCTCTGAAATCCCATAGACAGAAGAAAAGGTCCTGAGATAGGGAACAAAGAGCAGCTAAGCACCCTTACACAGGTGTAGTTCTGGAATATTTTTGTGCAAAGATTGTTCTCCTCATTGGGTGGGATTATGGAAAAAGATTGATGTTTTCCAAATCCTGCAGAACTAGAAGTAGGGGCAGTCATTGAAACCAGTAGGAGATTGGTTTAGAAAAGATAAAAGGGAGTATACTTTTTTTTAATGTAGCAGATATAGTGAACTTGTGGAATTTACTGCCAGCAGAGGTTTTGGAAGCAAATAGGCCAGCAGATTGGAAAGGAGATTAAACAATTAAATGGACTGCATATTCATAGAGACATGAAAGAAGAATTTAGTAGGGATATGCTCTGTAGCATCCCTAATACAGTGATTGTGGGTGCTGGAGGAGAATAAAGGTAATGTATATGCCTGGCTTGCATGTTCTCTTTAAACAGTATCTCTTGTTATTAAAGAAAGGGTACTGGGGATAGCTGGATATGGGTCTAACCCTCCAGGAGATCCGTTATGTTTTTTTCGGGGCTCTGATTTTGTGTCCACAGGTATGCGAGAATAAATGCAATGTTAGTAGGAGTTTGTATTTTATTTTTTGAGGATGATGCCTCAGGGTTCTCTTACTTCAGTAACACCTGAACCATAGGTCACTAACACTGCATTGTACCCTACTGAGGAAACATACACTTTCCAATACATACACAGTCCACATAATATTAGTGCTTGGATAGGGACTCAGACTGGGCTATAGCCCTCCCGATGTTGCATTTTCCCCAGAGATCCTTCTGCTCTCTCTGCATAGAACTTGATGAATACTCATGTCTGAGGAAAGATTTCATAAGCTGTGATAGAATTTCCCCCAGGATATCAGTGTATTTTGGGAATATTATTTGAGAGTCATCTGCTGGAAAACATCTAGTGCAGCTGAAGGAGAGAGTGCCAGATTAGACAGATTACTAGGCATGAATCCCAGCCCCTATTTGTATGAGTACTCCTTCTGCCTTTAGATAATCACATTAACATCAGGAGTATTGCTTACACAAGTATTACTGAGAAAAAGTGGTGAACAGGCTTGGGCCCTCACAGCAGTGTTTTTGTTCCAGCACTTTCCTAGTGAGATTTTGATCTTTTCCTCATCAGAGCTCATTAAAGTTGGTATATTCACTAAGGAAGACCACCCACTACTCAGCAACCTCCTGTAATGATTACCAACCCATCTTTTACATCTATCAGAAGTAATATTTTTAACAGTTCAGATATTGTTTTCCTTCCCCTTCCTAAGATCTTCCCATGCTTAGAGATACACAAGTACTGTCTTTCATGCTTGGTTGATTATGAAGCCAGATCTTTTGTCTCCTCTGAGGGTTTTTTTGCTGCTCCTCCACTACAGATGAGCCAGAAACCTTCCACAAACATATGCTAGAGGAGCCTCCAGTGGGTGGTGAGACTGGTATCTCATGGTGGTTGTCATCAGGCAGCATGGGTTAGGATATGTCTCCTGCCAAGCCTGCCTGGAGAAGCACAGCTCAGTGAGACCTTAGGGATCTTGACTAATAACAGCAGTAACCTAATTTGAAAAAAAGAAAAAAGCTGTATTCAGTATTTTTTTGTGGCTGATGATACCCAAAGGAGTACCACTGTGAGTGCAAAGGGAAGATTATAAACATCAAATCATAGAAAGTGTTTACATGTCTACTATTGGGTGCAATTACTCAAGCTTGGAAAGGATGAAGTAATTTTTATTTGTACACCTAAAAGGAGAAGCCAAGTTAAAGTACTTATATAGATCAGCCTCCAAAAATTAAAGTGTGAGATAAACAATGCCAACAACACTGTAACAAAAAATCCAGATTTTAAGCCAAATATCTATGAAGGAAGAAGTATTCCATGGAAAATATCATATTCCTGCAGTCTTTCTGACCACAGAGTTACACTCATTATGGTAAAGCTATAATTGCAGCCTTGTGAATACAGTGCTGCAGACAATGGCTTGTCAGTGTTTTTCCACTATAAACTCTCATGTGAGGTTTGCAATTTTGTGAAATACAATTATCTTTGGCTGGAATATTCAGCTACATTCTCATCCCAGAAATTGACTTTTTTTGTGTGTGTGTATTTGTTTCCTTTACCAAGTTGTTCAAAGTTCATTGTTTGGTAAGTGTTTGAGCCTTTCTGATTGCTTAGCTGCTTGTGCCTTGTTCATACTGTGAGGATGTGTGGAGAGTTTGCTGTCACTGGTAATGCATCAATGCTTCACAATATTTAGGGCTGCCAGGCTGTTGCAGAGTCCACACTTTGGACCAAATTGCCTACATTTGTAGCGATGTGGTTTGGGAAAGTCAGGGCAGCAGGATTATAGCAAATTAGCACTGACTAGCATACCCGGGCATGCACAGCAAAACATGTTTTAGGGAATACTAGACTATATTATTCCAGCTGTGGAAGGAAGGAGAATTGGCCAGGCCAGTTAAATGGGTAAAACTGTAAAGATTTGTCTGTCTTAAAGTAAAAGGAAATTCTGAATTTATGTTTCAAAAAAACCTCCCAAAACCTGTAGGATTAGTGAATCCCTGCAACATGCAAAAACCACTTCTACAGCTCTGGTTTTGATTCATTCTTTGGCTTAGCTAAGGGTCTTCTCTGTGAGATTGTGGTAATAGAGATCCAAATCCATCCCAGTTTGGTTTTTTCACAGATAACTCAAAGGGAAAATACGGTGCCAACAATGAATGCTGATTCCCCAGATGGAAGCATGTTTAGTTACAAATGCTAACCATGTAACACCTGTGTATGAACTCCTGGGAAATAGGAGATCTGAAATAACCATATGTATAATGTCTTACTTAAAAATAATTATTTTGAGACAAATATTACATGCACTTAAGGGATCTCACCTGTAGTTAGATATGGTTCACTAAGCATGAATTTATTCAGTGTCAATCAATGCTTTGGAAGAAAACATGAAATCCTTTTGCTACAGAGATCTCTGGTTGCTTCAGCAACTTGCTACATGTTGCAGGGAAAAACTGCTGAGTTCACATAGTTTAAAATAAATATGAATCAAAGCAGTTTTTTGCTTTATTGGCAGAGTGTAATTATCCAGCAATTAGTGAACTATGAAAACGAGATCAGTAATACAAATAGGCAAACCATGCTATAAATGTCTAAACAGTCTTCTATAACTAATCCCAAAGCCTTCTTAGTGTATGCATATGCACACACAGAAACACTCAGGCACATGTATGCACAGAGTTGTATGCACCCCCTCACTCATGGGCAATATGGGTTACAAAAACACCCCCCCTTCCCAAAGATGGCAGATTTTCCTGTTTACATGTCTCCTGTGGGAGATGTGGATCCTCTACCTTTTTACAGATCCCTGCAATTCCCTACAAGTCATGGGCTGAACCACACACCCCTGAGACAGTTGTTTCCTCTCCAAGGTGTGTCCTTTGTATTACAAGTTTTCACACTTCTTTTATATTTCTCTTCAGTCTGGCTCCTGCTTTGTGTCAAGTCTTTTGGTAATTCCCCAGTAACTGTTTAATCTGGCTGATGATCATCTTCTGTAACATCATCAGTTTAGGCAAATGCTGACCAGGCACTTGGGTGTGTTTCATCTGCGGGCACAGATACTCACTTCACACACATCTTTATCTTCAGGAGTGACACTATCTATGCAGTTTGTTGAGAGGGGTGCTGTGCATCCCTGCCAGATCCATAGTGAGGGAGAGCCTTCCTTGAGAGGCGTGTGGGCCTAGGAGCAGGGAGAGTAAGGGGCATGGCCAAGCAGCTGCCTGCAACCATGTGGCTGACACTGTTCAAACCAGAGTGACTTGTGTTCTGGATGCATCCCACGCAGTTGAAGGTAATGCTAAGTGGGCAAGACAGCCTATTTCCAGACTCCCTTCATGCTTCAAAATCCAAAAATAAAATTAACAGTTGCTTTACTAAATGTCTTTTGAACATCTATTATGATTCTCAGTAAAGGCATCATAAATGGGATGGAAACAGCAAATTGGATCATTGGAAAAACTGCAGAGAGACCATCTGGGCCTGGAGCTTTAATGGATGGTGAAGAATTTACATTTCACACTCCCACAGTTTACATTTTCTGAGGTGATAAAGACATTTGGATCATTTTATTTTTGGATGTTTTACATAAAATGAAGAGCCATGATTGAAACTGGAACTGGAGTCAGGAAATAACCAGATTGTGTACAATGTGGTAAAGTGCTAACAAATGCCCACGTGCTACATGATTAATTTAGTATAAATGCCAGTTGTGGATTTGGTTTGTCAGCAGTTGGCTTGGGTTTTGTGATTACTGGCCCATAATTTAACTGATGATTTGATCTGTAACAGAATCCTCAACTTTTGGGAATGAAAGAGAGTTGCAGTGGTAGTAGAATGCATTAAGTATATGCAGAACTGTTAGCTGCTAGAATGGATACTGATACGTTCTGGGGTCTTCATGCAACTGATGAATAGCCTTGTCTCACCACAGTATGATTTATGGTGGTAAATCAGGGCAGGGGATAGAACCAAGTGACTGCTATTTTTTCAATATGTCTTCAGACGGTGTTTTTGAATTGCAGATATAGAGGCAAAGAAAACTCTGGGTCTGACTATAAATACAGCTGCAAAGTATGGCACCATTCTTGCCTCTGAGTCAATCTCTAATCACTGTTCTTGGCATATCAGCACTGGGCCATAGGGAAGGGCCATCTGTCAGAGGTAATTGAAAATGGAGGCACTGACCATCTGTAGATATTTAAAGTCTCCTGACATTTTTTACGAGCTGAAGGATAATCCAGTGTTATAATTGATAGTGTGTCTACCTATTAGCCTCTACATTCTTCAAGGGAATACATTATTCTTGGTCTGTTGTCTTTCATTTCTGTGGCCTATGTCTTTACGTCACAAACTTATATTTTGCCCCTCTCTGCAGTTCACTCGTGACTGAAGTGACCCCTGTAAATCTTTGTAAGTTTGAGAATTTTTAAAAAAATGTGCCATGTAAGTTACAGGTCACTGTTACTGCTGGGCCAAGGAAGAACCTTCCCATAAAGCCTTAGGATTTCACTAGGCTAAAATGGAATTCAGATCTGGTTTCTACTTTGCAAAAGTCAATCAATACTATATTACATTGCTTTCTCTTATCCATATGGTGTAAATGATTTAGCAAATGCAAATACCAGCTCTATTCCAAAGAAAAGATGCATAAATGTATAAAGGTGCCTGCAGACTTCCCATATGTGCACAGCTATAGCTGTTAACAGTAAATAATAATGTACACTGCCTGTAGGATCAAACTCTTGATTTCAATTGAGAAATTAAGAAAGATTTGGAATTCTTATTTTACATGTTGAACAGTTGAATTTTATTTAAACATTTGTTGGGTGTGTCAGTGTGAATGAAACCAGCTGTATCAGATACACACACATACACACACACACACACACACACACACACAGAGTAAGTTTTCTTTCTTCCAAAAATAAGGCTGTTGGAATATTTTTGTTAATTATCCTTCTAATCCAGGCATTCAAATACTGTACATGTATTTGAAGGGAAGAGAAGGGAAAGATACAGAGAATTTTTAATAAAAATGCACTCCCAGCAGGATTTGAAGTACACTACTTCGAAATAAAAAGCCAGAACTTTATTATCAAAGTTAAGCAAATTTTCTGAACGTATTCAAGGTGCTGTTATGGTAAGTGAAGGAATCCTGTGAAGTTGCTTGGAGTTGTTTGAGAATTAAAAGTAAAACACATTTACATTTCAGCAGATGGTTGGCAGAAATCAGAATGGAGCTCATTTTTCTGAGCAGGATCTGCATGCACACAGACTACAGAGAGGGGAGACTAAAGGCTCATTTTCTGCACAGTCTTGTGCTCTTTCTAGGCAAACATTCCATCAGTGTTAGGCACTGGGGCCCTGAGTATGGGATGCAATATGGAGCACAGAGCAGCTGAGCATGAAGCTATGTACTTGTGTCCCAGGGAGGGCAGGCAGGGAACATGCGAGGGTGTCCCACCCTTTCCCTGTAGCATCCTCCTCTCCCATTTGATCTTAATACTGCAGTGCCAGGAGAAGAGTGGAGGATATAGGAGTTGCAGAGTAGAGAATGTGGAGACTGCCTATGGCATGCTCATCCCTGACACCTTAGAGTAATGGTGATGTTGGCAGTCCTGGCCCCTGCAGCGTGCTGGGGCTGCAGTGCTCTGCACACCTGCATGGAGCAGTGTGATTTGGACCAGGAGAGCTGTGACCATCTGCCTGTTCATTTTCAGAGTTGGAAGCTGGCAGCTGGTTGTAGAGCTGGGAGGAAGGTGACTTTGTCACCTCCCTGTTCTTGCCACCTCCAGAGCCTGCCTCTAAAGGCCTGAAATGAGTTGCCAAAAAGTATCTCTGAAAGACTGACTCTTTCTTAGGGTGGAAGTGTTCTTCCCCACCACCAGAGAATATAAACCAACTGGCTTTGCTTTCCAACAGGAAAAAAAATCTATTTGGATTTGATTGGTATTTTTCTTCCCTCAGAAGCCTTTTGAGGTAGAAATGACTCTGTGAATCCTGTGTTAGAATAATTAGTCTGACACAAACTAGCTATCAAATTCATCACTGGAGTGAGTATCTGAGCTATTCTTGGGTACCATATTGCCTCACAGAAGCTACCACTGTCTGTTGCATTCCTACTGCTGTTTACTGTCTCCAAGGAAAGGAAGGAATTTGCACTTTTTTTAGGGTTGGTTTGGAGGCTTTTTAGAGGAAAGAGGTAAAATTGGTTCACAGCCTTCAACCACAGACTCTACAAAATGCTTGTATTTCCAGCATGAACATAGTGCTCCTGGTCAGATTCACACTTCTAATACTACAGTGAAGGAGTGTACTTCTGCAGCTTCTAATGCTTTACCACTGTTATCTCTAAGTCACCATCATCTTCTGGGACTAGAAGTGTCCGACCTCAGCCCAGCCTGTTAAAACCTCTGGTGATTTGAATTCTCTTTTTATGCCTTTGCGTAGAGCAACATCTTAGCTGCCTTTGATGACAGTGGTTTTGAAAAATAAGGAAGCAAATTCTCACTCTTGTTTACGATTTCAGCCTCTTTTTGAGAAAAGGTTCAGTGCACATAACTTAGGGTTTTTCCTTCCTATTTTTGAAACTTACTGTGCATGTATATTATGGAAGATGGATGTTACTAGCACAAAACAGTGTGCTTGTTATCTATTATACCATGATATATTTACTGAGAAAATTTTAATAAATAAACCACAGGCTTGAACCTCTGAACCCTTCTAAACTAGCTGATTCCCATGAGGGGTTCAGGAGTTTTTATGGATGGATACTGTGTTCTCATGAGAATTTTATTGGAGCTCATAGACTCAAAACTGACTAGCAAGAGAATTTATGAGGTTACATGGGAACGATCACATCTTTCATTCCAACACCCTATGAGTTTATAAAATGAACCCTTCCTTAAACTGTGTTATAAAATAGAAGAGTGTTAATGCAACTTTAATAAAATATCTAATGTTATCAATGATTTCTCATCAGTCAGAACAGCTGGGTAATTTTACCAACTTTTCAGTTTTCAGTTAGCCTAGATTAGTGTTGGGTAAAGAGTTTTTGCTAAAAATTGTGAAAAAATAAAAAGCAAAGAAGGGGGGAAGGTCATAAGTTACTAAAGGCATCAAAGAACCCTTGTCAAGATGGATAATAGAAGGGGTGAATAGTGTCCACTATGGATTTGCTTAGCCTCTATTCTGTTTACTCTCTTGAATACTCTCTAAAATTCCTCTTGTGATTTTGTTTAAATTTAGAAGTTCAACCATGTTGAAGTTCTGTAGCTGCTCATTACCCCACTTGAAATTTAACTTAAAATGTTATTTTGCATCATATAGTTGAGCTGGAAACTTGCCTAAGTCATGAATTGAGGTCTGTGGTAGTGAACTACAGAGGAAGTGGTCTAAGCAAGACTCCGTTCTGGGGATATTCCAACATTTTATTACATTGTGTGTACTAATGAGTAGAGAAAAGGACTGAGAGCCAGGAAGGGCAGAGTTTTAACCAAATGACTCATGATATGGCCTTCAGCAAAATACATGACCTTGTAATTCAGTCATCTTAGCTGTAACAGTGGGTAAAAATAGGGGCTCAGTGTAGTGTTCAAGCAGATACACATGTGCCTGTTTCAGCTGCACTCAAGGTCTGCAGTTTTTTCCTCCTGTGGAATAAACATGATGGGAAGACAGATCTCCTTTCAGCTGCTCCAGAGAAGCTCAAATCAAGTTTGACATACGTTTTTCCTCAAACAAGAGCTTTTAAAAGCTGTGAGATGGAAGTCAGTCATTTGCTCAGTCTGATTCACCTGTGAGTGATCAAATTTGCTGGTCACGGTGGTGATCAGGTGCCAAGGAGACCAGGCACAAGGAGGATGAAGATGCACATTTTGAATGGTTGGTTCCAATCAGGTACATTCCTGGTGCAGTTTGTCCAACCAGACAGAGCTAGGAGACTGTCTGGACCACATAGTTTGGGCACACTGACACCCAAAGGTTGTTCTTTAATTGGTACATGATTTCCAAGTGGCACTGGAAATGCCGTCTTGGCCATCATCCCAACAAACTGTGGTTGTTTCAGATGTCACAGGCCTTGTTTTAAATCAAAGGCAGATCTTTGGTACTTGGCTAACACTGCTCCAGTTAAGAGCAGCCTGTTTCTTCTGCTGCTTCCTTCAGCTCTGTGTGTTAGTCCTTATGGTTGTCTTGGATCATGGCCCCAGGACTCCACCTGGGAAGCTGCAGGCTCTCAGCAGTGTGTGAAAGCATCCACCTGTCTCCAAGATCCTTTTGAATAGAAGGTGCCATACAGAAATATCAAGGAAAACTAGCTATTGTATGTCTAAATATTTCAGGTCCTAAAAAAGGAAAAGGACAGGCTCACTTTAGCAGGTTTGGAACCATTCATTTTATTGCAGTGTCACATTACACATTGCGTTCTCACTGTCCTTCAGAAATGTGAAGAAGAAAACTGGGAGGGATTTTACTGCTTACCTGATCTGCTTTCCTACCTTAAATACCTGTTGTGATGGCAAAACACAAGGAGTTGAAGTATCCTTGGTTCTTAGTCTACAGACTTAGCAGAGCTGCATTTTCATGATGATTGTTCAAGCACAGGGAAAACATAAATGCGTCCTATGTCTCTAATCTTTGCTGTCTCAGGACAGGAAGGAATGGGCAAGGTAGATACTGTAATGTCTTTTGTAAATCAACTGATCTGTGTATTTTCAGATGTTTATGCAAAACAGGTTGACTAAGCCTCTTGTGCTTCAGAGAGAAAGTATGCCTGAGCTAACATTTTACTGATCCTGTGAAGATTAAAATAGGAGGAAACTGCATACAAACAGGACTACAAATCATTGAAGAGAAAGGCACTTGGTTGGCTCAAAGCCAGTCTGGAAAGGTTCTTTGTTGATGTTATCAAGGTGACCACATCTGGCCTAATTTTTTTTTATATCTTATGTACTTTTATGAATTTGTTTGTCTTCTCTTTGACATTTCACATTCACTAGATTTTGGGTTTCTGGTTTTCTGGTTTGGTTCTTGTGAGCACAGCAGTTTGGAGTTGGATTATTATTCCTCAAGTTCTGCAGCAGTTAAGAAGCAATGCAGAAGCACTGTTTTATTATTTGATAAGATCTTTAAATTTTTCTCATGTTTATCAGCCCACAGCATAAGATGAGCCAACAAAGAAGCTCATTTTGTATCTCTGAATGACTATCAGATTCTCATGAACTACATTGCGAGTAATGCAACTGTTAGGAAAGTGGCAAAACCCAGTTTTGATATTTGCTGCCTCTGGCGAATAAAAAATTCTTCCCCTCATAACAGATAATCATTTTGCTGGTTATCTGTATCCTTTTCCTGCCAGCCACTGCCCTAGCAGAGGGGGTGGCTACTGAGCCTGTATCTCTACTAGAACTGCCCTACTTTGGTCTCTGAACAATTATTGCAGGCTGTACCAAACGTGTACTTGCACAAACAGCTGGCCTGTGCAGTGTGCTAGCTGACACCAGCATGCTTTTATTGCCTTGTTCAGGTCAGCATCCTGCCCTGCTGCCTCTTTGCCAGCTCTGCCTCTGCCAGCTCCTTATGCTTCAACAAGTGCTGCAAAACACACAGCTTACTAGTGGTTTAGAGTTAAATGTAGGAAAACAGATTTGATTGCTGTGACCTGGCCAGGAATTGTGGTTGCAACTTGTGCTTCCAAGTGGGCTTCACTGTTTTAGATATCTTCTAGTAAGAAATTATTTGACCTTGTACTGTCAGTGATGAATTGTGGTAGCCTGTTAACCCCCTGATTCTGTGATGCCATGTTCCCCCTGTTCCCTCCCTGGCCTTGGCCACTCCCTCGGTTTCTCCCTATTGGCTCCTGTACCCCAACCCCGCCCAGGGACCACACCTATGCCCCTGACAAAACCACCCTGCATCCAGACCACGAGGTCTCTCTCTCTGCCTCTGAGGGCACTGGGACGAGATGTGAATAAAGCCATCTTACCACCCTCATGGGAGACTCTTCTCTACCTCTTTTATCACCACTGCGTTGTAACACTGCTGGCTGTCAGAGCCAGATCGAGGGGCTGTCCGAAATGACTCCGGGATGCGACTGATCGCACAGCCCTAGGAAACCCTTGGTGAACTCACAGGGAGCTGCAGCCTGCTAGGCAGAGTCAAATGGATACAACAGTGAATCTCTGGTCTAATCTAGGATTGTGGTGCCCTATTCATCCACCCTGCTTATCTACTAGCAAGAAAAGCATTGGCTGTTCCCTACCCATCCACAAAGAAGAAAAAATGCCAAGGGCCTTCTCATTAGCAGAGTTCAGGCTGAGAGAAGGGATGATCTGAGCACCATTTCAATCTGGAGATTGAAATTAAAAAAAAAAAAAAGAGGAATGTCTAAAATAATGCTTTCTAATTATGTGTTTTTCAGTTGGAGCTTGGATTAAAAGAATGGGAGAAGGAACCTCTTTTTAGATGTTTTTATTGATGTTGGGGAATAGCACAGAAAAGTTTTGGAAATACTACTCAGCCATTTTGCTTCACAGCCAAAGAAAGAAAACCCAAGGGAACTGTTGCCTTCTTAATTGTGGAAAAGTGCAGGAGTGCAACTCAAACATGCTTTTCCTGTCTTCATTTTAATTGTGCATCACAGCTTAAACTTATTTCCATAGTGTGGAAAGCAGTGGATAAATTTGAACTCTAGGTCATGAAAGAAATACACATGGATATTTGCAGAAAATATCTTCATTGGATGCTGCTTCAGAGTATCATTTCCATTTTAAAATTACACATCCTTAGGACAATTATACCGAAGAAAGTTAATTTCATCAAATAAAGTGTATAAAATGTTCTTTAGATATGTTTAAAAATACAGTCTGAGAAAATATCTTTCTAATGGCACTGCCTTTTTATTCATCCATCTTTCCAGGCATGTTTTTGTTGGCATTTTCATCTATGTTTGGCCTCATTTTTAATGAACTTTTAACTGCTTAATAGTGATTATCTGGGACACAAGAATCAAAAGCAGTTAAAGTTCTTCAGACCTAAGAAGAATAGACAGAAGTACTGCTCAGCATTTTATACAGTAAGCTGTGGAACAATGAGCTATAATTATCTCCTGTTAAAACAGCAAAATAAGAAATATGCCAGTTTAGATTTGAAATTGGCAGCAGTTCAGAAGCTTGAGACAATGAGAAATTGTGGAAATTCACTGCCTTATTTTTCCCTTCATGCGTCTTCTATGTCAGTTTTTTAGGCTGTGTATGGATGCTCAGAACTTAGTTGCTCTAGAAGCTCTGCATTCTATCCCCTCATTGTTAATAGTGGTAGCCTGAAGCCATAGGGCTCAAAAAGATGTCAGTTGTCATTTTTCTAGACACCAGGCAAAACACCATTCAGCCTAACATAGTAGCTACATACAGTTCAAATAGATGGGAGAAACAAGGAAGCCGTAGAATCCTCATTTTACAGATAGAGAATTAAAATTAAAAGATGGCAAGTGTATGGCTCATCTTACTGACCTGAGCTGCATGCAAGTTAGACGTTTAATACTGAACTAGCTGCTTGAGCTCCTTCCCCAGTGGAGACAGATAGCCCTCAGTGATTTTTCCCATCTCTCTTAAAAATCTATATTAGAATGGATAGAATGGGTGATCCTGTGGTAAGGCTCTTGCTCTGTCTCTACACTGACTATAAGGGAAGCCAAAAGTTTTGCCCCCAGTCCTCCCACTGCAACTGGAAGAATTTCAGTAGAGGCTGCCAGGATGGTCAGGGCTGGAGTATATGTCTTGTGAGGAGAGACTGAGGGAGCTAGGCTGGTTTCAGTCTGCAGAAGGGGTGGCTCCTGTGCCTAGCAGGGAGGGTGTCTATGAGATGGAGCCAGGCTCTTCACACTGGTGCGTGGTGTGCAGGATGAAGGACAATGTCTCAAGTAGAAATGAGAGAGGTTCATACTCAGTATAAGGAGAAATCATTCCCCCACAGGAACAGCCCAGCTGTGGAATGGATTGGCCAGGGAGGCTGTGCATTGTCCATCTTGGAGACTTTCAAGCAACTGGTGTGACTCTGTAGCTCGCCCGGCTTTGAAAGCAAGGTTAGGCTAGAGACCTCCTGGGGTCCCTTCTAACCTGAGCAAGCTTGTGGCTCTGGCACAACTGTGCACTGACTTCTGTGTTATGTCAGGTGTTATGTGGAGCTGAGAACAAAACAACCCCATTTCATCACATTCCTAATCTATATTGTCTTTGGATTACTGAATGCTCTGCTTAGTTCCACTCACCAAACTACAGAATAGATGTAGGAGAACCAGGAAAGATACAGAAAGAGACTGAGGAAAGACTGAATAGGCTAAAAGACCAAATAGACAACTTGAAGAGAGGTGCTAGGTCTGGATGCCCTACAGACCTAGGAAGTGATGATTATTGAAAGATGCTAAAAAGAGAATGATTAGTCATTGTTTCTTGGAAAACAAGAAGTAGAGAGCATTCCACAAAGTGATCAGGCAGCAAGTTTAAAAACAGACAAGATTTTTTCATGAATGTATAACAGTATTGTGAAAGATTTTGAGGAGGCCAAAAGTACAAGTAGATTCAAGAAGTGGTTAGATGAATTAATGGAATATCCATTGGTACCCAGGGATTTTGATGAAACTGTCACCTCAGGAAATTCCTAAATGGCTGTTTGCTGGAGGCCAAGAGAAAATGTCAGGAGAAAGTTCAGCCTGTGCATGACTTTAGTCGTGCCCCATCTGCAGCTGTTCACCACAGAGAAGAGTCCTTGGCTGGATTGACACTGGCCAGTCTGACAGCTCTCATTGCTACTTCACCAGCAGTGACTATAAGCTGCTCCTGCTCCCTGATGAGGATGGATGAAATGGGCAAGTAAAGGAAAAGGCACCACAAGTTCTGAAGGAAAAGAAAGCAATGTGAGAGCAAGGCTAGGATTTAGGAGACCCCTACCAGTCATGTTATTGTGCTGGGGCTGCTGGATAGCTCCAGACTAGCAAATACCTTTTTTCTTTTTGTGCCACATGATCCCCATCTATACGATTTGTCTTTTTGAGTCTTCTGTAGGGGTCATTAGCATTAAAACATTACTAAATATGAAACACAGGAGGTGCCATCAGAGTACAAGGAAACACTTTTCTTCTGTGGGGGTGACTAAGCACTGGCACAGATTCCCCAGAAAGGCTGGGGAGTCTTCATCCTTGGAGATATTCAAAAGCCAGCTGGACCTGCTCCTGGGCAGCCAGTTCTAGGTCACCCTGCTTGAGCAAGCAGGTTGAACCATACCATCTTCAGAGGTCCCTTTGAACATCGAAACTTCTCTGATTCTGTGAAATAGCAATATTAGTAAATATAAAATACCATTAAAATTATAAGACTATTCATGTTAAACTACTGAACCTGCCAGGAAGTTCAACCACGTTTCTGAGAAAGAAGGAGGGCTGCTCTCTGTTCAAAGGGAGTTGTCAGCCATGTTTTTTGACATGACCAAGACTGCAGCGCTTTATGTAAACTACTCTTTTATGAGGATTGTCTTGCACTGGAATTGGACTCTTCTGGAGGTACAGATGGGTGAAATCATAGCTGCCATCCACCAATGTTTTTTTGAAAATGTCTCAGCATGGCAGAATACTGAGCAAGTGTCTTAGGTGACTAGGCAGCTACCTCATGTTCAAAGACAATTGCCTTGCTTATACAACTGTATCTTCTCATTCACCTTTGATGCATTTATCTCGGCAGATGCCGTTAGCTGAGCTCACAAACACAGCTGTATCCAGACAACATGAATTTCACCCCAAGGAGAAAACAAGCTTTTGGTGTGTCAGTAACAGCTGTGGACTCCTCAGTTTACACCTCTCCCTGACTGCTGCACTGCAAACACCTCGATGAACCATTGCCGTGGTACTCAAGCCATCAGTGCAGTGTTGCTAATTTGTCTTTCTTTTTACACGAGCTTTGTGACCTCAGTACATGGAGCTATCCCACCTGGTTGCATCTAAATCCCAGGTTTACATGGATACCTCTTTATTACCCTGCAATCCATACAGGAGATTTCCCCAGGTGTGCATACAGCATGCCCTTGCTGCTGGCCAGGGTCGGCGTTCTGCAGTGAGTCTGCTTTGCAATTGAAAGAGTATTGAGACACTGCTGACTTATCCAAAATAGCTAGATAGGAAGACAAACAATATTATTTATTGCTGCTCATTAACAGAATGAGCCCCAAAACACTGCAGTTTTCCATTGTCCCTTGTGTAAGATTTTCCATTTCCAGTTAACCTTTTAATTTTATTCTTCCCTAAAGAGAAAGGGTCAGGACAATGATGGGACAATTCACTTTTATCTTGGGCTTTGCCCCAAGGCAGTGTTGCCAAATAAAATAAATACCTTGTATACTAAGGCATAGAGACTTGGGTCCAGGCAAAAAGAAGACATAGACAAGATTTAGATGGGTCTATGTGATTTAGATGGATCTGTAATTCTGATTACTCTTTTTCTACCCCCAAATTTGGAAGATTCAACAGGATTGTAGCTCTGTTAATTTCAAGGCATTACCTATATACAGATATATATCTGTCTACAGATATATGTGCCTAGAAACACACATACATCTATGTAAAGAGATACATGTACAGACTTTACAAACTTGACAGCATCACATTTAACTCAAAGAGTGAGAACAGAAAGTGAGGGTCCCTTTTCCTTCACCTCCAGTGTGGATTCTCGTAGCCTTCCTTGGCATGGAGTGGGCAGCTTGCACCAAACACCAAAGAGAAGTTACCCTGAGAAACTCCTGTATTTGACACAAACACATTAAGGTTAGTTGGAATTTGTGTATCCTATGTGAAATACAGCCTTATTTAAAAGTAAAGTTTTGTCCTTCTGCCATTTTCAATTTTTAAGACATAGCAGGCGTATGTGAGATGGCAAGCTGATGACAGTCTAACAAGAAGACAATGTACAGACAGAGAGGGGAAAGGAGATACAAAGATAAAATGCTGAATTGCTATGTGTTTGACTCCACGCTGAGTTCTAACATTTTGTTTCATGCTTTAATTTTTTCTTGGTATGTCACTTGTTATTGTAACTTTGCCTAATTTTTCTCTCTTTTCTTTCTTTATGCTATTTCTTCATATAAATACAAAAAGCACAGCAGTAAGCATTAAAAACAGAGAGATCAGAATGACTTCAGTTGGCTTACAGCAGGGATGAATTTTCTCCCTTGCCATAAGCCAAGCAAAGGAGAGAGATGTGAGGAATGGATTTCTTTAATCAGATGCAGACTTCTCACATTCATGCCGTTTTAAAATAATCAAGGCCACACTGTTTATCCGTCCACTCTTCTTTATTGTCCTTTGCTCTCACAGTCAATGCTTTAGTTTTCTTGAGACATACTTTATGTCACATTGAAATGATTGAGAGATGGTTTTCTTAGTGCAATTTATTGACTAAGAAATGGATGTTAGTGGCACAGCTCTCTATGGACTTACATGTTGCTTTGGAAAGCAGACATGAAGCTTTACAAAGATGGCACAGTAGCATTACAAACCTACCTGGCTGCAGTAGTTTCCCAGCTTGAAATGAACAAGAGCAGTGAATGAGGCCCTGAAGTTAAATGACCCAAGTAGGCAAGGGAGAGCGAGTGCCCTTTGTATGCTAGCCAGGAACTGGTTGCCTTGACAGTCAGTGCAAGTCAGATCAAAAGGCTGTTTGAAAACCATGGCTTTTAGAAGCAAAAAATGGGAAACAACACCTTTCTTTTCTCTCTGGAGTTGGGAGATAGAGGAAACAGTAGCTACTGTATAGAGAGGTATTTGAATTCTCCCTGCTACCTCTGTGCACCTGATCAAACAGGCAGCAGTTGAAAGGCTGATGTACCATCAGGCTTCCTGTGTGATACAAACCTGATAAAAAAATTTGCAGCTGAAACACCTGAAAGCACGAAGCTTAGAAGAAAACAGATCCCAGGAAGGAAAAGTGAGGCAACACAAAAAGGGTCCTAACCCAGGACCCTGTCATTCTGGCATGCGTGGACTTCAGAGGAAGAAGAAGGGGAGGAGAGAAAATGTGTTTTCTTCAAATATGCCTTGGATGGGCTGCACAAAAACGCTAAAGAAGACATACTTCCAACCCCACCTTTTCTTTAATATAATCTTATATTTTCTTTAATATAATCTTATCCCACTGCACTAGTACATAAAACCCATGTACCCCTCTCTTACTAGCAACCCTCTCTCAGTCCAGGATCATAGTTTCCTACCTGCTACTCTGGAATTCCTAACATACCCCAACCTGCCTCCCTTGCTTCAGCAGCTGGAATTCCATATCTTATCTCTCTCCACAGTAGCAGAGTAAAGAACAGAGGTCTGTCAGCTGCTGGCCTGCCTGCAGGGGCTCAGCAAGCACACCAAAGTGGTACACTAAACCCTAGCACCCCATGAACCAGCCCTGGAGATTTTAAATCCTGACTGGACAGGGTCCTGGGAAACCTGCTGTAGGTGACCCTGCTAGGTGATCCTGGACTTGGGCTGGATGATTTTCTGAGGCCCCTTCCCACCTCAGCCTTACTGTGATTATGTGAGCCCTGAGCTCCAAGAGAGGCAAGAGGAATTATGAAACTTAACTGCCCTGTTGAGAGTCATTGAGATAGAATTTGAAATATATCACCAAGTGCCAAGCCTGGTTTTTAACTACTTGAGCACATTTGGTGCCTAAATGAAGCCTCTCTGTAAACCTTGGTCTCTTTTTCTGTTGAGAAAAGGCAGACAGGAGAAAACATTACCTTCCCTGATGCACTTGGCCAAGGACGGCACACAGTGACCTTCTTGCTCCTGGGCAGCAGGAGCAAGATGCAGGGATCTATGGGCTGTGGCATGAGGAGTTATATAAACTGATGGAAAGATGGGAAATGATGGGGACATGCATAGCGACAGGTGAAAAGCTGGAAGCAAAATTCCAGTTTAGTCAGCGCATACAATCCTGACAGCTTTAAACAACAAAATACAAAACAATACTGCATCTCCAGGGCAGCATGGGAAAGTCAGGCTGCTGTCTGTGTTCGTTAGGAAAATTAACTCAAACGTGCCTGCTATGAACAGTATATCCATTGTAAAGTGAAAAGGAGCAATTTATTTTAGAAAAAAAAGCTGGCAATTCTATTTAAGGGATGGTATATTCATATCCCCATTATAATCTTCTCTAGGTAAAAGAGGCAAAATTACTGCATTTTCACCGAGAATGTAGTCAAGGCAACTTTTAGTGCAGATATTTTGAGAAATTTGTAATACCATGCAATTAAAAAAGACATGATTTAATATACTTCTACACTGTATCCAGTTCCACAGCTTTATCCACTTTTCAGCTTTGCAGCCATTTTGGTGTTGACAGCTGTTCTGATTTTGTGTTAGCAGCAATGTGAAATACAGAGTCCTGGTAGTTTCTGTCACCACTGGGAAGGGCTCTGCTCTGTACTTGCAGTAATCAGAGGCTGATGGAGACCCATGGCATGGCCAGCATCCACTGGGCTGGGTCGGGCCACCACAGGCTATTCAGCAGGTTGGCTTTGCAAAGTTAGTCCTACTGGGCCTGCCTCCTAGTTTATGTTGTTATTTTGCTTTTGGTTTTATTTTGATTTCTAAACCATTGTGTTGGAGAGAGCAATTGAACACTTGAAAATTGTTCTTTGAACACTTGAAAATTGTTCTTTGACTGGAGCCATCAGAACAGTGAGTGGATATGCTTATCCTGATGTCCTGGGGACTTTGAAAGGGCTTGGAATGACTTCTATGTCATTCAGGGGACTATGAACACATCTAATGGGAATTATATAGGATGGGCATGTTTGAGATAGTAAAACACCATGGCTGTATTAGCCTGGATTAAACACAACCTTTTATGGATGCATACTAATAAACTGGAATAGAAGCCTCACCCCACTTGCTGTCACGCTGCTGGCAGCGTTACCAGCCCTGCAAGCTCTGTCATCAGGAAGGTGACTGAAACAACTGGCAGCCTGGCTCAGAGACTCACTGCTATTAGGTCTGGGCCTTTAATTTTGGTCTCACGTTTTTTCTTGCACAGTCTAGCAATTAAGCCACTGTCCTGCTGACCCAAGTAAAAGCCAAGGAATAAACTATGGCAATGGAAAGTGCTGCTGAGCTGTATAACTGCCTCACACTAGAGACTGGGCTGGTAGCACTGTTTTCATAAATAAAAATAGTCACCCTAATCCCATTACTTCTCTGTCCTTAACAAATTATATCAGATTCTTTGAACAAAGGGAGAGATGTTCTTTGTGTTTCGTAGCCCAGAGACAAATATAGTGGGAAAAAGAAGAGCTCTCCATCATTGACAGAGAAAAAGGGAAATCAAATGACAAGGGAAAACGGTGATCAAATGTAGGTTGTATAATGTGAATTTCCCCAGATATCTGTCGGCCAAAATTCACTTGGAATGTGGGACTGTGTCTAGTGGACAAATACATTGCTCTTCTATAAGAATGCTGGGAAGTAGTGCACGTGACCTGACCTTGCATTTACTTGGCTCTGGAAAGCTCAAGTGAGTTTGTGGCATGCCCAGCCTGCTCACTGCAGTCATGCCAGCAGGTCTGCTCCTGCATCTAGCAGCTCCAGGCAGAGTTTTCCCTTTGCAACCCAGGAACATCTAACTTAAAGATTATTATAAGCTTTCTTTTCCTCATTTTACCACTTTGTACTATCTGGCTTCTGATCTCTTCCAAATTGGATTATCCTCTTATCCATTCCAGTTCCCCTGAAATCAATGAAGTCAATGTAGTATAAGTGGTGGTGAGATTGTACCAGATATTAAAGAAATGCAACGGGTTTTACGTGCAAAAGTAAACATCCAGTCCAAGTAACAGCATGTAATCCAGGATACAAAAAAACACAAGGGAAAAAATGATGGGGAAAAGAGTATCTCAAAGTGAAGGGAGGTAAAAGAGAGAGGAAAGGGCCAAGATAAAGTAACAGAAGTAACAATCATGCAAGAAAACAACACGCAAAGAGATACACGGTGTGTCCAGCTAAAAGAGCAGTGTTCCAGAAACCACAAGGAATGGAACAAAAAGAGGGAAGGCAGCACGAAGTAAGGATGATAGAAACCTTTAGGACAACTGAACAGAGAAATAAAGTTGAAAGCTGAGAATGTGGGGTGCTTTTCCATAAAAAAACCCCATAAGTACAGAAAAATGTAATGAAATTGTGGGCTGAATTCATCCTGTTCAGGCTCATTTTCTCAGCAGCAGTGATTACTGCAGCAACCAGCAATGGGGGAGCTCTCAAGGTCATCTCGTCCGACTGCCTGCAGAGCAGAGAGCTTCTCCGAGCCAATAGTGTCTTTTATTTGGTTCCCCAGCTTTTAATAATAACTAAATATAAACCAAGCTGTTGGCAATATGAGTTATGTTCTCTGTGAGCAGTAAAAGCATGTGCTTGATCCTGACGGTAAGGGGAACATTGCAGAGGTGAGCAGAGTTGTAAGTTGCAGTGAGTGTATTAGCAAGGACAGAAGTTAGAATGATGGCCTGCTTTGAGAGAGGTGATGCTGGTTTGTCTGTCCTTCCACAGTTCACTCAAGAAGACAGGCCCTGAGGAGCTCTGCAAAGCTCTGCTCTTGTAGAGCCCAGTCCTCTAATGTGGGACTAGACCAATTCCTCCATTTTCTGCTCTTTGGTTCTCTTTGACTGTGGGCTGCACAGATAGAAGCACAGCTGCATATGGTGTGTTGTTGAATACACACCAGAATGCCTTGGACATTCTGGCTCTGCTGCAGGTATTTCATTACAGGAGTTTAAGAAACACTATTACAATGTAATAAAATACAGCCCTGCTTTCATCACACATCACTCTGCATGGAGAGTTAAACAACAGGAATGCTTAGGAGATCATTAGCACCACAGAGAAAGTGATCTTGCCTGAGAGGAGAAATAAAACTTGTAACAGTCCAGTGACGCTAATGCAAGTTTGTTGAAAACCAGATAGGAGTAATTTTCTCTGAACCTGATGGGGTGTGTCACAGCTGATCCACGCGCAGAGCCTGCAACCCCAGCCGTCTCACTGTGCTGAGCTTTCAGTGTGAATAATGGGGTTACGCTTCAAGGTTTGTTTCTTGATCATCCTCTAAGTGCACCACCGACTGCCTTGAAATGCATTTTAGAAGTTTCTGAAGTAAGGTAGGAATAGATCTAACCATGGTTTAGATTTTTCCTTCTAAAAGTAGGCACATAATTGCATTTTCTGGACTTCCTGTTTGCTTGAGCAATAGAAATTTCTGGATCAGAGCATGGCACTTAGCCATGTAGTTCACTAGATGCAGTAAATCCAACATTGCCTAACAAGACTGATCCTTTGTATGGGAACGTTGCTAAATATAACTCGGCTTCTGTTGGTCTCCACAGGACAAAACAAGTAGCTCCATATCAGCTGGATATCAAGAAAACAAGGAGGCAGAGAAAGCAGACCTGACAAGAGGGCAGATCTCTCCCCAGACCCATCCCCAAAAGGGAGGGGGGTGGGATACCCTGTGAGGGGATCTCAAGACACACAAGCCAAACCACACACACATTGCTTTGGCAGCTCAGTTTTTAACAACCCCTGGGAGGGTGGCACCCCCATATCAACCTCTGTGCCCAGGGCTGGGGGCAGAGGATGGTAGGAGGTGAGCCCTCTACCCAGGAGTGGCTACACTACCTGCAGCCCTTCCCCCTGGGCTGCAGGTGTTGAGGCATCTCTGATGCCCCAGTGGAGGCAGAGGGACAGGGGCCAGCATCCAGCTGGCTCAAGGTAGTCAACCTCCAGCAGGGGTGTCTGCACCTGAACTGCTCAGGCTGGGCTTTCTGTACAGACACACAGTCAATGTAAAGAATCGGGCTCTGCTTACAGCCTGCACAAATGCAGTCAATTTAATGAATCAGGCTAGGCTCCATTTCATCTTCTCCTGGAATCAATGTCTAAAATTTTTCAGATGAAGGGAACACTGGACATGCAATTCCCAAGTGCCAGTACAGAGAAATAAAAGGGGTCTGGACTCCTGTGTCTGCTATAAGGGAGTCCAGATCTGCTGTAGCTGTGTATATCATGGATGTCTCAAGTTATCTGAGACAAGTGTGATGCCAAATGTTTTGTCTGCACAGCTATAGCTTAGGGACCTGCTAATCACCACCCACGGATTTAAATCAGACACCCTTTTTCTAGCTGGGACAGCCAAGAATTGAGCAAAGGAATGCAGAGGGCTTGGCACTGGATCCACAGGCAAAACAGTCCACACTAGGGACCCCTCAAAAATGAGAGGAGAAATTCTTTTTTTCTGGAGAAGATGGAAGTCAAAGCACAGGGATCTCTCTTCTCTCTGTTTTTTGCAGCAGAATAGGAGATGGAGGTGGGGAAAGAAAGTAGTTTGTTCTGTAAGATTGGCTCATTTGGTCAGAGTATGGTGCTAATAATGCCAAGGTTGTGGGCTCAGTTCCTGTGTGGGCTGTTCTCTTAAGAGTTGGACTCAATGATTTTTGTGGGTCCCTTCCAACTCAGAATGTTTTGGTTAGCCAACACATGGAACCTGAGGCCCAGCTAACCGGGCTCTGCATGGGTACACCGCATGTGAAACACCCAGTGGTTGTTTGGATACTTTGTTTTCTGCGGGCGCTCAGTAAGCATCACGGGCTTTGCCTTGCCTTAGTCCTCAGCCCTCTTCGATCTGGCTCAGATTGCAGCTCGCTGATCCCCCCACCACACCCCCCCCCGAGACGACTTCTGATTCATCATCAGGTCAGAGAGAATCTCAAATGTAGAAATTAGTCCATGGTGCATTAAGTGAGTTTCCTACATAAAGCATGGTGTGTTAAGGCTTGTTATTCTGTCACTGGTTTCTAAAAGCAGCTAAACTGAAGCTCAAAGCTGCTTCCTGTGTTTTCAGTAGGGAATCATAAATCTTCTCCATCATTTCGGCAGCTCTCTTCCTTCTCTACCCTCACATGAAATTCTGTTTTCTAAGCTGATTTTCTTAATTTCTACTGTGAACCTGTCTTTCTACTGTCTCTAGTTTCATCTATTTTACCATCCCACAGAGAAAGGAGCAGGCAGGATCTTTTCTTCCTCCCTACAAGCAGAGTATTTATGCTAGGATTGGAGGAGAAGCATCATGTCCTCTTGCAGCACCCTTCAGGACCGAGGGCTCCTTGGAAGGCAGGTCTCTAACTCAGGTTCTGTGGGCCTGGTGAGTGCAGAAGAGCTCAGGTCTGTCAGACCTTCTTGGGCCTGTCCTGGGCTGGGCACATATTGCACATCACCTGGGAATGAACTGTCCTGGGCTGGGCACATCGCCTGGGAATGAACCTGCTGCCGCCTTCCTTCATCCTTAGTCAATCCCGTTCAGTGAGCTCCTGGCCTCTCCTCTGCGCCGGGGGTCACAGGGGCAGCACTGACTGCAAAACGCGAGGATCAGCTCTCTGCCCCTCTCCTTTGCTGTCGGTGGTGAGAACAGCCCGACGCAGGGATCTTCTGGTTCGCCACGAGATGGTGGTAGATGCAAGCACTGGGCTGGAGCTGCCTTCGAGCGCCCACTGCCCTTCCCTCCCGAGCCTGCGGTGCCCAAGCCGTGCTCCATCCCTTCCCTTCCCTCCCGAGCCTGCGGTGCCCAAGCCGTGCTCCATCCCTTCCCTCCCGAGCCGGCCGTGCCCAAGCCGTGCTCCATCCCTTCCCTTCCCTTCCCTCCCGAGCCGGCCGTGCCCACGCCGTGCTCCATCCCTTCCCTTCCCTTCCCTGCTCCATCCCTTCCCTTCCCTTCCCTCCCGAGCCGGCCGTGCCCACGCCGTGCTCCATCCCTTCCCTTCCCTTCCCTTCCCTTCCCTTCCCTTCCCTTCCCTTCCCTTCCCTTCCCTTCCCTTCCCTTCCCTTCCCTTCCCTTCCCTTCCCTTCCCTTCCGAGCCGGCCGTGCCCAAGCTGTGCTCCATCCCTTCCCTTTCCTCCCGAGCCTGCCGTGCCCAAGCCGTACCCCATCTCTACGGGCACCAGCACATGCCGAAAAGCGCACTCTGTTCTCATTAGTGCTTAATTGTCTCCCTTCCTGCCTTCTTTACCTTTTGGATTACAGTGCCTGCCCTGGATTTTCGGATTTGCCCTCCCTATTGACCACTATTCCCAGTGCTGCCAACTCTCCCTGCTGCGAGAGCCAAGGGGCTCGCTACCGGGGCCCCTTCCAGCCGAGTTTCCCACAGGCGCTGTCTCACGCCGCGCAGGGAAGAAGAGATGGCAGCTCTGAACAGTGGCTGCACCTGGGGCTTGTTTGGGCAAAGCAGGATTATCTGCAAAGGGCAGGTGGAAAGAGTCCGTCTCACAGCCCGGGCTCCCCAGCGCTCTGGCACAGGACTCCTTAGGGAACATCCGCGTCACAAAGGTTGTGCATGCAGGGTAGCTCAGGTTTGAAGCTTCGTTATAAACCACACAGAAAGATCTGTGATTGACTTCACTGCGATGAAAACCAGTGCGTCCCCTCCGTATTTGTGGTTTAATGTGGGAAAACACTAGATAATGGAAAGAAAAAGCTACCTGTCCTTATTCCCAAACACCCGTGCATTCCCTATGTGCTGGTGTCCTTGCTGTGGGCACGTGAGGCACAGCCAGAGTGCCAGAGCAGATGCCAGGAGGGGCATGGCCGCAGTCCCGGAGCGTGCTTGGCATCAGCATGTGCTTGCTGGTGGATAATAACTATCCCTTACAGCTCTAGCCCCTTGGCTTACAAACTGTCATAGCTCTCTGGTCCTTCTGTGTAGCTCAGTGTGAGAGTTTCTCCTAGGACAGGAATTTGGTGTGAAATGTGTCAAAAAGCTGAGTCAGCCCATGTCACTGCAGGGGTACTGGGGATGGAATGCAGGATAAGATAGGGCATTCAGCCCCAGGCTACTGCCTCCAACGGAGACTGAGTTTGCAGGGATGGGGTGTCACCTGCTGATGACTGCGGCTTGCTGAGAGGACAGGTGAGTTTGAGTTCATTTGAGTTCATTTTCAGGGAAAAAAGTAGCTGGTACCCCAGTGCTCATGGCTGCAGTTTGGTCAGTGATGACAGCAGAGGTAAAAAAGACAAAATACACAGAGGAGGGAGCCCCACAGGACTGTGGTAGCCGAGTGCCTTGGGAGAGGATATGAGCAAGGGGAGGCTCATGTCAGACAATTGTAAGAGCATCCACACTGCATGTGTCAGCTGGGCCCAGATTCTGGGGTTTAATCCAAGATGCTGGCTGAGCTGCTGCTGTTGTGAACAAATTACATCTTAACAAACACTGGACAAGCCTCTTGGCTCATACTTGCCTCTTGACTGAGATATCTGCTGTTTGTCTGAAGCTGCTCCTTGGCTCTGTTCCTGTGCAAACTCAACAGAGTCACTGAGGTGGCAGGTGGTGTAAGAGGAACTCTTGGATCCAGAACAGAGAAGGATATGAGGCTTGGCAGAGTGCTAGGGTCTTACAGCCCTGCCTCTCACAACCAACTCGCACAGCATGAAGATGCAAACTCCAGCTGCCCTGGCAGGCCAGCTTGTCTGAGGGGCTAAAGAGGATGCTGAAACTCCCAAAAATGAACCCCATGAGCCTGAACATCCAAGGTATGTGGCTGTTGCTAACATGTAGTACTGGCATACTGGATGACTGAGGAACTGTGTGCTGTAGGGTCCTCTTCATGACAGGAATCTCTTCCCTTTTCAATTAAAGCTTGCATTCTTTCTTTCAGCCTTAATCTCATGTTTCTAATGTATTTTATAATCAAATGGTCAAAATTCTTTCAGGCACAAGTTAGTAATATCAGCCAGCCAGTTTGGTTATAGCAACACTGACCCCACCTGGGTGGCAGGACCGATTCTGAGTGCTTGAGACACATCAGTGCTGGACGATAATAGTACTCTCAGGAACAGTGTTAGAAACTGATACTCAGTGAGCAAAACACAGTATTTGCTTACACGAGGAAACAAAACAGCTATTCTGCACATGCCTTAGCTGCTCTCTGCTTCAGCCCTTTGGTTTAGTTAAACCTTTGTAACCTCATTTGTATAGCCAAGCTGTCTAGGCATATTACTGGGTTTGGCTCAAGTAACCAAACTTCATTACACAGAAAGCAAATCTGAGATATGTGCAGCCATAAAATGGTTTCACTGAAGACATCCAGTTAAAAACAAAGACTGATCCAAACCACAACCAATCCCACATCGATCCTTGAGTCCAAATTTTCGGAGTTTGAGGCTGAGGGAGGGAAAGTTGCAAGCTGCATACATGGCTGATAATGCAACCTAAGTTTTGGACTGCCCAATGCATCTTGCCTTCTCAATCCTGGGTTTATTTATCATTCATATATATTTATTATTATTTATTACTTTTACCCAATTAGCAAATATTTAAGCCACACTTTGCTTGCAAGGTATGTGTTGAAGGCTGGATTTTCTTCAAAGTTTCAGCCAAAACAGTTCATGTTCCTGAGAGCACCTTTTTTCTCAACCATAATCATGGCCAGGTTGAAGACAAACAGAAACCCCACATCCCCCTCCTAGTACTCTGGCATTCCTTGAAAAGCTGTGGTGGTTTTTTTCTTACTGGAAGAGGGACTTGGAACTGGAAAAAATTTAACCTTACTGCTGAGATGGACTTTTTATACTCTCAGTGAAAATTTGGCCAATTCATAGAGCTTTGGATAAAAACCAAGCCAGCTGTGGTTCACATGTGCTTGCCAGAGGCCAGCTAGAGATTGCAGGCTTTGTTCTCTGGTGAGTTCATGAGCATGGGACATGCTCCAGGGCCTAGAGTGGGACTTCCCTAGAACTTGCAATTCCTAACTGCTTCAGGCCAAAGCAGCTTTAAATCCAGATACTTGAAAGTATAGATTTTTAGTTTTTTTAAAAAAACTGTTTGTTTCCAGTCTACATGAAGAACATCAGTTGAACTGCATTCAGAGATGGTGAAACATGCAAGAGAAGGAGATAATTTGGAAAAGTACACTTGGAATAGACAAAAGGAATCCTGGCAGAGAGCTGGTGGAACCTGAAGTGTGTGAACACTGAGGTGGAAATCGGGATGGAAAGGAGACTGAAGCACAAAAAAGCATGGAGACAACTGGGAAGTGGTGTGTGGGAAAAGGATGTGAAGGATCTCATTTTGGCCTCTCTTTTCACATTATTCTGAGCTCACTTAAGAACACTTGAGCTCACTCAGATGGTCTTCCCATCCATTACTGACTCTTTGGTAAATAAACCTGGCTATGAAGACAGAATCACACATTTCTTTCTGATACTGTCATGATGAATATTATAAAGAACCCACCAAAACATCACAAAATAAAGTGTTTGTTGAACACCCCTAAAACTCAAGGAGGAGCATTGCCATCATATTACAAACAGAAAACCAGAGCCTGGAAGTATTTCCTGATTATTCAGTCCAAGAAATACATCGGTTCTACCAGGTATAGTGATGTGTGCATGTTCTTCATGTGTTGCCTTCTACAGCAAGTAGAAGTAAGTCCTAAATTTTTCTGCAAACTAGGCTTAATTTAGGTCAGGCATCTAAGGAATAAGGGAAGCTCATAACTGCATGTGGAAAGATTTGAGCTGAGAAAGAACGGAGCGATGAGAACCTGCAGGCTACAAACCCTTATTCAATTATTCTCCAGCATCACTTGATCCCAAAATTACTCCAGATTTGGAAGGTTCAGGAGCACTCCTTCCTTTCCAGGATGTCATATAATTTGGTGAGGGCTTTTTAAAAAAACTTCAAATTTGTCCTACAATTAAAAAGGGAATATGAAGTCTCTGTTTACTTCAGCTGAGCGTGGTGTGGCCCCTGGAGACACTGCCTCTGCCATGCATGTGGCATAAACCCCATGGTGCTGCCAGTGCCCACCCTTGTGCTGAGATTCCCCCTTCAAACAGGCACACGGTTGTCACCGTGACTGCAGCTCCATGTTTGCTTGAGTTCCCATTCCTGGCTTCTGCAGGGCTAATTGATGGCTGTCCAGGCTTTATCGCAGTGCCCAGCATCCCTGGTGATGGTGCGTGTCCCTGTTCACACCTCTGCTCTCATACGTGCTTGCACTGCCAAGAATAACTGTTAGTTCTAACCTGGCTCCGAAAGCAGCAGCCAGCATTCCAAAGGATACACAGGATGAGCTAGCGACAGCAGCCACTTGGCATTTCCAACCCTGTGCTGCAAAAGGGGATGTGTTCTAAGCATTGAGACGTCTTGAATCTCTTGTGATTTTGTCAGGAACACAACTGACAGTATCAGGATACGTACGCACAATCTCTTATTACTGTTTAAACTTAGAAAACAATACCATATCCTGTGCCAACAGGACTACTATGGGTTATGCAGAATTATTTGTGAGCTCTTTGGAATACCTTTCCTTTTCTGGACAATAAAAACACCATTTCTCCAGCAACCTCTATTTCTCTGTCTTTAAACAGCTATGTGAACCAGGTTATTCACCTATGACTACAACCAAGTCCTAGCTACAAGTGCAGGATTCCAGAAAGTATTCCTGCATTTTGATTTATCTTCCCTGGCTGTATAAAACACTGTGTTTTTTTAAGTCTTGTCAACATTTCTCAGTATGTGACCATACAAATGCGATCCTTTGTGATAAACAGGAATTTATTAAAGCATCTTGATGTCAAACCAACTTTTTTATACCTTGTGTGACAAAAAGTGAAGACTTAGCAGTTTATAGAAGCCAAAAAATGCTCATAGCTTATACAGATAAGAGGCAGAATTTTATAGTCTGTTTATCACAGAAGACTTTAAAAGACTTGGGTGCAAATTAGCATAAAGGCAATGCCCTTTTCTGCACCCATAGTGTTTCTGCTAAAAGTGCAATAGGACACTATAGGAGATGCAAATGCCTGCTAAACCATGGCAGCTTTAACCAGTGACTGTAATGCATACAGCATGAAAAGTAATTTAACTTAATACCTCCAGTTCAAGTTTCAGCCTTGAGAACTCTGCATATTCTTCTATTTGTGCTTAATGATGTTGTACAGCATTTGATACTTCTTGGGATCATTACAGTGTCAACTCTCCCATTTTGGCCAACTGCAAATTAAATTCTCTGTTTCCCTTGTGGTCCCAACTGCATGAAATAGTTGCAGAGCTGAATAAGGCCAGGGGCTGGTTATATCCAGAAATTCAAAACTACTTTGGCAATTTCAGCCTTTGTGAGTGTCCCTGAAGAAGACAGGGAAGGAGGGTCTTGGTGTGGAGTGTGGGACACAACAGCTGTAGTGGTGACAAGATCTGCTGGTGCCCATGGTGTGGTGGACTCAATCCTAACATGGAAAAGCACTTCAAAAATACAGCACTTTAGGGTGGAATCCTTCCGCTGTTCCTCTCTCTGTAACCTCTGCTTGCAGACTGGTGTGAGTTGTGGGCCATTTCTGGTTCCACCTTGTTCCTAGGGCAGTTCAGAAATGCCCCAGAACCAAAGCTGAATGCAGACATCCATGTACCCAGCCAATGTCTTTGGCACCAATTAGTCATGCTGGCCCTACAAATCTTCAAATCTTTTCCAACCTAGCCAGGTGAAAACCAGCACTGGGGACTCGCTGAGGGCATGGAATGGTGGGAAAACTAAAGTATCTCTGGTCTTTCTCCGGCCAGGAGTTGTTGAGACTGTTATCTCCTACTTCTCATTCCAGTGACTGGACTTTGATACCCAAAAGCAGGCATCTCTCCAACTCATTGCTCTTCCATGCTTCAAAGAACCAATGAACCCCAGCCCACCCTATGGAGAAAACACCACATCCTGGATACTTTGCAAACAAGCCAAGCGGGTTTTAGGACCTAGCACTCTGAAACCATTTGTACTGGCAGCCCATGGTGATGCCTGTCACAGGCTGTGATGGTGGGACTGGGATCTGAGGGGCCTGTTTTCTGCAGCTCCCTGGCAGCAGCTTTGTCACTGCATGGCCAGAAAACTGGCAGCAACTTCTGCCCCTGAACATCTGCATCCTCTGTAGGTTCTCTGGGACCGTCGGGCAAACAGGTTGAAATGGCTCTGGTTCGAATTAGTCACACAGGGAACACAAACAAAGGCATCAAAATGTCCTTCGAAAACTGAGTTCCCACGGAAGATAAAAAGGCTGTGGAATAGTTTGTACAAGCCTAGCTAATGGAGCTTTCACATCACAAATATGACCCACGAACAAGTCACTGGTTTCAGGGGAGTGTCTGGCCTTTGCCTTTACTCATGGCCATGCAAACTGCCAGTTGGTGAAGGAGCAGGCTCTGGCACAGGCGGGAGGGAGGGAGATCCATCTCGAACGTCCAATATAGACTTCACAGAAGAGTTTGGTTGGAAGACACCTTAAATACCATCTAGTTCCAACCCACCTGCCATGGCCAGGGACACCTTCCACTAGACCAAGTTGCTCAGAGCTCAACACCCCCTCCCTCAACAGCAACACCTCCTTCCAGCCCACCAGCAACAGACCCCTGCCTTTCCACTGGCATCTGCCCACCAAATGCCAGTCCTCCAAAGGAGAACATATTAGGAGGAGGTGGGTGGCAGTGGTCTGTCAGCAGTTTATCAGGCTGAAAACAAATAGGGAAATTCTTTGGGTCCAGGAGAATGAAGGGAACCCAAGATTTGCATCGGTCTGAAAAGTGCTGAAGGACTCCTTACTAGGAAAAAGAGACTGCAGTCAGCTTGGGGTAAGGCTGCAGATCTGGGACTGAAACTGGCCAGGTGGGAGAAATACTCACCATGCTGACAGCGAAACTGGTCCTCACACAGAAAACAAATTTTCCCTGGAATCAGTCAGATGTGGTCGTATCTGACTGGAGCTGATGTTTCTAAACTTTGTTTCAGATTATTGTTGCTCTTCCTTCTCTGGATATGCTCTGTGTTTTACTTGTGTGACTTTTGCCATTATACAAACTAAATTAATTTCTTCTTTGGTCTTGTGCTCAGTAAATTGCACAACGTATTTTACTGAAGCCACAGAGCTCCAAACTGATGAGACAGGCAGGATCAGGCAAACAAGGACAAGAGAAACCCCACTGGGTTCGCTTCAAGCCCTTCCACCAGAGCCGCTCTGCTAAAAAGTGACCTAGAATTGCAGGTTAGGACTAAACTCTGATTTCCATATTTAGAACGGAAAAGCATTTATAAAGCAGGTGTCAAGATCTCAAACCTGTTAGCTGGTTTTCTGTTATACAGTTGAAACTTCTGTCATAAAGTGTTTTTTATTTGGAGGTGGTGAAGGGAAAAGTATCTTTTTTCACTTTAAGCCAAAAATCCCAAACGTGCTCATGGTCCCCTTCATTATCCAAACACAATAGTTACCTCTCCCTCCCTTGAAGTAACTATATACATTCTCTGCATGCTAAAATACCAAAACAATCAGGGGCCAGCTTTTAAATACTAAAAGAAGTTTTACAGGTATGCTACATATTGACTGAAAGGAGAAAAAAAAAAGTATTACAGTAAAATGCCTCAGAAGAGTTAGCAAAGGAGTGCATCTGGGTGGAGCCCCTCATGTGTCCTCCTCAGTCATTTCTTCACTCTGGTATCACACAATGTTTTGTCACTTCGCTTTTTGTGTTCTCCATTGAGTAAGTTAATGCTTCCTTAGCCCAATTCCTTCCCCAAAAGTAAACACAAGGATGTCATTGTAGAAATAGCATTTAGTGGTGGTCTTGCAAGTTTTACACACAGCTTATGCACACGAACAGAGCGGTACTTGTGGGAGGGAAACAGCTCTTATCAGAGGCACTGATACAGCTGGCAAAGGCAGTTTTTGAACATAAAGGTCCTCCTGAGATTTAACACATCACTACAGCTTTGGTGGCATTGCTACCGAGATACACTTCACGTATTTGTTTCCAGTATCTCTTCCCTGTCCCTGCATTCGTCCACACTCTGCCACTGCTGTCAGGCCAAGGCCTATCTCCACTGAGGCCAATTCCTGGACAGAAGCATGGTCCTGCACACAAATGAACATCATTAAGGATCAGCAAATGGTGCAGGTGCTCAAGGGTGAAAAGCTATTGCAATTCGACTGACCTGGTGGTGTGTTGCATTGGAACAAGCACTAATCAATTCTAACACATTTCTAGCTGCATGGGAAAAAAAGACAAACTTGTTTTCTTTCAGTTGACTACTTCTCACACAAGTCCTTCTCTTGGGGACTTAAAACCACACTTGTAGCCTTTGTTTGAACAGTTCCAAGTTACAAACATGAAAGTGCAGAAAAAATTGAACAAGTAGACAGGACAGAAAAGTTGAATGAGCATTGGCTCTTCTTATTTTAATGAAGAAATATTTCAAGTTAATATCAGTGCATATTTAGAAATAGCATGTGATACTCCCAATGCCAAATACATCAGCAAATTACAGTTTCAAAACTTTATAAATTAATGGCAAGGAAAAAAAAAAGATTAACATAGAGAATAACGTTCAAAATAAACATCCTGTTTGCTACACTGTGTCAATTATATTCCTGGTACTTAAACAGCAAGAGATCCAATATTTCACGGTAATTAGGCTCTCCAAAATAGCAGTTATTTTCCTACAAATGAACTGAGCGGTTTGCATTTATTTTTGATGTATAATTAAATGTTATTCTTAGCTGTTACAAAGAAATTTAGTCATGTCAGAGTAAAATTTCATTCGATGACTGAAAAAACTCACACTAACACAGGAACGTTGCCTTCTGGTTATACCCACTGGTAACAGTCAGCCGAGAATAGGAAGAACTACATGAAAGCACATTTGGCTGTTACATAAAATGGCTTTTTTTTTTGTTTCACAGCCTCATAACAATACTGTTTTTCAACACTGTTCCCAGTCATTGTTTTTGAAACGGTTCATCAACATATCCTGAATCAATCACCGATATAAATAACTCCAGTGACAAAATCCATTATGGAAGGACACAGAACTGCAAACTGAAAGTTGTACTGAATGATTTTAAGGTGGAACTGTAATTCCTCTGTAAGACTCTGTTTAAGAAAAAACAAAAAAACAACCCCACATGGTAAAATCTTTAAATAACTGGCAATGGTGGAATCTGGAAAACTGAGATACAATTTTGAGAGATGTTTAACTCACAATGGACTCTAAAGCTAGACAAATCATACACTGAAGCTAGAAAGAGATGCACATTTAAAGCTTGCAAGTGTGATATAAAAATATTCTCTAGTTCTTTAATTTTGATACAGGGAGTCCAATTCCCTAATGGAAGAAGATAAAATACATCTTCTTTTCTTCCCCATCGCTGTACATACAGACTGCTCCCTTGAATCAGGAAATGGCTTTCCCCAACAAAAATACCAGCCTTGGGAATCACAGACTTTCACAGGGTTTGTTGATTTTGCTTTTTAAAGTATATTTTCGAGCAGGTGAAATACTGATAGGATATGCATTTCGTTCACTATTAACTACTGTGCAAATCATATACATCAACCTCATAACTTCAACCTAAGTACAGTCTGCATGGCCTAGAATGACTCAGAATCTAGTGGGATACTACAGCACAGAGATGACTGCCAGCCTATGAAACACCAGGCTAAATCAGGTTAGTGGGAAAGGCACATGCTTCAGATTTAGCAGGAACACCTGAAGGTTCCTCATTACTGTTCCTGAAGTCACTGTGATTCTGTGCACTTCCCAAATGACATGGTTTGCTTCCAGAAAATCGTGAGGTAACAGGAAACTTCTGCTTATGGCACATACACATGGAAGAGTGTGAGCTCAGCTGAACACTCATGGTGCAAGGGGTAATGCAGACACAAGGGAGGCTATGAGGGTTCTGGCCAGAAACAAAAACTTCACATTTCCTTACACTGCACACATTCCTTTTATGCACAAATACGAGGTGCACAAAATAAGCTGTTTGCTTGGTACAATTTAATGTTTTGCTTATGTGAAATAATCACCTAATACTGCAATAGAATCAAAAATCATGCACTAGATAAACAGAGCTTCTTCCCCATGAACAGCAGTTCTCAGGAACATTTTATTCTGCTTCTGGTAACATCTCATGATTTGCCAGCTTTCACAGTCCCTTTTACAGAACACAGTATTTAGCGACAACTGAAAAGCAAAATTTAAAAAAAAAAGAAAAGTTTTGATTTTAGTTGCGATACAGCCGGGATAGATGCAACAGAGCTGCTGTAATGCACCAAAGAGTAACAAAAATTCAACATGAATATCAGAAGAATAAATATATACCCTAAATTAATCTCTGTAAATACATTCACAGGTCCACTTAAGACACCCTTATGCATAACTCACACTTCTTCAGATCTGCAGAGAGAGATGGATGTTAGTTCATGGGGAAAGCAATTTATCAAGAGACTCGGTTTATCTGTCATTATTCCAGCAAAAATCAGTAGCAAATTTGAAAATCTACATTTATTTTCCCCAGACCAACCACACAGAGGCTTAAGTCACAAAATCTATTATTTCCAATATTCAATCAATAAGGCTTTATTTACACTTTTTTTCTATAAAGTCAGGAAAAAATTTAGTGCAATGTGCAATAAAAGACTGCACATTTCACTGATCAGAGACTAACATCATTATGGTTTAATGCTAACCCACAGGCAGCCAATTAAAGTTCCATATATCCATGTTTTTACATAGAGTTTCCTTCCAGATTCTGTCAGAAGCATACTAGCAGTCAGGCCACCTAAAAACAGCAAAGATGGCAAAGTTTTCTTGAGGCTTAGTTTGGAATGAACACTTTTCCCAGGGAACTTATTTCTTCTTTTAGAATCCTTTGCATCGTAAAATTCTATTAATAACCTATAAGCAGAGAAAAAGGAGATGGTCAAAGTCAGACAGTAGCTTAAGACATTTTAAGCAACCTTACTTTCATCCAGTAACTGCTTCTAATCACACATTTTTAACAAATGATCTCATCATATGCAGCAGCTCCTCTGTAACAAGTTCAAATAATGAGTACACCTTACGCATATGATGCACATCAAAATACTCAACCTGAACTCTTGTAAGCATTAAAGCCATATTTTCCTTGTGGACCAATTGCAACTGTGAATATAAAAGCTGACAAGAATTGTTTTCATTCAGCATTTAGCAGAAAAGCCCAGAGCAGTGGGCAATATTGTAGGACAAAACAATGCACTGAGCACCAAAGGAGGACGAAGTATCTTCATAAAATAAACTAATAAATAACAAGGGCTCACAAAACACTGAGTATATTGGAAGCTAAACATGCCAAGAGTAAGATGCTATGCCACTGGCTTAGTAGTAATTTCTTTCCTCCTAGTTTTAAAAAACAGTAATAAATGGATCTGGAAATTCTGGGGTTTTGTTTTAACTATCTCTAAATTTGCCTGACAGACTGATCTGGTCCCAGGAAAGATGCTCCAGTGAACAGGAGCTTACAATGACACATGGATGATGAGGGTTCAGTTTTGTTCATCTTACTAGATAACTAAAGGGACAGACACTGGACAGCCTTTTATTTCATGTATCAGCTCCTTATCTATTTAAATTAAATTCAGACTTTCTATCTTTCAAAAGTAAAGGAAAGAAAAGCTTTTGTGATCCTAAATGTCTAAGACACTTTAGTAACAGTGCCATGTTTATAGATAGTCATGTTAACTTTTAGATGAATTCAAAGTTCACAGGAGAAGTGAATACATTTCTCACTTCCATGGAGTGTGAGACAGGCAGAATATTAAAGCAGAACAGAACTGAAGAACTGGGACATTTCTGTCTCACTCAAAGTATTCAAGGGTTTAGAAATTAAACAGATTCAGCTCCCTTAAGCTGGACTTCAGATCTGGCCAATTAAACGATCATTTCTCAACCAATACTTAAATCCTACATTTAGGCACAAAGTCCCTCAGGAGAACAAGGTCCCCCAGGATCTGCTGCATATACTCAGTGGTGACCTTATCTGGAGATATTGGAGGAAGTCAGGCACTTTACTTCTGCCACAATTCAAAAATGGACAAATGAAACTTCTACATCACCTCGTTTCCCCAGTGAAGGCAGGAATTTTGGGGTTAACTGTGTTTTTATCCAGTTGCTGTCTGGATGAAAGATTCGTAAACAATTATGGCAGAAGAGATTAGATCAAGACCCACCCCTCTCTCACTCCAATTTAACACTGATTACGAGGGCAGAATGACACTGCTTGCTCTTGTTTGCCTACCACAGGCATCTTACATTCCTGCACAGGACTTAACCAGGAGAAGATGAATGGAGAGCATTCAGATGAATACAAGTCTTGCCTGGAACATGGACTCACACCTCTTCAATCTAAAGGTCAAAACCCCAGGAATGCCAACCTCCTGAGCAAAAGGCTTAACCACAAGGTTATATTATATTATATTACATTATATTATATTATATTATATTATATTATATTATATGCATAGGAGTACCAACATCACCTCTCTTCAGAGAGCCCTACAACTGGCACTGCTGGTAACACAGAAATCATGGCTATATCTGTTAATATAAAATAAATAAGACAGATTCTTGAAACACAAAGTTCTGCATATTTCTACTCACTTATCCTTTATTTCAAAACGTTCATGAAGCCACCTTCTCATATACATCTGCTCTTCTGGAATGTCCTTCAGTTCAATTCGGTCAATGAAAATATGAACTCTTGGGCATTCCTTACACAGAAACTCTAAAAAGAGAGCAAAACAACACAACTGAGTCACAAAAACACTGAGTTACAAATGCACCCAAAAAATCGGACTGTAAGTGCCTTGGAAGCCTAACTTCACTGCTCAAAAAGCCTTCCCTCCTTATGTTGGGATCCTGAGCACTTCACTGAACTTATAAACCATCTGGCCTACACACTAGAAATGGTGGACCATTATCAGGTACAACATGGAAGAACTGTCCTAAAATGCACCTTGCTAACTGTAAAAGGCTGTGCTTGAAAACATTACACTCTACCTCAGTTGCAAGCTACTCATTCAGCAGTGTGGAATGCAGTAATTTTGATGTCATAAAGTTATCCATCCTGAAATTTTTTTAAAGTTAGTAATCCTCTTTGCTTGTCCTTTTTAAAATCTAAATTTTGTTTGCTGCTGGATGACAAAATTGGAATTACAGTGATATCCCAAAGCATTTCCAGGAGAAAGTATGTTTCAATTTAAGCCATAACCTATAATTAAAAAGTGTAATAGGGCAAAAGATTCAGAACCAAATGCTGCTTTCCATTTTGTATCCCTTCATTTTTCTTCTGTCTCACAGAGCTTGAGACAGCCCTATTGCAAATTGCACCCCTCTCCCCCCCCCATTTCCTCAATTTGTCCCTAGACAAACTTACCAAGCAAGCATTAAGGACAAACAAAACTCCATTACTCAAATGGCTTTGTGGGATTTCTTACAACTAACAAGTGGTAAAAATAGTGGGTATGACTACAGTACTATACTGCATATTGTAAATGTGAAATCCTGTGCAGTGTGTATTGGTAACCACTTGCATTTATCAGTAACAAGGGGTGCTGCAGTAACCACAGCATCCCTGGAGAGATTTGCATGATGTGAGGATGGAAGTCCTCAGAAATTTGGATAGTCATCCTGTTTTGAAAAGGGACCAGAAGTGCCTTCCTACAATACATACAGGCAACAAATGTAACACAGACTGGGTGGTCCCTTTAGGTTGTTGACATTTTTCGGACAGCAGTGCAGATGCACAGAAGACTTTGACCTGTAACTGTGAGGGGTATCTGGAGGAATGAATGTGCAAATAAATTGTTACAGCATGAACATCTTTATTGTTGTCTGCCAAAGCAGATATCCCCCTATTTGTTTTTCATCTTTACGGGATTATTGATTAGTGAGGACTTCGCTGTAAAAACAGTCCTTATCACATACTAGAAATTGCCTTAAGGAATTTTAAAAGCCTGTTTTCATGCAAATATGTGTGTGTGTGTGCTTGCAGGGGGGAGGGAAGGAGAAGAGATAAAGAGATCCCTAAAATCTTGAGGTGCTTGGATGCAGAAATCTGTAAGGTGCTGTGTGTGGTTCTGTCTGGACATCATGCAGATTTATGAACATCTAAAGTATTTATTAATATGTAATGATTAGGAGAGCCCTTCACTGAACCACAGCATAAAGGGAGCAATATGGCCTCACACCATCCGCTGGAGAGCTGGATGAGGGCTCCATCCAGGCATGAATCCATCTCTTGGCCATGGAGCTGCAAACACAGCTGTTGCCAAGAGGTTTCTGGTAGAACCTTCTCCTGCCTACAGCTATTAGATGGCAGGCAAGCTAAGGATTTGGAGTCCAGAATGATGGTACACACAGAGATTTTCTTTAGGTTTATATGCAATGCTTTTACTAACCACAAAAAAATCACCGGTCATTTATCTAAAAGCAGACTGTTCTCTTGCTTTAATGTGAAGAAAGGATTTTGCAGGGCTGTTTCTCTAAGGATGCTATCAAGGCCACTACATGAAGGTCACTGACTGTATGAGCATCTAAAAGCATACTATTAATATCTTAAAATGACAGATGTATTATCCATGTCTTCAATGCTTATGATGTTCATCGATGTACAAATCCTCTTTTGAGTGGCATTACCTATGAAGTGGAACATTCTAACAATATGCAAAACTGTATCTAGAAATCAAAAGCCCGGAAGCCAGATATATGGTCTTTTTCTGTACTAGACTCCTATAAAAAACATCTAAGGTATGCATATTCAGTTAGAGCTGAAGATCCAGCTTTAAAAGATACTTAAAACATTCTGTGCATTGTATAGTGTATGTTTCGTTTGCTTCATAGCACATGGGCTGTTCTGCATAGGAACAATCAAGTCTTTACTGATGTTACTTATAACTCAGTTATAAATAATTAAGGAAAATTAGAAACCAATCAAAACTCAAGACATAAGTATTTCAAAAGAAACACCTTCCCCCACCAAAGCTGAAGTGTAGCAATTCTACAAATCTGCTTGGACAAAATCCCCTCCTCAAATACTTGAGTGTTGCTTCTAGCTTTCTACCTTATGCCAAGTTCCAATGCAAGTTGATTCTTACCACTTCCCACTCTGGTGTTCTTCAGCCAGTCTAAATTGAATCCCCGTATGTGAAGATCCTAAAGGTTTGTCATTATTTCCCACCTTTGTGAATCCCAGTGCTTTCCCCCACAACCTCACCCTCCCTTTTGAGTTTGACTTAGTTCAGCCTCACTGAGGGCTGTGTGATCTGCTACTTCAGGTGCTACCCTGGGGAAGGTCATGATTCCCACACATCGATTCAAAGTCCTTTTATCCAAAGCCTGGGTATTCAGGACATCTGCAGATGACATTGTAATGCATGCAGTCAAACAAGTCAGGTAATCTGACTAGTATTTAATTACCCAATTCATGTGAGGGTCAAATGCAACTAACCCAACTTTTTTGCCCCTAATCTACAGTGTCACAGCAATCACATAAGAGCACCAGTGGATAAGGATGACATATTGAAGGTTGATTTTTAGAAGAAACAGCTGGATTTTATCACCATAACCACTAAAGGTCTGTGGTGGTCCCATGACCCTTAATTTCACATTAGCTTAACTCCCAAAAGACTTATGTAATTAAGCTAAGAAACAAAATCTTATTGAAGCAATTTATTATGCGCAAATTACATCCAACTTGAGGGACGCTAGCCCTTAAGGCCAACATCTGATGGGCTTTTCAGATTCCTAAACTTGCCAGAATTTGTTATAATTAACAGCAGGAACAAGCAAGCCTGAACTTTTCTTCAAGAGACAAAAGAGAAATGCAAATAATGCATTACAAGCAAACATTATGTTGGGAGACAGCATTAGTCAAGAACCCTGTACAATTTGGGTTAAATGAACACTAACAACTTGTGTGGGAGCCAAATGGACTTTTGTGTGGGAGATAATTTCCTAATAAAACTTTCTATCTGGCTAAATAACAGATACAAGCAGAGAATATTTGTAATGCTTTTAGTGACCAAGCACAGCAGAAGGAAAGAATTGAAAATAATAAAGTGGATTGAGTATTTTTTGTTCTTGAGCTGTGACACTGCATTCCTCCTTCAGTGGGACAGAATTCATACTAACACAGGGCTGCAGTGGGGGATTCACTGCAGCACTGGGATTAACAAATGAGGTGCAACAGCCTCCAGGAAAGGAACTGAATCCACAGCATTTTTAATTGCAAACCAATATTTGGGGCTCCCACAAAATTCTTTCAGTTCTCAACTCCTCACCTTAAAAAGCCAGTTAACTATCTTTGGAATTACCAGCATTACCAGGAAAATTGAGGGAGGAGAGAAGTTCCGAAACATAGACATATCTGTAACTGAGAAGGGACAAAAAAGTGGCCTCAGACCACCTTCCCCTTCTGAACCATGGAAGTTCATTCCACCACTCCAAATTATTTGCCTTGTCCCTTAAGAAAGTTGTGACAGTGGTGTTAAACAGATATTCCAGTTTTCAGTTACTAATGAAGTCTATTTTTATATGCACTTTAAATATGACAGCAATAAAGTAGCTCAGGTTTCAACCTCCTACATTGGCTCTTCTGAAATGTAATTGTTGCCAAAGTCCTTCAAAACTAGGAACAGACAAACTGAGGCCTGACTTAATTTTGTCCACTTAAAGAGTCCCCAAATCTCTCCTGTTTTAACAGATTTCAGTAATGTTTGTGATCTACTGATAGTGATATAATTGGAAAATAAAATCTGAATAAAGTGTATTTATTCTAAGTAACTAGCATTTCAAATGTGTAAAAATACATCTCTTCAGTAAGAGAACATTGTGTGTTGTGGTTTGTATAGTTTTACAGGCAAAACCACGACAGCAGAGACATTCCTCTGAACTGTAGATGCTTTCTCCACTTCTTAAACTTGCATTAGTCTGGACTTCAGTGCTCAGCTACCAAAGCAATTTGTAAACTACCTCCTCTTAAAAAAAGAAAACCCATCTCTCCACTTCCATTTACTTTGTACACCAAATTAACAATGAAACAGCAAAACAAACATGAATTTAAGTGCTGCATTGCTTCTCAGCTTCATGCTTTCCATCATCCCAAGTCGAGCTGACAGAAAACTATTTCACGACTTGCTCTAACAAAATAAAGCAGCAGTAGAGCAAAGTGGCACTAGACAGGAAAGCAAACATCCCGGGCCAGCCGAGGGCGATCGCAGGAACTGCCCCAGGCAGCAGCAGAGGAGCAGCGCCAGCACCTGCGGGTACTGCGGATGTAGGGATGCGTGGAGGAGATGTTGTGCAGCCTAGACTGAAGCTGGCAGCCAGGAAACAAGCCTGGACCTGAGGAATAGCGCTCTCAGGAACACTGCCAATCCCCTGTGCAAGGCCTGACAGGCACACAGAGATCAGTGCCCCCATGCATGCACAAGGGGCACAGTGTAAGGAGCATACAGCTCAGGAGATGGGGGATGTTTTGAAGTGAGAAATGGGATGCACCTGAATCATTATTAAGCCAGGGTGCTGGCTGTGAAAACTGAAAAACTGGAGACTTGTTTCAACTGGTAGTTGGGTAAGACTGAAAGTCAGAAAAAGCAACTTGTTCAGATGGATGTAACATAAGGTGGATGTGGCTAAAATTGATTGTGAGGGCAAAGTTCAGAAGTGCCTCTGTACCAACATGAGAAGCCTAAATACAAAGACAGAACAAGAATTACTGGGACTAAAAGATGACTCCTTCCTGTAAGGCAGGCATCCTGGTGGGCTTGCAGGAGTGGGCACTGTTACCAGACTACCAGACTTCTAGGAATGACAGAAGAGGATGTTCAAATAAGGGTAGGGTAGTGTGCATGAACGATTATATAGAAGTCTAATAGCTTTATATAATAAGGAGACAAAAGCACAATAAAGTCCTTTTGGATGGAAAATCCAGACTCTACTAGAATATATATTAGATAAATAATTAAATTACTTCCAAGTAAGTTTAATAATAGTGAGCAGAAACTGTGAAGCTGGACTGAGATCTGCAAGTTCAGGACTGACAGCAGGAGAGTGAGATTCCAGCTACCTTCACTGAACTGCATTGATACTTCAGCAGGATGAGGAGGGGAAAAAATCCCAAATAAACACAAACCAAAATGAATCAACCAATTGGGCAAAAACACCAGAGGGGGAAAAAAAAATGGTTTCCTGAAAGAACTAGTAAGTAAGAAAACCCACAAGAAAAAGATGCTGTTCCTGGTGTGGTCTTGCTCTGCAACCACAATACAATTAATTTCAGTGTTGTAGAAAAAGAATCCAGCACAGAAATGCAGAATTCTTGGGGGTTGCCTCTTCTCCCAGGCAACTAGTGATAGGACAAGGGAAAATGGCCTCAAATTGCACTATGGGAAGTTCAGGCTGTATGGATATTAGGAGAAATGTCATGCATTGAAACAGGCTGGCCCAGGGAAGTGGTGAAGTTGCAATCCCTGGAAGTGTTCAAAAAATAAGCAGATGTGGCACTTTGTGATAAGGTTTAGTGGGCATGGGTGGTGTTTGGTTGAAGATTGGACTTCATGATCTTGGAAGTCTTTTTGAACTTTAATGATTTTGTGAATTAAAGGAAGTACACAATGGGAGGGAAGGCAAAGTGTCAAAACACCCTAAAATATATAGTCCAAAAGAAGGCAAGCTGGAGGCTACTAAAAAACCCACCAAACACCAAATCCCAGAAAAACTTGTAATAGAAACTCACATAAAACATGTGTAACTCTGCAAAAGGAAAAGCCTGTGTGGGTCTGAAAAACATCTGTATGGCTTTAAAGAGAAAATCAAGGAGGCTACCATTATACTCCTACCTTCTCTGCTTTGAGGAATGGAAAGCTTGTCCGAGTAAGGAAAAGCCACAAAACTGCTCATGCCAAATGTAAATGTAAACTTAAGAGGACTAAAAATGAACTTGAAAAATGGAAAGGGTGCTCTATTTTAACTTTTTTTCAGTATATTAAAAGCAGTAAACTTGATAAGACACTGGTGGGGTTGCTGGATGACTAGTGTGAAGAGCAGCACTCATGGTCAAGTATAAACCCTTGCAACAGAAGCTCATATATTTTTCATCATATTTCATATATTTCATATATTTGATTGCACCATTCTTTCTTGTCGAAAATGTTTGATTCCTACACCCATTGCATTCTTTGTAGCAGATCATTCAGAGGAACTAGATCAATAAGTAAACATACAGAAAGTATTAGACTAAATATAAACAAACAAGTCAGATGTCAGGAAGTCACCAAGACCAGACAGCATTCATCTAGAAGCTCTCAAATGTGGAATTTAAAAACAAAGATGCGTAACCTATCAGCACAAACAGCCATTGTGCCAGAAAAATAGGGAGTTTCCCATCTACAAACAAGGACTTTAGAGATGATGCTGGGAAATACAGACCAGAGTCTTACATCACTGGGTAAGATAACAGGTCTGTAACAAAATCACTGAGCACACGGATAATCACAGTCTGTTGAAAAAGATTTGGTGTGGATTCTGTAAAGGGAAATCCTGTCCCACCAACTTGCTGGATTTCTACAACAGTGTCAAGGACCAGGCGGATAAAGGGGATTCACTGGACATGATATATTTGAATTTTCATAAAGCCCCTAACAGGGTTCCACACTGAAGGCTATTAAAGAAATTAAGCTGCCATGGGATTAGAGGAAATGATGTTTTATAGACCAAAAGCTGCTTAAAGGAGCGGAAGCAAATGGAAGGACTTAGGGATGGAAAAGACTCGGAGACTGGGGTCCTCTGAGGATCAGTGCCAGGACTGGTTTTACTCTGTCTCATGACTGATGAGATGAAGAAGGAAGCAAACTGTGAATGCTCCAGTCTTTCACATCTCTTTCAGAAGACCCTGAGCTCTTCTGGGTAGTCAAATGTTGGCTGAACTTCAAAACGATCTCAAAGCTGAACAAACAGGGTGAAAATGCGGCAGCCAAGCTTCAGTGTAAACAAACATAGGGAAAAAAAATAACCAAAACCCTGATTACATGACGCTTAACTTGGAATTGGTGGTTACAATCTGGGAGTTGCTGACCCTTCTGTGAAACCATCCTCTCGGCAGCAGCCCCAAATCCCCCAAATACTGGGCAGCTTGAGGAAGGACATCGAGAACAAGGCAAAGAGAGTCACTCTACAGATAAAGATTATGAATCCACATTTTATATACAGCATGCACTTCCAGTCTCTGTATCTGAAGGAGGATGTAGTGGACTCAGAGAAGGCCACAGAAAAGACCAACTAAAACATTTAAGGAGGAGAAGTACCTCCATTACGAACAAGGAGACATTAAAAAGGCCAAATTTTCAGTTTGGAGAAGGGAAGCAGAAGGAAGGATATGACAGCTTTAAAAAGAAAATAGATATAGATGTAAATAAATCCTGAAGATGGCAGGTAAGAACTATAGCTCCACAAATCCTACAAATTCAAGGGTAAATAATCACTTGTCTGTATCTTCCTGAAGATGCTGAGATCTAAAGAATCTTTTAAAATTATTATTAGAAAATGGTATCTATAGTTAGCTATACTGATATTAGCACTGGAGAGCAGCAGCATGTCATTGTCAGTTGTCTTGCTGATCCAAGATGGTCTCTGATGAAGACCTACCATACTTGCTCATTATGGCTCACTGAAACAATCTTTAAGTGGCTTTAAGCTGTTATTCTAACAGATGCACTCTGGCTTTTGTACTACTCTGTATCAATATGTAAATACTGCATGTTGGCCAAATTAGCAGGAGGTTTCCTACAAAACTGTAACAGTTTTGATCAAGAGGCTGCCAGGAACAGAACCTAGATCAGGTTAGGCCTGTGGATTACATCTAAAAGGTATCCCACCACTGCTAGCTGAAAATGAGCAAATTTAGGAGATACGTGTGTCTTCCCTGGAACATCTTTCAGTTTCAGAAGTGAAAAAAAATTCAAACTATTCAAGTAAGAAAAAAAGGCAACAAAAGACACAAGGAGTGGACCAGCTCAGAACTATCTTCTCTCTAGCAAAAAACCAGGATCTGTTAGGAACTATGCCAGTACTGCTAGTATTGATGTTTTTGCCTTTCTTTCAGACAGTCTGTTTTGATAAACAGAGAATAGCACCAGAGTAGAAGAAAAGGACTGTGATGCATAAAAACCCCAAAAAATAAACACAGACTCTCAAAGCAGCAACATATTTTTGGCCAAACCTGACAGTGTGAAGAAGTTAAAGTTGTTTTTGTTATCCTCAGGGTTTAGATACACTTATGCATAAAGATCAGGAGTTCCTTGAGCCTTTGTAAATAAATGCTGCTTGGGGAGTGGAATGCTTCCTCTCACATGTGCATGAGGTCCAGGGTGCAGGGTAATTTTATGAATCTCCAGTGTAAATACTTTCAAGAGCCTCTTGTGCAGCAGAGGTTTCCTGACGACTGTGTGTTTTCAGTGCACAAATTCCCAAAGGGAAGCTACAGATGCACTACAGGTGTCTACCTTCAGTAAGAGCTGCTTGGGAATAACTGAGATACACAATAATCTGGTTTACAATCAGAGAACACATGCCTGGGGCTCAGAGGGAGCTGCAGGGGGTCATTACCCCCACCCAGGGGGTGTGATGCAGCACACACAGATGCAGCATGTCTGTGATTTGGGAAAAGTTAGAATCATTTAGGGTCACCTGAATCTTGCATTCCTCCTTAGGCATCCGAGTTTGGGTGATGGTGGAGACAAACTGAGCTACAGGAATTCCAAATACAGTTGACATCTTTGTGTCCTTGTTTTCAGATGGATAAAGAAGCAGAGGTGCTACTCATGCTCAGACTGACCTTCATTTTTTCTGATGAACTACATCAAGGCTTTCATATGTTCCTATAAACTGATGCTGCTCTTTGGTGATGTGTTGTTTTTGACCAGAAGTACAATGTTTAATTCTTACAGTATGAAAATACTTTGCATTTACCCAGACTGTCCTTATCTGCAGAATATTGATACATATGCCCTCATCTGTGTTGAAAGTGCCACTACAAATAAGTCATCCCCAAATTAACAGACAGGTTTTCATGTTACTCAGACTACTTCTAATAGGGAATTACAGGGGGTCTAAAATGACAGATCTAGTCTTATGGAGGACAAGTGAAAATGCATTCAGTTAAAACTGAATGACAATTTACTTACTCTGTGGTATCTGGTGAAATCATGTTATTAAAAAAGTTTTATTTTAACATTTTGCACAAAATAAAACTAGGGTTTGAAGGAACCTCTGGAGATCATCTAATCCAACCCCCACAGAACTATGTTGCCAACTACTGTTGTTATCAAAATTCCTCCAAACATCTCAATGTAAATTTTACATATTGAAATACGAAAGGTAATTATTACTTAAATTCTTCTTGAACAGATGCAGAATGACAAGTTCTTGATGTGAGGCTTACTGTACATGCTAAAAAGCCATCCTACACTTGATACAAATTTTACCAGGGCTAATGTCCAGCCTGGGGTCTAATCTACATCCTTTCTTTGGTTACTCTAAAATAAATGATATTTGCTCTTCAATATTCTTACATGCAATAGAACATGACAGCTAGCAGAGATCTGAAGAGATTATGAGTCATTTCATCACTATAAAACTTACTTTGGACTGTTTTATACTTCTTTTACTGTTTATCAGCTTAATAATTTAGCTTTTTAATTCTTTCAACACATCTGTAACCATGTGCTTCTTATCATTCTTTGGACATTGAAAGACAATTGATGTGAACAAATCTAGGCCACAGTCCAGACAAAGACTGTTTTATATTGCTCCAGTTCCTTTTCTATAGTCTTGTACTTCCCTAACTGGGTCCTAACAAAAGTGTAAGTTTTTGGAAAAGTGTATTTTCCCTGAGGGAAGTTAGACCAGTCTGACCTCCTCAAATCACACTGATCAAAGTGATGTACAGATCTTCAGAAATACACACACACACAGGCTTTCAAACTGTTTGTTCTGGAACTGATATACAGCAGAGTCAATAATTCTCAAGAATTCCTCTGACTTCTCTAAGACAGAGTCTATATGTACTTGCTATTTTTATTCAGTGTTTATCATTGTCACATGCTGGTATTTCACACACTCTTTCATCTACAATGGCCAGATAAATACCATCTGGTTATGCTAAAGCCTTCAGGCAGAATAATAAAGATGTGGATGTGTACATAATGCTCTTTCAGGTGCAAGAATGATAACAGTTCCCACGTCCCACGAGACCTGCCCCTTAACACAAGACAAAGCTGGATGTGAACGCTTAGCACATTTATTCAGAAGGGGGAAAACTAGGTTCTCATCCTTTCTTCCCAAACTTATTTCTGCTTTTCACTTGATGACAGTGTAGTAAAATAGTATCAACAAATTCAGCACAAGAGTTTCTCCTCATCCTTTTCTGTTCCAAATAGTTCTTCCAGATTTCAGTACCTGAGATGTCCTTCAGCTGTGCCACAGTGCCCATATGATTATTTGCATCTTATTCTAATGACCACAAATATATACTCCCTAGCAGCGTGGTCCTCCCCAGGCAGGACCATGATGTTCTGTCATTAATGATGTGGACAAGCCATCTTCAGGAGTGAGAGAGAGGGGAGAAGCCTGTGGGAAATCGCTATTCTTTAGAAAGGCTGCCATGTGCGGGATAAACTTCCACTGGAAACGTACCAAGTTCCAAACTTGTAATGAAAGGGAATGAATAAATGGTAGGAAAAAAAATCCATCCATTGGTTACAAGTGGATGTGAAACAACAGCAGAAAGCAACATCGCTGTGTAAAGCTAATCTAATCTTAGTCACTGTTGAAGACTAATCTAATTTGATGTCTTCTAAAACAAACTTGCCACTGGAAAGAGCCAAAAAAATATTTACATGCATAAGCAGTGACAAAAAGTTCAACACATTTGAAAGTATATACTATAATAATTTGCCTGCCCTAAAATGGCACCATTACATCAGGTATGTCTGGCATTCACTGTTGTTCTCATGGTGAAATGTCTGTTTTCCAACTGCTAGTATACTCTGCTTTGTTTTAATCCTATTGAGCAAGTCAACATTATGATATTTCAGCTTGCTGGACTTAAAAAAAAAATTTAAAATTGAATTTTGTTAAGAAAGACTATTTAGACTTAGAGTTGCATACTACAAAACTTAAAAAGCAATTCACTTTTTCTTCAGAATTTTTTTCCCATTCACAGTTTGCTAACACAATTTCTCAGACAAAGTGTGCTAGTGCTCCTCACAGTCACTAAAATTTTCTTTTTAACCTGCTTTGTTTACTACTGAAGACAGCAGCCAAGAGCTGATGATGTCCCAGGTAAGCATGGGTTTTTCCTGAAATGGCACAGGCTCTTCTGAGGAATCGAGATTTATAGAACTGAAAGCAAAATGCATTTCAAGAAACACTATATCTGTGTGGAATTTAGATTTCATTCACATGGGAACTGTCACAGTATGGGAAATAAAGTCCTCAACTAAAGTTGTGTTTATCAGAAGTTTGTTTTCCATGCAATAAATTTCAATCAGTGTTGCTAGATTGAAAAAGACATGTCAACCTTATCTTTTAAAAGTTACCAGGATTGCACTGCCATTTTATTCCGATGAGAATGAAAAACAAAATTCTCAACCAGCACTGACACAAATATGAAATATTCATATGAAATAAGACGTCCTTTTCACGTGTGCATAACTCATTTTAGCACTGTAAAAGGGAAATAATGCTAAAAAATGTCAAATGCGTAAGTATGCCTAATTCAACTCTTGTTATATTCCTGACAGACCAGTTGCTGGACTTCTGCATAACAAATGGTGAAATGATCTTGATCTCTTAAAACAGAAATTGTTTGTCTGCCACTTTGTGTCTGGAGAGCCTAAAAGAATGACAACTATGTTCCACATGGTAATTCATAAAGTGTTCTTAATCTACATGATTTATATTATATGGAATACATGTGACTGCCACAATAGCGTGGAACGCTACGTTGATCTATCATGGATATATCATTTATCTGCTCTGTAAGGGGTAACAGCTGGTTGGCTGCACTTCATTCTGTATTACTGCCTTATTTTTACCCAAGGCTCAGCCAGTAATTACCCCTAGCCTGGCTGAAAGATATGCCTGGACTGCTGCCATGGAGGCTCCAAAAGGCTGGATGTGGAGTGGCCACCCCAAAGCATCTGATTCCTGCTTGACACAAACACAAAAAACAGCCAACAGGAAAATTCACCTTGTTGGTTTCCCTTCCTTAACTATATCATGCTTCATGCAAACTGTAAGGTTCAATAGGTGAAGAGGTCTTGTAAGGAATTTGAACATTTGCCATCTTATTATTAGGTAATGACATTTTAATAGTTTAATTAACCATTAGGCAATGAGAAGTTCAGCATGAGAATGGTTGAAACTGCCTAGCAATTAAGTCATGAAACAAGATATGCTGCAGGGAAGGAGAAACAATCCTATTTGTTTTGAAGGGAGTCTTAGAAAGGGTTGGGTGATGGGACAAAAGGGAGGCTGCTCAGTCTTCAAAAGGTACTGTAAAAAGGTCAGAAGGCATTTAAAAAAAATAAAGAACTTTAAATCATAAAAAGAACTTTTGACATAAAAAATGCCCATTAGGAACAAAATATACGTAAAATAAAACCATCCTAAGACATTACAGTACAGAACAAGTGTTGAATTAATATACAGCGTTGACAGTTTTGTTTCTCACCTATCCAAAAGAATTTTAAACAAGGTGAAAATGTAAAAATAGACAATTCCAGAACTTCTAATCAACTAGCACCTGGGAAGCAGTTCATGTGACTCAAGGAGTTACACCTCCTAATGAAATGACATGGAAACAGCTGCACTACAAACTATTTTTAGCAGCAGAAGGAACAAGTCCCAGTGACATTGGGTGAGCTGAGGAGCAGAGAGTTAGATAAGAAGTTCCCTGCAAGTCCCTCAGTCGACACTGATCCCTTGCCCAAAAATCTGGACGGTTCTTGGAACTACTGTGGCTGTTTTTTCCCACTTGGTATTGGTAGTGCAAAAGACTCAAAAGCGCCACTTTGAGCCAGCCAGCAACAGACAGTCAGGCACAGATATGGCTGAGTAACACAGCAACTACAAATGGAAAGAAAGATGATCTGGCACTCCAGTAACAGTGCAAGCAAATTATTTACTTAAGAATAAATTATCAGTTCACCACCAAGCATAACAAACAGCAAACCCTGAAGCTCTCTGTTCCTGAGTTTTCCCCAGCAGAAACCCCAGAACATGTTTTCTGGTTAGATAACTCAAGGAATGTAAACCCCATCTATTTGATTTTCTTAAGGTCCTGTAGGTGGTTTAAAATACTAAAGCAAGTGAAGCGCACTTACATAAAATGCTGTTGAGTGTTTGTAAGATTACTGGCTATGTGCAGCACTTTGAAAAATTGTCAGTAAAATACTACTGCTACACATTTTCCCTTTAAAATGTGCATTTCAGCAATTAGATGTACATGTGTACATATGTAGCACAGCAGAGGGAGAGAGAGAGAGAATTTAGGATGATGCCAAATCCCAGTGCTAGAAGAAACATGAAGGTAAATGGAATCTGCTGCCTATGGCTCCAAGTTCCCTTTGACTGCAAGAGCACTTGTATTTGGAATTGAAATAGAGAAGCAGAGGGCAGGAATGTCACAGGTAACTCCTGTAAAGCCCAGTCACTAGAACGATACCCTACCAAGGGGCCATAGGATGGCTGAAACTCTGTGAAGATTATCTTCAGAGCGTTTCAAAGCACCTGAAGTTGGATCTGTATATGAGCAAGCATATGGCTATAGCATGTCTAATAGGCCTCAACTCACCTGTCATAGATGGTGCCAGTTTTCTTTGCCCTTTGTGGTCCACAGTACCTTCATAAGCCACAGTCACATCATACACTGCATCCAGGTAGTCTTTCATTGTGTCAATGGCTACATGAGTTGCCTTCACGCGTGGAGTCAGCACATGCTTTAATATAGCAAGTCCTAGAGGGGAAAAAAACCAAAAATAATTACAGCGTTTGAAAGTAAACTGGACTACATTCACAAAAGGAACATCATGCCAAGGAACATCAGCATCTCCCTTCAAAATCACAAGAGGTTTATTTTCAATTTCAATTCTCAGGTGAATGTGCATGTGTACTCAGTGCTTATGTTCTACTGAACACATGTAGAAGATGAAACAGAAATCCTAAATTAACAATAGGAAGGCTGCTCAATAAGAGGGCCCTTTTTACAACTCCTCACTAGAAGCAGTGATGGTTTTAATGTGGCTCATGACTGATGAAACAGCACTTCTCTTTACTGTTTATGTGTGTCCAACTGAGGATAAAAAAAAGAGCAAATTATCTGAGAAATACTAAACACACATAGCATCACCTTCTGAAATTCTGTATCAGAAACAGATTTCACAGATAATCACAGAGAATTTTAAGCACACCTAATGCTCATCCAACATTTTACTTCCCAAGGACAAACCAATTTAGTGAACATACTGAATCCTAACCTACTCACTATCCCAGCAGAAAATTTAGTAGCAATGGGGGAAAATACAGCACCGAGAACCAAAACCAAGGAGAAAATATTCTGTGCTTCCCTGCAAACAATCTGTTATTATTGACTTGGCTACTGACAAACTCGTAGTGACAGAAATCAACTTTTGTCTTTAACTTTTCCAGGCCAAGCCACAAAGATTGGTATGTCAAGGACACAAGAACGTCAGGTTTAACATCACTCCACATGTCTTAACAACAGCATTTCATATCCGTGTTTACTTCAGTTAACCACTTCCACTTAGAACATACTTAAGAATATAACACACTGGGCTCAAAAGCATAAACCTGGTTCTCTTTCCAGAATTTTAATATACAGTAACTTTCAAAATGAAAACAAGCAAACAAATAAACCCGAACCCAAAACCTTTTCTTGACCTGAACACAGCTCTTCCACATTTACTTGAAAGGGCTTCTAGAAAAAGAAAGCATACTATGTAAAATTTTTCACTGTTTTTCTATGTGTATCTTTCTCACTGAGAAGTATCAGAATAAAACTGTGGTTTTTCATTTCTAGCCTATTTTTCATTGGCTTACTCTTCAGTCCTTTTTTAAAGAACCATCCATTCATGAATCCACTGGTTCCTGGTAGGTGAACAGGAAATTTTTCTAAACCAAAGTATTGTGGTATTGCTTTTGATACCTTTCTGCTTGCAAAATCAATTCAAAAGGCTATATATTATGTCCTGATTTTGTGCTGAATTCCCTTGCTGGGTAAAACATACTTTGATCTAAAATTATGGAAACATCTAGTGAACACTGTAAGATAATGTTAGTTTCTACATCACTCTAACATTCTTAGGAGTTGAAAATTTCAGTATGAATTTCAGTATGATTTCTTAATATTTGATAAGAACCTCCTAGTCTGAATGCAAAGATAAAAGGCTGTTTACCAGCACTCCTTCTGAAGCCATTGTTCCATGCTTTACTGGCAGTAGTGATAACTGTCTATGCAAAATGTTATATGGATCATGTAAATATTTTGAAGCATAACATGGTGGTAGTGTTTTCTTAGCTTGTGAACTGTTACATCAAACAGCTAATTATGTTATGTTTCAAAATGTTTACTCTGTAAATGAAGCACTGAATATTCTCGTGCTGTGTCAGCAATGGTATTAGTGTGGACATGACACTCAACACAACTCTTGCTGAGCCAAATTCCCAAACATATTCTAAAAACACTGTCATTCCTTTCCTGCCCAACTCATCTTCCCCTTCACCAAACTATTACGGTGAGGAAGAAAAAGGGAAAATTCAGTGAGAATTGAATCCTCTAGACAAATAATTAAGTTAGATATCTGTGACTATTAACTGCTGATTTTTTTTAATCCATGGCCAGTTCTGGTGATGAAGATGGTCAGTGACAATCTGTGAACTGCAACTGTAGAATAAGCCATTCTTATTCCACATGCTGTCAGTGAGCTCTTCAGAGTTTAAGAACAACATGATTATGTATCTAAATAAAATCAATTTAAAAAGTCCATAATCCATTATTCAGAAACACTACAGTGCATGATAAACGTGCAGCAACACCAGTTCAGCACATCCTTTTAAAGAATCAATTTTATAAAAGCATTACCACATATTCTTGCAATTACTTATGATCTTTGCTAAAATCAACATAAAAGAATTTAAATCCAAGTAGTTTCAGTACAGTTATCTTGGCAAGCTGCCTGCATCCAATTCACAAAACACGCTGTGCTTAAACTGTTTTTAATGTTGTGCAATACAGTTAGGACCCTCTGTCAAAGCACTTAAGGTCATGAGATTTTATTTTAAATGCCAAAGAAAATGAACTAGATACTACTAATATTGTAATGCTCTACCTTAAAAAGCCATAGCTTTGCTCTTCTAACTTTTGAATGATAGACATAAAAAAAAAGAAAATCTGATGAAATATCGTAAGCAATGATACTTCAAATATCATCCATTTACTACATTATTGTAAGATGCAGAATTACTTCAGAAAGTCTGCAAGAAAATGGAATGAAATGCAATTACTTTGGCAAGTACAAAGGCCCAAATCATGAACATCTATAGAACTGAATTTTTAATCTAAACACAAACTAACAAAAAGACACTAAACAAAACATCACTTATCTAACTTCACCAGGGTGAAGTAACATGTAACAGTAGCTAAGTACAATTCTATGTAAAAGATTACCATCCTCTTCCATTCATCCAGGCCAAAAAACTCAAAGAGCTGCTCAGTACAGGAAGGCAATCCACATTTTTAGTTGGGCTTTGTTAGTTGTTTTCCACCCCTGATGTGCACACACCACATTTTAAAATGAAAACAATAAAAATCCTCAGCTCTAAATGAAGAATACTCTATGTGCATTATATTAGCATTACCACATTTCACCAACAAAAGTTAAGTGCTCACTGAAAGTGGATGTCAGAATTAGTTTGAAGTCTCCACACCTCTCTCCCCTCCCCATGAAATCATGTACTTGAAACTCAACTTTCAAGTACACAAAAATGGAAACCAGGGTGAAAATCAATGAATTGATTTCAAGACCAATTAGATCTTTCCTTTTTCATGTGAACGTGTGTGCAGTGATGATATTAGACTGAAAGCTCTACAGTTACATGCAGTGTCCCAAGTACTCACCCAGCTCTTGAGTTCCCACCAGCTTTCTGGAATGCCTCCAGTGATTCAAAGCTTTACATATTGAAACCAGAGTCCATAGTAAGACTTATAAAATAACAAATGATGGGAGAGCTCATCCATTTGTATGCTAGTATTCCATCAACTTACAGAAACAGGACTCAGCTGATGGCAGTATTAAAAAACTGCATGCACTTGTAAAAAGTGTTTTTCTGTTACCATGAACTGAAGTATACAGGGAATGCAATGAATCCCCTCAGGAAGAGTATGACCAGCCCACAGCAAGGCATGGAGACACCACACATTGGTACACTTTCTTCCATCATGGGTATCTACAGAAATACAATATGGCTTCTTGTTTTCCTAACTTAATTTCCCAAGGATAACTTTTAATAACACAGACCCTTACTTCATTCTAATGATTGGTCTCAAATGCTACTCAAGGTCCATAACCCATTCTTTTTAAAAACTGTATTCTTTGTCCACATCTTACTGAGCACTTTTAGACTAAGCCTGCTTTCATGAAAGGATAGAATAAATACCACCAAAAGCTATTTTCTTCAGAGACAATTCTAAATAACTTTTATGGATATTGAATGCTTTGAATTGCATTAGAATACAATCAAAAACTAATGCCAAGATCTAGAAGGGAAGCATTTTCAATTAGCTATGCTGAAACACCTCTTTTTTACATGACCTGTAAAACAATTTTGAGATAAGCATATCCTGCATACACAAACATATTAGCAGAAAGCATGATATTTGTCAAGATAAACTTAGCATTAAAAAATATTTACATTAGCAACTTTTCTGCGTAAAACCAAAGAAGATAATAAATGAATACCTTAAATGTTTGCTTGATGAAATGACCTTTGTTAGAAATCAAACATCAATACAAAATTCCAAAAATGCCTTTCACCAGGGATGATTGTTTTGTCTTTATTTAGCAAAAACAAGCCAAGTTACATTTAAGAAGCTTCTGACCCCTTTGGCTTTGGATTATTTCTATTTATTTTCAAATTTTAAAAATGCCATTTGTTAACATTTTGATAAAATTCATAGTCTACTAAACCTAAAAAATTTGTGGTGTTTGGGGTGTCCTGCACAGGGCCACGATTCAGACTCAATGATCCTGATGGGTCCCTCCCAACTCAGCATATTCTATGATTCTATGACTGACTACTACAAAATGATAAAAAATATATGTTTTGGGTACATAAAAATGAAATAAATTTTATACCAGAAGCTGGTACAAAAAATAATAATAGTGTATTTTGCAGGGTTTATAGACATTTTTCTCTATAGTCCTTGTTAAAAAGACCCAGGCTTAAAAGATGTACAGTTTGAATTAAATAGATCCAATAAAAATTACCACTTCCATTATTATGACAAGCTCAGTTAAATCCATATGAAAATATGAGTGCCACCTACATACTAAGACTCCCCAGACTCAGCAACTCAAGCTCACTGACTAGTGTGGAGGAAGTCCTGTACTTTTAAGATGCCTAAACCCATAGACCAGAGCCTGGAAGGTATCACCAATATGTAAGCTGAAAGAATGACTGCATCAGACTTCGAAGATGGGAACCATGTTGGCTGACTACTCCCATGCAATGGAAAACAAAAGCAAACTCGATTACTGACTATATACTTAAATATTGGAAATTGGAAGGCAAAAGCTCAGGAGACAAGGGGCAAAACACATGCCATCACATTCTCAGTTCTTGGAGAGAGCAGAGGAAGAAATATTTGGTTATGGGAATGCTGCAAGATGTATCATCAGAAACACCAACCATACTGAAACATGGAAGGAGAGCCCATTCTGGTAGCAATTGCTGGAACCATCTCACTGAGGCACCTACTTTGTGCCAGGAGAGGATGATGAAGTGTATCATGCTCAAATCCAGCTACGTGGCAGATATGCCCTGTAGCTTGGAAGCCTCCATCAGAAATGAGAAAACCTAACACATACCTACATCTGATATTCTGGCAACACATGGTTTATGTGGCTTGCTGTAGCTGTAAAATCCTAGCAAATATTGTTATTTTAGCCAAAAAATATAAATACTGGATTAATTTTCTTAAGTCCACAAAATTTAACTTGTTCTATGATTTTCCTGCATTAACCCTACCACAAATAACCAAACAGCTTCATTTTAGAGACATCATTTTTGCTTTCATTTTTAAATGTCAACAAGTTCCTTTCCCAATGCAATCAAACATATTCTGAATTTACCTTCTATCCCAGGTAAGATTCTGATCTGAGGAGAATCTTCTGCCACTTGTAAAGGTTTGAGTAGTCCTTCAGTTTTTGGAGTTACTAGCATTGCCCTTAGATGACAACATTCTCAGTTCATCACCATAAAATCAGTACTCTTGGAAGTAAGCAACTTTCTGTTGCTTATTCTCACTGAATACAATTGTAGACAGAACTTACAGTGGACCTGTTACAGCGGGGATTACTGTAACACGCATATATCAAACCAGGAGTCCCGAGGAAAGGAAATATATATGGACAGATTTGTGGCAGATGTTTCAGAGATGTTTATTTCTCCAGCCGCATGGCTGGGGCGGTGCTCAGGAACTCCAGTCATGGGACCCGAGGGTCCTTGGCCACCCCGGGGAACACAAAACAACCAATGGGGAATGAGACTGACCAGGGGCAGGGAAACTCCGTGTCTCCCCTCAGGGCCCCTCTCCCAGGGCTACATGGCAGGGGGGGAGACCCCAACATGGACCCACCTTGTGTTTGGTTTGCTTGTTTCTTAAAGAAAAAAACCATCTGCTCTTGCTAGAAATCAAGAATTTGTGTAGAATCCCAGCCTATGGCAAAACACACTGTAACGTGAATTATTATTGGTATTTTTAAATGTCGCCTCTCTTTCAAGCGCTACCTCAAGGTTAAATTTTTTTGCTGCTTGATATCCTTCCATCCTATTCATATAGAGTTAAGATTTATTTATATATTCATATCAATGAGTGAAGACATAATAGTTGAAATCAGCAATGTCACAATACTTCATTGTATGTCAATCTCAGCTTTTTAAAAACTAATTTAAAATTTCTTTTTGTTGAACTGGTCCTATAATCAACTGTAAAGAGACAGTAACTGTATCCAGAACTTAAAAAGAACATCAAGATATGAGATGCAGCTCTTCAACTGGTCCCACTAAGAGCAGGTAGAATTCTGCCCAAACCAATGAATCTTCTCTCAAAGAGAATGCAGCTCATGGAGAGTAAAAGTACAGTCCCACAAAAACCTTTTTATACTTCCTCTCTGCAAAACTACTAAAACATATACACACATTAATGTCAAAACCAGTATTTCAGACAGTATCATAAACACAGAGTTATGCTTGTGCTCTAGGAATAGCTTTGTTATCTTTGGAGGTAATAGCTCTGGTTCTAACAGGGGTTTCTAGTTTAATTCTTCTTAATTAAACCGTTTTTCCAGTATTACACTTGCAGTATTTTCTCAACATAAAATTGAACAAAAATATAGGGAAAAAAATAATTTCAAGGAACAAAACAAACAAACAAATTCCCCTGTAAGACCCCCACTGAAGCACTGTGCTCTGTAACAAATATACTAAGATGACAAGACTAAATTATTAGACTTCATTATATCCCCACAAAGAATAAAGTGCAATTCTATTTAAACCGTAGGTTACAGTATGTCCTCCTCATTCCTATGGCTGGCAAAACTACCCGGTGCTACTACCCTTCCTAAAACTGTAGGAAGTAAGTAGTGTCTGGGATCTTTTGGACAAGCATGGAAAGGTGTGGTTTTGACCCAGCTCAGCAGTATCCCGTAACAGCACTCCCAGGGAGCATGGCCATCGCTCAGCCTGCCCATGGCGAGGCCTGTGGCCATGGCTCCCACGCTGCAGCCCCAGAACCCAGCCACCACCACAGGGACACCAGGGTTGCTGAGGACAAGCCATGAGCCAGGCCAGCAGCACCGCACAGCAGCAGGACCCTGGGGAGCTGTAATCACATCCTGCCAGCAGCCCCGTGGAGCTCCCTGTCCCCACAGTTCCCGGCGTACTGGGATGTGCCCTGGGCTGGTTCGTGCTCGAGGCTCAGCCTTCAGAACAGTCTGGTTCTGCTTTCAGTTCTGCTTCTCAACACACTTGCATGAGGGATGCTCCAGTTCCAGGGAGTATCTATCTCTGCGTGGACATGCAGTGGAGCAGGGGCTAGGGGAACACAGACTGCTTCCCCTTCTCCCCACATAAAAAGTGGGGCAGAGGCCAACAACGAAAGAATTTAGCAGTGGGGAGAAGCAGATCAAGAGGATTCTGCAACAGAGTTGGAGATGCTTCTTGTTTAATAATTATTTGTCATGAGAATTTTTAAAAGGAGGAATCCTTGCAAAATAAAAACAGACCAGTACTGGAGAGAAAAGCAGCTGAAGAAACAAACAGGTGCTCTGAAAGCACAAAAGCAGTGTTTTACTGTTTCACAGAGTGCAGAGATATAATTAAAAGGTGAAATAAAATAACAGTGAAACAACGAGAGCCTTTTCCCTGAAAAAGAAGGAGAGGAAAAAAAATCCTATCAAACACCCCCCTCCCTCTGAACTCTCAAAGAACCACCAACCTAAATGAAACATTTGACTTTCATTTCCGACAGGAAACTGAAGCGATGAACAAATACATTATGACTTCAGCTCTCCTGCTCATACACGCAAACAAATTCCATTCTTCCCATGGAGAAGAAAAGCATATATCCTTTTGGACAAGAGTTAACAATACTTAATAGCTTGATTATATCAACAGGCTGATTCACAGACTTGTGAATTCATTTCAGTGTGTCACAGAGATGAATTTACCAGGCCTATTTGTTTACTTTTAGAGTGAATTAATTCACTTTTGGTCAACAGGAAAAAACAAAATCAGGAAACATGTTCACTGAACTGTTGGATTTGAAGTTTACGTGCAAACGATGTGAGAAAATATGAAAAATCTTGGGACACTTGGATTTTTTGCAAGCCTTTCCAAAGATGAAGTAATTCCATCTGTGGTTATAGAGACAATGCCAACAATCAAAGCGACTCCTCAATAAAGTTCAACCAAGGAACAGTGAGATTGGAAGGTGAGAGAGGAACAAAACTAAAATGCCATAGGAGTACTAACACTAATTAAAAGTGAAATGATGGAAGACTCTTTCTTTTAAGGCACAACAAGCTCTATGCAAAATATTCTTTATATTGACTAACAACTGTAATTGGAGCTACAATATTAACTTAGATGGACCAGTGCCCTGATTCAGTGTAGGAAATTCTCACAATCTGAAGGAGCAAGAAAATAAGTAAATACACACCTACAGGTGGAAACTACAGCGAGCCTTCTGGAGTACTGTTACTATTGTACATTGTGAAATGCATGAAATGTCTGTATATAAACTACTATAATCCTGCTTTGTAAGAGAAACAGTAGTTTATACTATTCTAAATCTTTAAATACCAATCATGCAGCTTTAAAAGTCCAGTTAAGGTGAGATGATCTTCACATTATGTAACAATTTTATATAATATATGTTAGCACCATAACAAAAGAATTATTTCAAAAATTCTTTATGCTTACCTTCCTTTTCAGCAAATGATTGACTATCCGCAATGACTTTTGGTATTTCTGGATTGTAACGAGTCCCCTCTGGAAAAATCACTAAATACATCTGTGGAATTAAAAAAGAAACAAAACAGACAAGTTCTTATAACGAATGTAAACTGACTGCTTTTACAAAAATTATCAACACTTGATAGGTCCATATTGTATTTAGCTCACACTATTGACTATTGTAAAGATCAAAAGAAAATCAGAATACTTAGCTTTAAGAAACTTACTGTTTGAGGTTCAAAATAATTTCCTTTGAAAATCCACCACAGAAAATACTCCATGTGATTTAGAAACAGAGAGAGCATGTATCAACAAAAGTCAGCAAGTCAGGAGCAGCTGACATCAACAAGAGTATCAGTTTTAAAAGATTTTGAAAAGATAGACAAATACATCAAAAAGTGACCAATTTTTTTTTTCTTTAATAGTGATCTTGCCTCTAGTATTTCTTTATACTGAAATATATGATAATTCATTCATAATCAGAAATAGTATTAATTGAAATTATGATAGATCTTATGTGCCTCTATGTCTCTCACTGCCTTGGATATTAAATATATTAGGAACTCAAACTCATAGTTCAGCGAAATTTGAACTTTAAAGTCACATTCCTTTAAGCAGGCATATCTGCAAGGTTATATTTCCCAAGTAAATTCCTTTGCTTGCCTGTTCAGCACCAAACTATCTATGGGTTCTCAAATCCCTACACAGGTAAAGGTTGCCTAAGCATCTGCATATGTCTGTAAAATTATGTACCCAAACAGGAGCAGTCAAATTTGACGAATTTTCCATTTTCTTTTGAAACAGAACAGAGGGGTTTTGGGGCTTTTGTGTGTGTTTGTGCCTTGTATAATTTCCTACAAACAAAGCTGTTGCAAAACATCACTTAAACAGTGGAAATTTCATATTGGAGACTCATGTGCAGGAGAGACTATGGCCATAAATGAAAACTGGTATGGAGTTGAACATGACACATTCATAGTAAAATGCCTGCCGTAAATACTTAATATATTAACTTTGCAGAAAGGAGTCTCAAGAAACATTTGAAAGAAAATGAGACAATAGATTTACGAAACAGTCCAAGGAATATTACCAGTGATTAGATGGAGACTTTGATAATTGGAGTGCACATCATGTAAAGATGCAAAGTTAAATAAAAACTCCAAAAGAGACACACAGGAATGCAACTTTGTGCTTCTGGCCCACAAAACATCGGTGTGTGCTGGCATTTACACTTAATGATTGCAGAACAGCTACAGAAAGAGCTGAATGCCAAAAGACAGCCCCAGCAAATGACCTCTCCAGAATTGCCCCACAGTGAGGAAGGTTGAAAAATGCACTAAAATGCAGAGGTGAGAAGAAACCTAGGAAATGTGCCAACCAGAGAAGCCAGCTGGAGATCAAGACAAAGGAGAACTAAGTACATAGTCTAGAACCTGACAGAGAAAAAGAAAAAAAAAAAATAGCAAAACCAGTGTCAGTAGAGTAAAGAGACCTAGAGGAAAGGCTGTACTTGTCACAGTATGTTTGGGGGAAACTGACAGACTGCAGATGCAGGTGAAGTCCAAGAATGTTCAAGGACCAACAGACATCCAAGATGCATACAGATTTGGTGGTGAGGGAAAAAAGAAAATGGGTTTAAGAGACAAGGTGCTTACTTTTTGTAACAGTAGCGTAAGTACAGGGACAAGTACAGGAATCCTTAGAGCCAGCTGTAGTCCACACTTCCCCAGTCATCTATACATTTCATCTATGAAGTATAATGTTGAGATATTTAAGTGACTAAGTAAAACTTTTCAGATGCAGCTGGAAAGGACATAATATTCAAATCCAGATGCATTTTTTTTTTCTTTTCATAAATGTGCTTATGTTCAAATCTTGTAATCTGGATGCTTAAAATGGTCCTTCAAGATGAGGTGGTCCAACCCTTCATTCCCATTAAAGACTGCATTGCTCAGCTCTAAAGGGTAATAGAGTGACTGTAACAGGTAATGGAGCAAAGGAAGTGAAGCGCACAGGACACGAACACTGCTCTTGGTGGCTAGGTCAGCACTTACAAGCAGGAAACAATGTTACTGGTCTTCAAAGCAGATAATCACCCCCAAAAGCTGATTACACAACAGGGAACAGTATCTACTCACTCCAGTCCTATGTGTGTAATACAAACCAGGGATTGAAATTATATTTTACTTATTCTTGTAAACCTCTAAAACACAAGCAGCTGAACAGGTTTGTTGACCAGAATCTGAGTATCTCTGAATTGAAAGCATACCAACAAGACAGAGAAGTGGCCTTTGCTTTAAATTCAGCACATATTAACCTGTTGTGCAGCTCATCAGGACTATTTTAACAGTAAAATCATGAATGTAAATAGATGACCTACTTATACTCACATACAGTCCTGCACAAGACAAAGATATCCTGCCAGTACAGTTCAGCCTACCAGAACCACTTGTAAACTGGCTTTTCTCCCACCATGGCCAGCAGAAGTTAAATCCTTAAGCACTATTTCCAAAGACTGTAAGAACTACAAATCTCTTTTAAGATTTTAATAACTAAATAAGCTCCCCTGAACTTGGAATAAGAACTTGTAGAAGCACTTTAATTGCCTAGAAACACTAGCTGCAGCTTAGGCCATTTTTAATACAGATTTTTCAATTAGGGCAATTAGCTACATAAAGGTTACACACTGTATCACTGCAAAATACAGTGCTTATGTTCAAAATAGCAGAGATAGTTTTGGATTACTGCAGTCCCTGATTCATTGAGACACCAATTTTAACCCAAGCAATAGGTCCCTATGCTCAGGTATGTGGTACATTCATTCCTTCTGTGGAATGGGTGGGTGCCAGTAAACTTGGTGTCTCTCCTCAATTTGAAAGCTTCAAGGAGTGGATCAGGATTAATTTAGTAGAACCCTACTGATTCTTGTTGGAGCCAGAAAAAAAAAAAAGATGCAGGGGCTACCTGAAGAGTCCCCAGTGCAATGTCAGTGCACTTGCCACAATCCACATATGAACTGAATGGAAGATGGTAACTGCATTGCTCCAAATAGCAACACTTCATTTCCCTGGCACTGTCAAAGTCTCACAGGCAAAAAGAAACAGCAACAGCACTAAGGGGGCCCTCTGCTTCCAGAGAGAGGACAGGGCAGCTGAGGAAATCCCTGAGATAGATCAGAGTGCCACAAATTGAGATGGTATGGGCAAAGCAGGGGAAAGCAGGGAAGCAACAATCAAGTCCCTGGAATACAGAACAACCATAGACATACAGCTAGAAAAGGTGGCCAAGGGCTTTGGAAAATGTCCTGCAGTGAGTAGCCGCTACTCTGCAAAAGAGCACAGGGCATCAAGAAGTGGTAAGTACTGACTAAAGGTATCTTGCATTTACTGTGCTCGTCCCAGGTGACAAGGGGAAAACAAATATTTTAATTTACAAAATTCAAAATTGTCTTAAACAATGCACTTGCTTAATTTTAATATTATTATTACTATTACTGTATCCTGACAGCTAGACAGATTCATATCTGCATCTGTTTAGACCACTGCCTAGAAAGAATGCTTCTAGTGAACTGGATAAGAAACATTGCCACTCAGATCAATAACTGAAAAGGATATGGTAGAAGAAAGCCTATCTGGTGTAAGTGGAACAAAATACAAAAGGTGATATGGGAATAGCAGGCAAGGACATCTGTGATTTACAATTGTCAGGGATTTGCAAATTAGTACCTATATCACTAAATTATTACATTAAGCCTTATAGCAGTTGTATTGATGCATGTCTCCTCCATGTTTTTATTGTTTGACTGGCATTTCTTCACATGACAATGATTTATTCTATGACTGAATGAATGACAAAACCAAAACACATAGTGATCAGCTAAATATTGGTTGTACAGGGTTAAATTCCACATCTCAGAATGCAGATTTCCTACTCTTGATGCCTAATAAAAAAAATAGAAGTTACATTTTCAATTACCAAATTGAATAGTTTGCTGTTCAGAAGAGTTAACTTTCTTTATAAATGAAGTAGATTGAGCATATCAAGTGTCAGCTGGATACCCCTTCATTTTGGGCTTACATTCATCTATGGCTTACATTAACACAACATTAACACAAAAGTGTTCTTTAAACATGGTGACAGTCTCTGCTCTCACAACAAGACATAAGATTGCAATCTGTTAGCAATCAGTCAAATTTTATGGAATTTTAAACCAAATCACATCATCTTGAGTGAGTTTTGCCAACAAAAGGCCCAATAATGCACCATTTAAGTGTATAATTCAATGACAGTTTGAGAAGCAATGTGATTTCCAGAAAGACGTAAGAAAATATATTAGTTCAAGATCCCCACTAAGAAAACACAGGTGCAACAGTGTTTCAGTCTGGCATCAGTTTTGTGCCTGACACTGCTGTGCTGCATCTGGGAAGAGGTGTGGACTGGCTGCAAACCAGAGGGCAGGAAAAGGGGCTGTTTATAGCAGACAGGTGGGTGGAAGTCGTAAGACAAGGTGAGCAAGGAGAATCAGCCAGTCCACCGCTGTTACACAAAAGGAGACATGCCAGAGCACTAATCCGGTTCTACTGTGCATGTAAGAGGCCAAGAGGCAGCCTTACTTTGCCTGTCAGTTTTAACTCCAATTTACTTGTCATTAACAATAATAAAAAAAAAGTCTGCAGTGAAGCAGTAAAGAGCTTGCTATTCTGAGAAGAACAGAAGACTGCTTCTGTCTTCCTACACATCTTCAGTTTCTTAATGGTAAAAGGGATGGCTCCAGACAGACTGAACATTAATCATCTGGATTCTTTTGTTTAAATTGTACGTGGAGAGAAACTGTAAATAACAACGTGACCTTTAACACAGATTCCTGTCCATCTCTTCTTTATTGGTGTATAAATCTTTCCTGAGCAGCTGAAAGGCCAGCTCATCTCTAGCACTACATTAAAGAAAGAACTCTACCACTTACACACAGAATGACTAAGCTACACCAACTGCCCACTAAACTGAGGAAAAGGCCACCCTGAGCTGTAGCATATAGTGTATAAAAATTCCAGTCACAGATTAGCATTTTTTTGCATGAAGCTGATGAGTTCAGGACATACTTGCTTGACTGATCAAAATGTCTTCATTTTAAAAGCAACATGGTTGCTTGTGAATGTCATGATAAGTTGCAGAACTGAATGAATAATGCAGCAAGGACACAGGTTATCATGTTCTTCTCACAGTAGTAACTGTTGGTTAAAGACCATTTAGTAGCAACTACATTTAAATTCTCAGATAAAGTGGCCTATAGGAAGTTTAGTCTTCCCTCAATGACAGCTCAATGGTCTGTGTCTTTTACTCCTGCAGATGCAAATATTTGCCTCAGTAAATAGGCTTTTGACAGCTTTGGTTTTGTAAATTTAACTGTCACTCCCTATATGGTTTGACTGAGAGATTTTAAACAATTAATTCCTGCAGCAGTTACACTTATTTCTCTTCTATACTGCAACACCTATAATATGAAGCAAATGGCAACAACTGCCTGGTATGCATGTCCAGGTTCTCTGCTCATTTCCAATACCACCAAACTCCCAGAGAGCTAAACTGCAGCAAAAAACAAGTGTACCCAAGTGGTCCCACATTTATTAGGCATTAGCTTTGATAGGTTAGGTATGGGCTTTCAATCTACACACTACTCAGGAGGGAGAAGAAAGATGATTCCATAAACAAAGACTTTTGGATTCATTTCCCTTACTAACTACATGGAAAGCAGAATCCACATCAGTTGTATCTTTGAAGAAAAGCTTTATGCTTAAACCTCTCCTTACATTCTAACTGCGCTAAAATGACACACTGCAGCAAGACTGAACAACATTTGCAGGTTTCCAAGGACATAGTTTGATGGGTTTCTAGGCACATCTTCCCAAGATTGTATTAAAAGAAAAATACACATTTTTACAAAGGAGATTAATTTAACACAGACTTTCAATTAAGACTCTTACCACAATGAACCTTATAATAACAATAAACCCCTGCTTTTTAGGGGGTGCAAAGGGAAGACTCAAGAAAGCCAGACTCAAGCACAAGCTGTCTCTTTAGCTATCAAGAAATCCATAGCCCTATGCAGGAAAACACCTTGCTGGGTTATTTCATCCAGACTAACAAAAATGAACTTAACCTGCAGGGGGAAGAATTGCTTAGGAGGATGACTACAACTATGTTTCACACAGCCTGCAAGTGGCCTTTGCTTATTTCATTACACTGCAAGTAGAATCTTTACCACTGACATATGGCAAATAATAAGGCAACAGAACCTCTTTACATCCCAGGACCCTCCCCGGTAATGGGGGCCCAGGTTGCCACCACTGAACATGACCTTCTTCTCTATGGACATCATTGATTAGACACTGGACAGCAAAAGCTTAGTTGTTATAATGTATTTCTGGCCTAACTTATATGCTAACACCTAGAACTGCCCTTACTTAATTAAAACAAAAAAATCCCACTAATTCCTAGTTCAAGACAAAAAGAGTTTGAGCACTGTCTGAAACAGGGACACTTTACTCATTTAAGTCTCTCAGTAAGCACAAGGTCAATTTACTTTTTCAACACAGACACATGCACAAACACAAACCCACTATCTCCAAATAAGAAAAAAGAAAGGACTACTATGAATGTCAAAACAACCCATGCACTCTTTATAAAAGTTTTGACAATACGTGGAGTCTAAGTCCTAATAACACAATTTTAAATAAAAGGGAAGTTTAACTGTTCTAGATCAAGGCTTGCTTAGTTGTTTTTTTGCAGCTTGGCCAAAAAGGCAGAAAAAAATTTAATGCACTGCAAGTAATGGAAGCAAAGCACAGTGATTCTAACCACTGAGCCACAAACCATACAGGGAGTCATGAGAAAAGTCACTTGGCAGTAACAGTCGTTCTTCAAATAGAAAATTATCAAGAGTTTGTTTTGGGTTTTTTTTCCCTCCTCCAGGCATAGCAGACAAAGTTATTCAATTCTAAGATGTCACTGCCATTAAAAATGACTGATTGTTGTGATGACTAATTAGCATTTGGTAGGAAAGGTTCTTGACTTCTAAAATTTGAGAGTTATCAGTCTCTGACAAGCACACAGTAGTCAAAATGTTGTCTTTAGAAACAGAGGCTTTCTCTTTTGAAATAGTGGTTTCTCAAGCAAAGTACTATAGTTCACGTTCTAAGTCCAGATCCCCCTTGTCCTCTACAGAGAGGATCACAAAGTTCCCATCAATCATAAAGAACCAGTCAAATTTTCCTCAGTTTAATTAGAGGTGTCACTCTAGTCACAGAAAGTAACTGTAAAAACACAGAAAGAAAACAAATCCATGATTACCATCTTAGTAGTTTGTGGATATCGGGCATGGCTCTTTTCTCCAATAAGCCTTTGCCATTAAAAAAGTCAAAGAAATGAGAAGGAAGGTATAAGCTTACTGGAGTCTCAGCTTTCATCTGGGCCCGCAACTTCGCTCTCATTTCTTTCTCATTGAAATTGGCACTTCTTTTTACATACACTCCTCCATGCTATCAGAGAGAAAAAAAAAAGAAAAACATTAAATATTTAAGTAGTTTAATGTAGAATAGTTGATAGAAGAACAAACAAGAGACAATTACAAGTCACCTTTATGACTCACACTGCAAATTGCCCACAAGACATTTTCTCCTATCACGAAAACATGTGAAACTAATTTTACATTTGCATATAATTTAGCTCACAAAATCTGTTTAAATAAAAATCAGATATAAAAAACCCCCAATGCATAAGACTTTTGAAGTGTCTTGTTTAAAGGTGTTAAATAGTTAACTAGAAGATGGCATTAGAAGTGACCCCCAGAGTGTTTATTCCCGACAATGCTGACATACTGCTTCATTTGTGTATCAAGGGAAAATCACAGGACTGAAGTTAACTCACATTCAAGCACTTACAGGTCAATGCTTTCAATTTTATGTGCCCACTCTTACATAGTAACTAATGCAAATACTGGGAATGCAGGTATCATACTTCTACATACAAAATTTATGAATAGCACAAAACTAACTAGAGTAGATCTTGAAAACCTCCATGCACTTCATTAGAGAATCAAACTTTTAATAAAGAAGTTATATCAAGATAATAATTGAATGAGTAAACTGAAATCCTCAGAAGACAAAGAATTTTATAGACGGATTTTTACTGAAAACTATTGTTAAAAGTTAAACTAGGTCCTGGAAGTGATTAATTTTATAACTTGTTGCACACAAGTTATTACAAAACTTCAGTAAAAGGACTATGTCAAAGTACACACAAAGAGAAATTTGCCCTAACATTTCTCACTTCTACCACGTTGTTTTATCTACAGAGAAAGAGGATGTAAACAAACATGCACCACCTATGAACTACTGATACAATGAAGTCTGGAAAAAACAAAATTAGCTTCCAAACAACGGAATTTCGAGTTTAAGGTACATTGTTTTCATAGGTTTTCTAACTGACTCCATAACTTGGTAATACTTTTTTCTGTTCACCATGACTATTGGTATCAGGATTTGTCAGACAACTTCTGTCCATTTATGGTTTTACATGCTCTTAAGAGAAAGGTGATAGTAAGATTAAAACCACTAAGAGCTGAGCCTCATTCAAATACCTGATCTCATGAAAAGATACAGAACATTGTAGAAACAGGGGTGGTGGCTGTGTGCAGAGCTGTGTCCATGGCATGGATAAGAATAAAATTTGAGGGGTTAGGAGGAGGCAGGCAGAAGAGGCGGTCATGCAAAGTGCTTTCAGCCTTTGCTTTTCATGGTGTGGAGAGATGGCTGTTTAGCTAGTGGCGTTTGATGTGACTTCTGAGTTCTTCAAAAGCCGCAGTGAAAGGGAACAGAAAGCCAATGATGCATTAACTACATACTAAATATTCTGTCTTAACTTTATCATCTGTGGTTCCCTCCCAAGGTAAAGTAGCCAGCTCTAACACTCAGCTCTGTTGCTTTGACAGGCATGGGACCAAAACCATGAAGAGAATTCCCCAGTTCACTGAGTTTGGCTGTGGCATGGTATCAGGACCATCCCACAAGCAGTTTAACAGCTCCAGACAGAAAGCAGCAGAACAGAAAAACGTTTCTTCAACTGTGTAGTAAACAGAGAGCCTCATGTTATCTCCACACTCCACATACAAGACCATTTCTAAGATCTGACACTATTAAAGGGAAACAGAAGTCTTAAGCAGACTGAAATACAGTTGTATTCTGACACTCACCACAACCACCCCTTCCAGGAAGGGAAACTCAGTTTGGTATCAGAAGAAATTAATCTACTATATAAGATTTCCATGTAATTGATAAGTCATCATTCTCTGTGAGCTCAGCTAGCTCAAGCTTTGACCAATGAGAGAAACCTGGAATCAAGGTCTTCTTGTATCATCAAATTACTAATCAGCTGCAGTAAACTGGAAAAATACTAAACCAACTTTTCCTTGTTTGATTTGTCAACTTGGACAAATGAAGTTACTATTGGACTGTTTGGTTGGGGATACCATGACACACACCAAAGATAGATCTGGTGTCGCACATCAGATATTTTAATGCTCAGAAATAGATTTGCACTTCTCAAGTAAATGAGCACAGAGTCACGTAATGTAAGAATAGACAAAGTATCGCAAGATCAGCGTTCGCTGCATTCACCCCATCACTCGGTCAGGTCCCTGTGGCTTGGGTACAAAGCTGAAGAGAGGCAGGATATGTGGCTAAAACTCAGGAACAACCAAAAGGGTGCACAAGCTGGTGCTGGATAACAGAAAAGATAAAGACATACTTCCTATGTTAAAAAGTCAAGCAAACGTAACAAAAATACTTTTCAAAATTACATCCCAGTCTCATCAGGGGTATAAGATAAATAGGAATGAATTGGATATATAAGCGAATAGGAGTGATGGGATTAATTGGTAGCAAATAACAGAGGCAAAAAAAAATTTCAGATCCACCTAAAAATAATAAAGACAGTTCTATGAAAAGAAATCGGTTCTACCTAATACATCAGACCTGGAACATAATAGGTTAATTTAAGTGTTTTATTTCCTTGCTATTAGATAGCTGCCTCAAAGAAGAATGCTAGTTATGTGATTGTATATAGCTCGAATTCCCCAATTTGTATTGCATTTCCTTTTCAGTAAGAGATCAAATATATGAACATTCTTCAAAACAGATTTCTGGAAGTACTGTTTTTAAGGTTGTAATTTTTTTCCGGTGTACTTTAAAAGCCCCTCTCTCAGTCAACAATGGATTGTGTTTACAAATATACTTCCTTTGTGCCTGAATTTCACTCTCCTGGACATCCAGACCACGTTTATTTCCAAACAGGATGTTTACCTGAGGAAGGGAATATGAATTCCGTAAGCATAGCGTAATTATGTGGCTCTGGAAACTTTTAGTGGAGTGTAAGTGACATCACTGACAGAACATCAACAGGAAGGGCAGGAAGTGTTTCATGTTTTTGCACTGTTTGGTGTGATAAAAACAATAAAAATACCTATTAGCTTGCACTGCAGGCCTTCTGCATCCCGTCTCAGTCATTTAAGCATATATGCATCACCACTGCCTGTCAATTGTGTCACTGATTTAAATATATATATATAAATATTTATAATCACCCCTCACTAAATCTTGCAGAAGTTTTATTTTTTGAGGAATCGAAAGCTGAATAGGTTTTATTTAATACATACATGTTTTGATTAAAAATGTAGGCGACATTCAGATTAATTTCCACAGGAACCTCCTTTTAATGGTCAATATACCGGTCAGGAAACTGAGCACCGGATATTCCACACAGCAAAAGTAATTTTCCAAAATCTTGATAAAAATAATTTCTGGACACCTAGTGATAGTGGATGGAATATATATCCTGTTTGTATTTTAATTAAAGCAGACTTAAATCACCACCATTGTAATGACTAAAGGCAAGGACAAAGAGCAAAATATTTCCATGCAGCAGATCAGTCACTTTAGTGGACAAAAAATGCAGAAAAGCATTAGGGACAAGCATTAGACAACTGAGAATTCTGTTTTCTCCTAATGCATACCCTTAGTGAGGTATGACAGGGTCTGACAGTTTGTAGTTATTTAGGAGACTGGGACAGCAAACCCACCAATTAAAGAAATTGTGAACCGTTTTCTCATTTTCTCTGCAGCATATACTTCTCTAAACATACCAATTTTAGCAGAAACAATGCCAACTACCCATGCTCCAGCCTAGATCTATAGCCTACTCACTAAGGTACTCATCCAGAAGACAACAAAGATTTTCAACCACCAAGCTGAAGACACTGGATGTACTCCAAAGATGACGGAAAGAGTAAATCCTCCTATTTGGACATATACCTGTAGTTGCCTACTCTTCATATACTCTTTTACAAACTAATATATAGTTCCAATGATACCCAGCATAATATTGCTCTTTCTCTCAATGTTGTCCACCTTCTTGCCCTCTTGGACAGGGCTCACAGTCAATTCAATCAAACTGTCTAATTCTATTAGAATATTTTCCTAAGGGTGTGCGTGTTTGGTGGTTGTTTCTGTTTTGGTGGTTTTTTTGGTTTGGGTTGGTTTTTTTTTTTTGGTACGTTTTGGTTGGGGTTTTTTTGTTCCTTTTTTTTTCTCTTCTTTGCCTGGGCAGTGGGGTGAGGAACAGAAATCAGATTAAAGTTCAGAGAACACATTAAGATCAAACAGAGAAGCCAAAGGAGAGAAGTCTTACTGAATAAGCACTTTGGAACCACTACCCAAAACTCTACCCATTTCTGTTCTAACAACTAAGCACCCATTAAACCCTGAGGTAAGTACCATGAAGCCATTTCTGCTCACCTAGAAAAAGGCCAGTACTTCCAAGAACATCCACCTCTATATTTTATTTTGTTTTACATTGGAATAGTTCTGCTTTCAGAAAAAGCCAAGAACATACATGTTAAATTCACATAGGATTTTAGGGAAGTAAGCCATCTACACTACTCTCCACCATTTTAGACTGAAGATCATATCCACTCAGAATGTTGGCTGTTCAGTGACCATGGCCCACTGTTTCTCAGTAATCGTATGCGTTTGAGGCACATCAGGTTGAGCTCTCAGACTAGAAGGAACAAAAGGAGTATTGTGCAGAGAGAGGAGGAAGAAAAAGGTGGGAATACTGTTAAACTCAGGTTTTTGCTTAATTGAAGTCCAAAATAACCATCAACACTTTCATGGAGGTGGGATCTGCCTTTCCTCCATACCATACTAAGATCCAACTTCTCTCTTTTATGTTGTGCTAAAACCAAAACAACTGAAAAACAAGTACCTCAAACAGTAATGCATATTTACTCCCAATTTGTAGCATGATACACAGCAAAAAAAGTCTGTTTTATGCCTTCTGCTAACTGCAGTTTTGGACTGTAAAAAGAACAAAGTTCTAGAATATTCTGAAATATTCCTAACAGACTCTACAATTTTAATTCTATCCATAATAAGTATTCATTTAGAAAAGTAAACTGAGTCTTTAGTAACTGTCTCTCAACTAAGATATATATCTAACTGTAGTTAGAGTGAAACCAGATGCTTTCATGTTCAAGTAATTGAGTGCTAGCTCAGAACTACATCTTCACAGCATGCATGGAAAACAGGGGGAAAGTACATCTTACATCTTTGACTCACAAACAGCAAGGAAAGCATGAATGGGCTCACCTGTGAAAAGTACCACCCGTACAGTGGAAGCCATTTTAAGCCATCCTTCAAGACATAGCGGACGTGCCCGAGCGCGTTCTGCCTGATCGCCAGCATGTCCGCGATAATCCAATCAACTGCAACGACAAAAGCCCAAAATAATCAGTTAAATTAGCTCTTAATTGCCACTGATGAAACAAAAAGTACATGTTGTATGTATAAATGTCATCAAAGGTTTTTGAACCACAAGCTCTTGCTTGTTAGGGCAAGGCTGGAAAGAGACACAGTAAACAGACAAGCAGATTTTTTAAATCTATGGAAGTGTTAAGACAAGCAAAAAAATACAAACCTGTACACTGATGATTTGATAAATATATTACATTTTCTTTATTTTTTGGCAAATCCCCGTAGATAATTACCTAAAAAAAAATTAAAAAATAAGTGGTATTACTTTATAATTTATTTTCCTTGCATTAGGCAGTGATGAGATCCAATGCAGTAAATCGCTATTTACTAGGAAAACTGTCAGCAAGTTAGCATCATTAACAGACAAACACCCTATGACTGCTTCAGTACCCACCACACAGACAACTGACTTATCAATAAAGCTGCAAATATTAATGAATGAGTGCTTAAGAAACTTATTCTGTTCTTGTGCCTTAGCCCTAGAACTGGATCCATGGAAGGTGACCTTCATCCACAAGCTCCCCACGTTAATATAACTGAAGCTAATGAGGAATCACAGACATGTACAAAATCACCATTTAATTTATACATCTAACGAATAAGACATGCTTCAGCCAGACACTTGCTAGCATTCAAACTAGAAGGGTAATTTTTCTTGGATTAGCTCAAGAACAAAATCTCAACCATTTGCCATGATTTTAACCACCAAGAGTGAACAAAAAAGCATGAAGTTGAGGGGTGCCTTTAAATTAGTCTGTGGCTCCCAGACAGCAGGTTTTTTTATATTTTTTTCTCTTTTACATTAAAGACACACTTCAACCTTGTAGTTTCTCACCCCTGAAAGGTACTGGTCTACTAGTGAAATAACTTCTGAGAGCGTGACTACAAAACAAGATGCTGATGCTGGAATCCTAGTCACCCTTTTAAAATGGATTAAGTCAATTATTTTCAAATATAAAATGAGAAATTAATTAATTTTAATTCTGAACTGAAGAACCAATGCAACTGTTCAACTACCTTTAATAAACATTTTCATTACTTAATGAAGCCTAGCCAGTACATTCTAGGTAGGCTTACGTCCTTGCTCTGCCAATGGACACACTCCTTGTTTCCTGAAGTTGGCTGTATCAGACATACACACAGCTTTGAAATTATTCCATTTACCAAAAAAGCAAAATGCTATATGGATGGTTTTCCCACTTATTATCATCAGTTCCCTCATCTGGGCAATACTGGAATTTTATCAGGAAGAACTAACTAACATTCAGATCTGAACTGGTATCATTTAGTACGCCAAGTCTCATATTGATCCTTACAGAAGGTCTTTACCAGCATCTCTGGAAAATCTGTCCATCTCTCAGGTAACCTGTGTTACTGGATGGCTAATGCCTCATGTTGCTAACTCTAGGCAAAACCCCCACAAGAACACTGTGTTTTACATTCATGCTGTTATTTCTTTGAAAATACAATCACACTGTTGATCAAGTTGTATTTTCAAGTTTGAAACCAGATATTGGCAAACTGAGAAATTCAGTCAATATGTGAACAAGAGATCATCCAGCATATAGTAAAAGAGGATACAACTTAATTTTTTCCAAAAGCGAAAAAGAAAAGGCCCGTACAATAAATTCTAACTGAAAAACATTTGTAAGAAGTCAGTTCACAAGTATATTCTGAACAGAATTTGAAAAAATTTGAAAGAATTTGAAGAAATTTGAACAAGATTCTGCTATAGGAGTAGTCTTCTCATCAAAGTACCAGAATTTATAACCTTACTGCTGACTCTAGGTACCACACACAGATTAGAGAAAGATAGCAGTCTGAGGGTTGAAGCTTACAGTTCAGGTGCACAAAGTCCTCTGAAATAAATCCCCCTACTCTCACTTATAGAGTTAAAACTTCATTTTCCAAGTGTATGCTTTCCCAGCACTCTTACGCACAAAGTCCATAAATACTGTTTTCTTTAATTTTAAGTTAAGACTCCACTATGCAGTTTCTGGCAAAGACAATTTTAGAGTAAGAGAGAAGGCCCAATACAACACATCACTAAACCAGAAGGTCCTGAATGTTATTTGAGCTTTCCTAAAATGTAAGAAAAAAAAATAAGAACAAGAGGAAAACAAAACCTGCCCTTGACCCCAAGAGCTGTCCCACACAAGAAAGAGGGTTTGAAATATACAATTTATAACTTCAACTTGTAAATATTTCCACTTTAATGTACAAAGTCAAAATCTCAGTGCAATCAAACCCACAATTTAAAGCACTCACTTCTATTGCACAAGTAAAAAAAATATAAAGGATCATTCCCTTAAAAAAATGTATGCCATTGTCTTCCAAATACAACAGTTAATCTGTGTAATTTTTTATTTCAGTAAGATTGGATGTAGTTCTAGTTTTTAACCCCAGAGGAACACCCACTCACTGTTCCTGTAAACAACTTCTATGCAACATTATGGCTTACCCTAAGGGTTAGATGTGTTTACGTGTAATGGACCAAAATCTTTTACTCATCATAAAACATACAGCCATACTGTTGTACAGAACTGAAAAAGGAAGAAAAAAGTCTTATTTATAATTAATTTTCATTAAACACACAAAACCAGGATGTTTTATTTCAAAGCGAAGATAAGAACGAGAAAACCTGAAAGCTCTATTTTGTTTGCTCAGATGGCTCAGCCTAAGAGGATGCACCAGCTTTATCTGCAGCATCATCCATTTCAGCACTGCCCATTTCACTAATCTCGAGAAAAGGCTTACAGAGCTCATCAAAGGCCAGCAAACAGCTATTCACCTTAGCCACTCTCAGTTAAAGAGTTGAGCTACAAACTTACAACTGTTACTACAGCTAGCTAAGAATGGCAACTTCCAGCCTCCAGTCCCAGGAGACACCTACTCTACGGGCACCCACGCAGCTCTCCTTCTGAGACCAAAGCATTTTTGCTTTTTTGGGCTTCTGAAAATATTCACCATACACAACAGAGAGGTAACAGTTAAGAGCTTTGAATCCTACAGAAATGTCCTTTTCCTTTGAGATGGTGTCTGACGAATTAACCTGCTTGTGGATAAGCAAGAGAAGAGTCTCCTCAGGACAAGACTCCAATTTCTCGCCATCTGATGTGTTTAGGTAAACCAGAGCACCTAATGTATATTATAGCTGCAGAAGGAAATAATACAGTACTCTTCTTCATGGCCTCCCTGCTGTTTTTCATGGCTAACTTTGCAGAATTCCTCGCTGCAGAGGCTGTGTGGCCTCTGACTCCTCATTCTGCTGGTGCAGAAGATGTTTGGGGGCCACAGTGAATTACTGACTCACAGAATATTCTGAGTTGGAAGGGACCCACAAGGATCCTCAAGTCCACCTTTTAAGTGAATGCCGGTATGGGGATCGAATGACCTTGGCACTCTTAGCACTGTGCTCTAAGGCAACACTGGAGTGACTCAGCAGCAACAGCAATGCAGAAACAAGAGTCCACAGCACCCACCTGTATTCAAGCCCCTTTTGAAGCAACCTGAAGACATCAGAGTGGCTTCAAGATTCCTAGCCCTTGGCAGAAGAGCAGTGCTGCTCCTGGGCTGTGCAGAGGATAGGCAGGGGTGGTCTTGCTCCCTGCAGCCAATGCCAGGGAAGCAGTGCAGGACATGCTTGGGAGGCAATTTCAATTTCAGCACAAGGTACCTAGTGTTTCACATATTTAATGCATGGCCCTCCAGATACTACAGTATACATATACTCTACCTATCTATCAGCTTAATGAACTGATAAGTGCCCTGTCTGCCACAATGAAGCAAGTGAGGAACCAATTCATTTAGAATAGAATCTGCTATGTTAAAAAAAAAAGGCACAATGAAGTCAAGCAAAGAAAACAAGTCAAAAGGAAGAGCAACACAGCAAGCCAAAGTAAGCAGAGATTTGAGGGAACACGTTTAAAATGCAGATTTACAGTCTTACACTGCAAACATTACTTGTGTACACAACACTGAAATGTGTGCTTTTAGCCATGTTTTGGTTGCTTCACAGCCCAGTTCACAGTAATGGGTAATACAGTTAGTGTTAATGTGGGCCTTTCACATCTGTTTACACAGCAGCACTGTCAAACTCAATACAGTGAGGTCTCAAATAAAGGAAACTGGATGCTGTTAGATCCCTTCTGTGGGAAGGCTGGTACCCAGCTTCCATGGATGCCATATACCAAGCTGTTCACAGACTCAGCGGCCACAAGACACACTTCAGAGTGTCCTGTCCAGGCGAAGCTCTGATGCATTAGCAGGTTACAAGTAGTTCTGCTGGGAGAATGCACTAATTCAGTGATAGGCTGATCTAGGCATGCAAATAGGAGCTCCTGGGTGATCTGGTGACACCAGTTTCAGCTTCCCTACCAGACTCTGCTTTTTCCAGCGCAACAAATTAAAATCTGGCTGTGCTAATAGGTAGGTCATGTAGCAATGTGTAACAGTCCTGCATGGTAGCCACACCTGAATAACTCACAATTTGCACAGGTTTTCACTGAAACAAGGTGGATGCTCCTAACTTAGAGTTAAGAATTTTATTTCTTGCTTATGAAATCTTTACATACCAAAGAAAATTAAATAGATCATTTAATCGCATCCTAGCTATGTCAGATCAGTAAACACTGCCACAGCAAAAATAACCGGAGGTAAAAGTAATCATACTATCAGAAGATCTGCTTGCAGGTCAACTGGTGATGACATCAAACTCCTAGCAAAGAGATTATCTTAATGTTGTAATTGGATGTGGCTGATAATGGGAGGAGTTAGAAGCTGATCTGCAAGCAGATCTTCTGATAGTGTGACTTCTGCTTCAGCAGTATTAAGGCAACGCAACTGGTATTGCTGGTAAAAACTGAGGCCATCTCATCTGATGTCTATCAGTCTACCAGCACACTCAGTCTTGGTTCCTCAGGCTTCTTAACCCTCCTCCCTTCTCTATTCAACAAAGCAGGTGTAAATTAAGAATGAACATCTTTGCTGTTACTTCAACAAAACTTATGTTCAGTACTTTGTGAAAGCAGTGCACTGTGTTCAGGAAAAACATCAGCTTCAAGCACAGGCAATAGCAACTGGAAAGAAGGATAAAAACAGGATAACAGGGGGAGAACATTCCTTCCCTCTTCTAGAGAACGAGTCAAGACATCAACACTTAAAAAGGACCATACAGACTTCCTACTCAGCTGTACTATCTTCACAAAATGCACCTCTCTCCACTTCACTATTTCTTCATGATCAATAATTGGGACTGTGTGCTCTTTGGATCAAGAGCAACTCTCTTAGCTGGGCACTACTACAACATGTCTACTAAAATAAATAGTATTCTAGGACATATTTCTCAACTGCTTGTTAAAAACTCTGGATACAATTTTCTGGTGAAAGGGTGGAGCTTGCACGAACAAACCACCGAAACAACTACCACGTAGCAGCTCCTGAAGTCAACATACACCCTGTGCAAGCTGACCTCTGCAGCACTGCTGCAGGCATCTTCAGCAAAGTTCTTTAAATTCTCTTAGACTAAAAACGTGCCTCATGTCACAAGTCCTTTGAGCTTCCAGAGAAAGTACCTCAGACCACAGAATCTATTTACCCTGTTTGACTAGAAGCAGGCTCAAGACAGGATACAGATAAGGAACCTGTACTTGGGGCTGACAAATTTCTCAGGTTTTCAGATGTCCTACTATAAGAATTTTAAATGTTTATTTTTCTTCACAGAAGATGAAGACACAATTTTATTCACATTTAACAGATACAGGTCTCACTTGCCTACAGCATAAAGAATATGAATACAGCAGAAGAGGAAGGACTTTTATGTTTTTAGTTGCATTTTCTCTAGATCTGAAAGAAAAGTTTATAAATTTTCTAAAAATGCCTTTAGGACACCCAGATTTTAGGTAATGATCATACTACTGCTACACATCATAACCTCTTCAGGGACTATCTGCCTAGTACAGAATTGCACAGGTCTGAAGTCTGGTGCTCAGACAGCTCTAACAAGCTCAGCAGCATAAAATCACAAAGCAATCCATTTTATTGAAGCAGAGTTCATTCAAACGTTCTGCAGCTATGTGTTTTACTGGGGTTCAGTGAAGAAAACTATTGCTAAGAGATTAAGCTCTGGGGAATGTTGAACAGATTCCTATATGCAATGTAATTAAATTTTTTTTTTTAAATACATTTTTCATTTGATTCAACCAGAGGGCACAGAACTTTAGAAAGTACACTTACTGCCATTTTATTTCCTTTGTGTAAGAAAGCTATAGTAGCAATTTATAGAGATTAAGCAGGATCATACCATCTTATAGAGATTAAGCAGAATCATACCATCTGATGTTAAATATGAAGCCTGCACATTCTTACTTTCATACTAGCTTCCAGCCTTATGGTCTAAATTGACAAAGTGTTATGAATGGTTATACTTCATTCAGTGTACTACATACATGTATAGAAATCATTTAGTTTTGATGCTGACTGTGAAGTTTCTGAGCTGAATTAAAGATAATTGTCCCCTGTACTCCTTAGCTATCTGATGAATCCTTAAAAAATTTTTAAAAAGGGAAAATGTTCCTGTTTTGACAACAGAAAAAAAGGCAAGATTTATCATGATTCTAATTTTAACATTCTGGCATCAAAGGTTTGAACAAATCCTATTTAAAGCCTAAATAATTTACAGATCTCTCTCCAAATTACTTGCTTTTGATTACAGTGCAGTTCAATAGCATGAACCCACCATTACAACCAGTGACCACCTGGGAAAAATCAAAATTAGACCATCTAACATTCATCATAAATCACAAGTAATGGAATTTTTTTAATAATAACTGCATGTACTTCAGACATATGTGAAAGGAGATTATTTATACAATGAGATTTCAATGTGAGTGTTTTTCTGAACATTTGTCATCTTGGTATTACATAAAACCTGAACACTTCCACTCTTGTACTAGAAGGCATAAGTATTCCACCTGTTTCAATAGGAGAAAGTCTCCTTTATAAGCCTTTTGCATCTCTGGAGATTTTTTCTGCAGATTTTTGTAATTTCTTTAGAAGAAAGGCAAAAGCAACCCACACTTAATGTAGCCATTGTTTATTGCCCTTCCATAGTGGAAAATACGTAATGTCCATTCAAGTTCACTCTGGAAGTACCCTTTGCCCACCAGACATGAGCCAGAAGCAGGAAACCTTGTGGCAGTTTGCAGTTATTTCCTCCATCCAGAGCTCTTCGTAATAGGAACTTTGCTTCTAAATGCCTAGGACTCCGTGGAGGAGTTGCTTGCATCTTTATTTGTAATACTGTTACAAGTGGTTTGTATCAAGTACAGACCGAAAACTTCTGTGAAGCTATCATCAGTGAGTTACCATGAATGAGGATGATTAAGAAACATCTCTACTCTCTGCTTGTGATTGCGGAATAGGATTTTTGAAAGCTTCTCCACACATCATTGTCAGTAGTATTTAGAATTTAAGCACTCTGGACTTTCACAGTGAAGCAAAGGCATCACTACACAGCACAGGAACATGTAGGGAGGTATCCACAACAATTCTGGTTCCAGAACTGAACACAGTAAACTGATCAGCCTCAAAAATCACCACATTAAAATCACTCTCATGTGCTCACCACCACAGCCAGTTCACCTGCAGCTTGCTTTGGACTATGCACTATGTTTGCCTGCTTACTCAAAAAGAAACATGCATGCCCTCAGATTCCCAAGTAGCCTTAAGAAATGGAACAAAATAAGTTTTCAAGTCAATCCATAAGTTCACCAGGAAAAATTACTTCACTGCCACAATACAGTTCAAAGCAATCAAAATGAGTATTTTTTCATATCTAGTGCTAAAATACAAATTTGACTGAATCACATGTAGCTTATTTAACATTTAAAAATCAAACTAGCATAAATGCTGTTTCCTACTCCCACAGATGATCTAGTTGTAACAGAGAAGATGACAAGCAGTATGTGACAGAAACTAAAAGAACAAAAGAAAATAATTTCTCTGGCTTTTTATACCAAATCGCTTCACAGGACAAATTCAAACTGACAGAAGATAGATTAAAGAGTATTCTTCCCCTGAGAAGATATGTTTCCTCATAATTGTAATGTCAAAATCCCTGACATCTGAGCCTACTTTATCTAACACAACTAAAACTGAGAAAAAAAGGATATCCTGCCTCTGCAAGCCTAAGGCAAAAAGTTTGAAATAACTGCACTCAAATGTTTAACACTGAACAGAATCTTCTCTTAGCAAGAACAGTGTCTGATGGTAGAGTGCCAGGAGAAAAAAACATCTAAATTAACAATCATCCTTACATAAAGTATCTAGACATATTATGTAAGCAGAACAAAAGGGCATGGAAGAGCACTGTAGAACTCCACAGCCCAGCACCTACCACAACACAGTTAAACACAAAAAGAGTAAAGTGTATAAAACTCATGCAGATTAAAAAAAAAGTGGTAAATGCAACTTTTATTTTCAAATATAACTAATTTATGCAAAGTCAGGATAAATTATATTGAAAAATGCATATATCAAAAATCTTAAGATATTAAAACAAAGTATATTTAAATAGAAAATTTTAAAATCAAACCATGAGATTGCAAAACTTACTGGTCAAATACTTGGAATCAGAATTTGTAAGAGCATTCAAACTTGCCCTTTGATTCCTACCTGACACATACTTTCTAATATTTTCGTAAGTGCATGCAGCTAACTGAAAAATGTAATCACACATTTTTTAAATTGCGGACTGCAACAGATACGGCTGATATAAAATTCAGATTCAATTGTGACTTGCCAATTAGAAAACATATGCTAGGAAAACCTCCGCACAAAGCTGCTAATTTAACCAAACAGCAGTTTTGGTTCAGGTAGCTGATACTTGATTTCTAAAAATGCTAACAAGACCTCAGTTTTAATTTATTTATTTTATTTTTCATACATCATACAGTAAGTGGAGGATGATCAGGACCAGCACTGAATGTGGAACCTCTCTACACTAAATTCTTTCCAGATTGCCCCAAAGCCAAATCTGTACTACACTGGAACTCTAGATGGTATATTGTTGAACAAGAGTCCTGAAGGACATCACTGTCACCTTCAAATCTACAGTCAAAGGCACAGAATTAAGATTAAGATAAATGCAAATATCTGGTTTGCAATATCTAAAACAGAGCACAAAGTTGACACACCTAATCTATCTATTTTTGCTGCCTCATACCACGGTTGAACATAAGAGTCTAAAATTAGGCATACATCTCAATTTGAAAGCTGCATCCCTCGGGCTTAGCAGGTATCACTTAAATTCTGTTCTAATAACACAAAGAACTTTGCTGCATACTACAAAAGACATATATGCCTGGAGACAGCTGTACACTGAAATCTCTAATGAAATGAATCAGGGTAAACCCTCTTAATGGAGCCAGAAAAATTTCATCACAGCAGAAAAATTTCACTGGGCTTCTTTCAAAAGTTTACCACACAAACGTAATACACTTCACTACCTTCTCCTAGTTTCTTTTCAATCTTTGCACTGCACCAGTTCCCAAATTTCTATCACTCCCCCAAGACCTTGACTTCATTATTGCTACCAACACAATTAAATGACAAGTTATGATTATTTTAACCTCTCAACATGCCTCACAACAAGCAGCAACGTAAGCAGGTGCTAACTGGGGTTACTGACGCAAGCTACATGAACTAGGAATGCTCAAGCCCTTGGAGGCTGCTCACCTCCCACCTGAGCTTAGAGGTTTGCCTTGACGGCAGCTCAGCTCCCATCCCTGAGCTTGCTCAGCTCCCACACCATCCCAGTACCCTCCCACTCCTGAGCTGCCACACAGGGAGGAGAGCTCAGGAAACTCAAGCGCTGGTTCACACACCCAGGCTCATGCCAAAATGCAATTGCCAGCACTTTCTTTCCAAACACAACTGAACAAGAGTGAAAAGTTATGTTTCCTTTGGACTTTCTGGTTATGGCTTTTGCCTGGGAAAGGGTCCTCATCTCACGAGGAGTCAAACTGTCACTCACATGTACCGACAGGAAGCAATTAGAAGCCAAACCTTTACCCTGCCATTAGGAAGCCTGGTTATGATGCCTCCCCCAGTGCAGAGAGGGAAGAACCAGGTTCCTAAGAGATGACAAAACACCTCACCAACAGCAACCAGAAGCAACTCCCCTCCTTGTATGCTGCAACTTGGCTGTCAGACTTGCACTGCCTCTTGGCTTCCCACCTCCCTCCACCTTGGGCCCTCAAGAATTACCTGTTTGACAGCTGGAAATGAAAAGCAGGAAGCAAGTAAAGATAATCTTGTCTGGGAAGCCTGCTGTCCTGGGAATAGAGATGGGCACAGACATTCAATTTCACTGCAATTTGGCCAACAGCTCTGACTAAGCATCCACCCTAATCTCAGACACCAAGCTCTCCTCACACATTTCCTAGAAAGCCAAGATATGAAAAGTCCCAGGCTCTACTCCACTGGAAAGCATCGTCAAGAGTTCAGCAGCACATTAGCTCCACAAGTTTTAGTTTGCTCTAAACCTATGCAGTGTTCAACCCTGATGAGACCCAGCAAGTCCAAGCTTCAGCATCAATCCAGGAAGCACACTGCACTGTTTAACAGGCATCTCTTGTATTTTATAAAATAATTGTTCAGCTCTGCTAAGCAACACCGAGGTATTATTTGATTCTTACAGCCTTTCCAGAGTCCTGTAAAGACAATGAAAACCAGAATTTCATAATGTCTTTAATAAAAACACCACTTCCAAAAAATCCTATTCATCAGGAAGTGGGGGTAGGGAAGACAGCTGACACAAGCACTGAACAAAATCCATGTGCATTAATTCAATTACGGATTTCATTCAATTGTCAAAACCTTTCAGATGAAAATAATCCTTTAGGAAGCAGTCTGAATGATGATTTCTTCATTATTTCTTCACCAGCATTCAGTACAAAATATTAAATGCAATTACAACAAAAAGAGTTGAAGAACATTTAGTCCTCAACTGATCTGAAACACGTGCACAAACACAATAGGCATTCATTTCATCACCCTGACAGCAACTGGGATAAGATGTTCAGGGTCAGAGAGAGATGAGAGCATTCATCATATTGAATTACTATTCCTTTCAGCCCTTCAAACATCCTAATCACATGCATATTTGCAGCCAATCTGTTTTTCACATTCTATGGTAAGATTCAACTGTTCATTGTCTGTTCGAAATAGAAGAGACCAGACTTCCCTAACACAGTAAAGACAAAAGCAGTAACACAACCACAGCTCATCAGCTACTTGATGATTCAGAAACCTGGTCCAAACCAACTATTAGCAACAGCAGACGCAAGTCCTCTGAAGTGCATGAATTGCACCTGTTTTTACCAGTGACTGCTTTGGCTCATCACTGCTGAAATTAACATCCTTTGCTCTCTGAGACTCTCTTTACACAGAATTCTCCTCACTTTATATAGTGTTCAAGCACCTCGTATACATTCTTCCTAGAAACAATACTGTAGGGCACCTGTGCCTTACAGCAGAACAGGTGCGAAGCAACACAGTGCCAAAGCAGGGACATTCTCTCCATGCCACTTTCCAACACACCACACTAACACATTTTCATTACTCTGAGTTTATAGAGATTATTGAGCAGCACTGTCACAATGCCACAGATGAACTAATTTAATATATTTATAGCTCCTTAATGGAATCCATGGACACCCGCTAAACTGTAATTTCACAGACAAACATACACAGCATCACAGGATTTCACTTTATAGTCATACTGGCTTTGCCCAGTTTACCTCACAGCACTGGGATGTTGTTGTTGCTTTTTGTACTCTCAATACTGGTTCTTCAGTCTTCTATAGCCAACTCTTGCATGACAGTCAGCAAAAAGGACTATTTTTGGCAATTCATTAATGAATTCTAATATTATTGGAAAACCTAAACTGATGCCAAGTTAGCTTGAGTTCTCTTAGGCTTTTTAAAACAAATTGTTCCTGTGGAAAAAAACTGAGTTGGACCCAAAATTTAAAAAGAGAAAGTATTTACAAGTAAATACTTTTTGCTTACCAATCAAAAAACTTTTACACTTACTTCATGAGCCACTCTCTAGGACATAAAATACCCAGAGCTCACAGCAATTATAGCTCCGCATTTATTTTAGGTCTCAAGTCAAAGACTTAAGAGAAAGGGAAAGACTAGTATTTCAAGATTTTCTATCATGCAGATCAGGTTATCACCTTACAAAGAGTTTGCTACAAAGATAAAAAGCCTTCCTATCACGAACTACAGTTTTTGTTTTAAAAGAATTGGCTAAAAACATCCAAGTCAAGAAGAACAAAAAAAAGAATAAAAATACACTTGAGCATACAATCATGAGGGGGAGACAGGTTTAGATACTTAATGGATTAACAGCAGATGATAGACAGAAACATCACTTCTTAACAGATAAATAAATAGAAAATAAATATCACAATACACTAGTATTTCAGTCAAAAAAATAGTCATCCATGTTTATGACCCTAACCAACTTTACCCTATTAATGCTCAACTCACATTACTGGGAATTTTGGCAAATTATTTTAAGATCAGACAGCTCAAATATCCACAACTGGTTCAGTGTTCTTGTATTGAAAAACCACAAATACCTTGAGTGTAAAACCAAAGAATGCTAAACAGCACATAATGTTATAGACATTTTAAATACAGTAAGACAGCAACAGTGCTAACAAAAAGTCACTTAAGCATCTGTAGAATCCTCATGAGTGAGACTATGCAACAAGCTCCAGTATTCTGATGGATGAGGCTGTCGTCTCCTATTTATCCAGTTACAAAAATAAATATCCCAACACATTTCAATCGATTGAATAAATTAATAGGTCTGAAAGAGATGCAGAATTCCTCCCTCCTGCGGTTATTATGGTGCCTTAATGCTGGTAGAGCTCTACAGCTGCCTTAATGAAGCTACTATTTTTGCTAGTTTATTGGAATTAAGTTTAATGATCTGCATCCAATTATGTGCCTTAAGACAGCCCATCCACAGTAGCTCTCAGGTTACCATCCCAGTCTCACACACTCAGGCACATGGTTAACTTTCCACTGTGAGTTTCAAGTTCAAACATGTAAAGCATTCACAAGAGTAGGTCTAAAAGGACACCCTGTTTCTCTCCCTTAAACAAATGGGGACTATCTTCCAGTTAAATGATACATGGATTTTAAGGGTTACAACTCTTACCTCTCTACACATGTATTTTTCAAGTTTTTATTTACCTTTCAGTGGCAGTTACTATTTTATTTATCCTACAACATATGCCTCCTCTTCCACCATTTCTTATCATTATTTGTTGCTTACTGTGACAAAGCACGTCTATTTTAATATTGTCCTAATCGATCTCCTGTTAGTGGACTGTAATTGATCACAACCATTTTTGTGTTTGTATGAAGTTTATCAATGCAATGAAACAGAGGTCAACAGATAATGGCTGCCTTTTTGTTTCTTTTGGTTAGCATTTTCCTTTCTTTAATGTCACAGGCATTTTTTGGATAAAAGTTTTTTTTTTTTTAATTCTAAGTGTTTGCTACTGTCTGCACACCAATTGCAGGCAACTTAAGTAGTTTTTCCATTACAATTTATATATCTTGATTTTTGGCTCTCATTCTTAGAATAGGTTAAGTTAAAGCACTACACTGCTATTTTCAGCAGTTAATGACCAAGGTGTGTTACTACACATCAAGGTATCTGCACTAGAGACACTACACAAAACAGAAGGCAGTAAGTAAGAAGTACTGTAAGTACTTAACCTGTGAGCTACTGCTTCCTCTTTTCTTCCCTTTTTTTTTTTTTTTTTTTTAGTATATAAAGCACAACACAAGTTAGCTTATTTGGGCAAGAAGTTACTTAAGTTACAAGCTCAATCAAAAACTACCACTAAAAGAAGATCTTGCTTCAGTTTTGTATCTGCTCTATTTAGTCTGATGTCAAACTGTGCAACTGTTGTACCTTTAGCTGGCTTTGTGGGTTTGCCAAGAGTCAGTATGAAGCAAGGCCTACAACTGCACTTAGAAGTGGAAATTAGGGGAGATCTAGCCTGATTCCAAAATAAGCTTCATCAGAGAGTGGAAAAAGGCCTTAGCTGTAACTATGAGAAGACCTTATTTGTATGAGCTCTGTCACCTCTCAACATGTACTGATATTCCTTGTTCTCAAGCACCTGAAGCTGACACTAGCTTCAAACAGACATCTGTATATTCAAAACACTTTGAAGGTCACGTTTAGGCACAGAAAGCACCTGCCATTTATTATTTTTTACATGCAGAATTAAAAGTCTCCTTGCCTACTTTGCAAATTACAGACAAATATATAATTGCTCAAACACTGAGCACTTTGTGAGGTATTATCACCTGAATGCAAATACCCCTCTGATCACACAAGAGAGACCTCCAATTCCAACTTATTAACCTGAAACCGAGATCCTGAATAATCACAATCCATGGCTGATCCAAAATTTAAGGGCCAAAGAGTGACATAGGCAGACTGCCGAAAACTGAAAATATGTAATAATTTAGATATTAAGTAATCTATTTATTAAAAACTTGTACGTGTATTATGTACAATCATAGCTGATGACACCTTTCTCATCTGCTGCCAATTTAATGCTACAGATGTGCAGCACAGGCCACAGGGGTTCAAAGTGTGCAAAGGCGGCTGCCATTCAAGTGCTGACAGAGCACGACCGGTGTCGCATCTCTTCCGTCTCCCCGACCTGCAAAACGAACACAACACCAACACTCCGTGAAAAGCATCACCAGAGGAGCAGCGGCGGCTGCGGAACGAGGCGGATCCTCTGCGGCCCCGGGCACAGGCCACGGCCGCACCTGCCCGCGGGCCCCACGGCGAGCGGCCCGAGGGGGCCGGGGCGGCGAGCCCAGAGCCGGCACCACCGCCGGCCGCTCCCCGGGCCGCCGGAGGCCCCCTGCCCTGCCCGGCCGGCTCACCTGCACACCCGTGTAGTTCTCGAAGAAGAAGAGCACCATGCTCTGGTAGATGGTGTACAGCCGGTCATCCACCTCGCGGTAGAAGCGGGCGGGCAGCACGGCGGAGAGCAGGCGCCAGGCGCCCCAGGCCAGCATGTAGGTGGGCGCCGTGCCCATCATAACGGCGGCGGGCAGCACGTAGCGCATGGAGTAGGTGTGCAGCACCAGCGACAGAAGCATCTTCCCGCTGCCCCCGGCCTCACCGGGACACCCACATGGGCGGCGCGCTCACACACAGCCCCGCAGCCCCGCAGCCCGCATCGCCCGCCGCGCCGGGCACCCCCGCCAGGCGGCCGCGAAGCAACAGCGGCGGCGGCGAGCGCGGCCGGGAGGGACGGGGAGAAAGAGAGCGGCAGGAGCGGACAGCGGCTCACGGCTCGGCCAGCGCCACCGCCGCCACCATCTTGCCCGGCGGAGGCGGAGCCGCGCCGCAGGAAGGCGGCCCCACGGCCGCCGCGCTTCCGGGAGGGAGAGAGGGAGGGACCGCTGGCTCCGGGCCTGGCCGGACCGGCCCCGCCGGCGGCCCGCGATGCGGCCCCGGCCCCGGCCCCGGCCCCGGCCCCGGCCCCGTCACTCCACAGTAAGAAGCGCCTGCAGCGAGGGTCGGGCTGCTCGGCTCCCTGCAAAACAAGGCACACACGTTTATAAGTGATGAGCTTAGTTGGTATTGTAACCTAGCATAGGTTAGAAGAAAATTTACTTCTTTTCCTGGCCGTCCGCCGCCCCCTCCCCCGCCCCGCACTTTCGGCCTATGAGTCCAAAGTGGAGCACTAAAAAAATTGCAGTTCTCCCTTTGCCAGCTCCAGGCACAGCGATGCTCTGGGTTTTGGAGGCATTTCACGTGCCAAGCTTGCGCTTGGACGCGTTCTCGCACAAGGAAGCAGCTGCCTGCCTCGCGTCCTCTCTTCTCCGACCCCCAATCTCTGCCCCCCAATAACCTGGTGGCAGCAGATGCCAGAGGCACCAACTGAAGAAAATGCAAGAGGTCTTGCAGAAACAGTCTATTAACCTTCTCAGAAGAAATTTCTTATTAAGCTTTAGACCATAGTGAACGAAGTATTTATTCCTTGTCTTTAAAAAATAAGTTCTATCCTGAAGCTTGTGGAGATCTCATTGTTTTGAAAGAAGTGGATGTGCAATACCTTCTGCTAAGATCTGTGTCCTTTGCCAGGTTTTAACTGGGGCAAGCTTTGTCCTTTGCTGTTGCTGACCTCATGCTAGCTGGTTTTTAGTGTGTGTTGAAAATGGCATCCTTCAGTTCATTAGTCTTAGGCATAAAAAGACATGTCTTCACCAGTTTTAGAATGTTTCCTTTTTATTCCTTTGAATGTTTTCCCCCCGTATTACAAAGACTGCCTGTATTTTCTTTGCTGTATTTTACATTACATGTTTTCCTTTTTTGTTACACTCTTTGAATTTTACTTTTTCCTTCCAGTTTATGCTTTTCCAGCATTCTTAATATTTTACCATCCCACACATGCCCATGTTCACAGACTTTGTTTCTGCTTTTCATAATTGGCTATTTTCTACAGATTCTTTTAATATCTTTCTTCTCTTTGTGAAGTATGTGTTATCAAGTGTACAGATACCATTTTAGTTACATAAGAAGTAGAAAGTCCATGTACTCTGGCTTAGGGCTTAATTTACTAGTATAATTATATCAGTATGATATCGTAATATGGGGTTGTAATGTCTGCAACTGAATGAAACTCAAACTTTTCCATTCAAGAAATGAATATACCACAGTGATGAGATCTGGGACGCTGCCGCCAAGTCCTTGCTTTTCTTGATTCATAGATGCTTTTTATCGTAGATCCCTCTGAATTGTGCCACAGGAGTTTGAATACTGGTCTTTCACATTGTAGATGACAGAGGCAAAATAAGAAAAATGTTCTGATATTCCCTATAATTTTTCATTTCTAGTCTTATGAAAGCATAAGCCCCAATTACACCTCCCTTAACCGAATTGCTTCCTGGGCATTTTACTTTCATCTGGAAGAAGAAAAATCACCCAATTTAGGGTAATTAGTACTCCATTTCAGATATTAAGACTTCAAACCTGTTAAGGTTTTATTTTCTTCTTGACATTTAAAACAATAAACAAGCCTGAAATTTTGGGGGAAAGGCATTGGTGAGCCATGTGTAAGGTGCTCAGTCTGTTTTGGGTGAACATAGTTATTTGGTAGGAACCTGAGTATTCTAGTGTTGGGTTATGCTGCTGTTGGTTGCCACACCTAAAGTGGCCAAGCTCACCAAGCTCTGGAAAAAATATCAGATGTTAATCTGATAGTGAAAAATACCAGTAACTGCCTCTAGAAGGAACCACAAACTGTATTGCTAAGCACCAACTCTGAACGTTAAGGGAGTTTCCCATTTTGCTACTCACAGAACCGTGTTTCGCAATTCCGTCACCCACTCACTGCAATTGTCAATAGACTGAGCAAAACCAGATGACATTAGATACAAATCAAACTCCCTTGAGCTTTAAAATTTAAACCTTTACAGATGGTCTTAGCTTCAACAATATCCTGGAAGATGATTTACTGGTATCAGTTCTGTTGGTAAATGTTGAGAAACAAGACACAGATATTAAGGCCAATGATCTAGATCCAAATAAGGATTGAAGCACCTAAATTCCCAGACTCAAGGACTTCAGTTGGGAGCTTAGGCTCGCTATGCAGTGCATGTCATGCGGGGAGCTAAGCAGCACATGATAGGATCCATGGCCATCATTAGTCTGTGCAGGAAGTTGGTTATAGTTAGCAGACTCTGTATTTGTGTAGGGCCAGGTAAACTGAAACACTGGGGACAGCGTTGTGGCCTAAGCATGTTCTTACAAGTTCTCATTCTGTATTTCAGAAGCACATGTGTCCACTTGAGATCCACAACCCACAGATCTCTCTCAAAGTTTGGTAACATGCTTTGTAAAACATGGCTAGAGAAGATTCCAACAGACTTCAGAGGACTGGATCAGACATGGATTCAGTTTGTTGAGGGTATCAAACTCATACCTCCCAACAGTGAGGTAGGTGACCTGTAGGGTAAGAGTAATGAACATCTCTCGTGTTGAAGGTGCATTTTTGTAGCAATTGTTTAATGTAACATAAAAAAATAATTAGATTACAGTTAGACTAGCTTAGACAAGTAGACTTGTTTAGATTACAGGTCCTCTAGATGTATGCCTTTTTTCTAACAATGGCCGTGACCTTCTGCATCTCTCTGCATTTGCTCAATGAAATGAAGGCTTCGTTGAATCCTGCAATCCTCTCCAACCTCAGGTGAGAAATGTGGTAGTTCCTGTCTATCCCTCTGTCCTTGCAGGGCTCTTTCTTGTTCCTCTGTCCCATTGGACTCCTTGTCTGCTCTCACGCAGAGCATAAGGCTGCACATCTGACTGGTCCACCTCAGTAACGTGTCTACATGCCTGTGCTCTGCTTGTTCCATTCCTTACCTTCAGGTCTTGCCCAGAAAGGATGTCTCTTATCACCAGACAAGAAGGAATCACAGTGGGCCAGCTTGTGTTCTGAGCTAGTTCTTGAGGATTTTTCCTGGGTGGCCGTGGCCAGGGTTGTATTTGTGGTATGATTTACACAGTCTTCTGCATCATGCCCTTGCAGTGATAGGCAAACTCAAGTTCAGCTGTACACTATCTGAGGCATTTCCTCCTCCCAGGAAATTCCTTCTTAAGGATTTGATTATACTTTTTGCCCCTACAAGTCAGTAAGAATGGCAGACAGAAGAAGTAAGGATGGGGCAAACTTCTCCCAAGCTCTCCCAGCCTTCTCCAAACCCCCCTTTGTGGTTCAGGGTCTGGAGCCAGGTCTAATTCACCAACAGATTTATCCTACATGTGTCTACCCATTCTTCCCTTTACCCATATTGGTTTTTAGCCCCACAGCAGTCTGTGACAAGCAGTAGAATCTCCTTTTGTTTTGAACCTGCCTCATTGTAATTTCATTTTATGTGCTTAGAGCTTGTATTGAAAGAGACAGAAACCCCCTTTCCACTCCCTTATTTGTGCCACTCATGACTTTTAAAGATCTCCATAACATCCCCTTTAGGCAATCTGTTTTCATACTGAATTTTACTCAGTTTTGCCCCATATTAAAGCCATTTTTGCAAGCTTCTGTCTTGCAAGCATAGACAGGATTACTCATCGCATTTGCTAATTGTTAGAGTTTCTTTTTGCAAGTCATTCTTCTTTTATAAAAATAAATCCCAAATCTTCATGTGAGATATTATGTGCACTCATAAGACTTATCCATAAAAATAACTTGCAGAATCTCTGATACAGGTCTAGTATAATATGTCATCATTTAATAAACCAAACTAGTAAATGAGGAGAAGCACATTTTTTCCAATGGTTCTTAAACATATCTGCTGACACCAGAGATGTGGTGATTTTCAAGACTCTGCAGATTGTGGAGGAAACAGAGTTTTAAGGAACACAGACTCTTTTGCATCAAGCTGGGTCACTATAATCTTTCATCTGCCTCAAAGTTTTCTCTTTCCTCTGTTTCCGGTCTTCACCCATCAAACTCTCAGTCTCCCTTCCAAAATACATCCTTTGGTTCTCAGCTCTGTCTCTACATATTTTTTTCCAATCTCCTTCCCAGGCAAACCTAGCTAATTCTACTCCCATGACTCTGTGCATCCCATTCACATTTCTCACACAATGTCCATCTCTTTTTTTTCCTAGTGAATCCTGGTTTGCTCTTAATTTCCCCTGAGAGGTCCTAATCCTGTTATCCACTCTTCTTTATGTCAAATTCTCTTTGCCAGAGCAATTCTAATTTTTACTTCCTGCCTACTTGGTCACAGTCCAGTCTTTCCTCAACAATTCTCAGCCATGGCTTCACCCTAGACCAGCAGTTTTGGCTTGGCCTTTTCCCCCTCATTTGGTCAAGCTCTCAGTCCCTTTGTATGTAACTTGGGTGGCCTCTGCCTCTGTGGCACTTGGGTGCAGGCAGGGACAACACTGAGAGAATGGCAGAAATAAGGTACTGTGGCCCTCCAGCTGGTCCTTGGATGGCCTGAAGGGGTCAAAGCGTGCTGTCTCTCAGGAAGGACAGCATCCATACAGCCTGTTCACTGAGCCAGGATTTGTGCATTTTAGTGGATAAACTTGGGTTCTGTATTATGCAGTTACAAACAGATTTATCAGAGGTTTGTGACTTTGACAAATTTGAGCCAATTTTCACAGTAGGAGCAGAAGTCGTGTCCATAGCTCAAATGCTACTTGTGACCTTATCAAACAAATCCCTGCTCTAAAGCCAAAAGTAGTAAAAATTAAAAGGGTTATGAGCAGCATAGCAGAATAGCAGATTTGTCATATCTACATTCCCTAAAAGAATGCAGTTTAGGAAATTTCAACCCTAAATTTTAAAATAAGCAAAGGCAAGACAACAAAGAAAAGCTCTTTGAAATTTGAAATCAAAATCTGTTAATAAAAACTGACTTTGATACCAGGTGATGCTACAGTTCTTCCCTACAATTAGGGCTGTGTTCACAGTGGAAACACAGCTGAAGGATGAGTTAATATTTCCATAGAGAAGCCTGAAAAACCTGGGATCATTGAAGACCTGGGAAGAGAATGAATGTGATGTGCCTAGATACAGATATAGCTGCTTGTGTTTAGCAGAACTAGGAAAACCAGTTGAACTGTATATATGAGTGTTTAGGGAAGAGTTATTTATCTCCTTCCATCTAAATTTTTTGTTCTATACTACCCCCAACCACCTACAAGGGTTTTAGTCATAGTAAACCAGCATTTCTGCATGGACAGTATGGCTTCAGTATAAAAAGACTGTAGCACAGGAGTATTTTGCTGTAGGAATTTACACCATTGTTGCAAGGTTGCCTGAGTCTGGCTGTATCTTATGTGTGTATCTTGTCCACAAAAGAAACAGGTAGGCTTGCTCCTAAGGTTCTGCAGCTTTAGGAACACTGGGCTCAAGATACAGGCTTCCCATCTGCTGTTGTACAAATTATTTTGGTTTTCCATTTATAGAGTTAAGTAATACTTATCTCACAAAGTCATTGTAATGGCAAATTAAGTTTAAAGAGACTCTTGTGATCAAGGGATGACATGAAATCTAAGTTTGCCTCCGGACTGCAGACCTGACATTATATCTCTGTGCTTCTGTCCCCTTGGTGTAAAATAAGGATAATATTTCCTCCCCACACCCTTTGTTTGTTTAGATTGTCAGTAGAGCTGGTTGGAAAAATTCTGACATGTTTTTAATTGAGCATTTGCTGACTCATCAAAATCTAGTGTTTCAATGAGAACCCTACTCAGCTTCCTGACAGCTTGCTGACCTGGATCCTTGGCAGAGATCTGGGAAGTGCTGGGAGCTGTGGCTCTCAGGGCTTCCAGGCTCGTTCTTCCTTGATAGCTGGAGCTCTCAGTATCCACAGCTGCGGGACAGCCTGCAGTGCAGGGACTGCCATTGCTCACAGCTCTGGGGCAGTCCACCTCCAGCTCCTTGGAGCTGCACTTTCACACTTTTTTTTCTAAATAGGGTATTGCTCCCAACAGAAGGACATGTAGTAACAGAATTTTTTGCAAAACAAAGTTATCCTTCTCTATTGAACTTTTCAGAGCAGGACCATTTTGCTTTAATGCTGATAAGTTGCATAAGACAAACAGAAGTACAGCCCTCTGCTTAAAAAGCAATAAACTATGTAGAAAGAAGAGTGGCACAGCAGTTAGTTAGTCCTTTTGCTGCCTCCCACAATAATTTTGTCACAGTTTCTAGTCTCAGAACACTGGAGACAGTGCTAAAGCCATTTGACTACACATGAGACACCGGTGTAAGAACACAGCTAGAAGCAGTTGGCTGATTTTCACTCTACCTACTCCTTCTTCCTGTAAAGAGTAGGTGATACCCTTACCCTGTAAAAGGAAGATGATGTCCCTACCTGACATTGTAACACCAAGGAAAAACAGTATTAATGTTTGTATAATATACCCTGCATCAGCAAAACTAGTCCCTGTTCACCTCCAAAAGAATAATCTGAGACATAAAGCAGTCAATGAGTTTAAAGAAGATTCACACATGCAAAGTCACAATTCTATGTATGTTCACCTGTAATTTGTGAATGAATAGATGTAACAGGATAGAGGGTTGCCCACTCCTTGGCCATAGGCCATTTTTATCCCTGTATCAGGGAAATAAAAATAAAATACGCTGATATATTAATGGAACAACCATCTCAATGCCCAAAGACACTGATGGTAAAATTGCCAGGCCTAAAATGCCTGTTGGTGACTTTGGCAATGACTTCCTGTCTTGAGACAAAAGCATAGAAATGCAAAATGACACATTTCAAGAGATTAACAACTTCAAGTCCCTTGCATTAAGAAAAGCTAAGAATAGTTATTTCATGTTTTACAAATGCTTTTGCTTAGAGATAGAAGAACCAAGCAGCCATAAAGGGAGAATCAAAATGATAAACCAGGTGTGAACACCCAAGACCACTGGATCAAAGCAACAAACCCAGCACCACTAGTATTCTACCTGAGTAGACTTTTTAAAAGGAATAATGTGTAAAAATAAGAAAATAAAGAGCAATATTGTTGTCTCAAAGGTGGCTGCAGTATCCTAAGGAAGGACAATCTCCCGTATACCCTGAGGACATAATATGCTGTAGATTTACTCTTTGTGAGATACATCTAGCTCCTCCCCACAGACATAATCATTCTGTTCAGAGTTCTGGAGAACAGAAGTTAGAAACAGAGATGGGAATCAGCATCACAGGCTGCAGAAATTATGTTCTTTCTCCAAAAGGGCCTGCAGGGAGATGTACTGGTACAACAGAGATTGCTAATATAATCCAGAGTAAATGCAAGTTATCCAGTTCTACCTTGGGCAATATAAAATGTATTCATTTCCCATTAACCTACTTGAAATGCCTGATTGGAGGAATTTATTGACTTTTAAAATTACTATTTGTCTACCAGGAGTGCTTTCATGATCTACCGAGGATAGGCAGAATATGCTATGTGCATGAAGAAAACAGATAACATTGATTCTGCAGCTTGCAAGGTTTCAGTTATACCAATACATGGTCAATACATGCTATATTTAGGAAGAGTATTCTGGATAGTCTTTCAATATGACTTAACAGGACTTAAGAATCTATTTTTGATGGAAAAAATTACTGAAGAGACTAAAATTGCTGTAAAAGAGGATAAAATGCAAATTGCATTTTAATATTCTTTAGTAAGGTAACTGAAAAATTGTAATAAGAGTTATCATCTTCACAAGAGGACTCGATACAGTACCAAATGCAAAATTAGTAATTAAAGCGGAGAACCTGAAGATCAGCATTAGAACTGTAGGCAAGGTGAGGAACTAGCTGAAAAGAGAGCTACTGTGAAATCACAGTTCCCCAAAGACTGGTCTTGAGCCTGATACTCTTAAATGTTTTCCGTAATGACTTTGCCACAAAAAGTAGATGTGTGCTATTGTCCTTTCTCAGTGGCACAAAACTGGGTAGCTGGTGAGGACAGAGGAGGTAGAAACACCTGACAGTAATGGCAGTGGCCCATCAGACTAGTGCCTGGGGCGTGCTGGTTCATGTTCAGACACAGTGAAGTTATTACCAAAGCTCCATGCTTACTTATAGAGAAATAAAGCCATCATTCCTGTTCAGTTGCTTGTCTTGCTCATTTTGACATGGCTGTCAGTTAAGCTGGAGGCAGAGTTTCCAGAAACACAGTTGAGGGAAAGCTGCAGAAAATTAGCCTTACTTACGTTTTTATCTTGTTGTCTGCTTTGCCAGTTCTTTTTCTAAGTATTTCATAACCATACGGATTCTTACATTAATATATTAAGTTACAATTTTTTGTAAATATAGTGGAATTCTTTTTGGCTACACAATAACATTTGTGAAAATTACCCCCAATACTCCTTTTGTAATCCTGTGGTGATGTATTATTGTGATTTAACTTCGCACTTCACATCTAGCCGAAGATGCCAGCACACTCCTTTATGGAATGTGTACGTATTTTTCTTTCTGAGCTAACAAGCTAGGTCACTCTAACCTTGCTAGGAAAGTAGAGCCTTTTCTGTTTATGGGCAGAATGATAATGCAGTTCTTGTGTATCAAATAAATGTCTTAAAATTACATCCTTCTCAGTGCAGCTCTGTAAAGGCAAAACACTGAAGGTTAACAGGGTAGATGAGAACTGGAGAAATGGAAGTGGGATTAAATGTAATTGTGCAAAATGCAAGTCAATGCCCTAGAAGATTAATACTAGGTAATAATGTTAGATGACAGAAGCTTATCACTTGGGAATGAGATCTTCCTAACAGGTGCGGAGAGGCAACAAAACCTAAGTAGTTTTAAGATGGAGCTTGATAACCTTATAAATGGATTAAGACATGGTCCTGAGATAGCAGATGACTGGGATTTGATGACCCAGATAGTCCTTTCTTAGTCTGTGTTCCCTTTTTGGTAGTAGTGCTGCTGAAGGAAGAGCCAGTTCTCTCTGGTAGGATGGAGAGGTGCATATAAGGAGCTGTGAATCAGGTTTCACATGTTTTTTTAAAGGTCTGGGGACTACTCAAAACCCCAAAGAAATAGTTTTCAGACATATGTGAAAGAAAACGTTCTGGACTCATACAATAAGTCTGTCTTGTCCTTGTGATCCAAATTAAGGAGAGGATCTTGGTCCCTAGGCCAGACCATCTGGGAAACCAAATTAGGGATATCTGGTAAGAGCACCTGGTGTGGTGTCTGGTGTGGAGCAGGAAAGCTGAGTAGGTAGTGGGAGAAGGGTGTTCTGCATCTGTGTGGGGTGGTGGTGTGTACCCTAAAAGGTTTTTCTAAATCACAATTTTGCAAAATCAGACTCTCCTTATGTATAAAGAAAAATCAGAAAAAAAAAGTTTATTTCTAGAGATTTACAGGTTGTTGAAAAATGTCTGGCTGATAACCAGAGGATCAAAATGCTTGAGTCACAGGGATGGGATTTGTATGCAGCACATACATAAGCACTTAAAAACCCTGAAGTTGATCTCCTAATTACATGTGGCAAGAACAGGAGAAAGAAGTCATGAATAATTTTCAGAGTTAGAAAATCCTTAGATTATACAGACAGAGCGGTAGGATTAAGATTTTTCTTTCTGAAGTATAATTACCAATTATCCAAATTTATCCTAGGACATTTGCTAGTGGGCTATAGTAGCCATTTACAGTATCAACAAAAATATACACATAACATTTCCTGTTTTTTAACATTTTTTATTGTAAAAAAATAAGGAGCAGCATTACATTAATAAATACTTCAAGCCATGCATTTATTTCCATATAAATTCACTTTATTTTAGTCAAGCAATTATTTAAATAACTTTTCTATCCTTTTAAAGTAAGAATCAAAATACTCTGCCCCAAACTGAGGAATACCAGTACTCTCATTACTCTCATATTTGAAAGTGAATAATATTATACATCTATTTAACAGACAGAACTTTTAGGAGCATATGTTGCCTAACATTCACAAATGTAAAACATTTAAATGAAGAAAAGAATGAATGGAATTCCTTTCACACAATTGTATCACTATAATTAAAGACAGAATATATATTAATAATTTCCTTTAAAACCAAAAAGGAACTTTGAAATCCCACAGGTCATTAAGTTGGCAACTCATTAAAAACAAGGCATTTCCCATGCAGCAGCACAAGTGTACTCCTTAGTTTCACAGAATCCAGTCCTGTAAAACTAAAGTTAGATTCATAAAAAAAAAAAAATAAGTCAATGGAAGGGATGAACACAGTTAAATTTCCATCCTTCTGTTGTAATAAGCATATAGGTATATGAACAGATAATTTCCAAAGTGTTTCATCAGTCAGTGCCATCACAGAAGATAGATAACGTTCATCTAACTTGGCTTTGAAAATAGAAAGAAACAAATATCAGCAGATCATGTAATATCCCATTTCCAGCTGAAGGGAGCCATTTCCAGCATTACGTTGTGATTTTTTACTTTCTGTCACTGTGAGAGATATTGTAATCATATTCCGGCCTGAGCAATTTACCAGAGTCCTGAAACCTTACCCAGAAACTTTTCTCATGGGAACTTGTTTAGGGAATCTCCAAAGTCCTAATTATTTCAATACAGAGAGCCTCTGTGGTTACACCACCTACAAGAAAATTGCAAAGGCTTTTAATGTATCGTTGGCCTAATCCCAGGTACAGTCAGGAAGACATTTCTACTTGTTCATGCGATTGCAGGAATTTATGTCAGTGATGGCCTTTTCTCGGATGTGTTTGGCATTGATCACACACAACAATGGTGAATTGAGCTACATGGTAACTGAGTTATTCTGGGGCTTTTTCCTTTCGGGCAATTCTACAGAGGCAGTAATTTTAAGTAGGATTTAATTAGAAGTACCGTGACATGTTTTGATTGTATTCACACTGGGTGAGGAATGTCCCTTTTTCCCCCGTTGTGTTGAAGCTCTGAGTGCCTGGCTCAGCAGTGAAGGGGCTGTGGGAAGTGATGACATTTGCTGTAGCTTGGTTATTATTAGTGCTGCCCTGCCAGGGACACTGTGAGTTGGCTGACAATGATATGGTGGCCAGAGTAAACCCTCTGAAAACCTGAGATCACAGCAACCCTTCCAGGGGCTTTGTGGAGTCTGAGAGATCACCATGTCAGCTGTCTGCTCCCCTCAGGGCTTACCTCACCACCCTGCCCAGTCTACCCTGTCTAGCAGGTTTAAAGGACCCTGCAGATCCAGGGCAGCACACATCCCTCCTCCACAATCTTTCATAGAGACTTTCTCATTGCCAGGGCGAGGTGGGAGGATAAATGTACTCTGAAGCAATATAAACCTCCAAGAAATTGTATTGATTTTCCCCAACCAGTTTTCAATGGCAGGCTTGCCATTTAGGAAAATGGATGCTCATTCATCTGATTAATTGCACTGTGTAGAAACTCTCATCTTAGTCCTTCACAGTCTAATGCTGAGGATTCTGATCAGACTTTTCTTATGGGGCAATTTCACAATATAAGTTGGGTGTGGAGCAGGCCGGCTCCCCACAGCCCTGTGTTCACACACTGCTTCCCCGAGCTGGGATTTAGATGTGACCACAAGACGATCAAGCAGATGATTCCGCAGAAGATTAACCCGTTGAAACAAGAAACAAAGGCTAATCATTCTCCCAATCAGCAAGCTGATCTATCTCGATGTGCCAATACTGGATTGGGTCCCCTGCAGAGGAGGTGGTGAGCCCACCCGTTTTTGGCAACAGTCAGCCATCACAGCCACTTAGTGTGATCTCACTCCTCTGGCTAATGGTTTCCTTTGAAGAGGCAAGAAGTTTAGGTTCCTTCCCACTTGCTGTGGATTTCCCAGGGAGGCTGGTGTCCATGTTCCCATTTTACTGAAATTATCAGCAAGAGTCTCGTTGCTGCCAACAGGAGAGGATTTGAGTTCTCAGACAGCATTTCTTATAACAAAGATGGGTATGGAAGAAGCAACTGACCTTTGTGCCTCGGAGTGGGACAGTGGAGAGTGAGATGTGACAGAAGCAACTACAAATTAAACGAAGTTTTAAAAATAGCCTATGAAATTGCTGGGATTTCACCTTAATATGATGAGATTTTTGACAGTGGCCCTGCTGAAATTAATGGAGATTCTCCTTGTATTGAGCAAGATTTGTATTCTGTCAGTTTGTGATCACCCAGATACATTTTCTTTGCTCCATTTTGCCAATTTTAGTTTCCTTTTTGCATTCAAACAAAGATTTCTTTCTCTCTAAACATTGCTTTTACTGCCTTAGGAGCATTGCCAAGCTTGTGCCCTTTTTAATTCTTTGAAGCTAGGCTGGAGCTTTTAATTCATAATATTTAAATAACATTTCAGCTTGATCATTTAACTCTTTCCTATCTCAGTTTACTTCCAGATCTACATAGTAGATCTTACCTAGAAGAGTATTAAGGCTTGAACCTTGAACCAAGCCCTTGTAGCATATTACTTCTGTTTGGAAAACATGCATTTGGCTTTTGGGTTCTGTAAGAACTCGATCCATGCCAAATGGGAGCAGTGTTTTGAGTTCAATCCGTTAGAGCGAATTGCATTATATCCTACAGAGATAGGGACATGCAGAAGAAAAACACTGCACAGAAGGGAGATGAATAAAATTGCCAGTTCAGAGGCAGTGGCTCATATTATGACTATTCAAATGAATGCTCACTAGTAAAGGAACTCCACTTGAAAAACAAGATTGGAAAGAGAAGAAACTGGGCCGAGGAGCATGAGTGCTTACAGAGTGCTTTGTGACAATAAGACAGAAGCTGTAATTTTTTTTTTTTTTTTTTGACTTCACAGAAATTCCTGGGGTTATGCTGCGTAACTTTAAGTGCACCATACTGCTTGGTGCATTCTTAGTGCTCTTTCCAAGGAGGAAGGAGTGTTGTATATCAAAGCTGTGGTTATTTGTTTACCTTTATTTGGGATTATGTTCTTACTGTCATAACAGCAGAATCATTTTACTGGTCTGCTGGTATAGGCATCTCAATTCTCATTTAAAAATACCCTGAATGAGAATATGTGCTGGCTACTACATTGAGAGATCAGGCTTGTCTTTATATAGAGGTAATCTGTGATGTGTAAAGCATTTCTAAGTAGACTACAGAGCTCTCACTGATTGGATGACTTGGGTTTTTTTGGTTGATCAGCTGTGATAAAGGTTTATTATGTTCCCACATTCTGTCTGCAATGGATTTGAGAAAAAGAAATATTCAGTCCCCTCCACAATGTGAAACTACCAAAGTCTTCAAAGATTCTGTCAGAGGTGGTTGTGCAGAGAGCTCACTTTTCCTGTGCACAGTCAGAGTTTCTCTATGATGAGGAATTTTCCATTATCTCAACAGCCTCTTTATCTGGACCAACTAAAATTGAGTCAATGTAAAAAGGAGGTATTTTTGAAGTGAGCCATACTTTGTTCAGTGTACAAGCATTTAAGTGGGTCCAGAGTTTGCAGACCATGTAACAAATCTGTGAGCAGGCCGTGATAGTAATACTTGTGGAACTGTTGTTTTTTTTTAAGGAATCAGCATTTTGGTATTGCATGTATCACAGACAATTTGCATTCAATTGTATACAAATTTGCTACTGCATAGATACAAATTTAAAGCTATTTTGATTTAAAGTGTCAAAAGAAAGCAAATATGAATTCCTACAAGCATCTCAGCTTGTTTTCATGTGTGCTAAACCATATACTAACCTAATACTGTGCTCTTAGCATTAGGAATCACACACTTTACACCTTATACTATGGAGGTTCTCTGAGTTACTGGAGTCCTATGGGGTTAGGACTTTCTCTTCTCATGCTCCTTGTTTACAGAAAGTCATTGCCGTCTAATATTAGGAACTCAACATTCCTGCCAGTTCCTGGGCCGAATTTAAAAATGTTTGTTTTGAAACTTGTCTTTCATTACTGCTCATCTAGTTTTCTGTAGATATGTAGCCATGCATAAAATCATCTCATCAAACTGCTCTGTACTTTTAAAAGATATAATGGCATAATGTGATTTTCTGTTTTCGTATTTTTCACATGAACATTTTTCTGGGCTATGTATAATAAATGGTTTGGGTCTCTCAACTGAGCTGTTCTACTCCCTGCGCTCCCTAAATTTTTGTGTGAAGCCATTCCCTGTTAGCTGCATTTTGGAAATGCCTGTTCATTAGTAGGTACATGATCTACTGAGCAAATAATTTATCATCTTCTGTAGTGATAAACTCCATTTTTTTCTGATCGTCAGTTTCAAATATCTTCACATCATGGGTAAAATAGATATCAGAGATTTTTTAAAGTGAAAGCAGTGTGGTTGCTTAAGGTGAAATAAAAAAGGGAAGATGGAGGAAATGAAGGACAGAATGGCAGGACATAATTTGCCATTAGGTCACGCTTTTTTCCCCTTCTTGTCATCAGCTTTCCGGTACCGAACTCGCTTCAGAGCGACCTTATTCTTGGCCAAAGCGGGAATTCCCGTTCGCTGCCGCCGCCTCCTTGGCGGTGCCTTGCGGGCCGCGCTGGCAGCGGCCCCGCGGCCGGGCGGCAGGGGGCGCCATTCCCGCCCGGGCCCTTCCCGGGCCCTTCCCGGGCCCTTCCCGGCCCATTCCCGGCCCATTCCCGGCCCATTCCCGGCACCGGGCCATCGGCGCTTTGGCGCAGACCGGCGGCTCCGGGTCGGGGCCGCTGGAGGCCGTGCCTGAATGCGAGCGAAGGGACGTGTCCTGCCCTGGTGTTTAAAACAGCGCCCGCCGAGCGCACACGTCCTGCACGTAAGCGCGGCCGAGCCCCGCCGTGCGCGGCGCGGAGCGGAGCGGGAGCAGCGCTGCCGGCAGGAGCAGCAGCCCCCGCGGCCCGGTGGGCTGAGCGGGCAGGGACGGACCGCAGCCGGCTGGCGACAGCCGCCGGGGCATCACGGACATGAACTCCTGGCGAAGGACGCCTGACCCTTTCCTGACGCGAAATTAGCCCGAGAGCTGCTGAAGCTCTGTCTTGCTAAACTCTCCTAATATACATACTTCTGAGCTGTGATCTAGCATTATTCCCAGGGGTTCTCCAAGAAAGGAAGTGGAGAATGTTCTTTTCAAAACCATGAAGTGGGAAAATGTTTAGAACTATTTATAGCTGCACTTAGGCTGTGGAAATCCCAGACATTATAAACTATTTATAGTTATTCTCTGGGTTAAAAGGGTGAAGTCAGAAATCTTATTGAAAAAGTTGCATATGCTTCTTATCCATCAGTTAGATTAAATGAGACTTCTGAGTGCAGGATGGGGCTGGCTGAGATTGATGAAAACTAGGAGGAATCAAAGATGAGGTGGAAACACCAATTTGGAGAAATGCACACCCTATGTTGTGGAAACAGGAAGGGCCCTGTGGCACCTGTGGACTTTGCCCAGTGCCAAAGGGTGATAGGAACACACACGCTCACTCTTTAGCTGTGGTTGCTGACATCAGGTTAGAGTTTTCCACTGCCACAGGCTTCTCCATCCTGGCTGTTAGGGGAATCCCATGCCAGCTGCCAGCATGTTAGAGCTGCTGTTTCTGCCTGCTTTGGTGTGTCAAATCTCTTTATGCTTTAAATCCTTGTGAGTCTGTGCATGAGCCTTTTCTTCAGCGAGCTTACCCAGGCATCAGGAAGTGCCAGGAAGGGGCATTATTTTGTACCTTCCGGCCATGCTGCCTCAGCAGCTGGGATCACCTTCATGCAGATGGTGCTGGGCTGGCCTGCAGGGATGGTTCCTTGGGATGGCTGGGGCCTCCCATCCTCACAGCACCTTGGTGACTAACTACATTTCTAAAATAAATCATCTCAAGCTTTTCCTGCTTTTGTCAAAATTGTCTGGACCAAGTCTGAATTTGCTATAAGTGATTAAAGAACGCCATAGGAATATCTCTTTACTGACAGTTGGACACAACCAGCAGATGTGAACTGACCAAAAATGCTGTGTATGACATGAGAAAAATGCTGAAATGCAGCTCATTAGAACAGAAATACCATATCAACACTCTTAGTGTAACTAAACATTTAAGGGAAAGCTTTTCTCACTGTAACCTGCATAATGTCAAACATGAAATACCAGTGATGTTTGCATCCCACTGCTGTGCTTCTCTGATGAAGTGTGCAAACCAATGCTGTCTCTTTAAAACTCCTGAAACCAAACATCATAAAGCATTATTGTTATTATTATATTTTTAAAAAATTCTCTTATCATCCAACACTTTTTGCTCTGCCTGACTAGAGTATCTGTCAATTAGTATCACCAATAAATGGATTATTTCAAGTGTTGTAGAAGGTATCTTAGTATCTTCAGAAGAAACTCACTTTTCTTTGAATAGTGGATTTAAAAGTCTCATTTCAAAGGAGAGTGTTCTGTTATTTTTGCTCTAAGCCATGCTTCTCTTTGGCCCGGCCTAATGCTGAAATTTGTGCCAGTGTCTCTAAATCTTGTATCGTTTGCAGTTTGCCATGACTTTAGGGTCAGCAAAGAGTTGCTGTGTGGTGACGCCACTAATCAGGTAGGCAGTAACTTCCTACTTAAAATGGGTTTTTGTTTGCCAGTGCTTTTGTTGGTCCTTCCAGTCTTTTGGACAAGTATGTGTGGGTGTCTAGATCATCTTTTGCTGGCAGTCTCTGTGAATAGAAACATGGGGTGTACAAACAAACATGTACAAGCTACCTGCTTGTTCTTCTGTTATCTTACCCTCCTTTCCCCAGCTTGGCTCTATTTCTGTAGTGACCCACAATGGATCGTACAAAAAGGTTTTTCGGAATGAAAATACCCTTGGAAGTTAAGGTATCCTTTTCCCCCTCCCCACCTCCCTCTTCAGGTATAACAGGTTTTGTAGATGACACTGCAATTACACGCTGATGTACACACAGAATAACTCCCCCAGGTCAGACCACAGCCTTCACTGTTGAAAGAAGAAAGCCCTAGAGTTCAACTTCGTGCACTCATGCCTTTATTACCCTTCATGGTATGAAGGGCTGATGACCAAAGCTGAGGTAAAGTTGGTTTGAAAAAGTCAAACTCCAATTTAGGAGTGAGTTGAGTTTAGGATCTAATTTGTCACAACTGGCATTTTGATAACTTCATAAATCATTTTATTAGCACTGCCATGATTCTCTTAATGATTCAGCAACATCCCACAGCAAAAAAAACCCCAAACCAAACTAAACCAAACCTCCAGACTTCTTTAAAGGTTGCAGATAAACTTCTGTTTTAATAGACAGACCTACCAGATGGCAGTAATGGAGCCATTTACAGCCTTATTAGCAGCCACATGTACATTACTCAGGAATTCTCTATGACAATCGTGAGTGTTTCTAAATGGTATTTTCAAACTAATTTCTCTTATTGCAGTATGCCTCCCTTCTTTGAAATCACAAATTCATCAAGAGTTGAGGTAATTTTCTTTCTATAAAAGACAGAAAAATGTTTTACAGCAAAATATTTTAAAAAGCCCAAACCAAAACAAGATGTAAAATAAATAGCATCATTTGTCCATAAACCACCAGACTGTTCTGTAGGAGCAGTGGATAGACAGGGCCTGTGCTGATTCAGTTTGAATGTAGCCCTTTCCCCTTATTAAGGAGACCACAGGTCAGTGATGAAGAACCTCTGACCCTCTGTGGTGCAGCAGAAATAAAGTATGAAAATAAAGTTTCTCTTGGAATTTTCTAACTTGCAAAATGCAGCTATCAGTTTTCAGGTATTCAGTTACCTGAATCACAGACAATAATAATGGGACAGAAATCACTTGTGAGGAGGCAGATACTATTTTCCTTGTGCAGGTCATGCAAAAAAGCACATCTTTGCAAGTTAAAAACACACATTGCTTCTAGGTACCCATACTGATATTCTGCAGAAAGAGTTTATTAAGTCTGTAAATATAGCTGGCTCATTGTACAGATTATCTCACTATCAAACCCACAGCGAAGCACTGTTTTACGTCACTGACTACCAGTAATAGAAATGCAGAAGCAGAGGTGTTGAGTTTAAATGTCAGCCATGACCTGAAGCTCTCAGCATTTTCCCACACTCAATTTGCAACATCCAGTTTTCCTGAGAGACCCCTGTGTTTGTACTTTCCTTGTATAACTTGGGATTGGACATTTGTACACCATTTTTTTCTCTGTGGTGGAAACTGGAAGTCTAGCTTCAGAATATTTAGTCTTACTAGGGAGTAAAGTAGCAATTTTCTTAATGAATTGCTGGTTTTACAGGGTCCAGCTACTAAGATAGAAATGAAAAAAAGATAAGACCACTGATATGAGTAAATTGTACTAGTTACAACAAAACAGAGCTCTTGTTCCTACTTTGAAAAAAGCAAAGATTTTTTTACCTCAGTAACTGAAGTTAGTTCTGTCAAAAATAGAAAAGCAAAAAGTTATCAAGTTGAGATCAAGTATGGCTTTGGTTATTTATTGATAACTTCATGCTCTAAAACTACTTTTTGGTTAATTGGAAAGAATGCTGGTATTATTTTAGATACAAACAGTAGTATTAATCAGTAGCTACCATCAGCTACTAAGAAAATGGCTCCAGGGTTTAAAAAAAAATAAAAAAGTATAATTATTTCAAGTACCTAGCTGTTACAGAAATGTATAATTAACAAAGAAGGACACAGGAAAAGTTTCCAAAGCTTATTCATTAGGGGTGAGTTACCACAATCTGTAGCACTGAGTCTGAGCACTTGGCAGGAGAGGCTCAGCTACAAGGAACACACTTCCAGTGAACACCAACAAATGAAAAAGGCACTCAGTAGTGATTTCTCAGCCAGATGTTTCTTGGTTGTGTTGCAGGATTGTCCAGCGCTGAGCCTACTGTTGCCCGAGCCCATGTGCTGTGGAATGGCTCACACCGGGAAAGGTTGGGTAGTGGCTGTGCAAAGCTGTTTCTCAAATCAGCCACCAAGGAGTGGCATTGCAGGAGGGACCATGGCATGTCACTGACAGGTTGCTGTTTGCATCTCAGCACGTGAGAGCAATATACCACTTTCAGCTTTCCCTGGGACAGCAGCACCGATCTCTTTCTGAATACAGACACAGAGAGGGAGTCCTTGTAAGTGAGGAAGCTCTCCTAAGCACTGCAAGCCACAAGGAAATGCCTTCTGTGCCAGGAAAGTAGGCAGAGCTGACCACTTTGCTACTCGTTTCCTATGGTTATGTACTCATTTCATAGTCCGGTCCATGAAGAGAGACAGGTTTGTGCTATTGATATTGGAAGGCATGGTCTTTCAGCAGTGTGGGGAGAACAAAAAAGGAAGACACCCCTTATTTGGTGCAGTAAGGGTGGGACCACAAAGTTGTATTGCTAGGATTATTTGGATGCAGACTTCCACCTCCAGGGCTGGAAAGATGATGGTTAATTAGGATGCGTATGCTTAAGATTCAACCTGTCCTATTTCAGGTTGTGACTATGACAGTCACAACTGAAGCTGTAGCAGACTTAGGTGTCATTAGTTTCCTTGAACTGTCACAGCCACAGATGCAACATACATCTTATCTGCTGCCCTGACTGGATGTAGTGGGTCATTGTCAGGATGTTGTCTCTCTGCAGTATTGCAAACCAGTGTAGATCACCATACTCATCACTTCCAGCTAGTGTTGGAAGGGGCATAGTATCTTGTACTGCTGCCTGGCAGCAAAAAAGCCAGGAAGCACCTGGAATTGGTGCCATCAAGATTGAAGGAGTCACCATGCCATTCAGCAAGATTATCCAACCTCCACCAATTACTACTTCAGTTGTTTCTAAATCCATATAAACTTTTAACATCCACTAAGTTCCTCAGCTTGATCCTATGTGGTGTGAAGAGTAACACACTCTCCTCTCAGCCATCTCTTTTGAAGGCAGGAGATTCCCCAGTTTATGCAATCATTTCTCATACAGAGGACACTAGGTAAGTTTGGCTCTGCTGCCCCTCTCTGAACCTTCTCAAATGTCCTGTATCTGTTTAGACACAAGGGGAACAGAGCTGAATACCTGTGTGCTTGGAAATGCAAAGGAAGATGCTTCTAGTTGGCAGGAAGAACCTTTCTTGAATTCAATGGGCAGTCAACTTCTGTATTACTTAGGCCTTTAGCTCTCTAACTTAGGCATAAGATAAAGCTTCCCAAGATACAAACCTCTCTTCATTAATGATATAATCTCCTGGAAAACTTCATTTGGATATTTAGACAATCTTTATTAGGAGTTTTTGTGCTTCTGCTGTCTTTGTGCCTACCTACACTTTTAACTCATGCTCTAAATTGCATAGATAGCAAATTTAGTGGTATGAGTAACCCTCATAAAGGTATACAGAGAACTGAAGACCTGGGTACAAAGCCCTTGTTAGCCTGGGCAGATCCAGGCTCAGATCTCCCATGAGCTTCTGTAGCTTCATAGTTTGTGTGTGGCTCACTGCTGCTGGTCTAGGTATGCAAAAGATTCCAAATGGGAAGGTAGAGGAGGAGATCTGATTCTGTAAGGAGGGGCTGTAATACAGTGCAAGAGAGTACTGTTTGGAAACTATGGGTTTCTGTCTCTCATACAACACTCTTTAAATGTAGTACATATGAAATATCACCGCTAATATCAGGGGAAAAAAAGCCCCAAGAAAGCACAGAAGGAGAAGAGGCTGGATAAAATCAGGGCAAAGTGAATCTCAAGTTCTATAGCTTCAAATTCTTTTATTTGCATCTATGCCTTTTAATAGCTTCTGTATGGGTCATCAAATATGTTCAACATCCCTGCACTTAAGAAGGACATTCTTCTCTTCATCAAGTAGGATACTGAATGTAGCTGGGAATAAAATAACAGTGTTGATTCCCAGACTAGAGAGCTCTGCTTTTAGCGTCAATTTTTAATTCAAGCCTGTGTTGCCTGGGCAATGTCAGGGAAAATATAAATTCTCTTCTGTAGGAGGAAGTGCTCTTCCTCCAACTTCTAAAATGCTTATCTTTGTGTACAGCTGAAATATGATGAAGCATGTGTCCAAAAAAGTGTATTCCCAAGTCAGCATTTCAAGTGGGTGTGAATTTCAAGTTATTCAGAAATATTCAGTCATTCAGTGGGGGGGAGGAGGAGCACTAGATTTCTTTAAGTGCACATTAAAAGTGGCAGAGGGACCAGTCAGGCTCTTCACAAAGGTCAAGTATCTGCAAACTTATAGCAAGAGTCCCCAAGTGTCTTGATTTTCATATGAATTGACACATTAGGCTGTAATCAGAGCAGGTCCATATTTGTTCATGTCTTGATCTAAAACCTTTGCTCTCCCCACAGCTGTTAAGATCAAAACTCCTGGGTTTGCTCAACTTAATATTAAAAAAGTATAATGCAGAATTTTGGACATTGGTTTAGTTTTATCCACGATGTGTTGCACAGAACATTTGAAGTCACGACATTTTCTGTACTGCATGCATAAAATTCATCTTGGATTTAGGCTTATCTCTAGATCCATGGGACCACTTAGCAAAACTTCCCCTGAACAAACTTCAGTTTGAGTTAATGAGCTGGAATGGTTCACTCCAGAGCAGAAAATCTGGAAAATGTTTTTTCTTTACCTCTCCCCATACTTGTATCCAAGTCAACAACTAAAAATGTAATTTAGAGATGAAATCATCTCCCTAACAGTTCTCAATCATAAATCTATCTCCTCCTGTGATTTTTAAAGCATATTTTTTAAATTATTACAAGTTTTGAAAAAGCAGGGCCTTAAGGAGATCTATTTTGTACTGCAAAAAGTAACCACTTGCAGAAGTGTTTCCAAGTTTCAGCTTCAGCTGCCATGACTGTCACATGCACATGTCACATCAATAATATTGTGACCTCCCTCTGCACACTCCTTCCTAAAGACCTGGTTTTCTCTCTTAAAAGCACGGAGTGTATAGCTCCATAAAATGTAATGAAGAAGGAAAAAACAAATCCTAAGCAAACCCTAAACCTGCCTGGACTGGTAGTACCAGTCCTTTCACCACTCACATGCAGCCACATCTGTTTTTTTCTTTTTTTTAGTATATCTCTAAGAACAATGTAAACAACATTGATAAATCCCCTTGGAAAATAAACACCCTGTGGCAGTTGGGTCTTTAGTGATAGCTCAGGTGCCTTCCAGACAACAGAAGCTACAAGGCAAACAACACAAGCTGGCACTGAAGAGGTCGCAGGAAGGTTCAGCCAGTGTGAGCTCGAGATTCCCAGGGTGAGGAAGGTGTGGACATGTTGGCAGGCTGGGAGGGCTTGTGCCTCCAGCCCTGTGCCACAAATCACTCTCTGAAGGATGCTGACACCAGCAGTTCAGGGAAACATGCAGTCCTGCATCACACCTGGCTGTTATGTATCAACACCTCGGTCTTGAACAGGAGTCTGAGCCACTCCTGGGTGCTTAGAGGTTGTTTGACATCTGTATCAACAGAAGTAAAACTCTGCTTTGCGAGGTCCCACCACAAGCTCTCAGCAGACACCTGTGCTGATAACCACAACGGTGGTTATTTTTTTACCACTGGCAGTTTTTAACCACCCTGTTATCAGCTGCTGCATGATGCTGTAGTACAGGTGATGCACTTCCAGAGCCTGCTGTTTCATCCTATCATGCAAAGAGCTAATTCTGAAATAAAGCAATACAAGGAGATAAGGAATAAGACTGATTATTGCAATAGGAATACAGCCATTTGGTTTCATTATAGCTGTCATTAAAGATGATTGCTGGCACAGACACAGACTTGTTAATGCTTTTCAGTTTTCAGTGTGAGCAAATATTTAATTTTTTTGTTGTTGTGTGTTTCCTTGGTGTAAAAAAAAATTAGTTTAATCAGCTTGCTAGAGATTGTTCCTGGTATACCCCAGCTTTAAGCTTTATAAGTATTAGAAACACACAGCCACAGTTCTTGCTCAGAAAGACTAATTTAAAGCACCTTTGCCTCACAGTCCCTAAGGTTTCACCAAAAAAACGTGTGTGTATGCTGGCAGCTTCCTAGCACTGAATGTGCTGATAACACTTCAGCACATAATGCAGTTGTGCCTAAATTATGTTCTATATAGATCAATTAATATAACACAAGTTTATTTTCGTGGAACTATAAACAGATGATCAAGTGATGCAATAGTTTTTATAAGTTTTTATTTAAAAAGGAACAATCTCCAAAAAGTTGACTATAGTTGAGTCAGGAAAATACCCAGAAACATAAAACCAGCTCAACAAATCTGTAGTTTAGTAAGTCCATACCAGATGGTTCATATACTGGGATCACTGTGACTATTTAGAGACTTTTTACTCAATTGATATACATACCACAAATGCAGTTACAATCTAAAACTGATTACAAAAGCAGAGAAAGGGGAAAAAGAGACATAAGATTCACTCACCTTATGAATTTCTGGCAATCTTTCTTTCAAACACATCCTTAACCAATCTCATGTTATTAGTCACTGAAACTAAAAAATTTTCTTAGATCCTGTTATTTTATATAGATATACAGTTTGAAGAGAACACCAATTTTGCTGCCATTCTGACACAGCTTAAGCAACACACTCTCCAAGGCCATGCCTGTGTTTATCCTCAGTATTTGTGTATTTGCCAATGTGAGTCCCCACTAAATTATGCAAGTGTGGTAAAAGCTCTTCTTATCTCTGGAAGAGGAAGAATGGGAGGGATATTTGTGGTCTGTGCACCTAGTTGGTACCACCTATAGCACTGATGAAAGTAAAATGAGTTAAAATGTGCTGGGAGTTAAACTGCATTTATAAATTAGCTCAGCTAATATGAATCTCAAAGAGGAATAATGCTTATTTTGTCTTCTCAATGTATTTTAATTTAAACAGATTCCTAATCAAATTAAGCTATCTTAGAAAGACCTTTAATCATGCTAATGGGATTGAGCTAAAGGGCCTTTAGCAGGGAACAGAAGCTCTCTGAGAAGGAGACACAGCAGCTAAGCTAAGTCATTTTCACAAATGGCAAAATTAAGACAACCTCTCCTGAAAAAAAAAAAAAAGAAAAGAAAAAAGAAAAAAAGGAGAGAAATAAAGGAAATTAATAACAATTAAGTAGATTCCTAATAAGGAGAGGCCAGTACTGATTTGCAGAGGAGAGAGCACACATCTGTGCTGTGGCAGAATGATCACTGACCACTGCATGTTGCAAAGACCTCAGCACTGACCAGCTCAAAACTACTCATGAATCACTGATGCTTCTTGGTGCTGGCTGTACTCTAAGAAAGCAACAGTCAGGGTGGACAGCACTCCTATTGCCCAGAATGTGAGACCAAAATTAGGAATTCAATTTCCTGCTGGCTGTATCTGCCTGTCTACTGCAAATTTTGCAAGAGCCAATAGATAGGGATTTCTATCAACCATATAATTTAAGGTGAATTATCTAAATTGGCAGATTGTTTTATTGGAAATATTTTAGTTTAGAAAAAAAGGATATTAGTCTTTTCACTGTCAAATCTGTTACATGTGTGACTAGTAAAGACCAACAAGATGATCCAAGAATTTACAATTTAAATAGCTGAGACTAATCTTAAGAAGATTTATGAGAAAGCTGATTTGGAGTGCTATATTCTATAAATTAATAGTGACAGATTTTTATGGGTAGTACACTTAGGAAATGACTACAAAATAAAACCAGGAGGTTATTATACTCAAAGTTAAGCAGTATAATTCAAACAAATGATTCTGTTATTTATAGGCAACCATATGTTCGCATGCCACAACAATATGTAAGTATTTGTATTTTAATGTATAGTACTTGGCAACTACCTTCTTAATAAGGGGGCTCATAAGGTCAAGGGTGAAGAGTGATAACATGTTACCAGTGCTCTGCACTGAATAGGTAAATAGTTTTGATGATAAACAGTACAATTTGTAGACAGACATGATCACCAATTTTTGTATTGAACATACCAGTTTTTATATCAAACATGCTTTTCCTAGATAAGACACTGTTAAAAATGTGCAAATCAGAAAAATAAGCAAGGAAAAGACCTCAGTAAATTAGATTTTGTAGTTTATATACCAAATCCAGCTATATAGCACTTGAAAATAAGGTCTTAACCTTTTGAGTTACAGGTGCTTAGCATTTCAGAAAATAAAATCAGTTTAGTTTTCCATAAAAGAATCATAACTTGGAGCTTTTCCATTAAGAAGTGTATTTAATGTTTTACAGAGCAACTTTACAAATGCAATTTGTACCTGAAATACCCTGACACCCACATATACTGCTGAACTTGTTTTGAAGAAAAAGACCGTATAATCCTTGTTTACAGAACTTTTATATTCTAATCTCTTTAAAAGCCCAAGAAGTTAGAATAATGCAATATAATGGCAATGTAAAAATAACATAAAAATAAACCATTGTACTTTGATTTTTCCATAATATTAACTGAAAATAATAATAAATTTTTGTACAGAGTTTGCATTTCCTTACGCTGAGGGAACTCTGAAAGGAACACTGAGTTTGGAAGTGTGAGTTATGAGCTGCCATTAAATTACTCAATAACATTGCTCTCTGTCATGATACATTATTTTGATGGTACTTGGAAATCTTTAAAGGAGCTTGTACATTTATAGATAAACAGGTGCTAGTGCAACATACTTTACATACAAACCTCACTTTGTACCTACTAAAAACAAATCTACAGATTAAAGAGGAATTTAACATGTAAGAAATTTGCATACACTTTTCAAGCCTACCTAGAGGATTTCATAGTAGGCTCCATTTTCAACAGATTTCAGCATTTGAATGATGCACTGTCTTAATGCATTTGACTCAGTAATGGTGGTTTCAGCCTAGGTGTAAGGTAGACACATTTTCAGATTCACTTAAAAGCACTGAAATAAAACAATACCTTAACTACCCATCTGAGTGTAATTACTGAGTTTCACTTACTTTTGAAAACTCAGTTTAGAAGTTTACACCAGCAGGTGTGAGTTGAGCACTATGGGCAAACTCATCCTTTTACCAAAGAGATGTATTTAGCAATGATCATGAAGATGTGGCAACATGGCCCTTCAGGTGTGTGCAAAGGCACTCGGACTAGAGGAGCCAACAGGATTCCTACACCTGCCCTGGGAGCACAGCTCCTGCTGACTGCACCACATGCAGGCACACTCACTCACACTGAGTGCACGTGTTTTAGCTGCACTACAACATGACCAACCTTGTTTAAAAACTAAACAATATCTTTCCACTTCCTCCCAGTGAATAGTGATTCCTTCAAATTTTAGTTTTTTAGTTCCAGAAGGTCTTCAACAAATAAACAAAAGGAAGATGACTTTTATTAGGGAAATACTTTATTTCAAAAACTAAAGATCTCACAAGATGAGCACTTGCACAAGTATTAAAAATATAGAAATCATTCCTCTGTATTTATAAGTATGTAACTTGCATTTTCTTGGGAACTTCCTTCACAGATTATTTTTTTTGTTGAATCCAAACTAGGCTCACTTCCTTACAACCTATATGGAAGCTGTTGAGTTAGCTCACATCTGAAAAATATAGTTCTCCATAGGACATATTGTATACTGAGTGATTGAATCTAAAATAAATTTAAAACCCCCAGGATTATTTAAAATAAAATGCAGAAGAAACAGATGATAAAGCAGCAATGTACTTCAGAGCAGTTGCTGGTATAAAGCAGTTTGGTGGAGCTGAGAACCCAAAGGGAGAAAATAAATGCGAACAGTCAAATGATAATAGTGCAAACACTTACCATTTACTTAAGTTTTAAAAAGGTGCTGTATTATTGACCTATGTGCTTTTTATTCTGGTCAACCTTGAGTGAATTTATTGGCAACTGGTATTAGTAGCAGAAAGCAGATAGCCACAAACCAACTGGATTGCAACAGTGAAGTGTCAAAGATTAGAAAAAACTTCAGATCTGATTTATTTGATTAAGACAGCAATTTATACATGACACTGTTCATACTATTATGCACACAGTTGCTGAGAAAGGGGCAGAGCTTCAAAGGTCTGTATCATTCCTTTAAAGCATCATATAGAAATATTTTTTCTGAGATTTGATGATTCATCAAATGAACTAAAACCCATTAGCTGGAGTATGACCATGCCTCATGAGCAGGACGTAGTGATTAGAAATCAGACTGCAAAAGTGAACTGAGAAATCTGTAAACGGCACAAAAAATCCACAGTCTTTTTTTGTTAGTGTGGCCTGTCCAGCTGCAGGCAGCTCATGAAATCCTTGACCTGGGATAAGGCAGACCTTCGTAAGACCAGCATAGGAGTGAGACACATGAATCCCACACCACTTTAGATCATTACATTTGTCCATCTGGAGCACTACTATAGGAAACTTTTGTGTTTAATTTACTCTTATTTTTAGTCCTGCACAAACCTCTAGTTTCATCATCTGCTCACTTTTTTTTTGCACACTTGCTCTCTAAGTCTTCTTTGAAGCTGGAGAAAGGTACAATAAACAATGGCACCTTCTTACACCTCTCTCGTCAATCTTCACAATTTTATCTTATACTTTAAGTATGACATAAAATGTGCATTTAGATAAGTATTTTTTCCCTTATGGATCACTTTTCCTTTCTTCTTTAATGGTATTTTCATCCAGGTTTTAAGTCATTATGATCTGACAGCATTAGAGGTCAAGAGATTCGGACTTTCTTGGCTACTCTCATATAGAATCAAGTCCTGTAGTACATTTATTGCTAGGGTATGAGTGAGACACTTTCTGGAGGAGTTTGACATAGCATATGACAAAAATTAAATCTTACTTTTTCTAAATAAGGTCCCTTTTTGGAAAATACCCTTGCTGAAAATAGAGTCAGTCAGACTGTGGTTGCAAATGAGTCAGAAAAATGATAGACTAAGAACTCCCAGAAATGTAACAGCAGATGTTAAAAATAAACTTTTTGCAAGTGAAATAGAGATTGCAAAAAATTTTCTTTCAGATGTATAATGCAGCTTTCAGGACAATTTATCAGAGGGTGCCAGTCACCATATTTCAGTAGTGGTATGCCAATTTATACCAGTTAAAGCTACATCTAAAGTGGAAATATGTGCTGTTTTAGAAAGCGTTTATCATATAGCCATTTCCCCTTAATTTAGTGTGTTCTAAATGAAACCGTCATACAAAAGATAAATTCAAAAACATTTTAATGATGTTTGTTCTAGGTAAAATCAAAATGGCGAGTACCAGGACCATCATAAAGCAGTCTTAACTGTAAGAGAAAGTTCTCACCACAGAGACAACTTTCCTGAAAATCTAGCTGTGGCAGTTGGTTCCATTTGCTTCCCTCAGTTTAGTGAAATACTTATGATAATTTTTTTAATACATATTCTGCAATATTTTCTATAAGTTGAAGTTTAGTGTCTTACCTAATACACATTTTTCCGACAAAGATATTCTTTCCTGGTACTTCTTTCCTGGTTTTTTTCCTATACAGAGTTTTGCTTGACATAAGGCTTTACATATTTTTCCTCCTGCCAGCTGTATAAGTTCAATTAGCTTTTTGCAGGGTGGCTCACTGGTAGGAGATAAAAACATGACAAGCTGGTTTGAAAAGAGATTCTGCTGGTATTTTCCTGTTGATAGATGATGCTGAAGCCTGCAGATCTGTATTTGAGGAAACAAGAAAATTAATTAACCAATGTGTTACATTTCCACTTGAAGTAAGACTAATCCTTGTTTTCCATAATTCAGGAAAAAAAAAAAAAAAGATATATAATATATTAGTATAAACTTTACTTTTTCAAGTGTATCCAAAATTCTTGGGTAAAATATACAAAGAATTTGCTCTACTTGATCAGTACAATTCCCAAACCAGAGTTTGAGATTATTTCATTATAGGGCAGACATTTTATCTATAAAATTTCTTAAAGCACTTGACAATATTATTTTTCACCATAGTCTTACATTCTTATGTTTATAACACTGTCCATTACACAGAAATCTTAAAAGATATTACAAGTAATTAAAGTCTTGCAGTACATACACAAACCATGATAGCCTTTATAATATATAGTGTTTGTTGGTTTGTATTGGGGAGTTTTGCAAACGTAGGTAACTCGGAGTTTAAACCACTTTAGGACCTCTTTTCCCCTCCTGTGCTCCACAGATACAAACTGTATTTTCGCTCAGATGTATGAAATACACAAATTACACAAATGTACCAGCACTCAGAGCAAAACATTTACTGTAAACCCTTTTGTCTTCACAAAACCAAAATAAGTTCTTTGTGTATGCTGTGTACCTTGTAACATTTGATCATTGTAATAAAAACCTGCTTAATCTATATAAGGCAAATTTTCTTCTCTGGCAGAACAGTGTTCCAGCAATTAAAGCTTTAACTACAATATGCATAAAAGCAGTGCATACAGCAAGTGTACACATCATGGTATGCAAACTAAAGTTTTCATACCAAAATTAAAAAAAAAGTTGTATTCTTAGCGTGAGGTTGCCATTGACCTGCCAGTGCAATATTTGTAATGGATCTGATTTTGTATCACTTGTCAAAGTTTGGAAAATTTATAATGAGACTGGAGTTAATTGTAAGGTGAGAACAAAAAGAAATGTTTCATATTATGTAATGCTTGGAATTTTTCATGCAGATGACAACATGAGCATGGAGGAAAGGTCATTTTGCATATATCTGGTTTATATGAGACATCTGAATATGAAACTGTAGCCAGTGAGAAGGTGTAACTGGAACAGTGGAAGAAATTACCAGTCTTCCTCCAGTCCTGACACAAACATGCTGTGAAACTATAGGCACTTAAGAATCTAATGTGGTAATGTATGTGCTTGGCAGATGTGCAGCCAATGTAAGAATCTCCACCTGATTTACAGGGGTTTATAAAGCCAAATAGTTCCATGGCATGTTCACAGAAAACAGTCCAAGTAAATTGATGTAGCACTTCTGATCAATTAGCTAGAGGAAGATCCTGCAAAGCCTGAAACCCGTGCTAACATGAGACTTCACAGCTCAGAGGCTCTGTGTCACTGGCCTCTGCTATTCTGGGACACGTCAATCCCAATCTGAATTTTGAGATCTCTTCCAACAATAAATAATTCAGCTTTCTCTGATTGTTAGCTCCTTGGTTGATCTCCTGAGAATAAAATTAGGTTGATTCTTTGCTTTCTGAATTCACTAAGTTATAAAGACAGTGACTGCTATGGATGAAGCGGACCAAAAAGACTCAATCACAACCTAAAAAATACCCTCTATTTCCTATTCCTTTGTGAACTTAGGTTTAAAAATGGCATGGCACACCTAATCCTGTCTCATGGAAGTCAAATAGCTGCTAAATAATTTTGTTGATCACAGGATCATTGCAGAGTTATACTGCAGACCTTGGAGGACCCAAACTTACTGAATGTATCCGATGGCCCTTCCTGCACCCCATGCCTTGCACGTGCAGATCTGGTTTTGGACTCAGTGTACTGCCTACCTCCATCTGAGCAGAATGCTCTTCTAGGAGTACCTGTCTGCTGGGCATCTTGGTGTCATGAAAAACAGAAAATTAATAATTGTACTGTTTGAATGCATGGTATTAGATTTGGAATTCTCTTAGAGTACCATTTGTGATGGGTCTTGTGAGGCTTAGAGGCCATGATCACTGTCTTAAAAGGGGACAAGGTCAGGAACATGAACCACTTTGCAATCTGCGATGTACAGAGCAGTGTGATTTTGGTATTACTAGACTGCAATCTTTAATCTTATTTAATTAAAAAACTGTGCAATTGTGAAACTATGAAAGTGCTTGTTGTAAGCACTTTCAACAAATTAAAGTATGCATTATAGTGAAAAATAAGAATCTCTTTGTATCAACCTCATAACAGCCTCATCACAAATGCAATGCCGTCTTAGTTGATCTGACACAGAGCTCTTTGGAATTGTTTATTGGCACAAATCAGATGCATCTGATAGCAAAAAGACAATTCCAAAGAGAGTATAGTGCTAGTTTATCTAAAATAGATTAGATTTAACTAAAAAAGACAAAAGTCACACTGGGTTTGTCAACCTGAAACTCTAAGATTTTAAAGGTAAAATTTATTAGAATTGAGAAGATTTTATCTTAAGAAGGCAGTAGGACTTGTGTTAGATAGAAGACACAATATAAATTGTTGTGATCTGCTATTTCACATATTTTAGGGAATATGATTTAAAAGGGCTAATTGTATTCCTGCTTCCTAAAAAAATTCCCTTGAAAGGATTTATTTGCTGCCATTGTAATGAAAACTCATTTATATGATACATCTTCCTATAGAAACAGCTGTTGGATGAAATTAAAGCAAATGTGTTCATAGCTAATCATAAAATCAGGAAACCCAAATTTTAAAGACCTAACAGCACTCACCTCAGCCCATGTCCATAATTAGCATGCTTTATTTATTCATTCAGTACATAGTTAGAGTACCCAGAGAAGGGAAGTGCTGACTTGCCACAGAGCGGGTTTTCCTAAACTGCCTTTAATGCACTTCCATCTGGGTGCATTACCAGTGCATTGGAGAGAAGGACAGGGTAAGAACACAGCACATCCCATTGGGAATGCCAGAGGAAAGGTTCAAGATGGAATGTCATCTCTGCATATGTCTGGATCACCACTACCACTTCCCCAGTCAGTTGTTCCTGGATTTGCTCAAGCACACCAGGTCTACTCACAGGCCAGAGAGACAGGCAAAAATCACAGCATTTACATTCAGAGAGAAGTCTGGAAGGGTAACTTTGCTTTCTGGCCCACTGGCCTGAAAGTTACACCACTAGCCAGCTGCTGAAGGGCAGCCAGCTGACCACACAGGCTTTGGTGGGAGGATGAGAGGGCACAATCAGGCTCTTACCCCTGAATTGACTCAGCTGCCTTTGCAACATCAAAGCCTTTGTGGCACTCCAGGGGTGCTCCCAGCCCTTTGAAACCATACACATTTCATGCAAACTGTTACAAATAAATAAATAATTCCTTAGCAGAGACCAAGCCTGGGAAAATATCAGATCCCAAAAGCAACTATTTCCACAAACTGTGTATCTATAAGTCAGTAGTTATGGTTGCAGTTGTGTCAGTGCCTATTAGACAGCACTGATTTTTCCTTTCCAATGGTATTCTTTAGAAGATGGACACTAAAACAAAGTGTTATAAATACATCTGTTTAATTTTTTTGGTAAGACTCTAACCATGAACCTCATCCTTTCAGCTGGATGAATGGCAGTAAGACACCTTTTACATGCATACATTTCTCATAAATGTACCATTAATTTAGTTGTTTGTTTGAACCTAAGTTTTAAATGGAAAAAAAAAATCACTGTTGAGAGAAGTAAAACTTAAGGAGAATGTTTGACAAATAAATAAAGCCTTTGCTATAAAATAAAAAAAACCACAAAAAAATTTCACCAACTATTATCCCTCCTGTGACTCATTTTCAATCCCCCAAGCAAAAAGAGCACATAGTGTAAAACCCCCTAAACTTTGTAGTTTTGTCTAGGACTGTATGAAAAATCTCCTGCTGGGTGAGGTGCCAAAACAAACAGAACTCCATAAATTCCATAGGAGACATCTATCAAGTGCCACAAAGGTATTATCTCTGAATAATACCTGAATTCATGCAATATGTAATAAAATAATTATTTTGGGTGTACTTGGAAATTTTTAAGCACTGAAACTGCTAATTTCCTATATACAGCACTCAATATTCAGTGTCCAAGCTCCAGAAAATAGCACATGAAGAAATTTCCAGTCTAAATTGGTATCAGAATAATAATACTTCACAAAAATGAAATGGAGAGTATGGTTATGATTCATTAAAATTAATAGAAATTGTATTTGTAGCCTAGAATTGATAATGTGAAGTACTAGCTTCAAAAATACATATAATGTAGAACATATTTATATATATATAATCTTTAATGATTACACATGTCTGAAAACTTGTGAACGCACTGCACAATCAATGTATGCATTATTTATCTTCATTTTTAATTACAATTACTTACTAGAGAGAAATAAATCTACAAAAACCCCTTATGATTTATTTTATCATTAATATTTGAGCACTTAATATAGTATGTATGAAATCATGGAAAGCTGTAGTTATGTCTTGGTTATTGTTAATTGCAAAAATAATTTATATATTCTATTAAATGCAAACAGCAGAAAATAAAATTGCAGACACCAGTTTTAAGAGAAAAGATTGTATATTTTATGGTTTATATCTATCCAAAACTATTATTTCATTTGAAATTTATGAGAAATTGCTCATTTTCAGTAAAGAGAAAACTGACTGCTGAAATGTGAAGGATTAGTTCACTACTCTGCAAATACTAAATGGCAAAACCCCCATAAAACTGATGAACACCAAACCCCACAGGCCTTATGCTTTGATAATGTACACATTTAACAATAAAACACATATAAAATGGCATATTAATTTTAATACAGTTTAGTGGTGTTGCTGGGGAAGTATTAGGCTCCAAGATTTTAATATTCATAATATGTCAGTATGGATCAATATACTGTCTAAGTAATGTTTGCATTTTCAGTTACTATAATTCTTTATGAAGCCCTTGTGAGGAATGAAATCAAAATGATACCTCTGTTAGGAATCGTTACACTTGCATGGTGATACGCACTTTTGGACAGTCTGCCATTTAGTAAAAACTTTAAAGAAGAACACATAAGTGGAGCCCTGTGTATATGTAGAGATCAAGGGCTTACCTCCACACAAGTGGAGCATCAGCCTGCTTCTGATACAAAGGAGGGTATTGCAGTGTGCAGACTTCTGAAAATACAGTTATCCTGCAGCGAGGAATTTGCAGAATCTGCAGGACCCTACAGGGATCAAGGAGGTTTGTGTTAACAATGCAGTACTGCTGCAAGACAAAGAAGAAATGCTTTCTTTTTCATCATTCTAAATATCAGGTTTAATAGGATAGAAGCAACTAATCAAGCAGCAATCTATTTTTGAAGGAAAAACGTGTGCCATACATTTTCAACTTTAACCAAAAGCTCATAATTTAGTTTGATTTTTTTATTTTAGCACTTGGCTGAGTTTTTTTAACATGTTGGGAATACTAAAATTGAAATAATATTCACTAAAAGCTTTAAAAATTACACTGAAATGCTGCACTAGACAAATAAATTGGTGCTCTCCGGCATGAAAAGAGCATGTTAAGAGCTGGAAACAACTTCAGCAAGCAGTTTCACAAAAAATAGATCCTCAGCTTTGAAGAATCTTGTCTAAGTTAATGGAACTCCACTGGTGGTGATTCAGGACCCCACTGGTCCAGGACACACTGCCATACTATTATGTCAATAGCACCCAGAACCTACTTCCACTCTTTGGTACGACATGCATTTGTTATTGTTAGTGATGTTTTTCATTCTCAGAGCAAAACTCAGCTTGCAACATTCATGCAATGTTAATTACAAATATTGCATCTTTATCTCTGACTATTTATTGAAACAATGCTTTCTCATTGGTTATCGGTATCCTTTGGCTGAAATAGAAGCTCCCTGTCTGTCAAGCCTTCAGACAGCCAGAAGTGAGAACATCACCACCCCAGCACATGCACACACACAGAGATTGTGTACAGGAAAACTGGCCATAGGTTTCTGCAGTAGGAGATGGCTGGTGCTCCGAGCCAGAGCCAGAACTGGGAGAGGACAGAGTGGAAAATTTGGTCCAGAAAAAAGAAACCTTCAATGTCTGGTCTTGAAAAATAAAAAGGAAAGTAAAAGGAGAAATGGCATACAGTCAAGACTGTATTATCTGGAAAGTTCTTCAAAACAGTTTCTTCCCCTCCTCTGATACTCCCTCATATAAAAGTTTCCTGGCCAAGGCAAGGGCGAAAGGAAGAACACTTGAATCCAGACAATTTAGCTGATATTGTTTCTTTGTACTGAGTTTGGCAGACAACAGTGCTTCTCTCAAATCCCACAGACTGATAAGAAAAGTTAATTTCACCAATTTATTCTCTGGAAGACTGAGTCCCAGTGGGAATACTATATGAAAATGTTTGGCAAATAAATCTACTGTTTGGCGGATATTCAAAATTATACTGGAAGATGTCTGAGCCATTTCTTTTCTGGCATAGCAAATTTTTGTAGGGAAAAAAACCCCAAATTCATTTATTTTTAGTTTAATTTCCTTGTTTTCCAGAGATAAAACTATTTTTAAAAACTACATAATTCAATGTAATCAACTATAGATTAATAAAAACAAACCAGGGTAAAGCAATAAGTCTTTTCCCTTTTGAGAGTAACTATGACTTGCAAATCAAGGAGCTATATTTCCAATATATATATATAATTTAAAAACACTCAGATAATAATCAGTAAGATATGGTCACTTTACTATAACTATTTCTTTACAACTTCAAAAATATTCTGAAATAAATATATTTGCATTTTGTTTCAACACAAACTAATTATTTTTGAAACTAAAAAAATCCTTTACTTACAAATTAGCTAATGAAGGAAGGATTTTTCAGGACTAGAAATTTAAATCTTTCTTCAGAAATACCTCAAAACTTGTACTTCCTCCATTTTGTCTTATTTCAAGAGAACTCAACTGATACCATGCAGTGATAAGAATGCAAATTGAAATTGCAAAATTTTATATCAAAATTGTGCAAATAATTACCAATTATAATTGGGCAGTGTTTTCCTCACCAGAATATCAATAAAGCAGCCCTGTTCCATGCTTCATGCCACAGTAGTGTATGAGTGTGGCATATGCACCTCTGAGCCCTGCTCCAGTGGCATACTGTGAGAGTTACATGTACTACGTGTGACAAGTCCCCAAGAATCCCAGTAAAATTTGAAGGTAGAAATCTTTCACATCCATACACAATCTAGTCCAATGCTTGTCTTCTCTCACAGTTAGAAAGCTTTCCTTAATGATATAACCTAAATTGCCTCTGATGCATTTTCAGCCCATTATTTCTTGTCCTAATGCCAAGGGACATGGAGAATAATTTCTTCTTTTCCTCTTTGCAACAACCTTTAAATATTTGAAGACAGTTATCATGTCTCCACTCAGTCTCCTCTAGACTAAACAAACACAGTTCTTTCAGTCTTTGCTCTGGCGTTATATTTTGTAGACCTCTGATCATTTTGTTACTCTCCCCTGGATTTTTGCCAATGGATCCCACATTTTTCCTGAAGTGCAGTGCCCAAAACTAGACATGGTATTCCAGCTCAGGCCCCACCACTGCTCTCTGCACACTGCAGAGAGAAACAATTCATGTTTCTTATGCTTAGCATTCCTGTTAACACATCCTTGTATGCCTGCTTCTTTTATCTGAGTATGACAGAGGTTACATATATTGGTTCAGATCCTCTAAAATACCGAGCTACTCTTTGGGCAGAAATATTGCATTGTCACTCTGCACGTGATTATTTCTCTGCCTTTGCACTTGTCTTTACTGAACTCCATCATACTTATTTCTGACCATTCCTTCTATCTCTCAAGGTTATTTTAATTTCAATCTGTTGTAGCTTAACCCTGATGGCAGCTAAGCACCACAGAGCCACTTGCTTCCCCACTCTGTGGGATGTTGGGAGGGAGGAAATTCACAAGGGTGAAAGTGAGAAAACTCAAGAGGTGAGATGAAGACAGTTTAGTAATTAAAGGACTGACAGAGTGAATCTCCAGTTCCACTACTTTAGCTCATGATTAATCAGATTTTACAGCCTGGTAGCTTAGCAAAAGCCTAGACAATAAATAACAGTATAAGGATGGAATAGTTGTATGTTTTATGCCAATGGTTCCTACATGTGCTGGTGAGGTGGACTCATTATGTTTATGACAAAGAGCTCATGTGAGCATATATGGACCTTCTGTGCAGGACATCTAAGTGAGCAATGTTGAATTTACCATTTATAATCCAGCATTATTGGTAGGACTCTCCAACTAACTCAGTTTGTAAATGCATGCTAGCTCGTATGTCTCAAAAACACAAAGGAAACAAAGCAAGAACAGAAAGTTTCTTCCCTTAATTCAGCTGACAGTTGAACAAAAGCAGTTGAGACCACATACAAAGCAAGAAAATCTCAGCCTTCAAATAATTTGATTTAGACAATCAGCCATGACTTTAAAAGATATGTAATATATACATGGACCTATTTTTCCTCACAGCTGACAGAGGTCTATTTTTGATGGATCTATCCTCACAGGACCTTTGGCAAAATGATGCTTACATTTTTACTGGCAATTTTGAAACTAATCTGTAAGTCATTCCCATTGAGTGTACTTTTAGTTCTCACAGTGGAGCAGCCATCGGGGCACAGGCTGTGCTCTGTTTGGATGGAAAACACTCAGAAGATGGGCTCGGTTCCGGGGAGCAGGCTGGAGCAAGCCCAGGGCCTGAACTGTGTGTGGTGCCCATGGTGCTCTCAGCACTCACTCACACACTCTGCAGATCCCTTTCCCTTTGTCTGGATTACTGACTCCTTGACACAGGCACCAGAGAGCATGGAGTCACTTCTGGCAGATGTAATGGGGTAGCGATATAGGTATGGGATGCTTCTTTCAAATGGAATTATTAACTACACAAAAATACTGACCTCAACTAATTGTAGCCTATCTTTTAACAGTTGCAACTTACCCATATTGGTATCTCATAGTTCATTCTCCTACAGCAACAAGAAGGAGAAAGATTAGTTGTAGTTTGGCATTTATTCCCTCATATTGCAACCATTTACCCATATTTTATATAAGGTATCCTCTAGGCTTACTGAAGTCTCCCAATCCACATAAGGCAAATTGTTTGTTGGATTTTTGTTTTAAGCAGAACAGTGCCTATTGCATGAGACCAGTATGTTATTAATTTCAGCAGAGTAGCTTAAGGAATGAAGTATTAATGAAGTAAATAGCAATGTTTAATCATATGGGAGTAAACACATCTGCATTTTCACAGAATACATTTCCAGAAAACTATATTTCAGTGATGAAAGACCACACTGAAACAGAAATTCCAAGAGCTAATAACATGCTGCACTTAATGAAAAACAACTTGATACTCCCCATGGTTAAATACTACAAATAATGAAGACACAAGGCTTGGAAGCCCAGTATTTGCATTAAATAAAAAAATTTAAAAATTATAAGCTCGTTTCAACTACCTTAGGTTTTTTAGATATTGAATCATTTTGGACAGTCCAACTCTTTTTTAATCAACACAGGATACTGTTCAGTGAGTTTCAAGAATGACATTTTTTTTGCTGGCTTAGGGAAGTGGGGAATCCTTCCATTTGCCTTTAACAGTAAATGTTAAATCCAGTGCTGTCAACAGATTTGCTATACCTGGCACTGTGCAGATGAATAATACTTTGATAAATAAAAGAATTTTCTATTCCAGTAATAACAAAGTGAGTGATCTTGTTGAAAGGAAAAGCCTGGCAAATGTGAAGGGTTACATAGACGATCCCAAAAGGCTCATTCCCAAAACAGTTGTATTAACCCATAATAAAAGTAATCTTAACATTAAAAATAATTGCTAGTTTTATCTTTAAAATATGAAAATGTGAGTCCTTTTGCTGTGTCTCAACAGGCTGAAATGTTTTACATGAAGGCAGAGTACATTCTTCTCTCTACTTCTCAGTTTTAGCTGAATGCCATTGCAACGCCCAGAAGTAACTCAGTGTGTGCCAAACATGAATATTTTTAAGCATCATTTGAGTTTTAGAGGCTACAGTAAGTGATGGGAACACAATCGTCTTGGGAATCTACAAATAACTTTAAAAAAGCTCATAAATCTGGCTTTCATGTTTTGGTTTTCAACAGCTTTATGAAATATGTCAAAGCTTGAACGCAGTGAATTCGTTTTCCTTCAAATTTCTGAGGGCTGACTTTTCTCAATCTTTTTTGATATGCTGCAGAGAAACAAATAAAAAGGACTTGGCTTTAAAAAATCAGGCATTGGCAAATTAGGTTTTTTTTAAAGTTGCTTTCTCATTTCAATTTTTTCTTGGTATCAACAGAGGAAAAACTAAGTCAGGCAGCCTAAAGTATTTCCTCATCAAAAAAACCACAAAATGTTTCTGTTTAGCACACAATATATTACAACATACCAGACCAAATATTAACGAAAATGTGATGTATAATTAAAAGATATTTTTTTCTTAAATTGTTTGTAATGACTAAGCACAACAGAAACCTGGAGAGCTGCATTCAGAAGTCCCATGCAAACTCTCTACTTACAGGGAAACACATGCACTACAGTGATAATTAGCAGGGAACGCTTGGTTTCTAAAATATGAACTAAAGGGTCAGCTGAAATTACATTGAAGTCCAACAGAGAAAAGTCTTTAAAACTGTCTGAGAATCACAAAAATGAGTCCACTCAAAAAGATTACATGGCACCACACATGGTGCCACTGCTGTAGAATGCTTCCAGCTGCAAAAATAGACCTGATTTGGGTTGCTCTCAGAAACTCCCAAAAGAACTGCTATCATGATTACCTCTGGCCTATAACTTCCCTGAGTAGTACTCCTTGGCAGGAATACCTCTTTATGTGTAATAACATCTCCTCTTCACTTAATCTATGTCACAAATTGGAAGATCCCATAGGAAGAACGGAAAGCAGAGACATTTAATCCTCCAGCACTAGAAGTAGCAAGTGGAGTTGCCAGCACACACAGAGCAAAAAAACCCCCTAGGTGTTCAAATATTTGACCAGGTGCTTTTTATCAATTACGTTTTAAAATTACCATTTCTCAAGAAAAGTTTTTTGGAGAGGACCATTTTCTTCATAGGGGCTAAACAAAAGACATGATTAACGATTTATATTTGAAGATTATTTTCATGAACTATTGTACTTTTTAGCATGACAATAATATAAAAACTGAGTATATTGCAACAGCAAGTTGGGACGGTCTTCTATACAGCTGAGGGAGAAATATTTATGTTGTGAATCTAGAGTAAATTTAAAGCTATGAAAATTGGTAGAGTAATGGCTGAGTACCTGACACTAAATTTATTCTCTTTGCTCTTCTTATTTCCCAAGTTAAGGATGAGCATTTGAAAAGGATTTGTTTTAATGAAGTGAAAAACTGACTTCACAAACCACAGTGGCAAGTTGTGCATGGTAACAAATTATGCTCTTCTAAAAATAACTGATTCCAGTATCTGCTTAAGGAACTGATGCTTACCAACTTGTGAGCTAACACACCAAACACATTTACAGAGGATTGCCCTACTGTTTTCTTCTTAAGAGTTTACAGGAGGCAGAGCAGACACTGTGTCAGTAACCTGATCAAATGCTGGAGGAAAATAGAAGTCTAATGTTGCTGAGAGCAAGAAGTTTGCAACATAAGCCTTATTTAGAATATAATCTTACTCCTGATGAGGATTTCAGATGTATTTGGGATTTCAATATGTAATAACATTTCCACTTTTTTTCTTTTCTATCACTAATTTCTAATTTAACTTTTTTTTAATGACAAAGATAATGGGACAATATTAATTTGACTTATTTGATATTTGCATTTGGTCTTGCAGGAACTGTCTTAATGAAGATAAAATAAAAGTATGATTCTAAAGGTGAAGCTATTGAAGTGCAAATCTGAAGTGGCAATCTAAAATCAATTCACAAGAAAGTCCACTTCTGTTTACTGAAAAGGTAATGGTGATCTTCTAAAAACCCTTTTTAAAAAAAAAAAAAAAAAAAAAATCTTGTAAATTCCATATGGAATTTGGGTTTGTTTTAAATTTGAGTGTGACAGTTATGATGCAGTTAAATGCAAAGAACTAGGCAGACTTATTATGGTAGTGGTCTTTCAGTGACTTCTTGTGCTAGCTGGGCAAAGTTTGTAGGGTCAAACTCCTGACCCGGTCCTCCTTTCTGAGTTCCTTTCCTATATTCCTGCTGTTCTTCATCTAAGAATGGCACAGGATCGAGTGTCTACTACTTTCTAGTCTATCTGGACTTTACTGAAGTGCTTTAGCTTTCGTGATAGCAGAAAGCCTTTTCAAGAGACTGTCAATGCATATGCAAGCAGTTCCAATTTGAAAACCAGAGGATACTGAACAAGTACTGTACATAAAATATGAGCAACTGAGCTTACATGCAAGACAAATACTTTGAAGCACAGAAATAGTCACAGTCTTCAACCAAAACTACTAGTAATTTTCTAGTCACACATCTGGATATCTTAGATACAATACAAATGCTCAACAACAACTCTCCTGCCAACTAGTTTTCTACTAAATGTATGTAAATAAATATTTATCATATTTGGCTCTGTCCCAATCCAGAATTCCCACTAAAATCCATGGGAATAAGGTGGGTGTATCAGGAATACAGCTGTAGTCCTTATATCAATGCAAACTCTCATGATGTAACAGAAGGTACTGTTTGTTTGCACACATACTATACTAAAGTATATATACTAGTCAGAGAATGAGGGAAAATAATCTAATCTAGCTAGTCCTGCATAAGGGAAAAAGTTTAAAAATGTCCTGCACACTTACTGGATCATGTTTCTATTTTTATTTGAAAATTCCATTAAGTTTAAAATTGATGTGCTAACGTGGTAGTTCTAATGCTACCCGTGGAAATTTTCTCAAAATGACATTATTGATTAAAGTGTAATGCATTTGTCCTTATGCTGTGGACTGATACTGGGAGAGCTATAAAGACATCATTGCTCAGACTGTTAATGGGGGCAAGAACTCACTGCACAACACTGGAATACTCCTGGGGTTAAACAGAGAAACAATAATGATGTGATTTGGAGGGAATTCAATAAATCCTTCTTATTAAGAAAAGGCCAGTGTCATACAGAAGGACAGGGAAAGCTAAATCTTCCCCTGAGAAGATACACACATAAATGCCAAAGTGGTTTTTAATGATTTCACAGCTAAACAAAACTATATGGTATTGTCATGCTCTTTTCTGCTATATAACAGACCCCTTATTAAAAACAAATATGACAATTGAAAATTAAAGAATCCCATACTGAACTTAAAACAGTAGTTTTATCAATTACAACCTTATCACCTTACCACCTTATTACTTCTCCAGTTTGAAGTAAAGCTGAAATCAGGTATGAGGGGACTAGAGAAGGAAAAATCAAAATACTTTGACTAGGCAAGTTTTATAATATTTCATAAATAAAAGGAATACATCACGTTTCTTATGCTCATTAAACATTGAATATATTCACTGAGACACACTCCAGTAGAGCCAGCATGATACAGTCACAAAGCATGCACATCAGGGTGACAGCTAAAAAGCAACAGAGAGCTTTGCACATAATCTAAAACTAAATCTGTATGTAATTTCCTTCCCTTTGTTAATTGAAGATTAAAACTAAATCAAGGGGAAGCCTTCTATGAGGCTACTTCCAACAACAGATGACTCAACTAGCACCTGAGAATTTGTTGTGCTTGTGTGTACTGAGGTTCTGAACTTCCTGTTTCAATAAAATACCAAACAAGTTGTGTTTCCTTTACAAATAAGCTATTACATCAAACCCTGTTCCTATAATTTCAGTTTTTGTCCACATTCCAACATTTTCTTTGGCAAATGTAGAAACATTCTAATTAAAGAGAAGAGAAAAACAAGCATCATTCATCATGGTAAGAATGAATGCTCAAGAGAACATCCTTACTGGTTACTTGTTCATTCAGTTTAATTTGGCTTTTAAAGTGCACTTAATTATGGCATGCAGTTCTCTGAGATAAAACATGGGTAACAGGGTTTCCACTAATATTGTCTTGTGAAAGCTATTAAAGGTAATAATTCCTCTAATGCCATACAAATGTAATACCACCTGTGTAAAGTAATTAAAAAATATTTTTAGAATGCCATAATACTTGAAATACAGTATTCTTTGACTTATCATTTGAAATTTTTTAAAGTGGAAATGTTCCTGTGTTTTCCTCAGCATGATCTTTAAGATAAGAGAAATAAGAATCCTTTCCAATGTCCTCTTTCCTTAATTTTCAGTTTTTGTTAGTGTTAGATTCCAGATGAAAGACCTCTGTCTACTTCATTGGCAACTAACCATGAGAAAGACAAATTCCCATGAAAAGGTAAATACCAGACCTGCAAGCACAGCACAATGTAATTGTCTGCTTAAATACAATACAGCCTATACATTTCATGTGGTTTCTTGCCTAAATTTATTTAACCTATTTGCCTAAATTTATTTAACCACAGAATTGGAAGTGATTCACCAAGGCAGAAACTCAAACTTAAAATGACACTATAACAGGAGTTATAATTAATCAAACAAATGTCATTTTGGATAAGACCATGTGCACATTGTATCTTTATGGAGAGCATTGCTTCTTTGTCTTTTAAATCAAAGGCTTCCAGGAAATGAAGTTAAAAGCCCAGTCAGCTACTCAGGGTTGTGTTCTAGACAAATCTGGAATTCAGTAGAAAAAACATCCACTGTAGATGGTTAAAGTCAGTAGAGGGTGCTGAAATCTTCTGGTAAAAAATAACCACCACAATGTCTGCAGCACCCTCCAAAGGCAGCATGAAAATAGAAATAGTGCAGTTAATCCTGGAAAAACCGTAAGTTTGAGAAATTATCTCATCAAAAAGGAGAATGACTTGGCAGCGTTGTTGAGAAGCCAGCATCCCAAGAGCAGTGGTGAGATGCTCTAGGGGAAAGCACACAACAGGAGATCGGATGGCAGCGTGCGCTCACAGCCCAGAGAGCCAACAATATCCTGGGCTGCATCAAAAGCAGTGTGACCAGCAGGGCAAGGGAGGGCATTCTGCCCCTCTGCTCTGCCCTCATGAAACCCTACCTGGAGTGCTGCATCCAGCTCTGGAGTCCTCAGCATAAGAAAGGTATGGAACTCTTCGAGCAAGTCCAGAGGAGGTCACAAAGGTGACCAGAAGGCTGGAGCACCTCTCCTATGAAGCCAGGCTGAGAGAGTTGGGATTGCTCAGCCTGGAAGAAGAGAAGGCTCCTGGGAGACCTTAGAACAGCCTTCCAGTACTTTAAAGGGGGCTACAGGAGAGCTGGAGAGAGACTTTTTACAAGGGCATGTAGTGATAGGACAAGTGGAATGGCCTTAAGATGAAGGAGGGTAGGTTTAGATTAGATACTAGGAAGAAATTCTTTACTGTGAGGGTGGTGAGGCACAGGAACAGCTTGTCCAAAGTTGTGGATGCTCCATCCGTGGAAGTGTCCAAGGCCAGATTGGACGGGGCTTTGAGCAACCTGGTCTAGTGGAAGGAGGTGTCCCTGTCCATGGTGGAGGGGGTTACAGCGTGGTGATCTTTAAGGCCTATTCCAACCCAAACCATTTTGTGATTCTATGAACCTCCAGGAAAAAACCAACCAAAAAAATCCCAAACAAAAAACCAAAACCAACAAACAAACCCAAAGCAAAAAACCCAAGAAAAAATACTGTCTATTTTTAATATCAGATGAACCACTATGTGTCCTTCAGCATCTCCTACATATGTAAGCAGCAACCAGCCCAATCCACATCACACAGAGAATAATAACAATGGGACCACACTGTTGTACTGCTTCAAGAAGCACATCTTTTGTTTCATAAGTATGAGCTTAGCCTGACCAAAAACCCAATGGGATGGGACAAACAGATCTTTCAATTATTTATGCCATTCCTATTTTATAGTTTCTCTTCTAAGCCACAATTGACTCAACTATATCGTTCCACATAGTAAAGGTTTGTGCAAAACTTCTTAATTAACATCATAGTTATCTACCTCCTTCATGTTAGACTAAACCCAGAACTTCAATAACAGCACTCAATAAAAACTGTAGAGTTTGGCTCTGCTTTGTGTTGAAACTGCAGCTGTTTCAAGGTGCTTATAAACGTACCTTGATTCAGGCAGGAATCTCTGAGGCCAGGCAAAACTTTTGGTAGATCACTAAAATTTTGGGACAAGTTTTTCAGTTTTAGCATGGTAGTGAGGACCCCTTTAAACTGATTCTTAAATGTGTATTTCCTTTGATTTTAGAAAGTTAATAGTAAACAGAATTTTTACACTTTTTGCCTGGATTGTCCAAAACATATTAGTCTAAAAGATAGATACTAATTAATAGTTACTGTTAAAACAGCCAAGAAAATCCCACACCATTCAGACTACCCATAAAATTCCTGTCCCTCAGGCAAGCATACTGCTGTTAGACTTCTCTCTCTAGAATAGATTTAAAAGCAGGCATGACCTGCAGCAAAGACTGTTGAAGGTGACCAGAATCACCTGCCTCATCTCCACAGGTAAAAGTCTCTCATGTGAACTTTTCTGCTTGAAGTGAATTTGATAAAGCCTCCAGGCCACAAATAAATCTGGTAGAATGAAATATGAGTAAAGTGTGACCTTTCAGTCAGATTGGGAAAAAAAGGAAAGGACAGAAATATTCTTCTGAAGATCAAAAGGTCCCTGGTGCGGACACCATCCTTTGTTTTGGTTTTATGTTCAGTGGAAAAAAATAAAGAAATACTACCTTTGTAATAATAATATACTGACTAGCAAAGTGAGGCTCTTTTTTCATTGCAGCCTCTGGGACCAACTTCAGGCAAATATTAAATAATACTTTTTAAAAATTATAAATTTAGACCATCTTTTAAATACTTCTGATAAATAACTTCAATACACAAGACATAAATCATTGTAAGAAAATCATGGCAGTGGAACTTCTTGCCTTTGAAAAAACCTCCAAGGTCTACAACAGAGTCTCATCAACACAGAATAAATCACAAAACAGTAAGAACAAGTACAGAAGTATGTTCATATACAAAAACATATACTTACACGCACAATAAGTAAAAATAATTGCAAAGTAAATCAGCTGAAGATGGAATTTAGTTTGACAAGTATCTTATGAATACATTTTAAAATTGAATTTTTTGGTGTTTGTGTGGTTGGAGCAAAGGTGTGGGAGTTAGGAACCAAAGGAGCCTATTAAAATGGTTATATCAGGGAAACTAAGAGTAATAGGACAAAATCTGGCACATATCCATGGAGTATTTTCTTCATATTAGCTGTGAATTACTTAAGCCTCAATTTTGGAGGACAGAATTCGGCAGTTAAGACTGTACCTTAGGCACACTTACAAAAGTGCCTGAGAAGACAAGCTGTATCAGCTAAATTGTACTAAAATGTAATGTTCTCAGGAGATGTAACTGAGAAATATATTCAGAAAAATATCAGATCTGTAGGCCATGATCCTACCCTGCAGTGATACTGTCATGGACTTCAGTGTCATACTCTCTTCCAAGAACATGAACAGATTTCAGTACAACCTTTTGCTTATGATTAAATGAAGAAACAGCAAGGAATTTATTAAAAATAAGGGAACTTAAATTAAATAAATAAGATTCACTTTTGCTGGAACCACCGAATGACATTGTGTTTTGAGGGAGTCAGATTTGTAACTAATTTTATTGCCTGGATATAGTGTACTACAACTATAATAAACAAAAGCCAACAAGAGCATCTCAACAACTGTCTCCACTAAAACTGCCAGACCAGAAATTTTCCTTTCCTAACATAGCTATAAAGGGGTCCCCATAAAGTTCCACCATATTTTGGCTTCTTCAGCTATTCCATCTACAACTACTGTTAAACAAATGATAATATAATGATAAGAGCCAATAATTCAACACATTTTTCCTCTTATAAAACAATTTCTTGATATACACAGTCTTCTGCGCTACATAGAAGCAGTTCTCTACAATTTCACCTTTTAAATAAATGGAATGTATTTTGGACTGACAGCATTTTAACTATTACAGATAAACACTGCATATAAGCCTGATTTACTGTTATGCAATAAAATATACATAAACAAATAAAATACACATAAACAATTTCCTTCTACCATAACAAGTATGAGGATCAAGTAAGACAAAGCAGGATTTCTGAAGCTTTAGCTATATAACCCCTGTGGGGCTCCAATGGCTTAACCAACAAAAAAAAATCATTATATGCAGGAGCCAGGAGGTTTTCTAGCACATTCTGGTCTCATGAAACCCTTAGTCTTCCATTTTGTTCATATATGGAAGACAGAAGACCACTTTTTCTGTCACTACCATCCATACATGTAGTAGGTTTCACTCATAAAACACTGAACATGTACAGAGAAGCCTTTTTTACTGAAGGATAAAGGTATTTAGACGGCAGTGACTAAAACAACCATGATATTTCTAGGCATTAGGATAATATACATTACTTACCCTAGGAAAAGAATATTAAAGCTAAAAGCTGATTATTAGCATCAAGCACTTTTGCAAAGTGTACGTGACCATCTGCCAGTGAGCTTGTAATGAATCATGCAGGCAAACACAATCACAGTGCAACATCCCCAGAAGAGAAAAGGCACATAAACTTAACCTTTTTTTTTCTACTCTGGAAAAAAGATCAAAGTAAAACTTTGGTTGTGTTTTTAAATGATAACACAGTTTCCCCATGTGCTGATTTTCTAGAAGTGCAAGATTACAGTTCAGAGGATAATGTAAAAGCATGTGTAATGCCCATGTAATGTGTTACAATTGCAGCAAAGCAGAAATTTGCCAAATCTACATCAACAGAACAACATAAACCTCTGTTCTTCCTAACAATTAATATTAGCTGCAAAGATGACTGGGCCTGGCACCGTTCTTATTACCTGTATACTAGTTTCAGCTTCCTTACTGCAAGCTTTGCTTGCTCTTCTGGTACTTTGTTATCCCAGTATTTCCCTTTTAAACACATCCTAGTGTTTCTTTTCATTTAAGAATTACGTCCTTTCAAGAAACTCTGAAAACAACCCAAAAGCAAACAAACAAAAACTGCATTTTTGATTTATGAAATGTATTCTATGTTTATGTGCAGAGAAAATTCTGGGCTGGAACAAGCTGTCCTGTCAACACTTAAGACCTTCTTTTAGCAAAAAATTTACATTCACTCATTTTTCATTTCCATGTTAGTCAAACTAGTCAAATGCAGAGAGGAAACTGGTGGCATACATCACAATTACAAGCAAAGTAACCAGTGAAAAGTTTTTATGACCAAAGTGTACCAAGGCAGCAAGATCCTATTAGGGAGATATATGAGGCCATCGTACTACAAGCAAGGACTACAGAGTGGTGAAAAGGAATTGTAGAACTGATTTTTATCCTGGAAAAATTAAAAATGTAGATAAAACAGAGGTCTTTTTAGAAGCTAATTGGGGTGTTAGAAGTTATTTTTGTCATTGCAGGACATAATTGTGTACTCAAGTGCATAGATTAAGCACATCAGCCAGAGAAGCCACGGAAGTAGGTGGATCTCCTTCCCAAAATGGGCTCCTGAGCAACAATCAGATGCATCCATAAAGTCCAACAGGTTTCTAAAACTGTTTTATCTTGGCTATTTTGTCTGAGTATGCTATGTATATCTGAGTATACTACATCTTTAAGAACAACTTTTGGATAAAATTGGGCTTTTTACTCAGCATGTCTTTGTAAACTAACATTTAAAGGACATATTCCACAAAAAACGATGCTATGTCTTCCTCCTTCCAGTTTGAGCCAATTTCCCCGGTATGGAAGCAGGATGTACTTCAAGTTCTCATGTCTTCACTGGTAATAAAGGATAAAATTAATGCCAGGCTCAACAATCTGTCTTTATTAAATAAAAATAGTAATTTACATTCGCATCCTGAATATGTAAAATTTCCTTTCTTTCTTGTCTGTAGCAATGTATCACATACAGGGATTATTCCAAGTTTCACAGATGTAACACAGACAAAGCAACAGCAGTGGAGTACTAGAATATTAGGGAAGCAGCATATAGCCTGCAGAAAGTGATAGCCTAGTAGGACCTTTTCTAACTTAGGGTATAAAGTGAGACAATGCCAAGTAGGTGATTTATGCCATCTCTTGTAATATAGTTAATTACTAATACTGAAAGCATGATAAATGAAGGTAAATATTCTCAGGCTCTTTCCATTAGACTGGGAGTTGAAGTGCTTAAAAAATCCTCCGCATGCATTAACCTGAACATTATAAAAGTTCTACCTACAGCCACAGTAAGTTTCAGCAAGTGAAACCTGGATGTGACTGTGGATTGTATGGTAGACAGGACACCCAATTCCAGTTTAATTTGAAGTTTTCTACAGCATCTAAGGTGTTGAGAGGACTTGCTTCTCATTAGGTATAACAAACACATACATGGCAATAAAAAGGAGTTAAACAGTATTAGATGTATAAATAGATACAAGAAAACAACATCTTGAAAGCAATGCCAAATATGTAGACGGTATCAGTATTTACTTTTACATTCTGGAAATGTGAAAGGAAGGCCTTAAAATGGGACTTTGGAATTTACATTTCTGGGACTGCTAACTGAACTATACAGAAACCAGGATTCTGGCTTTCAAAATCATGCTAAAAAAAAAGGTTTTTATTTATTTGCTGCTTTCTATTGCCATTTTTCAGAGGAACATTTTCATGCTTCTGTAACCATGAGGAATAGAATTATTTCCCCTAAATTTAAGCTATCATTTCTTTCTTAATCTTATTAGTTCACAATCTAGGACATAACAGACCAAAAGGACAGAGTAACATAATCACTGGCAACACTCAAAACCAAGGTAAGATCTTTCTTGAGAGAAGTTGTAACAGCTGCAGTTTACATTTCAAATACAATCTAAACTACTTATGCATATTAAAAGACTCTTAGGCTTTTTCAAACTCATAGATCAGAGATACATTCTTACCTAAAGATGCAAAGGGAGACACACTAGGATTTTTGGAAGTCTCTAAACCTACGCTGAGAACTTTTGTCATTCATTTTTGAACATTAAACATTTTTAAGTTTTAACCACAAAGCATTTTAAAGTGCAGAATACATGGCTATTCCAGCTAGAGACATTGTTAAAAGTTGAATAAAGCAGCTGAGACCAGAGTAGAATATAAAAATTAAAAACAGAATAAGGTTTTAGTAATCACTTATTCCTCTGGTTTTATTCTCCTGCCTGTAACTTTTATTTCTGCTGAGCTTGGCAGATGTCCCACAGAATGGAGGATGTCCAGTATTACACAGTCAAATCTCATGTCTCATATGAAAAGCATATGCAACATGGCTTTCCACGTATTTTCATTGAAACCAGGCTGGTTTTCAGATGCCTAGTAAACTGGAAAAATGACACAGCGCATACATGGATAAAACCATCATGTACAGCAGATGCACTACAGTGTATTTGATGTCCATGTGCAGAGATGTTACACAGTCCCAAACTGTCCTGTATTTCAACAATTAGTATTTAGGATTCACAGCTCCACTTTTATAGAAGAATATTAATTAAAAAAAAAGAAGAAAAAGAAAAGAACAAGATAAAAAATCCTCTCTCCCTTATTTCTAGTCCTGAATATATTAATTTCTGTTTGTCTTCTCTTTATTAACACTACTTCATTCCACCAGCTGTGATATGGTGCAATACTTACTAAGCCATCTGCCAATTCATTTTTTTTGGAAACAGGTGCCTCCTTCTGACATGGAAGAGCCAGAAAAGAGATAGAATTTGATGAATGAACATTTAATGAATTTATGAACACTGAGAAATCAATGAAAAGGAATCAAGTGTCACTTATTGTAAAGCCTGATTTACAACAGTCATGAAAGCCAATATTTTAAGTAGTGGTAACGCCTCTTGAAAATGCTTCCAGTTGTTTAACTAGTCTACAGAATGTTTGGTGAGAAATCTGTATCTTTAAAAAAAATTCTCACTGTTTAAAGCTAATGCAAATGTCAACTGCTTGAGGATTCACACATTCTGGTTTATTTTAAAAATACACTTGTATTTCAAATAAAGACAGTTCTTGGCTACTGTTCATGTCATTAACAGTTTTAAAAGCCTCTGGCCATCCTCTGTAAGCAGGCACAGGGTATCTGCAAATTACAATAATGCAGAACAGACCCACGTTTTGTTTACTTCAGCAGCTTCTGATCATTTTCCATGACAGACATATCACAAAAAGGTTCTGACTGATACTAGGAAAGTCTAAATGAGAAGGCCCCAGTTCGCCTTTAAAGCATCACTTTTTTTCTTAGTCCTTGAGGCTATCAGTTTATTGAAATAGCTATCTTAAAAGCAAGTGTTATTTTTCTTTATTGGGTGTACTATAGTCTAAAACTGTGGGCCAGCAGAGTTAGGTCAGAGTTAAGTGAGTGCAGATTTTCTGCCCCCATTGCAGAACCAGCAAGGTAAAAAGCAAATGAATACAAAGGAGCCCACTTCACATGAAATAAATGTTCCAAAATAGAGGTTTTAAAAGTAGAGAAATTTGTGGCTTGTTAAGTTCATGATGTCCATGAAGTGCGTCTTAAAAAAAATTATTCACTAATTAAATTATTATTCACTTTAAATATGTTTAAATAAGTTTTCTTTGTAAAAAAATTTCTGAAAACAGAAGTAGCAATTAAGCCATTGATAACTGAGAATAATTTGTCTGGTTGCAAACTTCTCAGTCAGCCAAGAAGGTTTTCATGTGGGCAATAATAGTCTATGAAGCACAGCTTCACTCTGATGCTTTTAGCAACTGGAATAGCTGTATTCTTTTGCATGTAATTGATGGAATTAATAATATAAAATGAAGTTGTCCCAATATTGCAAAGAAATCTGAAACTATAAAAATTTCCAATATGAAACCCACTGCTGCATTATATTGGAATAATTGTGCTTAAGAGTTTGCAGGCATTAATATTAGCTTGTGCCTGATAGGTTTAATTTTATGTCTGTGAGAAAATGCAAGAATTATTTCAAATATATTAATTATATTTTTATCATCTGAAGAGGGATATTTTTTTCCTGTAAGCACTTTTCACATGGAGGTCCAACATAAACATTTTTCTTTCTTTCATCAGAGTGATGAGGTTTGATGAGAGAAATTAAGAGATGAAAAAGCTTACTAAATCACTTAATTCATACTGCTGCCAGTGCAGGATTTTACATTTTTCAGTGTTTTGCCATCTGTATTATTCATACAACAGGGATTCCACCGCTTCTCATGAGAGGCTTTTCTACAGTCTCATAGATCTTAGCTTCAGAAGATATATCCTTATACTCTGTATGAAATTAAAACAAAGTTTAGGCCATGACTCCCTACAGTTTCCCTGCCTGCTGTAGTCCTGCCTGGAATACTTCACAGCTGGCCAAAAACTCAGTCCATTGCTAGTCCATCCTTCCTCAACATGGGCTGCACTGGGTTCCAGAAAAGTCCCTGCTTAAACATTTCAATTGACATTTACCAAAGGTATAGTGCTCTTAACCCTGCAAAATGTGGCCACAGTGTAAAAGAATTATCTTTCCAGGGTGAATAATCTATTTAGACCAAATTTCTTTCTGGCTTGTTTTTTTTTTAATCAATTCACAGTCCAAGTGAATCCATTACCAAAAGAGAAGAGAGGCAAAACAATAGTTTGGATACAATAGTCTGAAAACTGTAATAAAATTAAAAATACTGATAATATATTAACAACAGCACTTTGAGACAATAAAACACATTTGAAATCTCCAATAACTGTCACTTTTTTCCATAAGTCTCATGACATTCATTTCACCTAACTTCTGGTGCTGACATCTGAACTTGTTACCCAAGAGTCTCCTTCTGACTAACGGAGAGAAATTTCTCTGACTCCACAAAGAAATCTTGGTTGACCTGATTTTTGCATTTAGTCAAAGAAGGACACCTTAACACCCTACACAAGGATACAATCTTCATTAATGCAAAAAGAAAATATTCTAAGCTGGCTGAGTTAGGAGACACTGTAATTTCATGACATCATCTAGTAAATATTTTAATGCATGGATTTTGCTTTCTAAAAATGATACTCAAGTGGGTGAACAGGCAAAGGAAGGGAGAAATTAGTAGAACATCAGCTGATAACTAATTTGATGAACTAGAAATAAAGTTATTTATGTTCAAGAAAATGCTATTCCCTGGACATTGCTATTAAGGCTCAGGCCACATTGCTGAAACAGTAACAAATCATAATGTTTCATTTAAAACCAAAGGTGAAGCTTTATTAATTATTTATAATAGAATTTGATCACAGATTTGATTGAAAATATTGACATAATATTCAAGTAAGAACATACAACTACAAGCAAGGTGTTCTATAATCAAGTTTAAACTCAAGCTAATAAGCTAAGATTGTACTAATTGATTTGTAAATGAAAGTCACTTTGGCTGTGGCTAGCCTGAACATGGAATCACATTCAAACAATACAGAGATCACCAATGTTGTCTCCAAATTTCCTGTACATATATTTCTAGTGAGACAGAATACAGATTTTTAAAGATTTGAATTTCCTGTGTAGGGAAATTACTCAAGTAATAATTCAGATTTAGATGAAAGTCCAGTAAAAGGAATTTCTAATTGGTTTGTGTTGGGAAGACAATATCCCAGTTTAATGATAGGATACCTATAAGAGACTTGACCTTGTCTACCTATTCCACTGGAGATGGAGGATTGTCTTTCCAGCAAAGGATTTATTTGGAGAGATAAAGAATAGACTGTTACTCAGCCGGTGAGGTACTTATGTTGATATTTACAGAGCAATAAGTTGTATGGAGGCAAGGAGTCCAAACTGAAAGAAGCCCTAATCTTGGTAACTTTGTCCTGTCCCATCATGGGTTCTGATGCCTCACTAACCAGAGAAAATAACCCACTTTAATTCCTTCCTTTGGTTATACAGCGGTAGGACCAACAATGAAAAGAATGCCCAGTTTTTGTGGTAGAATCAGCAAGAGGGTGGGCAATGTTTTTGAGAACTATTACTGAACTATGTTTATTGGTACTGAAAAGAAAATATTTATCGTTATGGAGTGCAAAAATAGTTTGCAGTTGCTCTGTCCTCTTCAAATTATACATCCATAATACAGTTCAACAAATATAAATGTATGAAAACATGCTGCAAATATTTTTCTTGCACTCTCCATAAAAAGGTTAGTGCATGCACTGTGTTTTTTTCTTGAGGGAAACAGATGTCAGGAACTAGGTACCTTACTGTTGCCGTAAATGTCCTCTCCCTCTCTGAAACGTTGTTTATTCCTCTTACACAGTTTTTCACTTCCTTTTCATTCCCTCTTTGACATCAGTTTATCTTTGAATTCAGATTCTTAACTTGAACATGCTCTTTGGAAGTATGACATGCTGTTATTAGCAAGTAAGTGTGCTATTACCAGATGAGAGGACCTTCCGCTAACCTGCATGACTGCTTACAAGAGGAAGGATTTAAATCACAGCGACTGGGGTGATTTGTAAGGCTATCTTACTGTCAGCTGCTTAGACCTTTTAAAAATACATTCCTTTAAACAAACGGCACATGCATTTTTCTTTAGGATGTCAGTAAGACAGATTTCTCATTTTTCAAAAGCATTCTGGATTCTTTCAGAGTCTGCTGCCTTTTCACATCAACATAATACAGCATTCACATAATACAACAAAAGTCAAAACCTTACATAAAGATTTTAGGTTTAAATTGTCCAAATGCACAAAATTATAATTAAAAAGACATTTTTCAAAGCATAGAAATAGTATATAAGCATACAGAGTAATAACATCTGTTAAGTTTTTTCACTTACAATTCAACAGTTAAGAATAAATCCACAAGTGCTATGGGAACAATTTTTAAAAACAGGTTTTAAAGGCTTTACTAGAGCTAGTTGCTATACATTAGTACACAAGTTATCTCATTCAGTTTCAAACCAATGATAACCTGTTTAAACAAGTGCTATATTATGCTTTGCCCAGTATGGGAGATACACAGAGCACAGCACTTAACACTGTCAGATATTCAGCAGTGCAGTTGTAAGATCCTTAACATTAGCTGTAATTTCCATGTTAGTTTTTAACTCGTGCAATTTGAGTTTAAAATGTAATTATACTTGTTACCAGCTAAAGTTTGCTGTCATCACCTAACTTTGAAGAGAATAAGCACAGCCTTTGGGCACTATAGCCAAACTATATAAAAATGTTAAGGAGGAAGGGCATGTAGCAACTATTCTTCATAATCCTGGGACTCACTTCCTACTTCTGTATGTGGATGACTCATCTTTCAAAGATTAAAATAACATTCATTATCAGAAAATGCTCACAGTGAAAGACACTACCAGCCGTCCTACAAACAGGAACTTCATTAATGCACAGTGAGAGTCTTCTTAGATATGTGCCTACTTATTTGTATAGACTAGTGTTCCATAGATACTTGTGAATTCTACTTTAGATATCACTAGAAAATTTGGACTGAAGAAAGAAATCACTATGAAAGTAATGAAACAGCAGAAATAAGAAGCATTTTGTATTTAACACAGTTTTGGAATGTGGAAATGACAACGAAAGGAATTTAAAAAACCCCATTAATTCATGTTATTGTTATTACTCAAGATGTGATATCATAAAGTCCCAATCTAAATTAACATGACCAATTATATCTTAGGTACAGTAGCATCAACAACATTCTAAGCACACACATTTATACAGATATAATTACGTATATATAAAATATATAATGTCTTTTGATGTTAATACAATCTCAATGAAAAAAACTTGAGAAAATGTTATATTAAAAAAAGTGGGACACCAAAATAAGCCTATAATTTGAAAATATGATCACATTAAACATCCAATTATCTGAGAAAAGATATCCCAAGTTTAACCCAAAATAGTCCAGGAAAGCCAATCCAGCCAGTGGCTACAAAGAAGGCAATGAAGTTGACATATTGGTAGGAGAGGTGCTGAATTTAGACCTTCCAAATTTGAAGCAATTAAGTACATAATCTACTTTTGTGAAGATCTGATAGTTCTCTAACTATCCTTATGATAGCAAAGTTGAATGTAATTTACTGAGGCAGAACTAATATAACAAGCTTCATAAGCAAGTCACATTTCAAATATTATGAAGGAGCCAGACAGATCATGTTAAAAAATTCAGTAACTTGATTATAAGGACCAAGATAGGAATTTTAGACACATTAATGAAAGCATAGCATCAAAAAAGGGAGAGAATAAAACATCAAAGAAACAAAGGAAACATAACTTGCAGATTATAGATTTAAATGTGTCGAAGGATGGTGGCAGTATCAATTGTCAAGGAGAAAAAGGGAGCATGCAAGCATTTCCAAGGGAATACACAAAGTTTGGTTTTGGCTGCATTATGCTTCCACTAGTGCTGTGACATCTAGGAAAAATACTGTGTACTGAAATGATGGATTGGATGTTACAAGGCAAGATGGGAACAAACAGACTGAGTCACCAAGACAGAGTGGTAACTGAAATTTCAAGCGGATCAGATTATTGACCTCTTGTCCCTTCAGCAGAAGTACAATATGAGAACTATTGGGCAAATGCCCTCCCTTGTAAGGAAGGGCACTCAAAGGAGACATGATGGAACGTCAGAAATGGAACATAGAGATGATTATGAATTCACAAGATGGTACACCAGATGTTCTGAGTGATTAGAAATAAGCTGCAGCTGAGAAAGTGAGTGGAATCCTGAGACTTTGTTAAAGAAGTCTTGAGAGACTGGTGCAGAAGCTCAGACTAAATAAAAAAGATAATGAGCAAATGGTGGGGAAAGTCAGAATAAGTGGAAAGATATTATCATTAAAGTGCTAAAAATCTGAACTATGGGTCTTGATGAAAAGAAATTTTTTGGTTTATAGAAAAACATAATAACCTGTCACTCCTCTCTTTCAAAAAGAGTGTAAGATCTAAAAACAGACAAGATTTTCAGCAGACTAAAAATCCAGTAGAGTCCTGGATCCTGTCCCCTGTTTTTTAAGTTACAAGTTCATGAGTCTTGTCCTTGTTGACATTTGTTCCTGAGAAAAATGCTAAACTACTCACAGTGAAAGAAAATATTTTGAAGACAGCAAATGGAAGTATCATAAACTAATATTGAAGTACCAGGAATCAAAGGTGGGGACTTAACACTGAGTGACAAAATGTGAGGAATGTAAATACCAGAAATATATAAAATACTTTGTTAATTTATTCCACGTTTCAGATGATTTTCCATCTCAGATTTGATTTTGAAGTTACATGTTCTCACATTGCAGCATTTTCATTTATATATGTAGATCAAATATCCCTGTAAGAATGCAGCACCAAACGTACTTGTTTACAGGGTTTTGCCTTTAGTTTGCACATATTTTATTGCGTAGTTTTCCCTTCCTAAAATGAGAAAACTGCTGAAATGAGAACTTACCTACTAAATCAATGTCCTGAAAGTTTTAGGTGGCAAAGTTTGCAGATAGCAGACTAAAGCCAAGTCAACATTTTCTCATATTACTTAAGAAGTTTATATACTTCCTTTTCTATCAGAGATCTCACAAGAGCTCTGTATCTGCCTGTCAAACAGAAGCTGCACAGCTGTAAGTAAAATGATAATTGGAAAGATAATGTTAGTAGAATTCAGGCATCTCTCTCAAAGCAGCCTAGTCGTATGCTGTATGGAAGAAACCCAGGATTGGCTCAGTAAGGGAATTTACTGTTTCCCAGGAAAGGAAATTGCCTGCACACATCTGGCAAAATGTTCTAAATGTTTAGTTTTGACAAAATATACATTTCAGCTCTGCTTATAAGGTGAGTTCTGTAGAATGGGTATCTTCTTTCTAAAAAGGGAACGATCTAATTTGCACTTTAAATATCCCAATCCACTATTCACTTTTTTATGGCATATATTGTATACACTTGGCTCTACAGCAAGCGGGAACTCACAGGCTAAAGCTATATTTTAGTTTACAGGAAAAATGTATCGTGAATGTAAATACAACACTCCATATCGACAGCAGAAATGAAAGATGAAGACAACAACGAACATGAAAGAAATACTGAGAGGGTGTGACTAGTCTGAAATAAAACTTTTTACTCAGTTTCTGACATTTATAAGACTCCATGCCACATTATTTAAATTCCTCCCTACTTCAACATGTCTAACAAAGAAATGGTCCTTCTCATAACTGACAGGGACAGATCTTCTCAGTCATTCAGTTTTCAGAATAAGCCCTCCCCTTCAAGCAGACTTGTTAAAATGCCTCTAAGGCTCAGCGAAAAGGCTGTATTCAGGCATCTTCCTTCCTCTTCCTCAAATTTCAAGGACAAAAATGGATTTAACTTGCCTTACTTTTCACACCAGTTTTCTAAATTTAGCTGTTACTACTTTCTTTCCCCCTGAACTCTGACTGGCTTTGACTCCCTGGAGAGGCAGAGAAGACCACTTCCTCCTCCACAGCTGGGAAAGCTGCTCCCAAAGGGATAGAAAGGGTGAAGGATCACAATCAACTGCTCCAAAAGATGCACCAAATACGGCACTATGCTGTAGCGAAGGGTTAAAGGGATGTATATTTATTTTGTTGGCAAGGTGAACATTCACTAACTTTCCTGGACATTGGGAAAGAGCACCTCATTAAAGCAATATGAATCCATTGGACCCAGATGGGGAAACAGCAAAACCCTCTCTCAGTTACGTGTGTGTGTGGGGGTTGTATTCCAGTCACTGCCTCTACAGCCTGGGATTATCAATGAAAGGTTGGAGAAAACATTACCATGGTGAACCTCAGGGTGTTACTCCAAGAGCTAGATGAGAAGCACAGTGAGTAGTAGCTAATCGGGGGTGCCTGCTGTGCTGGTAAGAGTATTCCATTAGGGGTTTGTTGTCACTGCTTAGAATGATACCTGTGCTTTCCGTACCTTTTCCCTGAACTGCAGACAGCTGCCGCAGCAACTGGCCATTTACTCATTCATACATTCATTCATTCATTCATTCACAACAACAACAAAAAAACCAAGACACAAAAACCAAACCCAGCTTAAAACACAGTAAAAGGTGAACTTGTTTCTCTTTCCAGTATTCCTACAACCATAGTTCTCCCTAGTGGAGGCCCAGGATACAGCAAGGCTTCCTAGGCAGTCTCCAAATTCAGTTTTTGTCCTGGCCTCATTACAGCACAAGGGCCTCCCAGGGTCATGCTTTGGCCTTTCATAAAGGAAAACAGACTCCAGTTCAAACCTTTAGAGACACTCCTCTCTCCTCAAAAACCCAGCAAAACTGAGCTGCCAGATTACAATGGTGATCTGACTCACTGGGGTGGCACACAGATGGCAAACTTTATAGCCATTGAAAAACTACTGATTCAATTAAGCCTCTCATGGAGATCCTATCTAATGAATTCTCAGCAGATTCTCTCTTAAATCTTGTATTTTATATGTGTTCAGTCCCTTGAATAGACTTCTAATAATTAAAAAGAAAATGTCTAAAAGACTACACTGCTCAGTTTCATATTTTCATTTAATATCTAACAAAAGAATTAAAAAAAAAATCCATGACAATATAATCAGAAAAATAAAGATTATCCTCCAGTTCTTCCTCATTAAGAGACAGATATTTTCAGGGCTGGAGCAATCTAATTTTCAGCACTACTCTGTTGAGCATAAGCACATAGTGGTGAAAGGAAGGATGACTAGTAAAATATGGCCCTGTATTTTTTTGGGCTAGGTGTGCAAGGAAAACAGGGAACAGACCAATTTAAGGACAAATCTTAATGGGAAATTCATATTTAACTTAGCAAATTAATTAAAGTACCCAAATAACAGAAGATACTGAATTGGAATGTCTGGTTAGATACCTAGAAATGCTTCACACAGTCTAGTGCATTAATCGAATGCTATATTCTTCATTGGATAATAGTAGGTTCGTCAAGTGTCTTGCAAAAGACTGTTATTCACATGGAATTAAACATTCTTTCAAAGACTTCAGTTCATTGAAAATTAGAAATCAGTATACAACAAGTTGGAAACTTTGTCATCAATGCAAGTAGCTGTCACATTAATCTGCTTTCCTATTGCAATACAAAATTGAAGGGATGGAGAATGCATACTTCATATACCAAACCCTCCACATACATATATTTTGTTGCAAATAATCTTGACTGTTCCAAACATATTCCTCTGTTTCCTCTGGTTAGAAGGATGAACAACAGCATATGAATACTCCGCAGGAAAAAATCTGACAAATTTGTTCCACTCATCACAGTCCAAATATAATCAGAATCTTTCTGGAATTCTCCAGAATTTAATTCTGGAGATTTTCCTTTCCAAAGGTAACTATGTAAAGAAAGATCAGCAGCTTCCAACAATCTAAAACATGAATTTTAACTGCTACAATTATTTTTAACAGCCCCTGAACTCAATTTCCATGATATAAAAATGTAAAGCCACATTAATACACTATATGAGATACAGCAAGTTGTGTAGGAGTCTGTCCTAAGAGATCATGAGACATGCTGGGATTTTCCTTGAATATGAGAAACTTTGGTCAGTAATTCATGTTAGTTTGACTAGCATGGCATTCCCTTTGTTTACTTTAATTAAGAAAAATCTATAGTTTCCAGATCCAGACCTAGCCAAAATCTCAGGCAGTATGTCTTAAGGAGTCAGTATCCTATCATGCTGGTTTCAAGAAGACAATTTGTTCCTACAGAGAAGTAAACTTTTCCAAAATTTCAGCAGAATGGACTCTTTCCCAGGGTCTGGTTAGTTGGCTAGTAATTTTCCGCTTTTTCAAGATGACCGATCATTGCAGAGACCATGGGAGTTGGGAAGTAGGGGAAGCTCCTTTTTACTCTTACATATACATTTCAAATACTTTATTAGAATTTCCCCTCCCCTTTTATGGGTATTTCCCACTCCCAAGGGCACAGAATTGGGCTAGGGAGAGCTAACAGGGTAATTCCTATTCAGCCATGCCACTTCCTGAGCCATGCCTTACTGCCGCTGACTCTGGATGGTTTTTCCTCTTCCAGTACCAGCTGACTTGTGATTTCTAACTCTTTTATTAACATTAGCACTTCCAAAGTTAGCCATGTCATACAGACAAAAAAAGCCTTTAAAATAATAAATAAAAAGCTTGTAAACGCTTAACTATTGAAAGACGTGCCTAAACATGAGTATTCATTTCAGAGATTCAGTAAAATACAAAGTCTGTGTTCAGCTGAAAACCCGTAATTACTGCCCCTCTTGTTCTCTTTGCGATAGAGTACCCAAGCCTGCTTCTGTATGCTTGGGACAGTGTCTTTCTCTGTAATTCCACAATGTATTACACACTAACTAAATTACATCTTGGTTCAGCACATTTTAAAGAAAATAAATTAAGAACAAACAAGCCCATAGACTTCTGTATGTAGGGGGGGGGGAAGGGAGGGGATTCGAGGGGAAAGAGCTAAAAATGATTACCAGCGCAAATAATTTACTAGCATAGTTGGAGGCTATCGGAACTGATTGCTCTGTCTAGGAAACCCTTAATGAGAGCCGTACTGCAGGAATTCGCAGGGGTCCTGCCGCTGCCGGCTCCTCCCTGGGGTTTCCTCTCGCCGCCCCGCTCCCGCTAGCCGCTGTGCGGTGCCCCCCGGCACTGGCGAGCCCGGGAGGGAGGAGCGGCTCCGCTCCACGTGTGTGCCTGCTCCTACCAACCCAGCTATAAGGGCAGGGGAGCGATTGACTGGGGTGGCTGCGCGGCGGGGGCGCGGCGCGGCGCAGGAAGGCAGCGGGCCAGGCGGGGCCGGCCGCAGCTGCTTCCCGCGCCTGACAGCCGCGGGCACGGCGCGGCAGCGGCCGCACCTCCGGCCCGCCGCGGGCACGCAGGCGAGCCCAGCCCTCGCCTGACGGCACATGGCAGCGGAGCGCTCGGCTGCGCCGCAGGTTAGCTAGGGCCGGGCTCTGGCCAGCGCACCCAGGCTCCCTAGGTCCGCCGAGTCACCGCAGGGATTAAAATGCAGCTGGCCGCCTGCTTCTTTTTGGGCTGCGGCATATTCTTAGCTTCAGGATACAACTCCTTCAGTAAGAGCATGGAGACGATAGGCAAGAAGCAGTACCAAGTTCAGCACGGGTCGTGCAGCTACACCTTCCTTCTGCCTGAGGCGGACAACTGCCGCTCCTCGACTCCGTACGTGTCCAACGCGGTGCAAAGGGATGCACCTCTGGACTATGATGATTCAGTTCAAAGACTGCAGCTACTTGAGAACATCATGGAAAACAACACTCAGTGGCTAATGAAGGTAGGGTAATATAATTTCTATCCCAGAAACTTGACATCCTGTTATCTGTTTCAGTGTGACTTCTTTTTTTTTTTTTCCTTGAACAGTGCCTAAATTCACAGAGTGCATTGTCTAAGCTAAATTCCTGAATTACCTTTCAATCAAAAGTTATTTTGAAGTCTGGGAACATAATTTTAACTAGAAAGGAAGAGTGAACTGCACAGTTCTGCAGAGAATGTGCTTTAAAGTTTGTCATTACATTTGAGTTGCTTGGACAAATTACACAGATGGACCGTGGGCATGTCTGAAGTTTCTGACATGCAAGAAGCATCTACTAATTTATAACTAACTGGCAAGGGCTATTTTAGCTCTATTTAAAGAACCTAGAATGTACCTTTATCTGAGGCATGCCTGAAAAATACTATCTGAAATGTGATTTCAAAACCTGGATGCAGAAATTAACCTATTAAACCCCACTAAAAAAAGACCTGTAGTTCCAGCAAAGACTGCAAGTCTGACTTGCACTGAAATTGTGAAGTGATAGAATTTCAAGAAAATTCTTTAGCAGATATCCTTTGCATCTTGTAACATTTTCAGTGACCTGTAAAATATTCAAGGGAAAAATAGGCTGGAAAAGGTGCTGCAGATATCACAGAACTTCTTTTAGTGCAATTCCATTGGAACTAAGGGAAAATGACATGTTTATTGCCAAAGTGGCAACGTCTGTACCTGAAAGAGCAGAAAAAAATTTTTACAGCATATATTCTTAGTATTACTGGAGAATAAACGTGATCACTATTTCACATTTTTATAGAAATTAATTTGATTCAAAATGCTATGCAGTTCAACAGATTTTGACTTAAAAAACCTTTATTTTGCTACTATTTGGAAAACTGTGATAATATAGTCTAACTGCAGAGTACATTTATAAACAAACATTTATGTTTTGTACCAAGATGCCTATTTCCTAAGCAATAAATGTTTTGAGGACTTGGCATTGTATTTCCCAATAAGTGTTCCAGTGATGTCATAATGGTTTCTTCATAGCGAAAGAAATCTGTGTTGTGAATGGAGAGAATTCAGTTTTTTACAATGAATAGTCATTTCATACATAGTTATAAAATAATTTTGTATTAGGGTTCACTACTCTCATCAGTTACAAAGTTACAGAACTCCTGTGATACAGCCAATGAAACCCGCTGGCGAATTTGTGAGTGTTAAAAGTCACATTCCAGAACAAACAGTGCAGGGTTTTCATCAACCTGAAAATGAGCCTTGAAGCTTAAATCCAAAATGCATACACTTGAAGGCTCCAGTGTGGAACTCTAAATCTCTCTTTAGATGTTTAGGATGCTTAACTTAGAGACCCAAATAATGTCAGTTGAGTAGTTTTTGTTTTTTTAAGCAGGCAAACTTACTTTCCTTCACTTACTTACCTTTCTACTTATTTACATTATTTATTAATTTACAATGCTCACCATTGTAATGTTAAGATGAAAATTAACAGATGTGCAATGTAGGATGAAAACTACACAATGTAGAACAGCCTAATTTACCCAGCTGCTAAGCAATTTCCTAACATAAATAGTAAAATCACACAACACTTCAGTCCTAAATGCCACTAAGCAGACAAACACAGTATCATAAGTGACATCAGGTAAACAAATTCCAGCATCCTTATTTAGTAAAAACTGTGCTTTCTCCTGTCAGTCCCTGGGAAATCAGTGCCAAGAGGAATAGAATAAGTATCTCTAACCCATTCTTTGGGGGATCAAAAGACAGATTCTGATTTACAAGACAGAGAAGTGTTTCTTGTATTTGAGCAAAGACTTCTAAATAAGATGCTTTAGAACAGCCTGTTTTTTTTTTCCCCTAGCTCTTCCATAGCTAAACATCCTGTAAAATATCTGCTGTTTGCCTTTTTCACTATTTTAACACCTGCTCTCTATGCCATCTGTTTTGTTCACAAAGAGCCTCCAACAAAAAGTAGCTTTTCCTCAGATTTACTTTGCTAGACACCTGGTCTGCAAGTGAAGATAAAAAGCAAACAATAACCTTTAAAGCTGCTTACAGAGTTTACTTGTTGTTTTTATAAGGTCACTAATACACATTCTTAGGTTCATATTTCAACCTCCCAAAATATAATGCAAGGTCAGTCAATGTGGGGTGAAAAAATTGTATTTGCTTAATTTTTTAGTGTATGGAAAGTGTAATACAAGATTGCTTTTAAAAATAACCTGACATTTAGCTTCTCAGCAATTGCCCAAAAAACTTCATTAGGTCTTGATCTTTAAAATTTATTTTTGCTCTTTCAAGAGGCAGAACCTGTTTTGTTTTAAAGTTGTGTAAAATATACATTACAAACTTCAAGTGTGAATTAACCTTTAAACATTGTTCCTGAAATATTGCAAATCCCCAAACATTTTTACACACCTCCCCCTCTCCTGCCTTTAATCCATCAACTAAAGGAAACGTTCTGTTTCTGAATGAACACTGGGCTGTATGAATGGAACAGCATGGGAAGTGTGTGCTTCATCTGCTTAATGGGCAAACACAATGGGAAGAAAATGAGTTAGATATGTCCAGGTTCTTTTCTGATCTGCTCCTGCATAGGAAGCAGAAGACTTTTTTTCTACAGTTATTACAAATTGCTTCTTCATGAAAACACATTCTTTTCAATCTGAACTTTAATAATGCATTATGCCACTATTGCGTGCGCCATACATAAAACTGGAGAATGTCTTTTGAAAAGCAGATTATGTTTAAGCATTCAGATGACAAACTAGAACAAATTCCACCTAATCCACTCTTTAGCAGTAAGTCAGTAAGTGATACTGTGAAGCAAAGGCCAAAACCCTAGATCAGCTGTGCAGCAATATACCTGAAATGAACTTTCCTCTTTGACTTTTCCTATCTTGGGATCAATTTGTATACTGGTGCATGATTTTTTTTCTAACGTGTGTGTGAACAGGGAGAATAAAGCTCTCAATAATAAAATTTTCAATTAACTTGAGACGATAGGAAGTTGGTATGCAGCTGAGATACAAGACTGGAAATTTTAAATATAGACATATATGTTGGCTATTATACTTTGGAACTTTTTATATAAAACACCAGGTTTTCAGATATTCCTAAAAGACAGGCAATCCCTTAGGGTCAACAATTAGACTACTTCTATCTGAAAAAATGACAGCTTTACCATTTGGATCACAACACTTGTACTCAAGGAACTGCATTTTTAAGATATTGAAATAACTTAATGCTGACTTGAATTTGCTTCTTAGTATATTGACTGGATCCTATGACTCAGGAGATATGACTGTCCAAAGCAATAGTGTAAAAGAAACAGGTCCTATTTTCTTAGTCTTTCCTGTTACAAACAGCTGAAAACAATGTATGATCAATTTGATGATAGCATCTGGAATACAGGTAATTTATTTCTAGTTTATCAGCAGATCAAAAGACTAGAAAATAAAAGTCTGTGTCAGGAGTCAACATTTAAATCCAAGACCAGGGCTTCATCCTGAACCATCACAGCAGACTAGGAGGGGGATGCACTGCTGCTAGAAATGCAGTATCTTTGGATACTCTTAACTGAGATTCATTTTCCCTTGTCTTGATACCCTGAAAAGTTATAATTTTTGTTGTACTGAATGTCATTTGCCAAATACAAAAGGATACTTTGACATGCTGCCATCCAAAGCCCCAGCACACAATGGATAAGGACAACTATATTGAACAGTGTTGAATTTTGAAGTACGAAAGAGATGATTCTGACTCTGAATCCTGCATTCCTTTCTTAAGTAATGCATCTATTTTTACTTATTGTGAAAATTCTTGTTTCTGTCTATCAACAATGTATTTGCTAAGCAAAAGAATACTGGCAGGACTCAAAAGAAAATACTTTCTTACTTTCAGATTGGTATGTTACCAGTTAAAGTTTCCACACTACTCTGGATGATATAATTACACAGTTTATTGTTGTATCTCCTGTAGGTAAATTTCAGTTAAAGGATTTGAAATGATTCTTTTGCATGTGTTTAAAAACTGTGTTGTAGAGACCGTTTCTGCATCATTCTGCAAATACCAAATTGGTGATACAGGTATGAAATTGTACAAAATCAACAAAGAGGATGAGATTTTCTTGCACGGATCTACAAGACAAAATCGAAATAGAGGATTCAACTTCTCCAAGATGTTTTCAGTAAAAAAATGTGATAAATAGAGGCTTGTTTTACAGAACCAGTCTCTTGCTAGCATTCAAGATATATTTTCCTGTGCTTTGTTTGTTATTAACATGATCATAAACTTGTCATCTTTGACTGGTCCAAACAGCAAACTGGGAGATTTTCTCCATTAATTATTGACATTAAGTGCTTGATTTCCTTTTTTTATTTCTTTCTTTTCTTTTTCTTTTCTTCCTTCAAGTGTACTATAGGAAATTAGCGTGAAGATGCTTGAATTGCCAGTTTCCAGTCCTTTTTGTTTGCATACCCACTTAATACATGGAATTTAACAGCATAACCATTGGAATATCTTTGATACTTTGTCAGAGAGACTGAAGTTGAGAATGGCGTTTCTTTTACAGACAATTATTGTTACTGCTCCTTTTTCCTTGTTAATTATGAAAAAAATCAGTAATTTGCATCTCACCTTAATTTACCAAGTAAAATAGTATCGCTTGATTCCTAAGCTATCATGTATGTATTGCTTAGAATGGAAGTTACCCTAAAAGACACAGATACCTGTTTCTAACCTTCAAAATATGACAGCTAGTACCTTTAGTGACTGTTTAATACTGTCTTTTATATACTACAGTACTTGCTTTTGAAAATGTACCATATTCTTTGATTTACAATATTAATCAGCTTAGTTAACCATTATGTTTTAATAAGTTTTTACATACTTTAATGCAAGAACCTCCTGCTGCATCTGTCATTTCATGGGCTTCTACACAGCTTTGGCTGAAAGCCAGGGTGGGGGCAAAGTAAGATGGTCTTACCCCACTATTATTATAGGGCTAGACATGCAAAATGTTGCCAACTGATTTAGAAAACACAGTCTTATATCTTACATTAGTGTCTACAACAGAGAGGTGCCACTCTTGGATCTTTGGAACTTTGCAAACCCAGAGTTTCATCAGGTGCCTCAGTCTATATTAATTAGCTTCCTAGAGTAAGTTCAATCAGCTTTTTCAGCCTGAGAGAGAGAAATAGAGGAATGGAAAACTTAACAGAAACCCTCCTAGAAGAGGCAGATTTATCAGCATTGCTGAAGACCTTACAAAAGCTGGCATGCTTTATGGCTCTCATCCTGACATACTGCTTTAGCACTGAAGTTTGTAGGTCTCAGAATCCAGAGACAATAGGTAGAAGGTAGAACTGTGGACTAGACTGCAAATATTATATGAATATACAGATAACCATTATGCTTCCCACTTGTTAAAAAACAGCTTGAGTACAAGAGTCAAATCAGGATTGATGGCTTTTCCATAAGACTTTGGTGTCTTCCTATTCCCACATCCTGACAGAATCATAGAATTGCAGACTGGCTTGGTTTGGAAGGGATTTTCAAAGATAATCTAGTTCCAACCCCTCTGCTGTGGGCAGGGCCATCTTCCAGATCAAGTTGCTCAAAGCCCTATCCAGCCAAACCTTGAACACTTCCAGGGATGGGGTGTCCACAACTTCTCAAGGCAGCCTGTTTCAGCATGTCACCACTCCTACTGTTTAAAAAAAAAAAAAAAAAAAAAAAAATTCTTCCTGGAAGTGGAGATGCAAGTTGTACTTCAGAGACAAATGGTTCTAGCATCTAGTTAACATGTTAAAATACTAGTTAAGATACTAATAGGAACCTTGAAGATACCTGTACAGAGACTGCACAAGGGAAAATAGGAGAAGATGGCTCTTTAAAAAAAAAAAAAAAATTCATGCATATACTAGTACCTGAAACAAGGATGTCATGCACAGAAAATATTTTGGTAGTCCAAATGCACCCTAGGAACTATCTCACTGGTAATAACAGTGAAAACAATGTGTCAGTGGACCATAAGTATCACTAGATCCTTCAAGAAAAGGAGAGTTTCTATGGCACTGAATAAGAAGTTTCAGAAATAAGCACTGAATTTTATCTGCCATTTTATTATTTGAATTTCTCAGACTAGCAAAATAAAAACTAGCGGTGGGAAAATAATAGGAACCTCAGATAATTTAAAAAGGCAAAACATCTGGGGAGAGAAAAAGTATAGCTCAGTAATTTAATACCTGAAAATGCTGTAAAGATATGCACATTATACAGCGTTAAACCAAATAACCTAATACACACAGTAAGTTAAAAAGTACTTTACAACTGGAAATACCGTGATCATTTCATTTCCTTGACCAGATATATTTCTAGGAAATGGGACAGAGGGAAAAAGAATTTTACTTATTCCCTAGTGAGAATAAAAAATACTTTTTGGCGAAGCTGATGTCTATTCCAAGTAAACAAAGCTCAGAGGAGACGTTAAAGAATTCTTCAGGTTACAAAATCCAGATCTATGTTTTGTACAAAAAAAATCCCACACCTAGATGGTTCTGCAAACACTCACTGTGTCAGTTTTTAAGCTGCCTAGGGAAAGACATTACTACTCCTTAAAAGCTTTTTTTAAAAAAGTTCTTACTTTGATCCAAGTAATTACTGAAAATCCTGTTAGTTTTTATCCGTTTATGGAACAGGTTAACCCTAAAATTAAAATGTTATTTACAAAGCTCAGCAAACGTATCCTACAATTTGTATGATTAAATGATATCTATCTGTTTTCTTTCCAACTTCCAGCACATTATGGCTTAGTCTGAAGAGAGAGAGCAGGAAGCTACAGGAACTTTTCTGCTGTCTTTATACTGCCCCTATGAAGCTTTATCACTTTAGCTAACAATCTTTCCGGGGCCTACTAAGGTCATAAAAAAGTCTTACAACTAAAAAGGGAAGGCTGATAGAATATGCAATCCTCTGTCTGTTAACTTCTCTCTCTGTTAATAGAAGTATGGATGGAAATCTAGTTTTCTTCACAGCTACACTATTCACAGAAGCTGTAAGGAAATGTTTCCTCTCTAGAAGAGCAAATACTTCAGAATTCTTAGATGGCAGCAACTTTTTTTCCAATTCAGCTGTCTCTGGAGATTTCTTGTTAAACCCAAGCAGCATGCAAGTGTCCGAGCTTTGCTCAAACTCCCTTTAATACTGTAGGGAAAAAGTGATCTTTTTAGTTTTATACTTGTATTTAGGTCTCAAGCCTTATGATAGAGTTTTAAAATAAAAACCCCAACTATACAGAGTTCCTTTACCCTCTGGGAAACAACATGTCAAATTTCTCTCATTGATTTTGCTCAGGTATTAAAATCAGTGTGTTATGGTAACACAACTGAGAGCTTAACAAACTATTTTATTGAACAGCTAGCTACAATGACTTAAATAATAACTTTCCGAAAGGGGGAAAAAAAGCCTTGCTTGATTTATTACAGCTCTCTCAATATTAGCAACTGAAATTCTTTTAATAGGCATTCAATTTTTAGACTGTATAGCATCTTTTAGTAATAGAATTATCAAGAGATGGAAACTAGCTATGTGTATTTCAAAAGCTGTACTAAAGCATTGATGAGGACCAGAGTAGTTCAGTATAAAATCAAAACTATCATGTTAGAGCATTCCAGTGTGGTACAGCATAATCACTCAAACAACTGCCATAATTTGTGTACTTCAGAAGCAATGTTTTAGTATGTTTTTTGAATAAACTGTTTGTCAAAACCACAGGAAAGCACACTAAGCAAATGTTTGATCTTTATCACTCCACTTAAAAGAACTTTTTGATGGGGAGAAAATCTAAAAGTTCTCATCTTTGGAGAAAATAATTGTATCCACTTAAAAATAGTAGGATCTTGTGAAAATCTCTAGTATAAAAATGACTGAGCAGTGTCTTAAGCCCTGTGCAAACAACAGCTCTGCAGACCTGTTCATTCTCACGCTGCAGGCACTAAGAGTCATTCACCTCCTGCACTCACGGTATCAGCTTCATCGCTATGCTTGCTTTTTGGTTCAGGCCTGCACCTGATGTGCGTGATCCTGGAAGGAAAAAGCCTCTTTGTTCCATTCTGTCAGGGTGTGGGAATGGGGAGACACCCAGCTAAGTGGAAAGGACATTTCCTGGGCAATAGCTGTAGCCCCCATAGCAGCTCCCCCACACATGGTGTGACATCCGTGTGCCGCAGGGCTGCTGCTCATCATGTGACCTGATGTGAGGTACCTGAGTAAGCTGAGAGGTTTAATTTTGATCCCAGCCACCTAAAAATTTTAGTTCTGTCTTCCTTGACAGAACTTGTAGGCATCATGTTATGACACGTTATATACTTGCTTTAGGTTGTTTCCCATGAACTACATTATGTTCTATGGAACAATTTTCCTCATTTTCCATTTACAAGGTGTAACTACCTGCAAGATACTAGTTCAAACCCACAGTTTCAGAATGCAATATAAACCAGCACCTTAAGGAGAATATGCCATTCAGCCAAGAAGCAATAGCCTCATTTTTCCAGGGTATCAGCTGTCAACTGACAATTTCAGCTGTGCAAAGTGTTAACATTCAAACACCAAAAAGCTGCAGATCAAGACTGAAATACACATAGTAATGGAAAACACACTTGCCATACTTCAAATTGCATTAACAAGTACCCTGTCCATTCAGATGTTTTCTTACTCAAGAAAATACCCTGGTGAAGACCTAATGAAAAAATTTCCATATTTTTGCTTTTCTTTTCAGAACGATGTTTTACAAACAGGGTAATTCAACTATTCAAATGAAACACTAGTTTCCAGTTTCTTAGTACAATTTAAAAAATGGATAAAGTAGGCAAAAGACAGCTTAAGTGAATAAGTAAAAAATAAAAAAATCTTGTGTTTTTCTGCTTCTAAGGAATTGACTTTAAAAACCCCTAAGCTTCCTTGCATGAGGTCTGAACTTTGACCATATTAACTATCCCTGTGTTTTCACTTAATGTTAAACTGTCATCCTGATGTCACATTTTCTGTCTGATATAAAATTTGCCTATAAAGTAATAGTAAATTAAAAAACCCTATTGTAACTGCTACTGGAACCTTACTGGGAATGTTTTCTGAAAACTACTCTGACATGATGAAACAAAGTTCAAATAACTAGAAAGTAAGCTCATAGACTAATAACCTAGCCCTTACAAAGACTATAAACTGCAACAAATATAAACAATCTGACCCTGTTGAAATCTTAGCACATACAAGCAAGGATTCTGACAACTACAGTTTACCAGCTAGGGAAGAAAGTTTAAATAGAGTTAAAAATACCCTAATTTTTTCCCCTGACACATAAGTTTATTTGACTTGACTCTAGAAAAAACTTAGCCATGTCTTGAGTTCAGCTTCTTTGTTATGGTAAACTTTATTATTTAAAAAAGGCTCTGAGGACAGCATACAAAAACCTAGCTCTGCTCCAAACAAGTAGAAAAATTCCCACTGACTTCTTAGTGAAACTAAAAATACGTAGTTTCACTAAGTAAGTATTAATAAAAAAAATATTGAAAAAGTATTTGAAGTTGATAATGGAGTACACTAGTAAATCAGATGTCTGCTTTAAGTCTTATTCTATGTGGACTGCCTCTAACTATGTGAAGATGCTATTGGAATAGAAAAAAGAGTAATAATTTTCATCACAAGGAAATAAACGTTTTCCTGTTCTTGTCCCTCTCTAGTCCATGTGGGAGTAACATCTCCCAAGAGTCTTATCCAGTCAAGTCCTTTGCACTTACCATCTTCCTCAGTGAATTTTCTCCCAACTTCACAGTGTTTTTAAACTTCAAGCAAACTAGAGAATTCATTCCCTCAGCTGGCTTTAAGATCAGCCTTCCACTCCCCTTTTACAGCTTATTGTCATTAAGAATTCCTATCCCTGATACATCCACTTTTAAAATTCTGCTCACAGAGATTAATTTCCTTTATTTCTTTCCTTCTGTTAAAGTTATGCGGCTTCCTAGATGTCCCTTTCCTCTATATTCGTTCTCATTCAGAATTCTCAGTGCTGGATTCTTTTGTCCTTATAGCTAAATTTGTTTTTAACCTTCTGTGCATACTTTCCTGAGTATTCACAGAACCGTAGAATGGTTTTGGTTGGAAGGGACCTATAAAGTTATCTAGTTTCAACTCCCCTGCTGTAGGCAGGGACAACTTCCACTAGACCAGGTTACTCAGAGCTCCATGCAGCCTGGGGTTGAACACTTCCAGGAATGGCGTGTCCACAACTTCTCTGGGCGACCTGTGCCAGTGCCTCACTACCCTCACTGTAAAGAATTTCTTCCTAATGCCTAATCTAAACCTACTCTCTTTCAGTTTAAGGCCATTCCCTCTTGTCCTGTCACTGTCCATGTGAAAAAGTCCCTCTTCAGCTTTCTCCTAAGCCCCATTTAGGCACTGGAAATGTGCTCTAAGGTGTCCCAAAACCTTCTCTTCTCCAGACCGAAAAATCCCAACTGTCTCAACCTGTCTTCACAGGAGAGGTGCTTCAGCCATGGGATCATCTTTGTGGCCTTCCTCTGGACCTGATCAAATCCCCTCTAATGCTGTGGAACCCAGGGCTGGATGTAGCACTCCAGGTGGGGTGTCTCCAGAGCAGAGTAGAGGGGCAGAATCCCCTCCCTTGCCACGCTCTTTGGATGCAGCCCAGGATACATTTGGCTTCCTGGCCTGTGAGAACACATTGCTGGGGCATGTTCAGCCTCTCCTCCACCAGCACCCCTAAGTCCTTCTTGTCAGGGCTGCTCTCAATCCCTTCACCACCCAGCCTGTGCTTATGCTTGGGATTACCCTGACCCAGGTTCAGGACCTTGCACTTGGCCTTACTGAAATTTATGATGTTTGCATGGGCCCACCTCTCAAATCGAAGACAGACAACTTCCTTTTCTGCCTAGGTGCATATAGTATCAATGTCATTGTACTTTCTCCATTGCTAATGTGCTTAGTCATTTTGACTGCAGAGTTTTACATCCAAGAGAGTCTCTGGAAAGTGTATTTAAAAGTCTCCCTCTTCAGTGGCCCTTCTTGCTAGATCTTGACAGACAGGGAAGAGTGTCCTCTCATAAAATACGCATCCTATAATGTACAGCTTTGGTTCTCAGCCATTCTTTCTGAGAGTTTCTCCTCTTCTCTTATGGTTAATGCCAGTAGCATCATTTGTTTTGAGAGGATCTGGATCTGGTCTTCATAGAAGACTGGCAGCAGCCTGGTGTCAGGCTTTCAGGAGCACTGACTGGAGCTCAGCTCTAGAGGTGACTCCATCACTACCTGAATGCTCAGGGGGTACCAGAGACAAAGAGGAAATTTTGGAAGCAGTGGATGGAAAGACTTGTCATCTTGTTTCTGTTCTAAAAAATGAAACTACCTGCTTTTAGATGGATAATTCCAGCTATTGAGACAAAAAAAAGTATTTTAAATAAGGATTACATAATTTTTTTTTTTTCTGCATCACACACTACATTTTGTTTCTGCAATATGCTGCCTATATGTTCTGAACTTGCTTCCAGATATTTTTGTTTGCCCACTCTTAACACAGTAGCTTTCTGTTTTATCTTTCAAGCATGGAATTCCTCAGAAGCTTTTGCATTAAAGACCCTTAACTGGGCTAATGGAACAGTTCAGAGAAATAAATAAACAGCATTTGACAAGAACATACAAGGATGCTCATTTTTTTAACTAAGCAGAGGTGACCACGTGAGCTTCTCTTATTTCAGGGAGCCTTTTGTGATTTCTGTAGTCACAGTTAAGGCCAGTTTGGTTTTTGGGTCCTGCTTCTCCCGCCCAGTGTTTTGGAAACCTTTGGGAAGTTCTCTGAAAGGTTTGGTCCAGCAAGTGAGGAAGTTTTAAGCTGGTGATGTAAATGTAGCAGCTAGACACCCCACCTCCCCAGTCCATATAACATATTATCAATGGAAACAGTAGTGAGAAAGATCAGCACGTCTTAAAAAAAGAGCTATAGTACTTGAGCAGAAATTACTTTCTTTTCCCCCTCTCCAAAATCAGTGAACGGGTTCTCAGTAAAGAAATTTAGTCCTTCAAGACTGAATACAGCAGCTGACATGTGCTTCCCCAAAGTCTTAAGCATTCAAAATTTGTCAGGCCTTCAGCTGAAATGACTGGTTGTCACTTGGTAGCATCACTGAGGCTTCTTCTATGAGAAAAAGGTCTTATAAAAGCTCAATAAACTATAATTAGATGCCAGTATATTGCAAAGTTTAAGAACTACTTAAAATGCTTTCAGTTTCCTTAACCCGTGAACTTAAAAAAAAAATCTAATTTTTGTCATGCTGAAAGATGCTCTGTGAACACAGCTTTGAAACTGGAGACACCCAGTTTTATAGCTTACAAAATGGACTAATTGTGTACCGTAGCTTCCTAACTAGTTTGATCCTTGAATTCCAAATCATTCTTCCTTCTGGTTGGAAATGGAATGCAAGATGACTGCTTCCCTAGAAAGCAATGCTGAGAATGAACTGTAAATGCCTAGCTCTTTTTCACTTCCCCAATAACATGTTTTGAGAAGTGGAATTTGCTTCATATTTCGTCAAAAACTTGAGCTCTGATTTGCTTCACCACATCATGAGCTATTCTCTAAAATAGACTGTCCAGTTGAAAGAAGAGTAAAAAACCACGTGATATTGTAAGTTGAGATAAAAAAGATAAATGGCTTTAACTGTGACAGATACATTTGCTAAATATTTTGTAAAGTTTATGAGGCTACATGGACAATGTTTTTCATGAAAAATGTCACCAGCATATCTGAGAGTAATTTTATTTCAGCTGCCTATTACTCAGTGGAATGGAAAAAATACATAAATGAGAAAGTATTATTGAGATCTGGGATAGCAAGTGTTTATTCAGATGTCATCTTTGTAGGGCAGAATCTCGTCCTTACACTGATGTGGTATAGTCCTGATTCCCTAATGGCAGCATGCAAGTCCAAAATCTGATTGAAAACATGTAGGCTTGTCTCCAGAAAGTTTGGATATTCGATCTGTGAAATTACAGTGATGCCATGAAGATTTTTGCCTTTTCTTTTATACCCCTGTTATACCTTTTTTACAACTTCTGTATTCCTAGTGCTTTTTGCCTACATTCTTGGACTTGTTTGTCAAGCTAAGAGACTAAACATTTTAGAAGCTTTGTAGTTAGGGATCAGTGTGCCCCAGACCCAAGGTCCTCTCCAGAACACATTCTGTAAACCAAGATAGAACCATCCAGGGGAAGGTTCCTTGGGGAGGGGGTCTCACTTGAGCCTCTCATTGGGGAATCTTTGATAGATATGCTAATTAGTAAAACCTATAATGTTATACCCAATGCTGGGGGGGGATAGACTCCGGGGGGTGCATCTCGATGCACATGACCTGGATGTGTGCATCTAAGGATCCTTACAATAAATACCAAGGTAAAATCCCTTTTCCCCTTCTAACCGTGTCTGACTCTTGATTTTAAGACCAGGAAAAGGCATCAATAGCACAATGCCATAACATAGTATTTAAAATTTAAATATTGATTAGCAGTATTTCCTATCCTTTTTATAAATAAGGAATCCTAATTTTGAGTATTGGTGGCTTGTTGTGTATAATGAAGAATATTTATATGCATTTCAGTGAATGGCAGAAGCATCACCGGCTTCTTGTCTTCCTGGCTGCAGCGCTACTGAACTTCGGGAAAATGCCATTCATGACTCACACTATTTATTTATTTATTCTTTATTTTTAGACTAATGGGAACTTTATGAATTCCTTCCCTGATTTTGAAGAGAAATACCACTTAGCTATGATCCTGAAAAATGGTGATCCAGAATCTTAAATTACCGCCTTAATGAACAGCCTTAACTCTTAATGAGTATGGGTAATTACCAAATGATTGATTTTAATTTTGAAGCTACTCTTGCTAAATTTTGGTTTTTTAAAATTATTTACTTAGCTATATAGAAATTCACACTGTTAAGCTGTTTGTCAAGTTGACTATTTAGTTTCCATTAACAGCGTTTTTTTGAAAAGAGTATTTTTCATTTGCAGTTTAATGTACAACTCCCTAAAAATGCACCACAGAAAGTACATGCATCATATATAGTACAAAGAACCCACCCACATCATCCTCCAAATGACAAAACACATGTGGAGGTAGGAAAGCAGTAGTGTAGTATTAGGTGTACAAAATAAGCTCAGTGTCTGGAATGGTGGGAGATCAACTCTACAACAGCCTTTGGGAGTGTTTCAGCTGTCAGAGTCTCTTCCCTTTTCATATGTGCTTCTTTGCTTTTTCTACATCATCACTTGGATTTTAACATTCATAGTTAGTTCAAAACATACAGTAGAAAGTACAGTCATGGTGTAATAACTTTTAGAATTAGGTACGAAGTACTTCCATTCAAGAACACAGATTGAAAGTCATTCTTCATAAATATTTGCATAGAAAATGAAGATATTTAATACATTTTGCTTCATGTTATATTAATGAAAATTCAGTTTTTATTTAAATAGAGTTTTGCCAGTAAAGGATAGGGGGAATTTTTTCTTCTGCTAGCAAGTATAAATTATAAAAATTCCTCTAAATGTAATGTAATCAGACAGGAGAATAAGTTGGTAAGCTTCCATTTAGTGCACAAGTGTCCCTACCAGAACCATCTGCATATCATTTACTTTAAAGTCTGTATTTACTATTTTAAGGGTTAGCATTTAAACTTTCAGTATTTTATTACACAACTTTAGCTTGAATATTTTCCAGTAAATCACAGCTCACTTCCAGATAGCATTCATTTATGCTGTTACTTTCACCTTTTGTTTGCTGAGAGGAAAATGAGATAAGAGAAAAATCTTAGCTGGAGGTCTGGACAGGCAGACATGTTTGATGGGGCATGTAGGAATCTAATAGCGTAGAGACATCTCAGGCATTCCCATATACATTCCCAAAAGATTTTTTTCCCTCCCTTGAGAAACAACTTGTAGACCTTCGGGACTTCCTGCTCTAGGGGAAAAAAAAAGGCGATTTTAAATGTCTCTTTTTGAGACATGATTCCTTTTTATTTCTGCAGTGTACTGATAACCTCCTAAAATTGATACCTTACTTCCAGAAAACATGGAGAAATAAATTATTTTATTAAAAGCTGATTTAAAATAGCTTAAGGTCTGATTGATGGGGATTGATGCAATACCCTTAAAAATGTGCTCCCTTAGGTCTGTCAAGATAAATGACTCTTGGAAAGGGTAGTCATTCTTCTATTTCCATTCTGACTTTAAGCAGTAGCAACATTGACAGACTGAACATAAGTATGAAAAACTATTTTAAAAAGAACAAAACTATCTGCAAAATTGAAATTTTGACAGTATCTTGCCTTCATAACACCAATACATTATAGGGATGTGGAAATACAAATACAGGTGCACATGGAGCGCCTGGCAATATGGTTACATACATGCACATTAAGGAGCATGGGTAGCATATGTATGTTGGTAAAATACTACATACTGCCTATGTGAACTGCTGTGATTGAGACAGTGTTTTCTTCTTTTTTAAAGACTACATTACATTTCACTGTTATCCATGTCCAGTAGGATCCAAGGTGGCTCATCCCAAGAAAACCCTTCTAAATGTACAGGCTTCAATTATACTACAAGAAACAATTTAAATATTTAGTATTTTAATTGAAAATTAAGTCTGTTAAAATAGTCTTTGAAAAAACTATATTTTTGTCTTTATATTAAAAAATGTATCTGTGAATGAGAAACTTAAGTCTTTTGTGGCATATAAGGATAACCTTTTACAGTCAGAAAACTGCACGCTGGCACAACATTTGAAAAAAAATGTTCCAAATTATGGGCTAAATTCTACTTCAGATGACTTATGAAGAAATCAGATATGGCCATAATCCAAAGAACACTGCCACTCTGAAAAACGGGCAGGACAACTAAGACCAAGCATTACTAGGTTAAAGATACCTGAAGACATCTGGAGTATAAGAAGCAGGAAGCATCTATAGAAGTATAGAAGTATCTACACTCTGAAAAAGTATTCCCAAAGGAACTAATGAGACTCAACAGTTTTCTTACTTTTTCCTGTTACTAAAACTAAGCAAATCTGATTATGGATGCTTAAGTACCTTTTCCATTTTGCTCACTTCTGTGTGTATAATGAACATCTTAGTGCATAAAGTACCAGGATGATGATCACAGGTATTGGAAGGGCTAATTAAACTCCAGTGGTTTAAATTTGCAAAGGTAAGTTTTGAATAAAGCACAGGACATTTTTATTAGGGATGTGAGAACCATAACTCAAAGCTTTTGGCAACTTAATATATGTGCCATATCTCACTCCTTCGTGGAAGGGAGCATGCAAAATTCCTCAATGCCTTTGGTCAAAATAGAGTGGCAAGAGCCAGAAGGGTCCAAAAGAAAAATGCGCACAAAGTGTTATTAACAGACTACACACTTGGCATGGAAATATGTTTGCTCCTATAAAAAGAAATAGGAGAGGAAAGGAGACCACCAGTTCTGGGTCCAGCACTGATCCAGCCAATAGGGTGTCCAAGGTCCTGGTGCCACCCGGGCTTTGTCAGGGGATCATTTTATAGGTAAGTTTTCCTACCCTGGGATTAGGTTTCTCATTCTTCATGTAAATAAGTGAGCATATGCAGTCCATTCTTCTGGACCTTTCTGGAAATGGGTTGAGGGTCTTTGAAGGTCTTTTGATAGTCTTGATCCCCCTCTACTGGATTGACCCTAAGTTGACAGCTCATGCCTGATTCTTGATCCTATTTCTGCACATCTGCTGTCCTTTATGTCACCATGGACCAGAACAGGGAAGTGGGTTCCAGAAAGGTGCTGCCCTACTTTCCAACAGTCCCTCTTTCCAGCCACATCCTGTTCTTATTTGCCCACTTGAATAGCCATCAGCGTTTGAGGCATAACAATGCATTAACTCCTTACTTCCCAGGCTTTTACAGTATCCCAAACTGTAGCTTCAATGCATATTTAAAAGGTGCCTAACTGTAAATGTATTTTTTGTTGCTAGGTTTTCTACAGGATCTACTCCACTTTTGTAAATCCAAAACAAAAGGTAGAGGGAAATCACTACATATGTGTCAGTAGCCCTGCAGTTTTCTCTGTGTCTTTATTGGATGACTAAGCATGCAATATGCATTGTAACACAACCTGTTCACATAGGACACAGCATTATATAGAAACTCACGATTAACATTACCTCTTGCTGAAAATAAATGTTAGAGTTGATAGAATCAGACGATAAACATTAAGAAAATCACCAAACTTTACTTGGAAATCCTGCTCCAATAACTGAAAAATTCTATAAAATAGAACAAACATCCAGTACTATGTGTACCATTTATATGGGGTGGCATTTGGCAAAAGAGGGATGTATGTATTCATGGAGCATAAATGCTGCCAGGAACATGACTGTTTAATTAGTATAAATTAAACATTTGGCAGCAAAGAACAAATGCAAGACATCATTCATAACTTAAAAGGGAAATAATGGTAAGTCAAATGTCTATAAAGTGCATGAATAAGTTGCTGAAGCTTTGAAAAATTCTGTAACATGGATACAAACTATACAATCAGGAAGACTTTATATTTAACTGAGTATTGATAATCCTTCATAATGGAATAATACTATCTCTGCCAATAGTTAGAAAACATACTTCTTTTAGTGCATAGTCTACATGTTGTCTTTTCTTTCTTGCCAATTTAAAGCTTGTTTAAAAAAAAAGTCTTGGCTATAAAAGCAATGTGTTGGAATGTGCTCCAATATTAGTGACCTGTCCTTGTTTTTCTGGCAACTTAGCTGAAGTATTTTCATCAAATTTTATGATTTTATATGATTTGAAGTAATAAAGCAGGACACAGCCCCAAAGTGATGACCTTAGAGAATTTTTTCTCTCTAAAAATGCATCACTATAACTCTATAACAAATCTTAACTGTGAAAGTATTTCAATTTTCCCAGCTGTTTTTGCAATTTAAGCATACTTTAAGACATGTTTTTTCCCATCTGTGCTTTCATTTTTATATTTACTTTGTTCAAGAATACATGCCAGCCAAATTCATACACAAAAGATAGAATGTTTACTGGAAAAATCCCAAGAAAAATCACTGAAATGCTATCAACTAACTATTCCTCCTTTCATATATTCCCTCTCCCTTGTATTATCTTTAAGATAGAATTCATTGATTGACTTGCCCCCTCAAAAGCAAAATTCCTGAAAGAAGATGCATCACTAATAGTCAGCTATTAGGTTTTAACATTTACTTTGTTCAAAATAACAACAATGTAATCATGGTTAACTCAATTCTTATATGCCAAATACTATTTGAATTAAAAAGAGATTAAACCATAACTAGCCAAGTGGCAAAGGAGAAATCTGGCAAATAATCCGTTTCACCTTCCAAATTTGAGCAAAATATTGAAGAAGACAGACATGCTGTTCAAACCAAACTGCCAAGCTTCCCAAGTGATGGATGGGGACTGAGTCATTCATTCCTGTGTCCTTCCCTCTTTTAAACCTCTTTTTGACCTCTTCCTCCTTCAGAAACTCTGAGTGTGCTGCTGCTTACAAAGGAAGGAGGCTCCTTGGCAGGAGCTGATGAATAGTACTCTACAAAGAAATGTGCCACAAAGAACTGCAGCCTTGCAAAATGGCTGCTAATCCTCAGTGTTGTCAGTGTAGCTCAGCCGTGGCTGTGGGAACTGGAGCCCGGGTTCCACCACCCTCTCAGGGAAACCCAAGGGCCTTACTTGCCCGGGGTATGCAGTGGGAACATGTTCTGCTGTCACTAAGGTCAGTGGGAGATGGTGGGGCATTTTTGATGAAAGTCGTTCTTTTATTCCTCTTTGAAGAAAGTAAGCATCCGCCACTAAAAAAAAAATTAGGAAGTTGTAGTTGTACAAAGTGCTACTTTCTACAGTTTTCCATCGTGTGATGATGAGAGAGGGGAAATAAGCAGAGAGGGATCAATGTGTATCTTGGTTCAGGTCAGGAAAAGAGATTTTATGATGTGTACATGCAGAGAATGTACAAAAGTGGGCGAGGATTAGTGAATATGAAGGAAAAAACAGAAGGGTTTTATGTAATCATGCTTTGTATAATTTTAAGGGAAAAAGCCACAAGAAGCTCCAAAGCCACTTAATAGGTCATTATAATTTAGATGCTTCATGTTGATCTAAATTAGAATAAATGTCAGATAATGAAACTGGCTTTAAATCTTAATATAAATCCCTTTTGGTGTTCACATTTCATGCTTTGAAGCAAGCACAGATACCATATTCCCTAAATTACATATTTAATATTTTTAAGTTGAAAAACAGATGTGAAGACAAACTTAAACTGGAGTCAAGAGTATATTTCAGTGATTGGGAATTCCCCACATAAATGAGAAATTATTTGAAAGAGATCAGATACTTGGAGATACGCTTACACTTAAAGATATTCAAATAAGATAAATTATGAAAATGCAGAGCTGTGTGTCCAAACAAAACTGCTTTCCAAGGTTGCAAGCACAGTGACAAGGGGTATAAAAATCTGGCAACCAGAACCACCAGATGCCTTCAACTGTAATCACGGGTTTTGCGTACTGTATTCGGAGCAACCTTACATCTGTGTGTTTGAACTGGGCAATTGCCTAAGCCTACCATAAAATGTTTACCTTACCTTTAAGCCCAGAATTAACTCATTTTCTAGTAGTGTGTTTTCAGCGATAACATTTTCAAAGAAGCCATGCAGTTCTGTAATCCTATATGCAGAGATGTCTTTGCTCAGATTTTCATTCTGCTCTCTCTTTGGTGAACAAGGAACCTTGAAGAATGAGGTTAAATATCCACAATTACTTAATGAAAGAATCAAAGCTTGCGAACAATCTTTCTTTGTTGATCTATTATTGCTGTCTTTCTTTTTATTTTTGGGCCTTTTTTTCTAAATTAAAGATGATGAAACATTTTCAATGCATTGAATCTGTCAGGTGAGGCCATATCCTTGATCTTGATAAAGATTTCAGTACTTAACTGTGACACTGAGGCAAATAAAATGCATTCTGGAGATCTCCCTACATATTCTTTTAACAGAGTTGCATTTGAGCAAAGTTTTTTTCCATGTTATCTATAATGATGTCCAGTCCAACATGTTTGGTCAAATTAGATTTGTCTCTGTCTGGAGAAGCTTTTGAAAATGAGGAATAGCCTGGAGCAAATGGTAACATTTAAGAATCAGCCCTATGAATAGTGAACAATTCTAATTACCATAGTATGATGGCAATTGAAGATACCCCTGTTAAATTTTTATGCCAAAACCCAGTTGATTGTATGTTTACTTTTTATATTCAAAAAGATCATTATGCAAAGAGACTGCCTAAAGGCTAGTTTTAAATCTTTGTGGTACACTTGAGAAGTAAGTATGCTTATGGAGTAGAACAGTAGATGTGGGTCAAAGCTTATGCCAAGTCAGAAATCTCCCTGTTGTGCATTGCAGTTCACCAGCTGCATGGGGAGACGGGAGTGAACAAATACTGCTCTGACAGTTTGGTCACACTGGGCATCAAGATATAATGGTCACTTCAAACGTCAGCATATACTACCAGTTTTAGAGGTTTTTATTTTTTAATATGCCCTGTTTTCTTCATTTGCCACCTTTAAAAAACAACTGTGGAGTATGAAAAATTAACCCAGTCCTTGCTCAAGTAATATTTAAGGGGGAATTATTAAATATTCAAAGCTGATAGATCTGCCCATTGATCTTTAGCTGGTTGGAAGTGGAATGGTTGTATCTGAACAGTGCTTTATAGAATATTAAATCACAAGATGCTTTTTCCTCACTGATACAGAAAGTAGCTGTAAAATAATGTTCAAAGTGTCTCCTTACCACAAGACATCATTCATATCAAGATAGCACTATCAAAATAGTATTTTTAAAAAAATCAAGATATCAACATGTTTTACCATTTTACTTAGTTTAGGAATTGGTGATATATTACCATTTGTGCTTAATGACACTAGCTATTTGTTATTAGCTAGTAACCTCCTTGTAGGTACAGCATGAAGCTCAAAATTTATTATGGTTCCCTTGCTAAAACAGTTTTGGAGTGAAGTAGAAGTTTGATTCTACAAATTTCCTCAGGCAATGGAAAAAAATGAAGTCTTGTGGCCTGGACTTTAATGAATTGAAACATAAACAATGACACATCAAAGAAATAGGAAATATTTGGAATTACTGAGAAGAAGTAAAGAAGTGTGATGAAAAATCAGACTGCTTTTTCATAATCCAGATAGGTAGAAAGATTTATGCAAAAGGCTACTTTAATTTTCTCCTTGCTACTTATTTTCTCATCACTTTCCTTGAAAGCAGGGTACTCTGCTATAAAATGACTACTAAAAAAGCTTTATTAGTTTAGACAGAAATTACTTCAGAGTCAAGTATTTTAAACAACTTTTGCATTCCTTAATATTAAGCATTTAAAGTATTTATAGGTTTTTCTACTGTTTTGTGTCTTTATTTGAAATTCTCCCTGATAAAAATGTGCACATAACAGTGTTAAATGACATCTGACCTCTTCTCTGACTTCTAGTCATGTGATGAAAAATGCTTTTAAAATAGTTAAGTGTAAATACAGGAAGATGACTAAACTCCTAAACTTTTATCTTCTAAAAATTTCCCATCGCTGCCAAAGCTGGTGAAACTCCTCTGATGGTTACAATGGTGGGAGCACGAGGGCAGAAAGGCTTCCAAGTGCCCACAAGCACTCTCACCACTGTACCTACTATCTACCTCCTGCAAATCTCTATTCCTGCCTTTAGAAAACAAGTGGCCACACATTCCTTGTCACACTTGGTCTTCCTCTCACAGAGCTTAACATTGGGAAACTTAACATAAATACATAACAGACAAGGACCAAATTTGTTTAGCAAGGCTGCCAGCAGGCTTACTGTACTACCCCCTTTCCAACATTTAAAGAATGCAACTATCTTCTCTCTTTCCTTTCCCATGTAGCTTGAGAATTACATCCAAGACAGTATGAAGAAAGAAATGGTAGAGATCCAGCAAACTGCAGTGCAGAACCAGACTGCAGTAATGATTGAAATAGGCACAAACTTGCTAAATCAAACAGCTGAACAGACCCGCAAATTAACAGATGTTGAAGCACAAGTAAGTAAAGAATTTCAACCTAAAAATGCTTCTGCTTCCCAAATACTACAACTATACATTTAACACTGTTTGGTATTACACGCTTCTGTTCAATCCTTATCACCCACAGCTCTAGCCAGCTTAAGGAAACATTAGTATTTGGAAATACATAGTTTCATCTCAAGCCCAGTGTTGTCACTTGAGTGATTTTCATTACAGTAGTATTTTAAGTAAGTCGAGAAAGACAATTGTTAAATTAATCTTTAAAGAGAATGTATTTAAAACTACTATATCCAGGCATCTGTTGGCTCTTAATGTGCTTTTATACAACCCTCTCATCACCAGGTCTTAGCTAAACGAGTCTCTTCAAAATGTCTTTGTTCCATTTACCAGCTTAATTGCTTTTTTAAACTGAATCTTTCCTTTTTTATTTTTTTAAACTTACCAAGAGAACGATATATTTTTAATTAATGTTTTCACAGATACTCTGAGTGGGATAATGGTTCATTTCCAGCACAATGCACTGTATTGTGGTTAACAAAGGCATACATACATAAACAAATCTGAGATGAATCAAAAAAAACGAAATTAGGAGGCTGCTAGAAAAGTATATTCACACAGAAGTAAACCTGTCTACTGCATATTTCTTAACTTCCTTCAAACAAAAACAAAGGGGTTTTAATTGAATAGCGTTAAGTATAATAAGACATTCTGTTAAACAGAATGCAGATATTAGTAGAAGGACAAGTCCAATCAATGTAGAGTGGTAAGTATTTGTAGTTTTGCAGACATGGTAGAAAGATGGAGATCTATAATTGCCAAAACACATAATGGATATATCATGCAGCACATAACATTTTGTATAATATAAAAAAGTATGCAAAGCCTAAAATCCTTGTTAGACATTTTACTGTCTGTAGAATTCATCCAAGGAATTAAATTATATTTTTTAACCTAAACCAAGACTTTGAGAACTCTTTGATAAACTGATAATTCACAGCTCTTAGTCATACTGAATTCAATTTTCTGATTGCATTATTCAGGAGCCTAATATTTTGCACGTGTTGAGAGAATGTATTTATTCATTCACAGTAATGTCTTTATGGAAATTACTCAGTTATTTTCTGCTTAGAGGAAGAAAATCATCACTGTAACTTTCCTTCTCTGCTTGAAATTACTGGTGACTGGGTTAAGGCTTAATTAGCAACATAAGGAAATTAACCAAACAATTGCTCTCTCAAGGACACTTACTTTTGGCAATAGTTTTCAATTACACTTAAGTGTGAAATCATGTCCTGAATAACTGTTTAACATGAAGGACATGAGTAATCAATTCTTCCTGTCAAGAAAAGCCAAATTCTGTTGAATTAAAAAAAGCAATTCTAAAACAATGAGAAAATATTTCTAGAAAACATGCCTCAAAGTAATGCAATCCAATACAAAGCATAAAGTATCTTCCATGTTTCCTAGTATATGCATTTCTTCATTTAAAGATGCAAATAAAGTGTAAACAATACATAGAGAAAAGGTAATATTAAAATGCAAAGAATGAATTGACTAAAGTGTGGTTCACATGATAAACACTTCAAGATATAATTTGGGATTGAGTAAAATAGCTAGGAGAGACTTACCAAGTGATTTCAGGACTGGGCCAAGATTTCAGTGAGAAACTTACATTCAACACAAGATGGAGAAAACAACTCATTCTTTGAGCCACAACCATGATAGTACCAGTAATGAAATAAAAATTGTCATAACAGAAGGGAAGGTATAACAACAAAGCTAAAGTACATAGTAACTTTCATCAGTTTTCTCTTGTCAGAAACGTAGCATACTACTGAACTATTCCCAATGATATATGGTAGTGTAATAAAAAAATTAGTGTAACTCTGTGTATTCGTCTTCATTCTGACTGTATGATTATTTGTGCCTAAATTAAGTGTTGAAAAATATTTTTTAATCATAGGTGCACATAGAAACTTGCATGATTTCACAACGTAACAAAATTACAATTTATTTAAAAGAAGTATTTTTAAAAGAAGTATTTTTTTTTGTAAATTTTTTTTTAGGTATTAAACCAGACAACCAGACTTGAACTTCAGCTTTTGGAACACTCTCTTTCAACAAACAAACTAGAAAGACAGATTTCAGATCAGACCAATGAGATAACTAAATTGCAAGAAAAAAACAGGTAAGTTTGCATAGCCCAATAAAACACTACTCCATTAAGTGCCCTTTTAACAGTTTTAGAAACAAATGTGCTCAAGTAGGAAAATAAGGGTTGGTACACAAGCTGAAACCCATTACAAAGTGTTACCCACACTCATTACAAAGGTCATATATTACTTAAAGCATAGGAGATTCATGCAGGTTTATTCTTGCATTGTTTATATATTGTTCTTCACTATCTAAAGTTCTCCTTTATGTGAGGAACTTAAAGCTAAAACTGAAACAGTACTTCAGTTGTACCCAATTTATATTCTTCTTTAGACTTATCCAGATGAAGTTGATGTAACCTGATTCAAAGTAATTGAGTGTAACCACATTTCCAAAATTTGATTTCCATGTAGTACACAGCTATCCTAATGATTAACCAGGTCATTGCTACAATTTTTATCTAATGTAGTGAGAAAAATAAAACACTAATCATATTCAATGTTCCTTAAGAGTCAATGTTTCAAAACTGACCAATATACAACTATTACTCCTATCCTTTTCTGTACTTGGCTGTGGTACAAAGGCTCATACCTTTTTTCAGCTAGTTTCATTTCCATATCACCACAGTCTTATTTTACTTTTGGCAATAAATAGTTTACTATTATTGCTTTTAGAGAAATATAAAAGCAGCAATAACAGTAAGTTTTCTCCTTCAAAGCAAGTTTTTCAATGAGAACCATATGTGCAAAGTGCTTTTTCTTTGAAAGAATTAGCTTAAGAAACCCAGGAGACATGTTTTGACATTTTTGTTCACTACTCTACTACATTTATATACGTTCCCTAAAGGTTTAATCTAGCAGCTTAAGAAAAACAAGCATCCTTATCAAATGGAAAGCAAAGGAAATACTGATTTTTAAAAGGTCATGTTTTTTGGTGTTGAACTTGTCAGACTATAGACTACCCTTGTAACATCCATATAAAACACAAAAGCATTGTTTCTCACCTATCAAAATACAATCTGCATTGAGCTAGTCCGCTTGAAACATAATTATATATAAGGTTCAGGATTATTTTTTCAGTAACAGCGATGGATTTTAGGTGAACTTCTCTCTTCTGGCTATCTCAGCTTTCTCAGAGTCTATATCAGAACAATTAGCAGAGAAATAATGTTCCCAGGCAGTCCCCTAATAATACCAGCACCAAAACTGGAGAAAGGTAACACATCTCCAGGTAACTATTTGTACATTTCCCTGTCCTAATGCCATAACATTTATGTTCAGTATATAATTTATTATAATTATAGGATATTTGGAAAGTTCATAGTTACATCTTTAAATAAGTTTCATCTTTTAATAGGGTAAACCCATGAGAACTCAGTCACTTATCTTTCCTTTAAGAATGTTGAATTATCAAACACCCAATTATTATACTTTTAAAGCCTGCAATACACACTGTAATAGATAATGTTATTTGTGCGCTTATATAATAAATGACAGCATATGTATCAAACTAAGCTTTCATTTAGTTGTCTACTGCATGCATAGCATCAGAAAATGAAGTCGAGTGTTTATGAAGAAAGAAATTTATATAGCAGGCTTGATTCCCTTGACATCAGCTCAGAATTGTTTCTGGAGAGCCTAACTGTAATCTTTTATTCAGCTTTCTAGAAAAAAGAGTTCTTGAGATGGAAGACAAGCACATGCTTCAGCTGAAGTCAATAAAAGATGAAAAAGATCAGCTTCAAGTCCTAGTAGCCAGACAGAATTCTATTATAGAAGAACTAGAAAAACAGTTAGTTACAGCTACAGTAAACAACTCAGTTCTGCAAAAACAGCAACACGATCTGATGGAGACGGTTCATAGCTTGCTTACTATGATATCGACACCAAACTGTAAGTTAAAGCAGACATGCCTATATTATTTCAGTGCTATTTCCTAATTTGTGTCCATCAGTACCTAAAAAGTCTTACAACTAGTTCTGACACACTTCCGCTTCTCACAAAGTCTGTATTTCTTTGCCTTGAATTCTGCATCTGAGTTAATTAACCTACTTTTTAGGGGGGTGGGAGAAACAGCCATGTTTATGTGATTTCTTTTCAACATTTTGTTTATCTTCTCTAGTTTGTTTATCTTCTCTATTTTGTTGAACCAATTCTCCAGTGGTTCAACAAAATACAGAGCTGTCAAGTATCCTTCATCTCACATGGCATCCATATGCATGGCAACATACACTCCCTTAACCATATATCTAGGTGAAACTGCATATTGTAGGCCTGCAACTTTTCTTCCTGGCTCACAGAGATTGTTTCTGCCACCTCTCATTGTTTTATCCACATGGAGTTTAACAAAGAAAGGATGAATTACAGTGGCTACTAAAGGCAAAGGAATCAGCACAGGCATAGTTTTTAGCCCTCAAAACAAGAAAGCACCAGGCCAGGGCAGCAGGTACTCCCAAATGTACTTCACCAAGGTTTCCTCATTCATCCTAAAAATCCCTCAGCCTAGCAAACTTTATAGGCAATAATCTCACCCCTAAATGCCTGATAACCCTGCAACAAATCATAGCCACCAAGCAGAGCTTCCAGATTAATGCAGATTCATGTGCTCCATAAAAAACCCACACAAGCCATAAACTGAAAGTTATGGCTATACAGGATTTAAACATTCCCTGCCCCGAATTTCATGTCTGATATAGAACCTGGACAAACTAAGAAGCTGTTCTAAAAGACTCTAGAATCTGTCACATTTGCCTGTAAAGTTCTCAGGGCTGAAGATACACAAACATACAGAACCCCTAAAAAGGATTCAAAATTAAATACTGGGAAAAATATTTAAAAGTTTGCATTACAACTTAAAATACAGGTGGTCTATGATACGTTACTGTAAGGTGGATCACAGATAAGGAAAAGGGTGTTTGGAAGTCCTCACTTTTAGTATTGTCCTATATGTTATGATATTTTAGGTTTTTCTAAGCAAAGTAAATTCCAAGTTTTTTTCTTAATAACTGACGCTATTCCCTTAAATACCAAAGCTGTACATGTTCCTGCTGATGTTATCTGCTATGCTAGTGCACAAATAAGTAAACAAGTCAAAGTCATGTTGGCTACAGCACCATTAAACCCAGAGTGGAAAAAATAATGAGTGTTTGCCAAAAAGACAAAATTAGCAGGGAAAGCTTCTAAGACAGTATGCAAACAATAGAGTGTGGAAAAGCAATTAAAACACTGAATGTGTTATTTTTCTATTTAAGGCAAAGCACTTAAACAGGTAAATAATGAATAAGCAAGCTTAAAAGAACATAATAAGCAACTGTAATATAAGCATGTATTTGTATGGCAGCTAAACCTTTGTAGTAACTGCCTGTGATTGTTAGATTAAATTAAAAGGGAAAATACACAGAACCAACCCCAAAAGGGTCAAATATGAAATATCAGTCAGCAGGCAAAATGCCAGGAAATTCCAGCCTCCATAGTTAATAAAGAACTGAACAAAAAGACGAGCCTTAGATTGTTCTGTTGAATAAGAAGGCTTAGACATGTGAAAATGTATTTTTTACACAAATGAATTCCAGAAGTTATGTCTCTCTAGTAAGTTGGGCTGAGCTACCAAGCTTCAGCTTGGTACATACAAAGTTGTTCCTGCTCAGCGCAGGGGCAAAAAAATAGCTTAAAACTTTGAAAGGGTAGTTCCACCAGACTGCTGCATTATAAAAGTTTTCATAACTCATTTCACAATATTAGACTACTGTCCAAAAGTCATTATTAACATAATCATTTGCTACTTAGTTATGTATGTAATAGTAGTTAATGCATGCATAGGTTGTAATGCATGTAGGAGTCCAGCAAGGGCAATGAGTGGAAGCAGAAACTGTTCAACTGAATGAGATGCAATACCCTGAGTTTTCTCATTCAACATATTAATAAGTGTTGGCACTTTTCAACCTATCAAACAACCACAGTCCTATCAGAATAATGTCTCTAAATGATACAAAGTATCAACACACATAATAAGTACCTTGATCTGTTGTTTTTCCAGGGTCAGACTTCTTTTTGGAACTGCTTTAAGCTAATTAGACCATAAAATGATTCTTAGTAACTTTCATTCATCTACTCTTAATGCCTTCAATTTCTATTGTATTTTTAACAGCTAAAAACAACTTCATAGCCAAAGAGGAGCAGATCAGCTTCAAAGACTGTGCTGAAGCTTTCAAATCTGGACTGACAACAAGTGGAATCTACACTTTAACAGTTTCAAACACTGCACAAGAGAAGAAGGTAGGATGACTATAAAGAGCTGCATACTGCATGTTAAAAGTTATTTGATCTGGCAAATATGCTATTTTAAAGGCTAGTTAACAATGAAGTTTACTACTTACCAAGTTTTTTTATAAGCATTTCATCACTCCTAGATCTGAGTATCTCACAGGAAGAAAAAGTCCTTCAGGTGAAATCTTGGCTCAGTTAAATTAATAACATTTTGTTGTTTGCTTCATCATGCCAGAATTCCACTCTTTTCCTCCACATAATTAATGTAATTAAATCAATAAGGTACTGTAATTTCTTTATAAAATCTGTAACTCCAACAGAGTTGCTCTGCATGATCAGCAGACTCCTGTCTCCTCTAAGTTCTTAGCTCCTTCATATGCCCAAGGCAGTTCAGGTGGCAAAAGGAGGTAAAGTCAGGGGCATGGAAGATTACTCATGGATTTATACTCATGAAAGCAATCTACTAGTACTGGACTCATGTATGGGTTTCAGTTCTTTGTAACACAGAGTTTTAAGGACATTTGTGTAACAACTAGATTAACAGTTAGATACTGTCTAACAGAGAGGACTTTTCTGGAAAATACTGCTCTGGAAAATACTACTACTGCTTATTATAACAGATGAGTTTGCAGTGGTTTCACTAGATCAGTTTAAATTTCTCTATGGATATTTTTTCCCCTATGTGTTTAACTGAAATGAACTTCAAAGTCAATTTAAGTTAAAGCAGTATCTCATACCTCTGTAGAAGAGACCTTGAGCTAAAAATGGCACTCAGTGGATGATAACCTGGATGCCTCACAGAGATGTTCCATCTGCTGAAGTAAATAAAATGATAAAGCTTCAGACAGTATAATTCAGTTGAAACAATCAATAGAATCTGAAAGGGAGAAACGTCCCAGGTGGATTGTGAGGATAAAGAACCAAAAAACCTGGAGTGAGCATTCGGAGGAGTGGGGCTCAGATGGTGAAGGCATAGCAGGCTGAGGAGGCTAAGGGACATATGAATAATATATTTCTTAGACAAACACTAAATAATTTCCTGATGTTTTTATTTTCTAATTTTTACTGTAGATATTTCCTTTACACAAGAGAAGGAAATATTTTATGGAATTCCTAAGGGTCTACTTTATTCAATCATAAAAATTAACAAAAAAGGTAAAAAAGCAGTGAAAAAAGAGGTGCAATGTGGAAAAGGAATTGGTGAAGATAGAGAAAACATTTTTTTTCTCAAGCAAAGGTTTAGAAATGAAGTTCACTGGTGACTAGCCTTTGAAGTGCCAGAACTTCATTTAGCCCAAGCCAGACTGTGATCTTTACACTTACAAAGCTCTCAGCTAAAGGAAATAAGCAATTTGTTTGGGTAAGATCTATAAAATACAACAGATAAAACTTGCAATTTTTTTGTAGATATGCTCTAGAGAAATTATTCAAGAGTCTGCTTCTCTTGGGAAAAAAAAAAAAAGCTGGTTTTCCTTTGGAATAATCTAGTCTAAATACATCAATTTCTAAAGAAAATTAGTTACATAAGATGCAATGAAGTGTTTTATTACACATGAAGCTGAATGGCATCTAATAGCATAGATATCTACAATCACAATTTTAAAATCTAAAGGAGAGGAAAGCTACTGAATCTCTAGAGTAATAGAATGCAGCAGTCTTTGTTAGACATCTCAGGAAGTTTTACGTTCCTTGGATCCCTTACTATTACTTGTCTTAAGCTTTTATCTTTGGTTTTAATTTTACTGTCAAATATAGTATATAGAACATGCATATTTTCTAAAAGCAGACACAAGTGCATGATGTATTACAGAATGAAAAATTTATGTCATAAACACTAACACTTCATTTTCAAAAGTACAAAAGTACAAATTCCCTAGACTATAAAATATTAAATGCTCTACATTTGAATATGAAGGCTCAAAATACTTTATGTAAATACCCATTTTGGTAGCTTACTAGGTTAAAAAACATAGTTAAAATGTAATAATTTCACTTAGTATTAAATCAGCCATTTAATAATATGAAAGAATTTAAATCTTATTCTGTCCATTTCAGATAGAAAAAGATAGGGAATGTTTTACTTACCGTGTGACACTGAAAATAAGAGACTAAAAAGTTTTAACCTGATGCTGAATTTTTGTACAAATATGAATGCATAAGAGGAGTTGTCAAGGGAAGTGAAGGTTTAGGGATAATCAACATGTTACAGCATTTTCAACTGTTTATGATGTGGATGGCTACTCAGACCAGGAAACAGAGTGACCTTTTTTATTTGCCAAAAGTGCTGCACTGCTGTTTATGTTTTCATCTTTTCCTCTTGTAACACCTTCTGACCTCCCAACAGGCTTATAAACAACTTCTGTGTAATCTGTAACCGATCCCGCGTTACTAACTTGTCTGCCATCATAATCCAAAGCTAAGGAATTGCATATGACAACTGAGAGGAAAACAATTATTTAATTCCATTAATATTTTCAAACTTTCCTGTTCTGCACCAGGACAAAAGCTAAGCCCTTTTAAAAACACTGAATAAAAACAGCAAAATATTGCTGACACAAGGAAAAATGGCAGAGGCAAAACTATGAAAAGTCAATAGTTTTATGTATACAGCAACCTCATGAACCAATTACACTGTAGTTCTTATCTAGTCACATCTCTAGGAGACAGAGATAGCAGAATACAAAATCATTGAACATAATAACTCAAAAGTGTTCAGACAACAGCCAACAGGGTGACTGCAAAGATGTGGATATTGCACTTGCTTTGGTATAGAAACTGCAGTGGCTCTTTATACTGATATCTCAGCCTGAGCCTTAATATTCTCAAAGTAGGTCTGAAAACACCCCAAATATCTTCTTACAGTGCTACAGCTGCTAGAACTGTAAGTACTGAAGCAGTTCACAAGATACATCAAATAACTGCCCGTTCCAATTTGTTGTAACTTGAGAGGTTAATCTCTTTATTCTTTTTGGCATCTATTTGAAGACTCCTGATGCCTGCCTAATCTTGGTATCTATTTTTATTAGTTTTATGAAATGTTACATATCTTTCTTTTGAATATAAAACCTAGAATAGGTTGAAAGGTCAGAAAAGTTCTGTTCTAGTAATGAGTGTTAAGTGAAAGACTTAGACTTGATTGACATGAAATTATTTTGGTGTGGAAAAATTATACTCCCAAATTTACATATACTTTTAAAAATTGTTACTGGTAAGAAAAATCTACATGAGATTTTTATGGTCATCTCTTCTTCAATTTCTCATTATGTTTTTCAGTTCCTAGTGAGTTGCTTTTTTCTTTGGGAACAAATTTGCAGTACCCCAGCATTTATCTCAAGGATCTATAATGTCTCTTAAAGCCAGTTGTCTTACCATTCACTTAAAAAAATGAATACTGCCTGTAACAGGAATATTTTATGAAAGACATTCAGAACCATTTACTATTTATATTTTAATCTCATTAGAACAAAATAAAGTGCTATTTAAAGGCGCTGATTTCTTCAAAGTATCAATCCCAACTAAATTGAAATTTAGACAAGAGGCATAAGGGAAATTGCATGTAACACTCAATAACCATCAATTAACATCTACAATAGCAATATCAGACTGAACCCATGGCTCAAATAAATTGATACATGGCCTTCCACTGTATATAGTTAAAAACTGCATATATCAGAGAAGGGTGAAACAGTTCTAGTCTCCATCTGGCTGCTTATACTGTTTAAGTGGGGTTAAGCTTCGGAGTCAACAACTTTATCTACAACCAGTGATATTTGATCATTGTAAAATCAGATTTTTAACTTGTTTCGATGCTTAAAAAAAGTATCTGCATCTGCTTTAGCCCGTTCCTAGTATCCCTCTATAGCCCTCTGTGGAAATTAGTTTTCACATATACATTACACATCATGAGTTAGCCTTCTAAAACAGATTGATCTTCACTTACAATACCTTATCTTCAGACTTTCCTTTGAAGGGATTTTTTTTTTTTACTAAATTAATTTATATGCTATTATCAAATTTTTACCAGTCGTTAAATTGAGATGTTAGTAAAGCCAAACAAAAAACAGGCTTTGAGGTGTAAGGAATTGCATACATCAGTATAAAATGAGGTTGCTGCTTTCAATTAAATTCCATTCACAAGACACACTTTAAAAAGTAATCCCTTATCCAACTCTTTTCCTTATTTTATCTTCCCTAAAAATCTCCAACTGAATGTTTTGTGATTCTCTGATGTTAAAAAAGTCTACTGCATGCCTAAAGTACAGTAGCTGCTTTGGATTTCCAGTGTGCTACAGCCTATTGAAACACCAATATATTTGATATTTGCAGCTCTAAAGACTTTCTTTCCCTTCAAAGGTCTGATGCCTTTCAAGTGTATATATGACACTGCTTGAATTATAAATACTCTGCTTGATTTATATAAATATATATGTGTGTGTACAACATACATGCAATACACATACCCTAAAAGAGCCAACTATACTGAAAACTTAGTAAGGAGCACACTTCACTTCCCAATATGACACATATAACACTACCACAGGACAAAAGGAAACTGGCTTCTCTGAAGTCATACTTTTTCAATGAATTTCCAGCATGTCTAACAATTCAAAGAGCTCAAATCTGCTAACTGCTAACACTGATAAGACAGTCACCTATAGAAGATGATGAAAAAGACATACAGGTTCAGTGTCACCCAGTCATAATTTGGGGAATTTATAGGCATGTTGTGACAAGCAGCAGTTAGGCAAGAAGTAAGACTACTGAGAGAACTGTTAAACAAAGAAGGAAACATCAAAATTCATAATGAAATACTTGCCTAGTTTATTTTAAAATTATTTAATTACTCTACAGATGAAATATCCTATCAAAGTGTAAGAAGTCAGATCTTGCCTATACTACTATAAATGAGAAGATGCAACTTGACTTAATGGATGAAAGATCTAGAATACAGATTAGAAGTTAATGTAGTTTAATACCCAAACTAGAATTCAGAAGTTTTCAAAGATGTGAAGTGATTCTGAAGAAGGCTCTGAACTTCAGTATCTTGGCAGAAAGTGGTCAAAAAAATTAAACTTCCAAATGAGAAAACATTAACTGAGAACTCTCCAAACAGGAATACTTTGACAAGAAATTCAGTATCTTTCTTAAAGATAGTATTGATACTAACATGCAACTTAAATAGATACTGACTTCAGTTGGACTTTCACTGTACTGTCTTACACCAGCTTAGCTCCACTGACTTCACACATCTAGTTATAAGTTCTGTTAGTTTCAGAATAGCAGAATTAGATGCATCAATTTGAAATCCTTTCTCAGGAAAAATTGTACTAGATATTCTAATATTCACGAAATTTTCTTCTTAATTTATCCCCCACTTCTCCCAAACATCACTCCAAAATTCCCATTCATTTTCAAAAGCTTTTTTTCCCATCAGCACCTCCACAGTATATTGGCACTTTCAGTATTACCTTTCACCTCTGACACTAAAGTAATTTAATCTGGGAGATTGATTGAAGAAGTCACCTATAAACTTGAATTTTACTGTGCCAGGGATGCATTTATTGGGTATTCTAATACTGAGTTCAATGAACTGCTTATTACATGTCAGTCTTTTCAAATTTTTAGCAGTAACTTGGTAAGTTCAAAGGTAATTTATGAATATTTGGAAACATAGTTGTTACTTTTTTGTTCGAGCACAGAAGATGTTCATTGCAGTCTGTATAATAACATGGCTTTAAGACACAACTTTCAGGTAATACACTTAGATTTAACTTTGGAGTCAGATCATTTGCAAAGGCATTGAAGAATGTACTATGATAATAAAAATGTATTTCAGTTTGCTCATTGCCTGAATATAACAGTATCTATACTCTGACAAGTCATGGGATTTTTGAATGGATCTCTCACAAAAAAGATAGAGAAGTGAAAGGTGTAATTTGTTAAGGTATTCTGCTAAGTGTGATATTTACTGAGGAATCACATCTTTTTGTGGACAACCACAACTGATTCATATGAAAGCTATGAAAACCTGCATTTTTAGGTTAACTCATATTTTGCACACAACTTGCCACTATATAGAATTATGCAAAGTACATGATTTCTGGTTTTGTTTTACTGTAAATGCATGCACTTAGGCTGTTGCATGCTTACTCTGGTAGGCCTACTGTGACATGGAAACTGGTGGAGGAGGTTGGACAGTTATTCAGAAACGAGAAGATGGCAGTGTGGACTTCCACCGGACATGGAAAGAGTACAAGATGGTAAACAGTGTTCTCTGAAGCCTTAATATTAGTTGTTATTATTATTTGAAATCTAATATACTAAAATTATATTAATAGCATCCTTAGAATGTAAGCAACTTTAAAAAGCTGTATTTATCCTCAGATGCTCATTTAGAAAATGTCAGAGTAGTGTAAGTTGTTTGCCTAAGCAGACTTGCAAGTGTGTTATTTGTTTTTAAAGAGAAACCTTAGTTTTCTTTAATCAACTGTTCCATCATATGTCTACATTTTTGAGTTGTTTATATTTGTGTTTCTAGTGGCAACAGTAGAAGCTACTCCAAATCTACTAAGTAATATTGATTCACTGTTTCAGATTCCTGAGGTTGTCCTTGCTGAAATCAATTTTTTGAAATATTACAGATCAATAACCCTCATGGACACAGTAAAATTCTTAGTTGACAGGCTGAAAACTATTAAACTTAAAAACTGATAAAGTGATAATTTCAAACTCAAAGGAAAAAAATCCACCCAAACAAAGCTATTTAAATATACAACTTGAATTACAGGGATTTGGTGATCCTGCTGGGGAGTACTGGCTGGGAAATGAGTTTGTTTCTCAACTGACTAATCAGAAGCGTTATGTTCTTAAAATACACCTGAAAGACTGGGAAGGAAATGAGGCATATTCATTGTATGACCACTTCTCTCTAGCAAGTGAAGAACAAAAATACAGGTAAGCAGGAAAATCAGATCTAAATAAAAAAAAGTTCTGATAGTAATCTTTCTAAACTGTGTAGATGCATGGCCTTATTTCATACAAATCATTATTATTTTCCAATTCACTCAAAAAATAATGCTTTCTCCATTTTTCATCTATTGCCTAAAAAAAAATTTCTTTTTCCAGAGGAGAAAATGTATGCTAGTATTTTACTAGTGCACCCTGGATGAGTATAACACACAAAATGCAAAGATGATGAGATAGTATGGAATAAGATAGGATACATGTGCCAATACAGTGGGTGACAGTGCACAGTCATTAGGACAATAGGAACCTGTCTGCAGCTGCTATCAGATCCTGATTCCCTGCAATAAATACATTTCCAGAAGCTGGATGACTAAGATGAATTATACTGCAAGGATTTTCCTTGTCAGTGACTTTGAGGAACTGTTCTGTTGTCATAAAGAGCACACCGAGGTGATGTGGCCTTATCCTTCCACGACCTGCTGGCTTAGATTCTCAATAACTCTCCTACTTGTGAAAATGGAGTAAATGTGTATTTCACTCACCAACAACTTGTCAATTTAATGGACCTGTTATTTATCCTCTAATCCTGTACAATGTAAAGGTTCACAATTTCTTCTTAATTCTTGGTTAAAATAAGAAATAGTACAAATTTTAGATAAATACTTTATATAAATATTATCATAGTATTATACACTTTAAATAGTATCATAGCATTATACATTTTGAAATGGTATCAGCCACAGCTGAAATATATGGGTAGTTCATAGTTCATTTACCAGCCTCTCTGTAAATGCAATAAATAGTTTGATTTATTATAGAAGAAACTAAAGACTTCACAGTATAACAGATGCTTTCCTACTACATAGTCCATGAAATGTTTCTTTGTAAGAGTCTTACGGATTCATGGAGTTTTGGGTGACTGGACAGAAAAATTGTCTCCATTTAGATGAATTTCTCCAAGATCTCTAGCAACTATTTGTTGTAAATAAAGTCGACCTGACACCTGAGAGAACTGATGCTGTTATTTCAACTCAGGGCTTATATGCAAACAAAGCAATTCAAAACTATCGGCATCTGTCCCCCACAAAACGTTAGATCTTAGTGCCTTGGTAGTATTTAGTTGTCTCAACTCCAAAGTAAATATTTTTTCATCTGGAAACAGTCAGAATCTACAGCAGAGATTTTTTTTTTAAGTAATGCTTTAAAATACTTAGAAAGGCAACCTTTGCAAAATGGGTGATTACCCTTGTCCATTTACAATATTAAAATATAATTACTGAAAACTAAGATAGTAAAAGCAATTTTATTACAATATACAACCAAACAAGGAATTCATCATAAAACTGAGTGGTTTAAAGAATATATTTAACATTATGAAAAAGAAAAAACCAAAGAAAGTATTCAGTTAAGAACATCTTCCATGCCCCATCTCTGGCAGTGTTCAAGGCCAGGTTGGATGGGGCTTTGAGCAGCCTGATCTAGTGGAAGGTGTCCCTGCTCATGGCAAAGGGGTTGGATCTAGATGATCTTTAAGGTCCTTTCCAACTCAAACAATTCTATGATTCTGTGATCCATTATATTAAAAAAATTAATACATTCTGAATGCTGGAAAGATTATGAGTTGGGCCATAAAACTGAAATTTCTTCATATTAAACTGAGATCAGAATGGACTTTGTTTGAATCAAACTTCCTGATCTCAAACTATGACATCAAACCAGGTTGCTCAGGGTTTTTCATTTGGGTCTTGATAACCTCCAAAGGTGGGGGCACAACTTACTTTTCTTTCCTCATGGTAAAAAGTTTTTCTGATATCCAGTCAGAGCATCTCATTTCAATTTCTATGCACAGCCTCTCATCTTCTGTTATACTAGACTGTACCTAAAAAAATTTATTATTAATAATAAGTAAATAATACTATGCTTATATTAGACTTCAAATGATATTTGAAGACCCAGCCTAGGCTCATACATTATACTTGGAACCTTTAATACAATATATGTTAGAAATTGGCTTACATAATTTTGAACTCATCTTAAGGAAAACCAGTAATTTTTTAAAGACCTTTTAAAGAAAATCTGTAATGAACTGATCCTTTGAAACCTAAATGAATAAAAATTAATTAATTTATTACATTTTAAAATAGGGAATATAAAATGGGTTAAAATAATTTGTTAAACTACCAAAGAAAACTTCTGTCATAAGCAGAGAATTACCTGCAAGATGAAGACTGACTGAGGGACAAGGTAATTATCCTCAGAGAGTCAGATCTCTTTAAACAAATAGAATACCTCTGAGAAGCACAAGCTATTTGATACAGAAATGCAGTCACTGTAGAGGGTTCAAGTCCTTCCAATTCAAGGTAACACAGGAATAGCTGTGTAATTGCCCTGCCCAGTTCAGTGCCCTGTGTTTCTCCCCATCGAGATTGCATTGGCACCCGTGCAAGCAGATCCCAACAGCAGCAGCCTCACTGAAAGCTTACCCTGCCAGGGAATTGAAGCAAACTGAAATACTTGTGGTGAGTTAACACTAAAATTTATGAATGATGTGAAAAGGATAAGTCATTAGGAAAGTGGAAAGAGAAATACTGAGAAACTTCTAAAAGATCATTTACTAGCTCATAATTAATACTCTTGGTAATGCTGTTACCTCATATATGTGGGGTTGTCATGCTAAATTGCTGTGGTGTCCTAACAGCAAAAGTAGGAATCAAAACAGTTTTGTTATAAACTTTTGAACTTAATAAAAAAAATTGCATGTGCTGTTGCATTGAAGTACAACAATGTACTTTCAGTATTAATAAATACATGAAAAATCGTAAGAGTGACTATCTACTTGTTCTCGTTTTCTTCTAATATGACATGAACAAACACATGTTCATTAGAATATTGTGCTGACCATTTCTGTTCATATAAAAACATTGTGCTGAAAAACATCTTACAGCAGGACATTGTCCAGAAAAGAATTAAATTATTTGAACAGGATATTTATTGCAAATGATTCCATCATTATTTTGCAGACAACTACCATCAACTTCCACGTAATAATTGTTTTTCCATTTCTCACTTCTACAGGATTTACCTTAAAGGACTTACTGGGACAGCAGGCAAAATAAGTAGTATAAGCCAACCAGGAAATGATTTTAGCACAAAGGATGCAGACAATGACAAATGTATTTGCAAATGTTCACAAATGCTAACAGGAGGTACGAATGTTTTTATGTTTCTCAGTCTTCCTATTTTTATTGGCACTGAAATTGTCTACGAGATAAATAGTGATAATTTTGACTATTAAAAAAGTTCAAAACTCAAGGATAGAAATACTAGTATGGTGACTCCAAATGAAGTATTTTATCATTTGACAAAAGTTAGTTAAAATAAAACAAGAGAAGTTAAAACTGGAGGCAAAATAAGTCTGAAGTTGGGGTACAAGAAAATCTGTAATTGTGGAACTAATCAGAGACACAGCAGATTCCTCTTTCAAGGAATGAGGTAACATTCAGAGATCAAAACACAACTCCCTGCAAAAAACCTGTTTCAGAGATTCAGCTTGTCAGTGAAATGGCTCCTGATTCTTTAAGCATAAACCCTTTCCCTAACTACCCAAGAAGAAAAACCCCAAGAGCTGCTGTGTACTGCACGTGCCACAGAAGGGTACACGAATTTAATTCCTTTTTTCAATATAGTTATCAAGTGGTAAAGATACATTACAGATATATCTACATTTTTCTAATGATTGTTCACTAGTTATATTTGAGTTCTAGGTGGTATTTTTATCTCCAACTATGCAAGTAATTCTATATAATTTGTTAATCTAAAATTCCACATTCTGAAATGTAAACAACTGCATTGCAAATTTGGCTTCTCTTCCTGTTATCTTTTAAGCAATTGTTCATTTTCCTACAGCACAAGTTGCAAAAAAAAAAAGACAGCTTTGGTTTATCCAAAAGGATAATTGGAATGCTGCCCTGCAAAACAGAACACACACACTATTGCCACCATAACAGAAATATAAAAATATTATTATATTAATAAAAACAATTTTTTCTTCTGACCCACTAACAGGTCAGGACTATAGGGATACAAAATAGGTTTGGGCTGCTTTTTTCTCCTTTTCCTTCTTCCCAAGTTCCAGGAGGTTTTGAACTGATCTGCACAGAGAACTGAATAATTCCTCTAGAAAGAATTAAGAAAGGAGTTTAAGTCTGTGAAGAACAGGAGTTTACCAAAGAATAGATAAAACCAAAGGCAACTCAATATCATTATCGTTCAAGTTGTGTTCCACCCTCAGACTGTCAACAGTGTTTGATGTGGATAATAAACTGATTGAAGACTTTCCCTTCTCAAATTTCAAATACAATGTATTGCATAAGATTCAAGAATATGTAGTTGATACATAAATACACTTCTTTGCTGAGTTTGAGGCAAGTATTTTATACTGACACTTCCAAATCATAACAACAAAAAACTGGGTTTAGATTTCTTTCCCATTTCCAGACAACAAAGTGACCTTATACGCTATTTTGAGAATTACTTCTGCTGATGTTTGTCTTCTGTCTTGCAGGATGGTGGTTTGACGCATGTGGTCCTTCTAACCTCAATGGAATGTATTATCCATTACGACAGAATAACAACAAGTTTAACGGGATCAAGTGGTACTACTGGAAGGGCTCGGGATACTCGCTCAAAGCTACGACTATGATGATTCGACCAGCAGATTTCTAAATGCTTTGTCATTATGTGAATTATGTATTGTACAGTCTTCAAAGACTTATTTTACCAAGCAACTTGTCTCATTTTTTCAAGCCCAGAAACATGCACTAGTGTTCTGAAGGGGTCAGTTCAGTACAGTTCCTGAATTGCAATCGCCTTGATCAGCTCCAGCTCATATTATTCAACCAGACACAAAGTCTAAAGCATCAACCTGATATAACAGTGATTTGGCCAAATGACTCAATAAAAAGAACATCCAAGAAACCATCAGACAACTCAAGGACTCTGTTTTACTGATCATTTATGTTATGTATGTGATAGTAAATAACTGGAACTGTGAAAAAACCCTAAAATAGTTTTAGAAATACGCATTTTGCCTCACCGCTGAACTTCAAACATTAATATAAAACACTTAGCTAGATCTAGAACTATTTATCTTTCTGTGTCATGTGTGCCCTTTATGTACATAAAAAAAATACTTCCCTGTAATTAGCTCAATAGTGTAGTAAGGGAATACATTCTTTTCCCCCATAGTCTCCTAAGCAACTTCTTACACTTATTTGAGGATTTTTTTCCAATAACCTGTATGACAATGTTTAACAGAGGACAAATAGCATTTAAGTAGTTTGCATTTATTCTTGGGAAATACCATTTACAAAAATCATCATTTTTTTCAGTCTATTTCAGTCACTATCTTTAAATTACAAAAATCCCTACAAATTAAAATATAGCATGTATTCCTACACATTTTTATGAAGATTGCACTTTTTTTCTTCCCTTGTCATTTACCTGTAAAATAACTGAGCAGTATTTTATAAACCGAGACAACGGCATTAACACCAGATGTCCGATTGTCTATGACAATCATTTATCACCTGGTGCTGTAATATATCTATATGTTTTGTAAAAATAACCTAACTGAAAAACATATGCATGTTCTTTGATACAATTAAATTTATGCTTATAACTTAAGATACAAATTACTACATTTTAAAAACAGGAAGAAAAATAATCTGAAAGTTACCTAAGGTCACACTATGGTTTTTTTCAGTAAGGTTAGGACTTCTCCCTAAAAATTCTCTGTAGGTAGGCCCTCAATGTACACCACAATGTGAATAAATTACTCTACTGGGTGATCTTTGCTTTTTTTTTTCCTTAATTTTATTACTATATGCTTTAAAATTGTGTACTAAACACTGCAGTTCAGATTGAGAAGGTATTTCTCCATAAATCACAATAATTTAGTGGAGGTTTCTCTCCAAATTAAGTTTAGCTTTTTATTCTCCTGCTTAGTCTTTGCTCAATATTTTTGTAAAACTTTGATTTCAGCAGATGACTGAATTAGTTACAATGCAAGAACTTAACCCAAAACAAAACAAAAACCCCAGACACATTTCTGGAGGCTGACTTAACAAAAGGTACTGTAAGGGCAACAAGGCTTCTGAAGGGTCTAGAAAAAATATCTTATGAGGAGGGGGTGAGGGATCTGGGGTTGTTTAGATGGAGGAGTTTCAGGGGGGACCTCGTCACTCCCTACAATCACCTGAAAGGAAGTTGCAGTGAGGTGGGGTCTGGTCTCTCTTCCACTGTGCCTGCAGTGAGAAGCCCAGAAGAAATGGCCTTAAGCCATTAATCTCCCACAGGGGAGATTCAGATCAGATATTAGAAAAAAAAAAAAAAAAAAAATCAGTGTTACAGTGGTCAGGCATTGGAATAGGTTGCTCAGAGAGGTTGTGGAGTCACTATCCCTGGAGGTGTTTAAGAGGCATCTGGATCTGGCGGGAGATGTGGTTTAGGGGTTACAGTGGAAGTGCTGGGTGGATAGTTGGATTGGATGATCCTGTAGGTCTCTCCCAGCCTTGATGATGCTATGATTCTATCTTGAAAAAAGTAAATGATTTTGAGAAAGATGGAAGAAATCTCTATATTTTATACTGACATTAAAGCTGCTGTCAAGAACACCCAACCACTCACACCACCACCCTTCTTCTTCTTCACTGCAAATGTGTCACTCACCATTACTAAAGTGTAGCAGAGACAAAATAATATTTCTAATAGTACTTCATGATCTGATTTTATATAAACCTAAAGAATGTAAATTAATAGTCACTGTCTGAAGAGTTGCATAAAATAATGTATTTGAAATTATTGCTTAGTATTTTATTGGTTTTCACAGCAAACTTCTAAGGACTAAAAAACTAAAAAAAAAACCTTCTCAAAATTGCCTTCATGAATTTCCAAGAAATGTCTTAGAGAGCAAGTCTAGAAGAGTCATCACACTACTAGAGGAGCTACACATACCAACAAGCACACAGCATGCCAAGAGACACCCAAAGAGCTGTCATTTTTCAGCCTAGAGGAGAAAAGGGGAAGGGGAGAGACCTTAACGGTGCCCACAACTGCCTGATTGAGGACATAGAGAGGACCAAGCCAGACCCTTACTGGAGGTGCTCTGCTATGAGACAAGAGACAGGGACAAGAGGCAGTAAATACAATTTGGAATTGGGGAAAGTAACTTTTTCTTTTCATTTATTCATTTATTACCATGAGGGTGGATTGGACAAGTCCCTTGGAGCAGAGTGTTGAACTAGACAACCTTCAGAGGTCCCTGCTAATCTAAAATACTTTATGATTCTATGAAATTAAACAGAAATGCTGAGTCTACATTATTGCATTTCCTGTGTTGCTACATTTAATCAGACAACTAAAGAAAATACTCCCAATATTTGAGATAGTAAGCATATCCAAAAAGCTGATAAAAACAAACAAAAAATCCCCCAAAAAGTTCTTAAAAACCATGATGGAATCTGAATGGTCAACCTGGTAAAGAAAAGTAGTGCTAACTTCTGGTTGACATTAAATTTCTTTATTTTAGTAAGAAAACGCTGTATGACAAAAATAATTTAATATTGCATGGCTAGTTTTAATTTGTTGAAAAAAAGTTTATAAAATTTGAGGCTTTCAGATGACTGTTCTGGGAAAGTGATCAAAAATACGGATGTAGACATTGAATAAATTGTTTAATGAGACTTCATTTTGGGGGAAAAAGGATCAATTTATCAGCACAAATGTAAACATTTAGAGTGAATGTCTTTAAATGACATTTAATCTAAAGAAAATTGCATGGCTTGAATTCCAAACGCCACAGTGAAGCAACAGGAGGACATGTCAGATGGAAGGCAATAAAAGGAAACAGAAGGCTGCAACAACTGCTTTGGACTTGGTACAAACAATTAAAACATAACAGCAAGGTAACCTCTACTTTTAATTCCTTCCTGTAATCAAATAAACAGCATGTGAAACTAGAATGCACTTCCATTTTCCCTAAGTACTTTTTAGGAAAGAAACAAGGGAAAAAAAGCAAATAAAACCACCATTCATGTTCAAATAATAATTGCATCTTTAAAAAAATAAGGTATCTGTTACAGTAAGAAATGAGAGTGACCAAAGAAGGGAATGATTGGAACGGTAATGGAAATACCACCTTGGACACCAACTTTGTTCCTTTGCAAGAACAGCAGATTGCAAATAGAAGTGATTCAGCACAACCCTAACCTCCCTCAATTTTACATTCTCACCATCTCTCAAATTCTGCTTACTTCTGCTTTAGGAATAAAACCTCTAAATGGAATCTAAAAAACAGCCCCAAGAGGAATCACTTGTAAAGAATGCTATGTACATTGTTACTGATAGCATACTTTATTATTAATCAAGGTAGTCTGAAAAGAAACAGAAAACTCAAAGCAACATAACATGAAATTCAGTGTTGATTTTTTCATAGAAATACAGAAAAGGGGAAAAAAAAGAACATGCTTCTTATTTATTTTTCACACTTTTACCATTCTTACTCTATTTGAATATATAAAATAATCTACTTTCTCCTTTTAGAAAAAATATGAAATTATAATGAATAATTAATTTCTTTAGGCTTATTTGAGAATAACTGCTAAAGTTTACCTAAACTTGAGAACATACAACTTACAATCATGAAATAAAGCTTCATGTTGAATATGTAAATTTACCTAAGTTATAGATTTAGAAAGAATCTCAAACAGAAGTTAATAAAATTACAGTAAAAATAAATTTCATACCCCATTAACTGTTCTTTCTTCAAAGCCTGTATGAAACTTTGAGAAATGAATTGCAGACACGAATTTAGTAGAGGGAAAATTATTGGAATGATTGACTAGTAACCAACTAGAATTCTACTTGTTTTGAAACCAAAATAAAATTCCTGTTTACTCAATTACAATACATGAAGTGGACTGAGGTCTACACAGGTACATCATGCCCCCACATACCCACTTTTGCACTGGTTCCCATTTCAGTACTTGAGAATGACTATTAGAGGCAGGAAAAATGCTTCATTTTTTCCTACTTAGCAGTTCTAGAAGACCACAGTAATTTTCCATTGCCCAAGTAAATTCTGGGCCAAAAAAACTGAGACCTGCATGACCTGAAAATCTTTCCATTTGGCAATAACGTGCCTCTCCAGTTTGTACACAGGTACAGATAGAAATAAAATTAAAGTACATTAATACTTCAATAAGATGCTGGTTTATTCAGGTGTTAATTGGTGAATCAATATTTTGCATTTTCCACACGTACCAAAGTTTTTGCACACATTTCAAAAAGTAGTGGACGAAGAAGAAAATAACTCCTCACAGTACTTGCTTTAAAAAAATATTTTTCTAGTAGGCTTTCTTATTCACAAAACCTAGTCAGAGGACAAATCACTTCCCAGATAAACAAAAGAAGGTTCACAAGCTTAAAGGACCATTACACTTACAGGAGCCGCAGGGAAGCTGGATGAAAGCTCATATGGCTCCTCTGAGATCCAATGGCCTAATTCCAAAGACCACAGAACCTAAAATAAAATAAGTGGTAAGTAGAAGCTTAAAATTTCTAAAATAAACTTTCTGAATGTGCAGTTAGAAGTCACAGTGCTGTTACAATAGTTGGTTTGCTATTTCATTTACCCAAAACAAATGATTTGCTGAAAAATCAAGAAATCAGAAAGATACCAATTTTATAACTAAAACAAACCATTGAAATATCAGTCGTACTTCTATGGATAGCTATATCAAATTTTAAAACAGTGTGAGGACATTAGAAAAGTCAACTATTTTAAAATCACAATACATAGAGCAAAAATTTGAAAAGGAAAGTCATATCAGTTTTGTTCTCTCAGCTCAGTAATCACTGAACTTCACGAGGTTCCTGTTGGCTCATTTCTCCAGCTTGTCAAAGTCCCTCTGAACAGGAACACCCATCTGGTGTACCAAATACTCCTCACAGTTTTCTAACATCTGCAAACTTGCTGAGGGTGCATTCTTCCCCATCATCCAGATCATAAATGAAAATGTCAAACAATACTGGATCCCTACTACTGACAAGGATTATACAACTATTGCATAGAATCCACACTACATATATAAATCATCCTGCAAACAAGAGTAACCCAATTTCTTTCTCCTTGGTATCCTCCTTTATCAGTGTCATACTCTAGAGCAAAAAAAAGACTGCAGAACACTGACTCTCTAGAAAATACATAATCATTTGTGTTCAACTGAGCTCTGAAACACTGGATCAATATGATCTTTAGAGGCTAGTAATCCTAAGACTGTGGACTACTTGCAGACTTCTCATCAGGGCCAGCACCAAATGCTTAACAGAAAAAAACAACTTAAAATGGCTGTATTTTCAATTTTTGAAATACAGTATTCTTATTATTTTTTTTGGCAAAACGTTCCCCAAACTACTCCATCCAGCATTTTTTATGGATTGATTTTCAAAACATTCTTCAGAACAATTTATCATAACTTGCAGTTGGTTGACTATAATATTAAAAGCCCCGTGGAGAGTATTCAAATACTCTCTCTCAATTGGTAAAGCACTGTCTTAATGGGAAAATGGAAAAAGACACAGTCCTAAATTGGCTCCACCCTTGAGTCATATAAAGGACTCCTAATTTGTAGATAGTCTAAATTCTGAAGCCCATTCTAAAGGAAGACGAGATTATTTTCCTTACTGGTTTTATCAGTGGTGAGCCATGAAGCTTCTCAGAGAGGTAAAACACTTGTATCTTCTTTGGCAAGTTTGTCCACTGTCACTCAATTCAACATCTTTTCCCTTTTACAGGTATTTGAGCTTCACAATATCTCTTCTATAGTTGCCATCTGGCACCCCTTAAGTTGGAGTCAAAAAAAGAAATGTTACCAACCAGCAGTGGGACACCCTGCTGTTCCTAGAGCAAGCTAAGCTAACTGAACAAGAAACATACATATACCCCCCAAAATAGGATATATGAAATTTATCAGAAAGCAAATCCCTGTTTTAGGATAATTCTACCTCTCTCATATTTTTCCTAAATAGTTCTCTAGCCATTTCAAATAGATGAAGTCTGTTAGCACAGCCATGCACTATTAAACAGCTGTCATTATTCATCTTAGAACAAGCTGAATTTCATCAGTGTCTCAAATTTTTTCCCATGCTTGATTCACAATAACTGAAATACTCTGCCATGCAAATGCAGTTTAAATTTAAATTATAAAATGTTGCCTCACAAAATTCATGAGCAAGTCTATGAAATATTCCCCATAGATAAAAACTGTCATTATATATTTTAAGCATGGTACAGTTATCCTTTACAGTGTTACAGCTCACTAATGGAAAATTCTAAACTGAACAGATTGATCATGAACTAGCAATGTAAACCTCATAAAATGGCCTAATTGTATGTAAGAAAATAAGTTTCTGTAAAGGGCTCTTTTGCCCCAAATCTGTTGCTACAAGAAGTAAATTTCAAGCTCAGTTTTCATAAAAAAATTATTTTCTAAGTAAGTTCTATAGTTTTCAGTCTAAAGTGTCTTATGCCTGATGACTTCCAGGGACACCAATAACCTCTAATGTGAACTTCTACAAAAGCTGGTGCCTTGTGTGATGTGACAAGAGATGTTTGACTTGTGAGGAGAGATGTCCAATCTTGCAGGCCATTGGAAATGAACAGTGATTTTTTTCTGATAATAAAAAGCAGCATATCTTTAGACTTCTTGCTAAACTCGGTTACAAAACATCCAAAGAATATTATGTTTACTTTTAAAAAAAGAACAATCAAATATTTGAAAATACAACAGTTGTAAAAAAAGAGAAAATAATTTCTAGTCATTATATCATACCAAACATGAAAATAAGAGTTAAGCACATTAATAAATCAATGACCTTTAAAAAATATTCAAAACCTAATAATGCATTGCAGTGTTCAGCTAAGAAAAGTATGGTAACTTCTTAAAAACATACAGTTAATACTGCAACTTAGGATTGTAAAATAGAAATTTTAGGGTGGTACCTGTGTATATTTTTTACAATTACTTTTAACAATTTACAGTAAGAATATCAAAGCCTCTTAGCTTTATACTTATAGCTGTATATATTTATTGAACACAAAAGAAACTTGTTAATGTGAGTAATTTCTCTTTTAATCACAATATAAATCAACTTTAACTGAACCAAGAAAATTGTAACTTTTAATAAAATTCATAGAGACATACTACATTAAAATAAATTCTTCATAAATAAACTTGAGCAGGAACAGATGTACCATGCTGTACTACACATACATCATGTCCTTATAGTACCAAAATTATGTTTGTATCAAAAGTAGCTGGAAAACAACCCAAATAGATTAAAATGTAAACCCAAAAGATTAGTTATGATTAAGTAATCCTAGTTCACTTTCCAGGCCAATTCTACAGCCATGACCTCTATCAACCCTTGTAGTATTTACAGAATTTTGTTTAGAAATGAAATTTGTTTGTCTTAACAAAAGATGGATTAATGCTTGTCTATCATGGTTCTGGAAGTGAGTACAAAGGCATCATATCTACTTTCCTAGATAAAAAGAAAATTAGATGCTGAGTTCATGAACAGGTCCTGCAGTAAATAATTAGGTCACCACTCACTAAAACATTCAGTTTTCATGAAAACAAAGACAAGAGCTTTTCATTCCAAGTCACTGAAAGTTTGATTCTGACTCTGGCAAATTTTCTACCAGTATATTTTCACAGCAACACCAAAAAAAGCTTCAGATTCATGTAATTCAAAAAGGAGTTAAGATTTGCAATATTATTCTCAACTGAAATTCTTCAGTGTTTCTATTGAGAAGAAAGAGCTATTTAGAAGTTTTCAAAGGTGCAGTTACAAAAGAGTTAGCTTAAAATGTAATGATAAAGCAGTACAGTAAGGCTCAGATATGAATGCTGGATATAGGAGTATCGGAAGTTAGGAAAATTAAAGATAACACTGAGATATTAAGAATGTATCAGATTCTAGTAGAATGGTCCTGCTGGTCATGGAGAATCAAAGTTAGGAGGATATGGGGGGGAAGACAAGAGTGGGAAAAGCATAGTTTTTCTGTGGACTTCTTACAAAGTTAAAGAATGTTTTCCTTCGTCTTTGGACTCTAGAATCAAAGTGATTAATCTGTTACTTCATGCTCAAGTATGGGCTATTTTGTCTAACTTGGCAGCACGCAACCTGTACGGCACGGAGCTCCAACAAGCGTCCTGCAGGTTATACAGCAACAAGTTTAACTTTGGGGAAGAATTTTCATCGGCATATCCATATCAGCTATGTTCTTTTATTCACAACATATAGGAAATGGTATAGCAAACATCAGGTTCTCCAGGGTCTGAAAACACCATGTGATTAGTTATTATTCAAAGTCTCTTACCTATCCAGCTAGCACACTGAATGATGATTATATGGTATTTGTACTTGAATAATTCATCTTGAAATATGCAAATGGAGTGCTATGAAGATTAAATGTCTGATGTTAAATTTGGTATTTCTCCAACATCCATCTTTAAAAATAACATTTTAAGTTTTTCTCAGAAGAAAAAAACCCTTCAGCCTAAATTACCTCCACATTACAAGTCAAAAGGCAGAGGCAAACAGCTTCTTAAAATGCTGATAAACATCTTCCAAAAGACAATCATCCCTGCTCAAAAGGGATACCATGTTATAAAGGTATTATTAATTTCTCCAGATTGATTGATTATTTTATTTGTCCAATTTGAACTATTTTATCAGTGAGAATACTAATGGTAGGATTCATTACATTTAAAGGATTGAGTTATGCAGCATCAATAAAAGGAGATGATTATTTTCTTAAATAAAATTTTCCTGACTAAAATTTTCTACTGAATTCCTCATTCTGGCTAGGTAAGGCTTCAGTTTTCTCTTCTCTAGTTAACCAATTTGGGTAAAAAGATGGCAAAATGATGCCATTGACAGAATTAGAAATAAGACAATAATGCTCTTACATGATATGATTCAATGATTTAACCAGGCTAAGAAATAATTTTTAAAAAAAGTTCAAAACACAGTTTTATTTCAGTGAAATTAATTAATTAATTAATTAATTGAGGGAATAGACATTTATGGGCAAAGTTGGACCCAGTCTTGGTGAAAGATATAAGCACAGTTCTAAAAATACTAAAAAATAGCAATCTTCCAGATGAGCAGATACTACAAGATTAAATGAACTTTTGATCTGGAGCTCTGGAGTTCTTCTCTAGTTCTTTCTCATGTGTCTCTCCCAGTAACTTCAGAACTTTAAATAGCAGCTCAATAAAATGAGTGAAAGCAGCATCAGCATTTGATCCAATAACATCTACAGGAAAAAAAACTAATCCTTGGAACAATTTCTTTCAACTTTCTGGCATTATCTGAGGGATACAGATGATCCTGTGATGAGTCTACAAGGTAATAAGACAGGAGGACAACATTTCCAATCTATACTGGTCTATGAAGAGCATAGATAGATATTTTCACCATGCATTTATTCATAGAAGTGCAGGACATAAAAAGGGCAATGAAATTCTAGGACAGCACTTGTTGGAAAATTGATTATCCAAATACTGCCTTATGTACAAAGACAGTAAACTATTTTGTAGTAGTTTTCTCCACCTCTAGCTATCATAGTAGTTATATGAAGCTTTTTCTCAAGGAAGAATGCAGCTTTCATGTTTGAGTACCCTGTTATGAAAAAGTAATTTACAGCAATTGTGTTGTGACTTGTTGAATGCTCCATACAAAGCTAAGTGTGGGACAGATAATTCAGTGTATTTATTTAGTAGATGCAAGGAATCATACAGTAGGCTGGAATGAGTCTGTGGAGATTTTCTTCTCCAAACCCCCTGCTTAAATATGTTCCTCTGAATGCAGCCAATGATACTATTAGTCTTCTTTTGCCACAAAGGCACATTACTGGATCCTTAAGGTGACCAAAGATGCCCTCTATTCCAAGAGAAATTAATCACCAAGAATTTCTGAAAAACCTGAAGTATGCCACAACAACTTCAGATAACTACATATATATCACATAGGACAAGCTTCATACTGGTAAGTGCCAGACATCTTGAAAACAAAAAGGCGGCAGTTTATTTTCTACCCAACAAGAAAATTTTGAAGTATTTATAAGAAAGAGGAAACCAAGAAATTTATTTATTCAACAACTCTTTTCTCTATAAGACGAAGAGCTATTTCCATATAAATTTCAACATCTATGTTTTATAGCTCTGGAAACATGAGGAAAGCTGAGAAACAGTCATCTGCAATGTCAGATTGAGTGGTTAATCTCTATTATTACTGTGAGCAGTTGAGATAGCTTAAGGCTGGGCTGACAGATAAGTTCCCCACCCAGTCACTACTATTTCTATTCTACATTTTTTCCCACTTGCAGCAAAATATCTAAGAATTTCCCTTCATTTTTACCAATGCTGAATACAATAAATGTTTCAGAACATAACAGAAGTATATTATATCAGGATATAAAAAAGTCAATCTGAATAATGTGAGTTGGCTAATGTTGAGCAGAAATTAATCTGTCCAAAAATAATGCATGGGACATGAGTTTCTCATCCATGAGATAAGACCTTGGGCCTTTCTAAAATACATAATGAGGTACAATACAGAAATACTTTGGCTAAATTAAGCACTGAAAAACTGTAACTAACTAACAGATCTTCACACAGACAAATTTCATCTGATTGAACTAACTCTACATAAGCCTGAATATCTTAACATTGGCAATATTGTATGTAATATGGACACAAACATGGTTGATATTTCAGCTATACAAAATAAATTTAATTTATTGTGTAGTAGAATTAAAAAGCATTTCTTACACATTCATAAGAAACAATCCAACATCCATGAGCAATTCCCAGCATAACATTCAAGGTATGACAAGGACTCCCAGTAACTACGTGACTTGTTGTTTCACACACTTCATCTGAGAACAAAAAGTCTCCAAGTTTATTCACTACCTGAATTACTGTATTTTGCTTCCTAAAAAGAAGAAAAGGTAAAAAAACCCATACAACATTGAATGGAGGAAGGCAGAATTATAAAATCATGTACACATAACACAAATTAACTCAAATTCACCTCATGTCTTTCCCCCCAATCATTTTTTATCCTTTTCTCACTAAGCCTCTACCCACTTGCTAGCCCTAAATTCATTAGCCTCTCCACAGAGTCCAAACAGACCTTCTTCCATTATCACACAATCACATGATGCCATGATGATTTTTTGCCTTTTCTTTTATACCCCTGTTATACCTTTTTTACAATTTCGGTATTCCTAATGCTTTTTTTCCTACATTCTTAGACTTGTTTGTTCAGCTAGGAGAGTAAACATTTTAGAATCTTCGTAGCTAGGGATCAGTGTGCCCCAGACCCCAAGGTCCTCTCCAGAACACATTCTGTAAACTAAGATAGAACCATCCAGGGCAAGGTTCCTTGGGGGGTGGGGGGGGGGCCCTCATTCAAGGTAAAATCATTCAAGGCCCTCATACCAAGGTAAAATCCCTTTTTCCCTTCTAACCATGTTTAACTCTTGATTTTAAGACCAAGAAAAGGCATCAACATCTACTTGCTCATCAAAGCCCTTTTGCCCCTCATATCTATCTTGTCTGTTTAAATAAAAGCTTTTGAGTGCAGAACTATCTATTATGTTGTTTATGTACAATGCCCAACACAACAGAGCCTAATTCTTGGTTTCTTTTGTAGTACTATAAAAAAATATTACCAAGAAATGCAAACATTTCGACACAGCGCACTTAACAGTTTTTCATTAGGAAGCACCAGATTTTCAGCATCTGAATAATCTGGGTCTAAATTTAGAGAGAAGTCCTAACGTTTCAATTAAAAATTCACTTATCCTTAAATACAATTATAATGAAATCTATAAAATTAAACATAAACTCCAGAATGGCCATCTATAACTGGAATTCTAATTTGAGCTCTCTGTGTAGCTAAGCAGGAGCACATAAATATATAATTATGAAAGCAGAAAGACCTTGGTATCATCAGAGAAAAGCTGTTGCATAACAATTTACTGCTCTTATTAATGATTATTTTTACAATTATAAATGATTGTTAAAATCTGTAAATGAAAGCAAAATTCTGGTGGTCCCTCTGCTCCCCACACTGACTTTGAAATGTCCATGTAACACAAGATAAAGCAATTAGGCACAACCTTGAACACAGTCACGTCTATCACAGTGGTGACCCTTTAAGGCAAAACATGTAAATTAATCACGGACACAATGCAAGCACAATCAGAGCTTCTCCAGACACCTCTGGGGTCGCTTCATTCTCACTACATTTAACTCCACAGAAAAGAAGTCTGTTAAAACTCCCAAAATATCCCAGCTAAAACAAACACTACATAGCAGAATCCCAACAAAACTGCAAAAAAAATTCTTCACAAAAATTGGAGCAATCTATTTTTCAAGAAGTTTAAAACAAAAAAATGAGTAGTGAAAACAGTGCAGCAAATTAATCTCACAATTAAGTCAAAAGGTGATATTGTATGTTGAAATACTTAAAAAAATCAAATGACTGACCCTCTCTCTGGTATGAATTCTGGCCTTGGCTATACAGCTTTGATTGTTACTAGAGTATTTAGTATTCCCTTTTCATTTTGTGAGGTTTAGCTTGGCATAGCCTACAAGTGAATGTTTATGCAACATTGCAACCCATAGGGGCTGGCCCTGTGTGCTCCCATGCCCTACCTGAACCTTTTCTTAGTTCTTCCTGTATCTACACAAAATTCCTTACAATGTGAAGAAAAACTTCTGTTGTACAGAATTGAATTGTACATCTTCTTGAAGATGTCTTACAAACTGCAGAGAAAACTCACCAGTTTATACTTGAGACAGCTGCAAAAACTGGTGGAGGAAAATTTACAGCAAAATTTCACTCAATTTTTAAATCAGAAAATTAGGTAGCTGGTGGCTGTGAATCAGTGAGCAGCATTTAATATAATCTCAAAACCCAATGCCATGAAACCATTGAACGCATGCATCTTAAAATGTAAATTCTAATGAACCGCTTTTGAGGCTGTAGCTACTGGTAAGCAGAATTGGCTTTTGACCACTGGGTTGTATTTTGGAGGACTCTTTTCTGTTCTTTAGTTCTTTCAGAAGCAGTCCCTTTCCCTTCACCCATTTACAAGTTGATGAATGCCTACAACTGTAGTCAGCCAAAAGCAGTCTTAATGAAAAGGTTCTGACAAAAAGCAATTGTTATCCCCAGACAATTTAATTTAATGAAGTAGTAATTGGGTAGTGGGAAACGTCAACATATAAGAACATAAAAGAAATAATATATTAATGACCTCTTAAAAAAAAAAAAAATACCCAGCTGAACCAGGATTTGTTCTCCTCTTTTAGGCAGACCACAGCCACTGTTTTCCCCTACTATCTGCACTGTAGAGATGATCTTTACCTCCTCTACTGTGATCCTGCATTGCATGACTTGTGAAGTTCATTTTATAGTCTTGGTGTTACTAGCATCTAGGCACATTAAACAGAAGAAAACTATTAATTCCATTTTATGTTTCTGACATACATAAGTATACTTGTTAATAGCTATTGACAACCTTTTACAAAAAACTTCTGAAAGCACCGCCACTAAGTACTGTTTCTGAGTATTTTTATCTGTGTTACTGTCAGCATTTAGTTATATCAAACCTGAAACAGATTTTTGGGTAGTATAAATATCCTGAGTTTTGAAAAAGAATTCAAAAACTGTAAGCAAGTGTAGTATAAAATATGGAATCATGTTTTTGTTGGATGTTCCTTATGCTGTAAGACTTTTAAGAGAATGATAAGAGCATGCCGGAAAATTATTAACTCTCCCCCAAAATATGCAGTGGCAGTTGCTTCTAATGTTTTGAAACTAAGTTGCTAAAAAGCCTGCAACTGATATTTATTCTGCAACTATTCATATGAAATAAAACATTTTAAACTGATGTTTCAGATTATGACTTTTTAAATAGAAATAATTAAAATGTATGGTGAAAAGGCTGTGTTGGACTGAACCATTTACTCTTTACAACTACTATTTACATTTCCTTCATAAAAATTCAAAACTTGCTTAAGATTTTAGTTTTATTGCTCTGAAGCCCTGTTGAACTCACCTACGGAACTGCTTCAGTCTGCACCACTGCAACAAAGACATACAAATACAGTCCAAATAACAATGACATATGCATGCATGTACAAGTTCCTAGCTAGAATACAGAAAGAAATAAAGTGCAGAGCCTAAAGAAAAATTTCATTTTCTATAGGCATAAAAAAATTATCAACATTCAAATTTAAATGGTGGGCTGAATAAAGAGTCAAAATGGTTAATACTTACTCAGAAGACATATTTGTTGCAACTAGTGTCCTTGTTGGGAAGAGACATGAAAGAAACAAGAAAACATCAAAAATCTGAAAAAACCTCAAATTAGAAAATGTTATATTAAAAGGTGTAAACTACTCCATAATTATAGTATCACCTGGAGAAGAGTCTATACCAATTAACAAATATTCTAGAAATATTAAACTTTGAGGACATGGAAGGAAGCAAAAGTCTGCAATCATGTTTTATGTCACAGCATACAATATAGCAGAAGACAGGAATGCTTTTTTTAATAAAAACAAAAAGCAAAGGATTTCCAGCCTGAGATGCCATAGAAATAAGAACAGTATTGGTCTACTGACTTTTCCTTTTCATCAGATGGAAAGGAAAAGGTAGCTTACCTACGACAAAGAAAACCTGTAATTTAAAATTCCAGCTTATTCCAAAAGAAAGGCAGAAACTGGCTGCGATGCTTCAGAAACAAGAGCATATTTATTGTAAAATATAATTTTAATGATTTTGTTTTTATTTTGATAGTGTATTTTTTGGGGGTTTTGGCACAACATCAGTATTTTATGTCAAGGTTAAGTAAACATTCTTTCACTCTTCAGTATTTTCTAGTGAATAAAAGTTGTCCAAGTAATGTAACACACAGGGTATACTCAAAGAATACAGCAATCCTCAAATCAGCAATTCTGAGACACCTTAAAAAGCACCCTTCTCTTCTCCTGCAATACCCCCCATAGCTTATGTGAGAAGGAGGAATGTTTGCCCCCTATGGACTTTAAATAAGCTTGGGAGGAATTATTATTACAGAGGTCAGAAGAGGAGGAAGGAAGTTCATCACCACTGATCATGAAAGCCTCCAGTATGCACAGAGGCAGGGTAGAACATGACTTTTAGCAGTATCAGAGAAATACATAACTATACAGAACATGGTAACCAAAAACACACGTAAGAGGTTTTTATCATCTTAGCTAAGAATTACTTGTAGCTACATGAACATGCACAAATAAATATACACAAACATTTTAATTTTGTAGAAAAAACAGACTGACTGAATTTTATACAATGATTTCAAAAAACTCCTAATTTTCAAAACCATTATATGAATTTAAATTATTTTTCCAGATAGCTACTGCTCCATATGAAATACTAATTCCCACTTCTGCCCCCCAATATATTAACACAACCACAAGTGGTAAGCTCCCAAAGTCTCTGCTAAAATTCAGTTTCCTTTGAGTAATGTACTGAGCTGAGAGCACAAAAATATTTAGAATTGTGAGCACAGGAAAAAAAAAATTCAGGGCAACTCATTTTGCCCAGTAATGAATCAAAGAACAAATGAGAGAACTCTGATGCAATTCCATCTGACCTCTGTTATCAGTACAGAACTGTTCTCTATTGAAAGACCAAGTAAACTTCCACATTTAAGAACAGAGTTGGAATTATCTGTGTAGACTATTAGACTAACAAAATGTAGACAAATTATGTGCATCATGACTGTTCATTATATGAACACTCTTTGCATAAATAAAACACAATTTAGATACCATTGACAAGGCAGGTATTAATAATAACACAAGTAGTAGTCATTTCAACACCACACGGTAATTTCAACCACAAAATCCAGATACTATTTAAGTCTTCAGAAGCAATATAATGCAGCATATTCAATAATTTTTTAAATTCATGATAAACATGCACTCAGACCAGACTATGTAAGCTCTACTGAATACTTCACACTGAATATGTATACAATGTGAAAATATAAACCCAAATAACAGTAAAATGGAATAAAACTTCAAAAGAAAAAAGGACGAAACTTTTGCACTGAAATATTTGAAAGAAATTCTATGCAGTATTTTTTGGAAATAAAGTTTCCAAATTCTAACTTATTACCAGCAATACTTACTGATGAAATCTTACTCTACTGATAGACTGACAGTTGAAAAGAAGATAATATGCACTTATCTTGATCAAATTTGGTTCTATTCTTAGCCAAAAGAATTTCTACTGCATTACTTCCAACTCCAAACAAGCAGTCACATTTAATTGCTTTTGGAAGTTCCAACTCAATTCTACACTGGAGTTTTGCACATAAAGAATTTGAATAAAAATAATGACAACGCAACAAGATACATCAAATATATCTTTCGTATTGTTACATACACAAAATTTGAGAATAAACACTCAAAAAGGGCATCTAGTAACACAATGAGTAAGGGTTCTTGTGTCCAAAGGACTGTACACTACCGCACAGGTTAGGTCAGATGATTAGAATCAGACGTGATGCCACATTATACAGTTATGAGTATATGCCTCATACTGTCTTAATACACATGGTAGGATCTCCATAAACTCATAAGCATTAAAGGATTCTGGGATGTAACAGCCTGGGAAGGCCAAAAACAAGGTTTAAAAGCAAGCTTTTGCTTTGATCTATCCAGTCTTTCTGGGTGGAAGCACTCATCTACGTCAAATGTGTATGTTTCAGCACGGTCATGACATTCTCCTTTACTACCTGCAGCCAAGCCTCATTGCCATCACAATCAACCTCCTTGTCTAAAAGTCTGAAGTTAAATCCACACAAAGCAATTGCACTAGGTTCTTGAGGGTCCTTGTATAGTATTAGCTCTAAAGCTAGATCCTGATGTGTCAGTTCAGAATGTGCAGAAAAATATCCTTTCTCGCATTTTTTTTTATAAATGTTATGAAAGTATTACTAATCATACCACTATTTTTGCCAAACTTGGGTTAAAAAGAAGCAATACTATAAACCAAGGCCAGAGCAGCCTGAGATCCTACAGCTGCTTCTTCAGCTTCAGAGCAAAAATGCTTGTTAGCAGTTCCTTAATACCTTGTCTATAGGTAACAAAAAATACTGGATCCACACAAATCGGGAAATCTACAGCCTGTCCTGACCTTACCTTGCAAGGTCAGCTTTTGAATTGCAGATTTTATGTTACAACACATCGTGTACAAGATGATGCAGTGAGTATTCTGAACAAATGTCTTGTCAGTGCACTTAGAAGTGATTCAAAGACTTAAGAATGCAGGAGGGTGCACACAAAATGTAGAAATTGGAAATAAATTTAATTTCTTCCAAGCTATTATTCCATTTGCATTCAGAACTGCATATTTTTGCAAGTTAAAGGTCATTTGCTAAGCAGACAATATTTTGTTTTATTGCTTCAATAAGACAAGCAGTTCTCTTTAATTACAGTTACCAAGTGGAAAACTTAGCCAAACTATGTTCTAATTTTCAGTTCTACATTTTTCAAGTTAATTGCTTTCTCCCCCACCCCCCAATATGCAATTTTTCTTCTGTGCTTTTTGTGTCTGTTTCATTTTACATGTTGCTTTTATTGAAAAAAAAAGAGTTAGCATTTACTTTCTGACCAGCAAAAAGACATCTGGTGAGCATCATTATGAGTTCTAATGCATGTTTTATAGCAGGATTATTATTAATAAAACACTGGAAAAGGTGGTATTAAGTTAACTGGTCCTTTTATTTACCATTAATCTCTGAATCCTGAAGAGTTGCATATCCATACCCTGAGTCAGAGCACACACTCCTTTCTGAGTTATTTTTGAGGTCTGGAATACAGACTTTGTTATAAATGACAGCTTCAGCTTTCCTTTATATATTTCTTAGAAGCACAGTTGCATTAAGTACTTCTTTACTGTCTGCCAACAACAAGATTTTTCTAAATCATCTGAAACAGAAAACATTCATTTCAGTAGCTAGAAGGAAACAGTATTAGTAAATCTCCCCAGTACTTAAAAGTGATACTTCCTATATGTTAACTGACCTACACCACAAAAGAGGTATCCAACATCAAAATGTATTCTTTCTCTCTTCTAAATTTGAGCTGGTGTTTCCTGGAGATGAGGGACAGGAAGAAAAAAGTCCTGTTTTGTACAACCTGCTTTTCAAGAAGGTGAACTCAAATTTTGCTTCATTAAGCTTGTCATGAGTTTTTTTTTCATAAGTGACAAATGAATGAAAATGAGACCATAAAATGTTTTTCCAGACTGGTTCTCAAGAATAAAGTGTATTTATGCAAAGAATTAATTTGCTAGGAATACATTTAGATTTGTGACTGATAAAATTCAAGCCTATGTATATTAGGCCTCATTGTGTCTTTCAGTCAAGAACACACGTCTCAAATATTTTTCAAGAAATTATTTCAACCAATAAATAGCACTTTTAGATTGCATATTACTTAGTCCAAGTGCTCCTCTTGTGCCTTAGAGTTGACTGAAGTTCTGAAAGAAATAAGCCTCAGAGTAGTCTCAAACTCAGATATGTGTTTTAGTGGAGTGAAAAAAGATCTTCAACTTCAGGACTCAACAAGATACCCTACGTGGGTTGGCCAATATACAAGGGATAGAGAACTTTTGGAGGGTGGGAGGCAGGCAGGAAAAAAACAGTGCATGTGTGAGCAAAGAAAGTGTAAGGGAGAGTGTATTATACTGTTTTATAATCTTCAAATCCCTTTCTTTGGCTATTCCAAAGAAGTCCATCAGCTGGTTCTGAAATTGGTTTAGTACACTTATAATCAATTTTGATCTTTACAACTCTATTTCAGAAGTAATAATCTTCAGTCTTAATAGTATATGAGCCAAAAGACAGAGCTGTGTGTAGTATAGGAATATTAAAAATATCAGGTTAATTTCACTCTGCCTCTATCTAAGAACGTTGTAATGAGGACCCAAAACTTTAAAGCTGTTTTTAGAAACATATTATAAGTAGTATAACATTAATTTGTTCAAGTAATTGTGGCTCATAGCTGAAAATAATTGGTAATTATAATGAATGATTACTATTCAGTATTTTTAAACAGCAATTATTCAAAGCTGTAATTTACTTTCTGGCTGACCTTTCTCTTACCAATCCTTTGATACTGATATTTTTCAAGTTTCCTCTGGCTGCAAAAGTCAATTTCAACTGTAATTTCTTCACCAAATATAGTACCTCTGCTTTGGTCCTAGAAAGATATGAAAAAATGAGCCCATCCTAACTAAATCAAATATTGCCAGGTGGAAAGATGAAAAACAAAGCAGTCGATTAGAAGACCGAGAAATTAGATGACGTGACAGGTGCCTGGGCATCATTTTTCCTTCACTGCCAAATACAAGAAAATAATGAGAAATCCTGTAATTGAAGACATAGGAACCTCTAGAAATTGTGTTTGCAAGATAAGAGAGAATGACTAGCTTCAGACTTTTCAGACAACAGTGTCAGAGTTTACAACTTTCTGACATTTTCAGTTTTCCACATGCAACCAATCATAGCTAACAACTATATTTAAGAAAAATAAAAAAACCCCAACCATAGGCATGAATAACTTTGTAGCAAGGGATAGCTTTCCCAGCATTCTGCAACTTTGAAGGACAGGTTTACCCATCTGTGATCATTAGCAAAACTGGAGAGGGACTTTTTCTGTTAGGATAGCCAAAGATTAAGGGGAGAGGAGATGCTCCTTCCCAATCGTTTGACTGCAACCAAAAAACTCCTACATCAATCAGTGTGACATTATCAATTCTACAAGCACAGGCAGTAGTGATTCTCATTCCAAGCTCAAGCCTTTCCAACAGGTACAAATTAGGGATTGACTTCCTGGTCAGCATCACTCAGGAAAAGCAGCAGTCCAGTTCTCAACTGTATTTTACCAGGAAAGTTTCATGTCTTTACCTTATTATGTGAAACCTGAGGAAATCATAGAACCATAGAATATCCTTGGTTGGAAGGCACCCAGAAGGATCATCAAAGTCCAACTCCTGGCCCTGCACAGGACATCCCAAGAGTCACACTGTGTGCCTGAGTGTGTTGTTCAAATACTTCTCGAACTCTGTTAGGCTTGGTGCTGTGACCACTTCTCTGGGGAGCCTGTTCCAGTGCCCAACCACCCTCTGGGTGAAGAACGTTTTTCTAGTATCAGAAAGAGACAGCAGGATTACCAATGTGACAGAAGCGAATCTCAAGAAGTGGAATGCTAAGGGGAGGAGAAAGGAACTTTATAGTTTAGATTCTAACATGATTAGATTCTAGGATGAAAGCTCAGGTGAAGGAATGGTACATGTTTACCCCAAAAAAGTCAAAAGACAGGAAGAAGAGGAACCAGGGCTATCATGGGGCAACACCATGTTACAGAGAAAACTGGTATAGGCAAAAAGATACATTTTAAAGACAACACTAAGGAACAAATTAATTCTGTCATTAGTACCAAATAATGTCCAATGTATACTCACCTTCCCAAATGATATGTGAGAAAGTCATACACAGTTAATTTTTTTCTGCTGATATTTTAGGCAAGATGAACTTTACCCCTTAACTTCAGCCTCACCAAGGTTAAGAAAACTAGTTTGTACCCTTCTATAAATAATTCCAACAAAAAATTAAGTATGCTATAGAATGAATCTGTTTCATCTGTTCAAACAAAAAAATTGATTACACTCTCATAATGATCTAATGAAGTGAACAATGCCTCCAGACAGCTGACTTATGACCAATTAAAAGCACTTTATAAAGCTTCAGATTTATATGGCCTTATTGTGAGATAAAAAAAGAAGCCACAAGGGTAGTGGGCAACAGTAGAGTAGCTCCCGTGAAATTAATTGCTTGATATTTAAGACCTTGTCAAGCCATGCATTCAAGTTTTGGTCATGATCGTTGTCACCCATCATCGACGGTTCATTAGAAATCAATGTTTGCCTCAGCTACTTCATTGGAGACATCAGTGGCTCATTAACTCTGCTCACAATGGGTCATTGGGCAGAAGAACTGAGACACAGAGACACATTTCCGTTGCGCAAACTGTAGGTATGGAACCATTTTAAGAGGGGAAAAAACCATTTTGCTTTACCCCAACTGTTATGTGGTGGGTTAGCACAATTATTAGCAGTGTGAAGTTAATTTGGATAGTTTAAGTCTTCTGGAGACTGCCAACTATGCAACAATGAGTGGAATTTGAGGTGAAGATAATCCTGAATATGTTTGCAGCCCAAAAGACTCAAGCCAGGATTTATGTTAACTTTGTGTTAAGATACAAGATTGTAAACTTCAGTAAATACTTTGCTAACAAGATTTTAAACCACTTGTTGACGATAATTGTCTTGGGGTGACTTTATGATGTGTATCCCCTATCGCTGCTCTATCCCCAGAAATTAATTTTGTGCTTTTTGTGCCTTTAAACAGAGCCTGAGAGGGGGGAGAGAGAAAAAACCAAGCGAACTTTTCAAAACAGTTGTTCAAGGACACAGATACACACTCCTCTTTTTCTGCAGCAGCAAGAGTGGAGGAAGCACCCTTCTTGCTTTTCAGCCAGCTTTCAGCTCCTTTTCTCCAAAGGGAGATAGAGAGTTGAACTTTGTTTTCCTGGGACTTTGGTTTTTCCTGTCTTCTCTTCTGGACTGCTTCAACATCAGAACACATTGGGAGAATTTTCCACCAAGGCCACGGAGGTGGGCCCACACCGACCCAGCTCCGAGGATGAGAGAGACTACATCTACAGAAGAAATCTGAAATTTTCCCAGGTTTCTCTCCACAGCGAGAGGTTTTATTATTTAGCATTATTATCCTTTTCCTGCGTGTTTGTTAAATAAATGGTTTGTACCTCTTCCACTTTCCTCCAAGGAAAATTTCTTTTTTCCTGAACCTGGTAGGAGAAGAGTGGTTGTAACCTGCCTTCTATCAGAGGATATTTTCCTCCAAATTTGTCCAAACTGGCACATAGCCAACAACCTGACTTAAAGCTTTACAGCCCTCTAGACCATATGGTAAACAACTGAAAAATATTTACGTCATGCTTTAAAGTGCAACAGCAATATTAGGAAGGGTAGAATAAAAATTTTTTAACCACGCCCCCCCAAATATTTTTTTAGAATCTTGAAGGATTATGAATTAATCATACTTGCAGACAAATCTTCAAAAAACAAAAGATTTTTGTAGTGCATATGTAATGTGTTGCAAGATTTTTTCCTATTTGACTGACTGCCTATTTATATTTCTGTTCCATACAGATTTGTTTGTAAACTCATAATTCAATTCTACAAAGATCACACCAATAATCTATCAAATGTTTAATTCCAATGAAGAACAGAATGGTAATATTTGTCAAATTATTAAACAAAAACTTGATGAAGACACTGATGCTGATGAAATGGAGTTTAGGAAATCTTTTGTTCAGATTGATTTTCAACAATTTTCATGAGATGCAAGACTATAATTTAGAAAGGAGACCCATTAACAAAAGGATTTCCAGCCTATAGAGTCATGCCAGATACCAGCAGGTTTAAGTAGGGTGTTCATTTTCCCAAGAGCTAAATAAAAAAAAAGAAAAAAAAAAAAGAAAAAAAAAGAGGATCTAAGCAGCAGTTGCTTTTCCTCCTGATAGTTCCTGATGCCAAGAGGGAAAACAGTTTCAATTTTACAGTTATTCTCTGCCAAGTCAGCTGCAGTCCAGTGGATTATTTGGTTTTCTGGCATGATGGTTGTGAACACAGTGTACCTCAAAACTGGAAAAGAACAGCATACATACATATCTTCAGCAATGAGGTATGCTTCAAGCATGGACTCTATGATCTGACTTCTTGCACAAGGTTTATGTACTGTTCCCCTCATGCTCTGAGCCAGAAAGAGCTGCATTTGCTTCTGGTACCTAAGCCTTCCTTCCACCATTAAATCCAAGAATGCCGCAGACTTTTATTCAAAAGGATGGAGATGACATAGATGTACTTCAAATAACTTGATATTCCAGGATGTTATTCTTAGTGCTTATCCTTATCTACCATTCACTGTGAATAGATCTTGAGCAATTTCCTACTTGTCTAAAAGTAGTAATAAAAAATATGTTCTGACTTTACATGAAGCCTCATAAACAGTCTCCTCATAAAAAGTCACCAAACCTACCAATCTTCTGGGGAAAAAAAAAGAAACGGTGTTTTTTTTTCCTTAATTCTATGAGGACAAAAAAAATCAAAACTCTCCATCTACTTAATCCTCTATGTCTTCTTTTAGAAGAAGGGTCTGAAAAATAATCAATATGTTGATTTGTTGAGGAAACAGAAATTTAGTGACAATTTAATATAAAAACTTAGGAAAATTCAGTTCCTGGATCTTTACTATCCTGCCTGCTAAGATGACAAGCTACAGTCAACCACCTCCTGTTTCACTGTCACAGCACATTTCCAGTGTTCCAAACAGCAACACATACAAGAGCGTGAACACCAGCTGCCAGTGTCCCTGGAACAACAGGAAACAGCTTGAGCTGAGAGGAGCATGTGCCTTTTGCCATAGAAAGGTACTGATTTTACAAGACACTTTTTTAAAATTAAGAAATAGACCACAGCACTTCAGTAGGTAGTCCCAAATAGCTAATATGAAACCTGTCATAAAGAGAATGATTTCTAGTGACCCAAGGTCATGAATCAACCCACTGGGTTCATCTACAGGAGATAATCCTGTCAGGCATGGTAGCATCCCTAAGGGGTGATAACAAAACTGTTGACATTAGGATATGGCCCAAAGCATGCACTGTAAGGTATAGCAGCAGTGCCAAGAGTATGGCTCCTGTCCTGGAAGCCCTCAACTTGATGTGGGAGAAGTGTGGGGGACAAATTCACTAGCTGGAGGAAGTCCAGAACCAGAACTGCCTCGCAAAGGTTGAGTGAAAATAGTCATGGGATCAATCATACAGAAGTATTTTTAAAACTGTCTCAAACCATGGGATTCATAGGAATCCTTCACAGTGCTATCCTCTGACCACCCCCATTACACCAAGCATTTTCCCCAAACCATAAAGCTAGGTAGTTCCAGTTTCTTCTTTGTTAACTCTAAATGAGCTTGCATGCTTCCACCTTGTCTAATTCACTGTCCTATTCATTTATGCCTCTAAGCCAGTAACATTTCAAGTATCAGTATTTAAAATATGTACCTGTTCAAAGCAACTACAAATCAAAACTGGAAGGAAAACATAAAATTATGTTGTCCCCTAAACCAACACAATCTAAGACAAGTCTATGCATGCACATATAAAATATAGTCATAAAGTTACTTTCCTGAATATCTGGCAAGATGCTTCATGTTTTATAGTTACAGATTTTTCAGGATATTAAAATTTGTTTTGCCCTGAATAAAGTAATTTAAAAAAGGATTCTGATAACAGGATCTCACAATGGCCTGCTTTACCCTATTTGTTCCACACCATGAGCTTAGATTGCTTGTAAAAATCTTCTCTCAAAAAATCTCTTAAGATCAGTGCTGATGTACCTTCACCCAAATCCAAGAGCTACAGAAATATGAGCCAAGATGAATCTGTTTAAAAACAAAACTGAAGGAATTTCAGTTAAGTCCATACTGTCTTCTTTGTGAAAATATGTTTTTAATTATCTCTCATGAAAAAAACATTTTTTCACATGGTTAAAGAGTTTCTTCTTTTCACTCAGAAAACAGTATTTTAAGGGTTTTTTTCATTTTAAAATTTATTCCAATTGTATTTCTAGTGACGTGAAACTCTTAGATGCTTTAAAAGACATTCATCACTTCTCCTATCCCTCTAAAACTATAAAACAAATTTTTATTTGGATAAAAATGGCAGTTAACTGGTTAATAATAATAATGAGTCTCTGATCTTTTTAAAGCACAAAATATTTAACTTGTGGCATGCAACAGGCGCTGTGATAAATGTAAACTTTTTTGTGACAATAAGCAATAAAATGAGCACTCAACCTCATACCAGTAGTTCACCACTACTGTAAATAACTTTCTTGAATACATTTTCGACTTTAAGACGAATTTTAGTTTTTTCACTTTGTCCTCCCTGTGCAAGGCAACAAAGAATTATGAATCCAATTTCATGGAATAATTGAAAAACAAATCACAATGCAGAAAGGGTTTATTTTATCCCTGCAATCCAGTAGCATCAACTTAGATTTCTAGACCAGGGAAGCCACCTGCTGACATTCACAAGCATTAATCGACAGCATTTATCCTTACCAACTCTGCCTCAAAACTAAGAGTCAATTTTATAAATTTGTCTATATGTGCTGCCTTTGAACATACCAAAAGTCCTGGTTTTGGGGTGGTGGTGTTGTTTTAAATCCAAAAATATTTTTCCTGAAGCCACTAAAGATTCCTGAAAATCTTACTTATCTTCCCCAAACACACCTGCAGCTGCCATCATAAACTGTTCTGTCTTTGTGGCTTTTGTTTGTTGACATTACAATTTTACATGTATTTGATTAGACATCTTCCACATTAACAGTGCAATAAGCATGCCAACATATAGAGTATAGATAAAGAAATTATGAGTACTTTAATCTAAAATTGTGATATACAAGTGATGCCTTTTCCTGGTCTTAAAATCAAGAGTCAGACACGGTTAGAAGGGGAAAAGGGATTTTACCTTGGTATTTATTGTAAGGATCCTTAGATGCACACATCCAGGTCATGTGCATCGAGATGCACCCCCCGGAGTCTATCCCCCCCCAGCATTGGGTATAACATTATAGGTTTTACTAATTAGCATATCTATCAAAGATTCCCCAATGAGAGGCTCAAGTGAGACCCCCTCCCCAAGGAACTCTTCCCCTCGATGGTTCTATCTTGGTTTACAGAATGTGTTCTGGAGAGGACCTTGGAGTCTGGGGCACACTGATCCCTAGCTACGAAGCTTCTAAAATGTTTACTCTCCTAGCTTGACAAACAAGTCTAAGAATGTAGGCAAAAAGCATTAGGAATACAGAAGCTGTAAAAAGGTATAATGGGTATAAAAGAAAAGGCAAAAATCTTCATGGCATCACAAGTATCTAAACAAACTCATTCTTGGTTTTGACTTCAGCTAAAACAAAATACAAGAAACTCAACCTGCATGATGTTTTGAAGAAAACAAAAGCATAACACAATAGCACAGCAGAGAAATACAGAACCTATGGCTTGGTTTCTATTAAAGAAACTACAAATGAAAAATTGAAAGAACCAGAGAAGTAAATAAATGTTAAGACTTAGACCTAGTCCTATTTCCTAAAGATATTTTCCCATGGCTTTTTTAATATTTACCATCACATAGTGAACTCCAAAGGCCTACTGACATGCATTCACTGTACTGAATGAGTTAGAATTGTAGTGTTCACTGTAGCATACACCACAGTGAATGAGTTATAACTAAAGTACACTAAGAAGTTTCGGTTTCGATATTATCTGGGAATTACATTCAGCAAGCATCTAAAATATTTTTAAGGAGGCATTATATTTCAAACTCTTTTTCTATAAAAAAGATAGCTGCAATTTACATAGCTGTCTCTTATTTTAGGAAGCAAAGTAATGAATTTAAGAGATCACACTTACAACAGATTCCCAGCAATATGGTCTGTTTCAAGATTCACATAGTCGCGTTTGTGGAAATGTTCATCCATGGAAGTATCTAGGAAATGGCATTTCTTCTGCAGTTTTGCTTTTAGCAAAAAGTTTCTTTTAAGATTTAAATTAAATTAGGAAATTCTTCATAATACTATGATTCAATAAAATAATATTTTTAAAGATATTTGTGCCATTTCTCTCCCACTTCTTTCTTTATGCAAAGGAAACCAACTAACAATTTCTAACTTAACTTTTACATTGCCAAAAGTTAGCAAAATGTTGCAATGTTTAAACTGTAGCCACTGGAAAAATGTATTAAATAAAAATGGTGCATAATGTTTGGTTGTTTTTATAAAGCTTCAAGAACATATTCTGATTGGTACTAGAGAGGTTTTGCAACATAATTAGTTACAAAAATTTACAGAGTCTTATTTTGTTCAAAACAATATTCTCTTAAAATTTAAACTTTTCAGAGCACCAGTCTCATTGCCAGACATAGCACCTGGTTAATCACATGGCACCTTTTTGTGAATTTTTTTATTTTTCAGTCAAATACCTGTCCTTCCCCAAAATTGTCTCTATATGAATCTGCATAGTCACACTGACAATGAAAACCTTTAAAATTAGTTTTAAAAAGCATTCTTGACATGAATGAAACTATACACTGCTATTTTATTGATATTTGAGTGAAATGGTATTATCAGCAAGATAAAATGAATGGATAAAAGAAGTCATCTCAAAACACTTAATAGAAATTTTCTCTAGCACCCATTTAACTTTCCTACTGTTAAACAACTCACAGAGCATGCTTTGCAAGCAGACACCAAGTAGAACCATTTAAAGATACCTCTGACTGCAAGGCCAGATCTGACAAAGAGGAACAGTAAAATAGAATTTCATACTGCTTTTTATTTCTCTTCAGTATATATTCATTATGTTGGGATCTTAAGAGAAATGACTCAAAATTAGCACTGATGTATAATGCTCTTGTTGAGTAATTTCACTGGAGAAGGAATCAGTACCAACAAACCTGACAAATCTCCAAGCACACTTTCTGCAAATAGCCTTAGAAAGAGCCACTGAGTGTGGTTTGTGGATTTATATGTAGCAGCTTCAGTCAGATTTCTGTGCCAGGAGATGAAACTATTCTGGAGAGATATTTTAGCCCAGAGATAGCACTATCTTAAATGCTTCTGAAGTGCATGGATCTAGAGTGATTTATACATTCTACATTCTAGATATTAATTTTACACATAATATATTCAGGAAAATAAAGGGAACAAATATTCAAAAAATGAAAAAGTAGTAAAATGCAGACAAGTCAAATAATCATTTTAATCCAGAGATCACTGGCCCATGGAGATTAATATCCTCTCTTCAGGATGTTTAAAATGTTGAACAACTTAGTAATTGCATCTGCACAAAACTTTTACATAAAAAAGTATCAAAATCTGTGATCAGTCTCTTTGAAACTCCACCAGTACCTAACAATGAAACACCTAACTCATTTCATATAGTTAATGACAGTAGATATCCTTTAGTGCTTTAGGACTCTCCATTCTCAAAAGAACTCAGCATTCATTTCAATTGACTTGCTACTTACTGATTAAAAGAATCAATATTTATTTTCCTGATCAGTTTTATATTTACTTAAAAGACTTTTACAAAGGAAAAACACTTAAAAAAAAAGATTCAGTGCTGACTCAATCCTCTCTCCCTTTTTTACAGCCAAATTGAGCTCAAATACCAAATTAAGAAATTTACTTTTACCAGAACCTAAAAGAAAATCATGCATAAATCTTTATTCTGCAGAAACATCCACTGGTGATGATCCAGCATAAAACAAATAAAAAACCTGCTGCATTTAGTAACTCCTCCAAAAGGAACTGGCATCTTTTCAGGTAACTTCAGTGGCTTTTCAGCTTTTTTCAGTTTGAGCTGGCTTACCAACCTCCTTTATGGTGTCAGCTTGGCATGGACTCTGTCACCACAAGTTACCAGAAGCTGAGTTTTATGGTTATACACCAAGACCATCAGCATATTATATCAAGAAAAGATTCAGGAAAGTTTTAAAATTGATACTGCAAAGAGAATTTATTTTAATTTTTGTACATACGAAGTCGGTCAATGATCCTCCACGAAAGAGTTTAACAAAGCAAATGTCCAGTCAAACTGACCTTTTGGAGTCTTCCAGCTTTTCTTAAGCCCCCCAGTGTGCTTACTCTTTCGTTTGTTAAAAATTTTGCAAGAGCCATCAGTAACATGACATTCTGAAACTTCATTTTCATCACCTAGAAACCAAATTTAGAAACTTAAAATGAAAAATGCAATCTTATGAAATGGAACTGCCACCAATTATTTTATCATATCACAGTGCTATGTACACTTAAGATACTCGTTAATAATTTGTACCAGTTATTTTTTCACTGTATTTCAGTTAGGGGAAAGGAATGACACTCAAGCATCTGACTTCATCTTTCAGTATCTCTTCTTGGAAATAAATGAGTTGTAAAACTCCCTATTTCCTATATTTTGAAAACCATGTATTAACTACAAGTGGAGAATCTGCTAAATTGCTGTCTATTTATTACAAAACATGCAATTTCTCTGCATAGAGATATCTGCATAGGAAGCATCAGTGGCTAGATTTTCTTATTAAAAATCAATGCTTTTGGTACACACTTTATCTAAAATGACCTGAAGGTCTGAAACTTGTTCTCAAATGCTTTGCAAGCAAATCTAGCAAACTGTTAGCAGGCAAGGATTCTGTGCACATGCAGGCATATCAGACCTATTATATATCAAAAGGCACCATCCATAAGAACGCACTCTGTCAAAAAGCACTATTTTTCGTTACGTATTTTATGAATTAACACATTTAATTCTTCAATACTGTCAGGATGACTTTTATAAGAACTAAATAATAAACTTCAGAATCATTTGAGAAATTAGCTTGCCTAAGATGAAATAATTTGATGTATCTTTTAAACAATTAAGCTTTAATTACTCAAAATTTAAGGAAAGAATTTTTCCCAAATGTCGTTCAATAAAGTCTACTTTAGAGCATTTGTTAATTTTTCATTTCAAAGAAATGGATGAGATCAGTTAAAGAAAGTTTAATTAGTGATTAAAGTGGCCTAAATTTAGCTCCTGCTAACTAAGTTGCTTTGATTACTTTTGGAACATCCTGAAGAGTACTATCTTTATTTAGTATGCATATATAACTACAAATAATTTTTTCTCTGTCAGCTACTTAAACTCTTAATCCTTGATTTAACAGAACATCAAATTACAATCCATTACTGATAACTCATCTTAAAATTATAATCTTTAAACTAGTCAAAAATTTATTCCAGTAATCTTTGTGTAATAAATGTAAACCTGATTTTCAGGTACAACTGTTGATTTAAATTCAACATTCTAATGACACAGTGTCATGTAATAAAGAGATAACTAATAACTATGCTAATTTTATTTAGTATTGCACTGAGACCCATTGTTTTTAATCACTGAGGAAGACTGATGGCAAGTAGAAGAGGAGAAAACACACAATAAAGAAAAAAAAAATGACCTCTTTTTCCATGAAAAACAGAACTTTTAAAGATGTATTTTGAACCTTACAAAAAACCTAACAACGTGACTGCAGAGGATGTAAGGAGATCGTGTACTCCACTGCTTTACCCAAAGTAGTCTCTGTTAATTTCCATTAGGTTATTTCAGGTTTGTTTTTTTCTTTTTTTTTTTTGAGGGGTAGCTTGGGTTGGGGGCCAGCAGTGAAAAGTGCTAGAATATTCCTTTTACTATTCTTGGCCTGAATGCTCATGCTCCACAGCACTTGGGCTTAAAGTCTTAAGATCTGTATTCTTGGACTTCTTTCCAATTAGGGTTCACTTCTGTGGGTTCCTCATATTTACAGGAAAGCAGGAAGACCGGATAATGTCCCTTATCTCTGATTACCAGTTCAGGGATCTTAGGCACTACATTAATAAGGACTATTCTTTGCTATTCCTGTCTATCAGGACTTCTCAAGCACTTTCCAAGTTTTCCATCCTATAGGTCTCAAGCTTCACTGTTTTCTGTCTTTTCCTGATTACTTCTTTTTGAAGCAGTCACTCAGGCACAAATAATGAGTTTTCATCTTTAGTAGCTTTTCCTAGAGAACTTTAAAGTTGATGGAACTTTTTGAAGCAATTGCATCCAGCGTTAGTTATCCCTAAACCAAGTTCAAACATGCAGGTAACTCCTGACACTGTGGTCCAGGAGATCCCCTAAATGCTTTTCCAAAACACTGCTCAATGACTGGCACCAAAATCAACAACTGAGCCCTCTGAAGCATTATCACAAATTAGAGTGATTTTACTTTGCAATTTAAATTTCTACTCATTCATGATCATTTTAACACCAATGAGAAGTTTTGAACCAGAATATTATTTTCAAAATTCCATTTGATATTTCCATTGAATTAAAAAGCAATGATTAGGCAAAATGAGCTAGTTCTGCTCGATCAAATAAACCACATCTATCTAATAAAATTTTTTTCTATAGTATTAGTTCTCTACTTTAAAAATATTGTTATGAAGTGTCACTTAAGTTATATTGTATCTACTGTTTTGTACTTATCCATAGAGGTATTTACCTCAGCTATGAAGAAATTAAGTCCAAATTTGTCATCATTAATAATCCTTCAGGTACATATGCACAGAATATTTAATACCTTGTGTTGTTATTATTACTATAGATATTACTGAAGCATGGGCAAACACCAAGTTTTTATTATACAGAACTTAATTTCTTCAAGTCTGCTGAAAACCCCCAGGTCCTCAGAGAGAGCCTGTTAATCATTTATAAAAGTTTTATGTAGTTTGTTATATGCTCTAGGACAAGTATCATCAGGCTTTGCAAATTTGACTACATCAAAATAATCCTCAACCTATTCCTGTATTCAAAAATACTTTTCCTTTTTTCTTTTAATAATTAGTTACAATTCAACTTTTTGTGAAGATAAACAAAACAAGGAATTGAGGAAAAAAGTTTTCCTCTTCATGCCTCACTTGTTTTTTACAAGGACATAATAAAATATCAATAGTGATGCTTTAAGAGGCCTCCCAGAAACAGAGACTAGACAGGAGTAAGGGAAGAAAAGTAGGTATTTATTTGAAAGGCTTTCAAAGGTACACCCTGGGGACTCTGAAGCTATTCTCAAAATGGACCCCAAGATGGACCCCAGGTCACGAGTTCTTCACCCTTTTATAGGTTTGGTTCATTTGCATAGCAGGGTTAATTCTCCAATTAAAACTCCAGTTTTCCCCTCACCTTTCTGCCCCCTTAGTGGCTCTTTGGTTTATACTTTTGGCCTAGGACAGTCTTGGTGTCCTTGGAAAGCAGGGCCAGAGAGGCTTTGTTATGTCTACCTAGCATGAGAGAGCAGAAATTAACAGGCTACAAGAAACTTCAGTCATGCACCAAGCAGTACAGAATTTGAAAAATATAAAAGTTAAAACCTAAGGCATCAAGAGGACATCAGACAATATTTTTAGTGAGCCTATCTTCTTCCAAAGCTGGAAAAAAACAAAAGGCACATCAATCTAAGGAAGTTTTCACATGTGTGCTTTAAAGACATAAAAAGTATTTTTGCAGCATTAAGCCCCATAGCACCTAGAAACTCAGGTAAAACTCATTAATCTAAATTAAACACAATGATTTCTTGCACCAGAATGATATTCCAGATTTCCCAGCTTAACACTGAACTACATTAATTACAGTAAAATGGTTCTTCATTTAAGTCTTTTTGCCAATTAAGATAATTGCCTTCCACATTACCATAAATATATAAAATTCACTCAGATAAGCCTTAAGTTTATTTTTAAGGCTGAAACTAATGCTAAGTCTGAGTTCAAATTTCTAAATTATTTTAGTACGATAAAAGCTTAAGAGAGTATACTCTTGCATTCCTTGTCCATTATTATTTATTGTTGTAGCTTTCAGATGAAGAGTCTCATGACCTGGAGTAAGAGGAAAATAAGTAGCAGTACTTATTTCAGCAGAACAACTGGGCAGTCTTGAATGTGCCCTACAAAGGAACCTGAAGCTTGCTACCACATAAGCGTTAGGCCTTGAAAATTTGGTTTCAGACAAGCCTGCATATTATACTTCTACTTTAAAATGAAATGTTCCAAGTAGTCTATGGAAAGCAAGCTTATCAAATCTTCTTGTCATTAAAGATACTGGGTGAAAGTGCCACTGACATAAAATCACAACAAGAAAATGGGCGAGAAAAATGTTTGATATTTAAAACATTTACAGACATAATATTTTATATAGCTATTTGATTACTCCTAACCATATATATATATGACAAACAGAGAATTCATTAGTTTTTAAAAATATACTGGATTTACCGGTTTTCAAATAATGTACAATATACAGAAAAAACCCACCAATTTACCCTTTATTTACTAATAGGGACAAGAAACAAATTACATTTAATTAAAAAAAGGAAATGCTTAATCCACAATTAATAAAAATCAATTATTCCATCATAGAGAATCACAGGAGTAAGTGTAATACAAGATTTTCATTTTCTTCCACAAACCTTGCATTATTAGGGAAAACACAACTTCGCTTACATTATTGATTCATTCAATTTTTAAGTGAGCTAATTCAAGCTGTCAAACCTGAGGTCCTACTTGACTACACAAAAGATGCACAAAGCTGAATATACCATATTTGGGAAAAGGGCCATCACTGATAAAACACAAATACTATTAAAATCACTACAAACACAAATTGGAACTAACAAAAAGGATTAAAAGTATAAACACTGGATAACTTATGTTTGCTGAATGTTATTCCTTTTTTTTCTGTCCTCTAAAAACTATTATTTTAAACAAGTTGTCCAGCATGAAAATAAAAGCATGACATCACACATGAACAGAGATCATAATTTAGTTGTTAGAATTTAAAAGTTATAATTAAATCTAAAATTAACTGGAATACCTAAGTTTAAACATAGTAAATAAGCCTGATGGAGTTCAAGAAGCATTTGGACAATGCTCTCAGGCAATGGTGTGATTCTTGGGGCTGTCCTGTGCACGGCCAGGAGCTCGACTTCGGTGACACTTGTGGGTCCCTGCCTTCCAGCTCAGAATACTCTGATTTTTCTCCTTGTTTCCATGACTGTTTAATGAAAACCAGACTGTTCTTTGACATTAGGACCTAGAGCATTTAAAGATCATCTTCTAGTACATTGACACATGGCAAAAAACCTCTTACAGTGGGTTCATCTATTTCATAGAATCATAGAATGGTTTGGATTAGAAGGAACCTTAGAGATCATCTAGTTCCAACTCTAGCGCAATAGACAGGGACACCTTCCACCAGACCAGGTTACTCAGAGCTCCATCCAAACTCACCCTGAACACTTCCAAGGATGAGGCATCCACAACTTCTCTGGGCTACCTGTTCCAGTGCCTCAGCACACTCAAGAGTAAAGAATTTCTTCCTAATATCTAACCTAAATCTACTCTTTTTCATTTCAAGACTGTTCCCCCTTGGCCCATCACTACATACCCCCAAGAAAAGTCCCTCTACACCTTTCTTGTAAGCCCCCTTTAGGCACTGGAAAGCTCCTCTTAGGTTTCCTCAGAGCCTTCTCTTCTCCAGCCTGAACATCCCCAACTTTCTCAGTCTGTCTTCATACGAGAGGTGCTCCAGTCCTGTGATCATCTTTGTGGCCTGCTCTGGGCTTGTTCCAAGAGGTCAACTTCTTTCTTGTTCTGGGGGCTCCAGAGCTGGAGGTCTCAAACCTGGATTTCTCCTACAGCAGGCAGTTCTTCATTCCCCCAATCCCTGCTTTCACCTGCTGCAACACAGGTGGTGTGGCTGAAGCACTTGCTGGTGAACCCTGGGGAAAAAACCATGCTGAGTTTGTCAGCCTTCTCTACAACCTGGGTAACTAGTTCTGTCACTCCTGAGAGGACCCATTATTTTCCCTAGTATTTCGTTTGTTGCTGATGCACCTAAAGCTTTTTTTGTTTACCCTTCATATCCTTGGGTGGATTTCCTTCTGATAGTGCTTTAGCCTTCCTAATCAGATCCATGGCTGTTCGATTTCTCTGTCTTCCTCCCCGGCTACCTTTCCCTGCTTCTGCTCTCTGAAAGCTACCTGTTTGTTTAAGATTGTCCAGGAGCTCCATGTTCATCCACGCAGGCCTGCTGGCATTTTTCCATGATTCCCTCTTTGTAGAGATGCATTGTTCTCCAGTCTGGAGGAGACAATCCTTGAATATACCTTGGGTACCTCTTTCCATGGTACTCTAGCAAGAAAATCACTGGTGAGGCCTAAGTCTGCCCTCCTGAAGTCCAGGGTAGTAAGCTTACTGTATGCCCTCCTCCCTGCTTCAAGGATCTTGAACTCCAACATTTCATGATCACTGCAGCCAAGGCTGTCCTTGAGCTTCACATTCCTCACCAGCACCTTCTTGTTGGTGAGAACAAGATCCAACATAGACACCTCTACTATATGGCTCATCTACCCCTTGGAGCAGAAAGTTGTCATTTATGGGTGTACATTTTTACCTGTATAACATATGCCTGCATCCACTGGTTTTTTAACTGTGTTAGAAATTATGCATTCCAGGTATTAAAATACAGGTGTAGAGAACTCAAAATAGCAGCTCACAGTTCAGTAACTTATTACTCACACATACAGACACAGTCATGGTTCAACATTTCCACTGGATTTCATAAGTCTGATAAGGTTTGTCGAGCCCTTTAAGTTAATAATTAGTTTTATATAATCAATTGACACACTTCTACAGAATTTTCTAGGGAAAATAAATTACTAAAATATACAATTATAATTACAAAAGTTATGTAAAGCTTGACAAAGCTCAAAACATCAAAATCTGAAAATGATTACCCCAATGCAAGTTAGGAGCATCATCCAGCGAAGTTCCTGAGATTCAATATTTTAGTATACATTTACATAAAAATATCTTATACTAAACCAACTTGAAAATGCTTAAATACAAAAAATAGTCTTAAAATTATTATTAAAAATTAAGGTCAGTTCCATATAAAAAAGTCATGGGTCAACAAGACATTTACACTGCAACTCTTGCAGGTCTTATTTCATCTTCATCACTGGACAAGTTAGAAACTGCTAACTCAAATGTTTTTTTCCACCAGAGATTTTATGATCCTAACTGCAATTCTGGTAACAATTTTTACTTGTGAATTGAAAATAGTTTGAACAAGGGAACCTATGATGAGGAGTTACTAATAAACAATTTACAAGAGCACCATAACATGTAAAACAGAAAGACCTTGGTTTCTTAAACAGATTTTGAACAGCTACAGAAAGTTAGGAGATTAGGAGAAAAGAAGGCTCAACATTACTTTTGTTGTGCATAGAGAGCAGTTTCCTTATCTCTTACGACTTTGTGTTTGTAAGGTATGGGAAAACAAATAGGTGTTCTTTTGAATTCTATGGACTCATTTATTTTACTCAATAATAAAGTCAATACCACAGTATTTGCTTCTTTTGGTGTATTTCTGAAATATTTTTCCTTTTGGAATGGCAGTTCATTTTGCAATTTCGTTGCATTAGTATATCTAATGCAGTATGATATCTTTTGATTTTCCAGCTCTATGTACTAACTTACCAGTAGTATGAGCACAGTAATTCACATTGTTGTAGAATTTTTCATGAGCATGCTGTGGCAGCCTATTCACATCATCAGAATCTAGAGCTTCTTCAGTGTCATCTTTTTCACCACCTGATATATTTAATGGTATGCTTCCAGGATGTTTAGCTGGTTTGATTTTTTTCTTTAGTGGGAAATCATTCACTGAAATAGACTTCTTCCTACTTTTCTTAGTAGTATTATGTAGCTCACAGAAACTCACATCATGTAGGTCCATGCTTGTAAAAGAGTATTTGCAACAAACTTCAGAAGGATTCTGTGATTCCTTTGGTACTTGTATTCGTACTTCATTTTCATTTGAATTAGACGATGAAAAGAAGTCTTCATAAGAAGCCTCTTCAGTGCAGTAAGACTTGCTATACATAGTAACTGCTTGCAAGAACCCCTTAGAGCATGATGTACCCAGTTCTGAGGTAGCCAGCTTCAAACCTGGTAATGTTTGTAGTTTCTTCCTCTTCTTGTCTTCAAGAATATAATCATTTCTGTCAACAGGGAAGCTTTTATCCAGTGAACATGCATCTAAGTCTTCACTATTCATAGCTGAATTAGAGAAACTGTCAATCAAAGCAGGAGCAGTATTTAACTGGACTATTTCTTTGGAAGGACTAATATGACCAAAGCCCTCAAGAAGAGAACTTTCATTTGCAATTGAAGTAGTCTTGCACATCTCATTCTTCTGATTTTTCTTTGGAAACTTTAAATGTTTCTTTCCTAAAGACAATCTGTCATCCAAAGTGTGCTGTATAATCTGTTTCTTTGTTAAACTTCTGGCATGTCGTTTTGGTGTTAAGCTCTTCTGCTCATTGCCATGTGACGGAGAATTCACTGATGCACTCATGGATATATGAATATCAGTCCAAGTATGACAGGCATGTTTTGCTACCTCTGTCCTCTGTCTCTGTGATTTCTCAGTTCCGCAAAGATAATCACAACTTGAGTTCAAGCAGTCTTCCATTTGTTCTTCTGCAAAACAAAAAAAGTGGCAATATAAATGTATTAAACCAAACAAAAAGTGTAGCAATTTCTTAGTGAAATATATATGGAATTCCTGAACTGAAGAAACAAAGATTTAGCCACTTCTCTGGATATTATATGGCAAGTCAACAAAAACTAAACAGAAAATGGATTAGAAACAAAGCAAATTCTATAAGAACCTGCAACAGTTTTAGCTATTGTATCCTGTCAGAGACTGAAATATTACAGTCTATGACTTAAACATTTTCTTGAAGGACTTTTAAAACTGTATTACAAAAGCTGCAGAGAAACTGCTCTAGTGGCCCTCATTACAAATTCTAAAGACTCCCTTCTACTCATTCTTCTATTGAGATTAAGGACAGCATCTGACTTGCGCTTTTTGTCCCCGTGACTGACAGATGACACGAGGTCTGAAGCACACACCAATCGCCTACATAATCAATACTATTAAGATTATTGAGCTGTTCACTGATGCAGCTCAACAGACTTCACAATAATCTTCTCTCCTATGCCCTGCTAATACACCAAAACACAGGAACAAACCCCTAAGTTTACAAGAATAACTTTATGAGGTTCTTACCTTGCTAACAAATTATTTTAATCCATCTGAAACCATAAAACATTTAAAAAGCCAATTTATTTTTACTCTTGTTTTTCTTCAAACCCGACTACTTAAGCTGAAAAACACATTAGGCTAACCTTCAAATTTGAGTTTTTAAATTGAAAATTTGGAAGACATTTCAGTTCTTTGTGGTCTTACCCTCATTCAGAACTCTTTTTAGCTTCTCACATCACACTATTTGATGTGCACTCTGTGTTATATATATGATCACTGCTAAGAGCAGAGAAGATTGAGACCATGTCAGGACAAGAAGTTATTAATAGGGAATGATATGAGTAAAGAGGATGCAGTGAGGCAGGCAATACAGCAGTAAGGCAGAATATTTATCCAGTGGTATTCCTCTTGCTCCATTTTTCTTGAGTTCTTAGTACAACATACTTTCTTTAGTTAAGAAAAACTAAGATAATTCAGCTTTAAATATAAAAGAGAAAATAGCTACAGTTCCCATTTCAGTATACTGTACTTTCCAAAGTAAGATATAAAGGCCATGAATTATTTGTAATTTCTGTAATATATATCAAGTTGTGTTAGTTACCTGGTAGCAGCACATCTTCTGAATTAGTTAAGACACAAGTAGAAAGTGGGCAGTCTCCTGGTAAGCTACTTGGAAGTGTTTGAGTCATTTGTGAACCTAGGAATACAAAAAACCAATGAGATATTTGCAAGCATTTTTTCTAGGTAACTCAGCAGCACATTTTTCTGAAAGGAAAGAATGATGTCAAACCATTTAGAAATTATTACTGATATTTTTAAGGCCTGCTGAAGCATTTTACTAAATAATCTGTGAAAACTTGCAACTGGGAGCCAAGTCTTGATATAGCAAAAATGCTTTTAAAATTTTTAAAGGTTTACCTTAAAATTCAAACAGAAAATAAATACAAGCCTCACTAAATAAACTGAGACTTAATTTTTCATCCATGTATTACTGTTTCATTACTTTCACAACTGTTTTTGAAATTAGAAATTGACAGTCTAGCTGACATGTGCGTCTTAAAACTTCGAGTACTACAGTTTCCTCCCCCCACCAAAAGATGTTCCACATGCAACACTTTTTATAGTAACTGGCAAAACCGAATAACTTAGACCCTAATATTTTCTCAGTAAGGTAATGCAAACACCAAAAAAATATCTGAAAACTACAATCTGGATTTAGTTTATCAGAATATGCATTTATCAGAATATGCATTTAAAAATCAACTAGAGTTATTTAATTACGTTAATCAAATTTATTTCTTTTTTAAGTCCCATTCTTCAGCACCTGGACAGATACCTCATCAGTTTTGGGCTACTTTTTAAACTGTTGATGTGGGAGCAATAAAATTTATACTTTAACAGGAAACAAGATTTAGTGTCTCGCTGTAAAGTTTAATCAAGAGGTGAAAATATCAATTTACACAGCTAGAAAGTCTAGCTTAAACATTAGTCCTCTTGAGCAGACTAGTGATAAAAAAATTATTTTGCAACCACTGTGCTCCAGACATGAAATCAAGATATTAAAAAATTCTAAAGGCGAGAGCACAACAAGCACACAAAAAAGTCAGCGATAAAACCAGCAGCCATTTGTGCATCTTCATAAGTAAGTAAAATTTAACTTCTTACCAGTAGAAGGATTCTCTCTTTTTTCCCTCATATCCTTTATTCTTCTTTCCATTGCATTGCATTGATCTTTTATCTTATTAACAGGGCTGTATATAAGTGAACCGTTGTCTTCAAACAATAAAACTGGTACATCTGTTTCTACACAAAGAAATTGTATTTATGTATTAATATTTAAATGCTGTAACAGCTTCAGATGAAGTCTCTTTTCTTTTTTCAAAAAAACTTGCCAAAAATAAAGAGTTTTCTTAGATCTAAGATCATTACAGATGCCTTAACACAACAGAATTGCAAAGAACTCTGTAAAAATTACATCAACTTCATTTCTCATGGCAAGATGCAGACTCAAAAAGCCCCCAGCCAACAAACACCAAAACCCCATCAAGTGCTTTAAAGAAATAACTTCAGATATTTGAATCTTAGTAAAAAATAGTTCTTACCAGCATTAACTGCTGTTTTTTGTAGAGCCAATTCTTTAGCTATTTGGCTTAGTCTTCTCTGAAGCTTTCTATTATTTTCTGGAGTTTTTTCAACATAGTCTTTTGGCTGCATACATTTGTGCTACAAGACAGGCAAAACTATTAATTATATGTATAAAACTGTCAAAATAACTACACCTCCTATTTTGCCTATCACTTTGTCACAGTATTTATTATTGATATTTATCCTGCTTATCACCTCCTTGAGAGTCACAGGTAATTATAGAAGTTAACATTTTGCAAAATAAGCTTTAATATTAAATAAGAAAGAACCTAACAAATCTTTTTTTTTGCTTGTGGCAAAGTTAAAGATTTAAAGGTAGTTTTTTAAATACTAGTATTTGTTGCAACTCTGTGAAACATAAGCCACATAGTAGTCATTTTTTTCTGATTAGTCATCATTATATAATTTGAATTTAAGTCTTCATTTTTTTAATCACCAATACAGAAACGTGATTTTTAGTATACTTTCTTCAGATAAAATGTCACATGAGTACAGCAATAGACTATCTTAAAACTCTTACTCAGATGGATAGGTAGGGTTTACAGAATGTTCTGAAAATAAACAGTTCAAATGCCTGAGGTCAAAAAGTCAGGTTCAAACTTTAAAGTTTATTATTCTAGGCCCATTAAAAAAAAAAAAAATCAGATACTTACTTTTTTGATTGGTAGTAGAAATCCTTTATTAGTGTCTACTGCAGGAAACAGGGATTCATCAACATGGACTCCAGTTTCTTGACACCTGCACAACAAATTAAAGAAGGTTTGGTGGAGGTTTTTTCTCTTGGTTTTGTTTGGTTTTAAGAATGAGACCTTTATTGCAAGAAGATTTCTTTAAGCCCTCCAATAATGAAACACCAGCTCTTCTTAAGTGTGTAACTTTGAAGGTAAGTACCATAATATTACCCTCACTCTCTGCTTCTGTTTATTACACGCCAAATACGTGATACAATTTTTTGTGCCAATGATGCCCTCCAAGTCGCAGTTCTGAAACAGCGAGATTCCCACTCACGTTATTTTCCACACCTTTCCAAGCTGTCGGACTGTGCTCCCAGCAGCCGCTCGTGTGGCTCTGGTGACACCTAGTGATGGAACTGCTACACAGTGTGAGCCTGCACTGTAGTTACAGCCTCATCCTTACTTGCATTTGAATGGATGAGAAAGACAAACCACTGCAAGTATTTGTCAAACTCACTGAATTTAGAGTTCTCAGGAGCATCAAAGACAGAGATTCAGCAGCGGGACTTCAGTGACAGTTATTAAATTCTGGATAATGATCAGCACAGATGTAGACTACATGAAAAGTTACATTAATTCAGAGATTTCATTGATTCAGAGAATCTAAAGTGATGAAAAATTTACCATTAAATCTAAGAATTCTTTACTTCGCAGAAAAATTTGAATGTAAATGATTTATATAACTTATTTGTGGGATGAGTTACCCTACTAAGAAAACACAGGTAGAGCTTCACAATTATGCATTTGATGTGGAAGTATTAAGTGTTCATAATTTGGACAGATTGTTGCAATTTCATCTTATATCAGGTTCTTTTTGTTCTGGGTTTTGATTTTTATTTTAGGATGTTCACTGAACTGTTTGTGTTGAAGAAGCAGTAAAAATCTTTTTCTCAGTGATTGTAAAGCTGTCACTCATTTTGCACTAAACTTTAAATTTATTTGCATGACAGCAAGTCCATGACTTTTGTTTGCTATTTTTAAAGTTAGACATATGTATCAACAATTTAAAAAGAAAATTAAAATAACTTTACTCTGCAGTTACGAATTTTTCTCATTTTCAATTTTCATCTTAAAGAGTTGTCTTCTCAAATTACTTCCTAAACTGTAGAACTGCATACACAGTTTAGGCTCAAATAGATGCTTGTACTATAGAGCAGAAGCTTCCAATAAAAGTTTGAGGCAGATCATTGGAGAGAGCACTAGAAATCCAGTAAGAGTTCAACAAGGCAATGATCACTAAATACTGCACAAACCGTTCAAACGTTTCAGGCTTTTATGGAGAAATCTAAGTATTACAGCACTTTTCAGCTCATAGGGCATATTCCTCTGAGAGGCTCAAGCACTGCTCAGGGGAAGGCAACACTAGGGTCTAAGTCTAACAGGTTGGAAGTAGGGGTCCACTAGCTGTTAAATGCGAGAGTATTTTCCACAAAGCAGAAGAACCAGAAAATGCTGGAATAATTGTATATATTATTTCCTTCCTTGTCTGGTATTTTCAAACATCAAAAAGTAGCATCCAGATTAAATATCATATACCGCAGCATCCTGCAATATCCTCCAATATCAAGATTCCCAAGAGCATGTAAGAACATAAAAACACAGCCAAACATTCTCAGTTTACTGTGTTCCACAGATTTCTGGTTCTCAGATGGTCAGATGCAATACTATATTTGGGTTTTGATAAAATGAACTGTTTAATTGCTTCAGCAATTTTTTAAACCCATGAAAATCTTTGCTCACTATGATTCTGCAACAAGGAGTTCTACAGCCTAGCCCTGTGTTATTAAAACCCCATCAATTACTGTTTTCTCTGAATCTGTCTTCATGTGTATTGATGTAACACTTTCCAATTCTTCTGCTGGAAAGGAAAATATACATTTATTTCCCATTCAGCCTCTCTACACAAACCTTTGTCATCACAGTAGACTCCCTCCTCCACTCCTACTTCTTTTCCAGACTGTCTCTTCAATCACATCTTGTAAGAAAACTATTTTACAACTTCAGTCAAGCTCATTGCCATCCTCTAGCAACATTCCCAATATAACCACAATAAAATGATGTCATGCCACTATACGAAGCATTATGTTCTATTTAATTTGACTTTTGACTACTGATGAGGTGACAATGCTATGAAAAAGTCTACTCTAAGTCCCAAAGTGTGACGACCATCTTTCTGATATGCTTAAGAGGACTGCTTTAAACAGTCTCCTTGACATCAGCAAGAATTTTATTCCCTTCAGTCTTAGCTTCTTAACAATACTTCTTCCATTTTAAAGTAGACTCCTTTTAAAATTTAAGCATTCATAGAATTTCTTGGGTTTGGTGTTCCAGTATGAACACCTATTTTATACTGTAGACATACTTACGAGAAGGTCCTCTGACATAGTTTGAACAACAATCCACAAACCAATTAAACCAAGCAATAATTAACATACTTGGTTTTGCACTGCACTCCACAGGAGTCACCAACCCCCAGTCTACACCAGAAAGTTGACACATACTATTACATTTGCTGAGATAACATTTCACAGCATTTCTGACCTTTTTGAGAATGTTCCGCTTGCTACTGAATGAAGCAGCTGGTTAATCAGGCCATCTTTTTTAGCAATAATAAAACTCATAGGAACTCTGTATTTTGCTTACACAGTTATCAGGTTCAAACTAAGTTTCCATTCACACAGGACCACAATTTTACTGGTACATATTATTCAGTCCTTCCTATTTATATTGTTCCAGGGTTCAATAGACTGTCTTCCGCCTACCAGTCTAGTATATCCATGTTTGAGACATGGATATACTAGACATGTAATTTAGTCAGGCATTGTGGTTCTCTCATCTTATTACAAAAAACAAAAATTTGCATGTATACTAGCACAGACTCATTTTAACTTTGTACTGCCTGTGCCTCATTTGAATAACCCCATGACCAGTAAGAATATTCATTACTATCCCTTATATAAGCATCTACTGCTCCTAATCTATACTTTGTCCAAGGACATATTTTCATGAATTCTGCTTACAGTATACACCAATCTAAGCTGTATGTTCATCTGTACCTTTTGGCATTTACCTTAAACTGAAGGGCAGAAGAAAAAATTACAGAGAAGTTCAATCATAATTCACAGCTTGGGTCCTCCTCTGCAATAAAATACATCTATTTCAGATGATTCCCCCAGTTCCAACAAACTTCATCTTCTAAGCCACGCACCAAGACCTTGCTTTGGTCAGAAAGTGATGATAGGAACACTTGAAAAATACCAGGAAGATGCTAGCCTTCTGTTTCCTACCAAACAGCCTAAGTTTTCCCTCTAGATGCTTTCTCTTGTCTTTTCCTTTGTTGCTGTTATCCAGCAAAATTTGAAGTTTCTTGAGGCTTTTACACCTGGATTTCAAAGCTCCATGCTGTCCCCTAGAGTATCACACATTCAGTTGTTTCTACGCTTCAGCTTTCTACAGTGTTCATCCACTCAATGCCTTACAGCCATGCAGAGGAGATTCTTGTGGTGGCATTGCTATTACAGAAAGAGTGTTTCTGTATGACATACCCTAGACTCTCCCCTGTAAAGCACTCTCATTCTTCCATTGCTGATTCTATTCACCTGGACTTTCATGAGATCCTTTTTACTACAGCACATCCAAGTCCTCAAATAGTTTATAGTTCATGTGACTAAGATTTCAAATTCTGTATTTATACACTTCGCCACCTGAAGAGCATATTTAATTTTACAACTGTATTGAAATCCTCATCATTGTCACACATTCAAACAGCACCAGGTCCCAGAAAGATACATTCACATAAATAAAATTTTGCATTGCCCTCATTTTAGGGAACTAAAGGTATTTCTTGCTTGGTGTTAAAGCTGGCTGGGCTGTGTGGCTGAAGCTTCTCTATCTGACATACTTAAAAAAAAAAAGAAAAACCCTTCTTCTGCAGATCTGCATGAATTTCTTTTTTGGCAAACAGACTTGCATCACAAGTTTTCGAGTTGTACTGCCCTACATTTAAGTGCCTGTAGACCCCAGATTTGCCCTCCCTCCTTGTGCCCACACTTTTTAAAAAAAAAACAAGCCCAAAATGTTTGCACTTAGACCACTACCTCTCTATGCATATTACAATTGGTATAGGTAAGGCCCTCTTTACTTGATTTATATTCTAATTTCCATCATCTCATTGATTTATCGATTGGAGTGTTTAACACATGCATATTCATAAACTGTGTTTTACACTTCATCTGAAATTTTAGTTAGGCCTCACAAGCACTTTGTAAACTCAGAGACGCAGCTATGGAGTAGCAAATTTTAAAGGACTGGTTGCACAGATTAAATTTTTCTTTAAGTTTTTAAAAAATAAATTTAACTTTTTCCATATGGTAGTACAGAATCTTCATGTGGTTCTGTCCTGAACTTGCCAAATACCTTAAAAACCAGCATATATAAGGATCTTTTTCTGTCTTGCTAGGATATATTCTGTTTACAGGATTTAAGTATAGAAACAATACAATGCCCTTGGTGAAATGTGCTTTTTCTTATGAAAATGGAAGAATTCTATTCAACATAAGTATGGCCTTCATTGCCTACGCATACCATCTGAGAGTACAGGAGCAGAACACTGTTAACAAATATACTATGAAATTAGTTGAACACATTCATTTTTTAAGAGTTAACATTTTACCTTTTTATGTGAGTCACATGGTTTATAATAGGAATAATGTCATAGGAAAGTTGTAATTTACTCATATATTTATCACTATTTCAAATACATTAATAAAATCGTTTTCGTATTTAAGCTTTCAATAAACCAATACTAGAATCTATTATCTCTGAAATAGGCCATATTCATTATAACCACGAGTACTCACTTTTCCACCCAGAGTACAGAAACTATTTTTACACCCATCTTCTGTGCCTTTTTCCATGTAGTCAAACGTCCGTCTTTGAAGACTACATGGGTCACATGCTTGTTCAAAGTTTTTGAAACCTGCAGAAATACACAGAGAGCTCATATTTAAGTCTGATAATTGGAAAATGCTAATGAAACCAGCTAGTGTCGTCCATTTTTAGTGTATAAACCATTAGCGTAAAAATTTATTTTAAACATTATGTCAAGGACTCTTTTGATCTTTCCCAAATTCACACAAAGACTCAAGCAATAAAAACTCCAGTCTCATTAGTCAAGCTAATGCAGGATAAAGACATGGAGTAGCCTTTTGTTTTCAAACTGCTCGAGGTTACTGTTTTCAACTTCCTACTCTATGTGTATCACTAATTTTGGAACATGTTTATTTATGTAGTGCAACATAATTTCTCATGCATCAGCCAGTATAGAAAGCAGATGCCACTATCCAAAGAAATAACAAAGTATCTTTTTGGCAGTAAAGAACTCAGGCTTAAAGAGTACAGATAACCTCACTTTTTAAACTAATTTTTGTCAATAAAAATCACTTTTTGTTTTGAAGGAAGGCTGAAGATACTACAAACAAAAATTATATGGGAATGCTTTGAAAAATGAGAAATACAGAAAATTAAAGTAGCACAGATGATCAAATTTTCAGTTATCAGCCTCCATTGGCAAGTGATGTTTTCAGTTCTAAGTACTCCATTCTTCACAAACAAGGTTTCCTTTGTGGAGACTAAGGATCCTACACAGAATTGCTTGATCAGTTGAGATTTTTGACCTGGTGAGATCTAAAGAACTCATTTTTTACTGCGGCATCTCCCCCAGCAAATGGAAATGGCTCCACAGCTTTCTGTTGCACCCTCAGTTGCATCATTATACTTGGCTTACAGCATGCTGGGTCTGTGCTTAGCTTTAAGAAAACTATTTATCTTTTCTAAACATTGCTGGTGGCAAGCTGATTATGACTTCTTAGAAGTTAAAACCCCATGATATTTAAGTATCTAGGTATACAATGATCCATTAATCTCTTATAGAATAAATTATGACTCCAGCTGCAATTGCTTGCTTACTTTTACCAGTATCTGCCTCACAGTCCATGTCCTAAGGATGATTGATGCAGCTTTGCCTCCAAATTATGGAGAAGCACCACCCTACACCTCCTTCTCTCCTTTCCCACCTCTTCTCCTTAGGCTGAGCATCTTCTGCTGCTCAGCTGAACTTACTTTGAGATGTCTGAATCAACAATCTAGTGAAAAACTAATTTAGAATTTAATTTCCTGACATAGTGAACCAAGTCAGCTTACTATCATGTGCTCAGCCAAGAACAGGGAAGTGTCTGGAACAGGGAAGGGGCATGACCATCCCTATTCAGTCATAGGGATCTGCTAAACAGGCTCATTTGTATCACCTGCCTGCACCATATTTGGTTATTTTGATCATTTTGAAGAATTTTGAAGCCTTATGCTTCTGCCATATTTTCTGTGAGAAAAAAATCTAGCATCATCAGAATAGAATTACACAGGTCTGATAGTACAGCATAGAAATATTTCTTGTTCTTTTCACTCAAGTGATTTATTGAGAGTCATGTTTGCTTTAATAATAAAACCAGTTATCCTACTGTTCTGGTCACACTCACTCAGCTAACTTCATACAGAAAGAGGATTTGGGGAGGGAGATCAGCATGATTTCCTAAATTACTGTAAGAGACATCTAAACATGCCCATTTAAAGAGCTCTGGGAGTACACACAAGTAATTTTTAGAGCGTGATGTGGGTTGTAAAAATCTCCCTTAACCAGTGATAATGTGCAAGAAGGGAAGATGCCAGTTTGACTCTGGTCTCTGGTTGAAATGTTACAGCTGGCAATTAAACATGTTTTGCACCTACAAGTCATATCTGGTATGGAAAAAATCATTGAGACATATACTGAAACTCTTAGATGTATTTTTACTAGCCCTTTCTGGAATTGATCCAAATATGTGGGCGAGTGAATGGAAGAATAAAACATCATGGTACTTGAGTTAGAAAATATTGTACTAATAACAGAACAGCTGCTTACAAGTGGATGAAAACAGAACAATATAAGGTACATACTTGTAAACCACAGGTTTTCAACACTTAGATTTGCTTTGCCCACAGTATGTGGCAAACCCAATACTTCCCAAGAAATGCATGCTATCACATTAATATGCAAAGAGGTCGGTAGATGTAGAAAGGCTCTAGATGCATTTCCCATCCGTCAGTAGCAAGGATTTTACAGCATGTTGGTCTATTCTAAGGTCTCTGATTTTCTCCCTTCCTGCCCTTTAAAAACTCATATTAAATAGAAATACACGTGACAAGCAGAACAAGCACGCTAATTTATAATTAAGATCTTTCCTATTCTATTTATTTCAAAATAGTCTCCTTACTTTTGCTCCCATATCAAGAAGTTGCTGTTCGAAGGTTTTTGAGTAATTTTCTGTTCTGTTAGATGACCAAACTTCCACAAATGCAGAAATACCTGGATCAGAAGAGAGAACACAACAACTTATGAAGCACATACCATGGTAAAACTGGTTAAACTGCCTTTTCAATAGAAGTTTCTTTTATACAGATCACATTCAGTTGCAAATACAGCTTTTAGTAAACTGAGTGTCAGATTTTAGCAGCAGAATTTTTTTAGTGTATTTATGTCTCCTAAATTAGTTGTAATGGAAATAACTTAGAAGTCTGACTTTTCACTTCATCTGTTTAAAACACACTACCAGCTTAACAAGCAATACGTTATCTTTACCTGACTGCTCAGCCTTACCATTATTTAATCACTGTTAATCTTTAATTAAAAATTTGAAAACTAGTTGATATAACACAACTTACAGAACAAAACAGAATCACCACAATAGAATTACTCCTTGCCCAAACTCCCAGAAAATTTTGCAGAAATATCATGTAACAGTTTCCAATTGACTTCAATTGTCACTTTTTTTGTATTGAAACACCCAAAATTAAGTTCATACAACAGCAGCTAATAAAATTTAATGTCAGTTGCCTTATGCAACTTTAGGTATTCAGATTTAATTAGCTTGCTTTATTAAGCAGACTAATAAACTCTTCAAGGGATCAAATCAGCCTTGGTTGAGAATATCTTCAACCAACCAACCAAAGACAGAAGTACTGACAAGGAGGGATAAGCAAATAAAACTCATAACAATCCCTTCATTGATTTTACATAGGACAGGCACTAAAGTGACCCACAGTTCCACTGGCCATGCCACTTTCCCATTTTGAATGACAAATCAGGAAAATTCCAAAAACTGGAGAAATGGCAGTTCAGCAAAAACAACTTCATGCAAACTGCAGACCAGGCAACTCTCAGAACTCATGAGTAAAACTGAGAGTTTCAATTTAAAAGGGTCATCCTTAGCAAATATTGCTTAATTATCTTAGCTACTAAGATAATTAAGCATGTCCTTCTGATTAATTATTATGCAGTCTCATCTGTCTTCTTCATAAATGAAAACCAGAATAATACTCCAACAATAGAAGTATCTATTACAAAGATTAAAATATTTTTACAATTACTAGAAACATTTTTCTCATACAAGAGAAATATGAAACATAAATCACTGCCTCACACAAAGCACTGGGAAAAATATTATTATCAGTACTTCAGATATAAATGAGAATTTAAGTCTGCTCCAATGTGCTTTTAACTGTATTCATTCTACTACTAGACTGGGGCAGATTCTGCCAGAGTTGCTTTTTCCCTTGATTGTTCAATTGTGAAAAACATTTCACTTGCATTTGAAAAGATAGTATCTTCCTCTTACATCAAATATTTTAGAACTTTCACAGCTAAAATTCTCCTAGGAAAACAGATCGGAACATTTCAGTAAAGGTCTAACTAGGAACTTAAAGGGATGCTACGTCAAAGCTCCATGCACATGCAGTAGGATCAAAGGTGTATTTTACAATAATTAGACTATTTTAGCTAATCAAATATATTCCAGCAAAAGACAGGAGTTTTTGTACAGTTAATGGAAAGGAAAATGTGGAAGTGCTGGGCGCTTTTTTGAACTAGAAGAGCTCTGAGTAGAGATGGGTTCTTGTAAACGCCAGCCTTAGGTCTCAGAGAAGGCCGTGATCGCAGAGGAAAATGGCCATGAGAGGGCAACTTGGGGAGGCAGAAATTTTGAGATGCAGAAGAAAGCCACGATCGACCGGGGTGGGAAGAGCAGAGGGGTCGCCAGGCAGTGCCCCACTGGGAGCCACCCTAAAGGGGCAGCCCGAGCGGAGGCAAGAGCCCGGCCCTGCCCGCCCCTGCGCCCGGGCACAGCCGCTTCCTGCCGGGGCCGACCAGGCCGCGCCGCCGGGATCGGGCGGGTTCGCGGCGAGTCAGAGCAGCCCGCGGGGGAGCCCTGACTACTCCGCGACCGCGGGCCGGGCCCCCACAGCGGCCCGTCACCCGCCCTGCCGGGAAACGCCAAGACAAGGACCGCAAGGAGACAGGGGCAGCGCGGAGCCCGCGCCGGGAGAAGCCACCGCACGGCGGCCAAGCCGGTACCTTTCAGGACGGGCTCCATTGGCGGCACAGCCCGGCAGCTTACAGCGCCCGCCACGCTTCAAACCCGCCTCCGCGCACGGCCCGCTGCGCCTGCGCAGAAGGGGCGGGCGGCGGCCCGGCCGTGCCCGTACAGCTGCGGGGCGCGGAGCGGGTCCTGGTCGGAAATGGGGCGTGCTCGGCCGAGCTCCGGCCCTGCCCGGCGCCGGTGGAGGCTTGGCACAGCCGAATGCTGCTGGATACAGTGTCACAGAGTTAATTAGGTTGGAAAAGACCTCTGAGATCATCGAGTCCAACCTATGACCCAACACCACCTGGTGAACTGGACCATGGCACTGAGTCTTTCCGTAAACATCTCCAGGGACAGTAACTCCACCACTTCCCTGGGCAGCCCATTCCAATATCTAATCACCCTTCCTATTAAAAGATTCTTCCTAATATTAAGCCTAAACTGCCCCTGGCACAGTTTAAGACTATGTCCTCGCATCCTGTCACTAGTTCCTGGGACAAGAGACCAACCCTCGGGTGGCTATAACCTCCTTTCAGGCAGTTGTAGAGAGCAATAAGGTCCCTCCTGAGCCTCCTCCAGGCTAAGCACCCCCAGCTCCCTCAGGCGCTCCACACAGGACTTGTGGTCCAGACACTTCACCAGCTCTGCTCTCCTTCTATGGAGTCACTCCAGCATCTCAATGTCGTTTCTAAATTGAGGGGCCCTGAACTGGGCACAGCACTTGTGGCATGGCCTCACCAGTGCTCAGTACAGGGGGAGAATCACTGGTCCTGGTCCTGCTGGCCACACTACTGCTGACAGAGGCCAGGATGCCATGAAGGTTTGACAAAGCCAAACACCAAATGAATTTTCTGTGTCACCGGTCACCATAAGGAGTCCGAAAGAGGCAGTCCTGAAGAATTTTAGTTTGTAGGAAAGTGGATCAGAGAACTGCTGGTCTGTCAAGTCTCTGGTGGCCCAAACTGCAGTGTCTGAAGTGAGAAAACAAATAACAGAAAAAGCCAGCAAAATAGGGGTTAGCAAAGAGTACTGTGAGGCAGTATTTACCAAAGCATGTAAAACTGCTTGAGAGCAACTGTACTATTAACTGTGGTTAGGGAACCCTAACTGGCTTTGGTGCTTGAAGGGTGGAGTGTAGCAAACATGATACTAGAGGGAAGTTAGAGAAAAACTCATGACTTCCCCAGGGAAAAATGGTAAAATGTATAATAAAGTAAGGGAATTAGTGAGTGTAAGGAGATTTATCGTGAGAAAGAAGGAGCACATCAAGGAAAATGATGCTGCACAGCTTTATTACGCAACTCACGGAGCTCAGGAGTTACTATATGGTTGTACAAATTGGTGCTGTTCTGAAATCTTTAATATGTAATGCTAATTTCCTCATCTGAAAAATAATGTAGCTGACATGGAAGAACAACAGAGACGCAAAACAAGGATACTAAATGATTTCCGTATGAGAAATTGCTATTCAGACAAGGACTTGTCAGCTTGGAAAAGAAATGGTGGAAGGCGGATGTACCTGAGGTCCTTAAAATCATGAGTATGTGCAGAAGGCAAACATGGAGCATTCCCAAAAAGAGCCAGTGAGCACCAAAAGAGACTACCAGATGGGGTCTTCTCAGAATGTGTATTTCCACATTGCACCTCATGAGGTTGTGGAAGTGTTCAGAGTGCTGGCAAACTACATGGTTTCTGAAGCAAATCCAGCAAATTTTTGAAAACCATTTTAAGACTATCAAAAATGTGCAAAACCACCTTTCCCTCAGTAAAGCCCTGAACTGTATATTGCTGGACTCTGAGAAGGTAAAGGGAATACTCTGGGTTTTTCTTTTCTCTTATTTTTTTTTTTCAGTAATTTTCCACTGGAGAGACAGTGCTGACCTAAAGAGGTTTTGGTGTGGTCCATTATGCCCATTCTTACTTTTGTGGAGAGACTCAGATCTTGACTCCTAGGAGTCTACGAAGCAGATGGCTATACTAATGCTTTTTAAGATATGTTAGTCTAGTGTGCAATATTTTGGCATTGATAATTTGTTTCATTTTGAGGGCATTGGTATGGCACTAGACCTGTGGCAAATGTTGAGCATTAGTTCTTGGGTGCTTCCTCTGCTGAATGTGCGACAGACTTTCTTTCATTTATGTATTCACTCTGTGTATAAAGTAACCAGTCAATCTACATATATATGTTTGTTTGTATTTACGTATCCTTTGTACTTCTGTCAGTATGTTACACAGTTCTTTGCTAGCAGATAATAAAATATTTTTACCGAGGTTCTCAACTGTGCCTCAAGGAAAAGGGAGTCTTGTCTTAATGCAGTGTCTATGAACACTGATCGGAAGGCAATTCCAGAAGTGGAGGTGGGGGAAGATTTAAATGTACATGACAACCCTCATAAAAAACCCACAGGCTGTGTTTGAGCCTTTAGCTGAAAGGTAGTAGCAGGTTTTATAGATGCTAAAGGCAAATATGCTGAAACGTGCAATTATACCTGTATGCTCTGATTCTACACTGAGAGACAATGAAAAGTAGTAATTGCAAGAAGATGTAATTCATTATCAGAGCAGACTAGGACTACTCATGAGAACACTGGGTTTGGGATGTCCACCTTTTTTATCATGGAAATGAATACACAGAATACTGAAACTGTCCCACAGTTTTACAGTTTTGTCTTAAGTTGGAGTTTTGACCTCAGACTTACTTTAGGGTTTGCAAGAACTTAATTCTCAGATGGTGACAAAACTTTCAGAATTCCACTGGTAGTTCATAGTTGTCTGTTCTTGTGCCAGTATTGTCTTGCTGTCAGTTACTCCTCAGCATTTATCATCCTCTAGTACTTACAGAAAGCAGCACTATATTTTTACAGCTGCTATTCTGCCAGTTTGAATACATCAGGGTGTTTTAGCTTTCATGCCACAATGAACTCCTGAAAGTGGCAATGAATGGGGCTTATTTACATTAAGTAAACATAATGTAAATGCCCTCTAAATAGCCTTGTTATTTGGCTTGATGATATGCAATTTCATGGTGTCTATAAAGCTAGGAATATAGCATTAAGTATTATATTGACATGATTTCTCTACAGTCAGTACTTACTAGGACATACAGGTTATAGAATGCTGCACTAGGAAGAAAGAGTTTTACAGGTTAATTATGTCGAGAAAGGAAGGAACTGTGAAAGTTACATTTCAGTTGACCTCTTAATCAAAAAGAAGTAATAGTCCCAAAAAAGTAAAAGTCGTATAAACACGTAAATGTTTCCTAGCCATCCAAACAGTCTTGAAAAACTAAAAAATAAAATCCAGCAATTCAGTCATTTTCCAGATTTAGGTAAAATATAAAAAAGGGCTGTATTCTCAAGTGTTTCTTTGGTAATTCAAAAGATTCCTTCTCAGCCAGCCCTTAATTTATTGCCATAAATTGGGTGTGAACTTTGGGATGGTATTTTGTAAAGCTGTATCACAGAAACAATTTCTCAGGCATAGAGTTCAGATGGTGGGCTATGTATTACTCCCTGGGACTTGACATTAAGCATATGAAAGATTCCTAGAACAAATGAGGAGGTTTGCTATTATTAAGTAAAATCTGATTTTGTATATTGATTATTGGGTAGTGTTTGTTTGTTTATTTGGTTGGGTGGATTTATGAGCCTATTTCCAGTTTGTGCAAACAACAGCTTTAACCTTTTGTATTTATTTTTTTTAATCTTAAGTTTCCAAGTGTGAGTTATGTCCCAGATAGACAGCTGCTTCCTCTAAAGTAGTAAATCCCTGTCAGTCAGTTTGTGTATTTAAGACCTAAACACTTGTATAAAAACTGGAGTTATCATCTCTACAATGCCACTTGACCATTCCAGATGCGGAGGTGGAAGAGCTGCTTGGACCAGGTACAAATTTGCATGCTGCCTTCATGGAGGAAACTCCAGAAATCAGCTCTGATTGTCCACATCAACTGTCATTGTCTCCTCTGACAAGGTAGACTCCTCATTTTCTCAGTAAGCCTAACAGTTCTTGTCTATGCCTGTTTCAGTTTGAGTGTGGATTTTTAAAGTAGCATACAAAACTGTGCAGTGTTTTGGCGGCCGTGTTCTGTGCCATTAATACTGGACTGACAGATATACTTTACATACTTCCCCCCAGGATCCTTTTCTCAGGACCGCATACCTATTCTGTGATGGACTAATTTTTCCAGCTCATGAGCTCCAGGATTGTAGCTGTTTGTTTATTAGTTTCCAATTAGTAAAGGAAGCCCTTTTCCATCTCTCCCCCCATCTACGCCTGCCATCACCCGTGTGGAGATGTGGCTGAGCTCGCGCCACAGTGCCGCCTGCAGGTGTGGGGGAATCATCGCACCTGCCCCGCCCGGCCGGGAGCCACCAGCGCCCCTGCTGGCTGTGACCGTAACTGCACCAAAGGGGAGGCTGCTTGATGGCCGAGAGAGGGCTGTGGTTGGGTCTCTGGTTTTGTTTGTTGTTGCTGGTGTTATTGTTGTTTGTTTGTCTTGTTATATGTATTCTAGTAAAGAACTATTATTCCTTTGCCTATATCCTTGCCTGAAAGCCCCATAATTTCAAAGTTATAATAATTTGGAGGGAAGGGGGTCATGTTTTCCATTCCAGTAAGGTTCCTGCCTTCCTTGGCAGACACCTGTCTTTTAAACCAGGACAACAGGATAGAGGAGTCACACCTCAGTAGCCTCAGAGGCATTCCAGTCTCTTTGCTTCTCCACAAGCAGAATGGCTCCTGAGATTGCCAACAGTGGCTTGTTCTCTTCCTGTTTTCCTGTTTTCCTCCTTTGGCTGGCTGATGGGCATGTGTCATAGGTTAGCAAGCATAGTCCCGGAAGGGATGTCCTTGCTAAGGGGTGCTTACAGTTTCCTCTGGGAACTGATAGAACCTATCAGCTGGCCAGTTTGAATATGGACAATTCTCTAAGCCACTTAAAGTTGTGAACACCTCTGTGATCCACATTTAAGAATAGGCAAACTCCCCCTCCAAGGTCTCTCTCGTTTCCGGCGCTGGGACAGGTGGCTGCGGGCCCTGTGTGGGGGCCAGCGGGCCCGGCCAGGCCCTGCTTGGGCCAGGCCGGGCCGGGCCACGGCCATCCTGGAGCCATGGACCTGTTCCAGCCGTGGAACCCCCCCACTGCCTTGCCGTGGGCAGCCGGAGCGGCTCGGCTCTCCCCCCTCTCCACTGCGATAAGGAAAATTCAACATTCCAGCTGCAAAGCTGCAAGGCCGAGGTGAGATTAACCCTTTTAGTGCTGTGAAGAGCTGAAAACCTGAGGGAGGAGAGAGAGAGGAGATGCTTAAAGCTGAAATTCTGTTGTGAAGCTATGATATATCAGAGTATCCTGTTGTAATTTCATGAAGATATGGGGGGTGGAGTGTTCAACTCATAAGCAAAAGCACCTGCACTGAGATAGGCAGATGCTGACGCAGCTGTAATTTCATGAGAAGTTTGGACAGGGAGAGATGAACCAGATGAGGACTTTTGCTCCAAACGGGAAAGGAGAAAACCTCAGTATCTAGAGATGCTCCCAGAGATAGTCTTAATGATGAAGATGATGAAGACCCTTTGCTCCCAGGGAAGGAGAAGGGCCTCTGTTTTTGTTTCTGAACGGCTCAACCTTAAAATTGTACCCCAAGAAACTTCAAGAGTGGACCCTCGAAAGCAGTTGTGGGAAAAGCTGCAAGTCGGGGGAAAGGACTCACACGCAGGCAGAGAGACTCCTCTTCCTAAATGGACTGAACAATATTTGGAAGTGGGCGGCTGTCTTGTTGTGATAATGTTTTCATAGCATGAGCAAGAAGAGACTTCTCTTTCTAAATGGACTGAACAAGGTTATTATGGAAGTGGTAAACAGACTGAACATCTCAAGGGTTGTTTTTTCACATTGTCAGTGGGAGAAGGGAGGAAGGTGGGGGGAGGAGGAGAGTTCTGAAGGTGGTATAATTTTTTTTTTTTTCTTCCCTCTTTTAGGTCTGTTAATAAACTTTATATTCTTTCAAGTTTGGTGCCTGCTTTGCATTTCTCCTAATTCTTATCTCACAGCAGATAAACAGTAATGAGTATTTTGGACCAAACCACTACACTAAATTGGTGTTTCCGCCCGGTTGCAAACCGAACCCGCGACAGCATGTTTTAACTTTCCACTTCTGTTTTGCAGAAGTTCATTATAAACAGACAAGAAGAAATTCCTATCTCATATTTTCCCTGTTTATGTTAGTATATATTATGTAGACTATTAGTACATATTAGTAAGAAAAAAACCCAAAGAAAAACCAGCTTTCTAATAGCCATTGTGAGCAATATTTGGAAAAAAAAGTTGCACATGCTTGTCAGATGTATGTGTATTTGTCATTGTCAAAAAACCTTTACTGCTACTCTCAGTCCTTATTTGTGTTTTACGGAACATGGGAAAAATTATGAGGGACATTTATTTCCTGTCACAAAGAAAGTGTAACATTATGGATTGCGTAGTCTTATGAAATTATTGAATGCTCTCATCGATGAGATGATTTTGTTCATTTTCCAATGTGAAGTTCATGATTAAGAAAATGATGTGAAGGAAGTATGAGACCTTTTTCAGGAAATGAAAAAGCAGTTAATACTTTTTTCTTTCAGCTGAGGCAGTGACCAATTTTATTTTCTTTTTCTACCCCGTAATTTAAGAAATCACTGTTTTTATATCCACAGCTAATGTGCTGACACAGCACCAGCTTTATTTTGTGTTTGTGAAACAGTGATACTAAGATAGAGACCTATCCTTGTTAAGTTTTAACTCACCCAGTAAGACAATTTCTTTGACGCACTCTGACCCCAAAGGCCTATCGTGGAAGAAAAAGACAGCAACATGCTGAAAAAACAACAGCCCATCATGTAATCGAGAGTATGACTCAACAACATGCTGATAAGCAGGTGTCTGTGTTGTTCATGATGGCATGGAAGGCTTATGCATTTCCCCTCTGAGCAGTTTTCAGTGCCTGCAGTTCAGGCTAAGACTGCAGCTGTGAAGGGGTGGAAAAGCCAGTTTATCTAACCTTTGTACTAAAATTCTGCTGTGAAGCTTTGTGATTTTCCCAAGCAATATAGAACTGGACTACTGAACACAGGCTTCTTGCTTTTCTTACATCTCTGATGGAGATGCAGATCTGAGGACAGCATTAACAATGAGTATCCCCAGTGCTTCATGATCTTACTCACACTTGGCAAAGCAGCCCAAAAGATACTGTTTAAAAACACGGTCCTCTTGCATATGTTTAGGCAGGTCTTGCTTGAACATGTGAGAGCAATTTAAGGTTTCCATCTCCTACTGTGAGCTCCACAGCTTACTGAGTCTCAGGAAAAGTGATGGTAGGGTAAATTTGGAGTTCAGGCTGTGAACTGAAGCTGTGAACTTTGCTGCAGCTGACTCAGATCCAGAAGCAGTGGGCACAGCAAAGAGAGCAATGGTGTGAACTTATATCTCCCTGACATGAATGACCAAATCTCATTTAAAGGCATCTGAAGTGCTTTACTTGCCAACTCGATCTTCTAACTTGTACTAAGGATGAAGTGGTATACACAGGAAAGGAACTTTCTGTTACTGTCTCTTTGGGAATAGGCAGCAAAACAAGGAATATTACTATACTTGTAACTATAGTTTGCCTACATCCTGTCAGCAAAACTTGTCTCCCAAGTTAAGTAGGATATAGTAGAATTCAGGCTCAGAGAAGGGTGACTGGTGTGAGCAGAGGTATGTGATAGATTCTGTATGGTTTAGCAGGCCTCAGCATTGTCTGGAAAACAGCTAAGTGGGGGTGGGTGTGTAAAAAGGGGTGTACAAACTGATGAGTGACCTGGATAGGGATACTGGGGAGAGGCTGTTTGCTCTCTTTTCCCAATAACATACAGGCATCAAAAGAAATCAGTAGAAGTCATATTCATAACAAAAAGGTGGGGTTTTTTTCCACACAAGAGGATCTTAAACAGTAGAACTCCTAGCACCTGGGTGTTGTGGCTGACAGAAGTGGTCACAGAATTCAGGTAGGTTACTAAGTATTTCACATAATGCTTAGTTCAGGAAATCTTGAAACCATAAATAGGTTGAAACTCTGAGACAGGATACTAGGTTAGATAAACTCTGACTGGGAATACATATTTTGGCATTTTCAAAGTTTCAGGCTGTGAGAGCCTTGATGCTGTAAGAAAGGAATCCATTAAGTTTGTGAGTGACTCCAACTGAGGAGTAATGTCAGTACTCCTGAGTTTAAGACTGCCGTTCAGAGGGACTTGAATGGGCTGATGGGAACCTTGTTAAATTGAGCAAGGATCCAAAGTCCTGCACCTGGACAGGAAGGACTTCTGGCAATAATAAAGTGTGGTTTGGGTTCTTTCTGTACAGGGAAGACATGGGGAAATGGGAGTAAGTTCAGTGAAAGGCCATCAGGATGACTGGAACCTTTGTCCCTTGAGGAGAGACTGAGGTAACTGGGCCGAGCAATGGAGCAGGTTGCCCAGAGGGGTTGTGGAATATCTGTTCTTGGAAGTGTTCGAGAGCACAGTGCACAAAGACCCAAGCAAATATTATCTCAGTATTGTACCTGACTAGACAAATTCCCGAGATCCCTTCCAACTGGATTTATCCTTTAATTCTAGGAATTAGATCACCTCCCTGAATTAAGTCAGTGCATGACTTCTGAGCCTGTGCAAAGCAGGGGACAGGGCCACATTATCAAAGAAGGAGCGGAAGCTCATCTGACTTGGACCAGTGTAAGGTGTTGTGGAACTGGTCCATGCCATCTTCACCTTGTGCTGTAGACCAGGACAGTGTTCTAAAGGTGGAACAAAACACCTGGAACAAAACCACCTGCAGCCCGATCTTGTATAGAAGAACAGGCCTGCTGCCTTTCTGGGACCTGGGTTGTGATGTGATGAGAAAATTTCATACCCTGGTATGACTCTCAGATCATTTACTGATTTTTCATGTAGGCAATGGTGAGCTTGCAGCAAGGAGCCTGAAGGCAATCAGGAGAGACTTCAGGGCCTTGGGACAACAAAGTAAGGGATCAGGAGCAGAAGTAGTGTTCATAATCATTCCAGTTGCAGGAAATGATGAGGGAAGAAACTGGAAGAACCAGCCAGTACCTGGCTCTGAGCCTGGTGTCACTGGCAGAATTTTGGGTTTGTCTACATGACACTGAGCCTGCTGGCAACAGATGGCATACACCTGTCACAAAGGGGAAAATGATCTTTGCATAGCAGTTTGCAGAGCTCACTAAATGAGCTTTAAACTAGATTTAAAATGGGAAGGGGATAAAACCAGTCTCCTTAGAGATAAGTGGGGGGGTGGCATGCCAAGTTTTGAAGGACCATGTGCTGATGAGGCCCATGATGTGCTCATTACATGGAGTACATTTGAAATGTCCTTATACAAATGTGCACAGCCTGAGGAATAAGAAAGAAGAAATAGAAGCTTTGGCCCTGTCCCATATCTATGAAATCACTGGCATAAGATAAACATGTTGGGATGAGTCCTATGACTGGGGTCCTGCGACGGACAGTTACAGGCTTTTCAGGACAGACAGGCAGGGCAGGCAATTTCAAAATGTCAGAAGTCAAGTGGCACAGAGGGCTGGCTTGGCTGAACAGGGATTTCTTCTAGATCTTAGGAAGAGGAGGAAAATGTATGGCCATTGGAGATAAGGACAGGCAACATGGGAGGAGTACAGAGATGATTGTCACCACTGCAGGGATAAAATTCTTGTTACCAAATCTTGATTAGAGTTTGGAAGGGCAACAAAAAGGGCTTTCAAAAATACATTAATAGCAAAAGGAGAATCTGAAGTAATATTGGTCTGTTGCTGTTGGGGTCAGTCACCTCCTAAGCAGGGACATAGACAAAGAAGAGATGTTTAATGCCTTTTTTTGCCTGTTTTCAACACTGATGATGACAAGTTAAATATGAGTCAGTAGTGCCCTGGAAGCTGAAAGGGTGAACTGTGTCCTGGGGTGCATCAGGAACAGCACTGCCAGCCACTCAAGGGAGGTGATTGTCCTTCTCAACACTTCACTGCTGCAGCCCCCACACTATTGTGTTCAGTTTTGTGTATCTCAATATGAGAAGGACATCAAAGTATTAGAGAGTCTCCAGGCAAGGGCAGCCAGGGACACTGAAAGTTCTTGAGGGCAAGACTTAGGAGAAGCAGCTGAGATCATTTGGCTTGTTTGGCCTGGAGAAGAACCTGGAAAGGTGACCTCTTGGCAATCTAAACCTTTCTCAAGGCAGGCAGCAGAGAGGGAAATGCTTATCTCTCTCTGGTGACCAGCAATAGGACACATGGAAATGGAATGAAGCTGTGTCAAGGGAAGTTCAGACTGGACTTAGGAAAAGGGTCTGAGAGGGTGGCTGGTTACTGGAACAGGCTCCTGAGGGAAGTGGTCACAGCACTAAGCCTAACAAAGTTGAAGGAGTGCCTGGTCGATGCTCTTAGTCATATGGTTAATTTTATTGTTCTGTGAGGAGCAGGGAGTTGAATGCAGTGATCTTTATGGGTCCCTCCAACTTGGGATATTCTAAAATTCTGTGAATAGTTTACTACTAGGAATGCTATCTTCCAGAATGCTACAGAACACTTAGTTTTTTTAGTGCAGCATTTACAAAAGTTACTGATAGAGTTGACTGGAATTCTTATTATTTAATGCCTTTTTGTGTGGTACACTCTAATAAAATGATTGATCCTGAAAATTGATTTAATTCTGTTTGTCCATTTCCCCCCTCTTTTTCAAATATGTTTGAACAGCGTCTAGACTAAGAACTGCAAAAAGGTTTTGCATACTTCCAGCTCTGCTTAGCTAACCTGTTATCACAGTAAATGGTGGAAGAAGTGCAGCAGAACTAAGTGTTAACTCTCAGTACATATCCAAGTAGGTTGTAGGAAAGCAGCAAAGGAACAACTGACAAATGTTAGGTAAATGTCCATTTATGTTCAAGTAGAGCAAACCCATTTTGATTGTTTCTATTGCTCATCATATATTTTTGGTCATGAGAGACCAAATTAATCTTTTATGCAATTCTAGTGAAGCTAGTAATTATTATGGGCCAGCTAATATTAAATGGAAAAAAATTCAGGAATGGATTATAAGGAAGAAGGTAAATGGCATATGGGAGACTTGGGAGCACTAAAGATTAACCCATTTACTTTTCAGTTGTTTGAAGTTGGATTCTAATTTCTCTTTCATCAAGACAGAGATAAAATATATTTGGATCATCAGAATACAATGAAACCTCTAAGAAGAGTCAGCAACTTTGTCAGACTGTTCAAAACATAACAAAACAAGATAAAAGGGTGCTCTGCAGTTAAGGGCAAGCTACAGATATATAGATCACTTAGTAAGGATTTGCAGTATAAGCAGTATTTGTTATGCAATAACACAATGAATATGAAAATTTAAAGTGACACAAAGATCTACTGGAAAAGCTGAAGAGATCCACAGGCTGAAAGATACTGAAACCCACAGGCTGAAAGATACTGAAACCCACAGACAGATAATAGGACTGTTATTTGACTTTTATAAGGTACCCCAAAGTTTTAGATTGTAGATTGATTTCTCCAAAGTCTGAGATAATTTTGAGGTGGTTATCTAACTACTTAAATTTTGGCATTCTTTCACATAATGCTGTTTTGATACAGCATAACACAAAGCTAGACATCATGTGCACTAAGAGATTACCTTGTTCTTGCTCTGTTATGTCAATTTCCCACATGTATATTACATTTCCATATGCCTATTGATAAAGTTAAAAGTCTGTTCTTTCCTGAAGCCCAACAGCACTGCGTAACATTTCCAAAACTAATTTCTGTTCATCTAGTTGAAGTTTTCACATCACTTTTTGTTGTCTGGAAATTAAGGCCTGAGACTCATGAGGATATGGCTAGCCATTGAAACACTTTGAGCATGAGAGGTAGGCTTCCCATATGTAGACTTTTTCTGATAATTTTGGGTTCCTATCTTTCAGGGTGGCAAATACAGAGCATTTTTGTTGCGAAGGTATGGACTTATAGAGAAGTCACTATGGAATTCATCTGTTAATTTGTAGCATAGCAGATTGTTCAATAGCTGCCAAAAACTCTGCTCTTATCTAGAAACAAGTGAATTGTGGGGTATGCCCAGCCTCTGCCCTGGAGGGAGGCCTGCTGAGATAAGGAGATTGCATAACTTCCAGGGAGAACTCCCCTGGAAAGGCAACCACTTTCAGTTATGGTGAGAAGAAGACAGATCCAGAATCCTCTGGGAGACCCTACGCAGATCCTTTGTAACCCATTGGCTTTTACCCTCTGACACCCACCCCCTGCATCCCTATAAGATCTAGCCCTCTGCCCCTGCGAGGGCAGAGAGAGCTCGTCCCTGGCCTCCCCTTCGTGGGGCGCGGACTAATAAAGCTGCCCCATGCGGAACTGCTCTATGGGTCTCTCGTCTCTCTCCTCCTGGTCTGGCCTGGAGATTGCCTTGCAGAGCAAGAGCTGAAATCACGAGCTGACAATCACTAAAGAGCTGACAGCCTCTCTGCACAGGCACTCCAGCTACAGCTCAGGGAAGACACCGGGCCCTGGGAAGATGGTTCCTCATGGGACCGTCTCTCCCGACCAGTCACAGCTTCCTGGGTCTGAGCTACAGACCCCACACCAGCCGCCTCCGTGAATGATTGATTACCCTTTCTCACTGACTCTTGAAAAGAAATGTTTATAAGAGGCAAAGTATGTACATGAATTGTTACAGTTGAATGACAAATTCATTGCCTGTTCATGGCCTATGTTAACTTCTTTTATCTTGATAAGCTGCTGATAGTCTTAGAAAATATCATCTGCCTTCCTCTGAAACAAGACATGTAGAGAGGTTTGGGTTGGACATCTCAAACTGTTAACTGATTTGAAAAAATGAGGCCTAAACCCAATATTCTCAAAAATGGCAAAACATTGTGGCAAAGAAATTGCTCATGGCACTTTCATGTAGGACTTGCAGATAGCAGCAAAATTGTGTCAGGCAATAAGGAAGTGAATATATTACCAGGAAAAAAGTTGCATCACTAGACTTGCTCAAATAAAAAGTACTATATAGAGTCTCAAATGGGATTGTAAAAGTATTCATGCTCTAGGAATATACTCAGTGATGTGGAATTCTTCTGCTTTGCCTTCCAGTTGGAACAAGGAGTTCTTGCTGGCAATATATTGGGTTATAAAAAGTATTTTAATGTCTCTTAAGGCTGAGGAAGAGACAAGGTGTTCTTACAGAAAGAAACTTCATGAGCAGCAAAGCTTGGGAGAAACAATAGAATGAGTGAGGTCTGTGTCTTTTTGAGCCACGTCTGTGTCCTTCTTATTTCCTATGAGGAAAGCACTTTGGATCTAGAATGTGGATGTCTTATTAAAAGCCTAGAGAAAATATTACCGGAATGATGTATGCTTTTCAAGACTTTGACATGTCTACTACAAATTAGACTCATCATAATTCTAGTATAATAAATGTCAAGGGCATTTTGAATTTTTACAACACCACCAAGGATAACATTTGTCTCTTCTTGTTTTAAATGCAGAGACCTTAAGTAGTTGGGCACACAATTTTCATAGAGTACATCCGTGATAAAATATATTTGAAGGTGAAACAGGCTTAATATATTATCCCTTTCATACACACATGGTAATACCGTTATTTGCTGTCCCCTCTTAGTAGCAGTAAGCTGTTAGATGTTCATGATGCATAGTTGTCTGTGTCCAGGTTAAAAGTAACATTTTCTCCTCCAAGACCCATTTTTTTGAAACTTACTCCATTTTAGTGATCTGATTGAGAAAAGCTGGGGGGGGGGAGGGCGGCAAGGAGAGAGGAAGGGACAGAAGGGACTTCAGGATGAGAAACTTAAGTGTGCTGCATTATTAAAGACAGCATATTTACAGCCTCATTTTTGACAGTGGTGTTACGCATGACCTCTCTTCTTTGGATTATTCATTGGTGATCCTTGTTTTTTCCAGACCGTGACCCTATAATGTATGAGAAATGAATTCAGGACTTTATTCATATCTGGCCTCAGAGCGGAAAAGGAAAATCATGTCATAGTCCCAGACCTGTCTGTGATCATAACATCAGGATCACTATACCCTGACCATGAAGCTAGGCTATGGCACATATTGCTGCAAATGTTATGTTTGATTGCTGAACAGAGGAAATGTACACATTTGGGGGGTAGGGGCTGGAGTGGAGCAAGAATGAAGAAAGAAACTTCTGCTTGTAAACAAGCATATTGGGTTTTAGAAAAGTAGGCTATATCCATCACATCACAAGAAAGAAGCATGCCAGAAGATGATTTTTACATGAATCAAAGCTGATCAATGCTTCTGGTTACAAAGGAAAAATCAGGACATGATTAAACTTAAAATGCTGTGGGGAAAGCAGTTCCTTCATTTTTAAAAACAATTCTTACATACTTTTTGATGTCAATTGAGTTTCAGAAGTCACCTAGAAACAAAAAGGAAAGCAGCTAGCAATTTTTGCAAGTTTTGTTTTACATCATAGGAACATTGCTCTTGCTCTCCTGATCTGAAAGTAGGCTATCTGACAAACAGAGAGCAAGACATTATTTATAAAATTCAAGGGTCACCAAAGTGATTCATAGATAAGGAGCAAAGGGTTTCGTTTCTAAAAATGAACAGTACCAACAAAGTAGCATAGGGGAGCTCATGTAAACATTTTTACTTTTTAATGTGAGCAACCTGCAATGATATATTTTCAAGATGTCAGGAGAGGCATCTATTTTCTTAGTCTGATTTAATCCTTCCTACTACCCTGAAGTAAAGGAATGCTAGCAGAATTGATTAGTTACTGATTGTTCATTGCATTTTTCCTAGGTGCCCTTATGTCCTGTTAAACTCAGCAGAAACACTTCAACTCAAATTTCATTGTTTCAAAAGGCTGTAATTAATTGTTATAAAATGGTGCAGCTTTGCTGTTTTGATCAGAGCATGAAGTAAACATAATGGAGTTTTACATATTCTTTAAGAGCTTCACTCTCTCATAACAGTATTTGCAACCAAAAGGAAGCAGAATGAGCAAAACAGTTTCAGGGAAATGAGAGAGTAACAGGGAAGGAACATGGCTGAGGTCCAGATAAGATTATTAGGAAGGAAGCTGGTCTTTGGCAATGACTGTTGGCTACTACACTTCTTCACAAACATAAGAAAAAATGTCTTTAGGGAAAAAAATGTTATGAGAATCATCAGCCATGCAGTTCGCTTACTGAGTTAGTCAACTGCTTTTTCAAAGCAAAACCACAGCTTACTGACTGTGAGTTCTTACAGAATCATAGAATGGTTTGGCTTGGAAGGGAACTTACAGATCATGCGGTTCCAAACCCCCTGCTGTGGGCAGGGACATATTTCACTAGAGCAGATTGCTCAGGGTTCCATGCAGCCTGGCCTAAATTCCTATTACACAAGGGAGAGAAAATAGGATTTTACTTAGTACTGGAAATGAAGTGTTAATTGCATGTGCTAATGTTGCCTGGCACCAACAATGATATGCTTGATGATTCCTGCCCACCAGCAGTGCCACCTCTCTCTCCCACCTATGCCACCTCTTTCTCCCACCTGAAAAGAGGTCAGTCTGCTCACTGCAATGTATACTTGAGGTCTAAACTGAATCTGTCCTTAAACACATATTGTAGCAGTAAGCCATAAATAAATAAGTAAACAGAGGTTTGTACAGACCATTAAAAAACCCCCACCCAAGCTCAGAAATCAACCAAAAATTTTAGTGTTACTTCCTAACAGAGAAGACTAACCCCTGCTGCCAGAATGCCGTGTACTTTCCTTTGACACACTATTATAACACCTGCCTTGCTGCTCTTTTGACCTTGCCATTGTCCTGCCTTTTCTCTCTTGAAAAACAAATGGAAAAAAACCCAAAAGACAAACCAGCTTAATTTGGGACCAGGAACAACAGCTGCAGAAATGCCAGTATCTGCAGATACCTGCTCCTTGGTTCTTGGCCAGCAGCTGACTGGGGCATTTAAAGAGGAAGGTGTGTGAGTGAGGAGGTCAGTTCTGGAGTATTCATTCTTCTTACCCAGGCTGCTTCTCTGGATCCAAGAGAAAATAGCTTGCAGGAGTCCATGTCATGTGAGCAAAAAGTGAGACACTTGTGATGAGTGTACCCATATCTCAGGTAGAAAAATGTAGCCCTAGGCATAGCTCTACACTAGGCTCTTTCTGTTCCCTCATAGTTCATCTGGAGTGACAGCTCTCCACCTCAAAACAAACACAACCCTGGTGCCAGGGTATGAACCTGCTGCTCACAGAGTGGGCTTGAATATTTTTCTAATATCTGTGGCATTTCAGAGTGCTTGAGATGTCTGTACTGTATTCTTTTCTTGTCTGCAACAAGGTTGGTATTAATTCCTTAACTCAGCAGTAGATGTGGACTGAATACATCACTGGAGATGCATGGGACAATTCAAACCTTTCAGTGTGAATAAAGACTGGGAGTGGGATAAAATGGGACATTACCATGCTGGAATTTACTTCTCTCTAGATAGAGCACTCTTGGGGATCAGACTCTTTCTCAACTTTCCCCAGTCTCACAATTTACCTCTTTTTTTTACATACTGATATAATATGGTCAGTGTAGTTGGTGAAAGGCAGGAGCATCTGGTACAGTAAAGTGAATCAACTAATTTGTAAGGTATAGACAAAAAGGAGTTGAAAAAAGAATAGGAAGGCCTTTGGCATCTTACAGATATCTGTGAAAGAGATCGTTTATACAAGCGCACCCAACACTGTAGGGTTAGATGGGATGTTCAAAGGACTTGCTTCATGGATGTAGAAAGCACACAGTGCTCTGGAGCACCATGGCTGTAGCTAAGTATTGGCTGACATTCTAGATCTTCCCAAGAAGCAGAGAATCATAACCATTTTTGCTTTTATTTAGATGGTCTCTGTTTCTGCAGAGATTGTTTGTTATGATATATGACTTTGCTAGGTATGTTACAGCTGTTATCTTGGAGATTTGCCAGTGACTTTGTTTTAATACTCTGACACACTGTTCCACTTCCAGAGGGGGTAGCAGAACGATATAGATATTGAAGTATTTCCTCTGTTTATTTTTCTGGCTCTTTTTAACTAATTCAGGCTTACCACACTGATTTAAGAAGCATAGTAGGTGTTGGTTGGCATCATGGTCCTAATATTGGTCTACAGAATGTATTGGTATTGGGTATTTTAAATTTTTAAAATGTGAAATTTCTAGCTCTTCTATATTAGTCTTTATTTTTATTTCATTTGTTTATTTATTTTAATTTGTATTTATCTGACAGATCAGGATAATTTTCAGGATCCAGATTATGAAAGTTCAATAGAGTTCCAGGATCTGAATAGGAAATGAGGTACCATCTGCAGTTTTAAAGTATTTTTTTTTCTGTCAGTCTCTGAAATGTCTCTAGCTTACTGGTTCCTGGAGAAACAAAGCCAAAGAAGCACTACCATTAGCACTAGGTCATGAAAATACATTTTGGTGATTTTAGCTTTAAATGTTCTTTCACAATATTAGAATGCTTTATCTCATTTCATACTAAATCTGACCTCATGGGAAGTCATGGAAAGCTGCTTCTAGCAGCTCTTTCAATTGAAGAGTTGAATTTGCAGCAGCCATCTGTTTCCCAGCCTACCGGCTTATAAAAGTGAATTATATAACAGGTTAAAACAAACTTCTACCTTTAATGAGTTAAAATGTTGTTTGTCCAGCTTGTTAGTCCTTTTTTTCTTCCGCCAGTTAATAATTCTTTACAAGTGTAGGTACAAAAATGCTGTTAGCGAGGATTTTCTTGTTATTTTCTAAGTCCGTGAGAGACTTTTCTCTCTCACAGAAGAGGTAGCAGGGAATGTAAACAACCAAGCCACCTGCAACCTTGAAAAGTCTTGTTTATGGTATAGCAGAAAATATTTTGACAATGGATGTTTTAGGATTTTGGCCAATCACCCCAAGGGGTGGCTGATCCTTGGTCCAATTAGACTATGAAGAAAAAAGTCTATAAAAGAGTTTGTAAAATAATTAAATAAATCAATCTTGCTGCACAATTCCTGCCTGCTGGATCTTCTCCCCTCCTCCTCCCTATGGGTGTGGGACACGGTGATATACCCTAGGGCCCAGGCCTGTGGTAATATACAAGCTCTACCATAACACTGAAGACATATATAAATGTGCTTTGTGTTTTTGCTTGCTGTCCCATAGCAGCTCCCTCATTAAGTCTACAGACCTGTACACAGTTCTTCACCTCTGGTTTACTTGTATTCTGTTGTCTCTAAGAATAGGTAATTTTATTCATCCCAGTCCAATGATTGAGCTTGTTTAGTTTGTAGCTTTGAGATTTTTTTTAACAGCCAAAACCAAAGAAATAGGCATATTGCAGGATAATTTTTCTTCTGTGTATGTCTGTCTTTCCAGATTTATTAAATGAATGTCTAGAATATAGTGTAGGTCTCCAGGTGCCTTTGAATATGCAGCCTTAGGAAGTTTTAAAGTATGAAGATAATTTTCATTTGGGAAACTGTAAAAATGATACAATGACTTTCTTAGATCTCCTGCCAGGCTTTTTTATAGGCAGGCTTATATAGGTAGGTCTCTTTAGGTACTAAGTTTTTGCCAAATACTTCTTTTCTTCTGGTGCTAGTATATATACTGCATGGAAGCATGCTGACAAACTAAAGAATTCATACATAAAACTACCCATTTTAAATTTTAGTGGGTAGTCTGCAGTATTAGTCTGCAGGTGAGCTGATTACAACAAAGATTCTGACTCTGCACTTTCTTGCAGTCTGCATAAAATATCTCTGCTGTATTCGACAAGGAGAGTGCTGCTGAAATTGGGACTAAAAATCATGATTGTGCTCCCTGAACACTGTGAAAAAGTTCTACAGTTAAAAGTGAGAAAGTTAAATCCACCTGACTGACAGGTGCTTGCTTTAGGAAAGACTGAAGAGCCATGGGTGTGTATCCCACATTAGGAATAAATAAACAAGATCGTATCTCATAGATCTGCTATTTTCCCATGTCCTGAAGACTTTGACAGAGCCTGACTATACTAGGTGTCACTCACATCTCTGAGAACAGTGCAAACGTGTTCCTGAGATCATTCCTGCTGATGCATGATGCTGAGATCTCCTCTGTCTAGCCACAAATCCTACTTGCAAACACACACAATAGAACCAAGCAAGTCAAATCTGCTAAGTTCTTGGTTATTAGAATACCTTCTTGCATTCATCTAGAAATAAATTTTAAACCATACAAAGGAATTTCCTGCTTAAATATACCTAAACCAATTATAATTATTTAACATCTTATTGTTTGCGAAAAGAATACTATCAAAACTAGTATTTAAGAAAGGACAGCAGCTTTGATATAGAAACAACTAGATGGTGCTCCTCTGCTTTGGAATTTGTCAGGGCTGCAGCACAGGTGATTTAGAGCTGGAATATATGATCTCTAGAAAAAACTGTGTAATCAGAATCATCCTGTTCATAATGTTTGTTACAGATGCCTAGGAACATTTGCTGAGTTACAATTAAGGTTGTAATTTAGCAAAGATGGAACAATTGCTTTGGAAAACATTACAGCATTTTCTTATGGTAAATCGAGTACTTAGAAGGGTAATTATGTGCACATATATGTTTTGTAACATAACTATAATGCATATAATATATGCAATAGCATTTCTTTTAAATACAATATAATAGCATTCCTTTTAAAAATAAATAAAACATTTTAAAATTATTTATTCTTAAGAGATTTTAGCAAATTAATTATGTTACTTTTTAAAAGCAATCCTAGTTGCAGTGACAGCCACACAGAAGGAAAAAATCCTAGAACAGTGACAATATCTGAATATTTGATGCCCAAAAATTAAGCTATCTCTAAGTGAAATATGACATTCAAAAGGATGCCATTAACTTCACAATCACAAATGCTATTTAAAATTGTGTATCTCCTAAAGTGCTAGGACATCCTAAGATGAGAGAACAGATTTTTTTCTGTTTTCTGATCATTTAGTATGTGCTTCTGATTATGTGTTATATGTAGTCCATGTTATGACTTGGGAGGTTGTGCATACTTTCTCAGATTTTGCTGATATTTGGTGGCAAGATTAACAGTCAAGATGAAAACCTAGGGGCCAGGATATTAAAACAGACTGATGAAAGGCAATAGAAAGGGACAGAGATTCATGTTATTGTCTTAGTAATGAACAACATCCCATTTTTTTTTGCATAGTAGGAAGATAATCATGTCTTTTGGACAGAAGTGTTAAAGAGAAATTTGCGAAGCAGTTCTCAGCTGTTTTTTTCAAAAAGCTGGAATATTTTGAAGAAGTGAATGAAAGTTACTATGTCAGTGTTGGTATCTTAGGGCGTGTAAAAATTATGGTAATGTGTTTGTTGTGTGAGGCATTGCCTCTCCTCCTCTCACTCATATATAAGAAAATAATTTCGTTTGTATAAATTTTATAGCACTGAAAAATGCTTTATCTTCTTCATATTTTATCACTTATTTACATACCTATAATAAAATTTAAAGTTCCTGAAAATACTTTGAACTATTGTACATTTTATCTATTTATATTCTTGTAATATGAAGCATCATTGCCACTTTTATGCTCTGGCATCATTTAATGTGCACTGTTCTGTAGAACTTGTTATTTATCATACTGAAAGATAAATACATCCCCCATATAAAAAAGGAATATGACAAAATGCTACTGTATCGCCGCATGTGCTTGAGAAGTGTGTTATTTTCCAACAGAAAAGGTTAGCTCTGTATAATTTTACTAAAAGCAGGAGATGGTGAATTTTTCAAGCTGCTACTGAGGCAGTTTTCTGTTTTTACTGATGACCATGTCAAGTAATCATGTTCATAAACCAATCAAACTCAAATTAATATAATCTTTTCCTTAGTGACCACAGAGTAATGGCTTATAGTAGTATGTGATTAAATAGTACATTAAGTTTTTCTAGCCATACTGGTTATTTGTCACTGCCAGATATAGAGAATAAGGTGAACTTCAATCTTGTAGACCCCTGTCTTGGTGCTGGGATCCAGCATTTTTTTTACACATTGAGAAGGTTAGAGCTTTGAAAACAGGACATCAAGAATGGGCATTCCTTCTCTGGACACTCGACTGTACTACCTGCTGATTACTTCTTTATTAAGTAATTTATTGAATTACTAGGAGACTCTTCAACTGATGATGTAGGCTTTATACAAAACACTTCCTATGCTTTCTCCATGGTGACAGGTCAAGCACCAGAACATTACCCAGCTGCTCCCCTCACTCCAGACTTCTGCCACACTTGTAATCTTCTGGTGCAGGCAGACCCTATCTTTGCCCCCATTTTTTTGCTTAGTTCCAGTCTTTGCTTCTCCATTAGTTTTTCTTTTATTCCTGTGCCTGCATTCCTGCAACCATGGCACAGTATGTGACTTGCCCCAGTTCCCTCTAGTGGCAGAGCTCCTGCTGAGATCTATACCACTGCCTCACCACTTGCACTTTCCAGATCCCTTCCCAATCTCAATGTCCCAATGCCTTCACAGCTAATTTTGCTCAATAACCCCTTTAGCTCTTTCTACTTGCATCCTATTCCCTGACTCTTGTTCTTTTCCTTGTCTTGCCATGGTTTCTAACCCAGTTGTGGTTTCACTTTCTAGTTTCTACCATTGTGTGATTTTTATTACTTACAGTAGTTCTAGGTTCAGTTTTGAACTGCTCTCCCTCCCATTAATTTAGTCCTAATTCACTCTCTCATGTCCATTTAGATTCGTCTTGTTTCTTTTCCCATTTTGAATGTCCACAGTTCCTCAGTGCTCAGTGCTCAGTGAATGCAGAGGAGAGTGCTCATGCTCTTTGTATAGATGAATAGAATTTGCTCCTGGGCTCCTCACGGTCCACAGCCATCCAAACTATCAGAAAGTATTACTCTGCACTGGCTGAAGCTGCCTCACCCAGCAAAGGCAGCATCTACACCAACCCAAATCTGTTAAGATCAAAAGTTTCTACAGAGCATGTGTAAATGGCAACATTCCAAGTTTTCCAACCTTGACAATTTTAGATATATTTGCATGAAGCTGGATAAGGCACATTTTGGAAATATGTCTTAAGTCAAAGCATTTGAGTACCAGATCTTCACAGGATAAATAGCCTTCAAAATACTTTTTCCTTGAGTTTATAATATAACTTACCTTCAGGAGAAGCTAACTAATCTAGATAAAGACTTTTCCAAAGAGTTTATTCTCTGAATTAAAAAATTTCAGTTGGGACTGGTAATATTTTGCAAGATTATATGCAGCTAAGTGCAGAGTACTAGGGAAATGTCAACCAAAGTGAATAAGGAGCAGACCCACTATTTTTATCTATAAAAATGCAAGAAATTGCCTGATGTAGATAAGTGATTTAGCATACATGGATATTACTTTAGTGTTCAATCCCCCACCCTAATGTTACCTGTCTTCTTTGTCTTTAAAGATGATAAACACTGTCTTGAACAGTCTGACAGTGGCCTCAAGGTTCAGTGGTAATGCTAATATAAGAGAATAATGATAGATCTGTCAATCACTTGGGACATCCTAGGAAATACATTTCCTAGTCCTTATTTTGAAGTTCAGGACTAGAAGGTGTGTGAGCAACCATTTATTTTCCATTCTACTTTAATCCATTTGGATACAACCTTAGGGATTTTTTTTCTCCTCTCTCCTTTAGACCTAATGATAATTAATTTAAAGTTTTGAACCCTAAGGTGTAATAACCATTCACCAGCCAAAGTTCCAATTTTATACTGACAGAGGTGGGTGTTCTTAGCACTTATGTTTCCCAAGTTTCCCTTGGCTTTCGTTATAGCTAATTGAAAGGCTTCTTTTATGGATAGTTCAGAGTTGTATCCTAATTAAACTGTTCTGATTTTTTCACTTAAGAACTTTATTTTCTCCATTGATTTTAGACAGAATCCATAGAGATTTTTCTCAAAAAGCTTTTAAACTCACCTCTTCTATGAATAAGTCATCCCCTATTGGATGCTGAGTGTGTTCCATGTCATAATATGGTGATTATCTAGGGAATATTCAAAGTTATTTTAAATAGTAGTCAATACTAGTCAATGAGTTTGTTACCTCATGTTGATTTAATTAATTGCTGTCTTACCCCAGTGATAAATTACTGAATATTTACAGCACTGTGATTGCCTTAAAGCATGCATAATAAGCAAAATAAACTTTTCTATCCTGTAAATTGCATGGAATTCTGTACCATTGCTCACTAAAATCATATCCCTAAATCTTTACAGGTTTGAAATCTGCATTGTCATACTTCCTAAAGACAAAGGCACTGCCTTTGAAGCAGTATTCAATATTGAATCAATTTCTGGCTTTAAACATTAATAATATTTTAATTTCAATATTTTTTGTACCAAATACTGCACTAATGAGGCTGGCATTTCAACATCTTTTTTTTCCTTTCTATTTTGAATACAGGGATATTCCTGTCACATGAATGCTGGTTGTTCTGTTGGTTTACCTTTGTAAAAATTGTTCTTCATATCAAGCTGTAATAAATATGCAAAAGTCCATGCAAAATTGAAGAAACAAAATATCTTTACTAAAACATCTTTTCAGTTTGAACCAGAATATTCTATGTAGAAAGAGTAAACCCACTACTTGCTACAGATTTTGTTTTTGTAGATTCTTTGTACTGCATGAAAGGTCTTATGCACAGTCATAAGTTATTTGGTATTTGTATGTTATTTTTATTTGCCATCTGTTTGTTCAGTCTTATCTGACTTGCATTTATTTATGCTCAAATTAAGTATTATGGGATTGTTTTAAAATTTCTTTTGATCATGCCTTATCCAGGTCTTTTTCTCTTTTGATCATAAACAGAAATATAAAACATTCTATTTGTGAAATCCTTTCAAATAAAGATAAAACAGATACATATCCAAAATACCTTTCCCAATATGGAAAGCACAGAGGGAATGCATCACCTCTTTCAAAGTTAACCTTGTACATATTCAAGGAATGTAAATAGGAAAAAAACCCAAGAGAGTAGGTAAAAATTGTCTTCAAACTGTTGTCTAAAAGACCTTCAAGGTGATATAAAATGTTTCAGACTAGTGATATGACGTGCTTAGGATGCTCATACATAACATCTATATTTTTATTACAGTGCTGTGTAAACAAGTTTCATTAGACATTTGGCTAACTTATCTTACATCCAGGAGAGGTTTTTTTTCTGCTTTAAATTATGACTTAGAAAGAATCTGGTCCTGCAGTTTGTACCTGAGCAAATTTTAGATGTTTATTTCTTACCTTCATAAGTATCCTAGAATAAATTCTTCCTAGATGTTTCCTGCAGAATGGAATAATTAAATGGTAAATAAAGGTCAGAAAAAAAGACTCTACTTCTTTTAAAGTAAAAAAAATGTTAATATTTAAATATTAGCATTAGTGCTTTTTCATTTATTTATTAGTTCAGGATTCCAACTAATGGTCAGAGAGAAATGGAGGTAGAATAAATTTATATTCTGCTTTTATCTTGGTCTTCTCAACCACAAGGATTCTTTCTGATTTATTTTAATATCATCACACATCTCTTGAAGTTCAAAATTCAAATCTACATCAAAGAAACCTTCCTTGTCTGCCCAAATACCTTTGCCATATTTTTATGATAGTCCAATTATTTGATCTACTTTTATATACAGACATAGTATCAAGAAGGACATTAGGAGGTATTTACAATGACTAGCTTCAGGCACAGGAGGCTAATTTCTCTAGACTTCCTCAGTGTTTAGTAGAGATCCATTTATGAAATACTTCAGAGTAGGAGCCTAGTTTAATTTGTTCTGACGTGCCTTCTAGAGAAAATGTTCTCCCTTGTTTAAAGTCTTCTGGCTCCTGTATAGCCTGACCTACCCTCTGTCCATACTTGTTAACTTGAGGTTATGTTTCCAAATCTGTACTTTACAGTGGATAGACTTTCAAAATTTTTGAAAGCCCTGAATTCATTTTGATGAACATTTTCAGGTGTCATGTTTTCTTAATAGCCTTCCCACCTTGGTATAAATGGTTGTATATGTAGTTAGGGCCCAATTATGACATATCAATTTTTAAAAAGTCTTCATACATATGTTATTAATCATAATAAGTATATGCATTACATAATCCATGTTGTCTATATTGCCCATATTACATATCTTATGCAAATGTTAACCCCCACTCACTCTTCATACTTAGACTCTAGTGCAGTCTTCTAATTTCAGGTCACATTTTTGAAGAGCTGAGTATATAGTGATTAATGATCCTCTCTCTTCTCTCTATTACTTTATTACTATTATTACTTCAGTGAAAATACGAACATTAAACAGGATAAATTGCATGAACATATACATATTTCAAAAAGTAAGTATGGGCTTCCTCAAGTTTTCCATTTTTGTTTGAAGACGTCTCTCATGGGAATCTGCCAAGCAGATTCATGACAATCTGAAATTTGCTTTCCTTAGGTCTAGTGTTGTGATTCTACTATTTGTTTTGCTGACTTTTTCTCTGAATTTTAAACTCCACATTCTTAAAGTCACTGCAGCCAAGGCTGCCCTTGACCTTCACATCCTTGGCCAGTTCTTAGCTCTGTGAGAGGTCTAGCAGAGCATACCCCTAATTAGTTGATCCCCTTCATTAGGAGCAACTCAACTTTTTGACAACGCACCCCAGAAATCTCCTGGATTGTTTGCACCAAGCTTTATGTTTTCCCAGCAGACATCAGAGTGGCTGAAGTCCCCATGCTACCAGGGCAAGTGAAAGCGTTGTGTCTAAAGAAACTTTTGTCTTGATATTTCTGATCAGATGATATATAACAGATACACACCACAATGTCACCTGTGTTGATCTGTTCTCTGATGTAAAAAACTTGCACAAAAAGCTATTGCAACACTTAATCATGGGAGCTGTTCTGTTGGAACTCTGGGTTTGGAGAATTTAGGTTTCATTTCATAATTGGTTGATTTGGACTTCAAATGGCCTTGGAAGTTAGAACTCGGGGCCATTTTCCACCTTGTTAACTTGGAGACACACTCTGTGCAGCTGTATTATAGATAAGAAAATAATAAACATCAATTAGAAGAAAAGTCTGGCGTCTCAATCCTGTGTTCCAGTCCAAACTCTGAATAAAAGAACTCGTGGAACAGAGGCAAAATGAAAACAGAGAAAATTAACACTGTTCCACCACACTCCTCTATCTGATATAATTTCTCTACAGATACACAAGAACTGGTAATTCCTCTTGATGTTTCTCACACTGCATCCATTTTTGTAGAAGCACTTGTTACAGGCCCCCATTCATGATACTCTTAGCAGCAGAGTCTCCTCCTTTATGTTTTCCTCTGGACATATTCTCTTCTCCCCCTGGCTTTCATTTCTCTTCATATTGTAATAACCCTAATTATGTGTTTATTCCAGAAGGGGAAAATGTTCTTTAAATGAAAGCAGTAAAGAGAGAATTAAAATCACACATTTGTGCTCCTATGAAGTAAGCAAGCATATGGGCCCTGATGCAGCAACAGTTATATATTCCTGTAAAGAATATTTTATACACATACTCTTGTAAAGTTTGGCCATATGATGCAGAATACCTAAATATACTTAAAATACTGGAAATACAATCTCTGCTTAGGAGAGGGATTTGTAAACTGTGCTGTCATTGTTCATGTCTCTGCAAATAAAATCTTGTATCTATCCTTGGCAAAGTCCAAGGTTTTGGTAAGATAGTACTTGATAAGGGATGTTTTCATTTTTAAAGTATTAAATTCTGAAAATATATATAGTTCAGGATTAACCTTCTAAATTGTGAGAAGTACTTGGATCAATTCTTGATATACCAAGGTGCTTCAAATTCAGTGTTTATTTGTGACATGTCCCTGACATAGTATTATTACCTGGCCTGCTTTGAAACTTGTTATTGCACTTGCACTCTGCAGAGTAACTGCACTTTTAGAGTAGACCTCAAAAGACAATATGCACCAAATTTAAGTATCTGCTCAAATCTCACCTCATCTATTCAAACAGGCTCTAAATTAACATAAAGGTCAGACAGGAGGGGTTTTTTTTTGCTTCTGTGTGCAGGGGTTGTTTTCATTCTATGCATGTTTATAGGTATATTGCTAAGTCCTCTGTGTATCTGGCATGTTTCCATCTTTTTTAATTACATCAACAGAGAAAAAAAGCTTACAATGGTTTAAAATGCTAGACCAATTCTTACTTATCTCACTTCTGTCCAGACCAGCAAGTCAGAAAAAGAACACAGTCTTCATAATTCTGAAGACAAATTCGTGTTTGGTATGAAACTGTTAAAGCAGCAGGAAAAAATAAAGTGACCTAAGGACCTCAACCTTTCCCTTCCACAAAGTCAGAATACCCTTCTCCAAGCACCTGTCCCAGCTGTCCTCATAGGAATAGCAGAGCACGGAGGAGGTGAAGGCAGGCTCTGCATATTGTTGGCTGCCATGACATTTGGCAGAAGCCGGAATAAATCACACAATCTTTGATCAGGAGAAATTAGGTTGCCTAGGAAAGGACCAGCAGAGGGTAGAAAGGCAGTTTTATCTTCAACTGGACAAAGCACAATTTCAGAATATTCTTCCCCTTTTTATCAGCTTTACATACAAAACTAGGAATACTTTTTCCAGTGTAGCATATTGGAAGGCATTGTTTCCCACAAGGGTAATGCATTTGGTTGGGAGTACCATGGGAGAAAAAGACTTGTGAACATGGGTAAGTGCTCAAAGCAATCTCCAATGTCAATTTCCTCTCTTCAAGTCTATTTTCTTTCTCTCCTGTGTTTTCCCAAGGCATGTGTTTTTCCTTTGTTTATGTAGGATGACTTCTTCTGTCCTCTTCCCTACTCTGCCTACACAACAGCATTTTCCGTCTTATGCTTTATTCTTTCACCTCTCAAGCCCTTCACCTCCCCAAATGTGTTGCTTCTGCATCAAGACGGAAAAGCACAACCACGGGGGAAAAAAGAAAGCAGTTAGTTCTTCAAAGAACTAGACTGCAGCCTCACTCCCAAACCTGGGTACATATTTCTGGGTATAAAAGTAAAGCAGATGAAAGGCTGGTGAGATTTTTTGGGCTGTTGCATTGTTAAGGTGGAAAACTCATAGGAGAAAAGAGAGGGGCTACCAAGGAAGGACCAGGCGTAGCCTGGACCAGTCTTGGCACTGTGGTCCTGACAAAGGGAGCTTTTGGGACTGAGAATTCCAGGGCAGAGTTGTAAGAGACTTATTTAGTTCTCTGGTTTCCATTTTTCAAATGTTGATGTAAATAAACAAGATTGCATTATCAGCATCTCCTCACACAAACAATCTGCAAGTTCCAAAGTCTGACTTAGATCAAATAAGAGGTAACAGTATATATTTATGCAGAGTGAATAATACATGAATTCCTTGCTCTCCAAGTGTAATATTGTGTTCTTTAGAATGTCATTCATTAGTCTATATGGCACAAACAGTGAGAGCAGGTCAATATGTTTGAAGATAATTAGGAATTGATTAGCACATGAGAAGCCAAATGAAGAAACACATTTTCCCCAATGACTGAAATTGTTGAATAGACTAGACCTAGGTGCAATCTCCTTGGACAGTGGTAGCATGCACCAGCTGTTTATGCTTATTTGGTAGTCTACTATGATTCTTACATGCTTTTTAATCATTAATTTTCAGGATACAATCTGTCATACTTGTGGATTTTACCTCTACTCTTGGTTTCTACGAATAGAACTTTGCATTATAATTAGTAAATTCTACACTGTTTAAATAGAAGCCAAACCTAGCAAGTGAGAGAGACTGTTCTGCATGATTCCTTTTCCTCATCATTATTTATCACTCTGCTTACTGTATGGTCGTGTAATAATTTTTAACTAGCTTACTAATGAAAATTTTGGATAGAACCAAGCCTTGAACCAGTGCCTTTGGGACAGCCTGAAAAACACTCCCAGTCAATGAAAAACTCTTCAGTGAGAAGAGTTCTTGAAGGTATTTCAGTAAGGTAGAATCTAATACTGGGTCTTAATGACATTGCCATTCTTAGCCTTCCTTGTCTGTCAGTCTTTTAGCATGATCACAGGAATGGTCTATTCCCTTTTCAGAGACTCTCTTAAATTTCCAGGATGAATCTGACTTTGCTTGCTTAATAAGTTAATAGACTTTCAAAAGGTATTTCAAGCTCACTTGCATAGGCAAGTTTGCATATTAAAAATTTCCAAATAATTTCTGGAATTTTTGCACACTACTTCATCTCTCTTCATCTCTCTGATTCTGCTTCATGAAATGTAAAAAGAAAACAAAAAAAAAATAAAGGCTACCCCATAACCTGGGTGGCTTTGCTGGGTGGTATAATATATAATACAGACCAGAGAGAATAGTGCACATCCTTTCAGATTACTCCAGGAGTCAGTCTAGGATTCAAAGTATATACTGTCCATGGTAACTTTTAAACTATTTACCACATGCTTCATTGATAGAATATGATGCTCATTTATTAATCAAAATGTAATGCAGCACACATCAAATCGTTTTCAAGTCTCTATATTAAGGGTATATCATTCCATTTGTCAGTCTTATGAAAGAATGAAATCACTTTTGTTTGAAAGGGCCTGTTTTCCTTAAAAGCTAAATTCTTGACATAATTGTATTCCTGTCTTAAGTTTTTGTGTTTCTCCACAATTTTACTTGGTTATGATGACAACCTAGTTATTCGTGTGTGAAACCTTTTATTTCTTCAAAGATGTTTCCTTAGCTGATCACGTATCTATTCTGAAATTTCTGTACTTCCTAGTGTTTTTAATATGAATGTAAATCATACTAGCTCTGTCAACTAATCATTTTAAGACTCCTGACTATGAGACATGCCAATGTAAGCCTCTTTATCAGTCTTAGATGATATGAAAAGTAATGGAAATTCATTCATTCTATCTGATCTTCACCTGAGCATTCAGTATATCACCATTTGGTAAGATACTAGTTAAAATGAAGAACAGTGAAGTAGACAGAAGTACAAGAGAACTGGCTAAAGACAATATGACAACACACTGGTTGAAGGAATAATTGTGGTGAAAAAAAGGTTGTCTGTAGATTTCCTCGAGGATTGGTTTTGGAGGTTGATCTCATATAATAGTTTAATTAAGGACCTTGGCAGAAATAGTAGGAATGTGGTAATGAAATTTGCTTATGAAAAAATTTGGGAAGTGTTATCAATACAAAGAAGAAATTGGATGACCTAAAAGACTGCAGTAATAGAATAGTATTACATTTAATAATGAAAAGTGGCAGGTAATATATTTAGGGACTAATAACAAGAATTTCTTCTGGAAGCTAGGGACTGATCAGTTGGAAATGACAGCAAAGGACAATGATCTGGGTCAGCTGGGGTGTGGCAATAGGACAGGTCTGTGGAAAGGGAACTTAGCATAAGGATGTATCAGGTAAACTATTTTCGGCAGAGAAAGGGAAGTATCCACTTCCCTGAGCACTACACTGGTGAGACCTTCCTTTGGAATCCTCTTAAAAAGCTCTATCTGTGTTCAAATTTTCCTGAGCTTTGTAAAGTTAGCCTTTCCGAAGCACTGGATATAATATATCAGTTTGTCTTTCTTGTGTCCTCCTATTGCTAAGCAACCTGTTGTTCCTAGTGTAAGAATTAACTTACCTGGAACTATCATGAGGTGATACCTTGTTGAATGATGGGTTTTCCTCTCTTTGGGGCCTATGTACACTTTTATATGCAATTTTGCTGCATGGAATTCAGTATATTATTTATATATAGATAGGTTCTAGCCTGTAAAATCTTCATTCTTTTGCAATCATGGCTGATCATCATATCCCTAGAAGAGTATAGAGGGCTACTGAGGGCAACAATAGGACAGTTGAGGAGAATCTTAATCCTTTATTGGATTTGAGGTGAAATATAGTGGCAAATATGAGGAAAAGGATGAGGTACTTCATGTCTTTTTTCTCCCAGATTTCAGTAGTAAGACCAGTTCTTCTCTGGTGCTTGGTTCTTGGGTCACAACAACCTCATGCAGAGCTACAGGCTGGGGGCAGAGTGGCTGACAAGCTGCCCATTGGAAAAGGACCTGGGGGTGCTCGTCAACAGCAGCTGAATGTAAGCCAGCATGTGCCCAGGTGGCCAAGAAGCCAGTGACATCCTGATCTGCATCAGAAATAGAGTGGACTAGTGATCTACTTGGCACTGGTGAGGCCACATCTCAAATCCTGTGTCCAGTTTTGGGCCCATCACTACAAGAAAGGCATTGAGATGCTGGAGCAAGTCCAGAGAAAGGCAATGGAGCTGATGAAGGCTCTAGAGGGTAAGTCCTATGAGGAATGGCTGAGAGAGCTGGGGTTGTTTAGCCTGAGGAAAAGGAGGCTCAGGGGAGACCTTATCACTCTCTACAACTGCCCAAAAGGAGGTTGTAGCCAGGTGGGGTTTGGCCTCTTCTCCCCAAGTAACAAGTGACAGGACAAGAGGAAGTGGCCTCAAGTTTCCCCAGGAGAGGTTTAGGTTGGATATTAGGAAAAATTCTTCACAGCAATGGTTGTCAAGCAATGGATCAGGCTGCCCAAAGAAGTGGTTGAGTCCCATCCCTGAAGTATTTGAAAGATGTGTAGATGTGACACTTAGGGACATGATTTAGTGGCAGACTTAACAGTGCTCAAGTAAGAGTTGGAACTGATGATCTTAAGGGTCTTTTACAACGTTATTCATTCTATGCTTCCAGGACTTTATCTCTCATGCCCTTTGGTTTACATGAGAATAGTGTGAGGACACCTTTTAGTGCTTTAAAAATCAAGAAGCACTTTAGGCCCTCACATTCAGTCCACTGAAATCACTAAGAGGCAATATGTAGTAAGTAATCTTTTTTGCAGGTGCTTATCAACATTTAAAATCTTCAGAAACTGCTCAAGGCATGATAGATAATGTTGCGGTGGTTGAGTCCACCATGGGATCGACCATGGAGCCACAGGGCTCCAAAACAGTGGAGGTCTGCTGGTGGGAAGGCTCAGAGGTCTAAGACCACCCTTCAGGTCATGGCGAGATCCCACAAGACCTTGCTTCCCTACATTAATTACCCTCAGTTAGACAGCCTGTTGGCTTACCACCACCTTTACCCCTTTTAAGTCCATATTCTAGATTGTTCTCCTTTCCTTGATACCCCACTGGTTCCCAGTTCCCTTGTGCCACCCCTCGCCTTCCCCATTGGTCACTGTTCTGTCACCCCATGTCCTCTCCACCCCTTGGGCCCCAGATGATTGGTCTCAGATGTTCTGCCCCCCCTAGTGCTGCCTCAGATAAAACCCCAGACCCCTCAGTGTACTGGGTTCTTTGTCCCTGCATCCCTCCAAGGGTGGACCCCAATAAACCCCTTGGAACTCCATACAAAGGACCCCTCCCACCTCTTTGTCTCTGGCGGCGCTGTAGGAGCTATTCGGCTTTGTGTGTGTGAGTGGCTGCGCGTATCCACCAACTCCAGCGTGTCAGAGTGTGTTCTAGTGTGTTTGCGCGGCACCACCTGAGCTGCTCCGAAGGCATGCTTTCGGGATGGACGCGGCACTCTTTCCACTCCCTCCTTGCACCGCATCAAGATAATACAAGGTTGCAAGAGTCTCAGAAGAGCAATCGTCAGGCTTATGGTTTGTAGGCTCTGTAAACCTTGTTCCCAGCTTGAGGAAGCATGCTGTCACCTTAGTTTTGGCCCAACAAAATGATTCGTTAGACATTCTGGCATGGCGAACAATTATTTTTACAGTTGTTTTCAGAGAGGACAGCTTGGGAAGTCCCTCTCAAACTAAGAACTCCTGTTCTAATTATTTGGACTCTGTAGACACTGAAAAGTTTGGCTTAGGGTGTTCCTTTGAGTTCCTCTAGGATCACAAATTCTCTGTGGGAGGTGTAGAAGTGTTGAGTCCCTACTCATGAGCTCTGTGCTGTGAACTGGCACTCACCAGCTTCAGAAGTCTAGTGATACAAAGGCACTGTCACGATCTCTGACCCCAGTCCTGTATACGTAATTAGGTCTTCTGCAGTTCCAGGCCTGGAAACGGTCGAATCTCCAGTTTTCATAAGCATATTTCTAGCTTCTTAAAATCATTAAACTTGTGACTCAAGGTCAAAATTGCCGTCAAGGTTAGCTAGGAAAATAACAGATATCAGAGACAGGTGTTCTTCTGCTCCAAAGCCTGCCTATGTTTTTGCCGTGCATTTATGAAACCAAAATGCTTATAAAAATATTTTTATTTCAGTGAATCTGCACTTTGTTTTTGCAAAATCCTTGCTTTGTGTTTGAAATTTTTTATATGAAACTTCTGGAGGATTGGGCTTTAGGTTTATAAGGATGGAGGGAATTAACATGGTGTCAGGCTTCCTAAAGCCATCATATTTCAAAGGAATCTTTGCCATGCAGTTTTGAACTGCCATGACATATCCAATAAAGAGTGATAAGACACTGATGAAATGTTCCAACACAACATAGACATTTTGCTTTATGTGATAAAATGCCGCAGGTAGCAATCACAACCCTCTTCACATTGTTCCTAAGGGAGGTAAAAAAAAAAGCCTTGGACATGCCTTTACAGCTGAGCTGGCAGGTAGCTTTATCACTTGTTCACAGCTGTATATTGGGTTTTTTAGCCACAGGATTTACTCCATCATTGGACTAGAATATGGGTTTGTGTGAGTGTGTGTGTATGTGTGTGATTGTGCATGGAAGGATGGATCAAGTATCATATTTTTAGAAAAACAAAATACTGGTGAGAACTGTGTGGTTTTTCATGTTTTCTGACATCCATTCAAAACCTTCACAATTCCAGCAGAAGATTTTAATTTTCTGTTTTCAAAAACAATGTTTCAGATGCAGTGCATCTAATGCTTATCACTGAGTTTCTGGCTCTCCACTCCAAATACGAGCCAAAGAGAAATAGATATGCCAGATATATGCCTTTGTCTGATCCCCAACACTTTTCCTTGTAAATTTATGAAGCATGGGGAAAGAAGGGCAAGTGAAAGCAATAGCTAATGCAGTTTTTGTGTAAATGGTCATAACAGATATTTGAAACATGATAGTGAGAGGGTCTTAGAGGAAAATGGGCAAGGCAAGAGACAGTGGTAATTCTGAATGACATATCTTTGTAATATTTAAAACTCCAGAGTTATTTTTTTTAGTAGCTACAAAAGATGTTAATCAGGGATGAGCAGTAATCCAAAAGAAGAAGCAGTACTTTCACAAGTCGTTTAAGAAACTATTCACAAAATTATTTTATATTGGTAGATCAGTTGAGGAATATACATTTGAAGTGAAACATTAGTTTACTAACTGTTGTATTCACAGAGTATTCAGGTTGTATTCAGCTTGAATTCACTGAGCAGCATATGAAGAAAACACAGCTTCAATCCATCCAAAAGGTTAACTTATCCACTGTTGTCCACACAGTTCTCAGAGGCTTTCTTTCAACTTCATTGACTAAATAATTTTGTCAAAATGTTCAACTATAAGTGATCCAGCCATTTTGCCTCTCTTTGTCCATGTGCAAAGAAGGGAGCCATTGACAATGACTTTCTGGGTGAGAAGAGGCTTCTGCTGTGCATCTTCCTCCTCCTCCTGTCTTGGACTATGGCACCTAAGGGAGAACACTGGATACACAGTGGAGACACTCTCAACTAAACCGGAAGAACTCAGCATGGAACTCAAAATGTGCCATAGCAGATTCGTAAGGCAAAAATTGCCATTTCTGGGAACCCAGAGAAGTACCCTGCTATGAAGCACTCCTACTCCAGCTTCACTTGGGTTCCATACTAGGGAGAAAGGTGCGTGACAGAAATTCCCATTTTTTTTAGTGCAATAAAGCCAGTAGAGAGTGTGTCACAACCTGTTTGCTGCTTCCTTTGGAGCCATCCCAGGTGTTGTTGGGAATGTATTAGTCAGTGGCATTACCAGCTCCAAAGGAAGAGTCTTGATCAAAACAACTACATTAGTTTTTCAATCTTTTGTATGGCCAGTCAGTCGCACAGAGTGGGAAGCAAGAAATTGGCTTATCTTGAATACTGTATATCAGAGCTAATCACACTTTTAACAGTGGATTTCTTTTTCACTTATTCTCTCTTTTTGCTTAAAATGCAAATAATTTGTCTGACCAGCAAAAGAAAAATAACAAACACCTCTGAAAAAGTTTAAAACAACCCTCATTGACATTTGCAATAGAATGTTATGCAAATAGCTGCTGGCTAGAAAGGGGAAGGGAAATGAGCCAAGACGAGGTGACAAGGGAGACAAGCAGCAAGAAAGAAAGATTTACTTTTTGCAACCTGACTGGTTGAATTGACCAAAAAAATAATTACCAATCTCCTAACTCATAAGGAGAAGCTATTGCAGCATCGTGCATTGCAAAAGCTGCTTTTGGAAAACAGTATCTGAGAAGCAACAACATTTGACTGTTGCAACCATATGATTTTGAAGCAGCCTTACATTCTCCTTTTATCATCAATACTCTTCACCACAATTACTTATGTGTCTTCCCTTAGTTAGGGAGTAGACAAGTGGACAGATTGCGTTGAGTTAAATATTGTCCTACTCATAACGTTTTTAAACATCATCATTAAATAATGTGTAATATTACAAGTCCGGGTTTTTAATTTTGCCTAATCACAAACAAGAGATGAACTTAATAACTGTGCATGGGTTAGTATGCTGAGTGTGGGGAAAAAACGATAAACATGCATACATAAGTTTATGGTGGATGTTTATATCTATATCTTAATTTTCTCATTCAGGTTATGGCCACTGCAGAGGATTACGGTTTCAATGTTTTGCTCTGCCAAATTCCAGAAAGCAACTATTTTATTGATTCTAAGTTATTTGCTGAAGTTAATGTCAGTTCCTCTTTGTGGATAGACTGAAAATAATATTTATACAGACAAGGAAAAGAAGGCACTTGGTACTTAAGATAGAGAAATATTTGCCAACAGAGTATTGCGAGCATGAAGAAAAGCTCAACAAAAGGAGTATTTATTTATTGAGTAGTAATTAAAATAACATTTTGCATGCTTTTAGAGGTAGTTAAACAGAGAATCTTGTTTTCCTGGAATCACTCAGGCACAGAATGGGCAAAGTTCCAAGCTCCAAGAAGATCTCCTTTTAGTAGGTGTCTTAGCAAACAGCATTCTTGATGAAACTTCGGAGGATATTTTCAGTCTAACACAATGACTAACTTACCTCTTGTGTTCATGTTCCTCTTTCCTTAAAAATTTCTGCCATCATGCACACCCCAGACTTAGTTGTACTTACCAAGTTTGATGTCCATAGACAATAATACATTGAGGTTTGTGCCACGCCACTATTTTTCTGATATTTTTGCTGTATCATCACAAAGTCAAAGATCTACCACAGCTGGTATGATTCTAATATTGTGTTCCAAAAACAGTGGAGATGTGCCCTGATGTTTTGAACGTATCAGAGATTTTCAAGATTTTTATGACTTTTAATGATGAAAAATTGTTCAGATTGCTTATACAACCAAATCTACATGCTTTCTTGATGTTCTGTCCCAATTTTAGGAAGCAAATTTCTTTCATCTTTATCTTGTTATGTAAAAAATATTATGAATTACCTAAGAGAGAGGCTTTTATCTAAAGCTTTTGTAAGTTCTTGTACACCTAAGTAGACCTTTCCTATTATAACTTGAATAAAGCAAAATATTGCACTTGTCTGCAAAGTGCATGAGTGCTTTGCATTGAGTGGAGTATAAAGCTCAGCATACCTGTGTGTTATAAAATCAGAATCAAGTTATGATGACGTTCAGGTTATAGGAAAAGCAATGTTTTCTTCTTCTTTTTTTTTTTTTTTTTTTTAAATATTCTTGCATAGTTCCAAACACACTGGTATTCTGATCTGAGTGTAAGGTTCCCAAATGCTACTATACTAAATAAAAGAAGAAAACCTCCGGTTATTTTTCTCATTGATTATTCTTCTTTTATGCTGCCCTCAATTTTGCTTTTTTTTTTTCTGTAAAGAATGCTTGATTTTTAGAATGTTCCATTTAGGAAAAAAACCACAACCAAAAAAGGAATCTATTCTATTATTTCTGTAGAACAATCTATATAACATGTATGCAAACTAGGTTTCAAGGGAAGTAGGCATTGTGGCACATCCTGCTTCTTGTTAGGGACCACCATATGCCTAATTCACACGAACGTTATAAAATGTATTGCTCTGATAATCTCCATCATTATTTAATTTTAGTATTTTCTTCAGTGTAAGCTGAGGCAGTTAAATATTCTAAAGTAATTCTGCACATAATTTTTTCCACCTTTTTTCCCCCCCATTTTATAACCAATTTTCTTTTATACAGGTGTGACACTGTTTTGAGGAAAGACTGTTTAGCATGAATCTCAGCAAGTGGGCTTATATAGTGAGTTTATGAATTTTTAAACACTGTAAACAAAAATGCCTGTATTAAATGAGCTCTTTATGTTCCAAGTCATTTGGTATAAAGGTGGAGTAACTATCGTGGAAAAATTGAACTTCTTACGGGGAAACTGTATGTTAGATAAACAAAAGAATTCTTTTTAAAAACACTCTCCACCCCTCTGTTTCTTCTGCCTTGTTGTCTTGAGCTTTTCTCCCCCTTATATTTTGTAGGCTTACCTGACTTAAGTTGAATGATTGCCATAAAAAGACTCGTGGATGCTTTGAGTGATTAATCTGTATTACCAGCTTAGTGGGTGGCATTCTTCTTTGTGGGTAGATACTGATCAAAAGCCTCAGTGGTGCATTGTGAAATACTGCTCTTCTTTTACCAATCGTTTTCATCTTGATGTTCCTCACAAAAATTACTATTTTTTATCCTATGTTATCTTTCTATCTGCACATAAGAATGCTAGTCATAGCCTGTGTCTCAGATAGTATTTATTTCCTAAGCAGTTTACAGTCTATGCACCGGACAAGAGAACCATTTCTTAAAATGGGTGAGTGTGAAGACAGTGAGATAATGGTTAGCATGGCTGCCAGTGATCTTAGCTGCAAATCAAAGTTTCAGTAAGTGATTTGAAGGCAGAGAAAGAAAATCTGTAATGCTTAGTAAAAATTCTATGAGTTTGCATTAGACAAGGTGAAAATGTTGTTAGAAAATGAAATAAACAGACAGTGGAGTCCGACCTCATGGAACAAATGGAAGGGAAAGTTACCCCAACCTGAATGAGAGCTGTTAGGTCAGGAGTGGGCTGGAGCTTGAAAGGGAAGCATATCCTCTGCTTGAGGTATTACAAAAATACAGAAATGAAAAAGGTTAGAGAGTTATCAGTGTCGCACAGGTAGTGTTCAAGCCATAATTGGTCTGACTTTAACTTTTGTTTGCAGGCAACACTACAAACTGCTGTAGGGTGAGACAACACACAGTTTCAGTTGTATTCTCAATGGCTTGTATGTCTGGAGGCTTTGCAAACACTACAGAAACCACTTAAAGCACAGATGTTTCCAGAAACAGACTGCAGGTAATATTTCTGGGAAAAAGTACCTGTCCTGTGAGTAACCACTTTAAATAAATGTGTATGTTTATTTGAAAACATTTCTATGGGACTTCATTCTGTCATCTGCAGAATAATATATGAAAGCTTGGACCAGATCTATACCAACTTTTTGATGTAGCTGCTGTTATGTTAAGCATAAAAGTGGACATAAACCACATATTTAATTTTCTGCAAATGGATATAAAAAAAAAAATCCCAGTGCTATGTACTGTTGCAGATCTGTGGCTTGCTGCTGGAGAAATATTTTAATCAGAAAAATGCCATTTTAGTTTACTCTGTGACTGTGACGTTACAAACGGAAAGAACATGTAACACTTTCTGACTTTTAACCATGAAAATTTGAGGAGACTGTATTAGGACACATATCCCTGACCATGTTCAAAAAACGTCATCAGTATCTGTGCTGACAGTATACAGGGGCCATGGATGCTTTAAAATCTAGGTTTAAGGTGTACTGCAAGGTCATTAGCTGACTATCTGAGTGCTCAGGAGAATGCTAAAGCTAAAGCATTCTGACTCTTCTGCCCTGCTCTCTGTTTTTCCCTGTTCCCTCCATGTTCATTTTTTTGACAAATCAGGCTTTTGTGTTATATTTAGATTTCTTAACAGTTCTTCAATAAAGGCTGCTACTGCAGTCAGTGAGACCAAGCATCATCATAATTCCAAGACATCAACAAGACATGATTATGTCAATAGGTACTTTTGTTTTCTCAGCAATAAGGATTTCTTTGAGCTTCTCAGACTGTGAAGCAAATGTGGCTCCTGCCCTGAGGAAAAGAAGGTGTATGTATTTTGAACAAGGGTTTTTCTGCATGATAATATTTTAAACAAGATTCTCTGGCAGAGAATGAATTCTGGTTTATTTATTATTGGAAGGCCATAGTTTGCCTAATCATGACTTAGCCATTGTACATGCCAATGGTTTGAAACATAATTCTTAATCTTTCACTATGGTCAAAGAGCATTAAGATCAGTTTGTGTAGATCTAGAATGGTGTCTTCTTCCTTCAAGAATTCATAAACCCAATCTCACATGCAGGCTGTGACTGATCAGGCAAAACTATCTTATGGTTTCCAATCCACTCTGAATCATATAAGCAGTCTCCACTTACACTTAAGACAATTATTGTTTGGAACCAAACTAAAACACATGAATTTGATGGATTCAGAAATGGCTTTTTGCAGGTATTTGTATGGATGAAGCTTTTCTTACTCAAATGTCCAGGAAAGGCAGTTGTAAATGCAGTGTGAACCTTCTTGAAGCAGAATTTAATTTTTAAATATCACCATTGTCTGCATGTTGCATACATAAGAGGGAGGCAGAACACCCAGGATCTGCCTGGAACCTGTCTCTCCATTGGGAGCAAGGACTCTGTATGAATAATATGGCCCTGAAGTGAGCTTCCTTTTAACTGGTATAGTAGGATGACTCTTTTGCAAAATGAACTACTTGCTGATGCACTGGAATGACAAGACATATTAATGATTTTTTATCAGCACTGTAAAATTCATTGTGTTAATTGATTATGACAAGTAATGTTATTATTGCCATGATTAAATTATGAGTGTGCATTATGTCTGGAATTTCACAACAATGTATTAAAAAGATAGCTGTAGTTATCGTCTTACCAGGAGGTTTTCATATTCATGTATTAGGTGACTTTAAATTTACTGACTAAAAAGAACATTATTTTCTTTTCCCATATGAATAAATGAACTTTTTGTGCCTTCTCTTGCATCTTGAACTCTTACATAGTGAAAAGTATTGCAGGACCAGATGAAGACTCAGCAGGTAGAAGTCTGGTTGTATCAGTGAGAATGCTTTTTATTAAAAAAGGAACTTTTTAGTCATGACTCAAGATCATAAGCAGAGCTTTAAATGTCTCTGTTCCCTGATTTGTCTAATCATTAGGGGTCCAGACCTAGCCTGGCCCACCTTCTGACTATTTGCTGCTTTTGGCAGATCAGTTTTGAAGGCAGGTGGCATACCTTGCACCTCACAATAACTGAAAGCCATATGGTTAATCCCACATCTCCTGGGATGAGCTCTATTTTCCAACCATTATGCGAATTCTCTAAGAGCTAGTCATTATACAAATGGTGTACAACCTACCATCACAGCAGACTAAATTAGTTGTGTTGTTGACTGCAACAGCTTTTTCAGGCTTACCACAGCATGGGCAGAGATTTTGTTCCCACATGCTAAACCTGGTTTGCAGTTGCCCATTAGGGAAGAGAGAGGTTCATATATTTCTGGAAAAGGGACTCTGCACATGTATTGGTGACTTGAATGGAGCATCTGGGAAATCAAGGAAGCAGAGATAGGTATTCAGTAAAGAAAGACTAGTATGCTTTTGGGGACTTTGTATTTGGGACTTAGAAATGGGTATTAAGCAATTATGTCAGAGCTTAAACAAGACTGAATAAGCATTCTTGTGTGCAACTTTAAGTCTGTTTATCTGTGTCAGAGTTGTTTGAGTATGTATGAAAGGTGGCTGGGTAATAAGAATAATTCGTGAGTAACTTAGATGCTCTTATAGAAGTACTAACAGACAACTTTTTGAGCATTCTATTGAATAATAGCAGTTTTGCTGAATATAGATGTCATTAATACATACTGAAATTCTATTGAGTTGTCTTTCATATGATCAAGACTCATGATAGCTGAAATGACAATGCATGTTCCTGCTAGTGGTGAGAGAGAAGAATTCAAATGAAGAGAATATGCTATCTTAACTGTCAGAGCAATGTCAAGACTACTTGGAAGAAGTTTTTGTGACAAACCAAATCCTTGCACTTTTAGATTCAGAAAAAGGATTCAGACTTTGAGGTGAATACTCTCGTTCAGTAGTCTCCAAAGCAGGGTGTGCGTACATGTCAGGACTCTCAAAGCAATCCATTGGAGTGTAGGAAAAAAATAAAAACTTGAGAAGTGAGCCCATGAGAACCTCATGCAGTTCAACAAGTTCAAGTGCAAAGTGCTGCACCTGAGTCAGAGCAGTCCCAGGCATGGTCACAGACTGAGATATGAATTCATTGACAGCAGCTCTGCTGAGAAGGCCTTGGGGCTCTCATGGACGAAAGGCTGGACATGAGCCAATAATGTGTGCTTGAAACCCAGAAATCCAATCCCAGTGTTCTGGGCTTCATCAAAAGTAACGTGGCCAGTAGGGCGAGAGAGGGGATTCTGCCCCTCTTCTCCTCTCTGGTGAGATCCCACCTGCAGTGCTGCATCCAGCTCTGGGATTCTCAGCATAGGAAAGACATGGACCTGTTAAAGCAGGTTGATAGGAGGCCACAAAGATGATCACAGGGCTGGAACACCTCTTCTACAAAGACAGGCTGAGGGCACTAGGCTTGTCCAGGCTGGAGAAGAGAAGACTTCAGGGAGACCTCATTGTAGGCTTCCAGTACCTTAAGAGGGCCAATTAAAAAGAAGAAGAGGGAGCTATTATAATGGGCAGATGGTGACAGAGCAAAAGGCAATGATTTTAAACTGAAAGAGGATAGGTCTAAGTTAGATTTTAGGAAGAAGTTCTTTATTCAAAGGGTGGTGAAGCACTTCTGAGGTTGTCCACAGACTTTGTGGGCACCCTATCCCTGAAAGTGTCCAAGGCCAGTTTGGATGGAGCCCTGAGAAACCTGATCTAGTGGGTGGCATTCCTACTCAAGGCAGAAGGGTTGGAGCTAGATGGTCTTTAATGTCCCTTCTAGCCCAAATCATTGGATGGTTCTATGATTCTATGATTTTTTTTGCCATTAATAAATAAAATACATTTAGAAATAGTGTTTATCTCATACTCTTTATTTTCTATTTTCATGTGTGTTTTATAATATATGTAATATATTAGTACAGGAGTACATGTATACATTTTATAAATAAATAAAAAAAAATTCTGGGCATCTGTTCAGAAATTTTTAGTTGATGGAGTGAACAATCAAACCAGTCTGGAGACCACCCCTCTAGCGTATGTGTGATAGCTTTTCTTTCACTCTGGACTAATAAATAGTTGCAGATATAAGAAAAGTGTCATGAGAAGGAAGCATTCCTAAAAGTCTGGTACATCAAAAGACCTGCAATTGTGAGTGCTGCTGTTACCTGCATTGTTTTCTGTATTTCTAGCATGTCCATTCAGATCAGAAACATTTCCCAGTAAGTGTCACTCATGCTAATCCCACAAAAACCTTTCATAAATAGTCTCTCCCAAACAACAGGAGTTTCGCTGAAAAATTCTAACAAGTTCTTGCCTGAAGTTCCCTGCTTTATTTTATTTTAAAGTATTTATTTACGTAGAAGTCATTACAATGAATTGCATTACAGAAAAATGATGGGCACTGTGCTGGTGAATATAAATCATGAGGAATACATTTATCATTCTTGTGTACATGTGAGCTCACTCTTGCACTCTCAAAGCTTTGTCCAAGAATATGACTGGATAACTTCTAAAATTAATAGTAATTGCTGTGTGAACCATAGTTTGAAGGATCATATACCTGTAGAGGCTTTGTGTTCTCTATTACTAATATCCAACAAACACAAATTTTGTGCACAGAGTGGTTGATGCTGCATTTTACATAATGTTAATAAATTCAGAACATGCAGAAATAGCATTAAGTGTCAGAAGCTCTTCTTGTCTATGGCATGATGATTAGATCTATCACTTTACAAGAGTGATGCAAATGCAGGAATCTTGTTTGAGACATGCAGTCTCATGTTTAGAAGGAATACTTTGTTCTGATTTGCCTTTGATGTTACTTGTATACCAGGTTTATGAAATAGACTTTTGGCAATACGTGCAGGTTGGCTTTGAATATGGGCATGAAAAATATCAGTTCTTGTATGAGCAGAGAATAATGCAATGGACTTTACGTCATTTAAAGAGGAAGTAAATTTACACCAGCAGGAAAACTCCTTTGTTTATGGACAATATGGACACAGTGTTTTAGTTCAAGAGTGAACTAAACCACTATGTCCATGTGAATAAAATGAATTTCCTGACATCCCCCACTTGCTTCCTGCTGTTCACACTGTGGAGTGGCCTTAGTACACATGAATTGGATTTTAGATTAAATAAAATCTGGAAGATGAAGTCCACCTGCAAATGAACATTTGGGCAATGGGACTAGATTAAAGAAAGTGAAATATATAAAAAAGCCATGAAAATCTGCTCCCTAACCCTGACATTTGCACTCTACTGATCCTCTATTTGTCTTAAAGACTTGCTAATTTGGACAGAATTTTGCATCTCCTCTGGAAGGGGATTAGTTTCCAGTGCTGCTGTGCCAGAATAACCATGATGGTACAGAATCTGTGAAATGGAGCAGCCTTCATTGAGAAAAAAACCCAATCATCCTTAAATGTGATTTGGAGGCATCACACATTAAAAAAGAAGCTTCTTATCACACATTACAGGTCAAGCAGCAAGCCATATAAGGGGCCCTTCAGTAGCCATCAGCCATATGAGAACTGCTCTTCTGTTTGCTCTTGTCTTAGTGAAACAATGGCTGAAGACCTCTTCATAAGCTCAGGTCATATTTATAGTAAATGCAGGGAAGCCAGTGGACACTTCATGCTTAAGTAAACATAGTCTGTTTCTCATTGCTCTGTGGCTAGGTAGTGGTAGTTTTAGCCAATTCTGAAAGTAGCCTGCTTTCTGACTAGATTGATCCTACTGAAGTAGTCTAACAAATAAGATATTTATCAGGATGTTTTATAGGGTTCCAGTTAATTATATTTTCCCTGTATCATAAAGAACATTAGCTTTCTGAGTGGGTCATTTTGAAAGTGCTCTTTGTGATAGCACTAGGACAATATAGATTGCTTTCAGTGACTTCAGTGGCTTTGTGTGCTCAATTTAGAAAAGAAAAAGTTCCTTTTTTATCCTCATATCTGATTTGTAGCACTTCAGATAGGGACAGGACCTGCATATAGGACATGCTACTAAATAGTATTCTAGGACAAGTTACTTTTAGCAGACCATTTTTAGAGCTGCGTATAGATTAAATATTTACTTATAGCAACATAAGATCTGACAATAGCATGCCTTTTCTCTTGCTGCCATTAAGACCTTTGGAAGAAGAAATCACTATTAATTATATTACAGAAAGTGTGTGCATTACATTTGAGGAGATGGGAGTATCAAAGTCCAATATGGGTTTTGTCTTTCAAATTTTTCTGTTTCACTGATCATTAAACTTTCTGTGCTTCCAGGGACTGAGAAAAACTATTAAGTGCCTATAAATTTTGATTAATTTTTGTTGATAAAATTTTGTCTTCCCCCCGAAGTGATTTCTTGGTACTGGGTAATGGCTGTCATCTCTAGAGCACATGCAATCCCTACTCTGCTTTAATTTAAAGGCACAGAACATTAAGCTGTGGTCCAGTTGTCCACTTCAAAGTACAGGTAACTTTGCTTGTAAAAGCATGATTAGCTAACCAGTGTGTTAATGAAATGTAATAGCTAACCACACGTGTAACTACATGAATACACCATGAATAAGAAAAATAACCAGTCTGCAGAACCTTTACTCTTTGTTAGATGTCGCAGAGAGCCAAGGAAGATGTGATGGCATTCATTCTGTCACTGTCTCTCTCATTGGTTTTACAGAGCATCAGAAAAGATTCAGGAGCACAAGTGTTTTGGTTTCCAGTGCTCTTAATTATTTTTAAATAATAAAATTTCTATTTATTTTAAAAAATAGTAACAAAAATCATCCCCATCAAACACCAGTGACTGATGGAAACTGAACCTGAGTATTTTACGTCACAATCAGTTTTCTGTAAAGAAATACATAAAATAAAACAAATGAAACCGTATTTCTTTCAGACTTGCTTTATAAAACTCCTTTGGCCAAGCTGTTGGATTTACAGTGATGGTCATGGAGTTTTAAGTCACTATTGTAATCACAGTGGTAGAGGCAGGGGCTCTGTCTTACAGGTCAAAGTGTTATCTCTGCCCGCAGAGTCCTACCTGGAACAGGTGAACATGTATATCAAGAGCTAAGAGTCTGCTACCAGAGCAGATCTAATTTTCTTTTCCCCCTGAACTAGGAGAGAAGGAAAGAGAACAACTGGAGATAGAGTGTTTATGTTCTTCTGCACATTCAATCAAGTGCTTAGGGTTTCAGTGTCTGAGCTGTAGGTCTTTGAATAGGTATTAATAGTAAAAATGACACCATGGTAAGCTCCAGAAAATCTGAAAAAATTTGTATTTTAGATCTTTTCTCTCACCTTGTCTTATATCAAAAGAATGCCTATTTTAGAAGCCACTTTTAACTTCTTCCACTTTAAAAATTCTGGAGTGAAATAGAGAGTTATCCTAGGTACAAAACTGATATTAGCTTCTATTTGAAACTTCCTGCATCTTCTTTTTTTAGGTCTATTTTTTTCCCCTAATATAAATAGAGCTGTTAATAATGCTTCACACCACTGTCACTGAAAAGGTGTAGTACTTTTTCATTATAAGCCTACCTTCCATGTTTTATCCAAAGAAACCCTTAGAAATTGCTCTTTCTGCTTCAAAATTTGTATGCAAGGTTGGTGGCTAGGGTTAGCTTCTGACCAAGTTTGATAACATTTAAAGTCAGTCTAATAATTTAGTTTTTAATAAAAGGCGATAGCAAAAGGTGACATAATGATGGATGTCTGTACTGTGGTGTGTCAGGGCTTCTCAGTTGCCTGTCTTTCTGCCAGAAATTGGACATGCTGTGATCATAAGTGCCAAGGAGCTAAAACAAAATGCCATTTCTATTTGCTAGTGCTGCCAAAACTGAAGTTTGGATGCTCAGAAAACATGGATGACCACTGTCTTCATTAATACCTGATTTATTTCAGTAACTAGCTTCTGATACATTTTAAGATATTTGAAAATGAAGCAAAATGAAGGCACATAAGCTTATAGAAATGAAAAACAATTCTACTTCCCTACTGCAAGCTTTAGAAAGAAAACATGGTATTGTTTTACAGCAAAAGGTGATGATATCTTATGATCCCAGAATGAAAGGCACTCAGAGTCTGTCAACTATTACATAAAACCAATTTTTTTTGGTGTTAACACCACAAAGGAAAAGAGGATGGTGTAGATAATCTTATGTACCTTCAGATGCTGGGAAACCCTAGATGCACTGCATCAGACAGGTCTCCAACCAGGGCACAGCATACCATGTGTATCCTATCCATGGATTTACTTTGCTTTTTGATCATTTGAGATCTTACACATTGTTCTCAAAAGAAAACAATTGTATGAATTTCTACTGTCAGAAGAAAGGGTGTTCACATGAAACCATCTTGCTGCACTTTTTAAAGGCAAGGTCACACAGGTGATGTAAATGCTGGTGCTGTGTGGGAGCTGCTCACGGGCTCTGCTGTGACAGTGAGGTTACCCTGCAGCCACGGGGTATGTACAGCACAACAGCCTGAAGGCCAGGCTCTACGGGCATGATAGCAGAGCACACACCTGCACCCACTCAGGTTAACTGTTGTTTGGATCAATGATTCTATGAGTTACAATGCTCTTCAGGGCAAGATTGCCTCAGGGATGCACTTGTAACCTCACACACCAAGGGCTCCAAAAGTCGGGTTGGTAACTCTGTGCTGTTTTTTGTAACTAGGACATAGAATCATAAAGTCATAGATTCACAGAAGGGTTTAGGTTGGAAGGAACCTTAAAGACAATCTAGTCCCCAACACAGTCAATTCCTTGTTTGGAAGTGGTTTGTGCTCAGTGTTTCAGCTACATCAGATCAGTCCTCATGTATGGTATGAGTTCTTGTAATTGGACTACTTCTTTTTATAGCATTTAGTAATGCCAAGCCAAATGCAACTGTTCCTAGACAAACAAAAAATTACGACTATCTCCCACAGGTTAGGGTCATCCCTGAGGTCACAGCATGAGAATTAAACTGGACCTATCCTTAAAAATATATGTATTCTTACTCCCAAAAAACCTGCAATAATTTTCTGACTTTTTGTGTGATGTTCACAAGTGAAATATACCATGTATTCTGACTCAGAAACTGTTTGAAAAGTCATGTGTGACTCTGTGCTCTCTTACCTTTTACATGTCTCCCTCTGATGACATCTACACTTGGTCTGGAACTTACATCTAGAATTTCTGAAACTGAATCACAGCAGCACACAGACTTGAAAGCTTTTAGAAATTTGTCTATTATGTATTGCTGGAGAACTAGCTTTTCTTCAGTGGCTCAATTACTGCTTATTTTACTCCAGAAGTTCCTCCAAGAGTTTGTGCTATACGGTCAACATAAGGACTCAGTAGATGATCTACTTAGTCGTCCTAGGATGGCATTATAGTTATGTATCAAACTCATGGTTCTTGGACTTACAAGTACATCCTCGTTTGTGAGTGAAGTGATCTTAAAACCTGTATTTGGGGGTCACATCCTCATCTGGGCAGAATTAGGACTATCTGGTGGTCTGCAATGCTAAACACTACTGGGAACAGAACACAGGAATATGAAATGCCTGACAGCTTGGGGGAAGAGGAGGTAAAAACTTACACAGGACTGAAAAACAGAGGAATGAGAAGCTGTTGGTAATATCATTAAGGAACTCATGTCTGGGGTGTGCTCAGCTAGCATAGTTATAGGCATAAAAATTTCTTCAATGGGTGGAGTAGTCCAAGGATACTAAAGTTAAACTCATTCACTATAAAATACCTTGAAAGTTGTAACTTCTGCCAGGTACCAAGGAAAAAGTGACAAGTGATTCCTTTGTCACATGTATCAGTGTGGGGTTTGATTTCCAGAGACTGGCAGTGGTGATGCTCAAATACAGAGGAGGGTACTTACATCTCAGCTATGGCCAATACCAGTCTTTAGGCTCTATTTTTATTTGATCATCTCTGATGCTTGACTGTAACAAATCCCAAAGTATTACTTCTCAAGTTTATTCTCTCTTAACAACATTTAAAATTTGAAACTCTTTCCTTATATTTTATTTGTTCATGAGTGTCTAAAGAGCATGGAGTTACATCCATATGAAGATGAGTAAAAAGATAAAATATAGCTTCTAATGAAGTCATAAAGAATTTTCCAGTGACTCACATAGTAAGAGCATGTCACACTTAAAGTCTGTAAAGTCCTCTCCAGTGTTTAAATGCGTTGAATACCTGTTTAGATATCCTGAGATATTTGTCATACTTGGCAATGCACAGCATTGGTACTTGAATTTCACTCACATTCTCTAACAATTCATTTATGTGAGGTGAAATGTAATGTAGAGGGTTTGATTTATGTGGGCTGATAGAGAGAGGCTACACTTGAAATTATTCCCCGAATTAAGAGAGTAAGGCTTGAGATGTATGCAGTTATAGTTATTTTCAGGAAAATTATCTTTCAACAACAAAGAAAGTAAAAGCATTTCTAAATCTGGGTGTTAAAGAAGGAAGAAATAGAGATGAAAATCATAAGTTGTTTGTAGCTCTCTGCTCTGGCATCACAAGAGTCACAGTGCCATCACGGAAATACTGGGAATTTCAGACTGGGGAGGATGGAAACATGATTTGAAACACATTCAGACTCAAAGGTTTGAAAATGGTAGTGCCTCATCTGGAAATTTGAACTGATCAAAAGCTGATCAAAGAATCCCAGATTAAGACAAGGTGACAGCCTATTTGGTTATGGAGGAAGAAGACATAGATATATCATATTTCTAGGTATATTTATTGCTGCATAGAAATGACGAAGGGTATGCTCCTTTCTGTTTCTGCTAAGCTCTCGGAATAGCAGCCATGTTGACTGATATAATACACAAATCTTCGGCTGGGCAGGTGGTTTTGCTAAATGTAATCCAGAAATGAAACACAGAAACTGTGCAGATGCAACTAAAACTCCTTTTAAAATATGAGTAAGTAGTTATGGAATTAGCTCAAAATATTTAGCTAGTTCTAACCATTATTCCTTCCACTGAAGCTTACAAATACTTCAAAACATGAATAGGAAGATAATAATATTGCTTATGTGGTGAAGTTTTGGTTTGTACATTAACCTAGGAGGAATTTCATTTGTACTCAATGAATTCAGCTTCAGTTACTGTTAAACAAGCAGAAAATGTGTAGATTACTTATAATATCCCAGTTATACGTTAATTGATAAAAATCGGCCAAAAAAGGTACTATTTTTCAGACAAATTACATAGTTGCTTGATATCTTTGTATTGAATTCCAATGTGACTGAACTGATGGCATGAATATATGGAAAGAATATGAAACAACAGTGTTACGTCTTCAAAATGTGGCTCATGTTCTGCTTTGGTATGAAGCAAATAGTTGTTTTATAACATTTATTTAAGGCTTGACTGATCAAGAGTAAGGCATGGTCAGGAATATACCAGTGGAGCATCTTGTAAGTAAGGATGTGTAGAGTTCATTCCAAGGAAGCCAGGTTACAGGTGCATAGCTCCCCTTTGACGGAAAAGGATTTTCATTGTAATGTGTACACAGGAAAAAGCACAAACTCTCAGTAAAGTAAAACAGAGCCTTGCGTTTCAGTACATGGAGAAAGGTTAGTTTTGCCAGTCCTCTATTGTTGCAGTGACCAGCCCACTGCTGGGCTGGGGCAGGCGAATGTCAATCAATTCAGGGCTCTTCCTTGGGAGGATTTCTCCACCCAGGACAGTGACTATGAGGGTGGTCAATGGGCGGCACAGAGACCTAAGCCACTTCTCCCTGGGTGGCACCCGGGTCCAAACTGTCTCCCCCTGGTCGGGAAAGTTCTCTGTTACTCAGTTGTTCATGGGCTCTTGGTTGTAACTCCCACCTCCCGGTTTCTCCCATTGGTGTCCTCCCCCTGGCTTGTAACTTCATTGGTTGTCTTCCCTTTCCCCGCAGTTTTCAACCCCCCTATAAAACTGAGGGCAAAAGCCACCTGGTGCCATTATTATTATTCTGGTTGCTGAACTTCTGACAATAAACCTGTTGGAAGCCAGACCAGAAAGCCCCTCTCTTTTCCTTTGCCTCCAGATTAATGCAAGCCCAGACCATGGGCCCCTGAAGTGCCTCCTCTGTGGAGGAACCAGCACGTGTGCCCAGCCAGCACCTTTCTGCTGCTGAAGCTGGTCCTGTAGGACGTCACAGAAGTAACACTGCATTTCTTCTGACTGAGGACACTTCAGAGCTCGTGAAAATGACCTAAGGACAGCGTTACTCTATCTCCAGGATCTTTGGGATAGATATACCAGCATTCTATCCCTCTCTGGGAACCTATGCACCAGCAGTGTGACAAGGGCCTTGATGCTGAAATAGATCCATGGTGAAGAACGTGGGTATGACTTACAAGCACTGAGTGACCTATTCCTGAGAAGGTCATTTGTCTTCAACACCTTTGTTCTAGTACCCCACATGGTTATATATGATAAAGAAGCTAACACGATGGTCTGTCCTGGGTAGGCCATACTAAACCAAGTAATTTGGAATCTCATAGGAATAATATATTTGCCAGGCTTGGAGACTACATTTCTTCAATCAATTGACGGTGATTTTTTTTCCCAATTTATCACTTAGAAACAGATGTACTGATGTTGATACTCTTGGACTTAATTTTTTACTGGTGCATAATTTAAACTGTACTTTTGCCTCAGGTCCAGTCAAGGTTAATTTTTATTTGTAAATCTTAATGCAACAAACAAAGTGTATCTGTCCATCTGTGAAATGCCCATTATGTATTTTCTACTTAACTCTAGCAACAGAAACACTTAGCTTTCTGGATAGTGTCTTCCTCCAAATGGAATGGCTTTGTGATAATATTCCACATCACGGCTGTAGGTTACCTAAATAGGCATTATATCCATTACTGTTATTTTACATTGTACAATACAGCTATTATGTTTCATCAGAAATAGGAAAACATGCATATGATAAGTAGCAAGAAAACCAGCAGGTTGATAATTGCTCTATGCTCACTAATGTGAATTACTAAATGGCTCATCTATAATTGTAATTAACACCTCCTGCCTCAGCTTTGCAATTAACTGATGTTGCTGCAAATTTTTGTTATATATTTAATCTTTATATTGTTCCTCTGGCCTGCTCCTGTATTAAATTTATCATTAAACCTACAGACTATACATTGAGCTGCCATGGCAGCTACTCATTAGAAACATGAGGCCCTTGTACAAAGGCTAGTTGCATCTCCAGGGAATTCACAGTCAAGATGCTCCATTCTGGTTTAGTAAATGTACCTGCTGTGTATCCTTTCACATTTGCTGGAGCTGCTTTAGCTTAATTTGAATTCATGTTGTGTGTGAGTTTTCTGTGCTTACAGTCACTTCATGAACTTTTCTTCTAGATGCTGTATTTTTGGAAAGTCACAAAGAGAGTGGGTAAGAAATTCTGGAGCAAAACTGCCTTCCACTAGAAAGGTTTTGAGGGGAGAAATCCCAACAGCCCTAGTTAGGCTGAGTGAGGTGCAATCTGTCACCATGCCAGCCTGGCTGTTTCCCAGCTTCCAGGCTCAGGAGCTGCCCAATTCCATGGCAACGCCCAGAGTGGGTGGCCACCAACTCTCCCTCTGTCTGCTTCCTGCTCCTTAGGCCCAGCGCTCTGCGAACAGGGGGCTGCCCTACTCCCACAGCCTGCCAGCTGCCTGGGAGCCCCCTGCTCCAGAGGGACTGCCAGGTGCCCAGCCTTGGCAGTCAGGCAGCTCTCCTGCCTTGGCAGGCAGGCAGGTGCATTGGCTCCAGGGCTACCCAGCTCTCCTGCTCCTGTGCCCTGCAGGCTTCCCTGCCAGATGGACAGACAGAAGGCAGGCTCCATGCGTGGCCACCTCCCTAGGCAATCTGGGAACATGGGATCTTGGGGAGAATATTTTGATTTTAAAAGAAAGTGTATGTGGGCAAATTAACATGTGGAGAGCAGGAAGATGAATTTTCAGGTGGTTGCTAGAGCTGCTGGCTCTCTGGTGTGCAGGCAGCGTCTCTCGTAGTGAGTTTCTCTGATTCTGGGGCTTACCCACAAAAACAAAGAGGTGCCCAGACTGCACCACCATAGCCTTGCTCACTGCAGCTTTTCTCTCACTTCCAGTGCACAGAAGCCCTATAGCATTTCTGTTACTTCACACTGTGGAAAAAATTACCCATACTTAAAATTGTGTGTAACATTGGGGGAATTTTTGCCTGCTATCTCAAAAACTCAAGCTCCTTTTTGGCTCAAAATTCTGTTTCCATAAAGCAAACAAAAGTATGAAAGACTCTTCCTTGGGCTCAATATAATGAAATATGCCTTCTGGGCACCTTTTCTGTATGGTCTGGTTGTTTTGAATGGAGGAAATAAAGGAGCATAGATGGAGTTCAATCCTGTTCTTTTCAGCTCAGAGATAAGAGTTTTTGACACTAGATGGTACTACAGACAAAGGCCAATATTTGCAAACTTTGACAGTAAGGAATCGGCAGCTCTGAACCTGGCATCCAATTTGGTGGCCTGATTATTGGCTTCCATATCTTATATATTCCTGAGATAAATATATTCTCTTAGATCTGGTTTTGCAGTTTTGTGCTTTTAGGTCTTTGCAAAATTTGTTATCAATCAGGTAATCTTTCAAAAACCTGTGATATTATTTAATATAGTTTAACGGTAAATCTAATACCAGATATCGCTTGCCAGTAGAAAAAGTATGTATAATATTTTGAGCCTTCTGTTTTCAATTCTGAAAAATATCTTTCTCAAGAGCAACAATGGGAATTTATTACTATTTCAGCTTCCCTCTCAACACTTTTCCCTGCATAATATGTTTTATGGCTTTATTTAGAGCATAGGGATCCATCTGTCAAGGGCATTTCTGAAGATATTTTCCCTTCATCTAACATCAGCTTCCACTCTCAGGTGAATGAGCTTGTTATTCCCTCAAATATTCACTCCTGTTTCTGAATTTCTGCTTTTTCCCCCTTTCTGTTTCTCTGCAGCTGCATCTGCCTCAGTCACTGCTAGCTCAAGACTCTCTACTCCTTCTTGTAAGTGCTGTGCTGGTTTAGAAATTAACAGTCTTTCATTTGTTACCCAGGACTGTAGACTCCATTAGATGTGATTTTTGCTAACAGGTAAAGGAGGATTGAAAGTTCTTTGGGTGGTGAAATACAGTTGATGCCAGAAGCAAGGAACTCTAGCCTAAAAAAATCTATAACTAGTTTTTAAACTTCATTTTATTCTTTTCTTTAGTATCCTGGCTTTTAACAAGCCAATTTTTCACTGTTTTTATTACTGCAGAAGTTAAAATCAATGTATACTAGCTATCTTTTCACAGGCATCTCAGTGAACTGCCTGCTGGTCCTATGTGATTCAAATCACCCTTAAAAATACTTTATGTATAAGACAGCACAAAAGTGGTTACAACAATACAACGTGGCTGTTTTTTTTCTGAAAAATATGCAAGCTGCACTAATTGCATATACAGAATCTGTCATCTACAGTGAACATGATAGTGAGAATATTGATTTTTAAATAAATGAAAGTATTGACAAGCAACTGAAGCACACTTTTGTGCACTGTTGGTAAATAAATACCAACAAGAAAACTGTTTTGTTCAAATAATTTCAAAAAATAAGAAAAAAACAATAAGGATTATGCTGGTTTTTTTTTTCCTGAACCAGTAAGATTTTCAGATTTAGCTTTGCTTAGTTGTATAGGCACAAGCATACACACTTATTTAACAGTAACCTTATACTGAGATAAACTGGAAATGAATGCAGTTGGATTTTCTTTTGTCTTTGTATTATATAAATATTTTCAACCGTACATACAAGAAAAGGATAAATAGAAGTAGACATGACATATTAAAAATTTTACTTCAGTACAGAATTATGTGTTCCACCATGAATTGTTTATCCTAAAGAATGGAAATCCTCTATAGTATATATAAATTAGAAAATATTTATTCCTGCTTTTAAAAGTGAAAGGGAAGTAGACCTAGGTGAGATTACACTTCAGACAATTAGACTGAAGGTTTGAGTTCTTTCCTGCCCAGTTTCTAACAACATGAGGCTGCAAGATGAGGTATAGCTCAAGCAGGTGAGGTTTGTGTGGTGAACCCTGAGCCTATGTTGTAGACCTAAATATCACTGGTCATAGGCTCAAATTACTAATGATAAGATTGAGCCTTTAAGGTTCATTTGACTCATCATGTTCAGATTAAACCTAAACTCACAAATACATAGCAATAAATTATAACTTCACAACTTTTCCAGGTTGCTATGTGTTGTGTGAAGAGAAGCTCTTGTGGCAGCTGATGGAAGCATTATCCAAAATCAAATGCAATGCCCCTGCAGGAAAGAACAGAGCAGTGACAGCTGCCACAATCCTTCACAGACAGCACCATGCTCCACAAGCTGACAAGGTAGGGCAGGTAGAACCATAGCTGCACTCCTTGCTCAGGGTGTCCAGGCATTTCTGCTGGTTTTGAGTGCTCTGCTTTTTATTTGCTGAGAGCATAGCCTATGTTTGTTTTTGTCCAGGTACTAGGATCTGGGGGATAGAAATGAACCGCATATAACCATGTAGAAAACCCTTGATTACTGAGGCCATCTTGATTGTACCTTGAGTAGGTTTACTGCATAAATGGTTAATGTCTGCTTTTATATGTATTGCACTCACTTTCTCTTTTCCTTTTATTTGAGATTAAATGTCTCCTAAAATATATGTACTAATAAAAAGTAGTATCTGGAGAAAGCCTCAAGAGAGATATTAAAACAATTTAACTTGAGCAGCAGATTATAAATCAAGTCAATATTAGAGGACAGTAGTCTAATTGCATTTTAATTGCATGACAAAATGCCTATCCCAAATTAATCAAAAACTATAGTGCTAACCTCTGCTTTTATAGAGAGAAAACATTGCAAACTCAAAACATCAGCTGTCCTTTCTTTGTGCTTCCTGTTTTTGAACAGGTTCTGCATCAGGAGGTGGCTGAGGAGGGCCCTGCCAGGAGAGGGCTCTAGCGAGGCCAGTGCTCTTGGTGCTGCAGTGTGGGGCACATCAGTTAATTAGAGACAATCAGACTAATACCCAAATTGCTCCTCTAAGGCTTGGAACAGGTATGACATGGATTATTATAATATCCTAACAAAAAATTTGGTAAAATATTCTGATTAATAACGACCTTGCTGTAGGCAGTACTGCTGGAGTTACCAATTCTTGGACTGTGATCATTCCTTTTCCCCTGTTTGAAAGATGTGGGGAATAGCCTACACTGCTGGGAGTCTAAGTGGAGGAGGCAGGTCTTGAGGAAACTTCTGAACAAACCTTGGTCCACCTGCCAAACAGACACTTAGAGACTGTATTTTGGAGAGACTTTGAATTTCTCCATATCTTGGCTACTGTGCTGATACGGTCTCTTCCTTTTCCCCACTGGTGAATTTGCAAAGTGCTGAAGAGGGAAGTCATGGAAGATGAGGGACTCGGAGCTGTGACCATCAGTGAAGGCCTTATTGGGCTCTTCAAACAGCAGTAAGGTATTTTTGGTCAGTTTCTTCTTTTGACAAGTGGTACGCAAATTTCATATTCTCATTCTCTTTGGGGCAATGAGCTGTGTCCGCTGAATACCCAGTTCTGGTATTACCTATGAAGAAATGCTGTAGTGAAGCATTTTTTCAAAGTAATGCTGAAATTTTAAAAGTAGCATACTATTTACATGTGAAATAACTGAAATGCATCATATTGGTTTTTTAAGGAGCACAAACACACCTGGATTGATGAATCGAGTTTCCTTTGTCATCTTCCAATGGCAACTTTATTTCCTTTTCTCCATTCTGTTTTCCTTTAACACTGCAAAATTGTGATATCTCTTCTACAAATGGCATACGTTAAAAAATTAATTGTCTGGGCTTATTACTAAAGGCATTTTACTGTTCTAACTTAGTGTTTTCTTGGCAGTTATAAATATGTTGCAAAAGATGGCAGACATGCAAATCCATCAGTACATCCTTCAGTTATTCTGAACATTTACACTGGTGTCAGGCATCATGGCACTGCACTCTGCAAAGTGAAAACCCTCAGTTTCAAATGCTTTTAGGGAGCTGACTACATTGATTTCAAGTATTGAAATATTTTAGAGACACTGAGTTTTAGGAAACTAACTCTTATTGACTTTCAATAAGAATCTTCAGAGTTAAATCTTCCAAAATGCTGACTGTTCCTAAAATTCAGTGAGTAGCCACAGCTTTCCTGAAAAACAATTGGGTTTGAGGCTGCCCAACACTTTAGAAAACCGCTCTGCACTTTGCCAGGTCAAGCTTTTAAAAATGTTTCTGTCAGGTTGCTATAAGCAGTTTGAAAATTCATGACCACTTTTGGAAATGCTTGCAGGTCCTGAGTAAGGAGCTTCAGTATGAGGTATGAGAAGTGATTCACTAACAGGAAGATTTTATAATAGACAACCAGATGTAATCTCTTTATTATGAGGCTCTCCTAACAGCTCAGAGAAAGCTTTGTTGTTCTCTAACCATTTATTCACATTTAAAAAGTGATCATTCTGTCTCTTTTAAAGAACTACAGCCATCTACTATATAAATAGTGCTTTGAGTGTTACAGAGTATTGACTCCACATACCACAATACAGCATTATGTCAACTAGGTGCCAACTGCAGTGTTTGTCACATTTTGGTGTGACAAACCAAAACCTTATGAAATCTTTTGTGTCTGGATGTAAAAAACCCCAGTGATTCAAATGAAAAAATTGTTTCATCCTACAAGGAATATTTTCTCTTTTGTCAAGTAAATGATCTCATTAAAAAAAAAAAAAAAAAAAAAAAAGGACTCAGTCAGTGAGTTCTGAAGAGCCTGACTTTTTGCTTGGTCCCTGAAGTGGACACCAGAGTTACATGTCAGGCTCCCTGAGCTGAGCAGGGCAGGGATTGGGCACAATAGCTCAGGATTCCACAGAATGGTGTGCCGAATAGATTAGTGCTCCTAGCTCTGAAGGAGCACAAGAAATATGAGAAACAAAAAGGGTTTAACTGTCTGAATCCCATCCTTTTCTGGGGACCATTTCTTTCTTCAAATTCTGAGAAAGGAAAAAAACCAACCTGCACAGCATCTAGATAAGTACTTTGATCCTAAACTACATTTAAGGACACCCTGAGAATACTTTGTTAATGAATATGAGCAAAGAAATGCTTCCTTGTCAGTCTTGAGTGTTGCACCAGGCTGCTCCTAAGACTGAATGAAATGCTGAAGATTATGTCCACAAAAGTAATTTGGGAAACTGTTAATTATGATGCAAGGTGACAATAACTTTAGAATTTTGCAATTTTATGGTTGTGCATCATCCACAAAGTTTTCAGGACTGCACCTTTAATTTCTCTCTATTTTAGACATTTCAGCTTTTTTTAAAACATTCCAGCAGGCATCAGACTGTATTAAAAAATCATGCCAGAGAAGTTTAAAGTAGTCTTAAGCAATGAATAATTTTAAAAGTAAAATTAAGATGGTTTTATTACTAAATATTTAAAAATATATTTTTAACTAATGGTCTAAAGAAATTTTTTAAAAATTGAAAATTTAGCCCATTATAGATTTCCAAATTGCTATACCATTCTTGTCAGTTCACCTTTATTCATTAAGAAAACATTTAAAGGTGGATTTATCCCAAAATATTGCCTGCATGTGGATTTATGCAGAGGACACCAGTGTAACTAGAGTGGAAAATGCTATTTTAATGCAAATACACAAGAAAACCTAACTCTGAAGTGTTTTGTTGGGTTTTCAAAGTTCTTAAGGTATACAAAATATATCTCCAGCTTATGTTTCCAGTTTCAGTCTAGAGCTTTTGTTTACTCTTGGCTTCCATAGATAGAAAAATCATCATCAATATAATTAATTCCAGTTCTACTTTCTGGTTTCCTGTAACAGCAATTCTTAAATTGCCAGTGTTAGTAATTTTTAATGTTTTTGATTGTTCCTTGAAAAACTTTGCAAGTGTTCTTTAATTCCTTCTGGATTAGTTCATGATAGATTTTTATATGGTAATCAGTCTGAATTCCTAGAATAAGCATTAAAGAAATGTTAACAGGCAGACTTAGCTTTTGGTTGTGAATAACTGGAGTAAGTTCAGATAATTTTTGGAGCTCCAGAGGTTATTCTAAATTATATAGCTAAGGCAAGTTTGTTTTGGCAATAAACAGTAATTGCATAGTAATACAATAGTAATATTTATAGAGAGGTCAAATATATTTCAGATAATCTTACTAGTATCACTTTAAAATTGTATTACTTTGTGAGGTACTACCTTAATATCAGGTGCCTTTTAAGAACAGTCTAGTTCAGCTTTTCCATCCCTACTGAGAATCAAACAAGCCCCTTTCTTGTGAATTAGTGTTAATAAGTCTTCAATAGATTCAGCTGTGGGATAATGAATGACTCACTTGTTCTTGCCAGAAGAGTTCAAGTGGGCTTCATGCAACATGCTGAGCTGTTATTTCCTGGTGGGATCATGCATCTTGTCAGCCACTTAACAGCAGTGGCTGCAGGACACATGTGGGCATTATATAATCAGAATAACCCAGAGGTGTAGACCTTGCTTGTAAGGATTTCAGTCTTTTGCAGAGGAACAATTGAAAGACATCACAATGTACTTACAGTGATAAGCATACATGTAAGCTGGCTCATTAGTTATCTAAGTTCAGCTTCCTCTTCTGCAAAGTACAGTGGTTTATGACATAATCATGCTAGTTACTTTCTTATATTTATAATCACCTTATGAGCATTTACAAACATGCAGTACATGCATCACTGGGCTAATTCCTACCTAACAGGTGGAACAGGTGGGAAAATCCTTCTGCTATTGCAATAACATTCATTGTTATTTAGGTGTGGCTTTCCTGGGCCAGTAAGGGGCTGTAAAAGGAGACAGTAAAACAGCTCACATTTAGGCCTTTTATGTTAGGGTGTGCTTGAGTGGAGAGTCTGCATGGTCATCTAGTTCCTCCTTTTCTCCTTCCATTCATTTGTTTACTGCATTTAGTACATTTAGGTAGCACTTGTATCATGTTAATATCGAGATGCTCTACCTAGCAATCAAGGCCTCTGTGTGAGATGTTATATATGCACAAAATAAAACATGGTCTCTGTACTGTAGATTGTGTTAACAAATATACCTACAACTTCAAAGGGGATTCTTGGAAGGGTGGCAGTGGTGTGCCCTGGAGATGGATTCACTTGACACCACCTGTATTTGTCTCCACAATGTATTTCCTCCTCTATCCATTAAGCTTTTCCTGCAAGAAAATCTCTTACGAACACCTGACATATATCCCATTAGAGAGTTTGTACAAGTGCTATCCCTCCACTTGGCTAGGCTGCCATTCCCTTTTCTAAGACCTATTTCTGGCTCTTGGGCTTTTCCTTCTCTGAGGTTACTTCTAATTGCTGCTCTTCTGACTCTCTTCTCACCTTCTCTGTCTCTCTTTGAACAACAACCTTTTCTACATAGCCCTTGTATTTTTCTTATCTCAGCTATCCCTTAGATTTTAGCTGTTTGTGCTCTCATTCCTCAGACCTCAGCTGAGATTTCTTTTAGTGAATGAGATAATGTCATACAAGCCCATGCTTTAATTCCTTTACAGATACTATATTAACAATGTGGGATGCAGGATAGTTTTTGTAAAGAGCAGGTGCAAACATGCACAGAAGTAGCTTTAAGTTTTAGATCCATCTCTTTCATTATCCCTTTCTGGCAATATTTCACTTTTCTACATTTTTAGGAAAAACTTTTCTCTCCCTGCCTTCTCCCCTTCCTTATTCTGAATTTCCTTGAGACACGAGAAACAGAAGGGAAAAAGACTGCATCTTTGACAGTGTAAATCTATTTACAAACCATCTAAGCCAAAGTTTATCACATATCAACAACATATTATCCCCAAAGACTTTCTTCCCAAGCACTGTAGGCCTAAATCTCTGATGGACTCACTGATTTTCTCTACATGTTCTCTTACACATCTTTTGAGCTGAACAGAAGACTACACTTGGTGTGGTGAATTCTTCCTGATCAGTTGTTGGTAAGCAGCAGGTCCATGCACACAGGCTTCATTTACACCTGTTTAGGGCAAAACTGAAAATATTTAAATAATTATTCAGATTACTCACCGTCTTAGGTACAGTGAGAAATACAAAAACTGTGTCCATTTACTGAACTGCTCTGTAACAAAGCTCACAGAATAGTCTGCCAGCTGACAAGCAATTTAACTGGAAGGCTGCTGCCAGCTACCTCAAATGCATGCTTTTCTTTTAAACTGCTGAGATCAATAATTGTACATCTGATGGCAGAATGAAATCAGTGTCCTGAGCTGAGCCTGTACTGTTCTTTTTATCTCACTGAACCTCATCCCTGATGCATCAGCAGAGCTTGACTTCCCTCACTGGATTGCTAGTTGCAGCAATTTTTTAGCATGTGTGTTGTAGTCAGTAGCCACAGAAGGTTAGGGTGACCTATCAAATACATTTAATTTATTTAAACAAAGATTTGAGTGAAAGTTTTTGATGGAAAAAGTGTCTTGTATTAAAGCAGTTATCTACACAAATCTTTCAATATAAACCATTTACAAACCAGCACATGATCACTAAGTGCTCACCTCTGAGCAGAATATCTTAAATAACCCCTTTTGAGAGGTACACTTGAGACTATCAGTTGCTTCATGTATCACACTCTTACACTGGCTTTGCACTTGGAGATACTGTGCAATTGTTGATGTATTATAATTTGGTAATATCATTGTGATTATGCTTCTGTATAACATAACACATGGCAAAGCAGAATAAATGCATCCTTCAGCCTTGTTATGAATCTTCCCTCTCTCTCTAAGTGTGCTATCAGTGTAAAACAGGCATCTCTTAACTCTCTCTCTGCTCTTTTCCTCTCCGTTCATCATGCAGTGCTATAGTAACTAATGGACAGGCCATTTAGATTAGATAGTAGAAAGGAAGTTACTTGAATCATATGATATCATAATGCTCACTAGATATAAAAGTGATTGAAAGCACAGAGGGAGAGGCAATTGCTGGGTTTCCTTTATACTCAGTGCAAAGAAGTGACTGCTTCTGGTATGTCATTGGACCTAGAGATGCAAAATAACTAATAAACAATATATTCTGAAGTGTTTACTTCTTCCCGTTGGCTATAAAGAGACATTAATAAAACAGTTCATACTTAAATAATACTTAGCTAATGCTAATATTGATACTAATAAATACATTCCAAAATGGAATTCTGTTGCCTAACTTAGGTGTTGAATGTCCTCTCGAGTTCAAGACATCCCCATCCTCAGTTGTTTGCAAAGAAAGATATACATTTCTAAATAGGCTCCATGTCATTCCTGATAACTCCATGTGGGTGGTTTAGGCATACTGGAAGATCTCAAATAGGTGTAGACATTGTATGTTTAGATCCCTGGATTACTTTTCAGACATATGAAATGAAGTTGATGAATTATACCCACAATATCAAAATTACCTTTAGAGGTTGCCTCAGAAGGACTTCTAGCTTTGAAATAAAATATCAGTGGAATCTATCTCTCAGATTTAACTAATAGGCCACTATTACATAATGAATGCAACTGTTTAGGGGCTGATTTTGTTATCACACTGAAAAATATCAAGTGCAATACCATTGAAGTTTGTTTAACTACAGTGATAGAGGCTAGAATTAAGGCAGAATCAGATCCCACAGAAAATATTCCCACAGAAAATATGATAAAATGCAAATTACTTTCTTTGAGGTTACAGAAGTTTATGATTTAGTATTTTTGAGTACAGAGCAATGGTCCATGAAATTGTATACATTTAAAATACCCCAAAACTCAGTACTGTTACTGCTGTTCTCTTAAACCCCCTTAATTGATTGTGTTTAAAGAGGTACTTTGATTTCACTGCTGTCATTCCATATCCTTATTTACACTACATAATAAAGTTTTCAAACTAAGAAAAGCATTTTTTGTTTTATTAAGCATAGACTGCTAAATTAAATATAGACAAGTGTATTACAGATTGTCTATGTATAAATCTATAGCCATTATGAAAGAAGATGTCACTCTTCCAGAATGAAGTTGCTGGCAGATTTTTAGTATAATTACAAGATTTGTGGTTTATATGTTTTTTTAAAAGACTTCAGATGACTAACTGGCCTGAGCTCAAGATTATACTTTTAGAGTAAGTAGCACTTATATACAGGAATATAAATTGGATATATATTTTTCTTTGCATATATCTGAACTGTCTTTTCAAAAAAATGAAAAGAAATATACCCTAAAAGAAGTAAATAGAAAAGAAAACAAATAAACCTAATCAGGACAATTTTTACAAGATTTTGGTAGTTCTGATAGAAGTAGCTATAAATTAAATGGTTTCATGGGGACCATCTATCTGCAAAAAGAACAGAAATAGACTATTCACAGCTTGTAAGTAGTTGAAACAGGTCTTATATTTTGACTTCCTGTGTGGACATGCAATTAAAGCATGTTTATACATTTTATTTTAGTTTTGTTTAGGCAATATCACCTTCAGTGCTAGGCAGAAGGAAAAATAAAGATGTCAGAGAGAGTTCTTATATTCAATTATCCATAGGTGTTACATATTTGCACCTATTTAATTTAGAATATTTGTATTATGCATTGTTCCTTGAAAATCAGAAATTTATGTTAATATTAATGTTTTTTAATAGTAAACAATAATAATAATTAATTTTTAATATATGTGCATATTTGAAAGACTCACATGCACACAGAACCATGTAGGTTTGGAAGGGACTGTGGAAATACATTTAGTCCCATCAGGTCTTGAAAATCTGCAAAAGCAGGGCTAGCACATCTCTGGTTGATTTCCCTCACAGCTTGGCTGATCCTCAAAGCTCCTTATTCCTTACCAGGTGTACTAGTTTGAAAACAAACCAGTGGGAGGCACCAAATCAGAATAGCAATTTAATGGAAATTAAAGAAAAGGAAAAAAAAAAAAAAAAGTAAAAGAAAACACTGTTAAACTGACAGAGTCAAGGTACAACCTAACACCCTGTTAGGCAGGGTGGTGGTAGCAGTCTGGTAGAATGGTGGCTGCAGTCCTCTGAAGCGGTGATCCTATAGAAAAAGGGTCTGCTCTTCCTCAGACAGTCCAATGGTGGCTGTGTAGCTCCTGTCCTCTGGAAATCCAGTGGGAAAGGTGTTGTCTTGTGTGTTCAGAGTCCCAGCTTATATCCACGCTGGGATGCTTGGTTCCTCCCTCTGGGTGGAGCATCTCACAATGGGGTAATGAGTCATGAGGCCAGGTGTTGATTGGGCTCATTAACAGATGATAGTCCGGAGGGAGTTATCTGTGAGTCAGGCGGCAGGACAATGATGGGCCATTAACAGCAAGATAGTCTGGGGGGAGGAGGCAAGGAAACACTGCCCCACCTGATTTCAACAGCTGATGGGGATGGTAATAGAATACATTGCAACCCAGGACACCAGGTAATGGAGTGTCCTGCCCACAGCAGAGGGATGGGTCCTAGCCAGCAGGTATTCAGGCACTGCCTACCTTTTACCAGGTATGTGTGTACCATTTAAATCAAGGCAAACGTTTATTTACATTGTCCCAAAGTACTTCAGTAAAATTCATGTATTATTGAATGTTTTGGGGATTGGTTACGCTGGCCTAACAGAGTAAGGAAAATTCAAAGGAATGAATTTGATAGCTTTAGTAATGTAAAAGCTTTTCTATTCACAGTTTTCAAATAGAAATCAAGAAGCAAGTGTCCCTTCCCTTTCTGGTATGTGGTCTTTATTTCTCATATCTGGTTGAGCAATGTTTGATCCAGCTGCTCCTTATGGATTGTGTCTCTCCATTCCATACATTTTGCCAGGTTGTAGCTGCCAGTGTAAGCTAATAAACTCAGCTTAAAGTTGATTTTTGGTAATATAACGAGACATAGTTCGGAACTTACATGAGACTTGATTATGGTAATTTCTTAGCAACCGATCCTGGAAATTTAAATAATTTTTCTAATCTACTTCAACATCCTCTTTTTATGCTACATAATTCTCTTTGCCTAAAGATATATCACATTTCTCTTCAAGAATGCATTTAGGGTGAGTTTCATCTGAACAAATGTAGATACCTATAGTACTTTGTGAATTAGTCACCTGAAGCTCCCTTTATAGTCATTGCAGAGAAATAGACATCCCTAGGGTGTGATGTGTATTATCCTGCACTACACACTGGAAACAGATCAGATGAATGACTCCTGTATGTGCCTTTTGCTCTACATCAATTATATGGGAAGGCCAGAGTGAGAAGCTCAGATGTAAATGTCCATATACGAAAAATAAATTCTACCTAAAGATCAACTGCCAAGTTTATGTTACAGTTTGTTTTCATGAAAGACATTTTTAAATGCAATTTAAATTTTATTTAATTTTTATTTATGCCCCTACATATAATAAAATGAATTTTTCACATTTGAATAAATCCTTCTCTAACTCTGAAGCATCCTTTTTTAAGGTTACTGTTTTGAGTCAGATTGAACACTCTACTTGCAGAATGTGCATTACTCATGCTTCATATGGTATCAACATGTGCATGTATTAGTCCTATTTCTCCAAGCAATTATTTAGGACAGAATTGTATAAATATTTTGAGATGAGATTTTCCAGTGCCTTTTCTGAATAAGTAATATAAATGATAACAATATTAAAATTATAATAACAATAATATAATAAAATATTACATTATACAACAATATTATATTAACAGTATTCTATAACAATAAAATAACAATAATAAAATTATAATAATATTATTTATTATTAATAATAATAATGAGATATCAACATTTGTGTTTTAAAATAAACATTGACTAGGCTAAAACTTCACTGTTTTATTTTATTCTGTAGAAAAAGATCTGATTCTGGAATCTCTTCTCACTTTTATGTGCTGAAAAGAACAGAATAAAGTTTGGTTAGGTGACTTTCAAGATCTTTTGACAAGATGTTTATATATACTTTTGACAGCTTATAAAATCCTACACTTCCATTTGCTAATGGTACCGTATCTGTAGGAACATGCAAGTAATTTATTTCAAGAGACAACTGATGCCATTTGAGTTCTGATGCTTGTTGCTCTGGATGTTAAAGTGCAGACATTTTTTGACCCAGGTAAAATCACTTTCATTATATTTCTTCACCTGAACTGGAGAACACATTCCCTCTCAATTCCATCTTAGTTTGTGAGCCCTGCAATGTATGACTTATGAAAGCAGGTGTCTCACTCTTTGGGACCAGTCCTTTGTGCAGCCCTCCCCTTTGTTTTATAGACATTTATATAATTTATATTCATTTCTAGGTTCTTTTAGAGAAGACACTAATTTGCTTGATGATTTTATTTAACTTCAGTCCGTACTCAACATTTTCTGTGTATGCCTAGTTTTTATGAAGGGCTAATGTTAAAAGTTTTTGTGGCAATTTACAGGAAAATGAAGAAAACAAACTGGCTGATGACTTATTTAGTGCTAGATTAACTCAGGGAGTGTTATTATGCATTTGCAATTTCTTTGTTCTTGTTGTAAGATATAGTCCCAAGTTTTAAATGCACTGTGTGTTCTGTACTAATAGCTCATTCCTGGTATCTGTAATTCTTTAGGCACTGACTGCTCATCGGAGCATGTGTGGCACTGCATGCACTGTGCTGAGCAGATCAGCACCTACCTTAGGACTGAGTGTGATTAGGATCCAGAGTCAGGTTGAACAGATTGCAGAGTCCTCAATAGGCCTGGTTTGATAGGCATTTGCAAAGCCTTTGTACCATGCACTCTCAGTGCATGGGTAGCAGAGATTTTATGGTTAGTGTCCCATCCTACTAACCTGACCATTAATTTTCTCTCACTTCAAAGATAGCACTTACTCTGTGTGTCCTACATCCTGGCAGAACTTTTTGTTACGGCATTTTCTTCATTGGATGCTTATGACTGGATTTTTTCTAGTTGTTATTGGGAAAAACAAATTACAAACAAACAAACAAACTCATCCAACAACAAAAAAATACCAAAGACCAAAAAGCCCAAATTAAAACCCACAAAAAAACGTGCTAAGTGAAAGAAAAAACCTGCATCTTCTAGTTCATTCCCTAGGAAACAGAGTCTTTCTCTCCCTCCTACCATTCCCTACAGTGATACTGTGCACAGTTGTTTTGCTTTGGCTTCCCTTTGATGGGGCTCCCCTGACAGATTGGAGGAGCATGTACATGCAACAAATAATTCTGAAAGACAGTAGGACAGCCAGATAAAGAAGACACTGAATTTAGGGTTCCCTACCCCAGAGGAGCACTCCAGCCTTGGGGCAGTTATATTACATGAAATGTGGAGCCACCAAGTAGTCCTTTGGTAAGTGTGTCCTGCTCAGTGTGGGCTGCATGGGGGAGTCAGTGTGTCATTCCCTAGCTCTGGGTTCTGTTCTCAGCACAGATGTGTGTGATATTTAACTGGCCTTCCTACAAGTCCTTTGCTGCATCTGAATATAATATCTTTCAAGGGCTTCATAGCTCTCTATCTCCTAGTCAAGAGGAGGCACTTGTCCTTCAGTTGCTTGCTAATAAGATGATTTTTGTGTTGGTAGCAGGTATTTGCTAGTATTTTACTATCAAGTGCTTTGCAAGCATTTAAAAATGTATTTGCAAAATAAAGCAAAATGCAGTATTTGGAAGGGTGCTTGCCCAACCATCCATCCTTCATTATGCACAAGTGAAAATTCTGCAGTCAACAGGAATACTGAAATCCTCCTACTGTTTTCATCCAAGTGCTGCATTCTCCATTCACACATACTGCCTGCAAGAGTGAAAAGGGGCTCAATTTTCCATGTTATAGGTCCACAGAATCATTTAGTGTTTTGGGTTGGAAGGGACTTTAAAGATCATCTCAATCCAACTCCCCTACCATCAGCAAAGACACCTTCCACTAGATCAAGATACTAGGGCCCCATCCAACCCGGCCTCGAATTCCTCCAGGGATGGGGCATTCACAGCTTCTCTGGACAACTCATGCCAGTGCCTTGCCACCCTCACAGCAAAGAATTTTTTTCTGTTATCTAATGATTCCTGTTATATAATCTACCCTCTTTCAGTTTAAAGCCATTTCTCCTTGTCCTAGCACTACATATTGTTGTAAAAAATCCCTATCCAGCTCTTCATTTTGTCTGTCTATTTAGTCTTTATTCTTTTCTGGCCCTGTCTATAAGCATAAAGAATCAGTAAAGTACAGATTCACACTGTCGACTTTGGGCTATTTTCTCATGACCATTAGGAATTTGTTTGTGCCAACACAGCTGGTGTACCAATGGGTACTGAGCAGTAACAAGCTTTACCTACTGCCACCTTAGGATAACTGCTCTAATGGTATATGCTGTCTGTCTTCCTTGTGTTCCATTCTGTATCTGTTAATGGAAGAAATCATTTCCATGCCACTAAAAGAAAACCACTGTTTTTCTCATTTTTGGGTAATTGCTGAGACATTGTTTATACTTTCCTGCAGGTCTTTCTTCTCTTCTTTCTCATTGTATTCACTTATTTGTCATGGCATATGAATCTCTCCTTTAAACCAGACCTTTCATTCAGTCCATAATTAATATTCTGTGCTGCTGAACCGTATTTTTCTGCCACTGCAGCAATTGTACCTTATAAAGGCTATGTTAAAATCTTTGAGATCATCATTATATTGTTGACCAAGTTCTTCCTTCCTCTTCCTTTGTATTTGGCTTGTTGTGCAATGGCTCCATCCCAGGGCTCTGCAGAACAATGATTATATTTTACTCTCTTTATATGCTGTCTCCTACTTCAATTTTTCACAATCACAATAAAATGTTCTTTTGCTTTGCTGATGGCTCCCAGCTCCCTCTCTCTGTTTCCTGATACTTCAGCTGCAGCCTATGTTTTGTCGCAGTGTTTGGCAGAAATTCAGAACTGAACACCTTAATTTTAAAGTGAATTTGAACAAGATGGAAGTAAAACTAATTATCTCATGGCAGAAGATTGCAACAACCCCTTCTGCAACCATGTAATCTAATAGTCCAGTGTTCTCTCTTCACTTAAAGATTTCAATATTGTTTTTGGATCAATGTTTTTAAAATAAAGACTAAGTAATGGATATATTCTGACAAGAGATGGGTTTATCACTTAAAGAATCCTGCTGAAGAGAAACCATTTATATTCTGTTGCCAGAGTGATGATGTTTTAGTCATTGACAATGTTAATCCTGTATTACTCAAAGAATGTGCTTATGCTGATATTAGGAGTACACTTAGTCCAAATGCTTCTTCACAATTTATTAAGCTATTCCAAATTGCTAAACCAAACTGCTTTTCTCTAGATTATTCAGTGTTTTCTTTCTAAATTTAATTTTAAATTTAAAAGTTATTGTTGACTTATTTCTTAAGCTAATTAGAGACCCTTTTAGTGACCTTGCCAGTGCAGTTTTTCTTTCAAGGAGAGCAGGGTATCACATTTTTCCTCATGGAACTTGTCAGTCTTCAGTCTTTGTCTTGATTTTGGCTGCAAGTTTATTAACACTTGTGTGAACTAGTATTTGACTCTCTGATATTAAAATTACAGTTGAAACCTTACATCATTTATTGTGGTACAAGGAAATACTTGTGATATAACAGACTCAAAATTGCAAAGGAAAGAGTCAATTAGGAAAATAGTGATTCTCCACTAGTTATTGCAGTACAATTTTTCCTTTAAAAAGTTCAAACAGCTGCTGAAGCCCTGCTTTTCTTGACTGTATTTTCAGTCATGTTGCAACAACAGTTCTTAGGCTCCAAACACTTCTGTGTGGGTTTGACTTAATTCTGATGAACAATTGCTTTGATCACAGCTGGGTTATGAAAATTGATGGGGCCTAAATGCATACAGTGCTTTATACTGTGTTTGCTTCAGAAAGAGCCCAGGACATTGCAAAGGTTATGTTTTTCTCACCTCTCTCCTCTTTTATTCTGTCTTCTCGCTTCCTTTCATGTACCTTTAGCTTAGATTCTTAAATTTTCCCCCTATTCCCTCATGGTCAAATAAACCTTTTGTTTGAAAGAAATGAATCCTTTATCTCTTTATTAGTCAGATTTTGAAATTTAGCTGGGGACCTAGTTTCTATCCTTCCAGATTAAGCAGTTTATGTTGCTTAAACATGAAAATCAGTGCTGAAGTTATTAGTTCTTGAAAACTTATTAAGTAAGAATTTTTTATTATTTTGCTGAAGAGGGAATAGAAAGCACTGATGAGCAAAGTGAGCTTGTTGCCAAAATAAGAGAAGCTGACTAAATAATAATTCAGTTGTCCTTGAAGAAAGAAAAGTGCAGAAGGGGAGAGGAAGCAGCCTGACATATCCCCATATGTAGAGTCTGCTGTTTGTTTGCCTGCTGTTGTAATTGTTCCCATTCATGTTCTTTGCCTGCCTTTATTTCCCATGTTTAAATGAATTTAAATTGTGAAGAGTATCATGACTGTATTGGCATTGCTTCTTATCAGCCAATAAACCCCTGAAGGTATTTAAATGTACTGTGGCCAGTGTACATGACATATAAAGTGTCTGGGTAAAACTACTGTTTCAGATTTACAATTAAGGAAGATAAAAATTCTCTTTTTCACATTAATGTGCAAAAAATAAAGGTTATTTTCTTTTCTATTTTGGATATTTTTCATGATAGTGTCTATGGGTTAGGGAATTGATCAAGTAAAAGACCTAAGTGCATCAGCAGTCGGAGACTACCGTGGCTTCCTGAAAGGAAACGGCACACCAGAGTTTGTCTCCAAATAAGTGCACAGGAAGTACAAAGCCATTGGTAGCAGCCCCCTGACATCCTACCCAAACATATTAGTGTCTCCCTAAAGGACAGCTCTCACTGGTGTTCTTTTTCAGCATTCAAGAAAATAAGTTTTTTTCTCTGTTTCAGTTCTCAACTACAGTACCTTGTCAATAGATGTCTGACATTAGTCTTACAAAGGGATTTGGGGTTGGGTGTTATTTGTTTGTTTTTTGTTTTTAATTGAGAGTGGTTTCACCTTATGTAATATTTATAGTAATTACTGATGCCAGAGACCTAAAGAGAAGAGCCTCTTTACCCAGTCCTAGGGAAGATCCTTGAGCCTGGATTCTGTGTGGGTGATGTTATCTTCTGAAGACCTGACTCTCCAGCCTGACATTGGGAGAGATACTTGTCCATCTGCATTTCCTATGCCTCAGAGCTAGACAGGTACCTTTGGGCCCTGGGAGAAGAATTCCAGATATCATACAGGCACTGAGAAAACCCACACAAACTTCTGGGAGTAGGGAATAGGGAAAGAGGACATTGGAAGACAGCATATTGCTGCAGACCAACTCATGAAGAGTAATTATTAGTGCATGAGTCAGTAACTGTCAGTGACTAGGTAAGTCATGCTTGTACAATACTTGAGCTGAAGCAAAGGCCTAATCTTCTTCACTTGCTTATCAGTGTCCATGCAGAATCTTCACAGGCCTGCCTGGCAGAAACAGAATATCCTGAGGCATCCTTGTCTATACCTATTGAAAACCAGTAGGATTCCTCTGGGCATTTGGATAAAAGAGGATGGAACATGAGGAAGCTGAATTGTGCAACACTTCTCATGCTTGCTTAAAGAAATTTGTAGCATGAGCAACCCATACCAGGGGTAGGCTAAAGGCAAATATGAAGCAAATCCTCTTGCAGAAGCAGTTTATGTATCTCTACATGTGTTGCCTTTGGTCTTCAGAAAATAGCAAGACAACATCTAACTGTTGGGAAAAAAAGGGCTACTCTGTGTCCCAAACAGTAAAGTCATTAGGTGCACTGATAAGTCCATTGGTTTCAAAAGTACAAGTGTCCTGTTTAAAGTTAATATAATGCATATTTTTATAGATACAATATATATTTTTATATGCACTGTAAGACTGGGATCAGGTACTCAATCTACCCTGAACACATATTCTATTTGGATTCTATTCAGTATTACTAAAATGAGTTATCTTATCTAGGAAGAAATTGCTGTGCGCTCTAGTCAATGTCCTCACACTATGTGCAAGAGCCTGAAATCAATTAAGGAATTAGGAGTTACGTTTAAAGTATAACCTGTAAGTCAACAGGTGCATCACATTAGTCTGACCTAATGGAAGTTATTCCCTTTGTGAGAAAGTTGCAGACAATTCATTTTTTTATGTGTATTTGACTGCAGGCAATTTGATTTTAAGAAACACCTTCCATATATTTTGTCAACCACAAAAGGATATTGTTGCCTAGGTAAAACATGATATATGTTTTTCTATTTTATACTTTAGTCTTTTGAAAAGAAAATTAAACAAGTGTGCTTATCCAGTTGTTATGGTTTCGGGCTACCTTTAGTAAGCTATCATTTACCAAAGCATACCTCAAGGTACTGTCAAAAACAGTACTAAAATTTTGCTCGAAGTGAAATACATCGCATATTGATAAATTTTGCTGTAGTGCTCTGATTGCTGAGACTTTACAGTGATGGCATACGTAAATGGGTTTGTTCTTGGAAGATACTGAGATGCCATTAATGCCTCTTTTGACACAGTATGGGGTGACCTTGCTCATTTTTTTCCTGTAGAAACGATTGCTTGTTCTGTATGTGTGTCATGTTTCCTTGGGAGAACTCATTCAGGACAAAAGTGAAAAGCAAAGTTAATGAAGGTCAGTACAATATGCAGTATAGAAAGCTGCTGAAATACTGCATGACAGACTCAGCTAAACCTTTTAGGTGTGCTTTGCTCAGTCTCCCTTTGAGTTTTAAATTACCTTATTCATGTGCTTTCTGATAGTTCTGCTTTTGTGAAGTCCTTCTCATTCTCAGTGCTGAGACCCTCCTCTCATGAAGGTACCATCAGGGTGAGTTTCCTACTATTTGTTTGCTTTTGGAATCAGCATCCCTAATTTTGACAGAGATCAAAATACTTCAGACTCCTCTGCAACCCCAAAGGTCTTTCGGAGATATATTTTCTGTACCAAGTTTTCTCTCAAGCTTACAATGTGTTTAATTAATGTACATATTTTGACACCTCATGACCTATCTGCTACTTTCTTGTTTGTTGCCTTCACAGAGCTTTGATTTCTGCACTCTGGCCAGAACAGCTTCCTTACTGAGCAATACTTTGGGTTTAGGACTTTTTTTTTCTTTCTGTTCTTCTTTTATAAAGGGTTGTGCCTATCTCCTGAGACTGCTGTGCAGCACTTCAAAAAGTCACTGTAGAGTATCAGGACTTTTAATTTCCTTTGTTTTGACTGTACTATGTTCTGATCCTGGTTTTCTGTCCCCATGCACTTAGTAGAGACTCCTTCTGATGTGAAGTGAATTTATACTAACTGTGCATGGCTTTATTCCTAGAATTTGCGTGCTTGTTTGATCTTGTTGCCACTGGAACATCAGTGCAGCAACTGGAATTGTTTGCAAGTTTTCTTTAACTTTCTGCACTTTCTAGTCAACTTGCTCCTACTCACACAAGTAAATGTAAGGATATGCAGAAGTGTGTGGATTGTTTTTTTAGTCTGAAGGACTAAAGCTTTCAAAATTAATTCTCTTTGTTTCCTGGATATTCCCTATTGTGATGCTGATTGCTTGTCGCTGAAGCCGCTTGTTTATACTATTTCATGCTAGCTTGCCTCTGATTCCTTTGACATTACCTGTTTACAAAGATCCTGTGGCTGTTAATTACAGGATTTTCTCAGGCTCCTATTCCTGTAGTTTAACTGTGGCCTAAACTTTTTAGAACTTCTGTCTGTTGAAAGAAAATTTATGAAAGCTAACTCAATAAAATTCATTTCCATTGTATCGAAGTTTGAGGCAGTAATTTTGTTTGGCAGTCTGCTTCATGAAGGGAGAATTTTAAACATAGAAAAATATTTAAAAAACAATTTTCCTTTTTAACCTTTGGAGAATATAATAAAAAACAGCAGGAAAGAAAGAAAACAACAATGCAAACCTAGTAAAAATATGTGTCCTTTCACATTTCAGAGCAATTTGTTTTTACTGGCCATCAATCTTAGTGATCACTTAAGTTAGAAAAAACAAAATGCTTTGCAAAAACCAGTGTCTACATGTACTGATAGTCTGACCTTCATTTAAAGATGCTTTTAGTTTGTAAAGGGGAGTTTAGAAGTGATAATTTTTCTTCAGAGTCCATACCAAATAAGGTCATGATTTTGCACAGTGTTAATTTCACCATGGAAAAGCTAATTATGGTCAGTTGCATCCTCACTGGAGATAAAATGCTTAGTAGAAAGTTTTTGTCTATAGATTTCGCCTCTTTTTATCACTGTCAGAAGCTCAAAATTTAATCTTGCATAATAAAGCTTCCACCTTCTTTCAAGAATCACTGCTTTACTATGTTACTGCTCTTCTTATCTTATTGCTCTTAGTGTTGGCAAAAGAAATGACCTGACTGGTCCCTGGAATAGCTTAATAATTCAGATATTGTTTCATAGTGCCTTTGAAATGTTTACCAGCAGAATGCTTATTGAGAATCTTTATTTTCCCTTCTTGGCAGTTTTCTAACTACTCTCTTATAAAGTAAATCAACATATGCATATAGTAAACATTCTGGCAAGCTAATACAGCCACAACTAGGCAATTTAGAGTATTAATAAATCATTGCAGATCCGCCACATATTCCTCACACTGTATCTCAGCTGCTTCGGGAAGCTGACACGTAATATTCCGTCCTCTTCCCCACAGCAACTATTTATGTAAAGGAATTACTAATTTGAACTTCAATATTTTTAAGATGTGTATTACATTGCCAGACATGGTATATTGAGAGGAATTAACTCATTTTTATGAAATAAAAATCAATCTAACCTTGAATCAAATCCAGAAAAAATATTCTTAAGGTTCAGAGAAGTCTATTCTTGGCTATTTAATCTACCTCAGTACTTTGAGGATGGAAAGCAAAAGAAAAAAAATACATACAGGTAAAGACTTTTTCTGAAGGTATACTTTTAATAATACTTCCTTAGTAATCCAATTTGAAAAACGTAAGAAATGATGAAAAAAACCTATAAATGCTGATTCTAAAGAGGAGAATCAATCCAATGGCTTTTGGATATCTATCCTTCATCAATACCAGTGACAAAGATTCAAGTACTGAATTAATCTATGCCAGGTTTAAACAGAAATCAGATACTTGTTTGTTTTGTTCAAATAATACTTTGATGTATTTGGTGATTCCATATACTCTTAAAAAGTATTTAGGACTTCTTTTGGAAATTCTCAACCTTCATGAGATGACTAGCTTAACTTTTTCTATACCAAGTGATCTTTAGCTGGGGCAATTTATATTCCTGTGCTATTATATATAAATAACATTTTATCCTGAGCACAAAGATGTGTCAGTCACAATTTAAAAAATACATAATTACGCAGTGGAAAGTAGTTCATACTAGTCTGATTATTTTTAAACTAGTTTTTATCAGAGTTAATTTTGTGTGGAAGGGATAGAAGTTCATTTTCCTGTTATTTGGCATTTTTAAGCATTTAGAATTAGCAAGGATGTCTTCATGTTGAATGACAAATTTTAACCATGATATTAGGTACCATGATGATGGATGTAAGACAAAAATGTATATTACCTAGCTCTTCTATTGAATTGAAGGATGTCAACAATGGATTCTTAAAAACTGTATTGAATTTTGAAAGACACATTAAAATCTCTCAGTTGATGGGCTTCAATTACTTGCAGCTGATACACAGTTTGAAAGGCAAGATAGGAGTTGGCAACATTGGCAACACAGTTCATGAATCTCACCACTTATGAGATCTTTTTTCCCTCACATCCTGTAGAGCGTTATTTCAAGCTGAGTAACTGGTTATAATGTTCTTCCTGAAACATGAAAAAGGTAACTAAAATCTGAAATTTTAAAATTATAATTTGGAAAAGATATTTTCATGTTTTTCTTAAGCAATCAATTAAATAACAGATTTTTTTGTAGAGTCAGATGATATTTTAAAGTAGTTGTGTTTCCATTACTTATAAAAATGACATTGTAGCTGTTGAACTATGCACATATTCTTCACTGTTGAACTATGCACATATTCTTCACTGTTGCAATGACCTATCAAAAACTGAATGTAGAATGATCTGTGAGCAGAGAGAAACTGGAGATCAGAGGAGCATGTATGATGTAGTATCATAATGATAGGGTAGAAAAATAAGATGAGCAAGCAGGCTTAAAAATGTCACTATTCTGTAGTGTCAGCCATTTCCCTCTTTGGTCTGGAAATAGAAGGGTTTTGGTCAAATGCTGTTGACAGTGACTCCTCCTGAGGATGATCAAAATGTCTAAAACTTCATCTTTCTCCTTTATGTTAATATTTACAATGTGCAGCAGAGAGCAGAAAATCCCCAGCAGACATAAGGAAACCAATGCAAATCTCAGCTGCTGACTCTCTGCAGCTGCTTCGGGCTGACATTTCCTAATAAAAGTTGTCTAGGTTGAGGGAAATACAAAATGCAAATAGCATGACTGTCAGAAGAAAATAATAATTGTAAAATCAGCTTGGTTTTACTAATCTGTCTGTAAATTGTTCTTCATAGCAGGAGTAATGAATTTTTAACCTGGAAATAACTTAAGTGTACTAATTCACAGCATCATTACAGGATATTTATAGACAGGATGCAGTTTTATGTTTACAACAAGTTCCATACTTAGGCATTTTAATTCTGTGCTGGATATCATTCATTCTTTCATTATCCAGCTGTGAGAACAGTGTAGAGCATATAGGGTAACTGTAACACTTCTACAGTGTAACTTACACAAGATGAAAAATTTGTGGTAAATAAGAAATTAGTGACATTCTGAAGGCTTGAAGAAGAAACAAAATGATCAATTTCTTCGTACAACTGAAGAGCATCTGTGGAGTGAGCTGGGGGGGAAGTGTAAGTGTTTCACTTAAAATAGCTGGTTTCACATCACTAACTGACAAATCTGAAATGGTGATTCACTGGCTAGAAAACTCTGGCATTCTAAAGCTACTATTAACCTTCTGCAGAGGGCAATTGAGAAAAAAAAAGAAACCCAGGCAGAGACAATTCAAGTGCTAGCAGCAGCACCATCTTCAGAAGAAATCAAAAAGCTGTACATCAGCCGAGTCACTGCTCACCAGACCATAAAGGCATTGCCTCTTGCTCCTCTTAATTTGGGTGCTGCAGCATTTATTCATGGGCATAAACTGTGATTTGTATCCATTTGGGAATATGAGACCTCACTAGTTGATTGCAGTGGTACAATTGCTATTTTTCTACACAAGGAAAAGGTGACATGTCAGACTGGAAATCATCAATGCTGTCTCTTACCTATTCTTGATAAAATGCTAGCAAAGCTCTGGTCATTCAGATTTTAAAATATATGTTAGATCTGTTTCTGTGCAAGAGTCAATGCATTTAAGAGCAGACTGTGGTTCCCAGATAAGATTTTTATTTTATAAAATAATTCCATGCAATGAAATACAGATAGTATCAACTGAAATACAGAGCTCTTACAGTCTTAAAGAAAAACTTGTCAGAAAACATGGGAGATCTCACCAAAGTAATCATTATGCATTTATTAGTTCAGCTCCATCACTGAGATCCTTCTGCACCAGTATTCTTGCTGGTCACTTCAGAGAAACAAAGCCTCTGATAGAATTAGAGAGCACCTATTGCCTTTCAAAAGTTTAATAAGCCTTTATGGATTTTTGGGAGATACCGAGCTGATTGACAGGGTCATGTTACTCATCTTGCTGAATGATTCAGAAGTCTTGGTATTTCACCCAGAGGAAAACTGGAGGGTTTTAAGAAGTTGTACTAAACTATATGAAGTTCCTTATCACCAATAAAAACTTCACATCAGTCAAAGTCAAACCTTTTTTTTGTACAGGAAACCTCATACCAGACATTTTCTTGAAATGACCTCCAGGAATGAGAGTTAGCTTCAGATTAAAAAATCTGCATTTATTTGTCTGCAATGCAGGTGTCTACATACAGGTGTTGTAATGGTCTGAGTTCCCTTGGGAGTCACTGAAGACCTCATCAGCACAGGCAGGGATGGGCAGCCAGGCCTGTTTCACCATCCCAGCTGGGAGCAGAGCAGCCAGGGACACCAGAGAGCACCAGTCCCAGCTCTTGGGCACTTCCCTGGAGATGAGGCTGGGCAGAGGCTGGGCCCAGCTTAGCATGGCCCATAGCCCATGGCCGGGCACGGCTGGGCTGTGGGAAGCTGGAGACCAGCCCTGCTGAGGCATCTTGGGGGCAGGGGCTGATGGCACCAAAGGACTGACGTGGGGTTCAGTGCTGTGGGCAGGATGAGGGGTAGGAATCTGGGCTGAGATATGTGGGATCCTGGACAGCATTTCAAATTTATGAGCATTTAAACTACATTTTAGTTTTTGCAGCTCAGCCCAAAGCAGTCACACGGACAGATGCAGAAATACTAACTCAAAAATCACTTGTACTCCCTTTACTAATGGGAGAATGGACAGGTGAACTACCTGTACATATTCAAGGCAACCTTCTTTTAGTATAAAATAGTTATTAGGTGCTTTGACCACTTTCTTTCCTGTTTTTCCAGCTCTCTTCACTTTCCCTGCTGACAGAAAGCACCCGCAAAAAATGGCAGAGCAGAGCTTTCCTGGTGATGAGGAACCCTGTCATGGGGTCAGGGGAGTTGGTGCTTGTGGCAGGGAGTGGGCTTTCTCTGGGATCTGCAAGCTTCCACTGCCCTCAGTGACAAGCACCCCCAGGGGACCAGCCATGCAACAAGAGGTTTTGAAATGGAGAGGAGTGAGAGACCTTCCTCCCTATCACAAGTCGCCAAAACCCCAGCAACTCTCCAGAGTATTTAATACTATTATAATGCTTGGTGGTAATATGGTAATCACCAGCTTAATAAATATTTCTGATTAATAAAATATTGTTTTTTCCTTTGATTTGTTTTACTGCTTTCTTCAATAAAGAGGCAAGAATGACTCTTCATTCTGCTTCCATCTAAGAAAGCACTAGGACAAAGATAATTACTGATCCAGCCCTAACAATTGCCAATAGAATAGTTTGTTACAGAGTTGTGAACAATAGCCAAGAAAACATTGAACTTTTTTTGGGACTGAGCACACATTTTATATTTGGCCTGGCTGAAGTTATTTTTCTTATACTTTGAGGTTCAAATTAAAGAAATGGGAATTGGAGACTGAACCCTCAAAATATACTTATCGACTTCACTTTGTAGTAAAACAGGAGATGGGATTAACTATTTTTCTGTCTGTTTTCCTTAGGGAAGCTCATAAGCCTTTCTTTTCTTCTCTTTTTTTTTTTTTTTTCTTTTTTTTCCACCTCACAAAAGAGAATGCAGCTTTCCCAGAATTTTAGCCATCAGAGCCAGTAAACTGAACATAACTATGTTACACTGAAGTGGGATGCTGAAGTTATGAGTAGAGAAATAATTCCAATACAATATGATGTGATTCGATCCAGTTTTTACATTCTTCATGAGGAGATAACTGGATGACTATTCCCAAGACTGAAAACTGGTCCTCCCAGCCTTCCCTCCCACACCTCAGCCCTTGAAGGCCCTTTAGCAGTCTCATCAAATCACAGAATTGTAGAATGGTTTACGTTAGAATGGACATTTAAAGGTCAGCTTGTCCAAATTCCCCTGCAAAGAGCAGGGACATCTTCAACTAGATCCCATTGCTGGAAGCTCCAGCCAACCTGACCTTGAATATTTCCAGGGATGGGACATCCATCACCTCCCAGTGGACAACCTGTTTCGGTGTTTCACCATTCTTATTACCCCTTGTCCTATCACCACAGGTTCTGCTAAAATGTCTGTCCCCACCTTTCTTATAATCCCCCTTGAAGGCTGCAATATGGTTTCCCCAGAGCCTTCTCTTATCCAGACTGAACATCTCCACCTCTCTCAGACTCCTTGCATGTTCCAGCCCTCTGTTCATCATCACAGCCCTCCTCTGGAACCATTCCAGCACGTTCCATGTCTTTATTGTGCTGAGGACTCTGGAGATGGATGTAATACTCAAGGTGAGGTCTCACAAGGGAAGAGAAGGGTAGAATCACTTTCCTTGACCTGCTGGTCACACTGCTTTTGATGCAGCCTAGGATGCTGCTGACCTTCTGGGCTGTAAATGCACACTGTTGGCTCAAGAAACAAAAGTAATGAAGAAAAAAAACGAAAAACAAGAGAAAATTAACACCCTGCTACCCCAGGCCCTCCTTCACAGGGCTGTTCTCAATCTAGTCATCCTCCAGACTGTATTGATATTGGGGATTTCCCTGACATAAATGCTGAACCTTGCACCTTGGACCTCATGGTGTTCCCATGGGCCCCCCTCTTGAGTGTGTCCAGATCCTTTTGTATGGCATCAAGTCCCTGAAGCTGCACCACTCAGCTTGGCGTCATCTGTAAACTTGCTGAGGGTGCACTGGATCCCACTGTCCATGGCATTGATAAAAATATTAAACAGTACTTACCCCAATACAGACCCATGATGCCCATGACCACTTGTCCCTGATGCCCATCTGGACTTTGAGTTATTGACCACTACCTTATGGATGTGACTGTCTAACCAATTCCTCATTCACCAAACAGTCCCTTAAATCTTTATCTCTTCAATTTAGAGAAGAGCTTGTTGGGGGGGGGACTGTGTCGAACAACTTCTTCTTTTTCTCTTTCCCTTTCATTTGTCCCACAGATGGACTAAGACTAGTAAGCTAAAAATTGATTACGCGGGTTTCACAGAAATATCTTTCCGGGCAGCTGATAGTGATTTTTACCCAAAAAGTTTATTGGTGGCAGTACTACCTTTCAGTGGAGTTCTTTAACCATTATTTCAACAGCCTTTTGAATATATTCTTAACAGCTGTAAAAGTCAAAATATCATGAGTCTGCCTATACCACTGTTTCATATCACCATCTTCCCTGAAGATTTCTGGTAATTCTGCAGTAATTTTCAAGTCTTAGTTATGGAAATTTTGCCAGGACCTCTGTTGTTAAAAACAACTGAGAATGACCTTATTTGAAAATGCATTAAATTCTATATTAAAGTGATAACGTTTTCTTGAAACCTTCGCAAAGGCATTCAGAAAAGGAAGAAACATATATAATATTAAGTTATTTCTTCAGATTACTGGAATGTAACTCATAGCTACATGGACAATTGGTGGATGTTGCTGTGCTACATCGAATAGAGATAACAGGACTTGATAAAGCATATATACAGGTATATAGTTTTTACAAATGAAAAATGAAGTGTTTTTCAAAAAACCCAAAGCATTTTACAATTATAAGTTTTTAAATATCAAATATTTAAAATAAATTAAAAAAATATATAAAACATGCCTAGAAGGAACCTGACGTACTTGAAATAGGCTCCAGCATATCAAGACTGTAAGATGCTGATTCCAACCGAACCCCATCAATGCTAGGAGTTCCTCAGTCCTTTCAAAGGCTTACCTTCACTGCTCTCCTCTGGACTCCTTCCACACCATCTACCCCTTTCTCAGCTGTGTTGGCCTATGCTTTCCTGAGCTGCAGTGGAGGGCTGGAGGACAGGTGCTCATCAGTGTGTCTTGCTGTCTCTGATGTCTTACATCCAGTCTTCCTCTTGGAACTTTTTAAATTAAGTGTTACATCGTGAACCCAGCTTAAAATCGGAATAAGCTTGTAATAAGTCAGTTCTGCTGCAGGCTTCCTCTCTCCATCCACATCTCTCTCCTTTGAACTGGAAACTAATCTACCAAAAAGGTTATTTTTCACCTACATTGTGTCTTTGATATGGTTTACAGGAAAGCAATACCAATGTTTTTCTCTTGCAAAAGGGAGGAGGTGTGGCAGCAGAAGAACAAGACTCTTCCTTACACTGGCATGACTGATTCATGTTAGATTAAAATATATGTTGAATTACTTTCTGCCCCCTGTTATATTGGCAAACCATCATTAGCCCCAAGCTTTTTTTCTTTTATTTTGCTCTTTAGTTTTGTTTTGTCTTACTAATTTCAGATAGTTTTGTAAATTGAGCAAAAAAATTCTGAAGGTAGTTGCTTTTCCTAAAGTGCTTCCTCTAACCCAGCTTGCTCTTGGTGCAATTATTTGTGTATGCTCTCTACTCCAGCATTCAAGCTATTAGTGAAAACCCAGAGCATATCTATAAAAGAATTTGATAGGTACAGCTGGAAACTACTGAACACTACACTGTAATCAGCTTTATTGTCCAGTCTTTTCACTGTTGTAAGATAATTCTAGATGCAGTGCATTTCCATAATAAAGACGTGAAACACCTTTTGCTTTCCCTATTGACTCTACACTGTGGAAGATGAGATTATTTTGACAGGGTATGCTTTTGTACTTCCTTTTGAGATGTTTCCTGTCACATTTCCTTCAGGGGCTAATTCAATGATTGTTCAATACTTTTCCACAATATCTTTTTGACTTCATGATGTCCAGTCACACATTTTCCTAATTTTGAAGAAAAAAAGACTAGATTTATATTTACTGTTCTCCAGCCCTCCAGTCTTAACTGACACCTCTGTCTCTCTTCTTTCAAATTCTCTCAGGTAACTAATTGCAATTGCTTTTGCTACTTCCTTTAAAAATGTTGATTGAAATCCATCCCATTTACCATCTTGAATACCTCCCACCATTTTTCTAAGTATTCTGTAACCTGTTTGCTGGCCTGAGCTGCTCTACTATAGTTTGTGTTACATGCATGGTTGCTATTAATCTTCTTGTCCAAAGACTCATACCAAAAAGGCAGTAAATCTTTTGACATTATTAGTATTATTCATTATTTATTCACTCTTCCTCTTAAATAATTGATCTATATTTCCCTCAGCTTACACCTAATGACGGATAACGTGCTTTTGTTTCATGTTGCTTTCTTTGTGTAAATCTCAAGCCATATCTTCTCTACATTTCCTGCCTACAGTTTTTTGCTGTTTATTTAGAATCCCTCTCATCCATGTGTTCAGCCTTCTGCATTTTGTGCAGTTCTGTGTTATAAACTGATAGCTCTTTCACAATATTGAATATTTCGAAAACAAAACAATACAGAAGATAATATTCAAGACGTCAGAACACTGCTATGGGGTCTTCTGCTTTACTTATTATCTCCTCCCCATGTCACATTGCTACTGCCTGTGAAACTGCCACAAGTCCTGTTAGCTTTCTTCTTTTTGTATTCCCTTGATTCACCTCATTATTTCTCTGCATTGTAGTGATGAGTCACTGTGGACTCCCACCTCTCTCTCTCAGACTTTTGCTCCTTTTGCTGGGGTCTCAAGAAATTCTATTACAGAAAGATCTGTAGCTGTGTTTGCTCCTCATAAAGGAGAAAGAAAACGTAGAGATATTAATGCATTCATTAATGCAAATATAAAGAAACAGAAAACCTACCAGACTGGTGTAAGTTACTCACTCAACCTATTTTTCTGTGTGAATGGGTTTTGATTTGGCTCACTAATTGATAATGGTTTTTGTAATATTTTTTAATGTTGCTTGTGGACTTACTGAGTCATTTACTCAGAGACTATCTTGTAGTCTACTTGTGTCTTTTAAGCCTTCAGTTACATGGTTGCTTGATTCTCAAATGCTTTTGCTTGATTCTCAAATGCTTTTTGGGGCAGCCCTTGGAAGTTTCCCATGCATACACATATTCATATTAGTTGTGTACCCATCACTTGCACTCCTGTCATTTTATAACATGAAAAAAGTAGTATTGAAAAGTAGTATTTTTTTCCTCTAAATAATGAAAAGGTTAATGGTAAAGTTAATTGTTAAATAAAATCTTAGTGTTTAATATTCAAAGCAAACAAAATGTATGCTTTTATATCTGCCTGCAGGCAACACAATACTCAAGCTTCCTTAACATGTATGAGGATTGTATAAGTGACCTCTGCCAAAGCATTTGAATTAAGTGTTATACTTGATTACTTATTAAACTATCCCTACAATCTTCATTACCCTCACTACATGTACTTATTGTGGTCCCACATTACAGTGCTTGCCTTTTAGAATCCAGTCTCCATAAAATTACCAGTCTGCCATAAAATTGTCTTATCTGTCCCTCATTACCTTCAGTTTTGAATCCCTTTAGTAGCTTCTTCTGCAACCCCAGTAGGGTTCAATCTTCTTGGAGCTCACTTACATCTTTAGTAAACCTGCTTCCACCTTTCTCTTTGAAATAGTTCTTCCACCAGTTATAACATCTTTGTCAAAAAAAAAAGGGAAATGAAAAAATTTCATGATCCTCTTTCTTGTCAAATATGCCTTCCTAGTAAATGAAGCATCATATCAACAGGAATTTTGTTTAAATGCTTTATTTATCACTCAAATTAATGTTAATAGTAGGAGGTTGTCTAAATTTTCAACAGAACAAAAATGCTATTTTGCAGTTCAAAGTTTCAAGAGGATTTTCATATAAATCCAGTTCCCTCTTTTTTTCCTATCAAATGAACTAGATATTTTCCACTACAGCACTAGTGTATCTCCAACTTGCTGGTGCCAGAAGTCCACCAAGGAAAAGATTTTACTGGAGGAGGCAATGGTAGGCTCCTACGCTGCATGGAATGAGTGAATGGTTGGCTTAAAACTGTCACAAAATGCTGTGATGTTGGGCCAACCACCTAATAGTATAGCAATCGAGAGGAACTTGGAAACAAGTCATGTTATTAATTCTTTTCCTGCCAGAATTCAGGATTTATTAATTTTAGGGACAAAAACCAGTATAGTTCCCTCTAAAGTGGGAACCCATGTTTTATGTCATTTCCTAGAGGCAAATGGTTAACAATTCTGGGGAATAATTTTTGCACGTTTTTTTTATAAGACAGCAGTAAATGGCTATTAGAGGTGACCTTATGATGAGGAGAAAGAGTTATAAAAAGAATTAAATATTTGTTGTTATTTGCTACTACCTAGGTTTCTTTTGAGCTATGTGAGGAAGTTCCATTTGTTAACAATAAAATATTCTCCCCCTTGCAGAAACTTTCAGTTATATAACTTGTAGTCTGATCCAGATTGCAGGAAAGTAAATGACAATTCTCCAATAGAGGGTAATAACAGCAGGATACACCCAGTAATTCATACAAGAGTCTGAGAACAGACCCAGAGGGGAAAAGAAATGGAGAAAAGTATTTGTTTAAAAACTCTGTTTGTTTACTTCTGACTCCAATGCTCTTTTAAAACCAATACAGAGGCTGCTGAAGGTAATGAAACCAAGGAAAAGTTTCTGGATAGGCCATACACATTCTCAAGGGCAGAGATGGTGCAAGGTTATCCCTAATATGTGAGTTGTTAAGTAATTAACAGTCTTCTGTGAGACCTGGGAGACACGAATTAGCAAAAGACTAAAGTAGAAATGCAACTGAAATGCTCTTGTGATACTTTGAGCTGATGTACATAGATTCAGTATATGGCTGATAATCACAAAGACAAAATAACCGGAAATTATTAACTAGGGAGAAACCTCGTACTTGATTTTGGACTACTTTTTCTGATCCCACCTCAGAATCTGTATCTGGGGAATTTGGAATGCATGATAATAGGAAGAAGTCAAAGAATACGTGTTCTGCCCATTTAGAGCAAAGTCCCTCAATTGCTAAAATCTAGAAACTGACTTTTCAGTACCTCTCTCTACCCTTCTTCATATTTGAAAAGATTTGTTTCATGAGCCAGTAATTTTGCCAGCTAAAACCTGGAAAACTTGAGAATAATTCTTCTTGGCATTTCATTCTTTGTCTAGTACTGGATTAAAAACACTAAAAAATGTTAAGCTATGTGCATTTAAATTTAGGTGCTTTTATAGGACCAACATACATTTCAATTGTAGAAAAATTCATATCAATTAAGTTATAGCAGAGATGAATGTGGCTGAAAATAATTCGCTAGAGGTTTAAACAATGCTGAAGATGCTTATTCTGCTCTAATCTGTCCAAATATAATTGATTTAGATATCAGTTTGTACAGTCATAAAAATAACAGTGGTTTGATATTGTTAAAGATCTCAAGATTCTTGTTACATTTCATTCAACAGTCAGATATTCTCCACTCAAATTCATGGGGAAGCCTGCACAAGCATGCCCAAGAAATTAATAGATGTTTCCTTTGCCTAAGATCCTATATAACAATGATCACAGAATTGCAGAAAATCATTTACTTAATCTGCTTCCCTCAAGTTTTAAGTCAAACCTAATAGGTGTTTGTTCCTGGAAATATTTAGAAATGAACTAGTGACCAATGTCTCTATGGTTACACAGGAAGTCTGAATGCTTCTCTAGTATGCTTTGCTCAGGAATCAAAAGAAATGGCTTTTTGTTTTATTCATAAGAACTTCTCAATTTCAGCTCTTCGGTAATTGAATTGGATATTCAGCCTCAGAGAGAATATCCAAAAGGATTGTCTGTTCCCTTATAAAAATAAAAAGCATCCAAGATCTCTTTTTAAAAACTCAGTTGGAAGTTTTCTTTGATTTAATTTGCTACTGAAATGTTTCCCTGTTATAATCTCTATGTAACTGTGCTAAGAGCATTCAGTACAACAGGATATGTTTCAATTTCTAGAAATATAAATTTACCATTTATTTAGCATAGTGCTTAGAGAACCTTTAGCAGCATTTCAGGTTTCAAAACTGTCCACTCTGGAAATATTTGCACAGTTTTATTGAATGCAAAACATGTAATGTGGTCTTCCTCCTCAAAGTTGCTTAGCCTTGTACCAGAAGATTCTTAGACTGTGGTTCAACTACCTGCAGAGACCATTCTAAGAAAAATAACCAAAGCAGAATAAAGTACTGTTTTCAAATCAGATGTCTTTTATCTTAGCATTTGAATTAGCAGTTGCTTATGTTATTTTAAAAAGCAGTATTATTATTAGAGTCAGGAAGGCTGATGTTTTGGAGTTCTCCCTCATGTATTGTGTGAGCCCACAGCAAAATGTTTCTTTTGCAGAAGCTTCCTGCTACCTGCAGATAGAGCTTTGCTATGTTGTTTGTTAAGTAAAGCATTATTTTCTTTCAATATCTGCTTTCTGACTTTACTTTGGAATTCAGGTGTATTTACAATCACATTATTAATAAGATGTCTGGAGAAAGGACAGATGTTTTAGTTACGTGGGCCATGTTGAAGCTGAAGCTCTGAGAGTTTCCTGTATTGTTTCACATGTACAAGTAGTTTTTAAAAACATCTCAGCTTTGCTGCAGATGCTGCAACAGGGATATTTTATCATCATGCATCAGTAAATTTCTGGTAGATTTTGTCTTCAGTGAGACATATCAATGAAGCTAAAAACAGAGCATTTGCTGTATCAGAGAACAGAGTGGATCTTCCTACTCGATCATCTGCTTTCAAACACCCAAGTACTGGGATATCACCAAATGACTGAAATCAGCCTTAGTTTTCTCTCCAAAATGGCCATAGCTCTAAAGCAATGGGATTGTAAAATATACTTGGAGTTATTTTGAGGGATGTACAAGATTTGAATCTTTTTAGGATACAATTTCAATTAGTTTTACAGAAAAAGGAAGTTGGTAGCACTAATGTTTTTTCTTTTTTGTTAAAAGTAAAATAGGAAAACTAGGATTTTCATATAACCAAGGAATTATGGTTAAAGTTCAGCTGTCAAATGAGTTTCACTGTAAAATTGGAAACATTACCAAGTATTGTTGGATTTTCTTTCCCCCTTTATATTGCTTCTTTTTCTGTCTACTACAGAAGTCTTTGATGGGCTCATTAATTTGCAGGGTGAAAAAAAGTTTCTCTGACTATGAGGACAGTTAAAGCAAATATATAGTTGAAGTTTCCAAATCATAGGAAGCATAATCATGACATCTAATGAATCTAACCACAGCATTTTTGGTGATTTGGATAAATTTAGCTACATTTGCACCGTGAATACTTGCTGTAAAGACAATTTTAAGTAACTTTTGAAGCTTGATATTTAGTTTTCCTAGCTAAGATGGTATTAAATTTGAGGATCATACTTGAAACATTTTATAGGAGTCAGTGTTTGGGCAAAACCTGCAAAATTCAATTCAGTTCAAAGTTACACTGGTATGTCTGGATTGAAGATATGGGCTTACTCCATTGATTAAATGTGCTAACTTCAGAAATTATGTTCTGGATTGAAATTTTATTTTCAAACACACTTAACACTTGAGAGAATTTTAATCTGCGGATTTAGCCCAAAGTCCTAAACCATCTTAAAGCATGGCTAAAAATATAGTGAACATTGCTAGTTCTAATAAATAAAATTTCTCAAAAATAATTATTTTTCTTTAGGCTGACATGATGCCAAATGCAGAGCTCCACTCTTTTCATGCTTCTAGTCACTATTACACAATATAATTGTATATGTATAGTAGTATGTATAGTTGACAATTTAGTTACAGAAGCATGCTGTTGATGCTTTTTTGCTTTGCCCTATATTCAAGGCAAATACCTAACTTTCAAGATCACATCGAACAAACTAATGACTGGCTCTTCCAAGAAGCATTGTTTGGTTCAAGGCTAAAAGTCTTTTTATTCAACATCTAGTTTCTTATTAAACTCGAGCAGGAAATAGAAGCCAGTTCCATAAAGGGTGTTTGGTATTTATTTCTCTCAATAATCTAATGTTACTTACCTTTTAAAACTGTTAGGTATATAATGATAATAAATCAAGGAAAATGATAGTGCCACATAGAAAAATTAATTTAGGTGACCGTGATTTATTCTTTCTGTCCATGACCCAAATACGTATCAAAATCTGTTAAAACTGAAATGAGTTTAGAAAAAACCCTCCATAGAAGAATGAGAGGTATGCAGAAAGGTGAAGAAATTCTTAGAAATTTTTTGCACTTTGCTTAAACAAGAATTCTTACAGTCTTCTATTGTGCAGATATGTCTCCTTCCTGCCTAATATAGAATGTTGTTTTGAAATATGCTTTAGGATGATTGTAATTTTACACACAGAAACAGTGTGACTTCAGCAGACTTCCCTGCTCAATTTGCTCATTTGTAATGTCATCCTTCCCAATCATGCTTGTCTCTTTTGATGTACTGCCTCTCATGAAAACTGTGAGCCCTGTAAATGTCTCTATAATGACTAGCTCACTGAAGCCCTGGTCGTTGATGGCAGCTACCATAATGCAAATAATAAATAATAATAGTGTCTGTACATAGCTACAGCAAAGCTGGTGAAGCAAAACATGTTCCTGGATATACAGGGATTCTAATGATCAACTGGATCAGGGTCAGATGTTCTCCCTGTATCACGTGTCAAAGCAGGAGCTGGAGCTCAGCTTCTGCAGTCAGATCTATATTTGAGTTTTTACAGAGTTTCGTGACTCTCTGTGAGCCTACTGATCCACTTTTCCATATTTATTGAGTGAAATATTTTTATCCTTTGTAGTCTCTATACTTCAGTGGTGTTACATACATGTTATCTACTCTCTTTCCTATAAATTAATGATAAAGCAACAGCCGAGGGCACCTTCTAAATAATGTATTCTGAACTTTTAACAGTATATGCTTAACTCGTATTCTGATTTCCATTTTATTTAAATACCATAACCTGAAATTCATATGCCAGAAAATAGTGTGAAGAGGACTGAACAAAACTTCAAGCAATGCCTGTCAACATTACTTAGAGGTTTGACCCTGCAGGTTCTGAACTCTTAACAGAGTCATTAGAATAATTGTAATGAAATTTTCAAGATGCAATGATTGAAGGATTGTGGTCTTAACTGTTTTGAATATGTGCTTAATTAGGCTAAAAGTCTAAGCTGTTAGCATTGAGATGCCTCAACTGTAGTCATGTTCCATGTATTGGCATTCAGTAGTGCAGTGTCTTGGTAAGACTTCATTTTGTAGCCACATCTCTCCATATATCTTCTACATGTATGTTTCTGTGGACTGTTTTGGTATTTAATAGAAGTGTCCCCAGTTTTCAAGCTACCCTAGAAACAGAAAGAGGTAATTAAATTTAATAGAAACTGCAACATTTAAACAAAGATACATGATGTGTGTGCCCATGTACTGCATAGTTAAAAGAAACACTAACATAACACTAGAATTAGAAAAGCAGTTCTTTAATTTCAAAGGTTGGATTGCCAGCAGTGAACTAGAAAAGGAAATGTTTTCGATACAAGACTTTTTGTATGTACTGGTTCCCTACATCAGACACACTAATTTACATTTTGGAATCATTTTCTGTTCTGATTACTTGCTCTTGCTGAGCAGTGGAAAAAAAAAGTCAGATTAAAAAGTACAAAAATAGAGCTATCTTGCCAAACTCACTGCATTCAGACAACTGCAAGGCTTCCTCCCCTCACAGTAATTTGACTGAGAATATACCCACTGTGTTGAGATTTAGGCACTGGGAATGGAGCACAGAATTATTCCAACAACTTGCCAAAATTTTGAAAGCACAAGCTTTTCAAGTCTAAAGCAGTATTACTGTTGCTTAAATGCTATTTGTAGGCAATAGGAAAACTACTGCTAATGTATTTGGTTTCAGGACTATCACTCTACAGCAAGTGTGTTAACATATAAAACAACAGTAACTGGTCCTCTGGGAAATTCCAATATAGCAGAGCTGCTATTTCTGGAAAGCTATTTTTATATATGGAATACTACTGGGCTGTGTAATATTTGGCTGTTAGGTGAACACATTGAAAAAATTTAATTGGCATGTGATTTCAGCTGTCTTCTCAGAGGAATAGTGGTAACTTTATGTACTGGTTCAGTTCACTGTACCTGTAGAACTGCTGTTAAAGGAAAACCAGTGGCTTGGTTCCACTGAAGGAAGACTAATTTTTCCAACACACAAAACCTGAGAGAAACTCCTGAGTACCCTTTAAATGGTGTTCCTGCCATTAACTCATTTATATATTTCACTTAAGGAATGTTTACAAAGGAATTTTTTTTTAAAGGAATTTTACAAACACTATTTTCCACCACGTTGTGTGCTGCGAATGGCTAGAATTGCCTTGATACAAAATCTGGGCCATCACGAAACTAAGTCATTCTTGCACGCACCTGATCAAAAATCTACTGAAAGCCCTTAAATTAAGTCAAGCTTGGACTGACTTGCAAGATTGCCACTTTACTTGGTTTTGGTCAAGGTATTTTTTCATGTTGAACACAAAAGATAGGCAAGACACGATTCTTTGTTCTTCAACTCAAATGAATAGGCTCTAGGACTCAGGTGGATGGTGATTCCGACAGCTTTCAGGACAAAAAATGTCCCACATAGATGAAACACTCCTTTAGATCAGATACTTTTTCTCTGCAGTCATTACATTAGGGGAACTGTTATGATTCAGTGAACTGCTGAAGCTATTTTTTCATGTACCATGCCAGGCAGCCATGCTATTTGTCTCTATTAGGACTTTCCTCACCCGAAGTAGGGTGGCCATTTACTCATTGTAGTGCTAATTATACTCTGTTGTGATAGTTAGTCCCTCCTTGCCTCCATTTTCTTCTTTTTCTTCATACAAAATGCAAATTTCTCTCAAAGTGAAAAATTACTATAAATTGAGATCTGTGCTTTTTTCTTTTTTTTCCAAGACCTAGGCAAACAAAAAATATGCTTTTCCCAAATTCAGCCACCTCTTCTTAGGTGATCCCTGCTGCTTACATATTTGCAGGTCTTTATGCAGGTCTTTAAGCTCCCTCCCTTTAAACTGTGGCTGCTTGTGCTGTGCCACTTATTATGGCATTGCCTTGCTAACCCCTAATATTTCATTGCTTCCCTGTGCTTATTCTGCCTGCTTGTCACCTTTCCTCAGCCCTGTTAGATTTTTCTTACAAATTTTTCAAGGCTTTTTCCTTCATTCTGTAAGTGTTTACACTGGGCTATGTGCATTAAGCTCCCACATACTTCCAGAATAGGTGGAATAGACACTTGATATTCCAATGCAAGAGTTTTAATCCAGTGATGGAAGTAAATCTGAGCATGTTAATTCTTAAAGACTCAGAGGAAGCCAAGCTGGACACAACTAGCAGAAATTCTGGGCAAGAGCTCTCAGCTGGACAGAGAGGGTAGATTCCAAAGCAGTGTTTTAATTGCTACTAATAGCAGTGCTCAGTGGTGGAAACACGGATTTCTTTCTGTAACTTGTTCCCACCACCTACTCATTATCATGACAGCTGGTCAAGCTGGGATCTTAGAGGCAGTGGTTGAACCAAACTATGAGCCTTCGTCCTTGGCCAGAATGCTAGAGGTGACATGAAAACAGAGATGGCACACGAGCAGAAGAGCTGTTGGTAGCAATCTGAGCTCTTTTCCTTCCTGTCCATGCCAAGCCTGTTATGTGCTGCTGTATGTCTTGAAATAAAAGAGAAAGGAAACCGTGTCCTGCTGCCTCATTACTGTAAAGCATCCATGAGTCAGACAAGTTCCTGTAGTGCTCTGAATGGTGATCTGTTCCCTTTGGATATAACTGACAGGTGGGACCACCAGAGTGAACACTGCCCCTGCGCCTCAGCTCTGCCTTTTTGTGCGTATCATTTGGAAACTTGGAGAATAGGACTGACTGTCTCTCTGAGAGGCCTCCCACATTAGAGAATATTTTTTGTGTTGCTTGAGGGAATCACTGCATGAAAGATGTAGCTACCCACTGAGTGTCAGATAAAGAGCAGACTCCATTTCATCTATTAACTGGCTAAAGAGTAGATTGTCTAGTAGACACTTTCTATATTCCCTTGGGAAGAGATGCAGGGTTCTGATGGTTGCAGTTTGAGACCCTGAGGGATCTTGATGACCCATCATGGTGGAGTCCCTTCTGGAGTTGCCCCAGGTTATTCATCCTGCATGTCTTAAGCACCTCTCTGTTTATTTTTGTGCAATGGAAACAATCATCTTGGGAAGTGGACATAACATGTCCTTCCAGTGACTAAAGAACAACATAACTGCCTAGCTGAGCTAGGCAACTAACTTTAATGTGCTTTTAAGTGTATCTAGTTTTGATTTTCCTCTTCTCTTTTTCTTCTTTTTCTTCTTTTTATTTCTTCTTTTCTTGCCCCCTCTCCCTTCCAGATTGGCCTTTTCAGCAGAGAGAGATAAGCCCAGAAGTACTATGGTTACAGCTGTTGAAATCTATCCCTTATCTACCTCTCTTCTGAGAACAATTGAGAAAGGTCAGATCTTCCAGTTTCTATAACACTGGACAGAAACTTTAGGGATTAATTAAAATGAAAGAAGTGAAAATCTATCTGTCCCCATGTCTTTTTATCCTTATCATCTTTCTTTGAGAAAAGTAGAGACCTTTGAGAAAAAATCCCACCTACTCATGGGCTGACTGTGTTTTGAGAGGAAAGGGAAAAAGCCCAAGATCGCTACTGGGAGCAGACTTGACAGCTTATGCTTTCTTCAAATTGGGAGTTTCCACAGTCTTTCTTCCATCTCATTTTTTCTAAAATTTACTGGAAAACATTAGGCCGTGAACTTTTGCAGTTGAAACTGGGATGCTCTCTGAACAAAGTGCTACTGAAAATATCGACTAGTTTTATGCATATAGAACTCAACTGAGAATGCTCTGGGCATGTATTAATGCTATGGTAACACTGGAGAAACCCAGTACATTCGATCAGTGTTTGCAAGGTATCACATTAAAGTGAAAGTTTTTGTAGTTTTTTCCCCTAGGTTTTTTTTTTTTTTTTTTTTTTTTTCCAACAGAAGTATGTCAAATAGTTTTCAGGTACTGAGGTATATTTTAACATATGTTAACCAAACATATGCTTTGGGTTTTTTTTCAGTTTGTTTATTGAATTTGAAACTATAAGCATACAATTTCAAAAAAGTATATAGAAAAAAGAACTTTAAAGGTTAACCAATAAACAAGAAGTTTAAAATAATAAAAGAGAATAACTTAAAGTAGATCCTCTGTAAGGGCATAAATTTACTTCGATACTCCACAGAATGCAAACTCTTCCTTTCCTGACAAAGTATTATGACTAGACTTTTCATGAATGTCAGAAATAATTTGAATTTCATCTCATGTTATTTTTATTTCTGCATGTATTAATATTCTGGGATTTAGAGGCTGGTCAATAGCGTTAATGCCACCAATAATAAGGCTGCATCCAGCTTTTGTCAATCAGAACTAAGAGCTTCTCTTCTTGAGTTGAAATCTCTTTGCTATGTCTTATTAACTTCTATTAGTCTCATTATTAAGTCTTTAAAATTACCTAAATATTTGAAGTTATAAGAAAAAAAATGCCTTAAGACCCGAATAAAGCTTTGGATCTGAGTTCTACAGATGAGAACTAGGCTAAACTCTGACTCAGATTAACTGTCGTGGGTCTCTCTAGAGAAGGAGAATAAGCCATAAGCAGTAGAACAAAACCAGTAGGGTCCCTTTCCTTCTGGCTTCTCTATTGTAGAGAGATCTTGCAGCAAATTCTTCTGGCATATGGAACACACAAAAATTAATTCTTAGGAGGCTGTGGGTCAAAGTACTGACTAAAATTCTAAGCATCTTAAACATCTTAGATACCACAAAGCCATACCCTTTCATGTCTGAAATGTATTTTGAGTGGCTTGGTACAAATGCTCTGTGGAGTACACACTCAAATTAGGTGAGATTATGTTGATTTGGTTGAATTTATGAATTTACAAGTAAAAATTATAAACTGTGTCTGAGCCACTGCAAGATTACCCACTGAGTTGCTTCCATCAGGTTATATAAATTAGTTGTCTAACTGGCTTTAATTAAAGAGATATAACTATTGTTTATAAGAATAAACTTCATTTTTTGCTAAAAAAATTGCACTGGATGTCAGCAGTTGTGTTGATTTCTTGGGAAAAAAAAATACTGTACTGTCTACTTGATGTATTTTTAAATGTTATTTCTGGTGGTTTTTGTCAGTTTTGATGAAAAGTTTCACAGAACTAGCCTGAAATGATACACTGTTTTCCAGAATTTCTCAGATTCACCCAAAACAATTTATTAGACTTTTCCCAGCACACACCGACGTTAAGTTTAAGAACACGGAAAAAACCTCAAACGTTATTTAGTTCTAAAGACCATATGATATTGGAGGGGTGGAGCTAAGTAAATATGAATTGAAGTTGCAATACATTTTATACAACTTTCCTACAAAGCAGTTGTCTGGGCCCATATCCACTCCTGTGGGCACAAGGAGATACAAGCTATTGCCTAATATTTATGTTACTGCAGCACTCAGCTATCTTGAGCCTGCTCTGGACCTGGAAGGTCTCTCATGACAAAACTTAGTCCTTGCCAATAAAAATTATAGAATCACAGAATGGCCTGGGTTCAAAGGAACCTTAAAGATCATCTAGTCCCAATTCCTTTTTCACTAGACCAGGTTGCTCAGAGCCCCATCCAGCCTGGCCTTGGACACCTCCAGGGATGGGGCATCCACAGCTTTTCTAGGCAACAAATTCCAGTGCCTCACCACCCTCCCAGTAAAGAATGTCTTCCTAATATATCTCTTTCTAATATCTAAACCTCCTCTCTTTCAGTTTGAAGCCATTCCCTCTTATTCTTGTAAAAAGTCTCTCCTCATCTTTCTTGTCAGCTCCCTTCCAGGTACTGGAAGTCTGCAATTAGGTCATCTTGAAGCCTTCTGTTTTCCAAGCTGAACAAACCCAAGAAGGCACAACCAAAAACAAAAACAACAACAAAAAAGAAATTAAAAAAGAAGCTGAATACTCTCTAAAGTCTGGTATATACTTGAAAAAATTTACTTGATACCACGTACTTTATTAGGAAGAGAGAATGGTAAACTTGTAGGACAGTTCAGGGAGACAGCACTGGCCATGACAGGTGCTCTGGGAGAAGGGAAGCTGTGTTGAGCACCTGCTGGCCTAACATAGGCAGACAACAACACAGGGATGAACAGGCTGATCTCAAAGCCCTGTGTCTGGGTAAGAAGCTTAAAACTGGGAAATATTTTAAGTGACATCTGGTATTTTGTTTTCTGTTTTATGAGTAGATAGTAGTTTTGCTCCAAGAAAAAAGAATCTCATCAATTGTCCCAGTGTTCTTCTATGGTAAAAAATAATCTAATAGTTACCACTACACCCTGATTTATTAACCTCACCCCCCCCCCCCAGAATCCAGCCCACCTCTAAGAGATTAGAGTTGGGATTTTCTCATACTGAAGATCTTTTAGTCTGATCCAGTATTTTTCAAGGAGTAGCCAGGTCCTGTGTGTAGTGTGTCTTTCAAACAATGCCTCTCAGACTAAGAGTTCAGAAGATACCCTTTTTTATAAAAGGGAGTAGAATCTGCCTCTAAGCACTCTAGCTCTCTCTGTGGACTTCATCTGGATCTCTCAAGAGATGTGCATTGGCATTTCTAGGATAGAGTCGAAGTAAGGCAAATCTCTGGCTTTACAGAGATTTACAGTTATACTGCTTGTCCCTATCAGCTCCTTTGCTATGTCACACTTTAAATTTTGTTAGAAATAAGTTATATGATTGAATTCTTGAATTTACTGCTCCTGAATTTCCTCATAATGTTTTAGTTAGAGATATCAGTATATATGAAAGCCATGTTCTGTTTTCTTATAGAAATACATATTTGAAATAGGAACTTATCCAGAATCTTCCAGACCAAAGCAATGTTAGTAGTAAACAGAAGAGAAGACTCTTCATCAGTATCTTTAGTTTTTATTTCTTATGTCTGTAAAAAGTTTTATTTGGCTGTAGATGAATGACAAAAAGAGGGAGTAACTGTGGTTTAAAGCTGGAGCAGATTATATGACATGAGCTTTTAAAGAAGCAGAAGCTGCAAAATGAAAAGCAGATGTTTGGAGGAATGGCACATGCACCTCTGATTCACAAAGAGTTTAATTTGTCATAGTTCAGGTGGGGCTAAACTGCATTAAGGGATTGTTTGAGGTCTTGGCATTTTAGAAATATTGGCAATACAACACAGTTTTTTAAATTCCTGTGCCCATGACCTGAAGAATTTCAGATAAACCAAATATGTAGATTGCTGTTGCTACATAATGAATAGACAAATAAAAAAAGACCTTTAATAACTGTGGAATTTATGTCTTTGTTAGGTTATCTTCTCAAGCGACCAATAATTCTGTCAATATTTTTAAAACTCTTAATAAAACAGTGCATTGATCTACATTAACCTATGAAAAATGTTTGGGATTTTGAAGATCTTTTTTTCTTATTACCACATGCAAATAAAATTATTAAGAAATGTGTGTAAAAATGGAACTTAGAACATACTCTATATCCAGCTAATTTTCAAAACCACCATTACGTTTTCCCAGAATTTTGATAGTTTATCAAAAATGAAGAAATATTAGAATGACTAGAAATAACATCTAAGAAGTCTAAATATTTCCCAAAATCTGTACCATACCTGTCAATTTAAACTTGATGTTGTTAACCTACATTTAGGAAAAGTGTAGTGAAAGATAAAATAATGACGCCATTTGAAAATTAATTTCTTTGATACAAAATGAATTTTTTGTAAATGCCCCACAGTTCATTATTGTTTCTTTGCTATCTATTTTTGCAAATTTTCTGGCACAAAATTTAGTTATGAGAAAGTATTACCAGCTGAGTGAGTAGTAAATGAGACACAAAGCATGACATGGCAACGGAAAAAGAACAGTTTTGTTGATTTTCATTCTAGGGTCTGTGAATCTTTGGGATTCCGAATTACCTTGAAATGCTGTGCAAAAGCACATAGAAAATGTGCTCCTGTGGTCAGGAAGCTTAAAGCTCTTGTACAAAGACCTGCACCTCTCTCAGACAGGCCTGGGGATCTGCAAACTGATAAAGATTGAGAAAAACCCTTAGCTCTACAAAGGAAATCATCCTTTATTATGCTGTCTGAAGTTGTTTTAACCTCACTCTGGAAACAGACTAGAAACGAGTAACTAATATCACAATAGATTTGAGATTTGAAGGAGATTCTAGTTTGTTAAAGAAAATTAGAGCTCACAGTGGTGGGGAATTATTTTTGCTGTTTATTTCAAGTAGAAGAGGCCTTAAGGTGCACAGTCAAGTAGGTGGGGATTTGGCATGTGCTCATTTTTCATTTCATGTGGGCTACCTTTACTCTCTTAAATATTTATTACTTAATCCAAAAAAAGTAATAATAGTAATGCTGTAACATTTCTCTGGCTGTGTTCCCTCTGCAGGGTAATTACTTGTGATGAGTGCTTGGGGGTATGCTGGTCTCAGCTTGGATCTTTGGCTGGAGAGAAAATGATGAAGATGGTTTTTACCTGTCTGAGTTCCAGACCCAGAGCTATTGTGGAAATATTTCATTGACAGAAATACGGTAATAAGATTTCAAATTGCAAACCCTTTAATTAAAAGATTAATGGCTTTCAGGCTAGCAAAAATAACTGAAATGTCACTTCCAGTTGTTTGTACACTCATTCATTTATTCACTTGCTAATTAACTTGAGCCAGGTACAGCACTTCCAGTAAAGCAAAAGTTATAATTTCCTTTCTCTGTGGTTATAGTCCCTTCAAAAATGTACAGTGTAGGCTGGGAGTGATTCAGCTGCCTCAAATACTTATACACAAAATGTTCTGTAGAAATACAAAGCCCATATATCAAAAAGGAGGGCACTACTTCTTAACAAGTATATTTTCCAGAAGGTCAAAGTGGGACACAGAGGAAGAAAATGAAGGAATTCTGAACATCTCCAGCATGTGACAGGTGAGTCCCATTTTGGTCACTGGTTTGACAAGGTCTGCAGGAAAGGTCTTTCGTGTTCATTGATGGTTCTTCTTGAGCCCTCAGGCAAAACTACAATTAATGGGTGAAAATAAGAAATTTAAAGTCTTTGTATGAGGTTGTACCCTCCAGAGCTAAAGACGGGACGTATTACTAATAATCTCTCACACTTCTGTTGGCAATGACTTGAGTGATGAATATGCTGAATTGGTCATGCATTGCCTGGACATCACAGTTTCTGTTTTTCACACTTCATATCTCTAGGCTATACAGTTACGTGGGGATAAGTTAACATTTTGCTCCCACTGAGCGGTGCTCCAATGCCACTAATGAGCAGGCTTATGCTTGTTTCAGAACAACCAGGCCACCATTACTCAGGTGTAAGCCCAGAATGACTTACACAAATGCATCTGTTAAACAAAGTCCTTATTCTTTCCAGTTCTTTATTTGTTCCTCGTGGCAGTGTGTATGCGACATAATTGGGATCCTGCATAGTAGGAGCAGAATCCCATCTGTCTGAGGCATCTATAATTCGTTGCTGTCTCACAGTTTCAGAGAAGTAGCTCATCTGAATGATAACATTTTCTTTCACCACTTAAAACTCTAGTAGGAGAATAAACAATAACTATGCTCTGTATCATACCTTGAATAATAGGTTAAAAATTTCAGCACTGAAAAGAACATGTTCAGGATCATTTTTACCCAGGTAAAATATTAACAGGGCTGTCAATATTCATTGTTGCATGCTGTTACAGTGTATAGCTCACCAAGGCATAGGAATAACAGAATGAGTTTTCAATGGGCATAGTTAATAGTATCCAAATGTGCCAACACAGTGGCACTACTCTGAAGAGCAGCTTATACCCGTAATAGCACAACGGACAGGATCAGGGGGATCGATACAACATTTTAAGCAGGAACACTGGTCACATTCAGTCCTGAATTCGTACTGCATCCATGATCATATGCAGGTGTAGGCATTATGAAAGTCTTGCATATCCTGTGGAAAATGACTACCTTACCAGAGATGATGGGGGCACTCAAGTCTGGCACCATCTGTCTGGTCAGTCCTCAAGTTAATCAACCTATGCAGTCACTGTTGAAAAAATCAGGCCTTCTAAGGGGTTCTGAACATTACATGCAACAAGAGTCATGGAGGTACATGGGATGCCCAAGTTCAGGCTCTTCTTAGGACAGTGGGAACCTGACTGAGTTATGGGTGTTTTATATCCCATGGGGAAACTGCTACACTGAGTTTTCTTTTGGATCTGCACTTACCAAGGTGCTGAGGCTTTGTATCTTCCATGGATATTAACCACATGCAGGTCTTCTTTACACTGCCAAGCGTCTGTCAGGGACTTATACTGTAACAGGTGTTAAGAGTATAACACTGCACAACTAATCTTGGCAAACACCTCAGGACTGAGTACTTGTTACTTTGCTTAGGTCGTAGGTAAGGTTTTGTACTGTTCTGTGTGTTGTGTGTAGACTGTTTCATTATCATATGGAGGCAGAAGAAAATTCCTTCTGGGGACTTAGAAGCTGTTGCTGTGTGGAAGCATGCTGTGTGAACAACAGTCTGTGACCAATGCATTAACTTGACATTTTTCTGCTGTTGAGGTAAGACATTTATGAGAAAATACATATTTTTTTAAAAGCATAGCTACTTAATTCCTAAGCAATTTCAAAACTAATAGGTGCTAACTACCTGATTGGTTGGGCTTTTGTATTTCTGGTAATAGGGATGATTTTATTCTGATCCATTGCTACCATTTCTGTTTTACCATTTTTGCTCCAGATTTTTCTACAAACTTTATTAGCAGACAAAGTTCATGTCTCAAATAACATAAAATCCTGGAACACAAACTGAAGTGAGGAAGTGTAGCACACACTAGAGGGTGATGGCAGAAGGAAACTGGAGGCTAATTACAATAAAAGCAAGCAGTTGTTTAAGCTGGCTGTTTGCACAATGTGGTGATCTTGAACCATCTGGAAACTTGTTTTCATGAACAAATAACATCTGTTTCTCTTCATTGTTGTATAATCTAACCTTTCATGGTGTTAAGGAAACTTCAGATGTATTCCTCAACAAGTAGTTGCCTGATTTCTTCAGGGCACTCACCAGAAGTGAATATGCTTCAGGAAGGAGGATGTGAAGGAGCAATAGCCATACTAACTTATTCCTGGAGAAGATCCTTGATGACGTTCAGATACAAGGGCAAATATGATCAAATTGATGCAGTTTCTTCAGGAACATAGCCATGTGCTGATCAACATCATTTGATAAAGTTATTTGAAATGCAGCATGGGCATGAATGAAGAAACATCCCATTGCTCTTAGCATAAGGACGTAGTCTGTGATGAAGAGGCATCTAGTTTGTTATCAGTTCTACTACTAAGGTCTACAAACTCATAGCACTGAAAATTGTATTTCACGTGCTCTGTCTTTGGTAGCATGAACACAGGTTGACTGGAATGGTGAGAATGCAGTTATGGTTAGCTGGAGAAAAGCTGTTTCAATGACCTTCCTCTTCTGCTTCATGGATCTCTTTGAGCTACACTGTGACTTGGTGACTGTCCCACCAAATGACATAGTCCAAAGCTGTGTTTCCAACACAGCTGTCTCATGACTGGGCCTGAAGCACCAAGGCTCCCTTCTTCATGGTTTCATGAAAATGATGCTCACAAAAAGAGTTTGCCAGAAAGTTATTGACAGGCAATATATCATCAGATCTACCACAGATTACTCCAGGATGAAATTGCACGTGTTAGTTATTGTCATTTGAGAAGAACATTTGACAGTGGAAGCAAAAGGAATTTTAAAATTTTAGCGTATCTAACCTGTCCTGTAAGATTCACAAGAAAAGTTCAGATTGTTTTTAAAGGTGCTAGTTATAATATATTTGGATTGTTGATGATAGATTAATAAAGCTTGCTATTTTGAAATGGAAAATAAGTTGATCTTTATGTTCTGGGTCAAATTTTGTATGCAAAATCCTAACTGATCATTCTGTAGAATGATGTTCATATTCACTTCTGTGCCTTCATGTACAAATGTAACAATTACATCATGCTCTTTTGTATAACTAGCATGTCTAATGCATCTCAAAAATGCCTTCTCATGCCAACAGGCCCTTCAGCAAAGGCAGTCTGCACATTTCAAAAGTCAAAAGCAATGTGTTTAAATGACCTGTAACCTAACATGGTTCGTGCTGCTAGAAATCAGTAAGTCTGCTCTCCAGCTCACAAAGCCAACATTGAAGTTTGTTTTAGGAAAACATGGTTTGGGGACAGTGCTTTAGTGTGACTCATAATAGAGCAATGTGAAGATGTTTGACACTGTGGATATGTATCCATTATGTGTGATTTCCTCTCTGTGTGTTTGCATTAATAGAGACATTTTTCAAGTATTTTGTTTTTGCTTAAGCAACTGACCAAATATTCCATAATACTGGCAGACAAAATAGTCTATAATATTCTTTCAGTAGCTGGGAGAAGTCTCACAATCACTGGCACTTGTTCTAATGGAGGACTTCAATTTAACGGATATTTTCTGGAAGTACAACACAACAGAGAGAAAACAGTCCAGGAGATTTCTGGAATATGTGGAAGAGAGATTCTGACACAGCTGGTGAGTGAGCCAAGGGAAGATGCCCCTCTGAACCTGCTGTTTGTGAACAGAGAAGGACTGGTGGGTGATGTGGTGATCAGAAGCTGTCTTGTGCAGAGCGCACACTGCCCTTCTCCGGACATGTTGCAGCCCCTCAAAGTCTTTCTTTTCATGAGGGGCCCAGAACTGGACACAGGATTTGAGGTGTGGCCTCACCAGTGCTGAGTACAGAAGGACAATCACTGCCCTCGTCCTGCTGGCCACACTACTGCGGATACAGGCCAGGATGACACTGGGCTTCTTGGCCACCTGGGCACAAACTGGCTCACGTTCAGCTGCTGTCAACTGGCACTCCCAGCTCCTTTTCCACCAGGCAGCTTTCCAGCCACTCTGCCCCTAGCCTGTAGCTCTGCATTGCTATGACCCAAGAGTCACACCAATTGGCCTTATTGAACCTCGGAAAATTGGCCTTGGCCCATCGATCCAGCCTGTCTATATCCCTTCCTACCCCTCAGCAGATCAATGCTCCCTCCCAACTCGGTGTCATCTGCAAAGTGACTGAGGGTGGCTTTGATCCCCTCATCCAGATCATTGATAAACAGCACTGGAAGTAGGTGGCCTAGCAAAATAAGTACTGTTATATAATAAGGACAGTACACAAATACAAATATACAAAGTATACAAATATATACTACAATGACCTTGCCAGGAAACCAAGGCAAGGTCAATGCTTTCCAGGTGCCATATGTCACTTTTCTGCATAATGCCATTTCCTTGCAAAGAGAAACTTCAGATGGCTTGCAAGTGGCTGAAATGAAAACTGCTGCAGACTGCTGAGCCCTGGCAAGTCCGTATGGCTATTGAGTGAAAAGGCACAGAGGAAGTCAGTTAGAAATGATGGGGTAATAATTCCTGCTTGGAGACACCAGGGCTAGAGGGAGGAAAGCTTTGTGGCCTGTCTAATCAAGTAATGAAACCTCTCAGCTACTGCAGTTTTTACTCTGAGGGGAAGGTGGCATCCTGGCTAAGGGGAGGAATTGTGTGAAATTGAGGGCCACAGCAGGGAAGAGGTCAAGATCATGGTTTTGTGATGGCTTCCTGCCCATTCCTCCTCTTGGATGTGAAGGAAGGGGAAAGCCTTACTGATGTGTGGACAGTGTAAGCGTGCATGTGGGCAGAGAGAGCATGCAGCCACATGGTAGAAAAAGGTGGCATTAAAACTCAGTGTTACATTCAGTGGTTTTTGTCTTACCCCAGTAGCTCAAGTCAAACCTAGCCAAAATTACTGTGTTGGAAATCCCTTAAAACAGCTCCAAAACTAATAGAGTATGTCAATTTACTGGGGAGAACTCCCCTATCCCTATATGAGTTTCCATGAAACAGAGTGTTACAAGTTACAGAATTTATATTTTTCACCCCAAATAATTTAGATACTTCTCATTTAGCATTAAACATTTTGATTCATAAGATTTTTCTTAATGTTGGGCTTTTTTTTTTTAAGTACAAGGAAAATCTAAGCATCAGATTACTTAGCTGAAGGTAACACCTGAAATAAACTGTACTACTAGGAATAAAGGCCCAATTTCATTCTCCCTGGACATTTTTCTTATGGATTTTCAAATGTTTCTGTTAGCAGAATTTAGCTCACTTTACCCTCATGGAAAATATATTAAAAATACTATAAAGTGGGCAGAGAGTGAAGAATTTTTTTAATCTGATAATTCAATGTGATTGTCAAACAAGATATAGTACAGAAAAAGGAGAAAACAAATATACTTGAAGTGATCATTTTACTTCTTTAAGCACAGGTTTTCAGGTCAGATACCAAATGAATGAAAAACATTTCACTGTGTTTAGGATGGATTTAGTTTTAAACTGAGAAATGAAACTGGTTTAAAGTTTATTTCCCTCAAATCTGCAAATAACATCAAGAGGGTCAGGATTTCCTATACGGGTTTTTATACTCTTTTCCTTACTGTCTTTTTAAAAAAATAATATGTACATATATATAAGTATATATATATATATATATATGTATATATACAACTTGGAACAAGCCAATTGTCCTAGACATGAATAGTTCTGTAAAATCTCAGTAATAATATTTACTCACATCACAGCATTGTAGTGATCAATAAATGAATATTTGAAAATCACAACAATATACATATACTCTGCTCCCCTCTCTGTAGCTTGATTTCTAGATGAATTACAGCTGCTAAATATCATATATATTATCATAAATATGGTAATTTATGCCATAAATTTACAGCCACCTTATTGTTTTTAAGGACTAATATAAAAGAATAGAAAACAATCCCATTATTAATAAACAGTTATTGCAAGAATTGTATTCAGCTTATATTCAACTCTTCAGTTCTCAGCAGAAGTGGTGTTACGGCCAGAAATCTTTCAGAGATTGCTCAGTTTTGAAAGATACCAGAAGTTATCAAATTGTTGAGTTGAATTTAGGGAGTGGTTTTTTTATACAAAGCCTATACCCTGGTGACTGATACAGACTCATAGAATTAAGCGTCATGGTGTTTAAGGTTGAGAGTGGCCATCTAATCTCCTGAATATCACAGGCCATTAAGTATCAGACAGTGATGCTGCATTGAGACCCTTAGTTCCATTGAAACTTTTCTTTCAGCCTAGTCCTGACTTGAAAATCTGAATATGGTGAGAATGTATCATTTTCCTCTGTAGTATGTTCCAGTACCTATTCACTCCCACTGTCAAAAATGTGTGCTTGTTTTCTTATTTGAATTTTCTGGCTTCTGCTTCCAGACAATTGGTTCTAGTTATGTATTCCTCTGCTTGATTAAAGCCCCGTTTCGTACATGAGTATTTTTTACTCATGAAAGCATTTATACACCTTAATCTAGTCATATCCCAGTCTTTTCTGATAAGATAAACAGACCAAGCTAGAAGAAAGACATTTTCTCCAGGTCTTAAATAATTTTTGTGTTTCCCTTCTGCTCACAGACTATTTTTAAAGATCCCTTTTTAAAATGTGGACACTGGAGCTCTATGATGGCGAGTGAAGTTCCCCTGGGGGTGCAGTTTCAGACAGCCTAAAATTAGGTTTCTGGTTTGACTTGTCTGCTCCACAATTATCCTCCATTCTTTATAAAGAAGCTTAGAGAAGCAGGTCAGGTATCCCCAGGACTGAAGTTAATTTTTGTGATTACTTCCCTCCACTCCTGTACTGCTGGCCTTTCTTTACTTCTTTTCACCACAGCATCTCCCTAGGTGCTCGACTCCTTGGCCTTCCAAGTCCTTCAAGGGAACCAAGTTTAAGTCAGTCTAAAACTTTAGAGATACTAGATAGTCTTGCCGATTCAGAGCTGTCAGCTTGGAAATGAAGAACCAAAGAAAGAACTAGTACCTTAGTTTTGGCTGGGATAGAGTTATTTTTATTCCTAGTGGCTGATGCAGTGGTGTGTTTTGTATTTAGGATGACAATAATGTTGATAACACCTGATGTTTTAACTGTTACTGAGCAGAGTTCACTCTGATTCAAAGACTTTTCAGCTTCTCATGCTGCCCTGCCAGTGAGGAGGCTCAGGATGCACAAGGAGCTGGGAGGGTACATGTCCAGGACAGCTGACCCCAATGGACACAAGGTATATTCCATGCCATGTACCATATTTACTGAGCAATAAAACTGTTGGCAAGTGGCCAACAAGGTGGGGCAGCCCATTGCTCAGGGATGGGCTGGGCATCAGTCAGTGCCTGGTGAGCAACTGCGTTGTGCATCACTTGCTTTATATATTCTCTTGTCATTAATATTATCTTCCTTTCCCTTTACTGTCTTTAACTGTCTTTATCTCAACCCACAAGATTTACCTCTTTCCTTCTTCTCTCCCTCTTTCCCCCATCCCTCTAGAGGGGAGTGAGAGAACGGCTATGTGGTGTTTGGCTGCTGACTGGGGTTAAACCACAGCAGTTCTTTTTGGTACCCAGAGTCGGGTTCAAAGGGTTGAGATAACAGATCTGACCAGAAAAGTGTTGAAAAATTTTGTTTTACAAGTTCATTATATTAGTTTAATAGTTGCTGATCACAATGTTGATTTATCTGCTTTTAGAGGAGTTGTGCTTGTTCTCAGGGTTATGTTATGTAAGACCTTACTTGCTGTGTGTGTTCCCTGTTGTGCTGTTTGTCATCCCTGGGGGCTGGATTAAGGTTATCATTTTGCTGTACTGTGTAACACTGTCTTATGATATCATAAAATTAGTGGTTGTGAGACTAATCTGGTATTTGTACTCAGCATTACTGTCATCTCTGTACTTTGGGAACCATCTCTCAGAAACTATTAACGATTACACTCTTCACCTTTTCTCCTCAGAGAGTCGATCTGTGGGGGAGACAAGAGGGAACACTCCCCCGCTACTTCACCTTCCCCTTCTCCTCCAGGCTAGTTACAATAGCTCTTGAGAATTTTGAATCCTTGGGATGTTCAAACAAGTGTGTTCCTACTTGTGTCTCCTGAAGGCATTTCAGGTCTTATTTAAGGTTAAACAAATGTTTAAGTATACCACCCAGAGTTCTATTTCAAGGCTGGATCGTTATGAGTGGCAGGATGTGTGAGATAGTATGGGCAAGAATCTAGGAGAGCAGACACCTCCAATGTTTTGGAACTTCACCCCTGAAGAACTGCAGAATCCAGAAAACTGGTAAAATATTTGGAAAAAATATGCTGTGCCCGTGGCAGTTCCAGAGAGAAACAAATCACTGCCACATGCTGGGGCCTGGCCCATGCAGATTCAGCCCTGCTCAACACTCTTTAGGGTGAAAAGGCGGTCTCTGGATCTGATGACAAAATGACAGACACTGCAGCAACCATGATAAGCACTGGGGCTACTCAACCCCCTGCGACAGCTCCCTGGCAAGTATGAAGCTGAACCAGGGTACCAACCCATGCTGGTAACAGCTGCCCCAATATACACGAGAAGAAATACTGGATGTGAAAGCAAGCTTGTTTAATAAGGGAAGAAACTCCTACTGAAGAGGGAAGGAGGAAGAAGAAGATAAGGCAGGCGCCTCCAAGTGCTATCATGAGAACAGGAGGAGGAAGTGACAGAACTCATAAATGAGGCAGTAACCATCTGATCCCAATCCCTGAGAGAGCTGTGAGGTATGTGAAAAGATTTCAGCTTCGTCCAGACCAATACATTGTCACCTGATTGCTTCAAAGGTAGGACAGCAGGACCAGTGGCCTGCAATTAGAGGGTAGAAAAGCCAAGCAGCTGGAATCTCTTTCTAGGGAAGGCATTGACAAAGTGATTGGAAAAAGGGCACAAGACCTCAGCCTCTGCACATGACTTCTATTAGGCAGTAAGGGAAGGTTTCCCTTCAAGAGAGATATCATGCCATTCAGGCAAATGGATCACCATTGAAAAAGGTATCCAGAACCTGAGGGAATTAGCCACGCTGGAGGTGATTTATGGTGAGCAATGAGAAATTATTCAAAGATCCAGACGAATGTGTATGTCAAGTGTATGTCACCTGGGTGGTAGAAGTTTGTATGGAGCTCACCATTGTTATACACCAACTCATGGGTAGTAATGACCTGGAAAGAGGGAGAAAAACAAACAGAGGATTAATTGGTTGTCCAGTGTTGGGGTCTCCTCCCCTGCCATGGAGCCCTGGGAGATGGGCCCTGGGGGGGAGACACAGGGTCTCCCTGCCCCTGGTCAGCCTCATTTCCCATTGGTTGTTTTGTGTTCCCCGGTGTGGCCAAGGACCCTGGGGTCCCATGACTGGAGTTCCTGAGCAGAGCCCTGGCCATGCGGCTGGAGAAATAAACATCTCTGAAACATCTACCACGAATCTGTCCATATATACTTCATTTCTATGGGACTCCTGGTTTGATATATGCTTGTTGCAGTAATCCCCGCTGTAACAACTGGTGAAGGAATGCGGGCAGGACACTGATCCCTGAGGAAGATTCGTGAGTAAAATAAGCACTCTAGACCTCTCTCTTCTCATCTTGGTTTGGATATTCACTCTGGACTATGGAAGAATCATGGGAAATGGGGCTCTCTGAGCCACAGAAAAAAATGTATCTAGAAGTAAAAGGAATCCTTGAACAACAAAACAAAAATGTAATGCAACCGGGAGATCTAGAACATTTCTTCATCTGGCTTTTCAAAAGGTTCTCCTATATTTCTCGAGACTTACTTTTTGATATCGAACCTCCTGAATCTTGTGAGGGGTGTTTCTGGGATGAGATCTGGGATAAAGTATGGGATCAAAGAGAAGCTTGCCGTGCATACCTTATAATCAGGGAAGCTCGAGGAGCATTTGAACAGTCCCATTACCCCTAAAGCAGAAGATCATACTTATCCCATGGCTGAGGCCGTGCGGCCGCCATCCTGGGAGCACATGACTGCAGCTGTGCCAGCGAAGGTGCCTGTGCTGGATGCGCCCGGCCCCCTCGGGAGCGCGCTCCTTATCGCAGACCCCATCCCTGTCTCGGGGTCCCCGGCCACGCGGCCGCGAGTGAGGGAGCGATGCCGCAGGCGCCGCGGGTGCCGTGGGCCACGAGCAGCCAGGAACCGGCATCGGCGTGGCAGCCCGCTCTGAGCACACGGCTCGGAGAGCCCTGCGGAGGGAGAAGCGGCGGTTCCCACAGCGACACGAGAAGCCGCGCAGCGCAGCGCCGAGCCGGAACGGGGCCGCACCCAAAGCAGCGTGGAGTTGGCGGAGCGGAACCGCTCACAGGGCACGGAGCCAGCGGCGATGGCAACGCGGGGCCGCGCAGAGCCCGGACACGCCGGAGCAGCACCGCTCGGAGAGCGAGGAGCAGCCACAACGCGGGGGCCCGGCCGAGACGTCGGAGCCGGCGAGGCAGCGGCCACGCGGGACCAGCAGCCACGACAAACATGCAAGCACATGATAGGAGGAGTTGTAGCCACGAAAGTCACAGGAACTGTGAAATGGTACAATGTCAAAAACAACTATGGATTTATAACACGAGATGATACAGGCGAAGATTTATTCATCCATAGAACTGCCATTAAAAGGAATAACCCTAAAAATTACCTGCAAAGTGTAGGAGATGGGGAAGTTGTACAATTTAATATAGTGCAAGGAAAGAAGGGTTTACAAGCAGCAAATGTTACTGGGCCTGGGGGTATTCCCGTCAAAGGCAGCCGTTATGCACAAAATTATAAACAATATCCATCCCAGCAATTTCCCTACTCACAGCCTACTTACCCCTTTTACCCTATACCCAATATGAACCCCTTCCTAAGTTTGCCCTATCCCCAGTTTATTCCTAATCCGTTTTTCACCCCATGGCTTCCCTATACAATTCCATTTCCCTACAATTCCTCTCCGCTACCGAGGGGGGGATGAAAAGGGGGAGGGAAGAAATTAAACCCTCTCCTGCCTCAGTTTCCCTACAAAGCATGCCCAGAGAGTTCTGTCTCCCTTCTGTCACCCCTAAGATGTTCCACAGAATCTGTTTGGACATATAAAGACTCAGGAGGGTGGTTTGTTTTGTCTTGAAACTGTTCTTGTTATCCAGTCGTTTTCATTCTCCTTTTATTATAATAAAACGGGTGAGATGTTGGGGTCTCCCCCCCTGCCATGTAGCCCTGGGAGAGGGGCCCTGAGGGGAGACACGGGGTTTCCCTGCCCCTGGTCAGTCTCATTCCCCATTGGTTGTTTTGTGTTCCCCGGTGTGGCCAAGGACCCTGGGGTCCCATGACTGGGGTTCCTGAGCAGAGCCCTGGCCATGCGGCTGGAGAAATAAACATCTCTGAAACATCTGCCACAAATCTGTCCATATATACTTCATTTCTATGGGACTCCTGGTTTGATATATGCTTGTTGCAGTAATCCCCGCTGTAACAGTCCAGTTCCAGCAACATGAAGAAATTCTCTCTTCTCCCAGTGGGGCTGTGCCTCAGCTGTGGAGAAAGTGTTCCAAGAGTTCCAGCAATTCAGACAGGATATGTCCTAGTCCACACCTGTATGGACCAGTATCTCAGCTATCACGAGTTAGAGCTCCTCTGCTCAAGAGAGAGGATATGGCGATTACACACCACAGACCATCCTGTGGCTTTACCTGAGTGATGACAGAGGAGACATGAGAAAGTAGGATGCAAAATCTACCTTGACACCCTCACGGGTGTCTGATTTGCAGGAAAAATGACCACAAAATGGGGTTCTTCAGGAAAACTGCTGCTCCAGTATCAAGCAGGCAAATTGCCAGAGTAGAAGAGCTGATCCTACTTCTGATCTTAATAAAGAGAATTCTGGTTTGTACATACAAAAAGTGAGTAACCAATATGATGATCAGGACTAGAGGGGCCCTGCCTACAGCCAGGTGGAGGAAGGGGACAAAAGGGTTTACTGGACTGTGTGGTGTCAATGGTTTGGTACATGAAGCCAACAGGAGTATAAGGCTCTAGTGGATACTGGTGCACAGTGTATCCTAATACCACTAAGCTACAGAGAAGCAGAACCCATTTGTATTTCTGGAACAACTGGAGTGTCCCAACAGCTAACTGTATTGGAGGCTGAAGTGACCCTCACTGGGAATGAGTGGCAAAAGCCCCCCATTGTGACTGGTCCAGAGACTCCATGCATCCTTGGCAGAGACTCAGGAGAGAGTGTTTCAAAGACTCAAAAGGCTGGGCTTTCTGTATAGCTGTCTAGCAGATGGAGGAAATTAGGCAGGTGTCTACCTTGCTCAGTCTCTCAGAGGACCCTTGTGTTGTGGAGTTGCTGAAGGTCAAAGAACGACAGTGCACCAATGGCGATATCTCACCAAACATGACTCCCATCTGTAAGCTGATTTGTTGACTGGAGAGCCAAGGAGTCATCAGCAAAACCTGCTCACCTTTTAACTATCCTACATGGCCGGTGCAAAGGTCTAGCGGAGAATGGAGACTAACAGCAGACTATTGTGGCCTTAATGAAGTCCCACCATCACTGAGTGCTGCTGTGCCCGACATGCTAAAGCTTCAGTAAGAACTGTAGTCGAAGGCCGCTGTGTGATATTCCCCAAATGTGAGCTGGTATTGTTTTCTCAGTCTCTTTGGCAGCAGACTGCAGGCCACAGTAGAAGGTAAGACACTTAGCCTGTCTTTACATGCTAATGATTTACAGTAGTTTTTTCTTTCTCATTTCATGGAATTCTTTCACTGATGGCGGAAAAAACACTTGAAAGGAAATAAATTAATTACCTTGACATTGCTGAGTCTGATAATAAGTATAGACATAAGCCTGCAGGATTGCTTGAATGAACATCCCCACTGGACAAATGCCTTCCCCACTTACCTAAGGCAACTCTTTGATTTAAGCGGTATTCTGGTGTTATATATGAGATATATGAGATTTGGTCCATTGATTTTTAGTGAGGTTAACAAGTACCTGAACAGATTTTAAATTGAGTTTTGAAGCTACATATTTTTACTAAGCTGGTAAGTCCCTGTAATGGATCCTACCAAGTTGTCTCCTGATTTACAGAGAAGTTCTCCCTCCGAACACAAAGAAGGGCAAGTCGTGTGGAATGCCCCTAAACATGTAGTTTCAAGCTTCTGTTGTGTAAGTTATTTTGTCCTTTGTATACACCTAAAATTCTTGGGATAAGGACTAAATACACATAGGACAACAGCTAAATATAACTAAGTATGGACTGTATCCTTCTGGTTTTTTTATACTTAATGAAAAGGTCAGAAAATGTAAGAGCAAATTGCCTGCTAGATGCTAGATTAACCCCAGCTATGTGAACGTGTATTAATTTCCTCCCCAAAAGAACAGAAGAATAAACATTTCTTATATATATTGCCATGATTCATTGATGCAAAAAAATCCTAAACTATATCTAAGATATACGAACTAAATCCAATAAAGGACTGATTTACTCTAATAAAACCTAAACCAAAAGCAGTGAACAAGGAGTATCTCAGAGTTAACCAGAAGAGAACACTGCAGAAAGATGCATATTTGTGTTACAGCCTCCTCTAAAGCTAAGGTATTTACCTGCAGTGATGAGCCAGTTATCTCCCACCACATGGGTGCTTCATCCAGAAATGCAGCAGCTGGCTGTATGTAGCATATAAATTCTTGAATGAATGGCCCAGGTTCCACTGTTCTTTAAAATACTCTTGGTACGGTTTGGCCTGTTAAAACACTCACTCCAGGCTTGGTGATTGGCTCCCTAATGTGCTTATGTATTTTTATTAGCAAATCATTCACTAAAATGAGTAAAAAGGTCAAAGAAACAGGAACAGATACATACTTCCTAAACACTGAAGTATTTTTCTTCCACCCTGAATGAGATGACTGGTCCTATACTGTTTAGCTGCACTGACTTCAGACCACTTCTACCAATGCAGAAGTCCTACCTCTAGCATGATTCAGCAATGCAATTACCGAAATGTTTTGTAAAATGAAAGTGTGGAGGGGATTCACAGCTTGTCTTCATGGGGAAGAAAGAGGATAGAGGTTGTGTTGCTGACTTTCTAGAGGTTCTATGGCAGCCCCTAATTTATTGAGCAGATTTTAGGAGTTCTCTGCCTTATAAAGACATGATTTAGTCAGGAGTGTGGGCTAGAATTCAGGTCTCTGGTGTGGGAGGACAGCCTGCAGATGGCAGGTGCTGGCATACGGTATGGTTGGTCCATTGTGATGACCCAAAGATAGAGCTGGGCACAGGCAATTACATCCTCCACACTGAAAATAAATGGGTGTGTAATTACAGAGCTGGTGCTCCACACAATTGACTGGTCTTTTTTGTCTGGGTGATGAATGTAAGGTCTATATTAATTAAAAAACTTAGCTTCTGTTTATTTTTGTAGTAACTGCAATATTTTCATATGTTCTTAGCTCTGATGTCTCTGTTTTGTCTCATGAAAGGTCTAATGGTATAGAATAACTTGCTAGAACACAATGAATTTGTTTTTTCTCTCACATTGCAAGTTTTTGCTATACATAGTTGAAAATCAACAGAAGGACACTGCAATTTGCTAAAATCAATATAATTAGAGAAAAAAATTGATGTACTGGAAAGACCACAATTCAGAGAACTGCAAAGCATGATTGAAATGCTTAATGAGCTGCTGAACTGTAGTGCCCTAGGTTTGGCATGTCGTGGAACCTGGGTGCTTCTGATGGAAACACTGCTGCTATCCCGGTTGCCCAAAACACTTTGAAGCACCATTTCATGTCAGCAGCTGCACTAGGATGAGTATGTGCCATGCTGGCTGCCATTTCAGGAAGTTACTCATGCTGAGGAACTTTGCACCAAAATGTCAGACTTGTACCTAATTTCTTCCTGTTATTAACATTTAGTGCTGCTTCTAAGGTGAGTGTTAAATCCTTCTGTGAAAAGAGAACTTGTCCTTTGCACAGTTTAATTCTATTAAGAGTTGTCTGTTAAAAATATTTTGACTTTACATTTTTATTGACTACTTATGGTCCTATAAGAGAGCTTTGGGCTTTGTTCTTTCAGAATTAAACTATGCAGCCAGGGCTGGAGCCTCATGCATTAAGTTTATTACCTTTTTTCATTTTCCCTCTCCTGACCCAGGTCTGCCACGAAACAGGGAATTGCGAGATAAGCCAGTCAAGGATGGCTTGATTCTGACCTCTGCTTTTTCTCTGACCTAGCCCATGAGACTTGGCAAGGTGGATCCTGTGACGGATGTATCCCTGCCCCTCTGCACCAGTTCATCTCATTTCCCCTTGCTGAGTTTGTGACAGGACAGGAAAGATGGCATGAGGCTACAGTGGACTAAATTATTCTGCTGTGGCTTCTGTGTGGTATACTTCATGAAGAGGCCCAACCTTTCCTATAGCACAGGACTTGGTCTCCTCTGCCCTCTGTATCTTCACACGTGATGTTCTCAGTGGGGAAAGGAGACTGGGGCACTGTGTCACAACTGCAGGAGCTACAGGGACTCCTCAGGACAACACAGGCTGGGGTAAACCCTTGAGTGTCTCACACTTACACATGACAGCTGACATATCTACAGGGTGGGAAACATGCCACTACCACTTACATCATTAAAATTAAATGAAAGCAGATAAATGTTTTGCTTGGACTACGGTGCTTTGGATGCCATTTTCTCTCTGCCATTTGGCTTCTGAGATGATGAACTCTTAGTGAACAGAAAATTTATGCATAGCAAAACAAGCAAAAAGAGAGGCTCAATTTTTTACTGTTCCTGCAAAATCTAATATTAAATAAGAATGATCCTGTAAGGGAAATTTGTTTATCTTATTTTTGGAAAAAAACCAGCATATCTCTTTTATTTATGCCTGCTGCAGTAGCAGTGTCTACACAGTATTTAAGGGTTCATCTTCTCAGGAAACAAGAAGAGCAGGCTACTTCCCAGGGAAGGCAAGCAGGAGCTGGGGTAATGGCAAGGTGGTAGGACAGTGTCCTCATAAGAAAAGGTCAGTCCCACTGTGCCCAAGCAAGGAGAAGAGGGCAGGTCCGGTACAGTAACCGGGACTGTAACAGTCCAGGAAAGTCTGAAGTCAAATCAGCAGGTCACAATGTTTACCAGGCACATGCACACCTCCAGCATGGCTCAGGCCAGAACCAAGGACAACAGCTATGGCTTAAATGCATGGGTAAAGCAGGGGGAGGCCCTGAACAGAGTTTTTAATGTCTCTCTTGCACAGCTTTTGTCCCAGCAGCCTGATCCCAGCTTAGACAGCTGCACCGCAGCACAGGCAGCAAGCCCCTCAGTGGGGGAAGAGGTTGAGACTGAACTGATCTGCAGGACAGGAAGGCCATGTCTTCTGTAGGATGTTGTCAAATGGAGAATGTATACTCTTCTTCAAGATCACTGTGTGCCTGAGACCCAGTGACAATCAGGATTTCAGGAAATATATACTACAAGCATGTCATGATGTTTTTTGCAGGGTAAACCTGAAATGGTAACAAGATTACCATCTGTGTTTCTAAAATAAAACAAAAAAACCCCCCACAACTGAAAAAGAGGTAGATTACATAAAACAAATGCTCTGCAGAAAGATTTAACAAATTTCTATTCCACTCTGGAGAGGTTTCTGAGCATTATTATCACATTGTGATGCTATGCTACAATTAATCAGCCCTTTTAGTGATGTTGTAATAAACTCAGAGGTTCAGATTTTCAGTTTGTGTAAGTCAATATGGGTCCATTGATTTCAATGGAACTGTGCCAGGTGAGTATCTGGCTGCAGACATCAAGGGGAATTGTACAGAGATGTTTAATAAAGCAAGAGATCTGTGTTTTCACAGTAGATAAATGACTTCCCAAGTGATGCTGCAGTCTCTTGTGGCACCTCTCCTCCAAGAAGTTTTATTTTAATCATTCTCATAAAGTTCCCTTAACTGCAACAATAATGCTAAGTGCCTGACACAAAGCAAAGGAAATCAGATTTCTGGATAACTACTGGAATGAAATGTTGCTCCCAGGTTGCTGGCTAGGTTTTGGGGTTTTGTTTGCTAGGACTTTTATTCTGTTATTTCCTTCCTTTTAATAGTACTGAGAGTATTAGTGCTTAAAACCCCAACTTCTTTGGTCCTTACACAGACAGAACTCAAGTGCTCCCTCTAAGTAAAGCCTGTAATATAAACTGTCATAGATAAAACTACATTGATGTAGTTTTATCTATGTTTTTTGTGGCATAAAACAATGATCTTAGGACCAACTGCCCAGTTTATCACATCAGTAATCCTGCTGCATGTTAACCTGATACAAACAGGTGCAACCCTATCATAAATATGAAGGAATCAATGAAGCACTCAAATGCAAAGTTGTTTAAATTGACTTAGTTTAGGATAGCACAGCACACTAGTGCTTATGAAATTTTGTGTGAGAAAGTCTCATTTAAACCTTGTCTGATGTAATAAAGCAATGAATTTAGCAGCACAAATGTAGTATTACTAAAACACATAAATATTGCATGTCTTCTGTTTACCTCTCAATGAAGCAACAGGTACTGCAAATGCTCAACAGTTCTGATACAGACAAACATCTTTATTTATCTGTTTATTTGCCCAGATATGTATATTTGAGTCAAATCGGAGCCATTCACATTTGACAAATTTGATCTAGGTCTTCAGTCAAAACCGATACTTGCTTGCACATCTCCGTATGTGATTAAAAATCTCAGATTCCTTTATACTTGAATTGGTTCATTTAAGATTTACACTAATTGTCTTCCATTTTTTAGTCTGTAGAAGTTCTACTCAGATTAATTTCAGACAAGTTGGTAAATAGTGCAAGTGGAAGCAGCTTTATTGACTTCCTAAGGGTTTCTGGCAGGAATTTAAATATGGTCTTAAGGCAGCTATGGCAGTAGGCACCATAGACAGCATCAACATATCTTAGAGCAGCACCATCATTTCTATATGCAATAAAATGTACTTAATGTAAGTAGACGTTTATAGAAAAATTCTAGAATTTTGAGGTCCATTCAGAATTAGGAAGCTCTGACTTTTATACTTAGAATAGGAACCTCATTGGCAATACTGAAATCAATTGCATTTTTGCTGTAAACCTAGTTAAATGCAAGGCATTTAAAAAGAAGAAAGAGCTAATTGAGTTACCAGTTGTGAACAATTTGTAGCATTTGACTTGGTTCACAAAAGTGAAGATCCTTCCAGGATCCAAGGAATAATTGGGGTTTAATGCAGTGCCATCCTCTCCCTCATCCTTCAAGGATCTATTGTGTTACCTCAAGGTCTCCATCTGGGTGGACTAGCATAAATGGTCAGAGACTAAACAATCTTATTAAAACCAAAGAAGCTTTACTAAATTTCAAGAAGAAATACGCAGGTCGGATATCAGTAAAACTAATGAAACACCGGAATAGACTGCCCACAGACCCTAGCACGTTTCTTTCACTGAAAGTTTTTAGAAGGTCTGTGGTAAGGATAGCTGCCCCTTAAGTTAGAAAGGTAAATGGTTAGGAGGACAATTTTGTGTGTTTCCAAACTCTTACCTTACTCTTGTATGATCTATAATAACCAGCTGATCTCTGTGTCTGAGCATATCAACTGCAGCAATTGGAAGGCTGCTGGGATGCTTCTCCCAAATACAAACTGACCCTGGCAGCTACAGGCCTTCTTGTTTCTGAGCTCGACATCAGTAAAGCCTTTCCCATATAGCTGACAGTTCTCTTCTTCACAGTGTAATTAGTTACCCACCTGGAGGTATTAACTGAAATATCAGCAATTAACATCTCCAGGAATTAAGAAGTACTATGGGTTTACCTGACCCTCAAAGAATAGATTATCTTCAAATAGTCACCTGGGGGGCCAAAAAAGCAGTGTATTTTTCTTTGATTTCCTGTAAGACAAAAGTACTGTCCTGCTTAGGGTTCATCACCCCATCTTGTGATGTTCTGTTTCATTCATCTTACAAGTAGCACTGGTAGAATGGTAATACAAATTGGCTTCTATGGATGCATCTCTTGTAATTCCAGAAGTAGTATCTGCACTCCCATAAACAAACTCATTAAAATCTGCTTGAGCTTGCCTTAGATGCCCTCAGAGAGAGAGAGAGATTGTTGCTGGCTTCTCACTTTTCCTATTTATTATAATCTCCTCTAGTTTAGTAAACTACTTGAGAATTCAGAGTCCATTCTCAGTGACTAAATCTGAATGATACAGCTCTTCTGCATTCCCAGAAGAGCAGATCACCAGCATACCTTCGAGATGTCACAAATCTCCACAATTTGCTGCAACCTACAGAAAAGCCTGAATTTACCACTTTAATGCAATAGAAAATTTCTGTGTCCCCATATGATAATTCCAGAAATGTACAGAAAAGTATTTTCTCTCAATAATTCATAATACTATATATTCATAATAAACCCAAATGAGGCCTAACAAGTGTCCCTTCCAGAAAACTATGTAATGAATAAATTCCTGTAACACAGGAACAGCTAGAATGACTTGGTCAGATTTTGTAGTGGTCTGCTATTTACCACTTACCTGGCACCCAGTGTAAGGCATTATTTTTCACATGGGTAAGGGATTTTATTTCCATAAATTTTCAGATAATTCAAGTACTGCAGCTATGGTTTACTTGCAAGTGAACTGCAAAGTTAGATGTTACATAGTGCTGTCATAGCAATAAGGCTGTCTTGCATAGCATAGTAGCATCCTTCCTACTGTCTAAGATATTTTCAGAAGCTACTTCCATAATAAATAAAATCACTGTGCCACGGCTCACATTTGAGCACTGATGTATCACTATCTGTAAGCTCCCTGGCACAATTCTGGCCAGTGCCAGCTTGTTCTGTCCTAGACAATGCTTGGCCATGGTGTAGAAGATTGCATGGAACATATAAACACATGTTGCTTTGTGCCCTTTTGTTTCAGGTGCAGAGAACAGGCTGTATCTGAAAAGGTAAACATGGGTGCAGTCTCCTGGTCTGTGTTTGACTTACTAACTGAGTTTAGTGCAGCTCCCTTTGTGCCAGGAGAACTCTCTCTGTTCTGTCTCACCTAGCTTTATAACAGCTATCAAAAGTTCAGTGCCTTTCCTTTACCTCATTGTCAAAATTCCCTTTCTGGACTGCTGTTCTCTTCAGATCTTGTAACTAGTAGAAGCATAAATCTCAGGGATGTCAGTAGGCATCTTCCCTTTCCTAAGCTTGTTCCCACAAGCCTCTCACTGTGGTCCCACTGTTTCCATTCCCTTCCTTCCCTGGCAATGCACTGACTCAGCTGTTGACACTAAGTTTGTAGAACTCGGTGATCACTGTTTTGGTGGGCAAACATGGCACCAAGTTTCTGAAATTAGGATGAAAACTGTTGAAGAACAGCACAGGAACAGCTTCCTGCCTAGACCCACATTCAATTTCCCTTTTGTTCTTCTGAAGCCAAAAAAAGATCTTCATATAACTTTTACCTTATGCTTATTTCTATCACTGTTCTCTTTTGGCCAACTCCTCAGTTCCATTCTGTGTGAGGTGACCTATTCCTAGAAGTGAAAAGGATGCCACATTTTGGCACTCATGCCTGTGCCAACTGGCCTTTCCTAGGAGATCATGGAGATGTTTATATACCAAGGGGCTTTTTGGTTGATTTGTTAGAAGTTGAAAACCAGCCAGTGAAGGTTTTGTAGCTATAAGATGGCTGCTGATGATACTGTGTGAAATATTCCATAACTGTAGCACAGTTAGACATTTTAACAACAATCCTCACATATTACTTTACCTCCCATTTTAATGTGCTGCTTAGCACAAGATGAATCTTCTGCTCCCAAAGAGAGGCTCCATATGGAATTTGAATCCAAGATTTCTCCCCTACATTGTGACCTTGACTTGGCTCATTTCCTGCAGCCAGATTTACTTAGATGAAAGGCTGGACTTCTGTGTAGGTCGACAGCATGCTACAGGTTTCATGAAGTCAAAAAGGTACAAAGTGACTCAGATCTCTTTTTAGTTGTAGCTAAAAGAATCCAGGCTGCTGTAGTCTCCAACTCTCTTTTGTCACACTTACTGAAAATCCATAAGGTAGCTTCTGAATCTACTTTAGAAACAAAAATGGCTTCTGGCTCCATCCCTGGGCTTTCTACTGTGTATTCTCTCCAAATGCTATAATGGGTTAGTTGTTTTATAAGCTAGAATAGTCAGCAAAGAGTGAAAACTAAAGATTATGCTTATTTAACAACTGATTTAGCTGAAAGCTGTAAATATTTGCGGAATGCTACATTTTTCTTAGTACCAGAATAGTTTTCTGCTGTGGAAGGAAAAAAATGGTTTATTAACTTTAGAAAATATTCATAGTATACTGCACTAAAGATCTAAATGGTGCCTGCAAGCACTGGACAAGGCATGTGCTTTGTTACGTGAAATGAGTAAACCAGACACAATGATACTAGTAAACCTCAAATAAATTAATCAAAGCATTGAAATAACTCTCTTTTTGCTATGTGTTGTTCTTTGCTATGTATGCTCTTATCTTTTAAAGGAAATCTTCTGCCCTTAGTAACATTTGCAGTCATTGGGGAAGACTGGTATTGAACTAACAGCTACTCCTTTCAAGTGAAATACCTAATTGTTTTTCTCTCATACAATTAAGTTAAAAGCCTGGCTAAAAATTTAGTATGTGAAACCAAGCCCATGTTACTGAAAGAGAGTACTTTACTCATTTGAAGTTACTTTTTTTTCTGGTGAAAATAAGCTGTGTCTTTAGAAGTTATAATCACCTCAGATTTTTTTTTTTTCTGTTAGATCTAAACTCAAGGCCAGATTGATAGCAAATTTGATGTGGTAAATATGATTAATTAGATCAGTAGGATTTTATCAATGTGAATATGAGCTTACAAACTGCAACACCAGAACCTGCCAGTTTCCTAAAAAAAAATGCTTCCATGCTTTCCCAAATGTATGGCCATCTTATACTTCTTAGATTTCTGATACTCAGAACAAATTTTGAGTGAAGATCTATTACTTTGTGCAGTGATAATGTAGGGAGGTATCACCATCCACATTATTAGTGAACCAGTGCTACAATTCACCAGTCTCACAAAGAATATATAATTTTTCAGGCAGCTAAAAGCCACTTTGGTTCCTGGCTTAAATGACTCCATCTGCCCTTTACAGATTTTGTATTGATAGAAACTGCCTCTTGCCTATCAGGTATTTATGGGTTAGCCTTATTGGAGACTGACTCCAGCAAACTGTATGAATAGAATTGAATTTAAAAGAGGACAAAGATCCCATTAAAAACTATCCTGTTGATTTCACAGAAAAAAAATCTGCTGTAATTAAGGAACTTAAACTGTTTACGTGGGCCTAAGTAGCTGGGTCTACTCATCTGCTGATAATGATGTTGCTTTCACAGAGTAAGCTGTACAATAAATTATAAACTGTACATAGACTCAACTGTCTGAATTCGAGGACCAAGAGGATGAAGAAAAAACAGAGGTCTCTGCTGAGGATCAAAACCAGATATAAGGGCAGTGATGCAATTCTCCTTTACATGTATTCCTTTGAATATTGTTGTTGGAAGGGAGAGGAACAGGTGACAGCATGGTTCAGTTATAGCTAAGAGAGTAGGAGAATAGTTTAGTGTGCAGGATAATTAAGTCATGAGTATCCTTAGAAAAAGGCTCAAAACTTTAGCCAGGTGGATGCGACATTGCCATTGGTCATGTTTTAAAAAAGGAAGCAGAGCAATTAATTTGAGGATACCTAGGAAATTGGGTGGATCTGTAGCTCACACATTGTATTCTCTGGCATTTTAGAGCCTTTCTGTGGTGTGATGGCTCTAGCGTGGTCTTTTGCAGTCACTTTTAACAAGCACCAGCAACTAGAAGGTGCATCAAAGAAAAAAGGCTTGAAAGCTCAACCCAGTAGAACTAAGAAGCGCTTGAAGAATGGGTATAGAACTATTACAGCACCAAGCCAAATGAGGCATACAGGGGCACACATATTTCTACAGAGGAGTATGCACAGTGTGAACTAAATGCATATTTTGCAATATCCACTAAGAAAAGCAAACAAATAACAGGAAATTTCTCAGACAAAACGGCTTTTTTTTTTTTTTTTTTTTTGTAACAACCAAAACATCTTGGGTAAAGGCTGCCCACCAGCTTCACAACATTTTATGGTTCAGCTGACTGCATGCTTCTTCTGAGTAAAGGTGAAGTCTCTGAAGATTGAGAAAGCAAATTCAGCAGGAAAAATACTTTGATACTGTAGTTATGTCTATTCTAAAATGACAGGTTTCGTTGGGATGAAGTTATTCAAGATACTGCCCTAAATGGCAGAGGAGATTTTTCATTCTTCTGAAATTTAATGTGAAGGAGAATTATGTTGTTAAGATCTGATTATAAGACATGCTTCTGCCTAAATTAAGGTGCAAACAAGACCATGTGCCAAAGTCAATAACACAGATTTTATTTAACAGTAAATGTGAGGTAGAGGGATAAGAAGAAATAGGAAGAGGAAGGAAGGAGAGAGGGACAGAGTGAGACACAGAGAGCAAAATATATCACCACATTAACCAAAAGATATCACCACAGCGTGGATTCTTGTGGCATCCTGCTGGTCCTTCTTCACCCTGGTCTGTGGTGGTGGGGATCGATCTTCTGGAGGTAACACTTTTATACAGTCCAATCCCACGTATCCGTGGGCATAGATGCCATTCCCACAATTTGGGTTGCCTTTCCCACAGTTTTCCACAGTGCAAATTTTTTGTCTGGATAAGTCTCATCTTAAGTTCCTACAGTCTGCACAGTGGCATTTTGTCCAGTGCGCTGATTCCAAACCCTCACCTTTGTTAGACCTGGAATTAATGCCTTCCTGTTTTACCATCCGTGCTTATCTCAAGTTCCTGTTGTGGTGACCTATTTTATGGGGACAGTGTTTTCAGACATGCAACTGCATTCTTTAAGTCCTCACATATGTGACACAAGGGCGTCAAAACTCAAACCTCTATTTTTTGGGAAGCCTGAAAAAACCATGCAGTTATAGTACAACAAGTAGTATTTCTGTGGTAGAGAACAGCTGATAAACTGATAAAGCGAGGCTGATCTTTTGGGACAAGAAACATTTGCAAGGAGTTTTTCTGGTGCAGATAATATACTTCCTAAAATTAACTCGCACAATTTCAAAAGATACTATGCAACTCTGCATGTCCTAGAAGAATGAAAAAGAGTTGATGAGTACCTATTCTTAAATTGAATTTTCTCATTGTTTTCCACCCTTTCCAGGTTGCCTTTTGGAGAAATGACACGTTATGACATAATACTGTTGTAGGTTTACATATTTTGTGGCAAAAATGCTAATGTAACTTCCTAGCCTACTGGTCCAGTTCCAATTACCTTGGTACAAAATCCAAATAAATGTAAAATGCTTCAAAATCCTGGTGAAATTAGTTAGTGAAAAGAATGGCAAAGGGCTCATACAAATGCTGGCTTTGAGGTATAAAGGCACTGAGACACATACAGGTAGTTGCCCACAGTGGTAGGGCTCCTGGGAGATCTGCTGTCTGTTGGCCTCTGAGCACTAATGTGGGTTATTCTCTGGCTCTACTTGTTCTGCTGCAATGATGGTTGATCCCATTAAACACCTCAAAGATGAAAGGCCTCTCAAATCACTTAAAGTCGTGACATTTTCCACTTCTAACCATGTGTTCTGGGCTAAAATCTGTACTGTACCTTTTGCTCGAATGTTACCATAATAGTTTTAATAACTCAATTCTGAATTTTGTGCTCCAGTGATTTTTTTAGTGTCTACAGAACATCAGGGATTTAAGTTACCAGGCTCTTTTCCCTTTTTTTTTTTTTTTTTCTCATTTTGAAATACTTCTTTCTTTGGCACTTAATCTCTTATTGATTAATTTTTCTTTGTAATGCGGTACTTAGTAAAATAGTGTTCTAACACTTTTAAAACTCAAGGAAAAACCTCAAAACAACATGATCCAGTGTACTGAAGAAAATCTTTGAAGGCATAATTGTTTAAATGAAAAGAATTCCATTATTTTGAAAGTAAGTGTATATTAAACATGATTAGATGCTAGAAAAAGCTTCCTCTGGTATCCAAGATGGCTATACAATTATTGACTTCAATGTAGTAATTTAGTTAAAAATAGATGCAAACCATGTAACTCCTTTGCCACCTGGCATGTGGTCCTAGAGTTGAGCTTTCAGTACTCAGTCAAAATGTTTTCAATGTAATGCTTTTTCAAAACCATATTCTGAGAAAAGTTATCTTAGGAATTTTAAATTTTAAGAGATTTTGTTTTAAATTATTCAATTTTAAGGGCAGGACATGCTATGAAATTATTTGTATCTGAATACTTTCTTTTGGCACCCTCTTAAGTCAGGCATTTTCTCAAATTAAGTCAGACTTCTTCTCAAATAATATGACCTAAACTGACAACTCCAAATATATGAATTTCCTAAGCACATTATCAGCTGGGAGCAGCTAGTAGTTATAATTACTTGTTAGCTAATATTGTACACAGAACAATTATGTTTGGAGAGTTACATAACCGGACTGGTCTGCAATAAGCTTGCAAATTTAGAAAGAAATGAATGACCTCTGAACATGTCTAAGACAAGAAATAATTAACAAAGAAATCTCCTGATATGCTGTAGTATACCCCAGTTTGCAGCTTAAAAAAATTATTTTCCATTTTAAATGTTAGCAGTTACAGTATATCTACTTTGTCTTCTATGTATGTCAGAATAAAATCAATAAAACTTGCAAAGAGCAATTAAAATGCAATAACAATCCCACTCAAGTTTTTTTTTTTAAGCAATATGAACAAATAAGATGATGATGATCATTACCACCTCTATTAATTTTTCCCCATAGAAACCTACATTTGCATATTTATGCCACAAATACAGGCCTCCCCTTTGCCATCTCCATAACCACGGGGGTGCACACCTGGTGCAGAATGTTCCACTCCCAGCTCAGCAGAGGTGTTTTAAGCCAGCATGCTTTGCTTTGTACTTGCAGTGGATGTGCCCTGTCAGACTCCAGGGGTCACAGGCAATGTTTGCACTGCCTCATGACAAGACTAAGGTGACTACTGCACCAGTGCCATCCAAATATAAAGATGGGTCTGGGCCAGAGTTCTCAAGCTGTGGTAAGCATCCCACTAGTAATGTGCAAGCTACTCCTTCTGTGCACATACCCAGCCTAGCACAGAGCCAGGAGTTTTTGCTGCTGTTACTGTCATTAATGCTCTTACCTAAGCAAACTGCATTTAGAAAGTGCAATGTAGGATGTTCCTCCCTGCTGATAATTATAGTTTGGTAAGTATCACACTGCAATCAAGTATTTCAGAAAGCTTGTTTCGATAAAAGGGAGTTCTGACCCTACTCACATTGTAATGGGAGCTTATGTTTTCTTCAATATTTCAGTCTAAGATAGGAGAATCTACAGTGCAACAAATGAGAGAAGAATCTGTCCTGTGATCCAAACATGAAACTACTGACAAAAAAGGAAGATTTTTTGTCTGTATTTGAAATTATTTATGAATACTTGACTGCATTACCAGGTAAAGCCATTTTCTGTACTTTGTGGTGTTAAAACAATCAAAATAAATAAGAAGATATTCAGCCAAATAAACACAGAAGTCTTGATGTGATGTCCAATACATTTGCAGAAGTAATTGACAGCTAATGTAGTACTTCAAGACAGAATCTAAATTAAAGAATTATTAAATATTGCTATGAATAATGTATTTGTCAAAACTGGTCTTGTCTTAGTCACGGATTGCTGTACTATGAATTTTTGTTCTGTTACATTTTTTGTATTGAAATCTTTGACATGAACAATTTTGGGCTATCTAGGCCCTGTATATTCTATTGCTGACATGAATATTTGGAATTATCTATTTGATTGTTCTTTAAACACGAAAATAAATTCCTTTTATCCCTTAAATAAGGTTATAAAAACCACATAGATATTGTTTTGCTTGTTTTTAAAAAATAATCTTCTTTTACCCACTTGGCAGGAAGATAAAAGGGCAGAAATATATTTTAGGAAGAAAGAGTTATAGCTTGGAAGAATGGAAGGGCATTTAAAACTTATTTTGGTGTTCTCCATCTTCTTTTTAATTTAAAATTGCTTCCTGGATAAAGGAACAATAAAGTCATAACCCAGATTTATTAGGTTCTTGAATACTTGAAATTCAATTTTCTCTTTACTAAAAACCAGTGAAGGAATGAAAAATTTTTGAACCTGTATGATTTCAACCTTTTCTGGCTTAAGTGTCTAAGCTGCAGAACTTTGGACAGGGTTTTTTTGAAATGAGGCAAGCTAAACTCAGAATTTCCTATCCTTCAGCCATTAAGACTTGATGGTGGTGGAGGGATGATGTAGCCCAGGGAATTCTATATAAGTGAGCATTAGTTTTATGCAAAACACTTGGAAAACCAGTGCTTGTCTTCTCACTCAGTGTCTCTCAGTATACCATATTTCCATAGCTATATATAAACCGAAGCATTTTTTCAAGAAGCACATACATAAAATTCAATGGTCTTTGGTTTGTATCATAGTGTATTTCCTTGAAATATTTAATCTCATACAAAAAGGATGTCTGTCTTTAATACTATCAATCAGATCAGATGACTACAGCTATCACTGCTGTTAAATCCAAGTGTTGCAAACAGAGTTTGTGGGACTGGACCTGGCACGGAGGCACTCAGTAGGAGTTTTATATTAATGATTGATAGGTTTATGCAGACAGTTCATTTTATATGCCAGTGGCCATATTTAGCAATCACTAAAATACTTTAATGTTCTGTGATACTTGCTTGATGCTGTCTCATGGTTTAGTCATACATCATTTGGAGGTCTGCTTGTGAATTTTCTTGTTCTCCAGTTTTGTCCCTTTCCTGCAACAAATTTAATTTAGAAAAGCAGCTATGTACTGCTGCAAATGTTTAGAAATCACAACCAAAAATTGCTTATTAGCTGCAACATTGTTTTTATTTTTTTCCTAAGCTGAACATAATGCCTAGTGAAATAAGCATGGATTCACATTTGGCTAAAGTTATTTTCTTTTTTTCCAGAGAATACCATCTTCCACGAGAGGATTCCTAAAGTAATACATTCTGAAGTATGCAATATTTTTTCTCAACATGAAAGATCAGGCTTATTGCATCTTACTATATGGGTCATGTGGACATAATCAAAAAAGCAAGAACTGAAAGTTAAGGATTTATAAGAAACTTTAATAAAATACCCCACTTTCTGAACATTTCTGTTTTAATACTCTATGTTCCAGAAATCCAGGAAGACAGAAAAACCCGGGAATATAGATGAGTCTGTAATAATAGTGGACATGTGTGACTGGCAGAATTTGTGGCTTGAAAACTGTCATGTCCAAATTCAATTTTAAAATATAGTAAGTGAACTATTCACTGACATTTATGATGCATTTTAATCACCTTATTTTATTTTTACTGTGGGTTACACATTCCCAGTATTTGTGTCTTTCTTTTGTATTTCATATTTCATAGTGGCTTGGCAAATGGACAGATCTGAAAAAAGTACTTGGGTAAATAAAGTGCAACTTTGGTGGAATTCAGGAATGAGTCCAAAAATTATATCTACAAAGCAACTATGTCTACCCAGATAAATGCCTGAACATTAAGATGGTGAAGTACCCCAAGACTTCAAGTGCTGCAGTGACAAAACCATCTCAACAGTGTCTTGCCATCTGTTTAACATTTAGGCTTCCTCATCATTCACAAAAGTGGATATTTCAGTGCCTAGGTACTAAAAATGCTCAGAAGAAACCTTACAAACACTCACCATATTGAATTCAGCAGTAAATGTGCAATGTGGCTGTATTTATTTAAAAGCACAGTTAGGGAAGGTAGTGCTATCCACCAATATATGGAAAACTGTGAGGGGGGAGAAGCTTAGCCTTTTACTATATAATTTATTTGATATTTGTGCAATAAATGAAAGAGTTCCATCTTATCCCATCAAAACCATCTTTTTTTTCCTGCCAAGTTAAAGGCTATGCTGAGAAAGACTTTTTATCCAGCCTTCCTGTTGAAGGAGTAACATGGATGGTACAGCAAAGAGCACAAGGTTCATAAGTACTAAAAAGGGAACATGTGAGCAGGAAGTTATCTCCAAATAAGTGCTTACTTAAAATCTATATATTTACTGGAAAGGGGAAATCCTGTGGCTGTGTTTAAGCACTGCTGAAAGACAGTGTCAAGGAATCTTTTAAAGCTAGATGCATAAACAACTCTAGCAGCATAAACCAGAACCCAGGACTGTCCTCTATTACCATCATGGAATTATAACCTTGGCTGAGGATCCTATCATGAGAAGTGGAGCATACCTGGTAAATATGTAGACTTACTGCTGGACTCATCGTTAGGGCTATAACACAAGCAGGGAGGAAAAGATGTAGTTTGGAATGGCTTCAGATGTAGAAGGATTTACATAAAATGTAATTACATAACGAATGTCAGTTCCTGGCAAATAATCAGGCACTAAGCAAGTATTGTTAGCTACATCCTGCCTAGCTGGGCAAATTGTCTTTTGCAAGCATATGAATCTTCCAGCAGACTGTGCACAGTCTTAAATACCCCATGTGCTTCCAGTCAGAGAATCCCATAGCTGGAAACAGCCTTGATAAGTAGCATTTCAGATGCACTCACCCCAGAACTTGAGGCTCTTCCACTCACTATGTACACATTGTGAAAACATGCCTGTACCATCTTTATGGAGATTTTAGGTGTTTAATTCAGACTCATGTAATATACAGCCATAGGTAATACAAAAAAATAGTGCTATTTTGAAGTGGTTCTTCAAACATTTAAGAAGCCCAGAGGTTCTTAACGTTGCTAACTATTTCAGTCTACTTTTTCCCCCCCTGTATTTCCTAATTCCAGGAAAAGGGCATTTAAATGGCATACATCTTGGTATGGCTCCAGCTGATATGGATATTTAAAAATATCAAAATCTGAATTTTTGACAGGAAGATTATAGAAGTTTTATTAAAAAGCCTCTGAAAATATGTCCAAAATGTATAAAAATATACTGAGTTTCCTAAATTATATTCCAGTGAAGATAAGAAAGTATTCTTCCTCTTCAGAAAGTATACAATAAAACCAGTCCTGCAATTGTAAAACAAAATGTGACATTTGTCTTCATGTTAGTCATTCAGGATGAAACCTGAGGTTTTGATTTGGATTTTAGTGATGTGGATTGCATAGAGCTATGGCCATCTGTCACATGTCATGGAATCAGAAACACTGGGGCTAGAAGTGACCTCAAGAACTTTTATTGTCCATCAGTCTGTCCCCAGGCCAGATAAAATATCTTTCCCTCTTTCCAAAAGATTTGCGTAACACATTCTTACAGATCTCTGATGTTGGACATTCTGCAACCTCCTTATTCAGTACCTCCGAAATCCAACAAGACCTAAACACTCTGAAAGTTTCTCTGGCTTATTTGTTTCACTAAGAATGAACTCAAACCTCTAGTCACAAGCTGACTTCACTAGATCCTCACCAAAATTTAGGTATCTCTGGTCCAGACGAGAACTTGACTGAGAGGTTTATGTAAAGTGAGATTTAAATGCCATCACAATTAATAACTTATTAAACCCCAAGGAGTTCTACTGATATAATTGAGGATATTCATGGAATATATAGTTTTCCAATATGAAAAAGGGGATCAGAATCTGCCCCTTTGATAAAATTGTTAGGGTAAGAAGATTCTTCTGGACTTTTTTTAAAATATGGCTTTGATAAGTCAGGTTTCATTCTGCAGGACATTGTTCACAGCAACCGAGGTATTGACCAAAGTAAAGAAAAATGTTTTTCTATATTATGATAACTGCATTCTGATGCAGACTCAATTTTCTGTAGTAGTGGTAATATAGTACCTCTACTTCAAAATAAACATGTATTTCATGTTGGCATTTTTTGTATAAATGGATGAAAGGTCCTAATTCAGTTTTTGATGTAGTTTTGCAGTCAACCACTTGCTTTGCATAATTGGAGTGACAGATGCACTTTATTGTAGTAGCAAATCCACTTTGTAGCACATTTTGTAAAATGGTACAATGGGCCTGAATCTTGGCCAACATCAATAATGGAATAATATACAAGTAGCAGGGAAATTCCAGTTGTTTTAATGAAAATGCCACTTCTCATGCCTGTTCTGAGGTCATTCTGCTCAACAGTTGCTGTTAGGACAGAGGACTTTTAGGAAAAATTCTCAAATATTTTTGTTTGAGAGAGGTAAGAAGTGACACTGGAAAATAAGATTCTGAAAGAGCTTCAAAGAACAACTCCCCCTATATTATGTACAGAGAAAAGCACAGAGAAAGTAAAGGGTGATTACTGAGCCACTATTTATACGAGCAAATCTTTTTGTATGGCCCTATAAAGCAAGCAACGCTGTCCAAAATTGTTCTTTATCCTGACTGGAAGTCTGACAGGAAAACACAGCCTGGTCTACAGGGTTTTCCTCACTAATGCTCTCCTCATCTGCATTGCTCACTCACCTGATCATCAGAGATTTGTCTACACAGCTTTCTTGATTCATTGTTGCCAGCCTGAATGAGACGAATCTAGGAGAGAAGCAGGATCACTCACTGGAGTTCTGTGAAAAGTGTCAGTGTATGTCAGAGCATTAAGTCAGGCTGGTATTGATGTAATTTCTCTTTCTGACAGTTGATCAAATACCTATCAAAAATCACTGCCTCTCATAGCTGCTGCTTAGAAGATAACCTACAATGTAATGCTCTTGAAATGTGATTTTGTTTGAGGTATATTAGGGGTTTTTTTGTTTGTTTTTACTCAGTGAGTAAGTAGACAGGAGACACTTGTTGAAAACAAAATTGGCTTCATGATGTAATACCTCTATTATTCCATGTGATTTTGCAAACCTGTCCTTAAACAAGCGAGATGCAATCCTCTCTGAAGTTTCATGGGTTCATAGAGTCATTAAATTTGGAAAAGACCTCCAAGATCAAGCCCAACCTTTAACCAAACACCACCACATCAACTAAATCATAGAGCTGTCATGTTCAGTCACTTCTTGAACACTTCCAGGCAAAGCGACCTCACAACCCCCCTGGGCAGACTGTTCCAATTCCACCTTTCAGTGACAAAATTCTTCCTGATGTCCAGCCTGAACCTTCTTTGGCACAGCTTGAGACCATTTCCTCTTGTCCTGTTGCTGGTTGCTTCAAGGGAGAAGAAGCCAACCCCCACCTTGCTACAATCTCCTTTCAGGCAGTTGTAGAGAGTGAGAAGGTCTCTCCATAGCCTCATTTTCTCCAGGCTAAATACCCCCAGCTCCCTCAGCTGCTCCTCATATGATTTACTCTCTAGACCCTTCACCAGCTCCACGGCCCTTCTCTGAACTTGCTCCAACACCTCCATGTCTTTCTTGAAGTGAGGGGCCAAGAACAGAGGATTAGAGGTACAGCCTCAGATCTTCCCTAGTATTAGAGATACTGAAACCTACGGTTCAGAGTAGACCCAAATGGCAGGGAAACCATATCAGTTGGAATATTCTTTTAGTGCTACAGTACTAGGCTGAATATTCTTTTAGGCTACAGTGCCCCTGTACCATGAAAAGAAAATCAGTATCTTTGGTGATCAGAGAAACACAATTAAAAGCTGCTTTATTGAAAAGACTTCTTAGTAAGTTCTACAGTCAATTGTCATCTCAGAATACTTCCTGAGCTTGTTTTCTAAATCTGCAGAGTTCAATTGTGTGTTTTCATTGTATAGAAGTCCACAAAAAGATCAAGTAAGGTTATGCCATTGTTTCTGTTCTTTCCTGTCCTCCCACAGGCTAAGCTTTCTGAAATGCAGATAACTTGTCTGTCATTTCAAACTGTTTGAATCTCATCTCTTCAGAGAGAAGTTGAATATATTTAACTTATCAGAGATATCACCCAGATCTGTCTGAGTGCACCATCATTGCTGGTTAGACCACATGCATTGGTTTCCTGAAATAAAAAGGCCTAATTTCTGAATTTTTACATTCTGCTCAAAACATTTCTGTGTAATAGCCATCTTACCTCAGCAAGGAGAAGCAGTGCTGATGCTCAGAACACTCTGTCATAATGTTTTGTGCCTTTGACTTGATGAATAATCCATTTTATTGACCTGAAAAGAACAATAACTTCCATTCATTTCAGAGGACATTTTTGTACACATAACACCTCTTTTTGGATAGCATGGTGTTTAGTTCATGTGAGGCCTGAAGCTTCAGGCCCATGTGTGAAGACTCTTTTGCTGAACACAGTTCCATCATCACCACCACAATCTTTGAATAATTATACCCCGTGAATAATGCTTTTTCTTTAAGTAATCCTCAATGAAGTTGTTTTTCTTTGTTTGCTTGTGAGTTCTTGGGGTTTTTGTTAACACAGTCATTATTTTTTATTTACTATTTGCTATTTAGTATTAGTTATTGGTGTCTTTAGTGTTTCCAGGTCATCACTGCAAAAACTTCAGAAAAAGCACTACCTTTTAAATAAAAGAAGTTCTGCCTTTTGAGCAACATCAGAAGAAAACTCATGGTTGATCCAGTTCTAGTATTTGATTATTTTATTCCAGGCTTTTCTTCCTAATTCGTTTTGATCCTTGATATAGAATCATAGAATGATTTAGTTTGAAAAAGACCTTCACGATCATTGAGTTCAACTGTTAACCCAGCACTGCCAAGTGCACCACTAAACCACATCTCCAAGTGCCACAACTACATGTCTTTTAAATGCTTCCATGGATGGTGACTTAGCTACTTCCCTGTGCAGCCTGTTCTAGTGCTTCACAACCCTTTCTGTGATGGAAGATTTTAGAATATCCAATCTAAATGTCCCTTGGTGCAATTTGCCATTTCCTCTCTGTATTCATAAAAACATTTTTTATTGTCTTTTACATCAGCGGCCAGATTAAGTTCTAGTTGGGCCTTGGCTCTTCTAATTTTCTCCCTGCATAACCTTATGACATTTTGGAGTCCTCCTGAGTTGCCTTCCTCTTCTTTCCAAAGATCATAAAATATCCTCCTGAGTTGCCTTCCTCTTCTTTCCAAAGACCATAAAATATCTGTTTTTTCCTGAGTTCCAGCCAAAGCTCTTTGTTCAGTCTTGTTCCCCAGCAGCTCATCTTTCAGCCCACAGGGACAGCCTGCTCCTGGTCTTTAAGATTTCTCTCTTGAAGATGTCCGCCCTTCCTGGGCTACTTTGCCATTCAGGTCTGCCTCCCCAGGACTCTGCCAACCAGCCTGCTAAACAGGCCAAAGTCTGACCTCCACAAGTCCAAGGTGGCAGTTCTGTTGACCCTCCTCCTTATTTCCCCAAAAATCAAAAACTCCATCATTTTGTGATCTCTGTGCCAAAGAGGCCTCCAACCATCACATCACCCACCAGTTCTTCTCTGTTCATTAACAGCACTTCCAGTGTGGCACTTCTCCTGGTTAGCACACTCACCAGCTACGTCAGGAAGATCTCTTCCACACACCCCAGGAATCTTCTGGACTCTTTTCTCTATGCTGGGTTGTATTTCCAGAAGATATCTGATAAATTGAAGTCCCTCATGAGAACAAGGATTAGCAAATGTGAAACTTATTTGGAGCTGGTCTGTAATAATTTCTGAGTGTTCAGGTCAGGTTACTGGAAGGTTTTGAGCCTTTACATTAAAAGACAGAACTGAGAGGTTTTGTGATTTGCTCTCTTCTGGTCTTAGGAGGGCTCCCAGCTACCTTTCAGCATCCTTAGAGAAGCCAGCCTTACACAGAAAGAATACCTTTACATCTGTGCTCAGCTGCATAGGAAACATTTCCCATGTGTGAAAGGCTTAATACCAAACAGCTAACCTGGTGTCTTCTCTGGGAGCATGATATTGTGGGAATCCAGATAAAAGTAATTACTAGTATTTAATCTCAGTTTCTAACCCAGAAGGGGATTTGAAAATTTCTTAAATCATTTGTGCTTGGAAGACTCAAGTTATGTATTTAAAATGCTACTAATAAGCACCAGTTTAGTCAGTATATTGAACTGATTATTGATACATTTTCACAAGATTGCATTTTTTAGCAAATTAGGAGAGTCTTTTTTAAAGACACAAAAAGAATGGTTCAAGTTAAGTCAGAGCACAGGAAGCAAGGGAAAATTGGATATCATTGCCTGTGAAAACACTGAGTTGAGAAAATATTCTGAAGCAGGACAGAAAAGTTCCTGGCATGTAGGAGATCAAAAGAACTCTCCTGCAGGTCTAAAAATGAACACTGCTCCGTGGAGAGTAATTATTTTGGAACAGCCAGCTGAGACACAGGACCTTGTGGGACCAGAAGAAGTTACAACTAGCTTCATTATCATCAGGAGATCAAAAGATTTTAAGATAGATGAGCATGCCAGCTGCTCTCTCAGGAAACACTGTCCCTTTGTTACAATAGATTAACACTTCCATTTTAAGAAGGCTGTTATGTATCTATGTATGATTTGTATCTGAGTCATAAAAACTGCAGGCACCTGAACATAGTCAGACTTACTGAGAAAGTGCCATCTCCCCTGAAGTAATGTTACCCAGGTGTTAGCTGAGCACAAGAAAAACATAAATAAACTGGAGCAAGATTGGCCAGGAGCTGGAACAGTTTCCCTGTGAAAAGAGACTGAGGGAGTCGGGCTTGTTGCACCTGGAGAGAGATGGCTCTGGGGGGTTCTTAATGCTGTCCTCAACTATCTAATGGAAGGAAATAAAAGACAAAAGAGATGGACTCTTAGAGGAAAAATGAGTGGTAATGGAAAAGAGATGGAAGATGGCAGATTCTGGGTCAATATTAGGGAAAAAACCTCACCAAGAGTGTAATCAAATACTTCAGTGAGTTTCCAAAGAGGCTGAGGGATCTCCATCCTTTGATATATTCGAAGCTCAATTGGAGAAGTCCATGAGCAGCCAGCACTAAGGGAACCTGCTCTAAGCAAAGGAGTTTAAATTGCTAAAGGTCCTTCCAGTCTGCATAATTCTGTGATTGTAAGATGTGGGTTACAATACAAACAGGATCAATCTTGTAGTGTGTTTACCTTGGCTGGCTGCCGGATCCCCAGCCTGCTGCTGTCTTTCTCCCTTCCCAACAGAACAGGGGCAGAAAATAAAATAAAAAAGCTCATGGAATGAGATAAGGAATCTAAATATTCATTGGTTTCCATTGGCAGGCAGATGTCCAGCCGTTCTTTGGGCCTCCATACCTATAGCATTTGCTTGGAACCAAAGAGCATAACCACAACTGTACCCATATTCGCCTTCTTGCCCTCAGCAGCTGATTGCAATGTCATATGGTATGGAATGTCCCTTGAGTCAATTTGGGTCAGCTGTCCTGACTGTGACCCCTCAGCTTCTCACTCACCCCCAGCCTACTGGCCTTTGGAGGGGAGGGAAAGCGTTGATGCAGTGCAAGCACCGCCCAGAAAAAGTCAAAACATTGGTGTATTCTCAACACTATTTTAGCTACAAATGCAAAGTACAGCACAATATGGGATACTATGAGGAAATTTAACTCCATCTTAGCCAGAGACAGTACACTGGAATATAACTGTGCAGGATACAAACTTGTTGCTTGAAAGGGATGTCCACAGGGATGCAGGGATGGTTCAAAGAATACAGTTTACCCTGAACTGTCACAATAATGTTGTTCAGATAGTTCTACTTATTTCTGTTTCAATACAATTGATCTGACATTAATGCACAATTGAAGCTGACCTTAGGATGTACATGCATGAGAAGACAATTAAATACTGTGCTCCCAAAGTGCTAAGCAATTATTAAAATTTAACTGAAAGAACTCAGTATGCCAAGGATAAATTGCATAGGAAAAAAGCCTAGAATTAACCGGTTTTTTTTAACATTTTAGTATTGATTGGACTGCTTGAGTGGTGAAAATTTCAGAACAGCAAATCCAATTAGCAATTTTTAAAATAAGCAAATAGGCTTTGGTGGCCAAAACTTGGTTTTATTATTTTTTTTCTTCAAGGCTTGCTTCCCAGTTTTAATGCCTAATCCCCAAATGTGCTGCTGAGTACATTTAGCGATAATTCAGAAGATCTACCTATCAACAGCTTCTGAATTTTCTGTAGCACAATGGGTGTTGTTTATCTTAATCAAAGTCAGTCTTCTCAGCTTCAAGGCCTATCTATTGGGGTGCCTCCCCCCTGCCATGTGGTCCTGGGAGAGGGGCCCTGGGGGCAGGCACGGGGTTTTCCTGCCCCTGGTCAGTCTCGTTCCCATTGGTTGTTTTGTGTTCCCCTGTGGGGGGAAGGACCCTGGGGTCCCGTGATTGCCGCAGTTCCTTGGCAGTCGCTGACCAGGCGGCAGGAGAAATAAACATCTCTGAAAACATCTACCAAGAATCGGTCCATATTTCTTTTCCACGGGCCTCTCTGTCTTATACATGTTGCAGTAATCCCCGCTGCAACATGCACCTCCCTAACTCTCTGTTCTTCTGCCTTCCTGACAGTTTAGTATTCACAGAGGTGTGCCTATGCAGCCAGGAACAGAAGATTTGTTCAAACAGAAAAAAACCCCCTGGCACCTGATTGAGAGAACTAGTTTAGCTGGGTTGTCTAGCAAGCAGATCACACACTAGGGGTCTCTGATTATACATCAGATTTCTCCACAGTATTTCCTGAGGAACAGAGGCAGAAAGTAAAAAAAACCAACCACCACAAACTGATATTTTTGAGGGGCATTTTCACTATCTTTCCTAAGGACAGTTGAGCCAATATCTGGTTAAGAAGAACTTTGACTTGCTGAATACAGATTAGTTCTTAATGAACATGGTATGGAGTGTGGGGGATATGATCTATAGAACATCTGTAGAAGAAAAAATTGTTAAAGAAACAAAGAAAAGGAAAAGACATTAAAATCTGTAGAACTGAATTATCTCTGTTACAGCAAAGTTAGATGAAAAAAGCTGTTTCTTGTTCTACTATTCAGGTGGAAGACAGTTTCTACTTTTCATTATTCAGACGGGTAAAATCCAGACAAAGCTTATTTATGAGTAGTTCAAACTAATTTGTTTTGTTGCTTTGGGATGTCAGGAAAACTCCTGAAAAAGAGAAGTTAAAAAAAAAAAAAAAAAGGCAGAGAAGCTAATTTATTATGATGATTTAATGATGAATGCCCCTATTTTCTATATTAAATAGTTGCAATCACCAGTTCTTACATTAAAATATTACATGAATGGCATTAAGAATGGATAGTCAATCCAAGACAGCAGTCATTGCAGATCAAACTTTTCCTAGGCCTCCTACTTAGAAAAATCATGCAGATCTAGTAGAAATATCAAACAAAATAAAAAACCCAGCAGAGATAATTTAAGCTCTGAAACTGTAAATTTCTGAAAATTTCCTTGTGAGGGAAGTTATCATACAACATGCCTAAAAAGAGCTGTTGCCACCTCACTTGCTGTCATGTTGTACAGTTTTAGGGCCTAGATGATGCTGTGTTGGCATTTCAGTTTTGGCGAGATGAGTTATTTGAAGCTGATGTTTATTTGCAGAAGTTCTGACTAGTCAAATATGAATGCTTTCATATAGAAACTGGGTTATTTTTACCTTGACTTTTCCTCTAGCGTTCCTCTTGATATTAATGGAAATTTGGGTCAAAGCTCTAAACACAGATGAAGCATAATTGCATACAATTCTTGTGATTTGACATACCTATTGCTACACCATTAGAAAATACCATTATCCCAAATATCTTCCAGCAATTTTCCCTGTGCTCTTTCAGTGTTACTAATTTGTGATTTTCAGTATGGCTTGTTTTAGTAATATTGACAAGAGGCATATAACTACTCAATCAAGCATATCAAGTCCTTTAATTTGGCCTAATTCAGGCATCAATGAAAGGTGTGAAGCTTTTACATTTGTTCTACTGAAACTAATGTCCATCAGAAAGCAAATTGATTTTTGGTTTCAATACAAATCAAAATTTGATCGCATGAAAAAATGTTGTCAACCCTGCTAAATTGGTAATGAATGAACAAAGCAAAGTGAGTGCTGAATATCTGCTTCACACTTTCCTTTTCACTGGTGTATAATTTCTAGTCATTCAAAGTAATTTTCTAAAAGATGAAAAGCCTCAGTCAATTTTTGTATGTCTACTTTGTTGAATACTTCAGACATATCCTTAGCTCATATTCTATATTATGGTACTTCATACAGGCAAAATGGATTCTCTGTTGTAAGTGTTTCTGATTTGGCAAATAGCCAAATGCAAGAAAAAAAAAAGTGTGAAGGAGAGAACTTATCTCCACCAAACTGTGTATCCCAAATATGACTCCGGCTTCCATTTTATGACAGATACATAGGTGGCTTGCACAGAAACAGCTTACAACAATCTCGAAAATCCAATAAGAAAGCATGATTATTATGTCTATGTGTATAATTCCTCTGCTTAAGGAAGTTGTAATTCACCTAACAACACTGATTAAGAGACATGTCTGCTTTTGTTCTCTTTAGATTGTTAGCGATCTAAGTAATCTTAAACAGTTCTACAACAATTATAGTGTAAACACTGAATACTATCTGGTATTGCTTTTTGTTAATGTTTTTACTTATCTGAAATTCTGGAAGTAATACAAATAGAATAGGGTCAATGAGTTAATCCTCGATATCATCTAACATTTTCAACACATTAATCTTTTGGGTGTATTTTCTATGTCTTGATCTATGCCTGGAGAATTACATTTCTTCTAAAAGGCTTATGAGCAAGTTGTTAATACCACAGAAACATTTGTTTTATAAAACTGTGTCATGGTTTAGGAATTGTATTAGTGCTCCCACTAAAGTAAAAACCACAAGCTGCTCCTCCCCACAACCCCTTCCAGTGAGAGACAAAAGGCAGAGATCCTGAGTAGAGATAGGAAGAATTATAGCAATGAGATAAGAAAATGAACAGTAACAGGAACAATATTAAGAACAAAAGTATACAAAAAGAGGGCAGTTCATATCCAAAAAATGCTCACTGACCGACCAGCCTGACCTGGCACTGCATGGCCCTCTGACACACAGAGCAAAATGGCCTCTGGACCCTCTGCACAAGTGTTTCCCCCCCAAGCCCAAGACAATGAAAACCAATGGCAGACAAACCCTCTGGTCGAGACTCTGGTGGAGTTACCCCCCTGCTCTGTTTGCCACTCCCTCCCTCTGAAAAGGACAAAATGAGCCACCTTTTGCCTCCACCTGAAGCCAAGCCCACCTTCTCAGAAGTGAGAACCTCTTACTCCCAGCCCCAGCGATGGCGTCAGTGGCATAGAACAACAACCTAGACATGCCCACATGGCTCTAGGCTCCACCCCCTCACATCCTTGGCTGAAATTAGGATGAACTATAAATGAATTAATTGCAACAAGCAACGTGCAATGTCTCCAGAGCGCTGTTCATTTATGCAGAAACTAAACTATTAAGCTAATTTTATTTAATTAAGTCTGCCCTGTACAAGATTTTCCCAGGAAATCTCTACACTGAATCAGTATCTTCATGGCCTTCATGTTTATTTGCCACACTGTGATATTTTTAAGTGCAACTTTCCATTGATTTCTACGAAAGGAAACTTAGGAATAGTGTGTGTTGCCTGACAAGTGGAATAACCCTTAAGAAATTCACCAGTTGTAAAATATCCATCTTTATGGGGTATTCATAAGACATCAAAATCTAGTAGAGTTACACCAAGATAAAGCATGTATAAGAAAGGTCTCATCCTGGTCCCTGTTTGAATTGTATTTATGATGTTCTTCTCCTTGACTTCTACAAATCTAGTTGATTTTCAGATGAAAAAAATTCTATCCAATTAATAAAAGTTACATGATTTAACTGCCATCAAATATAGTTCTATATTCACACACTGATTAGTTTAAAACTCAGTTTGCATCTTCAGCTCAGCTAGTTCTGTCTCTGAGACTCAGGTAGGCTCTTGAAATGTTTCCTTTTCATTTTAGAGATCTTAAACTAGATCATGCTGAAACTGGAACAGGATTTAGCCCCATCTCTTTCCTCCATTCTTAGTTGCAACATAATTGAGAGGAGCCTGAAATGACACATATGCTTGATGATAATGTTTTGAAAGATGACTTTACACATGCTACACAACAAAGTTGTTTGCTGTTGTATTCTGAGATATGTGGAAAAGCTGGCTTTCAAAAAATCCCAAGACAAGGACCTGGACCTTATTTGTCTCTGTTCTTGCATAAATGATCTAAAATTGAACTTTTCAGTGTAGGACGGACACAGCCATCCTTACATAATACTGGAAATAAAGGCACGAGAAGACTTCACATTGTCTTTGGAGGTATAGCTGCAGTTGTTAGCTTTGGAGAAAGGATGCTTAATCTAGATCATAAGTGGATGCAGATACTTGGTTCATAAATTAAGGCATATTTATAGTAGTTGGGATGCACTTAAAAATTCTAGTTAATTGACTGGAATTGGTCTACCACTCAGCGTGCAAACAACTTTTAGCTTCCCCTTTAGAAACTGGATACATACAGGGGTGTATGTGTGAAGACTTTCAGAAGCAGACAGGAATTTTCTACCTACCAGCTCTCTGAGACACACAGCTATCAGCCAAATCTTAGCCAGATCTTACCTCTGTAGCTCCAGTAGGAAGGTACATGGTAGAGCCAGTTCAACCCTGTCTGACTTGAATATGTCTGACTCTTTGGTGGGATCTAGTCCTTAGGCTGTGTGAAGTTGAAATCTTCTTGTCCTCATAGGTGTTTTCTGTATTTCAGAGGTAGTAGATATTGTGTTTCCTTTTAGAGGTCATGTACACACAGGGTAAGATCCAGGTGAATCCGAGGAGATTTAAGCAAGGGAGGGTCTCTCCCACTGCACCCATTGTTCCTTTTCTCATGCTGCTGTAAGCAGAAATGCTAAATCCCATCTCCAACCCATTTACCTCTCCCTTTTCCTGTGACAGGACTTGTCTGGCTTTGGGTTAATTCCAATTTCTTCCTGTAGTGGCATCATATTCACTTTTTCCTGAATTTCTTTCTTAGGTAGAAAGTCATCTGTGAATGGAAATAAAATCAGTAAATGTAGATTAGTTTTGACCTAAAATCCAGTCATGATCTCCCCATTTCAGAAGCTCATTACTGTGCACTAGTTGTCTATTGTGACAGCATTTCATTAGCTTGAACTGGAAAGAGCAAGAATGATGTGTACCTGTCAAATCTGAACTGGAGGAAACTATTTGTGCTGGTTTTTGTATGCTTCCTAACTCTAAAGGTAGTGGAAGAGACCTGCTGTTTTCTTATGAACTTTGACAATGAGCTTCTCTCCATCTGTGTTCAAATTGTTTAAGCCTGATATTTTCTTTAAATCCATGGGCAAGTGTTCTGTGTATGTTTTTGCATGTAGATTTACCATGTGGATTTTTAACTTCCTTGATCCCCAATGTAAAAGCATGTGAAACGGAATCAACTCCATTTTTTATTTCGAGTGGATCCCATAAAGTTTATTTAATTCATGAAGACCTCTGAAGCCCTCAGGGGAATAGAAAATAAAAGTGATGCATAAAGTAATTAAGATTTTTTAGCCAAGCAAAAGAATGAAAAAAGCAGTATTATTATTAGAATGCTGGAAGTGGGGGGAAAAAAAAAAATGCTGTAAAGAAGGCTCTTTAAAAAGCTGAAAGACTGTCAGACAAGGTCATCATTTAGGGTTTTACAAGGGTGGGTTCCTATGGGACTGTAAATACAGAAATCTCAGTCTCTATCAGTAGAAAAGTAAATCCAGTAGTAAACCCAACCACATTAGTGGTGCTTGGGAACTTTGAAGTGAGTGCTGCATCAAACCGCTCTTACAAGATGGAATGGAAAGTGATGTGGAAAGAAAGCACAGCAAAATGTCAATGGTATGGTCTCTCGAGCAAAGGACTGACAAGATATTTTATATACTGTAGACAAAAGCACAGATCCCGGAAAGCAAAATCCTCTCCTGAGTCCAGAAACATCAGTATTGTAAATTTACCTCGACATCTATGGCAGTTAACTAAATTACTATTGTGACATTATTCACGGAGTCAGAAATACCTCATCCATTCCTACAGGTGAGAAATACTTGCCCTCAACTATGACCTTCTCCTTGCTCCTCTGCCTTTTAATTAATATTTCTTGAGCTATTTCCCTGGTTCTAATAATACTCTGCAGTACTCTCATGTGATTCTAGAATAGTTTTCATCAGCAGTGATCAGTCTGAGGTTTTAAAGATACTAAACAATGTAGGCAAAAGTGTGCTCCCAATTTATATACTGGAGTTTTAGCATAGCGTAATGGAGAGAAATAATTTGAATACTGTTGAGTGCTGATGGAAAAGGGAGAAGGTACTCTATAGTACACAGGTGCTAATTTAATCCTGAAAATATGATAAACTGCCCCATGCCATCTTCTGACACTGTATTTGTTTGCATTCTTTGATAATCACCATTGAAGGAGGCAATGTTGGCATGATAGACTGAGATGAAAATTGTGAGGTTTTCATAGAGGGTTGGTGACTGAAATATTATCAAGATGAAGTGTTCTACGCTAATATTCTCTTGTAGTTGAGTCTTCCCTCAAAATCCAGGTCTGTGGCCTTGCTGATATGGGCCACGGTGACAAATCTCTTTCTAAATCACATTAATTTAATTGGAACAAAAATATAGTTTGTCTGGGAGATTGGGAAAGGGAAAGTTACTGCCTCCCCTGTCCTGTTTTATAAAGTCAGGGAAGGGCTGGAGTTGTATCTTGGTCTAACAGTTTATATGTGCCTGACAGCCTGTCAGCTGTTGCCATAGAGAGGGAAGGAGGTATTGCAGGGAAGTTGAGTAACAAAGAGAATGAGGAGATTAGTTCCTATATCTGAAAGATTACATCAGTGATAGGTGCTGAGAAACTTTCTGTCTCCACCCAAACTGAATTGTTTTATTTCTGAGCTGAAAGTAGAACACTCTGTTTAGTGGTACAGTAATCTTCTTTTTTTTTTTTTTTTTTGGACAAAGATATTAAAAAAAAATTGCAAGTACTCCTAATGTGAGAACTCTGTCACATTTGACACAGAATTTTGAGCACAGGCCCTTTATCTAGGCTAGGTATTGACATAGGAGAAGACGGGGACTATAGTGTCAAGTATGATTGCCAATTGCTCAGTCATACTGACTGCAGTTGACCTTCAAGAACATCAGCTTATTTGGGACCAAAAAGCAATAGGCTTCCTCTAAAGTTCTCTGTGCCTGATTATTATTTTTACCCCAGACTGAAAATTTCTCTCCCACTGCAGCTGGAATTTTAATTGTCTGTTCTGTTCTTGTAACAGCTGCTAAGAAGCTTTGCTCTTCCCCTAGCTGCTCTATTACAGCTATATAGCACCAAATGCAGTTAATTTTTTTATCCCTGAATACTTATTTTTTTATCTCATTTCAGTTAACTTGGCTTCTTAGGAAATGAATGGAGGCTTAATGTGGTTTAAAAGTGTTGGTGGCTTTCTCAGATTGACAAGCACTGGCATACTGGCATGTTGAATCTTTGTTTGTAGATGATGCTGAAGTGCAGTGAGGACACACCAACATTCATCCTTGGCATGCTAGATTTGTGCAAGGAAAGCAAGTTGCCTTGTACATGTATTTTGCAATACTGTAGGGAAAGCTGGCTCTAACAGATGAGGAAGAAGATCTATTGATGTTTCAATACTATAAGCTGTAAATGCCTTTCAGACCCACCACCTGCACAATTCCTCAGGTTGAGCATTATCTCTCCTTGCCCAAAACAGAATAGTTTCTCCTCATGGAAGTCCAGAAACATGTCCTTTCTAGGCATCCCCTGATCAAATTCAAATTCTGGGATCTAGTCCAGGGATTCATGGTGGGATTTGGAGGTTGGCCAGCACACACATTGTGCTGTGCATTTCCTTATCTGAAGAGGCAGCTAGCAAATGTTGTTTCAAGAACAAGCCTCTTTTTTCTCTGTTCATTTGATTTTTTGAGTTGCACTGCTCCTGTGTCTCTAAAGCTGTTTGGAAGGCCTGAGAAGGAACTGTGAATAAGTCAATCAGGAATCTGTGTCCTAAATATTCACTTTGGCTACTATTAGGAGTATTTAGAATCAGGAGCAAGTGCTCTCATTGGCTGCCGAAGGACAGGATTGCTTACTAGAAAAATAGGCCTGACAATCTGTTTCACAGAGAAAATACATCTGGGCCCACCTTTTATGTGTGGGCGTCTTGGAAAACAAATAATCAAGGCTAGTGAAATGGAAAGGATGATCAAAACAGATATTTTCTTGCTGTTTACAAGTAACTAATACTCCATATATGCTCAAAAATGAGGATCTGCATGTATTCCGTGATCCCTGATTGGAAATGGTAGATTAGCACTTAGTTTGCTGGTAGTTTAAGAATGGTACAGAGTAATGGCTGCTCTTTAGATGCTAAGGAAAAACTATGTTAAAATAAAAACATAATTTTACCATTATCAAATAGACATTATTGATATATTTTACAACTTTGTTATGTATCCAGGTAAACAGACGATTTTTAAAAACCTGTTGCACTATTTGTTTATGTTCTATCTCCTTCTATATTTTAATACCTAATAATTTTCTATTTCCTCACTATTTGTTTTAGGGATCCTAGCCATCTTTTAGAGAAGACTTTAGGGTTCAGTAGCTCAGAAGTTAGAGGAGATTTTGCGTGCCTTATATTGTTTAATTAACCAGAGGTTATGTAAAAACGGTTTTCAAGAATAAGTAATCACTTTCCCATGAAATCAAGGTCTTTTGGCCACCTAAAGTTTGAACAGCTAAAACTAAGAATTCTCAAAGTCTCTAGTGTTTTCTAAGCAAGTAATATTCTTTTCTCAGCTTTCTAATGTCTTTCCTCTTTAATTTCCTATTACATCTCTGGGTTCTCCTCCCTTTCTTCCATGTGCTTCTTCTTTCCATACCCTACAGGATTCCTCTCCAATTCTCATCATACCTTTCTTTGCACACTAATTATTTATGTGCTATTAGGAAGCCTGCATATGATTTTTCAGACATCTGATTTAATGATCTCAAAAACGTGTCAGCAACATGTGCTGTTTTGAAAAGGTTATTGATGGAGTATCACCACCATCTATGTCAAGTCTGCTGGTGAAGCCTGAACTAACCCCAGGATAGCAGCAGGTAGTCCCAGGTATCCCAGTCCCTGGGAGAAACAGGCCAGGACCCTACAGCAAGGAAACTCATAGCAGTGCTTATTCTACACCGTTCAGAAAATGAGGTATACAGGAAAAGAGGTAGGTAGATATGTAGAGTGAATAAGAAATACTTCTGTGCTTGGAAGTAATCCTGCATTTTGGCCGGCCCTGAAGCAGTCAGGCAGGTAGACTGTATGATAATTTTAGGTCTCTTCTAACTGAAAATGTATTCTTTTCTATTCTGTGCTATGCTATGCTGCACAGGGTTTTGAGGTCAGCTGGTTGTTCAGGCCAAAGGACTCTTCAGTAGTTTTGTAAGAGTAACTCTTGTAGAAGGTACACCTGTAATCCCAGTTGTTCAACAGGTGGATCAGATCTTGATATTTGTGCAGCAAAACCATTCAGTGGTGAAATGGAGCTGTGCTCCTTCCTTCTCAAACAGCTTCACGTAATTCCTAGAAGCATAACTCAGAATGAAAGCATGTCATCAAAAGAAAATGAAGTAATCAGCAATACACACTGACTATCTTGACCATCAAATGTGAATGTCAAAATACCATACTGTGTCTTCTTTCAGGTTCCTAAGCACCTGTTCCATTTATGGTACTCACATCTTTAAATTTTCAACATGCATGTGAGCCCCCTGCAAGGAATCCACTTCTTGCTGGAGAGGACTGCAGATTGGTAAGAGCAGACAGTGCCTATTTGGGAGGCAGGCGCTTTTGTAGATCTTCACCCGCATCACTGAGGCAAATGTAAGAAAAATATTGAATTGTTCCTTAGAACCTGCCTTTTCGAGACTTTTTCAAGAAGTATGTCTAAAGATTGCAAATAAGATTTTAGCAAATGTTAAACTTATGATTAAAGCTTAATTGTATCCAGGGTTTATAGACTAAGGTGGAGTTACCCTTATTCTCCTCCAGGAGACATCCTCTTTTCACAATTACAAGCAGAATCCTATCTGTTAAATTCTACCAAGTGCATTGAGCAGGAGTTGCTGTGGTTTACCTGCTTGGCTCCTTCAGACACCATTTGGAAGTTAATAGGGGTATGATTAAGGATGGTCAAAAATTCTGCAAACCTGCCTCCGTGTAAGGTTTCCCTTGACCTTTTTGTCCATTATTTTTATGTGTCAGTATTATTTCTGCGTGTCAGTATTATTTCTGCAGTCCTCACTCACATCATCATCTTTGATTTGGCTCTTTTTTTTTACCTGAATGACCTTTTATATGGATCAGAATAGTGTCAGTAAAGTGGCAAAGAAACAGTAGTTTCTGAAACATCAAAGCATATTCCATGCTTCTCCAATGTAAAGTCAGCAAAATTTTTGTCATAATGCAATCCTCCTGTTTTATAAATAGGTTCCTTTGAATCCTTTGTTATCATTTAACATACTTGCAGAATTTCTTCTTATCCAAGTAACTGTTTTCATCCAGATATAATTTGCTTTCCATTTCGTAGTTGCTTTTATTAGAATACTGTAGCTGAATTTTGCTCCTCAGGCAACATTCTCAAGTCTGCAGTATCACTTTTATGGCTTTTTAAAAAAAGAGGTCTCTGTATTTTATTTTACATTGTAGTTGGGGTGTTTGTGAAATGCCTGTAAATCTTGTGTAAGATTTAGAAGTTTTTATTTACTGTTATGAAGGATAGACCTTGGATTCGGTGGGAAATGTAGTTAAAAACAAATGAGGAGTATTCTTGGTCCAGTTATAAACTTTGGTCTTGGGAAGCTCATGAAAGTACTCACATGCTTGAAGTTAAATGTGCACTTAGCTTTTTTCAAAGTCAAGGCTAAAATGAGTAATTAACCACAATAGAAAACAACAAAATAAGAACACCATGTGTATCATGTAGTAATGGTATACAAAATAATAAAAGTGATATCAACAATAATAAGAATTCTTGTGTCTGAAATCAAATACCCAAGTGTCCTAAGGCTTTCATATTAATCTGTGGAGCTGTTCTTACATCATGTTCTTACAACGATCTTATTGACATTTGCATATCAATAATTTGTGTTTACCTGTACAAACACATTAATCAGCCATCATTTTCTTATCAAAGGGATGACTGCTGATTTGGAGAACTGAAAGATAAATTATATGTTTCATCTTTCAGGGCCTTGCAAAAGAATATATTGTATCTCCCAAAAGCCACTGTTTGTAAAACATAGCAATAGGCCTTCCAAAGATCACCTCAAAATGGTCAACACTACTGCAATAATATATTCAATGAACATCGTTACTGTGTGTGAAGGAAACAAAGACCTGACAGCATTCAGGTTTAAACAGGGTCTTGGTATCAAATGCAAATCAACTCCTAATACAGTAGAGTTTTTTTAATTAGTAAATAATGGGAAGCAAGAGGACTTTTGTGGAGCCCTCTAAAATTAGACTTTCTAGGTGATTTTGTCTATTGTTTTGTATATCTAATAATTCCAGAAAATAGAGTGCAGCACAACATCTCAGTGGAGCAGCTTCCAATAGCCCTGAAGATAGCTGGAATTCTGCTGTTAATCTCAAGGAGAATCAGGATTTAGACCAAGGTGCTTGAACAATAACAGCAACAAAACCTCCCAAACTGATCTGTATGCTTTTTTTTATTCTGCATTTTTTGTTGATTGTAGTTGTTTGGTTATGAAAGGAACTGCAAAGTTGTCAACACACATGTCTCTGGAGATTTTGTCATTGTCATTTTTTTCCTCTGTTAAGTCACCACTAAATTCAAATATACTAACCATTTTAAAGAGAACACACTAAACTTTAATTCTGCAATGTCCAGGGCACACTAAGCTTTAACTCTGAAATGCTCAGGGCACTCTTTCTATAGCTGATGGAAAAGGATGCCTCCAAAGGCCGCTGTTCTGTCCCAACAGGGTGCCTGCAATGAGTATGGTGATTGTTACTTTCAGCAAGACTGGTGACAGAAGACAGCAGGCACTAAGCTTAGTTTAGTTGTAAGATGGTTTCCTGGAAAAATGAAAATTATTTTAAAAAAACATCTACTTCAGTGAGTAGTGATGGAGGGTATACATCAGGTATATCACAGAATCATAGAATCATTAAGGTTGGAAAAGACCTCTAAGATCATCTAGTCAAACCTTTGACTGAGTACGACTGTGCCCATTCCACTACGTGGAGAGCCACGTCTTCTCCTTTTCGGAATCCTTCCACGGATGGTGACTTCACCACTTGCCTGAAGAGCCTGTTCTAATGCCTGGACATTCTTTCAGTGAAGAAATTTTTCCCAATATCCAAACTGAATATCTCTTGGTGTGACTTGAGGCTGTTTTCCCTTGTCCTATTGCTAGTTGTATGGAGAAGAGACTCATCACCACCTCACAAGAACCTCCTTGTAGAAAGTTGTGGAGCATGATAACGTCTCACCTGAGCCTTCTGTTCTGCAGGCTAAACAATCCTGGTTCCCTCAGCCACTCATTATAAAACTTGTGCTTTCCATCTACTCTTCCCCAAGCCTGTAGCTCTGCATGGGGTTTTTGTGACAGAGGGGTAGGACCTGGTACTTGGCCGTGTTGAACCTCATACAGTTGGCCTCGGCACATTGATGCACCCAGTCCAGCTCCCTCTGTAGAGCTTTCCCACCCTCCAGCAGATCAACACTCCCACCCAACCTAGTGTTGTCTGTATTCAATCTCCTCATCCAGGTCATTGACAAAATATTAAACAAGAGTGACCCCAACACTGAACCCTGGGGAACACCACTTGTGACTTACTACCAATTGGATTTAACTCCATTCACCACTGCTCTCTGGTCTCAGCCATCTATCCAGTTTTCTACTCAGCACACTTCACCTGTCTAAGACATGGGCTGCCAGCTTCTCCAAGAGAATTCTGTGAGAGACAGTGTCAAAGGCTTTACTGAAGTCAAGGTAGGCAATTTCCACAACCTTTTCCTCATCCACTAGGCAGGCCACCTTGTCATAAAAGGAGATCAGGTTGGTCAAGCAGGATGTGCTATCCATGAACCCATGTTAGCTCAGCCTGATCCACTGGTTGTCCTACATGTGCCATGTGGTGGTACTCCAGATAATCTGTTCTATAACCTTCCTCAGCACTGAAGTCAGGCTGACAGGCCTGTATTTCCCTGGATCCTCCTTCTGGCCCTTCTTGCAGATGGCCAACCTCCGAGGTTAACCAGGACTGCTGATAAACGATGGAGAGTGGCTTGGTGAGTTATTCCAACAGCTCCCTTGGTACCCTTAGTGGATCACATTTGGTCCCATAGACTTGTGAGAGTCTGTGTGTCAGAGCAGGTCACTAACTACTTCCTCCTGATTACTGGGGGATTACTGTGCTTGCTCCCTGAACCTATCTACCAGCTCAGGGGTTTACTGTAAAAGTCTGAGGCAAAGGCATTAAGTACCTCAACCTTTTCCTTATTTTTGGTGGCAATGTTCTCCCCATATCCACTAATGGATGGAGATTCTCCTTGGCTCTCTTTTTGTTATTAATGTATTTGTAAAAACATTTTTTGTTCTCTTCTACAGGGGTGCCCAGATTGAGTTCTAAATAGGCTTTTGTCTTTCTAATTTTCTCTCTACATGACCTAATGACATCTTTGTGCTCCTGAGTTGTCTGCCTCTCCGTCCAAATGTGGTAAACTCTTTTTCTTTCTGAGTTCCAGTGAAAGCTCCCTGTTCTGTGAGGCTGGACTTCTTCCTCACTGCCTTATGTCATGTTAGTATTATTTATTTGATTCCAACAAAATTTCTCTAGGTCCAGACAAGCGCTGGTCACAAGCAGGTGCCTTGGCACTTGCTCTGGCATGCTCTGGCATTCATTTAGTTTCATGTCCTGACTGCAGGTTCAAGAAAACCCCATATGCTCACAATGCACTTTATCACTGGATTATATGTGATGTGGAAAGTCCTATGCAAAGTGGATGTGCTAGGAAGAAATGATTTGGCAAGGGGGCTTAAGTAGTGCCTGAACCACTTATTAGTGGATTTGACCTCATGAACCTTTCTAAGTAGGAGAAATATTCTAATTCTTATTAATAAATGAAGAATTAAGAGATAGAAAAAGCAAATGTTTTGATCAAAGCTAGGCAGTAATCTTTGTCAGAAGACTGGAACTGAAACCCTAACTTTCAAAGGCTTAGTTCTGTGCCAGTTTTACTTATAAGTGTAGCAGTTGTTACTAGGATGTGGCAAATCTCATGAATCACAACTTTTTGTGAGAATGAGCTACGCATCCTAGAAAGTCTTTGGTATAACTCAATTGTCGGACATCACTATTCTTTTTTTCCCTGTTTACAGGCTTAAAGTTGACAACTCTACTGCTGTGCTTTTTTAAAATTTTCTCTCCTGTCTGCTTCTATACAGAACTCTGAGCTTATTTTTCATTCTGGCTAGTCTCTGCTCCAATTTCACCCTATTTTTCATTATTAATTTTACTTTCCATCATCCTATCTGTTCCCACAGGTGAAATGAATGAATACATAAAATAAAAGCTCCATAGCATTCAATTCTGAACCAATAACATCTCAGTGACTTTCGAATTATTAGAGACAAAATGAAGATGTCTGTCCTTAGCTGTAATTCATTATTCTCCCAGACATTTGGTGCAAGATATTAAATGAGATCATTTAAATGAATCAACCTGTTTCCCTTTCGAATACAGTAAATCGTTCCAGAATAAGAAGCAAGGACTAATACCAGGCACTAATCAGCTATCAGCTCATTGATACTTTCATTGATGTGAATTAGTAAAATAAATACAAAAACAAGCAGCCTCTAAGTTTCAGGTGAAAGTCAATAGCACTGCTAAGGGTGACACAAGTTGAAGAAAGCAGTACATGGCAGTATTTAACAGTACAAAAATGTGTGTTTAGCATTTTGTCTATAACACATCATTTTCACCTTTTGCTGATGGTAAATTGTGAATCAGAACCTTCCCCTTTCATATAGGTTTTGTGGATGGAGCCATGCACTTCACTTGTAAGAGAAAAGCAACAAGACACTTTATCGATATAACAAAGTTTGATAGTAAATGCAACAGTGGTTTGACAAGATTTGATGGCAAGGTACACTAGATTATTTACTGCATAGAGAATAGAGTCAGGCAAAACTGCTAGGAGCCTCAAATCTAGCTGAGTCACGAGATTCAGAAAAGACTCTCTTGTGTCCTAAGCCACCTCTCAGAGGGGAGTACAGGTGTGGCTGGATCCACTGCTACTCAATGGTTTATGTCTAAAGGATTATATACACACGATCAATCCTTTATAGCACTTAGCTAAGATTTCAAAGTTAATGACTTACCTTCTTATTTGCATGCCAGCAAGACATCTAGGTCACTGTACCAGACAGCCTTTGGCTACCCTGTTGTCTGTCCCCCAAAGTCCAGAGTCAGGTGGATGCAGCCATCACAACCACCGCTGGTGGTTATGGCTTACGTGGGGGCAGCAATGAACTCTGCCACAGCAGGCACAAAGAGAGTCATTCACTTCTATATATCCTGAAGAATCCAAAAGTAGTGGTAAACTTCAGATATTAGGTAGTTAAAGGTAGATAAGAGGGTTCAGAGTAGACCTTTGACTCATTCTGGATCAGTATTCTAGTGTTTTTCAAAGGTCACCCCACAGATCTTATTCTCCAGAAATTGAAATGTCTTTGTTTCTTTTTGAAGTATTGTGGAGGCACAGAGATGCTTAATTTTCACAGTACTTGAGATCAAGCTGCTTAGATGATTTGATCAGCTTTTAGGCATAAAATTAAGTCTCCTGTGAGAGTATTAATAATATTTGCAAATGAAGACTAAAATAGGACCAGAGCTTGTGAATTCTCCTTCATAGAAATATATACACATTAAAAAGAAATCTAGAGTATTTTTCTGAATGACTGTATGTTTTATCACTACTTTTTATAGTTATATTAATAAATTATACTTTATACATGCTTTAAGCATATTCAAATTTAGTAAATGTAGTAGCCATTGGCAGTTGGACTAGATTAATTTTGTAGGGCCTTTTCAACTGCAATATTCTAAGATTTCTGAGGTGCAAATACCATGATCCATACGGAGGATAGCACATCTCACCTGTAAGGGCAGAATCACACCCTGAAGTGCTGCAAACCACAGGAGATGGGAATATGGGACAGCTTGTACTAATTGGTCACAGCCATGTGCTTGAGAAACTGTGCTGAGAACAGTGAGCCTGATGGTGAAGGGTTTGTGCTTATGTCTAAGTTTTATGCTTGTGAAGTGGTGGCTACAATTGGTAGAAGTCTGTCAACATTTCTATGACAAACAGGAATTAGGCTTGAGCAGCCTTGTGGTTTTAAATGCTTCCTGAATGGGGAAGGAAAAAAACCAAACAAACCCACAAATAAAAGTAAGTGCAATTCCAATAATATGCACATTAACTCACATGGTTCTGCTGTCATCTCCTCCAGGAAAACTGTTGAACAGATCACAAAGCCTCTGTGCCTCCTGAGTTTTCTCCCATTTCTGAATGAAATGAAATTACTTTAAACAATATTTTTGTAAGTTCTGAGTGGCAGTTCTAGGTATTAACTGTTATTTTCACATTGCTCTTTTCCATATATTCCTTCTCCAATGATGCCTTTCTTTTCTTAGTAGAGTTGAGAACTGCTATTCAAAACACAGAAAAAATCATGAAATGTCCGGAGCTTGCCTATGCTAAACCATGAAGTCCTGCAATCTTGAATTAGATTGGTCTTCAAGAAAGTTGATGATCAGCATTTTGCAATAAAACCAGTGAAGACATGGTATTTACAGAGTTCCATGTAATTAAACTCTGAAAATACCTCACAACTGCCTTTCTGTTTAATTTTATTGGCTGAAGAATAAATTTCTTTATGCCTATATCAGAAAGGTCCAAAGCCAGGACTCCTACTTTCAAAATATTATTAAAAATATTCAAAAATATTCAAAATATTTCAATATCAGTGTTGCTACCATTTAGCTGACCAGTTTAAGAGATTATAGATTCTGGGTTGTGTGGGCAGCTGAAGACTTGGGCAGGTGACATGCAAGGACTGACACTGCTGCACAGCATGGCACCACTGGCAGAGCAAGGGCTGCTCTGCAATAAAGTTTTTGCACTGCTGAATTAGGGTTTTAAGAAACAATTATCTGAACTCTTTCTGATGACTGAGTGAAGCCAGTATGTAGCAGATCACCAAAACTTACAGAGCTTTTTATCTACTCTCAAGCTCCTGAAGGTGCAGAAGGAAGCCATGAGTTTTGCTACTTGTGTGAAATAAAACCTGAATATTTTTAATTTTAATTTTTTAAAAAATTTCATGTGTTCTGTATCTTGCAGCTTATAGTGTGTTGTGCCTTCTCTGAGACAGAAGTGTTACTTTTTTCCCCCGTGCTGTTCTACATTTGAAGCTTCTAGAAATTACCTTTTATACATTGAATGCACATTGAACATATTAAGCATTTAAATATTGCGCAATATACACCACGTAAACTCACAGAAGTTATTGGTCTAAGAAAATTATATTATGGTTGAATTTTAGTCCTTCATCATGCTATGTTTTACACCCTTTACTGTTAATTCCTTTCAAAATTCCTACTTATTATTTAAAGTTGCATTAGATGAGCTGTCAATGTTTTCTTCAAATAGACAACAATTTTCATTCAAATAAAATTGCTATGCTCCCAATATTTGCTTTTGTCAGCACATAATAGATTTTTTTTTATTAAGGACATATTATTATCACTTGAAAACTAAATTTTGCACAATAACTCATTTTTATATAATTGATAATTGTGGGGGCATCCCCGTATTAACATTATAGCATATTAAAAATTGGTAACTCTTACCAGATATCCCATAAAAATATATTTAATGACATTTCCATAGAGAAGACAGATATTTTAGCTCATTGCATTTTAGAAAAGGCTGGGTATGTTCACTGTAGCTATTATGGCTAATAATACTTCCTATTGCAAGTTTTAAAGTCTATCAGAATTCCCTGTGCACAATAGAGCACTTAGCATATGTCAGGAAAAAACCTGTATTTTGAAAACTCCCTAAACACCTACTTTTCAACAATGGTTATAAAGGTGATTTATGGACATATCTATTTTCAGTGTATGGAATTCATAGCCACAGGAAGTCACAGAACAAAATATCAGAGCTAGATTTGAAAAGTATCTGGCTCATTTTATGACTAGAGTAATGTTTGTGAGTGGAACATCCCTTAACATGGTAAGCCTGAGCAGGTACAAGTGTGAGATTCATTGCCTTGAAGGAGAGAGGAATTTAAAATCTGTCTTCTTCTTTGCTGAAGGTCACCCCATTTTTCAACACTCTTTCTGAGATGTGACTGTCAGAACTGAATAGAGTAATCCACAGATTCATTTTTAGTACTTGTTAGTGCTCTTCTCTGGATTTATTCCAGATCCAAGCTCCCCAATTTAGTCATACTTTCACTGTGTTAGCCTTCGTTGCCAGCATATCATGCTGAGAGGGTATGTTCTATGTTCCCTCTCTTTAGCAAAGCCATTTTTTTGAGAAATGGCTATGTATAACACAATTGCCATAGTGATTTTACTTCCTAATATGCAAATATACATTTATCATCTTAGATCCATATAAGTGACTTATTATTATGGTCTAGTCAATGATTTTTTGTATCCTTGGATTTTGTATCCTTTTTTATTTTGGATTTTATTAGCAGTAGTTTTACTACCCATCATTGCTAAAGATACCAAATACCATTAAGCCTAAACTGGAGTCTACAAAAAACATGACTTCCCACTTCTAACTACTTTGAGGAGTCTATTCGTCACTCATATTCTCCTGCACTAGTATGGCTTTTACTGATTTTAGACAGCATTATATATAGTGGTAAGTTAAATTAAAAAAATTACAGAAAATGAAATGGTTCAGATTATTCTACTGCTTTACATATTTGCCATCTCCAACTGGATGTGCAATCCCATAAAACTGATGACAAGCCTTAGGTAAGTGCAGAGAATCAAAAACAGTTGGACAGATGTAATATGTTTACACAGTAAGATTTCACTAACACAAGCATTCACCCCCCCAAACATATGCATATGTATACATATATGTATTTTTTCAAAAGTTTAAGAGACAGATAGATATAAAATATTAGACTTGATAGACTAATCTACTACAGTGATGTGATATTATTAAAAAAAAAAAAAGATATTTGTTCTACCTTTTATTTTAGTTCACAATGAGATAAAAGGTCTAACATATGGACTACAATTGTCCTGCACATTATTTAAAGTTACAACCCCCAATACAATAAGATCAGCCTGTCATTCCTCCAAGCTGCAGCATGTACAGAAATGTTAAGAGCTCATGCACCGGCCTATACCTCAAACCACTTCTCAAACGTCAAGGATACAGATGGACCTTCCTACAGATAACCAGAAATATTTTAACAGTGTTTCTCCAAGCCTTATAGTATGAGACTGAATCCTGATATTTAAAATACAATCATTATTTGCTGCAAATGTGTAGTTTAATAAAATCTCAAAGGCAACAGCAGACAAGAAAAAAAAAGTGAATGGAAGAGCAAAGATCACAAAAGCCAACAAATCAGTTCTTACTTTAGGCATATTTTCCTTGTAATGACATCTATATGAGAAAATGTAGGCATTTAGCACAAGAGGGTGTCTTTGGGAGCCTCCTGTGTGGGCAGCTGCCCCCAGCAGAATGGTGCAGAAGGCATTATCCAGGTGTGCTGCATGCTGCAGCAACTCAGTGTTCCAAGTAGCACCAGCCAGCTGTCTCCCCCATGGTGTTTGTGACGAAGCCAGAAAGTATTAATCTTGTCAGGGAACAAGAAGGACACACAAAAGTAGGAGTGTTACTTAGCCCCACCTTACAGCTGGCCTGTTCCCTGGAGAAAAAACTCTACTTTTTGCCCTAATGTTTTGTTCTAGAGCCCATGGTTGTTTCTGGTGACCAGGATCCATGTAATGTGAGACATGAGGTGGAATACAGATCTCCTCTTTCCTGAAAAATTCCTGTCATGTCCAGAACACTAGACAGGAAGGCAGTGCTTTCTGCTGGGCTTATTGCTTTTCATGTACTTTAGGAAGGCTTGAAAATGTCCAGTGAGTAGGATTAAGGGAAGCAGATAGAGTTTAGATGTAACTATGTTAATGTATCATATCTACACTGTTACTGTCTTTGCTTATTTGTGCAAGGTGCATAGGGAGTGTCCATGATTCAAAACGTAGGTGATAGATGCTGAAAGTCTGGTTGGCTATGGATGAAGATGTCTGGCTTTCTGAATAGACTTTCTGAGGATACATGACTCTTTTAAGCACTTAAATGGACTCTCTGGATCTCATTCATAGCCATAATTTGCAAACCTGAATGATTAAATACAACTTCCCCCGCCTAAATTAGCATTTAGGCAGGTTAATTAGAACTGGAATAGCTCCATCCAGCATCTCTGTAGCTTTTCTTTGTAGTGGAACAGCAGCTTTGTCTCCTCAAAAGACTATAAAACTAATCATAGGAGTTATAAGATAGTGCTCTAGCACGGCATGCACTCTGATTTTTAAGGCCAGATCTTAATGTTTTCTTGTAGCCTATAGGATTCAGTCTTAAAACACTCTAAGATGTGCAAACTTGTGAGCCATCTTCCCAGTTGCACCTAGGTCTCTTGTAGTCATGCATGTTTGCAGCACAGAACTGGAGTTCTGTTTTGTGACAGGCAGAAATTCTGTAGTGTGATTACTCAGTTTATTATTTATCTACCATTTATTATTTATCTGTATCTTCATTCCTCCATTAACATGTTTAGAAAGAGGCAAAATAAAGCATCAGCCTCTGCTCTGTTTCAAAAGATGGGAAAAGATTGGTCTGCTAAATTTATGTTTCAAAGTAGCTGAAGAATTGGACATTAGTTATTTGTTGTATTTATTTAAAATTTTTAGGGTAAGAGAAATAGTATCTTTTAAAATGAATAGTCCAATTCCTAAGTATCCTAAAGCATGAAGTCATAAATTTTCCATATGGAATAGTAGCATTTTATTAAAAACACTATCCATAGTCTGTACTTGCAGTCAAAGGAGAAAGTATGGAAGATAAAACATCACGTCAATTTATCTTTATGCTGTAAAAAATAAAACTGAAAAAGTCACATTACCAAAAGAAAAATCAAATTACCCTGTGTATATTTAAAAGAATGTCAGCTTATTTTTCATGTATTTCTCATGAATGCAAATGATACCTGTTTCTTGTTAAGCAGGCATGCTGAGTGTACTACTAAACAAAAGGAAAACAGAACCTGTTCAAAAGGCTGAAGCATTCAAGCAAAATGAAAGGTCTGTGTTTTTTATGCCAGAAAGGAGACATTATCTAGAGACCATTGCAAGCTATTGAGCTGCCATGGAATAATTTTCCCAGTGGTTGTATTCATGGCAGTAAAAGAACCTGGTACACTAATTAATTTTAACTGATGTAGATTATTCTGCTTGATGTGAAGAGTGTGTTATGGCTATTTTGACAAATAGGTGAAGCTCTTTGAATGGCACATAGTGCATGTAATATTCGGATAGTGAGTGATTGTTTGAGAGGGTGATGTCTCTTTCACATAATGGATCCAGCTTTCTTTGATTTTAAGATTCTGGGCAGCCAAAGAAAACACAGACAGACAGACTGACAGAAAGACCGACCGACAAATACATAGATGAATGCATGTTATATGCTTAAATGCATAAAAATCTTTTAATTGAAATCATCCAGACCTCAGCTAGCTTCCCCAGTTGTAGGTGTGTATTTACATTCTAAAGGTCATATGTGAACCAGGAGACTCACCAAAAAAGCCTCCCCACACCTATAGAAACAATGATTCTTTCTTCTTGTTCTTTCTTGGAAAATAGTATGCCCTTCTGCCTTATGCAAGGATACACTAATTATGTGCTTTTGGTTTTGTCAATACCTTGGAACAGGTCATGAAAATAATCCCACCTCTTATACAGAATGAGACTCTTTGCTATTACCAAATTGTCTCAAATCTAGCACAGTAAATTGATCATTACTCTTTGAAAGCTTTCCTAGCTGTATGGAATATTTTACCCCTGTGGTTTCTGCAGTTTAAAAGTTGTTTGATGGGGCACATCCAGATGGATTAGATAGGCCAGCATTACTGTGTTATTCAAATGGCCATTTTTTGTAATAAATAGCTTGATTTCTTCATCCAAAACAACACTTCACCAGCAATACAGCTTGCTTTAAGTGAACTAGTTCATCTGCACTGTGGTGTTGACAAAGGCTTGCCTGATGGAAACAATATACCTGCATCAGAGTTGTGTTGACTGCCCAATAAATATGCCCTAGCCCCTGGATAGGAGGATGATTAGTCTATGCACTGTAGCTACATCACTTCCAGTTTTGAACCTCACTCCTTCAGAGGCAGCCTGTGTATCCCCATGCAGGCCTATCCAAGGTGTGTAACTACAGCATGTGCATTTGTGCGTTTGTCTAAAACACAGCTAATAATAGCTGTGACTGACAAGGAGAGCACAACCTCTTTACTTCAAGGTACCCTTTGCCACAGTAATCTATATCTCTGTGAGTTTGAGATAAAATTGCTACAGTATACTCTGTGTGGTTCTGTAGGCTGAAATGGAAAGGGGAGTGTCAACAAAATACAGCTGCCTACGTAGGCAGTATTTTGTGTTTGTGCAACATTGATCTCTAGTGACTGCCAGTTTGTTTCTGGATGGAGGTCAGCTGTAAAGCTCAGGCTGTGTGAGATCCAAGTGCTACTATTCTCTGTCATTATGACATGCTAGACAGTTACTATTAGCTAATACTCTAATTACTGAGAAGAGAATGGTGCCAGAAGCTCCTGTCCTCATGTCCTTCATAACAGATCCTGGGACTTAAAATTAGCACTTTCTGCCAGGACTTTGCTGTCTTGGCTTTTCATATTGCAAAGGTAATCTCTTCACCTCTGCATTTAGGTCACAGAAACATTGATGTTTTTACAAATCCTGTTGTTTGATATGTGAAATACTATATCTTTCAGATATATTTTTTTATTGGACAGGACTGCATTTGAAATGAATGATTATTACATCCAGGTGGCTCAAGTTTGTCATGGATTCTTATTTACATTTTCAAATTGAAAACACTAAAATAATAATCAAATGCAAATCAGGTAGAAGACCTCACTAGCTTGAGTATGTCCATTTAACCCATCAGTGGGTTAAATGGACCCACTGATCAATTTTTCATTGTGTTTTATGGTCATGATTAATATAGAAGATGGTGCATATACCAGCCTTGGACTATATTTGTAGACAGGCACATATTCACTCGGTGTTGTGGATTTCTACCTCAGATGTGTGTATTTAGGCAGTATTTCTAAAGCTTTCTTCAGTCATCTCCAGTCACCCTTGCTCTTTGGTCAAGTTTTTATTTTCCTTTGCAAAATTCTGAAGTCATAATACTTCTGGTAGTAAGAAGCTGCTATCACTAGGTATATGGAAACACTTCATTATTCAAAAATAATCTAAATTTAAAAATTATAAGTCAGAGTACCGTATCTGACATTCTGCTCAATGTACTCACTTTTATCAGCTTCTGAAGAAGCATCTATGCACATATGAGCAAAAGAAGAATTAATTCAAAAGTAAGAAGTGAAATAGTAATTCCCATATATTGCTCACCATGCCATAGAATGGAGGCTTTGCAATCTCAGATAATACCCTAATCTATGTATCACAGTTTTTTAGTAATTTAAAATAAGCAGCATTGGGTCTAAGATTACTGATGCAGGGTCAGCCTTAGAGACAAGGAGAATGCATTACAAGAGTGTGCCTGTGTTGTTGTTCTAAAAATGTTTATAATTCTCTTATTTGACCATGTGTCATATCAGGGTGAAAAAAAAGTAAAACAGATGAAATACTACAATTTATCATGTTTATCATGTTTATCTCTCTGTTCTACAAGCAGATGTAATAGATGAATATTTTATTTCCTTTATTTACTATACAAAGATTGAAAGTAGGATCTACTTTGTTCAATAACTTAATCTTCTGTGCTCTTTGCACATTACTGTAGAAAAAACAAGGGAGCATTTGAAATTGTAGGGCAGTTTATGCCAACTTTCTCATTCCTGAATATAAATACAAACCGAATTTCAATAGATAGATAAATGTGCTGTGTCTATCAGGAATTTAATATCAAACATTTGAGCTGGAAGAATGTCTAACTTCAAAATGGTAATAGAAGACAATGAATTACTCCAAATCTCTGCATCTTTACTCACATCGTTACTTTTCCCATTGGAACTATGGAAAATCCAACTTAGAAGGTGGTCTCATCTGAACATTCCTGAACATTTCTGAACATTTTGGAGCATTCCTACCTATTTAATACTGTCCATAGGAAATTGCAAAAAGTCATGACTGCCAGGGCATCCCAGACACACTAAAGTTAATCCTAACTGTGAGTCTGACAAGTGTGTCTGCTACTATTTTTAACATCTTTCCCAGATGAGTCAGATCTAAGCTTTGGGTTTCCAGGCAACAGTGCAGCTAACTCACAGTACATTATGGATAATTTATAGAAGTCTTTCAGCACTTGGGGATTCCTATATAGGCAGATCTTTGCTGACTGATGACAGTTTTGTTTCCTTATGGATAACAGAGATGAAAACCACACTTCTTGCTGAAATATTTTCTTGTAGCAGGATACAAGCAAGAAATTACTTCCCTGTACATCAGAAGTTATTTAATAAATATATAATTCAATTGCATTTCAGTGTATAATTTGACATGTTAGGATCTTTGAATGGTTCCTGATTTCAGTAAATGGTTTCTTCATTTCTTAATAGCAAAAGTAAATAAGTATTTCAGTCGACTTGCACATAGTCACTGACTGAGTGTTGAGTAAACTCTTAGTTGAGCTGCCTAATTGCACGTAACAACTATGCAAAACTAACTTGAATGATAAAAAACATTCCTGGACAACTTCAAATGCTTAGGCTAAATATGTGAAGTATTACAGTTTGCTAATTGGAAACTCTATTTACTTAATTAAAATACAGTGCTTGTGTGCTAATACAGATGAGAACAGTCAATATGTAGCTAGCAGGCATAAACAAAAGGGGATTACCTACCTTAAAAACACATTTACCTTAATTACAGCACTCAAGGTTTGAAAGTCTGTTTCTAATGAAAATGACAGAGCATTATAAAATTAATTGTGTTCAGCATATTATTCATGAGACTAATTATAAAATTGAATTTCTAATACAGTGACTATATATTTTCTTTGCCATATTCTCAACATAAGAAACACTGTTCAAGAAGTGTTGTTAGTATTTTATTGTATTTAAACTTTAACTTTGATCTCATTTGCTCATAGAATTCCCTTTGTGACTCTCAATGGATAAGAAGAATTGTCCTGTAATTTGCATTAACAGTGCCGATAGCAGAAAGATCAGTGCTCTAAAAAAGACACAGTTATCCAAATATAGCCATCTGCAGCTTGGCAACCAGCAGGAAACACCACGATGTGCACACCAGAAGAAAGAGAAAGTGGGATCTCGTAAGCTAAATGTCACTTTCAGGAGCACCACTTTAGGATGCAAAGTGTCTTGGCAGCAGCACATAGGTGTTTTTGACAATGAAATGTTTTCTCCAAAGTTTTTTATGAGAATCTGTTTATTCTGAAAGTGACCATGAACTCTGTCACAGTTGTGATACCTCTCCCACTGTGGACAAATATTGGCACTGGGAACAAGCTGTTCAGAATTATTTGTGATTCAGTCTGTCTCCTTATGTAGTTGAAAGAGCATGTCAAATCTTTAGGAGTACATATGTTGTCATTCTCCACTCCTTCAAACTAAACACATTAAACAGCAGTCTTGGTACCAATGAATACCATGATATGAAAGAACAAATAAGCAATACACCCGCTGTTTGAATTTTGAATATAATTCCAACACCAGGTGAAGCAAGGGCATGCAGTTGAGAGCTGCAGAAGTAGATTCAAGTGTGGCTGCAGTTCAGCTTCACCTTTCACCGAGGACACCCGATTTTCAGAAATGCTGCACACAGCCTAGGAATATCATAAGCAAAATGCAGCATCTTACCTCTGGCAACTCCACAGTATGGTTCTGCCATACGAATGTATGAGTTCCACATAGAGTGCCTTCGATTGAAAATTACAGGCTGATTTAATTTCTAAACTAAGTATCTCCCAATCTTTTAAGAGCCATTGCTAATGGTGCCTTTCTGATATTTTTCTAAAAAATGGCTGAGGTAAACTTGAAACATGGTCTTTAAAAATGTGTGTATCCATGCTCAGCTGATGTCTTTCAATGCCATGCTGTCAATACAAAGTAACTGAGATTGCCTTATGTCTGAATAGCAGTAAATACCATCCTTTTGATCACTGTTGCTTTTTCAAAGGCAGCGGAGTTCTTCCATCCCCTTTCTACTTTGAGCCACTTGCTTCCCTTTTGTTAGCAACTCATAGACCCTAATCATAGTGCTGAGACAAGGGTTTGCTGGCACCTTTACAAATATTCTCACTGGAAACCCTTAGGTAAATAAATAAACAACAAATTCAGTGAGTGAAGGAAGACAAAACAGGGCATGTGGGACCACAACACTATTATAACAGCAGATAATTTCAGCTGCTTAAAATCACAAATCCATTAAGATTTATATCACTACAGTTAGGTGTGTTTGTAGCTAAGGCACTAGATAGAGAAGGTGGATGTGACTTCTTAAATCAGAATTACAGTGTAATATTATAGGTAAACAACAAAGTCATGAATGAATCCTTGCTGGCAATATCTCTTTCCTTTTTCCTCTTTTTTCCTTTTATCTTTTTCCTTTTTCCTTTCCTTCCCTCTTTTAGAGGGTAAAATATAACCTTTCCCCCCTTACTTTGTTGAAGATGTAGGTTTTCTCATTTGGGGCCATCTACCTCTTCTGTCTCAATGCACCTGTGGTATTCATTGTGGGTCATTGCCAGATAAGCACCACTGGCATCAGTATGTGATATTATCCATGATTGCAACAAGGATTGTAAGGTCAGGAAGAGAAAGGCTTAATGCTAACAGCTGCAGTTAGCCACAGCACACGTATTCTTGAAGCTTCTTTCCAGCCGCAAGGACTTCTTCACTAAAAGAGAGCCTCTTATTCAAATTATAGCTACAGGACTGCAGAGCTGTTTTTATTGCAAAGCTTGTAGCTGCATGGGGCTCAGAAGATTTGCAATGGCATCAACCTCTGTTTAAAACAAATCATTGATGGACTTGTGTCACAAGATCCTTAAATGCACATTAATCCATAATTGGTTCACCCATCAGTGTGAACTTTTCACTCACTTGATAAGATAATTACCTCTGGCTTGTATAGTAGTTTATTGCTGCTTTGCAGAAAATGGCCCGATTATTGCATGCAGGTGTTCATTAAGCACGGTTTAATTTATTTGCATTCTGGTGCAAATCTGATCCTCAAAACCCAGCTCCCAAGAGCATATGAAGGTTTTACCATGTAAAACCTCATGTTTCCTCTCTAGTAGTAGTCTGTTGCTGGCTTCTATCTGCACACTCTGACCATTCCAGCCCTGCCAGCAGGAGGGATCACAGAATCACAGAAATAATTACGTTGGAAAAGACCTCTAAGATCATCGAGTCAAACCTTTGTCTGAGCCCCATCATGTCAACTAGACCATAGCAATAAGTGCCATGTAACACCTCCAGGGATGGTGAAGCTCATTCCAATGTGTAATCACCCTCACTGTGAAGAATTTCTTACAAATGTCATATCTGCCTCTGGGGCAGCTTAAGACTGTGTCCTTTTGTCCTGTCGCTGGTTGCCTGGAAGAATAGGTCAATCCCCACATGGCTACAGCCTCCTTTCAAGAAGCTGTAGAGAGTCACTCCTGAGCCTCCTCTTCTCCAGGCTAAATGACCCCAGTTCCCTCAGCCATTCCTCAGAGGACATGTGGTCCAGACCCTTCACCAACTTTGTTGCCCTTCTCTGGACACCCTCCAGCACCTCAACATTCTTCCTTAATTGAGGAACAGCACTTGAGGTGTGGCCTCACCAGTGCTGAGTACTGGGGGACAATCGCTGCCTTGTTCCTCCTGGCCACACTATTGCTAGTACAGGCCAGGATGCCATTGGCCTTCTTGGCCACCTGGCTACATGCTGGCTCATGTTCAGCCAACACATCCTGGTCCCTTTCTGCCTGGCCACTGTCCAGCCACTCCGCCCCAGACTGTAGCTCTGCATGGGGTTGTTGTGGCGAAAGTATAGGACCCAGCACTTGGTCTCATTGAACCTCACGCCATTGGTCTCCACCCATCAATCCAGCCTGTCCAGATCCCTCAGCAGAGCCTTCCTACCCTCCAGCAGACCAACACTCTGACCCAACTTCATACTGTCCATGAATTTTCTAATGTTAGACCAAATTCCCTCCTCCAGATCATCAATAAACAGGACTGGGCCCAATACTGACCCCTGAGGGATACCACTTGTGACTGGCTGCCAGCTGGATGCAGCTCCATTCACCACCACTCCCTGGGCCTGGCCATCCAGACAGTTCTTAACCCAGCAAAGAGCGCACCTGTCCAAGCTGCAGGCTGCTAATTTTTCCAGGAGAATGCAGTGAGAGACATTGTCAAAGGCTTTGCTGAAGTCCAGGTAGACAACACCCACAGCCTTCCCCTCATCCACCAGCGGGGTCACCTGATCATAAAAGAAGATCAGGTTGGTCAGGCAGGACCTGCCCTTCCTAAACCTGTGCTAGCTGGGTCTGATCCCTTGGTTGTCCTGTTTGTGCTGTGTGATTGCACTCAAGATGATCTGCTCCATAACCCTGTCGGGTAACGAGGTCAGGCTGACAGGCCTGTAGTTTCCCAGATCCTCCTTCTGGCCCTTCTTGTGGATGAGCATCACACTGGCCGCCGGCCAGGCACTTGGGACACCCCTGGTTAGCCAAGACTGGTGATAAAGGATGGAGAGTGACTTGATGAGCCGGTTCCCTCATAACTAGGAGGGATCCCATCTGATCCCATAGACCTGTGATCATCTAAGTGCCTCAGCAAGTCACTAACTGCTTCATCCTGGATTATAGGGAGTCCATTCAGCTTCCCATCCCTGTCTACCAGCTCCTGAGGATGACCTGTCTTATTGCTGAAAACTGAGGAAAAGAAGGTTTTAAGTACCTCAGCCTTTTCCTTATCTTTGGTGACTATATTCCCCCTCACGTCCAATAAGGAATGGAAGTTTACCTTGCCACTCCTTTTGCTATTACTGTATATATAAAAACACTTTTTCATCCTTTATGGAAGTGGCCAGGTTAAGTTCTAATTGAGCTTTTGCTTCTCTAATTATCTCTCTGCATGACTTAACAACATCCCTAAACACTTCCTGAGTTGCCTGCCCCTTTTTCCAAAGGTGATACACCCTCTTTTTTTCCCTGAGTTCCTATGAAATCTCCCTGCTTATCCAGGCTGGTCTTCTTCCCTGATGGCTCATACTTCAGCCCACAGGAATGGCTTGATCTTGCACCTTCAAGATTTCTTTCTTCAAGTATGTCCAGCCTTCCTTGATCCCTTTGTTTTTAAGGACTGCTTCCCAAGGTACTTTCACATCACCCATCAGTCCTTCTGTGTTCACAAGCAACAGGTCCGGCAGGGCAGCTCCTCTGGTAGGCTCATTTACCATTTGTGGTAGGAAGTTGTCTTTCACATACTCTAGGAACCCCTGCTTCCTCTCTGCTGTGTTATATTTCCAGCAGACATCAAGCAAGTTGAAGTTGCCCATCAGTACAAGGGCTGTTGACTGTGTGACTTTTGCCATCTGACAACCATCTGACTGGTTGTCCTGGTCAGGTGCTCTGTAGCAGACTCCGACCATGATGTCTGCCCTGTTGACCTTCCCCCTGATCTTTACCTATAGGCACTCAACCGTGTCATCATAATCATCAATTTGCACACAATCAACACACTTAACATACAGTGCTACCCCACCACCTCTCCTTCTCTTGTCTCTTCTGAAGAGCTTATAGCCATCCATTGCAGTGCTCCTGTTGTGTCATCCCACTGCATTCCTGTGATGGTGACTACGTCACAACATTCTGGCTGTACGGTGGCTCCCAGCTCCTCCTGCTTGCTGCCCATACTCTTTGCATTTGTGTATGGACACTTCAGCTGGGCTAACGGTTTTGCCTCATCCCAGGCCTGTGACTCATAGGCTCATTTCTAGTGAGCCTGGCTTTATCCCCTCCCTGCTTTGAGGTTTGTGTGAATTCTCCTTAATCTGCCTTTAACAAAGTTAGTTTAGCTTCAACTGCTTTCATTGACAGGTTAAGCTAACCTTACTGACTTTGCCTAAAGACGATGATGGAGGGTTTGTGGGATCCTTCCTGTGGAAGAGCTGTGGAAAGAGTGACCTTTGAAGATCTGTTATTCTGCCAAAGTCTGCGCAGGCTAAAGTAGTTTCCAAAATGAGTGAATTCATGACTTAATTATAGGCACCAAAGACATACAAAAATAGTGATCATGTCTAGAAGCGTGGTATGAGGAACAGCTTCCATGACCATGCCTATATAAAAGGAAATAAATACCTACCTTGTTCCCTTACTCCTGTCTAGTCTCTGTTTCTAGGAGGCCTCTCAAGGCATCAAAACAGTTTGAGACATGGTTTGAGGACTGGCACATGATCAGTCACCCATGGTCTTTGCTTTCTATCATTCTCCTGGCAGCTTTGGTCTAGGCCAGCCAAACAGAATAATACAGCCTGGAGGCAGTGGAGGCCAATAAGCAGCATGGTCAAGACCAGTACTGCAGGAGATAGAGAGAAGGGTTTAGCTTTGTAAGCATGAGGTGTGCCATGCCACTTGCCCTGAGGACAATGGAGAGAAGGTATAGAATAGGAACCGAACTCATTGCATAAGTGGCCAAATTCCCTTGAATACTTGGCAACCTCCCTGGAAATCGGAGTTATTCTGAGCACCTGGGTTACATACCATGCCTTTCACTTGGTCAAACAGGAAGTCTAAAAAAATCACTTACTTTTAAGGCACTTATGTGTATAAAACTAGGCTTTGTGAGAGTTCTTTCCTGTTCCCATCCCATTCCCATTTTTGCATGGACAAGACACAAGTTACTTGAATATCTAGATATCTCTATCCTTGGAGATATTCAAAAGCCATCTGGACTTGGTCCTGAAGAACTGGCTCTTGGTGGCTGTGCTTGAGCAGGGAGGCTGGACTAGATGATCTCCAGAGGTCCCTTCCAATGTCAACCATTCTGTGATTCTGTAGTACTTGGCCTAAAACTGTAGCTCCCTTTAAGGTCATGTGCTCAAGGATGCTGTCAGGCCCATGGTGTGATACTTAGGGTGTCCTGTGTAGGGCTGGGATTTGGATCTGTTGATTCTGAGGAGTCCCTTCCAAGTCTGTGTATTCTGTGATTCTCTGATGCTATGATTCTGTGATTCTGTGATTCTGTGATGCTTGGCAAGCGTCTGCGTTTGTTTGCACCAAGCACTCAGCTGAACCAGTGAGTTGGTGACTCATGGGGCAGGAGAGTGTCATGTGTGTTCCTGCATGAGTGACCTCCTGTCTCTGCCAGCCCAAGAGAATGAGCAGATAAGGCTCTCTAGGCTTACCTCTTATGTCAATCCTATACGCAGGCACGGTTGAAGGCAGCACCCTCTCTGTGTAGCTAGCTGTATGTGTGTCCTCTGTGTGTGTGTCTCTGTGTGTGTTTTTCTGGGACATATGCTCAGCTTTCCTACTGAATGGACATGCAAGCGGGAAAGCAGGAGCTGTGTCTGTCAGCCCAAGCAGAGATCCAGATCCCCAGACAGCTGGACAGGAGGGAGTCTTGGGCCAGGGCTGCTGGAAGTGGTGGCTGCTCCTAACATCCCTTAGTGAATACTTTATAATACAACTTGTTGCTTAAACCTGGAATTTGGAGCCTGTGTATGTGATTGGCTTTGGAAGAAATATGAATCATAGCAAGTTTATATATATTTTTTCTGTTCAGAAGTACTTAAGAATTACTCTTTCCTAAGAGAAAAAGTAAAAACATCATCTCAATCCTGTTCTTCAACCCATACTAAACATGGAGCTGATTAAAAAAACTGAAGGTTTTCCCTGTAATTCTAAATAAGAATGATTAGCTACAAAAATTTTCCTGCAGAGTTTGAGAATTGATAGTGTCTGTTGTCTTTGAGAGATATATTGAAAATCATTGCAAATTCTCTAAAACCACTCAATAGTTTCCTCAAGTTGCTAAAATATACTTCACCATAGAGCTGCTCTTTGCTTCCAGTGCTATCAAAACCCATATACCTTGACACATGCTCATGACAGTGTTATGCCTTCCTGGGGTTTATGCATATCATGGTACATTATATTCTTATAATCCTCTGCCCTCAGTCTTATATTAAATCAGTTTAGCCAAGCTCTTTTATTTCCAAATATTTTGTCCCCAGAAAACTAAGGCTGGGTCTTATCAGATAATCTTGGTAATTAAAAGAGAAGCCCATAATAGAAGGTCCATTACTGTCTTGTTTGGATTTGCTATGTCAGATGACGAGCTAAAATTACAGTAAAATGGCTAATTTTCAGTGCATAAAAATTATATCCAGAACCTAAAATAGTGATGCATTTTGAGCTCCTTTTGTTTACAGAACTAAAGCCTCTGCTAGAGGGATTGAACTGGCTCATGGCATAAACTCTCAATTTTCTTGTTAGTTGTGATTCCCCTTAATCCCTTGCAATCTTTGTAAAAGATTTTGCATTACACATTCACTTTCTTTCCACTAGAGATATTTACACAAGTTGTGGATATGGATATACTTTTTAATTTACTTTTAAGTAAGTTATTTTTATTTTGATCATTCAGAGCTAGTCCAGAACTTCATAACTTCAACAAATAAAATTGGAATTAATATAGATTACTGTTTGTCCTTTCAATTGTTGTGAATAATCAGTAGTTTTTAATGTTTTGAAACCACTGTAAGTGATTAATTCACTACTTTCTCTCATACAGGTAGACTGGAATACAAATATTTTCAGTGCACAAATCTTGTCCTGGTGGAAGTCCAAATAAGATGTAATTTTGCAGTACTGCTACTGTGCCTGCAGATCATATAACTGGGTCTGTTTGACAACCAAATTACAAAAATACAAAAATCTCCATAGCCTGAAATAGGTTTAAGATAGCTTGTTAGTAAGGGAGCAAAAGCTCCAACCATGTTCACCTTCCCTTTTCCAGTACCTACCTGGTATTGAGCCACATTTTTGGACCTACACAGGATGTGGCTAGTCCTTTGGTTACAGTATCTGAAGCAAGGCGTGGAAGGATTACTGCAGAGTTGGTGATCCAGCAGATAAATTTGGGAGCAGATAGACAGTGTCTGAGTTGCAGAGATGAGACATAATAGACTTGCTTACTCCTGTAGACAGGTTCTGGGCACAGGGAATGGTAGCACAGGGATGAGGGGCAGGATGGAACATTCCATCCACAGTCTCACAGTAGGCAAAACCCCCTCATGACAGGGCAGACAGTCAAACTCCACATAGTTTTGTACCAAAAGAAAAACCTTTGGTAACTAGAGTGTTGTCAATACCTCACTGTAGAATTTGGGAATGGAAAAGTGAGCAGTTTCTCAACACATAAGGATTGCAGTCCTGTTTTGATCTTAAATTCCCAGATCATTTTAGACAGGCACTTAAAGCATGGAGATATTGATTCACTTGCTACAAAGAACATACTGCAAAGATACAGCAAGCAAGTGTCACAAGTTAAACAAAAGGTTTTGGCAGTTTAGGAAAGGGGAAAAAAGTAAAATGAAGATAAATAAGCAAAATAAAAATTCTGCGAAAGAAAAATTTACATGAAGGAGAGAGGTTGCCACAGCAAAGATGTGGTCACCACCAAAATGCAAACTTTAACAGAAAAAGAGTATAGAAATATATTGTAAAAGAGAACTGTGTTAAGAAATTTGTGGCTCACTGTTTACCCAATCCATCAGTTTTATTGTATTGATATTAAAATACATGCGTATAATACTCAACTTGGTAAACAACCAAGAGATCCAAGGGGAAATCTGAAGTTAAATTATTCATAGTTGCCAAATACTATTTTTGGAGACTACATTTCTGGTTTTTTATTGCTCATAAATGGTTTGTAGAGGGGGAATCTTGAATCTTAAATAGACTGGAAGAAGTGGTGTGAGATTGTTTGGATAGTTGTGCAGAATTTTGTGCAGAAGTTTGTGTCAGTGCAGTGTTGGTCATTTCATCCTAGTCATCAAATGAAACACTTGACTCTTCACTCTCAGGGATTACAGTAAATGAGTTGTCTCCTGTGAGTGTTCTAGATTGTTTTTGATATGATGAAACATTAGAAGACCAAAAAAAAAGAGAGAAAAAAATTCACTTCAGAATGGCTATTGCTTACTGTGAGCTGTGGTTGCCACACAGGATTAACAGCCTAGGTCAGAAGAACTCAGAGAATGTAACTCTGAGACAGAAGCCATTATGGCAATTATTATCATACAGAAGGTTGTTAAATGTGTTCAGGGCTTGGAGGTTATCTTTAGATGATACCTGTTTCTTTGCAACCTCTCTCTTGTGTTATCTTCCTATATAGTTTTACGTAATTGCTTCTGTGAAAATAAAATGAAATAAATATTCTAAGACTCCAGTGGGATGGATGCTGTTGTTTGTTCTCCTTTTTAAACAGGTCACAGCATCATTGTTTCTCAAACATTTTAAATTTTGATTTTTCAAAAATGCTATTTTATGTTTACTTTCATATGCTTGTTCTCTCCTGTCCAATGCAATTTTGTTTATAACATATGATTCAATATGTCTAATAGGACTAAATATGAGAAGACAAAGAGCAACATTATTCTCCTCACTAAGCACACTTAGCAATGCTCATTTTACTTACTGATTTGTGAGGCAAGCTGTTTTCTGATTTGTAAGGCTGGCAGAGTCAACAGTTTTAGGTGTTTATCAGTCACAGCACTCCCTCTTATGCCAACAGGCTGTTTCTTTGATCATCTGCTAGAAGTTTCAAAATATCAGGGAAAACAGCCCAGAGGTATTTGGGTTGGATCACAATGCAGACTTAAAAGTGTCTTAGCTCCTTGCTTATTGGTGGCCCTTCAAGCAAGACATTCAAAACGTGCTTATGCTGGCAAAGACAGCCAGCTAAATTATGTCTCTGATTTACTTACAGTTAAATTAAGAGAACTTTTATATAATTTTGCATAATTTAATGTTATAAGGCAGACTTTCAGCACAGAGTCTGTATAAGTGCGGGGGTGACACCAAAGGGTTTATTTAAAAAAAAGTTTTAGACATATTTCAGTCAGCAGCATCATCTCAATTAACTGATTTCTGCGGATAGTACAAATGCTGTCCTTTCTACTGTTGTACTGCTCTAGAATCATAGAATCATTCAAGTTGGAAAAGACCTCCATGATCATCGAGTCCAACATTTGATTGAATACCATGTTGACAACTAAACCATAGCACTAAGTGCCACGCCCAGTCATTTCTTGAACACTTCCAGGATAGTGACTTCACCACTTCCCTGGGCAGCCTGTTCCAATGCTTTACAACCCTTTCAGTTAAGAAATTCTTCCTGATTTCCAGCCTGAACCGGCCCTGGTACAGCTTGAGGCCATTTCCTCTTGTCCTGTTGCTGGTTGCCCAGGAGAAGAGGCTGACCCCACAATCTTGCTACAACCTCCTTTCAGGCAGTAGACTACATGAGCCTCCTTTGTGTCAGCTCTTACCAGGAGAGCTGTAGTGCAGGCCAGTTGTAAAGGAACATATCCAAGCGTTGAAAAGTCTACTGAAAGGAGAAAAGGTTTTTCAGTGGAAATCTGAGCAGTTAGTCTGAGCAGGGGGCCCTGCAGGCAAGAAGACAAACCTCATTCTTGGGTGTGTCAAAAACGGCTGGTAAAAAGAGGTGATTATCCCACTGTATCAATGTTGGTGCAGCCTCATCTTGAGAACTGTGTTCAGTTCTGGACCCCAGCATTTAAGAAGGACATGAAGGTTCTTGAATGTATCCAGAGGAGGGCATCAAATCTAGTGACAAAGCTGGAAGGCTGTGAGGAGTGGCTGATGATTTCATGTTTGTCAAGTTTGGAGAAAGCGAGGCTCGGGATGACCACATTTCTCTTCAGAGTTTCCTGAGGAAGTGGAGAGGGAGGTGCTGATTCCTTCTCCCTGCTATCCAGTGATAGGACTTGTAGGAGTGCGTCAAAGCTACACTAGGGGAGGTTTAGACTGGACATTATGAAGCATTTCTTTACTGAAAGTATGGTCAGACCATGGAATGGTGTTCCTAGAGAGGTGGTTGATGTCCCAAGTCTGTCTGTGTTTGAGAGAATTTGGACAATGCCCTTAATAACATTCCTTAACTTTTGGTCAGCCCTGAAGTGGTCAGCCAGTTGGACAAGATGATTGTTGTAGGTAACTTCCAATTGAAACAATCTATTTTATTGTATTGTATTGTATTCTGGCATATAATGCAAAATAAGCATCCATCAAATCTGTATGTAGAGAAACTTAATCTCCCCCAATTATTTCTCATTGTTAAAATGGAATGTTTTACATTATTGTTATCACTAATGTTAATAATTCCTGTATGGAGTAATCTTATTCATATCCAAGCACAGTCACAAGAATATCCAATAGTAAAATGTTGATGGGAAAAATAATTTAACAGATTAGATTAGATTACACATTATAGTCTCAAAACACAGTATATAATGTAACTGTGATGTAATTATTATTGACTGCTTAAAGTGATATAAACAATTCTTAAAAGAATTTGTCTCTGATCTCTTTTCTGAAAGTGTAAATTAGCGTTCTGCCAATCATACTGCAGTAAGGCAACTTGTGTCCTGTATAGCTGAAGATTGTTCTTGCCACACAGATTTTAGAAACAAGATTTTTGTAACCAATTTCTACATAAAAGTTTTCTTGTTCTCTATGGCTAACATTTGAAAAAGCAACCAGGGACTTTTACAGTGCTATTTACTTAACAGAGATTATTTTCTGTTACGTATATTTGAAATCCTCCCATCAAATACATATATTCTGTAAAGGGTGGATTATAATTTACTTTCTGTTGTTTGTACTTCTTTTTAAACAGAGTAATTGCTGATCAAAACTGGAAGCATCAGTAAAGTAAATCTAATTTGAGATATTACACTACCATAATAACAATTATTATTCTTCTTCCTCTCCATGAAAAAAAAAAAAAGTCTTTTGACTCCAGAGCTGAGCTTTTAATTTATCTTTAGGAACATTTTACAAAGTGTGCTTTATAAACACTTCTAAATTGCAGATTATCTGCCTTATTTTTCCTGAATATTTTTAATATATTTTCATGAAAAAAATTGATCTTCCAGGAGAGAAAATATAACAAGATTTTGTGGAAACTATTTTCCCTGTTTCATTCAGTTTCATGAGATTTTCCCATATTATTCAATGCTTCTAGTGTGTCATTTTAGTCTTATTTTAAAATGCAAATATTTTGTGCTCTGAGACAGTATCTCTTTCTTGTAAATACTTTGTCTTTAATAGCGGCTGAAGGAAGTGTCTGTTTGGGGAAAAGATATGTTATTAAGCACGCAGCTGCCTGTTTCACGGTCATTTTTAGTTCCACTCTAAACATTTGTTCAATAGATTCTATTTAATTCAACATAGGGGCAAGAATTCTAAATCTGCTGCAGATGAAAGCTGGGTGTTTGGATTGCCATAGAATGAATATAATTTTTCTCTCAGTAGAGAATAATCTAATTATGCTCTTCCTAAAGGTCAATAAGATCCCTGACTGGTGAAGATAAAGATAGTTCCTGTCATGCTCTAAGGGTCATTTTATATTTTATATATCCTTTTCCCCAGCGCAAACCAGAAAAGTCTGGGTGCCCTTCACAGTTTGACTCTTCAATGAGTATGAAAATGATAACATAAAGTGATTTTATATATAGAAATATTTTAGTGCAATCTTGAGGTAGAAAATTAGGCATACTGCAATATAGTGCTTTATTTTAACAGATGAGGCAGTTTTCAATTTGTGCAATTCCAGTCCAGTCCATTGCCTACAGGCAGCAGAATTAGCCCTAGAATTTAAAAATTCTTTGACAAACCTGTTTGTGTTATTTATATTTTATTTTGTGTATTATGAAGTCATTTGCACTGGTAAGACAAGTCCAAGGAATTAGCAATGCAGAGACCGACTTTCAGGGAGCAGAAAAAGGAAAGACCTGGCAGGAGTTATCTTTCAAGAAGTGTAATGCCCCCAGCTGCACATGGAAGCATGTTTGGAGTATCCTATGGTTTATAATAACTCTATACATCTGATATGCCACAGATGTGGCAGGTGAGAATAAAATTCAGGTAAAATATAGTCAAACTGCAGTCTCAACAAAAAAAGGTCTTTGTAAACAAGACACATAAAGATAGAGAAACAGAGTGAGATGTCTAGATAAATACCAGAAGTCTGAAAATAAAATGGGGCTAAAATGGTACAGGAATAAAAGGAATCTGAAAATTGATGGGAGAAGCACCCTCTAGAGAACACCCTAACAGCAGGGCAAAATTGATTGATAAATGGGAGAGGAAGAGAGACTGATGCAAGGGAAAAAGTAAACAAGTGCTGTTAAACAAACTGGCTTTGTGAGATCCTTTCTAAGAGCTACTGTGATGGTGACAACCATGACTGCAAACAAAACTGTTTTCTAGGAGCAAAAATCGTCTTGTAACTTCTGTAAGAATTCAGGCTTCACAAAGAGATGCTAGAATTTTGGGGGAGACTATTAAAAGGAAATTAAAGGCGCAGCTGGGATTGGGAGTTACAAGTGAAATACAATGGTGTACTAAGTTGGGACCTTGTCATTCAGTGTACTCATTTGTCTGGAAAAGAAGATACACAATGAGGTGACAGGTTTCCTAAAAATATTTTTCCAGGTATTAAAATTCAGAGCCAGATGAAGAGAATTAGGAAAGAGTCTCATGATATTACTGAGTGGCTGGGTGATAAAGTAGTGGGTGAAATCCAGTGTTGATGAATGCAAAGTAATGCACCTGGAGAAAAACAGGACTAAGTATGTATACACAGTGATAGCTTCTGAATTAGCTATCACCACTCAGAGGAGAAATTGTTTTTATGGATAATTGTATGAAAACCTCTCACAACAAAATAGTGTTCTGTACCAAACAAACAGGCAAGCTAGAAATTATTAATAAAGGATAGAGAACAAATCAGGAAACATTATTATGTTGTTGTGTACATTTATGGTGCACCCGAATGCTGAACACTATGGGTAGATCTCGCTGTCCTCATCAGCATCTTTTCAAAAAGGACTGGTAAAGCTAAGCAGTGGTTCAGAGAATCACCAGAGTTATGTTCAGAGCTATTGAACTGATCAAGATTCTCCAACTTTGAGGTGATTGGGAGCAGAAAAGAGAAAAAAAAAATTCACCAAAGAAATCATAAATGAGATTAAGAATAGGAATAAGAAACAATTAATTACAGTTTCCAATAATACAAAAGGGGCCTTGAGTAAGTTGATGGACAATGTGTTGCAAACAAGTTACTGCAAGCACCTGATGCTATTGCCACAGAATAGTCTTGACAGTCTTAAGGCAGAAGTTATAACCTAATTAGACTAATTCATGGAAGAAGGATTATTAAGTGTAAAATAGAAAATCAGTTGCTCAGGACACTCCTTCAGGTTTCTAGAAACACGGAGTGTCTAGTATCATGTTTATTGTCTCATTATGTCTTGTATCCCTACTGAACAGAATCACAGATTCACTCAGTGTGAAAAGGATCCCAGGATCCCAGGATCTCCCCAAACTCCTGCTCACATCTGGGCCAGCTATGGGGTCAAACCTGTTTTTTCAGCACTTTGAAAAACCTCAAAGGATAGAGGCAGCGCAACCTGTCTGCTCAACTTGCTCTACTGCTTGGCTGCTCTTATGATGGAAAGGTGTTTCTTCATATTTGGTTTCAACCTCTCTTGTTTTGATTTACAACCTTGGTCTCTCATCCTCCCACCACTCACTAATGCAAAGAACTTGTGTCCATCTCTTCAACACCCTCCCCACAGGCACAGGGGGCTGCAGCTGGGTTCCTTCAAAGCCATCTCTTCTCCAGACTGAAACAAGCCCAGCTCTCTCAGCATCTCCACATAGAGCAAGTGCTCTGTCCCTCATCATCTTTGTGAACCTCCTAGCTGAACTCATTCCAGTTTAGCAATTTTTGTCCTTGATCTTCTTAAACCCTTTTGCTAAGCACAGGAGCCTGGGAGACATCAATGAAAGCTAAGGTAAGTATGCCACTGAGGACCGTGTTTTTTGGACTGTGGATTTGTTGACCTGGTACATCAGAACCACTAAAATACGATGCCTTGGTTGACACTGGTGCGCAGTGCACAATAATGCCATCGCAACATATGGGGGTAGAATCTGTTTCTATTGCTGGTGTAACAGGTGGATCACAAGATTTGACCCTGGTGGAAGCTGAGGTGAGCCTGACTGGAAATGAGTGGAAGAAACATCTCATTGTGACTGGTCCAGAGGCCCTGTGCATTTTGGGCAAAGACTTCCTCCGAAGCGGGTATTTCAAAGACCTGAAGGGACTACAGTGGGCTTTTGGAACAGCTGCTGTGGAGACAGAGGGCATTAAGCAATTGAACACTTTGCCTGGACTATCAGAGAACCCATCTCCAGTAGGCCTTCTGAAGGTGGAAGAACAACGAGTACCAATTGTGACCTCGACAATGCATCGCCAACACTATTGGAGAACTCGAGATGCTGTGATTCCCATCCACAAGATGATCTGTGAGCTGGAGAGCCAAGGGGTGGTCAACAAAACCCACTCACCCTTCAACAGCCCCATCTGGCCTATGCGCAAGTCTGATGGAGAATGGAGATTTACTGTGGACTATCGTGCCCTGAATGAAGTGACTCCACTGCTGAGCGCTGCCGTGCCGGACATGTTGGAGCTCCAGTATGAGCTGGAGTCCAAAGCAGCGAAGTGGTACGCCACTATTGACATTGCCAATGCATTCTTCTCTATTCCTCTGGCAGCAGAGTGCAGGCCTCAGTTTGTCTTCACCTGGAGGGGTGTGCAGTACACCTGGAACCAACTGCCCCAGGGGTGGAAGCACAGTCCCACCATCTGTCATGGACTGATCCAGACTGCACTAGAAAAGGGTGAGGCTCCAGAACATCTGCAGTACATTGATGACATCATTGTGTGGGGGAACACGGCATTGGAGGTATTGAGAAAGGAAGAAAATCATCCAGATTCTCCTGGAAGCCGGTTTTGCCATCAAGAAGAGCAAGGTCAAGGGACCTGCTTGAGAGATCCAGTTTCTGGGAGTGAAATGGCAAGATGGACGGCGTCAGATTCCCACCGAGGTCATCAATAAGATCACAGCGATGTCTCCACCGACCAACAAGAAGGAAACACAAGCTTTCCTAGGTGCCATAGGCTTTAGGAGAATGCATATTCCTGAGTACAGCCAGATTGTGAGTCCTCTTTACCTGCTTACCTGCAAGAAGAATGATTTCCACTGGGGCCCTGAACAGCAGCAAGCCTTCGCCCAAATCAAGCAGGAAATCGCTCATGCCGTAGCCCTTGGCCCAGTTAGGACAGGACCAGAAGTGAAGAACCTGCTCTACTCTGCAGCCGGGAGCCATGGTCTCAGCTGTACTTTGTGGTCTGTAGCACAGTCCCACTGTGATGACACCTTCACTGACTTATTCTCTTATTCTGACCCTCAAACTCTTGTCCAGCCTGTTGCCCATCCCCCCATCTGAGCTGCTTCTTCACAGAAGGATACTTCCCTTTTTCCCTGAGAGCTATCCCATCACAATTTCATTATTCCTGCAATGTCATAATTTTCTGACCATACGTGGTGCTTCAGCTGCTCCTTCCCATTTGTGTACCTACACTTGAGGTGGGTGTCACTTCACCTTGTTTTATCATTCTTGTTGTTCCATCACTCTGAATCTTTTGCTTTCCAAGCAAATAATTTCACTGGTTTATCCACTGTCTAAGATGAAATATGAACCAGAGAGACCTTTCATATATTCTAGGAAGTCAATTCGTATATTCTTATATTATTCACCATGACTACTTTTTTCTTTCTTCTCTATGAGACCATATCTCCTGCTTCAGGCCCTTCTCCCTAACTGCTGGCCCTAGAAATGTGCTCAAATCAGAATGTATGCTAAGGCTGAAAATGATCCGTATTTATTTCATAAATTCAGATTTGGGCCAATTGTCCTAACCCTCCCTTTACTCCATAAAGAGCATATGGTGCATCATATAAATTTTTCATATTTAATCATAGACCCCCTTACATTTTATGACCACAGTGAGTAAAACATCTCTCTACAGAAAGTATTATAAACCAGATTAAATATGTAATTGCAATACTAAATAAATCAGGGTTCTTCTGAAATAATAATCTGTCTCTGGGTGAGGTTTGGGAGGAGATTGGGTTGTCTATAATGCACTGAAACATAGATTAGCTGGTAGCTAAAATTAAAACTACCTTATGCAGTAGCTGTACAGAAAAACTGTAAAATATTCTAGTCAAGGGAAATAGAAACATGTGATCTTTTATAGTATTCACTGAATATTTATTGAAAATATGCTTCCTTTCCCCTATTAATGTCATGCAAAAGAGAAGTTTCAGCAAAATGTATTTTTTCTATTTTCCTCTTATGTGAAAACTGCTAACAATGCAAACTGTATCTCATGATAGTCCTGTTGGTTCAAACAATTTGTCACAGCCTGACTCCTCACAAGAGGAAATCAGATTATGGTTTACTAATGAAAGAAACTCAGTATTGGTGCATACGGTTCTATTCTGCAGCTCAGAGAGCACATGTTATGCGACATTTTAAAGACAGCTTAATGGTGGTGAAAGTTGCTATCTTAGAAAAGGAATGGAGCACAGGTGTTGCATGGCAAACAGCTGGGCCCATGTCTCAGCTCTGGCTGTATCCAGAGATGTGACAGCTCCATTAAAGAACAGGTAAGTTACTCATGTAGGTGTGCAATCTTTGTTTCCCATTGGGCAAAGTTGTTTTTTCGTCCTATGTAATGCACTGAGAAGAGAGAATTCCATAACTTTATGCAGTGCAAAGTCCTCTCTGCACTCCGTGACCCGATTTGACAGCAAGGTGACCTGAGCCTCTCAGCCTTAGCCTGTTGTGTGGGGAGCAGAGAGAAGGATAAAGGCTGGGGAACTTTAGTTAGATGCTGTGCCATCTTGTAGGAACTTGCAGCCTGGAATAATATCCCTTATTATCACACTATTCAAGATGTTTTGGGCTCACTTCTTACTATACTACCATTATGAACTGAAGCAGAAAAACTTGGGAGGTCCTGCAAATAGGCCTGGTAACTTTAGTAGCAGAGTTAACATAAACTGTGGTGACAGAATTGAGTAATTGTGACCCAGAGGAAAACAAAGATCTCTTGTAGCTCTGCATACAGTCTTAGCAAATTCCTTGCACACAAGTGTTTCTGCTAGTACAAATACAGGATCCACAGTCTTTAAAAATACCCAACTAGGTCAGATTTGAATGGGCAAAGTGACTAACAACACGTGCAGATATTTCTTCCCTGCTATGCTGGGTCTGTCTGGGATGGAGTTACTTTTCCCCATCTAGTAGTATCTATAGTGCTGTGCTTTGTACTTGTAGCCAGAAAGTTGTTGGTAAGAGAGAAGTGTTTTGGCTCAGTGATGTCTCAGCATCAAGGTTGTTTCTCCAAATTCACCTCTGTTCAAAAGGCCAGTGGGCTGTGCATGGGCAAGAAATTCAGAGGAGAAATAGTCAGGACAGCTGACTCAAGCTGACCAAAGGGATATTCAATACCATACAATGTTTGCTCAACAATAAAATCTAAAAGAAAGAAGAAGGGGAGGGGACATTAGTTATTAAGGCCTTCTGAAGAAACCGCTACACGTACTGACGGCCTACTTCCTGGGAAGTGGTTGAACATTGTCTCCTAATTGGAAGTAGACAACAAATATTTTTGTTTTCCTTTGCTTTTTTGTATTGGACTGGAATTCTTTTCCCCTCTCCCTTCCCCCCCCCCCCCCCCCCCCCCCTCATCTTATTTTCTCCTCTCTCATCCTGCTGAGAAAAATGATAGACTTGGTGGGCACCTGATGGCCAGACAAGGTCAACCCATCACATCTGAACTTCTGCTCAGTATGGAAAGGAAGCATCTTAGACTGAATTTTCACCTTGCCCCACAGTTGCTTTATGTTTTTTTGTCCCTTGCTTGGGACAGAGGTGATGGTGAATTGAAGAATTTTTTCTGTAATCAGAAAAGAACTTTTCAAGATGGACAATTGGAGCCCAGGAATGTGCCTCTGTTAAGTTTGAGCACCAAAGCTAGTGGAAGCTTGCTGAGCCAGCTGATGCTGCTGGACCTTCTGTAAAGCTACAGCTGAAGGTTGTCCCACTCCTCTCAGGGAAGTTCCAGTCTTTAGTCATCTGCTGCTGAACCTGCTACTGAATACTGTTCTATTTCACCTTTGCCCACTATATCCAGAATACTGGCAGGAGAACTTGGCTCTGAATGTAGGAACATTAGGTGCTGGAGCTCTGGCTAGGGCCCTTCAGCACCGCCAGCATCACAAACATTCCTTAATAAGGTTTAGATCCAGGCTTGGCCAATAGGAAAAAAATATTGCATGCAGCTCCCAAGACATCCCTTTGGTAATATGGGAGTAACAGAAGGAAAGAGTTGTTTTTAAATTAAAAGACAGAAGTCAGTTTAAGATTTTTGTAACTGTAGAAAACAGGTTACAGGGAAATAAATTGTAGAATCAAAGCTCAGCGAATCTAGGTGAGGATTTATCGTACTGTTTTGATAAATAAATTAGCCTAGGCAAGTATGCAAATTTAGACTTGGACCATGAAAATCCTTTAATTTGTTATTTCTAAGGCATTCTAAATGTAGAACAAATATGACATATGCAAATATAATGAAAACTTCTCTTAACTCTCTTTTCTTTCCATTAAAAGATTTTCTATTAGGCAGAATCCTGACATGGAAAGTATAATATATGATAGGTATTGTGGTAGAAGAACAAAGGGAAAATCCTGTGGCTCTGAAATCACATTCTTTAGCCTTCTGCGTAGACCTCCCTGATGCTGTTCCATGATGTGGCCATCATAATCTGCATGTCTCTGTATGCTCTGAATATGCTGCCTGTATGCATAATTCAAGTTTCATGATTGCTTATTTAGAAAAGAATGCTGAGCCTAATTAAGACCATAATAATGCCATAGAAAAATTAAAACTTGGAGATGCCCAGAAAGCAGAATTTTCAACTTGGTGGGTTAGTCTGGGATTTTTTAATTCAAGACTGTTCACAAACAGGTCAAAAAGTCCATCTTTTTGGGAATGGAAATTCTGACAACTTTGATTTTGGAATCAGTTCTCATACTGCTGAAACAATTTCCTTCAATGTTGAAAACCTATTTCATGGTATTTTTCAAAAGAATATTGTTAAATATAATGTACAATACAATACAGGATGAATACCACATGAGGGACAAAACATGAAACTTTAAACTGGGCAATTAATTTTAACTTTGCTTTGATTTAATTATTGCTATCAAATTTGAGTGAAGCTGATTAAACCCCAGGAGTTTTCCAGTAACTTACATGGTACTCTCTTGTGGAAATGGTTCTGTTTAAAGTTTTTTGCCAGCTTTAATCAATGACATTTACCTCTCTTTCTGCATTACAGTCTAGGGAAATGACCTTATTTTTCTTTTTCTCTTGACAGTCTCAAACAGATGACAGCAGAAATGACAAAGGTACTGACAGAAAAGTTATTTTTTTCTTCTTCATTTTGATGTTATGGATTGATGTCCATTCCACCAGCAGCCTCCAAACCATAGATCACATAGCGCATGACTTCCAAGTCAACAAGAGACATTTACAGGTTAGCAAATGTGTTCATTTCCCTTTAGCAATTCAGTGGGGATTCTAGCCATCTGATTCAGAGAAGCACATATGGTAAATACTTAATGAAATATAAATCTTGAGAGCACACCTTGAAATTAAATGAGATTTTCAATGGGATTCACATTCCTGTTTAACAAAGGTCCTTTTGAGAACTATATTTCTTGTAAGCTTCTGACAGTTATTTATGATCTTGGGCATACCTATACTCAAACGTTTAACCTATCCCATCTGTGTTAAATCTAGTTTTATATATCAGGATACCAATGTTAACTGCTCACTGACCTACAGAAATAGTTAAATTGCCTTTATTCTTCCTAGATTTTACTACCCCACCTTATTACAGACAACAAGATATGTATGAAGTTGTATTTTTATTATTTTTAGCATTATTGTGCCCTTTAAAACTATTTTAAAAGATGCTAGGCTATATTTGCATTCTCCTTAATACTACTGAGCAACAAGGTATGAATTCTGGAGGATAATTTTTATGGATTTGCTTTAAACATGCAGCAAATCTCAGGTTTTTATATTTCCTTAATATATTCTAAAAGTACATTTGTCACCAGGGTGTCTGAAACTTTTAGAGACTGGAAAGTGCCAAAAGGCTCTTACAGGTTTGAATTAGTTCAGACAGTGAAGCTGCCCAGACTGAAATGGTTAAAAAATAGTCCAGGCCAGTAGAGGCTAATAGCACAGTGAAGATGGCTTTCCTCTTTTGCACTGGAGTTGTGGAAACAGGAGCAAAATTTCATTCAGTGGTAAGAACTTGTTAGGGCACAAAGACCAACTTTGCAGTGCTGGACAAAGTAATTGTGCTCCCCATGATGTTTGCTATTGTTTTTTTCTTGGAAGTTACTGCCCTCACAAAGTTGCAGCAGAATGGTTAATGTATAGGCTTCCTGATACGACTCTGGCAAAACCAGGTGGGTTAGCTAAAAGTTCTGGTTGTGGGTTTGGTTGTGGTGGGGTTTTTTTTGTGTGTTGGTTTGTTGGTTTTTTCTTGTTTTTCCCCCTGTTGTTTTGCTTTAAATTATACCAGACATAATATGCTTCCTTAATAGACATCTGTAGTGAAAAATGTCTGGCTCCCAATTTGTTTCAAACATTGAGAAAGATAAAGCATCAAGGAATTTTTAGACAATACAAAATCACTCTATTGCATTTAATAGGTGCAACATTAGAAACCATCTCGTTGTTTGATGACCTTGCATGTCATCAATTCAGTATAACACTGTATGTGGCATATTTATGTCACCTAGCATGTACTTACAGAAAAAAAAATATGTTTTTAACAACTTTTGAAGGTTATTTTCACAACAGACTGAGACAAAAATAAAAAAAAGTTATGTTTCCAGTCAGGACTGACAATTCTAAAGGTACGTGTGAAGCTAACAGGGTGAAGATCTGAACCCAAGTCTCTTCTCTGACCAGAATAAAATACATTTCTTCTTAATCACTCTGCATTTAAAGGAGCAGGATCTTAAAACATATGCTGCCAGTGTCACCAGTTCAGCATCTGTTATTACTGAACACTGTGGGCTCTACTATCAACTGTTTAGACCTTGATTTTTTAACCAGCTGCATAGGAGGAACCATGTCTCCTAAAACACCTGAGAGTAACATTATGACAGGATATTTTCCCAGTCTTCCCAGTACAAATATATGGAAGTCATTATAAAGAATTAAGTAAGACCCAGAATTTTTCACCTATTTGTTTATTCTTATTCTGTACACTTAGCAGGCTCCTAGCTACTGGGAAACAATCTTTCTTTCCAGTAAAATCATTCTTTTGATAAACTATTAAGTTCTCTTTCTTAAATGAATGTGAGCACTGTTTGTTAGTTCAAAATAAACAAAATAAATAAGCTCATCCAGAACTTTTCTCAAATGTTCCTCTAGGATTTTTATGCTTAAACTACACATAAATGAATTCATGTTCCCTGGCCTGGAGAAAGAGGACTCTTAGCATGTTGTTGGGCATCCCCATTGGATGCTGAAATATGGGTTCAAATCAGAGAAAACAAAACAATAAGGACAGCCTGATATCTAAGTGATACTACCAGTTGACTGCTGTACTGGGGATATGTGTCTTTGCAACACTGTTATCTACACTGTTACATTTTGAGACATATTGCCTAATTAAATATTTCTTGATACTTTCCTCCAGAAAGAATCAAATTGGATGAATTAGCATTTGTATTAAAAACAATGGCACTAAACAATTCCTAGCAAAATACTTCTGTAATTAATTCAGTTACAAATCAGGACAAAATAATGATTCCATGTTTGTAGTAGCAGTGTTTCTTCACCACCTGAATGATAAATTTCTATAAGAAATTACTTTTCCCACCATCTTAAATTAAATGTTTTTAAATTCCACACTTTTACTTCTTCCTTCTGTATCTTTATGAATCGTGCAAATGCATCCCTTTGCAAATTACAATGCTTTTAGCTCCTCCTTTACTCCCATGGGAGGGATTTTTAAGGCAGTAGTAGGATCATATGAGAACAGCAGAAGAAACATACGGTCTACAAACCTATAAACTTTGATCATCCATTTTTTTTACTAAAAGTGGTAATATTATCCTTCAGCTTGTCATTCTGATCACAGTTAAGCTGGTGTTTGCTGCTAGCATACTGAGGCTGTCTTGGTGTGTTTTTCAGTGACTGGCTTAAAAAAATCAACAAAATTAGTTTTATTTAACTCTGTTGTTTTAATATTTCACCTTGAATAGCTTCCAACACCTCTTCTAACCTTTCTGCTCAGAAATTCTCCTTCTTTGTTATTTTTCTGGAAGAACAATTTAAAAATTAAATTAAATATTTTTTATGTTTAAAATCCATTTTAGACCTTTTTTCAACTTCCTTCCAGTTTGTGTCTTGTTTAATGGTGGATTGATTTTTAGTAAAACTAAAGTTATTTTTCAAATAGAGGTCTAAGAATGATAACTACAGTACTTATTTAGATTCATGTGATCTAATTTCATGTGAGAATACATTTTTAGCTTCACTGTCATATTTTCATGCTGAATTTCAGGAAGACAGCATTCTTAAAAATTAAATGTCTAATATGAAAATCTTACCATATTACCTCTACTCCTTTTCATTTAATAACTTCTTGTAACATATAATACCTTTTCAAGATTCATAGCTTCTGAAGAGTTACTTTGCCAGATTTTTCTTGATCAATTCTAGATGCTTTCAGAGGATGCTTTGGAAATACATATAGGCTCATTCTCAATTTTGGATGACTTTTATGTATTTATTGACAGTACAAATTATAATATTTTAGGAATATTTTCTTAAGGGTTTGTCTTATGTTGTTTCCAAAATGTTAAGGAAAAGTGTTGCACCTTTTCTTTTAACAAGGGGATTTGATTTTTGAACAATTACACCCACATTTTTCTGCTTCTCATTATGAATTTTATTTCCAATTTATAATACTTTTGCATAAATGCACAGATGAAAATTACTGGGAAATTTAAAAGAGACTAAGAAAATAATAAATATGTCTCAAACAAAATTTGACATTATTAACTACAGGAAATAGATATAGTGAATAGATAGTTGATCTATGCAATTTCAAAAGTGAACACCAACATATCTGTATAAATTGAAGTGATGACAACATCACTCATAAAGGTGTAGAGAGAGAAAACATAACATTTAATATTTCAAGATTGCAGCCATATGACATACACAGGGACAGGCAACTTAGTTCCATATCATCCTCCACTGCAACACAATTTCTAAAACAGAGATCGATTGGAAAGTCAGACAGGGAAAGCCTCTGGCTAATCAGTCAGTTAAACAAAAGAAAACAACTTTGCTTTGCTCATGTTTGTGCCCCTTTATATTTGCATTTTGAAGTAAGAAATGGAAAGAGATTTACTAAGCTCTCGTGCAAGCTTTTGGTGGTTTATTTTTTTTTTTTTAATGTAATTTAGTTTTAAAGAAGTATCTGTGCCAGAAATGCTATTAGAGGGATACATCATGAGATTTCTGACTAATCATAAATAATTAACACAGCTGAAAGAGTGAAGCTCAAGTAATCAATATGTGAAGAAAACTGCACACAGTTTATTCAAAATCAAGAAAATCTGCAAAAGTGAATTTGAAGAAATGATGATCTATTCATGGATGTTCAGGGACAAAGAAAAGAGATAAACTTCCTCATATAAATTATTCATGATCAATTATTTGCTCAGCTTCAGTCTGAGTACATCTTGTGACAAAATTAGATTTTAATCACATACTTCTTTAGACCCCAAATGAGGCATTCAGCATTCAGGGATAGTAAAGTCTTTGGCTTCTCGGAGATTAGGGGCTGATTCTGCAGCGCTGAAGTCACTGGGACTATTTTTAACTGATTTCAATTTGACTAGGGTCAAACTACTGGGACTTCATGGTTCACTCACTGTGTTCCACTATATTTGCACCAGTATAATTTTTATTTTTCCTCCAATTGAGTTTCTCATGTTTTAAAGGAGAGGGTGCACAAGAAACTGGAGCACTGAAACCATAAAGAGGAAAACTTTTCTGTTTGCTGGGATGTTACAGCGGGGATTCTGTAACACGATGTGTCAAACCAGGAGGCCCGTAGAAAGAAGTATATATGGACAGATTCTTGCTAGATGTTTCAGAGATGTTTATTTCTCCAGCTGCATGGCCGGGGCTCTGCTGAGGAACTCTTACAATCACCAGACCCGAGGGTCTTTCCCCGCGCAGGGGAACACAAAACAACCAGTGGCAAACGAGGCTGACCAGGGCCTAGGAAACCCCATCTCTCTCCCCTCAGGGCCCCTCTCCCAGGGCTACATGGTGGGGGGGAGGAGACCCCGACATTTTTCCCGTTTATTTTTAACAAAAGAGATGTAAAACTTAACATTGAAAACAACAAGGACAGTTTCAAAACAAAACAAGCCACTCTCCTGAGTCTTTGAATGTCCAAACAGATTCTGTGGAACATTGTAAGGCTGACAGAAGGGAGACAGAACTCTCTGAGCATGCTTTGTGGGGAAACTGATGCAGGAGAGGGTTTAACTTCTTCCCTCCCTCTTTTCATCCCCCACTCAGCATTGGAAAGGGATTTTTGGGGAAACAATTGGCAAAGGCATGGTTTTGTGAGGGAAACCATGGATGAAAAAACAGATTGGGAATACACTGGGGGTAATAGGACATAGGGTAAAAGGGAAAGGTGGGATTAGGAAAGGGAGACTGTAGGGGGGGCTTACAATGGAGATATTGTCTAACATGACTACAGTTTTTTGCATATATACTGCCTTTTACAGAAACACCATCAGGCCCAGTGACCTGCGATGCTTGTAACCCTTTTCTACCTAGTATAATTTTGAATTCCACCACCTCTCCATCTCCCAAGCTTGGGATGCATTTTTCAGGGTTATTCTTTTTAATAGCAGTTCTATGCACGAATATGTCTTGCTGGTTGTCACATCTTGCTATAAAACCATTATTTTGTTTAACATTATACCACTTTACTATTCCTAAAACTTTGGCTACTATGATCTTTTCCTTTTTCTGAGTGGCTGCATTTTTCTGTCTCGCTGCATTCTTGCTTTCTCTTTCGCTCACTCCCGTGTTGGGCTTGCTGGAGCTGCTGGGGCTGCCGGGGCTGCCGGGGCTGCCGGAGCTGCTTGTGCTTGCACACTCTTCACAGGGTCGCGTTCGGGGCTGCGCGGGCCGGGCCGGGCCGCACCGCTCAGTTCTCCGTGCGTCGCCTCCTCTGGTCGCAGCTTCGCTGCTGATGCCTGGGGCTGCATACACATCTTGGCCGGGCCCCCGAGCGATGACTCCCCCGCGCCCTGCTCCAGCACACGTTTTGGCTCAGCATGGCTCCACTCCGCCGCCGCCAGCCGCTGCCTGAACGCTGCTCCTCTTGGTCAGGCGTTCCTGGGGCTCGCTCCACCACGCGCTGCGTGGGGCCAGGCGGGCAGCACCGCGTTGCCCCACTCCCACCGCGCCTCGCTCTGCTGCCGACCCGGCAGCTCGTGTCGCTCCACCCACACGCGGGAACTGCCTCGCTGCTGCTCGCAGAGCGCTCGGTCCATATGGCCTGGGTTGCACGGTCCCTGAGCCAGGCTTCCCTTCACCAGGACACAGCTGACACTGCTCAACAGTCTCGGTAATTAAATAATATTCAAGAAAATATTCTTCCATTGGCATATTTTTTGACTCAAAATTTAACTGTGTCCAAACGGTGTTCCAAAAGTCTTTGGTAAGAATTGAGTCCCAAGAAACATAAAAAAAAGTTCTTAAACAAGCATGCCAGGAAGTGTTTCAGTTCTTTTTGAGCTTGAATCAAGCTAAAATTTACAATTGTTTTTCAAGAATCTTTTCAAGTTTAAGATAAATGTCCATATGCGGCTCTGAGAGCCAAGAGTCTTTCCACGGTTCCTCCATAGTTTAGATATGGAATAGCAAAGCAAAACCAAGAAGAGGAATCCAAAGTTTCTAGGGTTTACTCACACAAATCAGTCGCTTAGGGATCAGGGATCGTTCTGCTCACAAATCTCCACCATTTGTTACAGCGGGGATTCTGTAACACAATGTATCAAACCAGGAGGTCTGTAGAAAGAAGTATATATGGACAGATTCTCGGTAGATGTTTCAGAGATATTTCTCCAGCCGCACGGCCAGGATCTGCTGAGGAACTCTTACAATCACCGGACCCGATGGTCCTTCCCCATGCAGGGGAACACAAAACAACCAGTGGCAAACGAGGCTGAGCAGGGGCAGGGAAACCCCATCTCTGCCCCTCAGGGCCCCTCTCCCAGGGCTACATGGCGGGGGAGAGGAGACCCTGACACTGGGATAGTGTTAGTTTGCTTCAAAGTAGCTGCTAAGGGACTATGTTTTAGATTTGCACTGAAAATGGTGTTGATAATACACAGATGCTGTTGCTGAGCAGTGCTTACACAGAGCCAAAGCCTGTCCATTTCTTGTACAATCCCTGCCAACAAAGGGGCTATAGGTAGACAAAAGCTGGGAGAAGACACAGCCAGGACAGCTGACCCACACTGACAAGTAAAGATTATATAGAACTAATAAAGGGAAATTCTGTAACATATGACATCATGCTCAGTATATAAAGAGGGGGGAAGAAAGAAGAAGTGGACAACATTTTGAGTGGTGGCGTTTGTCTTCCTGAATCACCATTACGTGTTACAGGGCCCTGCTCTCCTGGAGATGGCTGAACACCTGCCTGCCCTTGGAAAGCAGTGGATTAATTCCTTATTTTGCTTTGTTTCTGTGTGGAACTTTTGCTTTACATATTAAAGTGTCTTTATCACTATCAATGGGTTCTCTCACTTTTATCTTTCCATTTCTCTCCCCCATGCCATTGCTGGGGGAGTGAGTGAACAGCTGCATGCGGCTGAGTTGGTGGCTGGGCTTAAACCATGACAATTAGCTGCACTGCTTGTCCATCAGCTGGTTTACAAAACGAACAGCATGGGCAGGTTCTTCAGCATTCATAACTTAATGACACACCCTTGACTACTGTAAGGTGATAGTAATTTTCATGAGTTCATGTTCTGAGATCAACTGTTATTTTCTTGATTTCTTACTTTTTTATCATTTAAATATAATTGACTGGAGAGGAAGTCAAATTGGTCAGTGGAATCTCATAATATCACCTTTCTTCCTAATTTAGAGAAGAGTAGCCAGCTGCAATAGATTTGATGGGCTTTAATTCAAATGTTATCTCTTTCAAGACCTTCATGATGTACAATGAAGCTGGGAGGGTTAATCCAAGTATCGATTTATACCTGGCCAGTGTATACACTGTGCCCTTATTTGTTGCTCTTTTCCCATGCAGGCAGTTATTTTACCTATATCAGACTTTCACACAGATGTAAAGGAAAAAGCATGTTTTCTTCATTGGAGAAAAACAAGTTAACAAATAGCTCCATGACAGGAATATGTCCATCTCCTCTGCAACTGCTTTCTGAAAGGACTGTCTTTTGAAGGTAATGTTGCCATTTAGATGAATATTAAACACTGAAGGTTCTTCTGTGACGGTGATTCTTTTTTTCCAGGATTCTTTACTGAATGGATCTTACTGTGTTTATTTAGGACACACTTAGGCACCACAATAGAAAGAACAATATAAATATCTCTGTGGATAGGAACTGCACGAACAATTAACAACAGAAATATCAAATTCTTCATGTACCACAGATCTAAAATGGCCTGGAATTGTAGTTTCTTTTCTGGAACACTCTTATCAACTATTAATACAGCAGTCAGTTCTATGCTTAGAAACATGAAGATTTCTATGCTTAGAATCATGGATGTTTGCAAATCTTTATAGAGTTTGAATAATGGTATGTTAAAATGTATTTTAATTTGGATATTCTAGCTGCTAGGAAGTTATAGCTCATGCCAGGCATTATTTACTGCTCACTTTTACCATGTCACCTTCCAGCTGTACACTAAAGCATTTTCTGCTGACTTAAGCTAACCTTCCTCAGCACAGTTTTAAATGCAAATGCATATGTATACACATTTATATACATACATACATATATAAAAATATTAATATATACATTTATGTATAAGTGTATTCAGGCATGCATATAAACATGCTTTTTCAGAGAACCACAGAATGGTTAAGGTTGGCAGGTATCACTGGGGGTCATCTATTTCAGCCACCTTGCTCAAGCAGGGTTCCCTAGACCACGTTACTCAGGATTGTGTCCAAACACTTTTTGAATATCTCCAGTGAGGGAGTCTCCAAAATACCTCTGGGCAACCTATTCCAGTGCTCAGTCACCCTCACAGTAAAGTTCTTCCTCATGTTCAGGTGAAACTTTCTGTTCTGGTTTCTACCAGCTGTCTCTTGTCCTATTACTTGGCACCACTGAGAAGAGCCTGACTCCATCCTGTTGGCACCCTCCCTTCAGATACTTACAGACATTGATGAGTTCCCCTCTCAGTCATCTCCTCTTGAGGCTGAACAGGCCCAGCTCCCTCAACCTTTCCTCATAAGAGAGGTGCTTCAGTCTCTAAATCATCTTGTTGCCTTTCACTGGACCCACTTCAGGATTTCCATGTCTCTCTTGTACTGGGGACACAGCACTCCAGTTGTGGCCTCACCAGGGCTGAGTAAAAGGGCAGTATCACGTCCCTCATCCTTTTTCCACATCTACATGCAAAAAATGTAATATGATACACACCAAAGTATTATTTAAGCTTTATTCAGATTACTAAATAAAGAAAAAAGAAGTAAGGAAATCCAAATTTAGGTAGATCTGCAACCAAAGATTTGCCTTAAAGTGAATTCTTTTAAGAGTTGCATTGCTTAGTTTTGAGCCCAAAGGAGAACTATAACATCTGGTGTGCGCACGATGCTCTCAGTGAATGACTGTTTCATATTTTTCATTTCTCTCAAGGCTTGTTTACTACATAATATTAAATTCTTGGTCAAAAAATGGTTGCTAATTTGTTCGGGAGCTATTCTGTGACATATTATTAGACTGTTCAGATATCAGTTTCTTAATTTTCACAAAATATCTCAATATTGAAAGCCTGGCATTATCCCAAATTATAAGTGCTGAACTGAAGCACACTGGAATTGTTCCTAGTGATTAGCCACTAATTTTAGCAGATCCACTTTCTGTTATCTCTTTGCTCATTTTAGAGTTCTGAGTGTGGTGTGGTCTTTTTCCTGCTCAGACCGTGCTGTGCCTCCTGCTGATTGAAGGTGCACTCAAAACTTCAGCAAATGAGAATCCAAATCCAAAGCTGAAAAAGCAAACATGGGTTGAAAGTAATTTCAATTTAGTATTATGGCATCTAACCTGAACTAACTGCTAAAGCCGTTTCTTTCTCCTAATGGAGTGACAGGCAGCTCACAAAGCCATTGCCTCTACCTGTTACAAAAAAACCTTTAGAACAGGATGAACTGCCTTCTGTAGATGCCTCTCCACACTGGCAGGGAAAACCTGCCTTGTTTGTAGGTAAGATGAAATTCAGTCTTTGGGAGGGCCAAAAGCAGAGGTCTAAAAGAGGTGTTTTGTTCAAAACTAGTTTGCTATAATTAAGAATGACAAGAACTTCCAGAGGTGATTTCTGCCATTTAAAGTCCTGAGAGGGATTTGAAGAATCACCCTCTAAAAATGCCTGTGTCCTTCTGTTGGCTACATACACTTAAAACAACTAAATTTAAGGAAGATTAAATCAAATATTTACTGATGTCCCTTGATAATTGTAGCTGTAGTGATTTACTCATCACTCAGGAATACTGACAAAGAAATAAAATGCATCCCTTCCTTCCCAGCACAATACAGCTTGGAGAGCTTTCATTCTTATTCAACCTTCATTGCAGCAGTTATTAAATTCAGAGTGATTATGCCATTGAACATGATTTAAGGGTTTGCATGTGTGTAGAATTTCCTGAGCTATTTTTAAAAAACACACAAAAAACCCCTCAGACCAAAAACCAATACAGGTATGTTTGGAAGGAAGGTATGGTTTGTTCTAGTTGTTTGTTTGTTTTTTAAATTAGGTTGTTTGTCACTGTAATGCTCTATGATGAGCTTAGCCTGAAGAGTAATGCCTCACAGACAGGTGTTAGGGATGGCATCAGTGACTGAAAAAAAGCACCCAGGAGTATTTTCTGTTTAATCCTAGCACAAATTAAGTAAATTTATTCTTTAATTTCCACATTGGTATTTAATAATTATTTGTAACGCCATTGTCTACTTTTTATGTTCAACTACCAACTTTTACTTGCATTTAACCTGGCTTACCTTGAAGATGATTTGGAAGTATTTTGACAAAGAAAGAGACAGACTGTCACAAAAGGTAGTAATCTATGAACTTATGAATTTATTTCTTCAAGGCAATCTAGGCACATTCTGCAGGCTATAGATTGTATAACAGGATATGCTGCAGGGGAATTTTCAGACATCATGCAGAGAGCTTACATCAGAAAAGTCAGAAGGAAAAGTGGCTAACTGTTCTCTTTGATTATGCAGGACAATATTCAGGAGAATTTCTGAATTGAAATGGTTCCCCCAGGGAATTTGTTGCAGTGGCATGGTGGTGAGTACAGCTATGGTTCCACAATGTGTCACATTTGCCTTACCCACCTAGAGGCAAATGTAAGCATTTGAATCACAGAAGTAAATTGTGACCCCTCTTCTGTAGTACCTGTATAGGACAACTGTATCCTATTCTGGTTCAATGACTCCTTCAATGGTTTCAGTCACAAATTTATTCAATATCACACTTTTATTACACACTTTTATCAAATTGTCTACAAAAGACTCCTATATTAAAAGCATCCTAAACAACAATCAATCTGAAACATGTTTCACTGAAACTTATCAGAAGGTGTGGTGCTTTAGACTGCCCTACCCCTGCATGTCAGCACTCAGAGAGACATTTACCATATTTACATGTTAAGTTGGCTCTTTAGTTACTGTTGACTCCCTTCCTCTGTCCCTAGTTCCTTGATCCTGGCTTGCCAAGTTCCACACTGTGCTGGAGCACCTCACATCAATCCAGCTTTACTGTTCACCACCCTGGTGTCCTTACCACGTCCCAGTGTCTCCTCTTGTCACCCAGCTTTCTTTCCTGCCAGCATCAGCTTCTCGTCTGATCACTTCTTTCTTGGTACCTGCTTCATTCCCTCTAGATTGGTTCAAAATGACATCATACTTCAAAAATATAAGATTTTTAGTATAGAAGACAATTTGGGTTATTTCAGAGTTTATTTGTCTCCCGCTACCTTATATTCTGTATACATTCAGATAACATGGTAAGCAAAGATTCCAAAGTAGAGGGATAATAAAACTAATCTAAATTAGTTTAAAATAATCTAAAATTAGTTAGAACTAATCAAAAATATTTGAAATAGGTAAGGAAAGCTGTTTTCCTTCATTTCATTTTTGAGGCACAGGCCAAATCCTGGCATAATTCATTTCTGATCCTAGTAATTAGAGATTTCTTTTCCTAAGAATAGTTGGATGTGGTCAGAAACCAAATGGGTCCTTGCAAGATAATGAAGCAGAGTCCTGTTGAATCTTGAGAGACTCCTCTTTGAGCTGACCACACAGGGAGAGAGGAGAATTAACTCGTTCTTGGAACTGGTTTGCTCTCAGCAATAGAAATGCCTGGAGTGTTCCAGAAGCCTCTCTCTTCAAGGCAGACATAAATTTATCTTATGCAAGATAATGAAATGCAAGGATCAGGAAAGAAGGGGCATGGTAATGGAACAATGACATGCTCCCATGCAATAACATGTTTTAAAACACCTGCTACCTTCAACATAAAATATCTAATGATACTCTGATTTGGCTTTGCAGTGCTATCTTTATGACTTCCATTTAAGAATTTTCTTTCAGAGGTTTATAAGACCCTGCCACAAACTACTGAAATTGTACAACCAAAGATGTATTGCAGCAAACTGTGGTACAGACAGTGGAATAAGAGAAGGCTCGCTTAAACCAAGGCTTCTGCCAAAGAAATTGTCTTGGTTTAAGACAATTAACAGGGCAGATACTCCAAAATGAGTTACCTTCCATTTTAGTTTTAAGTGCTTCCCTTTCACCAATAGGGAGAGATATGTGTGAGAAGATAGAAGTGGAAAAATAATAGCTTAATAAAAAAAGGAAACAGCAACAACCAATATAACAGTAATAAGCATTAGATTCAATAGTGCCGAAACGCACGGACTACCTGGGAACAAAGAACACAAGATGGCAGATAAGCCCCTCCCTCAAGATGGCAGGCTCTGTAGAAGACTAAGTGGTCCAAGGCACAAAGGCAAGATAGCAGATAAAACAACTTCTCCTGACCGTGTGGTGAACAGAGAAGAACACAGAGAGAGAACAAGGGGGAAAAAAATCAAGGGAGCAATTGAACCCGTGCAGTGACAAAAACTCCCTCTTCCCCCAAACAACGACCAAAAGGCAACAAGGACAAAACAAAAAGAAACCTTGATTCCAAAACCAGTCAAGTGCCCCTCGAGTCAGTCCATGCCACTTAACAGGTTGCTCCACTGGCAGCAGCAGTTCCATTGACAGCTGGAACTCGGGCAGTGGTAGGAACTAGCAGTGTGAATTTCTCTACTGTTTTTGGTGGGCTGGACCCAGTTGGTGTCAGCACTGCAGTTCTGAGTTGGCACCACATTGCAGAGGAGAAGCAGTCCTGCTGGGCACCGAAAACAGCAGCCCCTGCCCCCTGTCCTGGCTTGGTGGCTCCAGACAGGAATTTATGGAATTTGCCTAGGGACAGTTTAGGATTGGGAAGTGCAGTTTCTTGGAGACCTCTGCCAAACAAGGAGCTCAGAGAGAAAAGAAGGTTTCTGCATTGGCTTGGAGAAGCAACTCTCTTAGCAGCCTTGCAAGAATGGCAAGAGAAAGAGAAGGAGACCTTGTATGAGTGTTGCCTTCTCTCTTAAAGGGACCCTGGGCCAACCAGCTTCCTGGCCCTGGCCCTTCCTGGCCTTAAAAGGACAGTAACAATCTTGGGCAGAACTGGTGTAGCACAGATAAAATACACAATGCAATACACATTTTTTGGGTTACCCAGGACAAAAATGTTTCTGTTTTTTCAGAGCTTCTCAATTGTAAATAAGCCTATCCACAGAATTTGAATGCACATTTTCTTCACATCAAGATAAACAAAGAAAATTTACATCTGTCGATGAATCCATGTATATAAGCATTTTATGACATGAAACTTTATAATTATTCCTTATAACTACTTAGATACAACTGCTCGTTGTTTTGACTAACTCTTGATAAGGAGCAGAAAATATAGCGAATAAGCATAACTGAAGTTGATAACATCGTGGGACACAGTTTGCTGCAATCTAGGGATGCTAAGAACAAGAAAGCAATAAGCCAAATAAATTAAATAAGAAGTCAAAAAGTTTTGTCCAAAACCAGAAAGAATTTAGAGTAGAGAAAAAACCTGAGCAAAACCAGAGAGATCAGGAAAGACTTTTCTCTATATCACCTAAGCTTTTTCCCACTGAATCTCAAGTTTTACTGATACGCTTTTCTCATACAATTTTAATGCTTGTTTCTTGTCCAAAGTGAGTCCCCAAGTCAAGACTGCTTTGTAGAGAAAATCCTTGCATCGACCTTCAGATGTACAAATCTGAAATCTGTTAGTTCAAGTGTGTCAGTAAAATTTCTGATTGTAAATGCAGAGCCTACAAGGAAAAGCTGGTAGGTATCCTAGGTATCTGGGACACAAGCAGGAAGATTATTTTCTCACTTTATTCATTCTGTGCTGGCAAGCCTTGTGATTTTTTTTGTATTTCATAACTGTTGTGAATTTTCAAAAACCCCATTCTCGGGAGTCTTACTGTCTGCAAACCCTCGGATTTTCTTTAAGTGCATTTTTCAAACAAGTTCCAGTCATCAGAACTGCAGGGGAAAAAAACAACAACAAAGCCTAAAAAATGATAGAGACAACTTTCAGCATTCAAAACACTACATGGCAAATGGCACGTTCACAAACTATTTGTGGTTCTATTTCATTAATTTCATACTAACACTTTGAAAAGACAGTGTTGGAGATATCAAAGGTTTGCTTCACTGTGAGTAAAAATGGAAAAATTATAAGTGTTTGTGTGATTTAGAGAAATCTTAGCATAAGGCCATCTTGTACACATTCACTATGGGATTACTGGGTAAAGAATTTTTTTCATTTATCTTCAATCTTTTTTCCCTGTAGGGAATGATTAGGAGCGTTAATAGTTTATAGTACCACTCTTTTCCTAGAATTGGAAGCTCAGAATAAGGGAGTCCCACCAGTCTGAGATAGATGTGAAGGTTTACTTTGACAATATCCAAGCCTATCTTTTTATTCTGTCTCCTTATGAACTTTGCTTCTCTGTTTGCTGTCTTTCATGACTTTGCCTGTATAGCCATTTTCTCCACATTGTCTTCTCCCCAGAACTGTGCTTTAATTTGATGATTGCAATCACACTGTGTAGACATTAAGCTTTTTTGGTCACTTTTTAATCTTCATTGCAATTTTTTTTTATTAGAAAGGCAAAGTCTCTGTTTCCCAGGCAATTGGAGACAAGCTCTGAACGTTGCTTGAGGAAGAAACTGGATATAAAACAGTTGCTGCTCTTTTGTCCTTGCTACGGTTAGGGGACAAAGTGACACAAAAACAATGAATGCCCTACCTGTTCATCTGTATGACAGGATTTGGCTTAGATAACAGATAAATGCTCTGGTCTCAGTCTCAAGTGAGCATTGTCAAATTAACACAAGCCACTATATCAGCTGTCAGCTTAGTCTTTGTTCCAACAAATGACAGATATCAGCAGCTACTCATACTTTTTTCACACCCCAAGAGCGTATGATGACATACTGTTCATACACAATGAGAAGCAACGTACCACTGGGAATAGTTTCCTCTGTGCAAAACCTGTCACAGCCATGAGAAGCCATTACTGATGTGGCTACACAGTTACATGAATGGGATATGGGCGCCTTGGCAGCTGAGCGCAGCTTGAGAGAAACCCAGTGTGAAAAAGATTCTGCTCTGTTTTCTCATTGTGACACTTAATGTACCTCACTTGAAAGAATATGCTTTGAGTGGTGCAAAAAGTAGTTCTGCCCCCTTTGGTCATTAAAGAAGCTGTGATACTTTGTAAAGTGACTTCACAAAGAATAGGAATTTCTGGCCTTGTGTTCTGAGAAAATCCATTGGGAAAAATTATATCCTCCCCTTCAAGACTACTCCTGTAGCTTTAATTGCCCATAACATCCTGCTTTATTTCTGCCCTTAATTACTCTTTATTGCTCTTGAACACTGCTAACTTCCATACTCTTATTCAGAAGTATCTCTGTTTCACTGGTGGGTGGAGTGATTGCCATATATATTAAGGGTATTTATTATGTCTTTCTCTAGTAGATTAAAGAATCCATTAAAAGCCAATATTTTCTTGCCAGGAAGATATTATAAACTATAATTAAGTCACCTTTCAATCTTTTTTTTATAAACTGCAGTGATTCCTTTAAATCTCTTGGTAAGGCCTTTTCTTAAGCTATTGAATTATTGCAACAGCTATTTGTATGTGCTTTCAGATTTCCCAAAATCTTTTTAACAGAAGGAATACAACAGAGCCATGTCTCTATTTTAAGAAGTCAATCTCAACAGTTTTAATGGAACCCTACATATAGTTTTGTCAAGTTAGTCCTAGAAATGCATCATACAGTGATAAAATCATTCCTCAAATCCTGGTTCAAACTTGAGCTTTTTCTGCCACTGTGTTCCATGTAGGTTCATGTTCAGGTACTAATTCGCAGTGACCCGAAGTGTTTTAGAAGTCTTATCTTCCAGGGGATAATGTCTTATTCTGGAGCTATGGCCAGTATTTCTTATTCCTCCATGCATATTTTACATTTATCTTTAACTGGGAAGGGGGTGACTTGCTGAGAAACTTTGATTCCGCTGCATAATTGATTTGTCCTTATTGGTTGGACACTGCAGTCTGTGTGTCAGCCACATATCTTGTGAACTGTAATTTTATGACTGCATACAGGTAAAAATGTTAGCTCCCCATATCAATTAATGTGTACCTCCACTAGTACTGTCTCTATTTAATCATGATTGCTTACCCACAAATACTTCATGAAATATGTCAGCAGGCTACTTCTTAATTAATTTGGAATATACATGGATGATAGTGTATAGTGCTTGTTTTTAATCAAAATGTCATGAAGTTCTAAAACAAGTGTCCTATGTAGGTCTATATCTTTCAGTATCTGGACTTTTAATTTAACCAAATAATGAAATAATATTTGTCTGATAAAGCCATATTAACAAAGACTAATGATAATATAATAGTTACTAAAACAAAAGTTTCTTCCAAAGTATATCACCTAAAGAATCTTAGTCAACATGAACAGCACAATTCTCAGCAATAGCTGTATATCCTCCAACACCAAATAACTACTACCAGCAAATATAGACTGTGCACAAAGGTAAATCTATCCTTGAGGAAACTTCAGCTCTGACAGGATGAAATGAGGTTAGAGAGGAGATAGATTGAAAAGACTAAGTTAAACTTTTTACTTCAAACATCCAAGGGTTTCTAAGATTCAGGTGCCAGTAGCATTTATAAGACCTTTCTCAACTGAAGCCTAAACCTGTAGAAGTCTATAGCTGCAAGAAAGCTGATCCCCAAAGGGATTTATCCTGCTGTCTTTTAATTAACTTAAAGTAATAGAAGTGGTGTCTGCTTCAGATTCAGGACCTTAAAAACCTTTCTGAGTCTTGGTCCCAATACTTACATTTCAATGACTATATCTGTGCATCACTAAACAAACTGGAACACTGCTGAGTATCTCAAGGTCTGTCCTACTCCTGTGTCTAAGATAAACTTGTGTAATGAGCATTTCTTCGAGTACCTCATTGGAAATTCCAGGCAAAGACCCAACCTTCCCAAAACAGTGACAAGAAATTAATGATGCAGTGCAGCAATGCAGAAAAGACAGATGTAATTAATTCTGATTTTGGAGTGTTCAGTTTTCTACAAAAGTTTTAGTGGAGGTTCCAATGCTGGTTTGAACTCGAGGCTGCCAAAGGAATTCCATAATAGAGGCTATAAGGTTTTTCTTAGCAATGCTGTTTCCACCAAAATTTATTTTGGATATTAGAAGCATTTCAATAGAGATTAATTAAGAATTCCTCTCTTGAAAAGCAAGAGGCCATCTCATAGAGGCCAGGGTTTTGTGCATTTGTACAGGCACAAGTTTTAGTTGGTATTGTAACTTAGACAATTTAACCTGGTCTACTCACACTCCATAGTATTCCAACAACTGAATATGTACTGAAAAGAAAAGCAGAATCAGTATTATTTTAGAAGAAAAAAAAGTGGGTTGCAGGATCAGCTCTAGGACAGAGTTTCTAGCTGCACATCTCAAGCAGAGGAAATCATATCCATTTTTTTCTGGAATTAAACATATCATGCAGCCTCTCTTCTTTATGACATTTTCTGCAGATAGCCTAAATAACTCCCTTCTGCAAAGTGGATTCCTTTTTGAGTTCTTTCCCTTTTATAGAGCAGTTCTATTTTCTAATTTGTGGGTGAGTTATCTGTATTTCCCTCTCTCCCTTATGAAGCTAATCTAGCCACAACAATCTGTCATCAATCATGCACAAAACATTTCAAGTAGGGACCTAAAAAAGTATTTGGTTAGACTTTCAGTGACTTCATTGACCTGGAAGTAAGTGTTGACAGTTTCCAACAGTAATAGATCTTTTTTACTGACCATCCCAACATCAGTTTTTACTGGAAGATGAGTGCACTCAAGCAAAGCACAGCTCTGAGCCTCCAAGTCCCTGCTTGTTTCCAGAAATCTGAGAAAAACTGTCCAAAGTACAGACAGGTAGTAGTGGTAACAATAACATGACAATTGATATTGTTCCATATTATTGTAAAATAATAACTGGTTGTTGTTCCTTTTGTTGTGATTGTTGTAGTCATTGTTACTGATGCCTTTATTAAGTGCTTTGTAGTAGTCTTGTCTCCCAGCTAGGAGACATTCTTCTGCATGCTGTGTTTGCGTGTCATAAAATGACATCCTTTAAAAAGCTAGAGTGTTTAAAGCAACAAACATCAGAAAGCCCAAAGCAACAACGAGACATCTCTGATTAGTGTAATAAGTAGAACTCACTGCATACAGCACATTCTACTTTTGTCAACAATTCTACTAGTGTTGTAGTCCTGGTAGGTTTTAACTTGCTGGTAAATGTGGGATGGTATTGTTATTTTGTAGGAGACTATTTCTCTCTCCTTACCCCACAGACAATTAGGTCAAGCACAAGGAGTTATAACTTTGACATGGAGCAACTCTTGGTCACAGTAAGACATTCAGATTGAAGACCCTCTAGAGTCTCAGGATTGTCTCAATAGCAAGGGCCGATAACGGTCAATTATATCGACTTGAGGAGTTAGTGAAGGTAATGCTGGTGAAAGTCAAGAATAACTCAGATAAAGTTCAAGTAGAATTGCATAACAGTTTACAAGAAACTTGCCCTTTATGTAGGCAGGATGTAGGCATACTTCCCTGTAAACAGCTTGATGCACAACACTTCTATGACATAAAGTGCCCAATTTCATTTCTTCTTCTGAAAGGTAGTAAATTTTATTCCGGGCCCCTTTTCTTCCTGACATGTTTAGATGATCCTGCTCAGTACCCTCTCTTGGGAGAAGAGCTTTGCCTGCCTCTCAAGTGAGGAGACATGGGCAAATGGGTTCAAATCTAACCAAAAATGAATATTCTATTTCAGAAAAACAATTGAAGCCAAAATTTCTCTGTGTGGTTTTGGTTTTTTTTGGCCATAAAATGAAATTTATAGAATATTTTTGTGATCTCTAAGTAAAGGCAAACAAACACAATCAATAGTGCTTATGGCCAGGGATTTTCCGTGTGCATAGGTTGTCTCCACACAGATGAATATTACATACATTGAAAATTCTGTTTGACTTCCTGAAAATGGTCTTGGAAAATACCCTATGAAAGACTAAAGTTTGTGGATTAGAAATTTCATGAGAGGGAACAAATTAAGTGAGATGTTGCTAAGGCAAATTTAAACACTTCAGAAGTGCAGGGTAGAGGGTGTGTATAGAAGTTTTAGGTTAACAATGAGACTAATAGCATCAGAAAGAGATTCTGTGAAATATACTATACTCTTATCATAGTGCAAGGATCATAAATGCTTCAGGGGGTCTCAAAGATCCTAAATAGCCATAAATCCATAGAGTGTTTTGAAAATGTGGAAAATGAGGCATATATTGTTTTGTGTGTTTCTCTCTATTTCTCACATTGTTAAATAAAGGCTGTCTTTTGCTTTGTGTGTGGTTTTGCTTGTTTGCTTGTTGGGGTTTTTTTTGTTGTTGTTTTTAATACATTATATTTTATATAATATTAAATACTTTTAAAGATATGTGTGGAATATTTTTCAGCTATCATACATTCCATAAATAATTAACTAGTAATTCCAAACATACATAGGATTTCATTCCCAGGAGGTTATGACAGAAATTGATTGGTGTGACTGCTCCTTGGGTCTTTTAGAGTCCTATATCTTTGGCTTGTAGGAATCAACTCATGAAACTCTGACAAAGGAAATAGACTGGATTAGAAAAAAAAAAAAAGGAGAAAAAACCCCAAAACAATGCTGTTGCTTAGGACAAATTAAAATATAGATCTTGAAATTTGGACCCATCTCTGTCATCTGGTGCCCTCAGGAAGATTTCTACCTTATAGACTCAGGGCAATAAACACTGACATCTTGTTCCCTTATGTCACTTCTCCCACACATCTAGATGAAAGCAGAAATTCCACCCTATTTGAAAAAAGTGTTTCCTTTGCCATGAGTACATATGAGAAAGCCATTGACATACTGAAGTGAGTCCAGTGGAGACCCCAAGCCGAGGAGAATAAAGCACACATCAGACAAGGACAGTCTGAGACCTGTTTTTGTCCAGCCTGTAAATAGGAAATAGAAAGGACACCTTATTACTGCCTACACCTGAAGGACTGGAGGATACAAAGGAGACAGAGCCTTACAGTTGGAGGTGAACAGCAACATGATGAGAGGCAATGGGCACAAGCTGGAACATGTGAAGTTTTGATTCAATGTTCAAATGGGGCTTTTTAACCATAAAAATGATTAAATACTTAAGTTGCCTAGATGGGTTGTGGAGCCTCTGTCCATGGAGGGATTCAGGACTGGATAGGACACAGTTCTGATTAACCTGGTCAGGACTCTGAGGCTGGGCTTGGACTAGATGACCTCTGGAGATGTCTTCCAACCAAAATTATTTTAAAAGAATTCTGATTCTATAGTGCTCTATTGTGTTTGTCTTGAATACCTAACTGAAGTCCAGGCATGGTCACTCCTAACTCAGAAATAATGAAGAGCCATGGTTGCTGTACAATACTGTGTGGAGACAAATTTTATGAGAATTTGGCAGAAATAGAGAAATAGCCCTCAATAGATCAATTAAAATGCACTCAGAATATCAAAGCTGGGATGTAAGCTTCTGTGGTAGATGCTGAATTTATAATTCTTGGAAAAGGGTATGAACTGCAGATTTTTGAGTAGCTTGGTGTATGCTTAAGATAGACTTTATTTTGAGATAGGAGTAATCCAATCAGCAACAAAAGCATGAATCATTTTCAATATCATGCTCAACAGTACATAAATCTAGCAAGCTGTGATAGAGGACTATAGACCACTAAAGACAGAATAAAATAGTACAAGGAGTCTTACAAAGAGAAAATGTCTCTCCCAACCTTGTCCATTTCTAGTTTTTATCCCCTTGACTTCTACACATTTCTTTCAGTGGAATACTTTACCCACTGTCACTGTGGGTTTTCTGTTTGTTGGGCTTGATTTCTTCTTTTCAAGGGACATATGATCTAGAATCATTTTTATATCTCATAATTGCTGATGTACATTTAGGGTACAGCAAACCCTTAACTCAGAGTTGGGTCATGAGTGGTGCACCATCCGAAGAAAGTAAAAGGCATCTCCCATCCTCTGATATGGGAGTTTGTCTGTCATTCTCGTTTTTTACACCAAACAGGAACAATCTTCACCAGCTCCTCCGAAGATTCAAACTCTGATGACTACTGGGTAAGGAAGGATATTCCCATGGATTTACTTAGTTCCTAAATCCTGCACTTAAAGAGGGAAGCGTGCAGTCAACACTATACCCAAACTGTACTTATGTCATGTTAGGCTCATACCAGAACAGATTTATTCCTTTTGACATGTAGGCACAAGTCTGCTCTAATGCACAGACCAGCAAAATTTTGGAAAAAGGAAGACTGTAATTTTGGACAGGTTACTTTCCCAGATCCATTCAAAACGATTTAAAGACTTCTTTAAGTTGAGTATCAAAGAAATTTTTTTCCAGGAGAATAAAACATCCAGCCTCTTGCCTCAGGAAAAAGACTACCATCTGATGAGGTTGTGTAAGAAATGTATATATTTCTCTTTGATAGATACATGCCAAAAAAAGCCAACACAAATAGCTAATGGCTGATTGGATTGGTGCACTAGTCTTTAAGGAAGTGCTTTTCCTGGCTACTGCAGGAGGTGAGCTACCCATGTAGAAAAATCAATGACATAATTGATTTGGCAAATCTTATTTTCCAGCCAGTCAACACTTTGTAATGTTTTGTCCTAACTTCTGAGAAAACCTCTGACTTTAAAATACTGGTTTCCACTGAAAAGCCACTGAGACACTTGTTTTTAAAAATACTGTGAATATTTCAAAATTATCTTGGCTGTCTTTCAGGAATACATGCTAAAATTATGTCTAAAAGAAGATAAACTAAAAGTCAGTTTTGTCTTCCATTGCACGGTTCTTCCATATTGAAAGTACAACATACACTCATAGGCTCAGAGGATGGCTGTGTTAAAATGCACTCTTGTATTTTTTCCTGTGTTTGTGTCCTGTTCATGTAATTTGGAAATGTCTCAACCCCAGCTGTAAGCCTGAAGGCAAGATCCAATTGTTGACATCTGTTGGGGAACAGAGAGATGGGTAATCTATAGGTTCTGAGAACTTCAGATAGAGAGACATCCCTCTGAGGGAAGGGGTGTGCTGCCAGCACTCATTGGCACACACAGAGATCCCTTCAGCATCATATGTCATCTGCATGCATATGAGGTAACACTTTGGGCCATGATGTCTTGGAAAAGAAGATTTTTCCATTAAGTAGATATGAACACAACATTTTTATTCCTGGTTCGCAATGGATGGACAAGAAAGCCATTTACAGGATTTTTAGTATGAGAGGTCTGCCAAGCCTCTGAGGCAGGAATCCTAAACAAAAACTGACTTGCTGCAGAGCTTCTTGTGAAATGTAGCCAGAAGAGTTGAGAGAGGATAGGAAGCATGCCTCCATATGGCTCACAACAGCAACAAAGAGCAAGGGGTGAAACCAACATCTGTTGAGGCTGAGGGCCCCAATACAGCAAACTTAGACAGGAACTGGTGCTCCTTGTTCAGCAAAGCTTCAGATCATGTTGCTAATAGAGTCCCAGTAAACTATACATCACTTAGGAACAACAGCAGATGACTGTGAAACAGTAGGATTTCTCTGAGGCTGGGCAAAAATCTGTGCATGGTGAATAGCTCAGAAAGGAGAGGGGCACTCCGCCAGCATACTGACAGCTGTAGGAAGAGGACAGGCTGATAATGAACAAAGCCCAGAAGTGCCAATGTTCCTTTCTTTCAATTATTTAGGTTTTCCAAATCACCTTAGTATGTTTCTCTCATCCTTCCCAATGTCACAAAATGTAACTCTTCAGCTCCTTTTTAACTCAGGTGAGAAGTCCTTTTCTTTAGTATGTTCAAGTGACATGATGTATTTTTCTGGGGTCCTGTGGGAAGCAGTGGGTGGCATTTAACTACTTTTTAGCAGGAGCACAGGGTGTCCTTGTCTTTTTTAACTCCTGGCAGAAAGATCATAACACATGTAATTTGAAATTCTCATGGAAAATATATTGTGAAATAAACCCTCAAGGTAATATTTACCAAAATTCTGTATGACACTATCTAGCCCAATGTCTATGTTCTGATGAGTTTCCATATGGAGGACAGAACTTTTTATCCAAGCCCTCAGGTTCCAGAGAATGCAAAATCTGTCAGTGTTGATCTTGCTAAAATTAAAAGTGTGGTTTTTTTAGTGAGATTAAACCAAAATCATCTAATAGTAGAGACAGGTTCACAAGAATAAGATGAACACTAACAATCAATCAGTTGAGCTCCAAGCCATGTGCTGAGATCAAATGGTAGTATTCACTAAAGTTCTGCTCTATGCCAGGAAAAAAGTAGCAGCCCAATGTGTTGCATTTAAGAAATATATTTTTGTGTAGCACATAATGACATCAAATTGCACCTGTCAGGAGATTGAGATTCTGATATAACTTAAATGATGATATCCAAATGGCCAAGTTCTAAGCTGCGAGGAACACCTGCCAACATAACTAATAGTGAGGACAAAAAGCCTTTGGTAGCAAGTCCCTTGAGAAGGAGATAATAATATATGTTCCCTGTTCAATAAGCTCTTAGCCTGAGGTATTTCCAGTATGCAAAGAAAAGCAAGCTTACTTTTATTTTTTATGCTGTCCCTCTTTATCTTGATACATTTGTTCCATTTTCCTCAAAGAGGTTCTCAATTAGTTTAACAGAGGTTTTCTTTTCTAAAACCAAATCCAGTTCTCTGTGTAAGCCTTTGATGGGAGCTTCCATATGAAGAGAGATTAAAGAAGTGAGGGCTAATTATTAGGGAAAGAATAAGTGCAACTGTGGATATAACAAAACCGGCACATATAATAGTTCCTACTGTGGAGAAGGTCAGACAGGCTCTCTTGATTATCCTTAACCAAAGCAAAAGAAGGAAACACTCCATAAATTAAAAAACAAGATAGCATTATATATACATACACAAATTTTTATAGAAGAAACCTCACTTTGTGTGATACATGGCTACAAGAATTTACTTGTACAGTAAAGAAAATTTGCTGTGGAAATAAAATATACAGTGTCAGGATAGTATGTTCTAGATAGTTTTGCTTCCAAAATGAAAACCTTGTATGGAGAACGGCCAAGAGTCAAAGGTAATTGCAGATTAGAACTTGCAGGACTGCAGAGAGCAGCCGTATCCACAGCCCTTCTCTTTCTCCTTCATGCCCTCTACTCCAAATATTATCCATTATTGATGTATTTTTCAGTGACTGAAAAAAAATTGACTGCAATCATAGGCACAGAGCAAGCTCCAGCTGGACTAGCAGCTTTTCACCGGATGTTGCTGCTGCTTCAAATCAGAGGAGCCATCTCTAAGGTTTAGCTAAGCCTGCCACTTCTTTGGATGTAGTTAAAGATTTTGTGCTGCTGCCACATAGTTGAACACACAAATGAACATCTACCATGTGGACAAAATGTGCCAGTCTTCTCCACATGATGTCACAGCTTCTCATCATGTGATGGAAAGAACATGAGCATTGAATCAGCACCTGCTTGCATACAAAAATATGGGAAAGGAAGTACCAGAGACAATCAAAACACAGAGGTTCTTCCACATATGATATACCCCTATTCAACCAAAAGATGAAGATGTACAAGCAAGTTGCATTCTTAATCTTTTAATGAGACTTTAATTGTCCCATAAAGGAATGTTTTCTTATCATATTGAGAAGGATATACTGGGTCATAGGGAAGGAAGGTAACAGAGAAATAGTTTACAAACTGGATGGTTTTTTCTCTCTAAGAGGTTATAGAATAGCTATTAAGAGGCTTTTTAAGAACAGGCCAACCAAATTTTGAGGGGAATTATAAATTATATATTTTTGTGCAGCAAGAAAGCAGATAAAATATTTTGCAGGGTTTTTGTCTAGGAGTTCAACCCAGAAGGCCATCTTCGCATTAAAGTGTCTATCAGTTGACTATAATTTATAATAAATATGTTGTGAATCTTCTAGTTTTGGCTCTTCTCTGTATTAATGGTATGGGGATCAAGATGACTTTCAGATGTGCAGGACATACTGTGCTTAATAAAAAATGCAAAGTACATAAACCCCTCACCTGGCTAAGGCCCAGCAGAGAAAGTTCACTTCGTATAGCAATCACAGACAGACTTGCCAGCTCACTTCTAGATGTGTCTTTCTGGCTTTGGCAAGACACTGTAAGTTCAGGTGTGTCTGCATCTGTCACTGTTGACCTACTGTACAGTACAAAAGCTATGCAAAATATTTAAACTTTGTATCCTCAGTTGCTTGCCATGTTCTCTCAAAAACACTACTGTTTGTTGAATGTCAACTATCAGAAATCCTCTGGCTTACTGCCACAGAGTATGGCTTTTTTTTCTGAACACTGAGGACTTTTTCATCTTGTCTACATAGAAAAATTGATCAGCACAACATTCTTATATTATTCTTTTTGGGGATAGGGAGGGGGAAGAAGACACAGAGAATGAGATTGGATGGGACATCCCATTCCAAAACAGGATTGAGGAAGGGTCATAGAAATTCACTGGTATGGCAATAATGGGAAAAAAATTTACTCTTATAGACCTCCTATTATAACTTTCTTTGAAGATCTATACTGGACAAAAAGGTTATATCATTATACTTATAGGGCTGTTACAGTATTATTGCTCTATTGTAACTGTAGCTATGAATAAACCTTTTAACATCTTTCTTGTTTGTGGAGGTGTGTTCACTGAAGAACAAAGGCACCTCACTAAAGGTAACATGCTGACTGATGGCACAGGAATAACACGATGGACTGAGTGATAAATTTAACCAAGAGGTTTAATTATAAGTTATGATTGATTCATATTATGTAGTTTCGTGTGTGTAGCTACTCCTTATTCAATATTGATTGAGATGGAGTAGCTGCAGAACCATTCTCTGTTGTCTTCTCTACAACAAAATGATCTGTATTTTTTTTGTTCTACACTGTTACCGATGTAGTATCTGAGTCAAAAAAAAGCAATAAACATTCCCATGACATAAAAAAAAATATTTATATGTACGATCCTTACACTTCAGAGTTCATGCTAAAGTATTTCCATCCCATTAGGTGAAGTTGCTATACACAGTCCCCTTGCTTGTAATTGGTACATAGAATGTTAAACAGGCAGCCAGTAATAGCAGACATCTCTTAAAAAAAGGTATTTTAACTGTGGGTATACATACAGAAGAAACTCACAGATGCAAGTAGACATCAACAATTTCTATGTGCTGTATGTGTGTAGGTGCTGCTGCAATGGGACTGTATGGGTAAGAAGATGAGGCTGTGCGCTGATGTGTTCTGATGATAACTTCACAAAACAAGGAAAACTGGAGAAATAATAATAATAATACTATTAAATTTAGAGTTTATGGGAAGAAGGTTATGAATGTTGCTGAAATAAGTCCTTGTTCTGCAATTTTAGCAGCCGTCTTCATCTACATGCCCAAGACATCTGCAACAGAAACATAAAGATCCTTGGATCATAATGCCCAATGATATATTGCAATTTCTATCATGTAGTCATATCTGCCTGACCATAGTAAGCTCTGTTTAAGACCAAAAAAATATAGATTCTCACCCAATATTTCTGTTAGACTATTGTTACAAAATCGTACTCTTCTAGGGTTGCAAAATATCATAAATTGTAGGCTAAACTGAGTCACATCTAGGTTTTGATCATTTGTTCTTGTGTCAGCATTGCCCTTTACCATACAATGTTATTTTGCTCATTTTAGGCAATAGCTTTTTTTCTTCAACTTCCTTATCTTCTGTTTATTCCCCTGATGTATTTTTAGGAAATGATAATATTCTCACTCAGTCTTGGTTTTGCTGGTTTTCCCTTCTAGGCTGAAGAACTTTGTTTTCTTTTTTCACTCATACAGAATATGTTCTACAACATACATGACATTTTAATGCACCCTTTCTCATCCCTTTAGAATTAACTTTATCGAGTTTTGGTGACTACATGCAGGATTTCAGACTAAGCCATACCAGTATTAATAGCATTAATTCTCTAATATCTGACCACAGTTTTGGTCAGCAGGCAGGGGGCTGAGGGCTGTGTTCTGAACTTTTTTACAGTGAGAATGTCCCAGACTGACACAGTTGATCATTTTGATCCTAACCAACAACAAAAAGATATTGCAGTCATTCAAATAGCATTTGATATTGTAGCTTAAAAGAATTTCAATGCATTACTGTGAAATTTAATCTTTAATTAAACTTTTCTCCTTTCCAGATACTTGTATATAAATGAGTTTTCTGAGTAAGCAGTGCATGATTTATCAGACATCATTCACCACCTCCAAAGAAGTTTTCACTCTGTTTTTACCCTTATCTTACATCCTTTCTGTGGTGAAGGAATTCCACCTTCTCTCATCTGTCTATCAAGTACACACTTAGTGTATTTCCTTTTCCTTTGCCTTACTTTTCTGCAAGCTGCATAAAAGTGAGACCAAAAGAAGAGGAGATGAGAGGACTGGCAGGTGGGTGATGTACCCAGTAGCAGGGATAAGGAAGAAAGGAAGAGAATATGGGTAAGAAAAGGTGATGAAAGCAAAAACTCCTTTTTTTTCTCCTTTCTCCCTGTGAAACAAGAAACAAGATGTTGTACTCTCCTTAGACTTTTGTAATGCTATCTTTTCTGAGGGCCCAAAGTGTACTAACACTTGAATAGAGTTGATGTAGATATACTGAAATGGCAGAATGTCAATGTGAAATAGCAACAGCACTTGCTGGAATTATTACTAGTATCAGTTAATTAGGGTTTATTAATTATTATATTAGAGTTATAATACATTGATGATTATTGTTTCTTTGCAACATGGCACAGGTCTTTTCTGTGGCTGTTGTTTACCAGCCTGTATTTTGTCTCTCCTTTTCTCCTTGTACACAGTACCTTCTCTCATGCATTAAATTGTCCTGCACCACTGCACTTAAAACAGCCTTTTGCCGGGTGATCCGTCCCAGATGATTCATCTGACTTTTCCATTAGTGCGGTTTCTCCCTGTTCTTGCCCACTGAATGTAGTGCAAACTGGCCACAGAGTATAAGCTCTTTTCAGTAGGCATGCTAAACTGAGCTTTAAAAGAATTGTTCCCAGAGTCTTGTAAACTTAGCTGCCGTTATGTTACACAGGGGAAAAATGATTTTCCTATCCCTTTTTTACTATGTTAGGAGTGACTGTAAATATCTGTAAGACAACAAGAACTCTGTGCAGTGTTTTTTTGGTACTAAGTGAATCCCTCAGATTCATGCCAGCCAAATCAGATGCCGGTATTTGCTCCTCCCATATGATCATCAGTACTCCAGGACTGCCAAGAGACCAAATTTCTTTTGGGAACATCAACTTAACAGTTAGCATTCTCCTTTTCTGCCCTTCCCTTCCAGGTATCCCTTTGCAGTAACAATCAAGCACTAGGAATAATCTACCTTGTGAAAGAATGGAGGGAAACATTTTCAGACATGAAACTACACTGTAGTGTTTTAAGTAGGAAAGGATATTTAATAAGAATTGCCAGTGATTACACATGGGGCCTGGAGAAAAGCAGAATTGTGAACAATGCTCAAATCTCTAATTGGTCCTTGAGAGGCTTTTTGCCAAAATGCCTAGTAGTTGAAAGTGTCTTTTCTTGATATTACTCATTATCAAGTAATGGATTTTATTTTGAATAGTATTTTTATATATTTTTTCAGTAGATTAGTAGTGTTTCTCTAATTCAGAACTCTTTCATTTCTTTCATATGCCAGTCATATTCTCAAATTCATTCTTTCATGGAGGATTCATCATTCTGAGCTACTTCTAGACCCCTAAATATAAAACAAATACATCCCTACCACACCTGGCAGATATTATTTTCTTATTGCAGATATAGCTATTAAGCATATATCTATCAAGTGACTTGCCAAAGGTCATACAGATAGTCTGCAGCAAGGTGAGGTCTCTTGAGTCCTGATCCAGTCATTTTACCAGAAGAAACATACTTCCTTCTAGCATTTCTGGCACAGCCTGTTATTGTCAGGAAGGTGAAGAATGGATAAATTTTACCTGTGGATGTTAAAAAATTAACTTTTTTTTAATTAGAAAAAATGATTTAGCTATGACTCTTAATGTAAGGTTCATTAGTGAAATACATGAAGTGACATTGTTGCCTAACCTAGGTACAGAAGAATTATTTTCATATCAGTGAAATAACATTAAAATTAATGAAAGATATAATTATTTGATATGGAAGGATAGTCACATTTTCCAAAAGAAATTCAACTTTAGCTGGCACTGAGATTGACAAATTTAAATACAGGAGGACTTATTTTAGAAAAAAGAGAAGGGAGTATAGCTTAATAGTATAATACCTTTAGCAAATTGAACTATGCAGTTGCTGCTGGTGACTTCAATAATTGCATGCTAAATCATTCTTGAATAGACAATACCAAGTTTGTTCACTTAACACCGTGATTTTCCTGTCATTCTGTTTCTCAAATGATGTAAAATATAATGTTATGTTTGCTTTTTAAGGATAACATCTAAATGAAAAAGTCCCTAGACAGCTTGAAGAGGTATAGGCTAACCATCTAATTGTGGGTTGGATCTGTTTTGTTTGTTTCTTTGTTGCTTATTATTATTACTTCTTTGTAATATTCCTGCTTCAAGCTAAATCTGATGCTTTTCTTTGTTTGGTTATGTGAGTAGATTTAAGAGGGGGCTATTAGAGCTAACTCTGCTAAAAAAAGCTATTCTGATGAAAGTCAAAAAACGTTTCTGCTTGCATCATTACTCTTTAATTTTCATTAAAGAGAAAATTGAGGCATTTGAGACAGGGAACCCTGTGTACCCCAACTTCTCTGTAGCTGAAAGAAACTTAATGAAATCCAAGACTTGTACCTGGAAAGAAATTGCATGCTTCCTTTTCAATGATCATACTTCCTTAACTGTAGATAAGGATTTGCCAAACTTTTGCCTTCTCTTTTTCATCCACTTGACCTGTGTATTTCACAGTTTATGTGAAATACATAAAAGTCACAAAAGCCAATATATGTAGTTCATTAGAGCTGCAGCCAGAGCTCAGTGGGGCAGAGGAAGGGCAAACAAGAGAAAACACAGTTTTTACCTGAATGTTATAAGAAGACTTGATTCTTTAGAACTTAAATGGACAGTAGGTATCAGACAGTAGAGATGTGCTTAGTTAGAAAAGTCATTGTAAGCCTCAGCGGCTGGAAGCTGAAAATAGACTAATTTAAACATGAAAAGGCTCCAGACATGAAAAGTCTAGGTATGAAAGTAATTAACCACTAGAATGGCTTACTGCAAAACAGAGAACTTATGGTAAATTTTTTATTATTAGAAGGATTTGCATCAAGCCTGTCTCTTTTTCAAAACATGCACTCTCCAACAGTACCAGAGGTTTCTATCTTACTTCAGAAACTGTAAAGTGGAATGATACGATCTTCTCGCACAGACAGCAAAATGAAATAATCACACAGAATCACAGAATCACCAGGTTGGAAGAGACCTTCAAGATCACTGAGTCCAACCCATGCCCTAACACCACCTCAACTAAACCATGGCACTGAGTGCCACATCCAATCTTTTTTTAAACACATCCAGGGATGGTGACTCCACCACCTCCCTGGGCAGATGATTCTCGAACTTTCAGTAAAAAACTTTTTCCTAATATCCAACCTAAATTTCCCTTGGCACAGCTTGGGACTGTGTTCTCTTGTTCTTTCAGTTGTTGCCTGGAAAAAGAGACTGACCCCCACCTGACTACAGCCACCTTCCAGGAAGTTGTAGAAAGTGATATGGTCACCTCTGAGTTTTCTTTTCTCCAGGCTGAACAACCCCATCTCCCTCAGTTGTTCCTCATAGGGCTTGTGTTCCAAGCCCTCCACCAGCCTTGTTGCCCTCCTTTGGATGCGTTCAAGTGTCGCAACATCCTTCCTGAACTGAGGGGCCCAGAACTGGACACAGTACTTGAGGTGTGGCCTCACCAGGGCCAAGTACAGGGGAAGAATGACTTCCCTGGTCCTGCTGGCCACACTATTTCTGATACACGCCAGGATGCCATTGGCCTTATTGGCCACCAGGGCACACTGCTGACTCACGTTCAGGTGGCTTTCAACCAGTACCCGCAGGTCCCTTTCCGCCTCGGCACTGTCCAGCCACACCGTCCCCAGGCTATAGCATTGCAGGGTGTTATTGTGGCCAAAATGCAGGACTTAGCACTTGGACTTGTTAAACTTCATCTTATTGGACTCTGCCCATCTATCCAACCATTCCAGGTCTCTTTGCAGAGCCCTCCTGCCTTCCAACAGATGGACACACACTCCCAGCTTAGCATCATCTGCAAATTTACTAACGAAAAACTCAATACCTTCATCCATGTCATCAATAATAATATTAAACAAAACTGGCCCCATCACAGAGGCCTGAGGGACACCACTGGTGACTGGCCGCCAGCTGGCTGCAGCGCTGTTCACCACCACTCTCTGGGCTTGACCATCCAGCCAGTTCCTGACCCAGCAAAGAGTGCTCCTGTCCAAGCCGTGGGCTGCCAGCTTTTCCAGGAGTATGCTGTGGGAGACAGTGTCAAAGGCCTTGCTGAAGCCCAAACAGACAACATCCACAGCCTTCTCCGCATCTGCCTCTAAAACTATAAATCTATTAAATCTTAGAATTGGTTCAATGTGGAAGAATTTCCTGATGGCAGGTATGATGTTGAGGAAAGATATTTGTTAAGGTTGTAAAGTTCTGGTATGGCAAATGGCATTTCTGTGTGGTAAAAGCAGTCTACTTGCACCAGAAGGAAGCATCACTCCAAGCCATTCAATTTCTGCAAACAATGTCATCCAGATGTATTGCATCTGCATAACTACGATCACTGTTCATTCAGCAGACCAGGGTTGTTCTGGACTTAGGCAGAATGCTGTCTGGTGAGCGTAGTTTGTCGTTTGAAAGTCTGCCTTATAAATCCTTCATTGTACAAATACTTGTAGAATTCAGACCTCTTCATATAAAATAAAATTTAAAAAACCTTATCAATAAGTTATAAAAATGGTTTTAATGCCACAAAATCAAAAAGATGTGAAGCCTGTTTTTGTGCAGTTCTTCGGATATTGGCTTGTCTGCACGGACAAATAAGGCAACTTGCCCGGAGCTGAGATATTTATCCATCTCAGTGAAAACTAAGGGTACACACTAAGGGTATTTAACTTTGCCATCCTTTGCTCTGCATCTGGAAATGCTGCATTATTATCTAGGAGCAAAAGGTGGTCAACATCACTTCAAATGTCTAGTGACTAGTTAGAGCTTTGTCACGTGAGGAATCCTTGTGCTAATATATATAATTATACATTTAAACACGGAGTCCCTGAAAAATTAGTCAAACAGTAAATCTTCTCTTCAGCACCACCCACAAATTTGCATAGGGAATTTTATTTCTGCTTACAAATAGGATCAGTAGAAGGGTCATCAAGATCATGGTGAGAAATATTCAGATTATATGTTTTTCATATATCTGAATAAAATTTACTACATCGTAGAATTGCAATGATGCTTCCAAGTAAACACTCCAGAAAAAATAGCTGGCTGAGAATGTGTAACAGAGATCTTCCCTAGTAGTCTTTGTAGATTTGACATTTCACTTTTGGACACTTTTAGAGCACTGTGTCTACTACAGTCTTTCAAATACTCACTTGATACAATTTTCTGAAAATATTTCAGTGTGTAACTAGTAAAGTGTCATATCAATATGTTTTGATTTTTTTTTTAAGTACATATATTTTTCTTAAAATGTTTCTCATATAGTCTAAAAAGAAAAAATACTAGTAAAAGAAATTGAATATTTACCTGATGATGTAATGTAAATATTGTTAAAAACTGTGAGTTATAGTCATAGTAGAAAAGGATGACTTGGACAGAACTAAAAATGACTGAGTATCACTTAGAGAATAAAATGAATGTTGATTACAGTTCCAACATCAGCAACACACAGAAGACATGGGCAAACATTATACTTTCCTATCATCCTTCAGTTTAAGCCTATTCTTTTGGAAACTTCTTTAGAAGCTGGGCTGATTCATGGCTTCTAACTGTACCAATTTTATGCATAGCATTCTGATCCAGCCACCTTATTTAAGAACTAGACTGATGCTCAGTTTCTTTCAGAAGTTTAGGCACTGCAGTGCATATCCCTTAAGTGCCTGTGTTTGGGTGATAACATTGGTCCTGAGGGCTTAGGGTACATGAGCTGTGAGGTCCAGTTTGTGCTAATAGGAACCAATCATAAAACTTTTCCTAAGGAATTATGAAAGAGGCCTGGTGCTGTCATCTATTCTATTGATGTCTAATAATAACCAAGAGAAATACAAGAATACATGGATAGAGCTTAATGATAGCCACAGTAACAGACTGGTTAATTGCTAATGATGACTCTTACTAGGAGTGGATGATTAATTATCTAAGGTGGTTAAGGTCATATTCTTAGAAATAAAATTACTTAAATGTATTTTTAGGCTTATACATGACCTAAATTTTTATGTCTTGATTAGACTGTGAATGAATCTAGATTTGAAGGATTTGTGTATTTTAGATTGTGTAGGGGGAATGACAAGTTTGAGCAGGTATTCCCAAAGTCCAGCGCAGGTGAGTCTTAACAATGGCCTAATTGACTAAATGAATTCTTGATTTGGCCCCCAAATGTACCTTGCATTATTCATCAGTTGCCTATAATAGTAAATTTTGTTACTTGTTAGGGTTTCTGATGCTCCCTTGGTGTTCAGTAACTTGCCGGAACGTATGATCTGAAGGTTTCACTGCCTAGAAAGATAAAAAGGCTACACGGAGCTGAGTAGGTCTTATTTTATATTCAGAAAATACATGCAAGCTCTCATTTTTTGATAAACAGTAGAAAGAAAACAGTAGGGTATACCTTCTCTCACATCTCTCCCAGGCACTTTCTCAGTGAGAAGTTAACCTGCAAAGCTTTTTCTCCATTTCAGTGTCATGTAGAAGGTTCTTCTCTTATTCCAGATTGAATTCACTGTCTTTTCTGAAGATTCCTGGACTGTTCCTCGTACACACAAATTCTGAAAGGTTCACCAAGGAAATAGGAAATAACACCTCTTCAATTAGCATGGTTTCTGATCAGCCATATACATGCAGCCCATATTTTGGAAAATAGCTTCAGTTCTTAAAGCTCTGAACAATAACATGTTCTGAATGAATGGCAGCCAGCAGTCTCAGGAGTAAGGCACGTGGGACAGGGAAACCTTGGTTGTGTGCATGTAGTAGGAAAGGAGATGCTGGAAAGCAGTGCTGTGGAAAGGGTCCTGGGGCTCCTGGTCAGCGGCAAGTTGAACATGAGTCAGCAGTGCCCTGGCAGCCAGGAGGGCATCAGGCACAGCATCGCCAGCCGGGCAAGGGAGGGGATTGTCCCACTCTGCTCTGCACTGGGGCAGCCTCACCTCAAGTCCTGGGGGCTGTTTTGGGCACCATAAAATAAAAAGGACATTAAACTATTAGAGAGTGTCCAAAGGAGGGCAACAAAGATGGTGAAGGGCCTTGAGGGGAAGCCGTATGAGGAGTGGCTGAGGTCACTTGGTCTGTACAGCCTGGAGGAGACTGAGGGGAGAGACCCCATTGCAGTTACAGCTTCCCTGTGAGGGGAAGAGGAGGGGCAGACACTGATCTCCTCTCTGTGGTGAACAGTGACAGGACCCGAGGGAATGGCCTGAATCTGTGTCAGGGGAGGTTTAGGCTGGATATCAGAAAAAGGTTCTTCACCCAGAGGGTGGCTGGGCCCTGGAACAGGCTCCCCAGGGCAGTGGTCACAGCACCAAGCCTGACAGAGTTCAAGTGTTTGGGCAACACTCTTGTTGTGGTGTGACTCTCTGGGCTGTGCTGTGGAATGCCAAGAGCTGAACTTGATAATCCTGCCGGGTGCCTCCCATCTCAGCATATTCTATGATTCTAAGACCCTCATTTCAGCTAGACCCATCTTTTCAAGAGAATCCAAAAGAGTGACTGTCATTAGGGGCCATCTAAACCAGAAAGCAAAACAAATTCTTTTTAGCATTTTACAGAATACATATGGGAAAAATCAAACTTTCATAACAATGCCTTTTTTCTGACAGGAAATTTTCATATTTGCAACAAAAAGTGATTTGATGAACACTGCAATGTCCCTGCAAACTTTTGCTTTTTTGATTGATTTTTTTTTTCTCTCCTTTTACTCTGGGAACTTTTGTGTTTCTGGTTAGAAATCTGAGTCAGAGACTGTTGTTTTGTACAACTGGATAATTGTTTTACTGCTGCAGTCATTCCATTCTCAGCTGTTACAGTTAAATCCCTAATCTCGTATCCCCCTGCTATTTCCTACTACAATCTTCAGGAATTTGGCTTAATTTTTGCACCTAGATGTGTTCTACATACCATGCATTTTATTTACATCTGTACCACATAAATCAGCTCTGAAGCTTTTTCCAGTTCAGGATTCTGATTTATTTCCAGGATTGTGAAACATTTAAACATTTCCCACAAAAACTTATATCCTTTTAATGGTAGTTGCTCTCAACTTTCCTCTGACAAAAGAATATGAGTTTTCAATTTTGGATTGCAATGTTTCTGCAAAATCCTTTGTTCCTCTTCAACAACTCCATAGTAGAGGTTTCCTGGGGTCCCTGTTGCACACTGACATATGAGGTGTGCCAGGATGACATTTTGTACTCTCTCATTGGTTGCTTTTCCATAAGCTGTCAAAAGAAATGCGATATGCTGATTCCAATGCCTTTGATACTGTTCTAAAATGATGGCCAGCTGAGCCCTTCAAATCTAATTGAATTTTGCATCCATCTCATTTTACCATTGGTGCTCAGAGCAGGAGCAAATTATCTGGATTCCCAGAATCTTCCAGGGCAGCTGGAATATTTTGAGTTAGAATTTCCCCCTTCACTGACATACAGTCCCTAGAGATGTAAAAAATACATTCATTCATTAGCAGAGCTGGATGGAAAATAGTAGGTGATTTTGGTGAAAAAGCTACATCATTAAAATTTGCATTTTTCCCAAATGGGAATTAATGAAAATAAGATAAAATTGGTGGGGGAAGATTGATGGGCTTTCAGGATCTGAGTCTTTCAAGAAGTGAGTGAGCCAGAAAGGAAATTTTTGGCTTTCTAAATGCCCTTATGGAAGGTTTTTGTTAACTGACAGAATTAACATTAACTGAAGCTTGCCAGCACAGCTGCAAAAAGACAGGTCCCTGCCCAGTCTGCTCTTCCTATCCTAGGTCTGGGAACCATTAGACCTTTCAACCCAGGGGAATAAAGACATGACTGCACTGTGGAGTAAAGTACAGAGAAGCTTGGCTGCCAGCCAGCCTTATCACAGGATGGCCATGTGAACTCAGTGTAGGGCCATACGTACAGCACCACTTTCAGCTGTGCCAGGGTACCCCAGTGCATGCGCACAAACCATGCGACATCATCATCCCAGCAGAAAGAGCCATTCCTCGCTGTAGGCACGACCAAACATTCAAAGTACCGAGGGCTCAGAAAGTTTCTGTCAAGTTCACTGACAGGAGTTGGAAGTTAACACATTACTGTTGCTGATAAAAGACATTGCTTCCTGTGGATGCATGTTTAGTAGCATACTTTTGGATGGATAACTGATATTTAAGACCTTGAGTTATAAAAGAATAATGGTTTCCTGAAATCACTGGCCAGTTAGTGGGCAAGCAAAAGCAGAATGATAAAACTGTTTACAAGGCTACATAAAAGCCAGCATCTAAAATTCTATTCATTGCTAGTGCCACATATGATTTTGAACTTATTTCTAAAGCTGTGTAATTAAATCTATTAAAGAGATGGGAAAACTGGTGATGTATCCAAAGCCACCTTGAATTTAACATTGGCTTTTGGAAATTGGGAAAAAATGGCAAATACTGTATTTCGTAATAGAATAGAGGACATTTTTCTTGGTGTTTAGAAAACAAACTCAGGAGCCAGAATATGCCTATGTGTAGCTCTGGAATCAATTTTTTTCTGCATTTAAGCCAATTACAGCAACATTTTAAAGTCTGAATATTTAAATATAGCCAACATGTTAAGCAGAGAGTTCAATGAGGAGTAAATTCCCTCAACTTCATTGGGAATCAAGTCTACTGATTTAGGAGGACGAATGTGAATGCTTAGCTTGATAAAATTAGGCATAGTGATTTGACAGTGCTGGCCTAATCAGCACTGTATTTCATTTTTCATAGCTGTGAAACGGAATGAAACTAATATGAATGAAGATTATTCACTAGTGAGTAAGTCACTCTCAGACTGGCTGTACATACTATAAAAATGCAAAGCATTATTAACATCTATGATCTGAAATTTTGCTGTTGGACAGACTCCTTATATATACTTTTGCTGCAAGAATGCAGTCTCATCCTGTGAGAGGCCTTTTTGTTACAGTAAAATTATCATCTTTTGAAATACATTAGTCAAATATAATAGTGGTAGCCAATATTCATTTGATACAGAGGGAAATATCAAGTATATTATTCAATAGCTATTCACCCTATACCGGACAATAATTAGTGGTATAATCAGGTAGAAAATTGCTGCGATGAAGAATTCACTAATAGAGTATGATTAGCTCCCTCAGAAAGTTACTGTAGTTTTTTAGAATCACAATCTCTCTTGTTACTGGCTGCCAAAGAGTGTTTTTGCCAGCGTATTGTCAATGAATACTCTCAAAAGTACCCTTCAGCGGAGAGTAAAAAACTGAAAAAGCAATTCTCTCATTGAGTAATGATTGCTCTGGGTAGACCCTGTAGCATAGTATAATACAAACACAGAACTATATGATTTATTTATAGACCCTTGGTTATAATGACTCACCAGCTATTCCAGTGGTTTGTGGGTTACTTGACATGGTTCTTTTTGAAATTGAAAGTTACTGCAACAAAGAGTAAAGGCCATCCTCTAGTACAAATCCTATGAGATTTTTAGTAACTTGAAATTTAGAAAAGGCTTACTCTAAGCTCCCCTAATAATGCTTCTTCTCTCAAGGCAGATATCCTACAGAGAAAAGTGTGGAACAAAAGGTTGTTATTCAGGTCCCACTGAGACATGCAAAAGGTTTGAAAGGACAGACTCAGTATTCTTGATTCTTGGTTACTCAGGGAAAGGACACTTCCCAGTGGCATGAAGAAGAAGCCACAGGGATTATCTGTAGCATAAAAATCCCAAGATCTCTGGCAAATTACAGGTACAGTATGTGATAACATTCATCAGACTTATCAGGGAACTGATAGGAATCAGCTTTCTCAGTGAGGAACAAGCAAACAGCAAATTAAATTCTAGCTGCTCTATCTCCTATGTGTGTCGGTACATTAAAAAAATAAGAACTTAGATGTCTCATTTCATTTTATTCTCTGCATTACTTAGTGTAAAGACAGACTTGTTGCACTGGCTCTGTACTGTGTGACATAAATACAGACTGTGATGTACCAATCTAGCTCTGACAAACTGTACAGGAAAGAAGGAGCATTGCTAAACATAGGAAAGAAAATATGAATGATGAGGGACTTGTAGGAAGTCAGATACCCTTGAAATCAAATGTAATTTTTCTTTAATTTTCAATGACTTGAAGGTTCTACATTCAATCTAGCCATATAAATTCAGATTTACTAAAAGCTGAACCAAATTCACAGTTTTTGAACTACCTTCTGTTTGAAATGCTAGTCAGTGTGCCTTCAGATGAGGTTTTATCTCCTAACCTCTGACACAACAGAGATATGCAAATTAAGACCTAGGCCTCCTCATGTTCCTGGTTACAAAACCCCAAAAAAACGGTGATAACTCCAGAAATGATACAAAGCCTAAATGGCCAGAGTTGAGGAAGGGTCAGGAAGATGAGTCTCCAAACCTGAGGACACCAGCACCTCCGAACTGAATGGGCTCCAAGGTTGTGTTGGGTGAATGATGTATAAAGATGTTAATAGACTGTACATATTTATATTGTAAAGGACTGAGCACTCTACCATGCAAAAAGTGCTGCAAGATTTGATCAGGTGAACAATTAACAATGCAAGGAATGGTAGGTTATTGACTGTGGACTTTATTTAGAAGTTAAGCGCACTCGTGGTTTTAATACATGAATTGTTCTGTAACAGCAATCACTTATGAGTAGAGTGCTTCCCAGAAGGCTGACTCAAACAAAAATATTTTTTACTTTCCTGAAAACTAAGGCTGGATTGTTGTTTCTGAAATGGACATTAAAAAAAAAAAAATCTTGATTTTATATGTCTGAAAATTTGATTAGTAACTATTTGATACCGAAAATGTGACCTGTTCAGTTAATGCTTCTTCCTCAAACGAATTTGGATTAACTATAAAAATTCCTTTTTTAATGCATTTTGAGAACATATTTGATAACCACAGAATCACAAAATGTCAGAATGATTTGGTTGATGATCCTGAGAAAATTTTGAAATGTCAAAAAATATCTACTTTTCAATGCTTGAATGGGGAATGGCTTTTCCACTTCATTTTTTCCAGGGCAGTTTCTCATTTTTCAACCATCTTAACATATCAAAACATTGCAAAGTTATGAAGGACTCAGAATTACACAGGACCAGGCACCTGACAGAACATCACCACAGCAACATTCTGCAAACACAAAATGAGAGCCCTTTTCCTCCAGCTCACAAGGACCTGCTACTACATCTTCTTCCACAGTCTATTAGAGTGTGCTGTTCATCAGAAGCAGATGTCTATATGAAAAAAGCAATTTGGATACTTTTTATTTCTTCTCCTTCAAGATTTTCTTTACAATGCTGAAGCTTTAAAAATTGCCCCAATGTAATGTAAAATCTGTAGGAGTTTATTCCAGTTTCTGTAAATCTTCTCTGGGATTTGCAGTGCATTTTACATTTTTTTTTCTGCTCCTGTAATTAATAATTTTTGAGTAATTATACTATCTCTTTATGGGTATGATGATCAGCTTTAATACACTTACCATCAGTTTCTTCTCCCTACCCCATGAATCCATAACAATCTTCTCTGTACTGCCTGATAAAATAAAGACTTAATGTAAAAAGCTTCATTATAGATATAAGGGAAAAGGATTGTTTGCTATAGGAGCAAAGCAGACAGTCTCAGCATAACAGTAGCACTGGAAAAAAAAAAAAGTGCAAGCTGTAAATTTTAATGAGGAACATGTTTTACGGAAAGAAAAGTCTTTACTTTTTATTTGTAGATGTTAGCTTGCATAGAGCCTTCATTCTGCAATGTAAAACTGACTAAAAGGACCCCTTCTGCAATGAGAAATCAAAATCCATTCTCTTTTAAGAAGTTTTCTTTTAAGTATGGACCACCAAGAAAGAAACTTCCAAACAAGGCTTCTCTGTTCCTGCCGAGGTTTGAATTGAAATCTCTCCTCACATTTCCTGAACTGCAGGTGAGATATCAGCCTCTCACTCTGTCAGCCTCAGAGATCAGCATGGAACTGGCTTAAGGTGGCTTGATATAGATTTGCTATTTGCAAATTAAAATCCTTCATCTCTGAAAAGAATTCAAAATAGAATACAGTTCTTTATTAACTGTGGTCCTAAAGTTTTTGATGGCTCTTACCTCAGAGCGTCTTTCAAGAGTTGTCTTTTCAGACCTATTATACAGCCCTAATTATTTTAGGCATTGGAGCATGTATGTGAAACTATTGGGGTAACTCATGCAAACTTAGGTTTTTAGGTCTAAGAACTTTTATGGCCAGATATGTAAGACCTATGGGGATTTTTTTTCCCCAAAGACAATAGTTTAGAAATGAGCAGCGAATAAACATATTTTACCACTATCAGATTAAGATAAAGGGCCTAGATCTTGGACTATTTTAAAGCATTTTACATTATTGGCAGTTCAGCTACATTTATCTGCCCCTGATCTACCCACTTATATCAGTCTGTGGAAGTCAAGACCTTTCCTGAAATGTAAAACAATTAGATGAGACACCTGTCCCAGAAGACAATTTCGCAACTAACATTTATTTAAGATTTTTACTCCCTATTTTCCAAACCTAATTCCTTTATTCCTTTTATTAATTTTATTCAGGATTTAGATGTTTTCTATTTACTATTGTGGCACATGAATTTGCCATGTTGTATCTTCATGATCGACAGGTTGTTAAGTAGAATTCTTCTTGTCTGCTACCATGAAAGGCTAATCTCTTTGGGCTGGCTTTCTTGAACTCCTGCTTTCCCAGCTAATGTCTGGAGGTCAGTATCATTCATCTGTAGGCTTTTCACTTTAAAAATGACAGACTGTGATAAGATGGGCTGCTCTCTAATTGTTTCCAGTGGGTGATTCTTTCTGACAGGGCATTCCCCTGACAGTGAAATCCTGCTAGAACATTTCAGATCAAAATGACTTCTAATACTTTAAATTTTTCTAGAACTTAAAAAAAGGTAAGAACATTTGGAATGAGATTCTGTTGTTATCACAGTGAAGAGTACCTTAGAGGACAAAAACGTTGATGCTACAGTGTGATTCTACTAAGAATAAGATATTGGCCCTTCACGAGGTAGTTGAACTGGAATTCTGGTAGTTGAACTAAAGCAGGGATATGACAGAAAATTAAGTTCCATGCTTCTTGCTATAATCAGGAAAAAAAATTGGGTCCTGTGTATAAGTAGTTTAAGTAGTCCAGATCCTTTCCAAAGCTGGGATAAAATTACAAGGCTCAGCAGACTCTACTTCGACCTGTGACAGAGCTTGAAAGTTCTTGTATGTTTAAAAAGATACATCAGGGACCGTGCCCTGTACAATTCAAACTGGTGAAGCTTGATTTCCCATTTTTTTACCCGAAGGAAACAAAGATGCTTTATAGCCTGTGCTAAACAGAGCAGATGTTCAGAGGACCTTTTGGGGCTTCCAGTTATAACTGAAGTGGCCTACTTTGCAGTCTTGTGTTTCTGTGAGACTGAAGGAATAAGTCTCATTCGGTCTCTGTGACATACCATATATTACAGAGGATGTGTGCTGGGACACTGCTCTTCTACCTATGTGTAAGTCAGAGAGTTTCATTAGGCAGATGAACCAAGAGTGAGAGACTTCTGTTGCCAACAGATTGGAGAAAAGGCGATGATGAGAGGAATCAGTGAAGGCTTGGAGGCATCTGCTTCTGCTCCTTACATTTGCTTGGGGTCATTTGTGTGAAAAAGGAGGTATATCATAAATGGTATGATACTCCAAGTATTTAGAGTATTCGCTCTAAAAAGGAAAAAAGAAGCTGCTTAAGGAGCTGACAGAAAGAATTTAGGTCTGTGTATGATGCATGCTGTAGATAAGAGAATTGAGAGAGAGTGGAGGTCATTAGCAAAACTGTAAACACAGGAAAAAGAAGTCACATGCAGGAGAGAAGCTAGCAGAGCATTTACAGGCTGGGAGCAGCCACAGACTAAGCACAGGCTGCTCTGAAGAAGAGTGGAAGAGCACTGGGAACAGCCCTTTGTGCAACCCATCCACCCTTACAGCAAGGAAGATCTGGGACTACATTTTTGGGAGCTCAGGTGTATTTTCTATCATCAGGATTGTACCTGGAAGGACTCAGTCAGTCTTTGCTCCTATAAAAGGCAATATGTCTGTCACACTCTAAGGTCTGTTCTTGGACATCTCTGTGAAGCACAGAGTAACTGCACCTGTTAGGTTGTCACAGCTGAAATGCATTGCCACCATGGTCCTCATGTGCTGTGGATCTGCTATTAATTTTTGTGAATGTTTTCCCACTTAAGAACTTTTGAAAATTATTATGGAAGTGCAGATTGTATTATGGTAACATGCAGAGGCCTCTGTCCACATTTCTACCTTCTGTCTCATTCTTTTCACATTGCTGTTACTGAAACAGTGTGGGAGAAAATCCAGTACTGCACAGTCTTTGGTTGTGTGCCAAAGTGGTTAAGCAGCAAAATCAGGCCCCAGTGTTAGTGATGGCAGTCTGTAAAACAGGAATAATTTTCTATTGAATACCTGATTGAATTACTCATGAATTGCTGCTCTGCTGAGAAAATGATATTGGAGGTTGGCAGGCAGTCACTATTTTTATTTGCTAGAGCGTATTATCTGAATTTGCCTGTCAGGTGGTTGCCTGGTTAGCCCCTTCCCAGCATAAATGACTATGTATTTAAAAATGTGACAAATAATAGTAATAAAGTTTATAGGGGAAAAAAAATCATTCTTGCTGCTACAAGGAATAGCACTTAACCCAGACATTTATATCTCTTGCTTACAAAAAACCTGGGCTGAGCAGATGATAATATATTCCAGTGGTTTGAAAAAATAAAAAGGAGGAAGATTCACTGTTTTTTCCCCTTCCTTCTTCTTCTTGTAGCTACAGTTTACAATAGCTTTTCATTAAATTGGTATTTTATTTTGTTATGCTTATAGAATTTGATCATGTGAACAGTCCTTGCAGTGGTATCATTTTGTTCAGTGAGCCAGACATTGCAAAATTGTGCATTTTTATGTAATTGAGATAATTTTGCCTGGTAGCTGGTGGAAAATTACATAAAAATTTGTATGCATTGGCCAACTCATTTAATGTGATATGTCACTTTTTCAGATGATCGGCATTTTTTCCTGGTACTCCAGTGCTGTGCAGCAAATCAACTTTTTGTACTTTCTCTCTAATGTTAAAATAATGAACAACATAATGCTTCCCAAGGAAGAAATACAATGCTCATATTCCCTTTGGCAAATGAGAACTTAGCCATTAGGAACAGTGCTTTCCCAGCTGGTCCTTGGAGGGAAGGGCCAGTAAACTGTTAATAGATACATGGGTTTCATTCAGACCACAGAAAACCTATGTCATGTAACACTTGACTGTGAGCCTCTCTCTATTCCACTGTGAAGCAGTGGGGCAGATTCCCCTAATTTCACTGCCGCTGCCCAAAGTGGTGCATTAAATCATCTGGACTGAAAGAGTTAAGTAGACTGTTTGTGGGGATACCATACCCATGACAGATTCGTCTCAAAATGGGTAGGATGTCTTCCACAATGATCCTCTTTGTCCTTTTGGTTATAGGAAGCTTTTGACAACAAGTATTAGATCTCTTTTTACAGACATCAAGCACCAAAGTATAAAGTTCTGTGACTGGAAGGAAGGAGCTAACACCATGTCTTATAGGTAATATTTTGTCAGGAACAGGAAATACAAGGCACTTCCTTGCAGAGGTTCAGTGACTTAGATAGTTGGTTCAAATCCAGCTCAGATATGAACCCTTGACGGAGAAGTTTGTGTGGCTGGTGCCAGTGGTGTACCTGCTCTGCCTGTAAAGAGAGGATCATCAGCCTCCAGCAGTGTCTATCCATCAGGCTGTGCAGACAGGCAGTGAGACCTGCAGCTGCAGGGGGCCCCTTGGGTCTTCGAGTTCCATGTTCTAGGACTCTTCTGTAAGCATGAGACTCCTCCATGGGGAGGCTCAAATGAGGAAAGAGGTATGTGCTTGCACCAAAAGCAGCAGAGAGACTCCCAGTGTGATAAATACCTGGCTGCTAAGCTCTTGCTCAACACTGCTGGGACATTTCAGGTAGAGGATTTATTTTTTTCAGGGATCTAGGATATCAGATCAGATCAGACTGGCAGTGCAAAGCACATGCCATGAGAGGCACTGCCAGCATGATATGAACTATTTTTATACTGATATCAACAAAAGGTATGGTGGATCCTTAAACCCTTGCCTTTGGGGTTTTAGAGAAAGACTAGGGAGCTCTCACTTTAGACATCAGCTGGCCAGAAGAGGCAAGTCCTAAACAGAAAACTTTAACAAACCAGTGGTCACCACTGTTTATACCCGTTCAGTGTCAGAGCATGTGCTAATGACCATGGAAAGAAAGACCAGGTAAACAACCCAAAACAATTTTTCTCAAAGTGCTTTTTTTTTCTAGAAGCAATTCTCAATTTGTCCCGGTTTGAGACAAATTGGGGTGGAAATGCTCTAGAAGGAACATCTCCTCCACAGAACGCAGGTTTCCGCATCCACTCCCCCACCAGGTTCGGGAAAACATTCCTTTGAGGAAAGTGAAAAAACCCCTTGTTTATTTAACAAGCAAAGTGCATGCAGGCACTAAATGAATAGTATTAGATAATAAACCTTCTTGTGGTGGATAAAAACCTGTTCGATTCAGAGTCCTTTCTGTAGGTGTGGCTCTGCCCTCTCCAGAGCTGGGGTGTGGCGTGGGCCCCTCTGGGCCACGGTGTGGGGCCTCCCCGTGATGGTGTTCTGACCGGAGCTGAACAGTTCCAGGAGAAGAAGTAACAGACGCAGTCCCAGGAAAACTTCCTTCCCTCAGCTAGCAGGCTAGCTAAAATGCAAAAAATTTTGACTCTCTGTCTCTCCTGAGAAAAGGCACTGAGAGCTGGGGAAAAGCAGGAAGGTGCTTCCTTGGCTCTGCAGCAGTGAGAATGCAGGGGGGTCTGTGAGTCCTTGAACACAAACTGCACTGAAGAATCTGCTCGTCTTTCCCCCCTTTCCCTCGGACCCAGCTTAAAGGCACAGACAGGCACAGGATTCATGTCTGGCATAGGGCAGACAATAGGGGATACATATCATAAAGTCATCCCAAGACAAGCTGTTAAAGTTTTGGCTAAATTAACTTTGGCAATAGCCTTTCAACTTCTTGTGCCAGAGCTGGCAATCTGAATCCTACTCTGGGGCTCAGACCAAAGCAGAAATCACCACCCAAACGCTGCTCTCTTGCAGGGCCTGAGTGAGAAACTGACATCAGTGAGAATCCTCTCACTGAGCATCTCTCAGTATGTACTCACCTGGTTGAAGACAATGGTTGCCTAAGGTGGTGCCTACAGCCTAACACAAGATAGAAGAACAACTGAGTTGAAGTAAGAGCATTTTTCAATAGAAATGTTTTGCATGAAATGTCTTTGCCAGATGTATGTGCTTTTTGACTTGCTTTCAATGGAAAATCAGTCATTTTGTGAAGATATTCCCTTAAAACAACATTTGGAATATGTGAAAGTAGGTAAGCTCATGCTTTAAATGCATGGGATTCTGTGGGACATTAAATGTGAATCTCACAGAACTCAGATTTGAAGCCAGTTCTGATGGTCTTATTACTGTAATTCAGAATAAAATATCATAAATAATTTAATGGTTAATGTAGTAATAGCAGTTATACTAAATATACTCTGTAGAGCCTTCCCATTGTGGGGTCCTTTAACCAACAGGGCAGTTTTGTAAAAAGAAATGTATGAAAACAGTTTGCAATGAGGCTTGTCCCTGGGACACCCTCTACACACACTGCCCAGATAATCCTATGCATTAACAGAGATTCCCAGGACAGGGGAAGTAAGCATCTTACGATATGTTCCCCAACTGTGCTCCATGAGACTAATCTAAAATAAGATACATCTAGTCCAAAGAACTTTTTTTTTTATTTTAAAGTGGATAATTGTACATGGTAGTCCTAAAGGAAACTGGGGCATTGATTTGTGTATTCAAAAAGTCTTGAAGTCTTGAGATCAAAATAACTTGTTTAATGATAAGAAGACAGATGTGGGCTAATAAGGTTGGGATCTAACTCATATGGTCGTGACTCCTGTTGTTACCACTAGCTGCATCCCGTAGGATGTATTTTATCAAATCAGAGAAGGTACTTATACCCTCATTATTTTAGAAGCACCCTTTACAGTCTTTTAACTCCCTGCTAAGTCAAGGTCAGAGTTTGTACCTCTTACATGATTCCTAGTGTCTGTTAAGGTTAAGTAATATACATTAATCCAAATATTAGTCAAAACCCACAAACAAGCAGCCTTGCTAATGTACAGATGCATCAATCTGTTTAAATATGGTTTAAAGGAGGCCATCAATATTGAAAAATATTCCTGTTGGGAAGATTCAGAGGCTAATAGGCATTGCTATGCTCCTGAGGGTGTGCTGAAAATGGTGGTAAATTCCAAGGATGTGAAGTGCATAATAATATAAAAAAATGTAAAGTACTTGATCTTCTCATTACAAAAAGTGCTGCATAGTCAGAGTTGGTATAAATATCCTGAAATGGGTTCCAATCTGTCTAACTTAAGTATCCCTCTTTCACAAAGGTACCTCTAAAGGCATCAAGTAGGCAGATCATCTCTGTCGACCTCAGATGCCTGAACTGGTGCAGGTAGTTTTTTGCACTGGAAGCTTCCAGAGATATACCTTCCGTGAGATGTACCTGGTACATGCAATTCTGTGTCATACAGTAACTCTAGCATTGTTTTCCAAAAGGTAGCCTCTGAACAAGTACCAGTGCAAAGGTGAGTTTTAAATGGATTCTAAGACTCAGTATATTCATGAATGTAATCTGGGTGAATAGTTACTCTGTTAACTGTATTGAATCTTTTATGTATTAGGTTCCATAGCTGCCTCTCTTTTTAGATGTGGATTTGGAGCCGTAGAAAATAATTCAACACAGTTCCCCTCTAATACTTGATAGGCAGCAGATCAGCTCCCCCTTCCTCCTTATACTTTGAGTTATGCATTGTTGCGGTCTTTCACCAGAAACTGGCAGCAGTTGTACTGCTCAGGTGACCAGGTTTATGCAACTGTCCGAAACTTGAAACGGAAAACTTCAACATGGGAAAAGCAAAACATATTCTCACAAAATCTTTGTGAAATACAGTTATATAAATAGTTGAGTTGGCATGTCTGAGAGGGAAGTAAGTTCTAATAGAGAAGAGGCAGAATGGAAGAAGGTCTGGACAGAGGAGCTTAAACTAGGTCTGCTACTGACAGAACTAGTAATCTGGAATGACAGTTTGGGAGATTTCTCTGAAGTCAGAAAGAAATCTGAGTTTCATCAGCAAACCAACAGTGCATTTCAAAGACTACTAGGTTCCCTAAAGAGTCACCAAACTTCTTCTTAACTCAGATATGCAGTATGGTGTAGATTTCTGTCAGGTGTATCTGTTTATGAATGCAAATATACTCATGGCTTTTCTTCATCTGAGTGGAGCAGCAGTAGAATGACAAAGCTGTAGATGCTTTGGTCAGAGAGTTACTAGTGAAAACTAAGGTCCTATACTCCATTGCATGACATTTCTGTTGATGGAAAATTAACACTTTGAGAATAATGACTCCTGATACACAATTGAATGTTAGATGAACACAAGTTTCCTGCTTTGAGTGACTGTAAAACCTGTATGTAAAGGAAAATTTTATGCACAGACTTCCTGGTGGTAAAGGCAAATGAATCTCTCTATCAGCCTTTGTGCTGTCAATGCTTATTTATCCAAAAGAGCAGTTTATTATGACATGACACTTTTGAAAGACCCAGAGGGTAGGATTTAGACAGGCATTCAGAATTCAGTAGCATAAATAGGAAAGGAGAAGTCATCTTCAGAAACAACTTACCGATAGAACTTGCAGATAGAATTTCTCTCTGCTTTAAATTGCAATTCTGTCATTTCTGAAAGGTGAACAGGGGTTGAATGTTGATTTGACATTTTCTTAACTGATTTAACTGGAACCTAGAGAATGATATCTCTACAGAGATCCAGGAAAGAGCTGAATTATATGTTGATCCTTGAATCTCTATAATTTTGGACAGAGATTTTCTACTTTCACCAATTAATTATTAACGAAAAAGCTAGACCATTTGTGGCTCCCCATGACTGCTTGCTGGCAGAGTTATCTGGAGAAGGATAAAATGCTATTTTTCTGTAGAATTACTTTCACTACAAAGTATGGTTGTGCTCATAAAGTTTGAAAAAAAGATTAATTTCTGGCTTCTGCTTTACTAAAGGTTATGCTGAGGTACAGGGAGAAGTGAAGCACCATGCAGTCATGCACAAAACTGCTTTGCTTTCAATCCATTCAATTAAGTCATCAAGGAGATTCTGCTCCATACGACCCTTCCTTGATTCTGTGCCTACTGGCACCTTGTAACCCAACTGCTTGCCTGAGCCTGCTGTGTGCACAGTCCAGTTTGAATGTATGGGATGTTATACCTGTTTCAGGAGACACACACTGGCCCTTTTTCTATAGCACACACTGCTCAAAGGAAAAGGGCTTCAACTCCATTAAGAACCACGGTTAATGTCACACTTGCATTCTGCAGCTCTCCCTCGAGCATGTTACAGAGACAGTCTTACATTCTTGTCTGGATAGTTCACAAAACCCATCTTCCTGGACACAAATGTTCGTGACTATACCTGTACAGTGGAATTTATGGATATGGAAGTCTAAGTGCTTTGCTAAAACAAGGCCATAAGGAGTCCAGGTAATGGAAAATTTATCACTTTCATTGATAAGCTAGCACAGTGGTTTATGACTCTCATTTCCAAGAGTCATATTTTCAGTTTAAACTTAGCAGATTTTATTTTTTAAGTATCTGGTGACTTTTTAATATCTGAGAATTTTGCTGTACATAATTAAATCTCACATAAGCTTGAAAAGTAAAGCTTACCTGTGATCTAAAGAGAATGTTGTTCTCAGTTGAGCCTTCTGCTTAAAGTATATTTCATCCTACAGATGCATTCATTTACTTTGCTGCTAGTCAATTAACTGTCAAGGTATATCAGTACTTCAGTCTTCTGAAATATATCCTTATCTAAAGACTGGGGATAACACCTTTTCCAAACATTATCAGATGTTATAAAGAAAGAAATTAGGTCTTCTCACCAGCTCAGTGGAAGAGACAGCTGACATACCATCAAAAAATATTACTGCTGCAATTTATTCCTCTCATAGAAATGTATTAAGTAAACATATCTGAAGATGCTGAAAGATTTAGAAACAAGTCAAAACAAAACAAATGCAACAAAACTCACAGACTAGCTTCTAGCATGTCAATGTTTTTTTTTTTTTTTAAATAGCAACTCATTAATTTATTAACTTTAAAATAAGGTGTAAATCATATTCTTGCAATTTAGGATTAAGAGGGCAGAAAAATAATGATTTACAGTTAAGGTATCTCAAATAAATACAAATATGTCTTTAATACAGAAGCCTTTAAAAGATAAGCCAAGAGGAATGAAAAGATTCAGAGCAAGATTTATTTGTCATGCTCTGAGTTTTCATCTAGATCTACCCATGTGTGTACGTATGTAGGGTGCTCAATCATATATTTCTTTGCTGGGGTCGTTTTTGTTATCTCCTGTTTTCATTTTATTTTATAATTTTTTCAGGTTATTTTTGCTTCAGAACTGGTTGAAAAAATGTGAAAAATAAATAATAACACTGTTTTGAAGATGAAATAATAATCTAAATGCTGAGGTATAGTTGCATTACTGCAATTCTAAATAATTATTGCTGGGATGAATTTAGTTCATACTAATTCCTGTGTTTGAGCCTTTGATCAGTTGAGTACTTAAGCTTTAAAATTCTACATATACTTTGTAATTTAATACAGTAATATACTTCATTATTTACCCTTGGGGATGGGTAAAGATTTAAGCCTCCATCATGCTATGTTGAGTAACTTGAAAAGCATCTTTTCCAGTGTACACTTCTGCCTAGTAACCATAGATCTGTCTCTCAGTAAGCTAATGAGTTTGCAAAATGAGGTGAATGGTACACAGCTTCCATGGGGAACTTTCCAACACATAGGGAGTGTGATGCTGCAAAGCTGGTCAAACACCTAAGCAATGATCACAACAAAAGAGCTCTTGGTGAATCACGAAAAAGAGATCATACAGAGGCAATTAACAAAAACATGTCTCAAAAGCCAATTTAAAATACTTAGCTTTAAAGAACTTGTATTTGTAAGAAACCTAAACACCTGGGCAGGTGGTCTAGATTGTAGATATGCCCACTGAACCAGCCACCTTCTATTTCCTTTACTGTCAGTTGTGAATGAAAAAGGTAATTTGGGAAATGAAGTTTGACCCATTATTTTGGGCATCTATATTAGAATGAGACCAATTATGTCCTATAATTGCCTATTTTTTCTAAACAATTTGGGACTGGTTAAATAAGACATAGATGTCTTTACCAGGTCAGGTGAATCCTACACATTTCTGTAGAGTAGCTTGAGTTAGAACTAAATATCTCCAAAGAAAAAGAGGTTAATTTGGAATGGCAGGCAAAATTAGACATGTCCCAGGGAATAAATTGGGCCAGTGAAGCAAATGGGTTGTTACTCCTAATTCAAAGTAAGCTTCTTTGAGGAAAGCATCTGTTTAATAAAAACAGAGCCCAATGGAAGCCCAATGAAAATGGAATGTTTTACAATTAATACCAAAATGAGATATTGCCCTGAGAAGTTGAACTCAACTCTTTGAAACACAGCACACAACATTCGTGACAAATCTCCTTGTCATACACTAGAAGTTTGTACATTAGGAGAAATAAAGGATCCATTCTCATACTCACATTTTTGAAAGATTTTTATTTTTTTATTAAAAGACAATGCCTAAACCCATAAATGTTATGTCACATTTAGATGTCCAGTACATGCATATTTACAGATAACACTGCTTTTCTCATTAGCTGCTATTACATAGTGTTCTAAGAAAATTTTAGTAGAGGTATAATTGAAAACCATGATTCATTTCTGAGATATTATGTGCAAATAATACATATCCATTGTTTTACTGTTTAAAACTGCATATTATGCTTTATTGTCTCACTTAAGTTAGTAGCTAGATTTAGAAGATACAAGGTTGAAAGATATTCTCAATAAAACACTAAGGGGGAATCTGGAGTCCTATATCAATAATAAAATTTAAAGCAGACAGAAAATTATCTGTTGTGGTACAGACTCTGGGCTAAACTAAGCGTGTCTGTACAGAACCATGATGAGACATTTTGTCATCTGGGATGCTGCCTCAGCTGGCCCTCTGCCTCCTGCCAGCTGCTGCAGTTGTCTTCTGTGGACCTGCTCACTTCAGACTGAGGAGATACACCAGCCATTTGCTGCTCTGGTGTGCTCTACTATGGCTCAGTGGCTACGCTGCTTATTGTGAAAATGTCTTGATGCTCAGAAAGCTGCATTACATCAGTTCTATTTGCTCTGGTCTACTTCTTGCTGTGACTGAAAAAAATTAAGATTATTTTTTGGATAAATGCCTGCTGCATAATGGTATTTTTGTGAGGTGTTTTATAGTTACATCATGGGCAAAAGAAGCTGTGGAAGTATCCGGTATATCCTGACACTTGAAATCTTGAGTTCTTCTATGATTCATGAAAGCAATGAGAAGGATGAGAGCTGCCAGGTTTAAAAGATCTAATATCACTAAGCCTCAGGGGACACTGCTTAAGAGCACTGAGAGAGCCCACAGACTGATTCCAAGGTCAGCCAGATCATTTGAAAGACTTGACCTTTGGGATTTGCTACCTTGGCTTTTGAATTATAAATGAAGTTTACATGCAGAGAATTCTCCTGTATTATTTTTTTAAACATAACAATTTTTTAATTTGAAAATACAGTTTTATATATTTGGTTCTCTGACTTTAAAACTTGGGCTTCTCTTTCATCTCACATACGGCCAATAGCTATGAAATATTAATGCTAGCACTAATATAAATAATAAATTAAACAATGAAAGCTTCAGCTTAAAAAGTCTAACTCTTACATGAGTACAGACTTAAAGGTGCATATGAAGTCAGGAATGAATCCTTACTTCTTCCAAGTAGAGTAAAGAATTGTGACAAAATCTTGTTACTTTATGTTTCTACTTGGAGCACAAATGGTAACCACTTAGCAAGGTGAACTCCCTGTCTAGTTTCTCCCAATATTTGTTATTCTAATTTATCTTAGCAGAGAGAACATAAATTCCCTGAATGGCTGAGCTAAGCCCTGGTTTTGCTGCAGGCTCCTGATCTTGCATTCTTTGTGTCACTCCTAATGCCTTCAGAGGGTATGCAAAGGAAGTAGTTCAGACCCTGTAACTCAGTATCTGAATAAAGGCAATTTAATATTTTTCAGTTTCACTTACCAGTTCCTGCTCTGATGACAGTCTTGCTGTGCATCTTGCAGTTTTAACAACCTTTCCTTTCTTTTAGTTGTTGCTTAGTTATAAAAATCGTGATATAGTTTTCCATAGCATGCTGTTTCCTTGCAATATTCTCACTCAGTAGGGTAGCTCTCTATTGATTACTTATTTTTCGAAAAAACTTACCACAGTCCTACTCTGTGAACCCTCATCCCTTGAGAGATGACTTTCTAAAGTCTGTGAGCCTTCATGAAGGAATACAACACCTGAAAGTAGAATTACTCTTTGAATTGTGATGTGCCTATTCACATTCAGCCTTACAATATGGAGTGGTAAAAAACCTCTCTTCAATCGGGCTATTTTTTCACATTATATTTGTATGAAAATTATTGGCCATTTTCTAAGTCGTTCTCTTAAGGGATCATAAAACAGCTGGAAAATGGATGTGTTTATTTTTCTGAAAGCCTCCTGTGTTAAGCAGCCATGCTGGCAAGTTTAGGCAAATTTCTTACAGTGCCACAGTGGATGTGCTTGGACTTGAAGGAAACAAACTCTGAGTTGAGAATTTATTTTCTTGGTTTACTGATTAATTTAGCTGAATTGAATAGGCAAAATGCAAATCCCAACCCTCATCTCTAAGGTTTTGCATAGCTGTCATAGTGGAAGGCCTGTGTTGATGGTCATTAAGGAAGTAAGAGTTTAAGTTTGGGATCATTAAGAAGGACTAGCTCAGGTCCTCAGCAGCAAATTTGCAAGAATAAATCTGAGCTGCTTGATGCTCAGTGAAATAATTTTCTTCCCTTAGTCACAAAGATATCCTTGTCTTGAAGAAAAATCCTTTACTGAGAGGAGGAAAGAAGGTAAGTAAGCGCATGACAGATTCTTCTTCATTGTTTAGGTAACTATTCACAGTTCTCTCTAGCTCCCTGGTATGACAACTGTTAGGGCACCTGACTGTTTGCCATATTCTCCAGTATCACCTTCTTTCTAATTTAAGACTGTCAAGTCCCATGGGGTTTGTGTTTATCCTGAGGGGCAGAAAGGTTTCACCCCAGGCAGATCTGCTCTGCAGCTTTAGCTGCCTTGTGGGCCCATCACACTCCGTGCTCACAGGCCCTCTCACCATCCCAAATCTTTGCTAAAAAGTAGATCCACAGTGATTTCTGTACTGTGAACAGGAGTGCAACAGGTACACAGGGTTTTTCACCTCTCTCTCTCACTTATTTGTTTTTCTAAACATTTGAAGCCCAATGTGTCAAGTGACGATTTAACAGAGGGCAGAGTTCATGCAGCCAGACATATTTGAGTGCCCAAAATTTTTATACCTTCATACAATTATTAAGTCTTCCTTAACATTGTAAGATTGCTTATTCTTAACTGAAAAAACTCACTTATCATAAAGAACATATTAAAATTGAATATGTCTGAGGCCTGCTCATTCCTTTTTTTTCTCTCTGTGAGAAGCCAACAGATCAATGCTTCCCTTTTGGCTCCATCCCACCTGGAGCCCTTGAGAGAAAGATGGGGACATCTACTTCCTTGGAATCATCTACTCTGCTTGTACTACTATACTTTGAATGTCTTCTCTGTACAGAACACTGTTTTGTGGGAGGCAGAATACAGAGACATTCATATTAGTAATCCTGCTGGCATTTGTGAAAGAATGTGGACACTGCGTACCAGATGAACTGCTCTTTAGAGGTCATTGAGGAGTATTTCTCAGTCACTATACCTTAGGTTAAAATAAGAATATGTATTTTTACTATATAATATATAATACAATAATATATGCAATTAGTATGTAAGTGAATAAGCAGCTCAGTGAAAGGAATCTAGAGTCCCTTTTTGAACTATTATCAAACCTGCTTCTGGCAAACCAGAAGTGTTCCACAACCCTGAAAACCTTCCACTAAGAAAGCTCTAACAGAGTCATTTAGGTGACAAGAGGAATTTAGAAACACATAACAGAGTAACCAATGCGCAGTCCTATAACCTATCTACTCATCAGCAATAAAAGGTGAAAATTAGCATTGGAACAATCCAGCCTGATCCATTTGACTTACTGTCCCTACTGCATTCAGTAACAATGCAAATTCTGGAGGAGCATTTGCAAATTAGAATGATGATTTTTGTGTGATGCCATAAATCATTGGGGGAGAATAGAAAAGTTGCTGGATAAAAACATATGTCTCTTCTTGAACATATATTAACATCTTTGATCGTATGCATGGGGCAGAACAGTTGAATGTCCACGCCTGGTTGGGGGCATTTATAAACAAACTTACACTGTATGGACGTACTGCTGTCTGGGTACATATGACTGTGGCAAATATTACAGAGAATGAAGAGATTACTCACGTTTAGGAAATACATGATTTAGACATCTTGCAAAATCCATTTGTTCTCTTCCAGTATTTACATCTAAAACACAACAAACACTAAGGTATTATCTCAAATGGAGAAAATGAAAAGTAGTGCAACACATGGTCTACATGGGCAGAGAATGCACTGTGAGTTACTAGAGCTTCATCTCAGAGACCACCTATATTTTAATGACTTACAGAAAGAAGAAAATCCTCTGGATCTTTATTCTTTGTCATATTATTAAAATAAAATTATTTTTGTTAATTCATAGAATCATAGAATGTTAAGAGCTGGAAAGGACCTTAAAGATCATTTACTCCCAAGCCCTGCTGGCCTGTGCAGGGACACCTCCCACTAGACCAGGATGCTCAAGATCTTATCCAACCTGGCTTTGAACACTGCCAGGGATGGGGCATTGTTGCGATCCGGTTTAGACCCAGGAAAGCAAAGCAAGCTAAGTCTCTGAGCATAAACCGGAAAGAACTTAGAAGGTTCAAAATATTCCCAGAAACGAGATTAAAACCAAACGAGGTTAGATGTTGATGCCAAAAAAATGGATGTATTTTATTTAATAGTAGAGAGGCAAAGAGAAGGGAAGAGAAAAGAAAGAGAGAAAGAAAAAGAAGTGTGCGTGGGGAATGGGGGAACAGGGCGAGGTGACAGGGGTTAGGTGGAAGCAGATCACCCATCCCAGGGTCCCAGCGATGTCTCGTTGCTCCCCTCCATCTGACCTGCTGGTGGTGAGGGTCCCCTGTCTCCACTGTGGCCATGCTGCTACACGCTGCCACACGCCAAAGAGTGCAGAATCCCGTGGATTAATATACTCTTTGAGCCAGGTGGGAATGCCCACGTGTCTCTCTTGCAGGGGCTGGCTTGACACACTGTCCCTTGCAACACTGAGGGTCTGTTGCATCAGGGTCTCTGGTGCAGGGTCTGGGGGCCCCTGTGATGGGCCATGTCACCCCCTTCTGCTGTGGATAGGCCCCCCCAGTGAGGACCCCTCTGCTGGGCTCTGCACAGTTGGAGGATGGGCAGTCACTGCACCTCTGACCAGACGTTTTTCCAGGATACTCAGAGACTCTCTTCCCCTCTCCCTTTGGTGGAGGGTCTGTTCCAGCCTGGCAGCTGATAGCCCAAGGGCTGTGATCTCCACCTTGGAGGTGTTAAGCCTGTGGTCAATGCATGTCCCCAGCCCTGAGTTGTTACTTTTTCTTATCTTCATCAGCGAGCAGCATAAGGCCTCAGTGCCCCATTCAGGGTGTGTTGGTCTTCTCTGCAGCTTTTGTAATACAGTTTTAGAAGTCCTTCAAGAAAATGTTTAAGTCATAGACTATAATATTTCAGTCTCTGACAGGCATTCACAGCCTCCTTGGGCAATCTGTTCCAGTTTCTCACCAGTCAAACAATAAAAAAATTTCTTCCTAATATTGAGCCTAAATTTCCACTCTTTCAATTTGTACCCACAACTCCTTGTTCTGTCACTACAGTTCCTGACAAAGAGTCCCTCTCCAGCTTCCCTTAGGCTTCTTTGGGTACTGGAAGGTGGCTGTGATGTCTCCACACAACCTTCCCTTCTCCAGGCTGAACAGCTCCAACTTTCTCAGACTGCCTTTATAGACGAGGTGCTCCAGTCCTCTTACCAACTTTATATCCCTTCAACCCAAATGTGATCATTTAGCAGCCCCGGGTATTTTCTTTTTTTCGAGAAGGAGAATTATCAGCTTTGGACAGATTTAAAGTTAATGCATGTTTTTCATCATGACTTGAGCTCATATTTTATTGAAATAATGATACACTTGGTGGAATCCTGTTTCCTTTAAATCAGCTGCCAAATTTCTACTGATTTATTAGAGACAGCCTTTAAAATGCACACTTTAATTTTGTACATCATCTCTACAAAATTATACTGATTATCTAGTAATGATTTTATTTGAATAATGAGGTCTCTTCTCTGAAGTTGTAGGATAATCTATTTGCATTTTGAATTAAATTGTGACAGAGATATTTGAGATAATTGTGCTTGCTGAAACACCCAAGGAATATAAAGAGATCCATACAAATCTTGAATGAAATACAATCACAATTATCAGAAAGTTTATAATTTGAAGCTTTTCAGCAGCTTTCATGATAATTTCCTTCAATGCAATCCAAATATTAGGTCCTCAGCAACAGGAACATTTTTCTTGGTCATTCATCAACTCTGATACTGCTGGGTAACTTCTGCAACACCTGATACATAATCCATGATATATGGATTTCTCTTTGGGTGTCTGCTTCTCATAGACCACAAATTAGACTAAGACATCCAGCTGTAAGAAGTCTAGTTTTAGGCTATACAGAAACTTCTATTTTCTGTTTAGCTTTCTTAAAGACTCTGACAAAATAGAGTACAACTACAAACTGATATGCATCATGGAGGCCAAGGCGTTTTCCTTTCCAGACAGGACATCGCTCTGAAGTCCTGGGCTAAAGGAGTGCATCTGCCCCACTCATATGCTACATAAATAATTTTCAGAGTATACAAGTAGGGTGAGGTTATTCCAGACAGCTGCCAGACATGGGCAAAAAAGGTCGGTACTGGGAGGAGTGAGTGTGGCAGAAAAGCATGGCACCAAACCAAGAACCATGTGGTTTGATGGCCTTTCTAACTCACCATCTTCAGCTTTTTTTTTCCTTTCCAGTCTCATTCTTGTCCACCAGAGTGTTCAGTTATTTTTTCTTTTCTGTAGCAAGCCAGACAGAACTGATAATCTATAACATCATGTCCGATGTTTACAGTAATATTTTTCACTACATGTGAATGCTAAGTAATTTTGCTTTCTGCATTTGACAGAGATAGGTAGTTTCAACACAACTTGAAGTGATGCCTTTTCTTAAGTTATTAGTATAATTTGTTAGCTTTTTATACACCAGTGGTTGCTATTCCCAGTGGGAGGCCTTAGCCCTGCTTCTTCCACACACACATACAGCTTTGCTTTCTTTAAATGGAGCCTAAGAAAAACAGGGTGTGGACCGGGCTTTGCAGATGTGATTCTGAATGTCTTGCTGAATCTTCACTGTAATGCTGTGGAATGCTGTGGAGCTGTGTGGATCGGTTTTTGTGGAAGAAGAATAAGGACTGGGATCTGAGAGTTATTACAGTGAGAGAATTTGCCTGCCCTAGAACTCAGAAAATGGCAGGAACCTCAAAAGAAGTAAGGCAGCTTGATGCTTTCACGAGTGTACTGTTTGATGCATAGCAGTGATTAGTGGGATTTATTGAAGTACTGATTCAATATAATATTTTGGAACTACAAAATTGTGTACAATTTACAAGCTATATATTGAACTGTCAAGCTGTGCACGCTGTTGGCCTACATAAGGGCAGGATTGTTTGTAAACTTGTCCCTTGCCTCTTAGTGCCTCCCAGTGTTTGTAATGTACTTGTTGTGTCTTTTCCTTAACTATCCTCCTATTTCATATAAGCTGTGAAGCCCTGTGCCTTTTCTGAATGATACTGATTTCAGCTGAGCTCTCCAGAGTGCAAAGGTCTGTCTGCAGGGAGGTGGGGTGAAGGACAACAACCATTTAAAGGGAAAGACCTCACTTTGCACTCTGTGAATACAAAACTTCTCCAAGATATTCTCTGTCAGGCAGTTTATGATGGGATTTTAAACTAAGCAGTTTCTCAGATACAGAAAGAGTGGTGTTTTTCTATGACATTTGCTCCTGATTAAACTGTGTTTGGGATCTGAGGTGGGTGCCCATTCTCCTTCTAGAGCGCAGTGAGGCAGGTGAGTGTGTTTGAAAATCTCAAGGAGGAGATCCTGGCCATCAAAATTTATGCATCTAAACTGAACAGACCAGATCTTCTTCTCCTTGGATCTTCTAGGAAATATGTAATGCTTTTTAGTATGACTTGTCTGCCAAAGAGCTATATGTGCCTGCATCCAGCAGGCTGACTTTCTGTGTCTGCATGAGTAGGTTTGCTTTTCAGCCAATGGTCAGAGGAGATAACATTATTGCAAGTGCTACCCTTGCAGCGTCTCCTCAGGCAGAGGAGCCTTAGTAACATGTGTGGTTTTACTGGGAACAGAGACTTGTAGCTTTTTAAGCTTGACTCACCTCCACTGATGTCCATAGAAGAAACTCCAAACCACTGTGAGGCTGCTCTTTTTTTCCTCTTTCCCTCCCAGCTGTCATCTCTCACAACTCAGAGTAGGCGTTGCCGCTCAGGATTTCATGTTTTAAAATTACTGTTGTCCAAAACCCTCAATGTTTGATTGTAGTGTCTCTGAGCTGTCAGTGAAGCCTGAAGTCTTTATCTACTTATTAACCCCATGACCTATTTATCAGTGATATATTGGTAAACACTATTATGGGAGCAACCTGGCTTGCTACCAGCAATGTCCTTCAGTGTACAGTTGTACTGCACAAAAATAAAATGTGGCAGCAGAAACTAGGCTGGACCACAGTCAATAGCCCCGTTGCCTTATACAATATTAACAGGTTGGCATTGTAGAACCCGTAAAAAATTTTTAAACTGAACTTTCCCAGTACAAAGCACTTCAAATGCCACCAGCAATTTAATCTTAGCAGCTCTTCTTCTGTACACAGGAACGAGAAACAATCAGATTACTTAAGGAAATTAGTACATCACTAAAAAGTAGGGTTCACTTTATTTCATCGAATGGAGGCACCACCATTTTCATTACTGTCAGTTTCATTTCCAATGTCTTTTACTGGGTGAAAGTTGTTTTGATATTGTTGCATTTGCCTTAGAGAAGATATTAAATTAAAATGGTGACTGGAACAAAAGGATTGGAGTGGCTGAGAGGAGTGTGACAGGCAGGCAATCATTTACATTTTTCATACATTTGTCTTTCCAGTATAGGCTAAGCTTTTATAATTCAAGATATAATTTCTACCTCAAAATTAGTTGGTGCAAGACAACCATTTCTTAGAAATATCCCCTATCTCCCATTCCTGTGATTTCTCCTGGCTCAAGCTGCCACTTCTGTTTTACATTCTGTGCTGCAAGGTACAGTACAGAGCAGTGGCAATTTTGGGTGCTTGTCTTTCAGTCAAGCCAGCCTAAATGAATCTGTCAGCAATCAGAATAGAGATGTTTTCTAGAAATTAAATTAGAAAGCCTATGCTAAAATGTATTGATCCCCTATTTCATGGTTTGTAATATTATTCATACAATTTTCTTTATATGCTACAGCCTCAAACTCATTTAAAAAAAAAGTTAAAAATATGTGGGGCTGCTCATACTGTACAGAAATTGTAAAAGGCTCTTTCAAAGTTACTGTTGTCTGAGACCTCAATATTTAATGTGCACTGAACTTAAACTATGCTCTCATTTTCTTTGTCCTTAACAGCTTTATTATCCCTCAGCTGTAATGTCTCTGAGAGGAACCTTTGTCTCTACTGCTCCCTCTGAGTTCACACATCTGTCTGGTGTGAATTCTGCTCACTCTCCCTCCACCCTTATTTTGTGCCTTAAGTGTTCTCACCTTGAAAAGGTGCAATTTACATGTCAGCCTAGTGCTTCAAACAAGGAGTGATTCTGCAACCAGGGAACATTTCAAATTCCTAAGCCTGCATGCCTCATCCATACTTTTGTCTTTCTTTTCTACTGTTTTGCTTAATTTTGTTCTTTTTATCTTCTTCTGAGGTGCCTTTTTGTTTGTTTGGTTGTTTCTGGGCTGTTTTGTTGTTGTTGTTGATTTTGCTTTTCTCTTTTCCCCAAATCCTTATTTTATTCTGGTTAATATGAACTCTGGGTATCAGATACTTAAGCTGGTGCTGAAAAATAGGTATAGAACAGCTATATAATTTATGGAGAAGATTAAGGAGAAAAACAAAACAAAAACCAAACACCAAAACCATAAGAAAAATAATCATGTTTGTAAAAAAGCTTTAAATACTTCAAGGTCCTACTTTGTAAACTATGAAGACCTTTGCATGGCTTCACACAACAAGCTGGGATTCCTTCTTTATTTACTAAAATCTTTCTCTTGCATTAGTAATTTATTTGCATGAAGGTATAAATACACTATTTGAGATTAAAACCACACTGACCCATGTACCTACCTGTAATATGAAGGGGTTTTCCCCTAAAGGCAATATAGAGGGGAGTCACTTAACCTACATAACAGATGAGAAGGACATCTGTTTATCAAAATTTTATGGACAAAATTTTAGTAACTGTGGTTACCCCAGAATGAAAGTTATTCATGGTAATGTCTGATCCTGATGAGAACATGTATGGTCACATCTTTCATTCAGAGGAAATCAAATTACAAAATCGTTTTTTGTAATGACAGAGATCAAAACCCAGAACACAGAGAAACTTGTTGAAGACATAGGTGCACTGATTGAAAACATAGAAGTTGGAGACATTGATCTGGGGACAGGTTACTAAGAACATCTGCAAAGACCACATCTCTGAGTGCCAAGAGGGAAGTCCAGGGTGTAACACTGGAAAAAGCACTTAATTTAGAGTAAATGGAAAACCTGGTTGCCTTGAAAAAACTGCCAAAACAGTTTCTCTCCTTTTCTTCCTGGTGGTTTTGGAGGAATGGGACTAGATGCAGATTTATTGCAAATGAAATATTTGACCAAATTAAAAAAAGCCCCACCATTTTCATTACTGTCAGTTTCATTTCCAATGTCTTTTACTGGGTGAAAGTTGTTTTGATATTGTTGCATTTGCCTTAGAGAAGATATTAAATTAAAATGGTGACTGGAACAAAAGGATTGGAGTGGCTGAGAGGAGTGTGACAGGCAGGCAATCATTTACATTTTTCATACATTTGTCTTTCCAGTATAGGCTAAGCTTTTATAATTCAAGATATCAGGGTCTGACCCTCCTCTTCCCCTCATAAGGAATTTGTAACTACAATATGGTTTCCCCTCAGTCTCTCCTCCAGGCTGAACAGACCAAGTGACCTCAGTCACTCCTCATACGGCTTCCCCTCAAGGACCTTCACCATCTTTGTTGCCCTCCTTTCGATGCTCTCTAATCTCTTTGAATGATTACGAGGAACTAAAGACATTTCTTTTGCTGGTAGCAGCCGTGTTTCCATTAGAAGGATTTTGCAGTGTACTTTTATCTGAAGATTTCTTCTAACTGGAGTAAGTCTTGTACTGGAAACCAACCCAGGGGAACTTTTTAAAAAAAGAAAGAGGGGGAAAATAAATAAGAAATGGAGAGACTATTAGAAAGAGTGGAAGGTAGAAAAGAAAGGATGAAAACCAATTATGAAAAATTAGATAAGGGAGACAGCTAAAGTCAGAAAAATTTCAATGCCGTCACTCATTCCTATCTGTTCAAAATGTGTCACTCAAAGAGCTGCACATAACGTGACAGCTATTCTCTCCCTCAGACCATCTATTTGGCTTCCATTGTGATGACTCTAGTCCCAGGACATAATGACCATTTTTTTTTCCCTACACCCTGTGACAGCCTAATAATTTGCACTTAGTGATATTTCCTTCCCAAAGGCACCCCTAAAGTCTAAAGACTAACCATAAGGCTTAGGGAACATTATTCTGTGTAAAAAGCAACAACTATAAATAAGTTTCACATTTTTGGGAAAATCCAAATGGCCAAGCTGTATTTCTTCAGCATCAACTGTTAGCATACAGTCTAGCTTGGCTAGCTTGTTACATGATTGCCTGCTACAGAATTGTAACAGATGCTGGTAGCAAGTAATACATTTCTGTCTGAAAAGTTGTTTCTACAGTAGCTCTTGATCTGTAAACAGAACATGTTCTTTAAGATACTTATTTCACCGTCAATGGAAATACCCATGTGATTATAGGATGTAGGGAGTAAACCATTGATTAGTAATGAAAACACATCTCTGCTATACACAGTGAGAAAAAAATCCACAAAACCCCCCAGTATGCTTAACAATAGATCTTCCTCAAAGCTGAGATTCCCAGAAATAACTAAGAGACTTAGGATAAATCCCACTGATTGTCAGTGGAACTCAGTCTCCCAAATCCTACCCCAAATCAATCAATTTTATTTATACTGTGAGCCCCTTCCTTTTCTTAAAGGAAAACCAGAAGAACTCTGAGTTTTTATGTCAAAGATCCCTGTGTTTTCTATGGTTTCCATAAGTACATTTTCAGCTCTATAACTACTGTTTTTCTGTTCCTAGTAAAAAGTTGTTAAAAGCTATTCAACTGCAATTACTGGAGTCTGATTGCCTCATTGGTTTCTGTTTGCCACAATGTGAGACTTAATTTTAAAGCAGCAGTACATGGACTTTCTTGAAAGAAAATGTACACACTGGAAACAGAGGGAGCTCATTTTTCTTTTAACTGGAAAAGCTTTGAAGGTTGGATGAACTGAAAGTAAGAGCAGGAGAACTATGGGTTTGGGTTTTTTTTTAATTAAATCCACAGGGGAAATTGTCTTAATTTTCCAGAAAATGGAATTTTCTTAACGCTCATGATCTGAATTAGTTTTATTTTCTGTTTGATAAAAGTATGCAACATTGATTTTACTATACTAAAATTTAATAGCCAGCAAATATCCAGTGCACTGTACTGTAAACTTGGGCACACCATGGGAAGGAAAAAGTGTTGTGGTGGTTTCTAACAGTATGCACAGATACACCAAAAAAGATGATGAAAAATTTTAGACATTGTGAAACACTATTTAATAGATAGTGGTTATGTATATACTGAGAAATCAGCATCAGTTGAAAAAACTGGATTTGAAAATAAGAATCTAAGGGTATTAAAGAAGATACCCTTAACCAGCATTACACAGGACTTTGAAGCACCATCTTGTGCAATGGGCAAAATATTTCCAAGAGCTGCAGCTTTCAGTTTGAGTTCTTTCACATTCTTTCTGTATTTCTACACAAAAGTAATCTTAACTCCATGTAGTATTATTTTCCTTCCCATCCATTCAGATGCTAGGGCTTTGAGGCAGACTGCCGCTCAAATCTCCACTCCCACATCTACACAGAAGCTAGTACAATATGCTGGCTCTGGCACCACTAGAGACTTCAATGTTGATAATAGAGTTTTGATAAGCTATCCCTCATTTCAAAAGATACCACTACCCCATAAAAGAGCAGGTATTTTATATAATATCTGTCACCTCTTACTGTAAGACTGTGATCATCTATATATCCTTCATCTCCCACCACTTCAAGCTAGAATACACCAAGACCTTTTAGAATGAAAGATCTATTTTAGCAGAATAAATTCTAGTTTGCTAGACATCTAGAAGATATTCCTAGACTCAAAGAAAGTTTTGGGTTTGAAGGGATCTTTAAAGATAATCTAGCCCTGCCCAGGGGCAAGGGCACCATCCATTAGACCAGGTTGCTCAAAGGCCCATACAACCAACCTTAAATACTTTAGGGATGAGGCATTCAGAACTTCTCTGGGCAAGATGTTCTAGTGTCTCACAGTACTCAAGATAAATTTCCTCCTTATGCCCTGTCTAAACCTACTAACTTTCAGTTTAAACATGTTTCTTTCTTCTGTCACCATAGGTCATGGTAAAATATCTCCCTCTATCTTTCTTGTATGCTCCTTTTTTTTTCTGAAACCCCAAAATAATGTCTGATCCTGCTGAGAACATGTATGGTCACATCTTTCATTCAGAGGAAATCAAATTACAAAATTGTTTTTTGTAATGACAGAGATCAAAACCCAGAACACAGAGAAGCTTGTTGAAGACATAGGTGCACTGATTGAAAACACAGAAGTTGGAGACATTGATCTGGGGACAGGTTACTAAGAACATCTGCAAAGAACCACATCTCTGAGTGCCAAGAGGGAAGTCCAGGGTGTAACATTGGAAAAAGCACTTAATTTAGAGTAAATGGAAAACCTGGTTGCCTTGAAAAAACTGCCAAAACAGTTTATCTCCTTCTCTTTCTCCTTTCTCCTGGTGGTTTTGGAGGAATTGGACTAGATGCAGATTTTTCTCTTCTCCAGTCATACTTTCTGCATAGGAGAGGAGTTCCAGGCCTCTGGTCATCTCTTCTCTGGATCTGCTCCAACAGCTCCATGCCTTTCATATACTGTGGACTCCAGACCTGGATTCATTACTGAAAGTAAGGATCTCATGTGAGCAGAATAGAGAGGGAGAATACCTTTCCTTGACCTGCTGGCCACACTTCTCTTGATGCAGCCCAGGATATCTGATTGGCCACCAGATAAGTCAACACCACTTGTCCAGGGATGAAGCCTTATTGAAGGATTTGGTTATTTAAAGTTTAACTAGGACCAGAAAGACTTGTGTCTGTGTGTTCCTGATATATACCTGTAGTGTGAAAATCAGAAAAATGACAGAAGTCAGAGTTGACAATGCTAGGGTGTTTATTAGTTATTAATTAAGTCAAATATTAAGTCAATTTCTGCATATCATCTCTCTTTCACCCTCTTCTCCCTATATCTTCATTAATGCAAATGTGACATACAGAATCTCTCAAAATTAGTTATAATGGATTAAGGTAAATCCCACTTCTGGCCCTAACAAATAATATAAATGACCACTATGTATGAAATTGTCTGACTACTGATAAAGTTAGACCACTGGAGGAAAAGAACCTTTGAAAAAGATCAGCAGCTTAGTCTAAAACCATATATTGCCTATAAGGATAAATTAAATGCAGCACAGGGAATTAATAAGATAAAATAATGCTATATTTTACAAGTATGATAAAGATGTGCAGTCACATTAACAAAATGTAAATGGCGATGCATAGAGGCAAAA